>NC_141671.1:2400000-3600000 GCF_028749965.1 Puma concolor | reverse complement strand
AAATCGAACAACAAAGCTACACTATCTTCAATGTTATTTGAAATACATAATATAGGAAACATTTAATGATGTTAATTATATACATCTTTATGAGAAACTGCATCGATTTGAGAAAGGAAAGATCTTTTCTGGCCCAAACCAGGGAGAACTCCTTGATACAAGGCGTAGGCAGAGGAGACCGCCCCTTATGGAAATCGCCAGTATCAGACACATTATCCCTGTGCTAATTCCTTTTTTTTTTTCTTTCCCCCAGTGTTTCTTGGCTCCGTAACTACAAAAAAAGCTGTTCTAAGCTCTGCTATTCGAGATAACCCAGACCTTCCCACTCTACCTGGCTCAATCCAACGAACACGGTGGGGTCTGCATCCCACGTGCCGGGTTAGAAGGGGGGGTGTGGAGAAGGGAGGCCTCGTGGGCACAACAGACAAGAAACACCTTCAGCTCACCTGGGGCTCCCGGTGCAGGAGTGGGCGTGGCCGGGGGCCGCAGCCTGGGGGCCAAGCCAACTGCGCCCCCGGGGACTCACCAGCTGGGGGGGGGGGGGGGGGCGATGGACGTAAACATGCGCAGAAGGGGCGACCACAGGCCTTTTGAGTTACACGTTTGTACTTGTATGCTCCATTTGTATGAAGAAATTCCAGGTGGGCCCACCGGATAAAGGTGAAAGGTTGATGTTAGTGGGGGAAGGGGTAGCTTGGGACTGGGGTGGGGGAGGATTATTTTATTTCTTTATAGATGCAGCTTTAAACCCTAGCAAATGCATTGCTTATTCAAACATACAAAACAAAGTTGTGGAAGGGTAGATAGATAGATGACGGATTATTGACCTTTAGAGTTTTTTTTCCCACTCAGTATAGTACCCTTGAGATCTATCTAAATTGTTGCATGCATCAATAGTTAATTAATTTTTTAAAGAGTTTTAAAAAAGGAATCTCTACACCCCGCATGGGGGTCTCGAAGCTACAACCCCAAGATCAAGAGTCCCACGCTCCACCGAGTGAGCCAGCCACGGGCTGCAGGTAATTAATTTTATTGCTGAATACTATCGTATAGTATGGGTGTACCTCATTTTGTGTAACCATTCACCCATTGAGGCGCATTCCGGTTGTTTCCAGCTTTTCGCCATTCGAAGGCAAACTGGCTGTGAACATTTGTGTACGAGCGTCTGTGCACGTACATTTTCATTTCTCTGACATATCTCATCTTAATGTGTATTTCTCTGGAAACTGGTGACGTTGCACATCTTGTCACATGTTAGCTTTCCATCTGTCCTCTTCATTGAAATATTTCATGCCTTTTGCACATTTTATAATTGGATTGCTCATCTTTCCCCTTTTGAGTTTTGAGTGTTATTTCTACATTCTAGAACAATCCTTTGTTTGATACACACTTCGTAAATATTTCTCCCAGTCTAAGGCATGTCTTTCCATCTTCTCAGCAGAGTCTTTCACAGAGCAAAAGTCTTTATTTTTTAAAAAATTTATTTATTTACTTAAAAAGGTGGGGGGAGGTAGAGAGAGAGAGAGAGAGAGAATCCGAAGCAGGCTCCACACTGTCTGTGTGCATGGAGCCTGATGCAAGGCTCAAACTTACAAACCATGAGTTTATGACCTGAGCTGAATCTAGAGTCCAACACTTAGCTGACTGAGCCACCCAGGCACCCCTCTTTATTTTTGTTATAGTCTCTATTAAGACCTGGGTCCTGAAGATGTTCTCTTCTTAAGCCTTTATTTTCCAGGGCGCCTGGGTGGCTCAGTCAGTTAAGCATCTGACTCCAGTGGAACTATGGCGGGAGTTAAGAGCTTGTGCTCTTGTGTTAGAGTCCTGGGTTCAATCCTTGGTTCAGCTACTTACTATCTATGGGTGTTGGAGAAAGAGAATTAGCCACAAAATCTCCAGCCAACCACAAGACTTCTCTATAAAAAGTAAAAGGGAAGGAAAACAATTTTATTGTTGAGAAAGCAGGAAACCATAATGTGCTGTGCACCACAGACAATCCACTAAAGAGACTGCAGGAACAGAAAACAAAAGCTACTCGCAAACTAAGCAGGGTCGGGTCTGGTTGGTACTTGGATGGGAAAAAACAAAAGCTCACTTTTTATAGAGCCAAGCAGGTGCAACCCATCACATACATCTTATCTCAAGGTAAGTGATAGCTTGCCCTCCAGTGAGAAGTCTGGCCAGCACCATTTGTCACACATAGTGCGTCCTAAAGTCACCTGGTGATTTGGATGATGCTGTGTAAATTAGTTGGCTTCATCTGAAGAGAAAATAAATAAATTTCTCAATTCTGATGACAGGGTGTAGTTTTGCAATTTGGGATAAGGTCCTCCCAGAAGCTGGGCTCCTAAGTCCCGTAGCACCTCGGTGACAAGGGCACTGTCTTCTTTCAGGCTTATGTTTCAAAAGGTGGCTCACAGGTCCTTGACAAAAACATTCTTGGGTTGCAAAACTGGTAAGCTTTTTATTTAGCTTTTTAAAAATTTTACATACATCTCAAAGGGGCTGAGGAAAAATTTGTAAGTTTTTTTTTTTAAGAAAACACTCTTAAGAGAAGGGAAGGTGGGGTCTCGCTTTTGCACCAGCGAAAATTATTATTTTTTCTTTTGCCCTTAGAAGTCTCAGTGGGCAACGTATGCAGTCTTTTTTGTGTGCGACATTTTTAAAGTTTATTTATGTATTTTGAGAGAGAGAGAGAGATCAGGGGAGGAGCAGACAGAGAGGGAGAGAGAGAGTTCCAAGAAGGCTCCTTTGCTATCAGCAAGGAGCCAGATGCGGGGCTCAATCCCACAAACTGGGAGATCATGACTTGAGCGGAAATCAAGAGTCAGACACTTAACTGACTGAGCCGTCCAGGTGCCCCACAACTTATGCAATCTATGTGTGCCTGCGTGTCCTCATTCAAAATTGGGGACGAAAATAGTGCTTATCTCAAAAGGCTTTTTATCACATGTACATCACATGTTACATAAGTATTTTTAGCAGGTTCCTGGTACACCTATAGGTAATGTGAAAGAAGAGAATATTCAATGACGCTTGTTCAAGGCGCTAAGGCAGACTATTCAGGACCACGGTGGGAGGTACAGGGAAACACTGCTGTGGGATCTTAACAATGATGGGGAAACACCGGGCTTAATTCGGAATACTGCTTCGCCCCTGGGCGCCGGCTTGCGGGGGGCACCTCTTAACAGCCACCAGGGTGGCCGTTGCAGTGGCTGTTGGCGAAATCCCACTTCTTCGTTGCAGGGTTGCCGGGTGGTGAGGTGGGGGCCCGAGGCAATCCCCTGCAATTGGACCCTAGGGGTCCGTAGCTGAAAGCGCTGATCTCATCTGTTAGTTAGTTGAGAACACGAGCCGACAGGGATGCGCCTCCTTGGCTCAGCGGGTAGGTGTTAGATCCAGAAGGGGCTCTACGCACCTGTCTGAAGGGAGAAGGTGTCTGGGAAAATCGTTTTCTTCGACATTTCCAAAAACCAATCTGGGAGGACACTGTCCCTCCCTCCTCTGCCAGGGTTCGGTCGGAAACGAAGAGAAGCGGCTGATTGGGTGACACAGACACCGGTCCCAACTCTGATTCAGAGCTTTGAAATTTGGGGAAGATGAAAAGAAGGCTGCAAACTTGGGAGACTCTGGGTCGAGAGAAGCAAAACCAAACGGGAACCTATTTGATGAGGACACGGCGGGGCACTGAACTGTGCTGAGTGCAATCACTGTAACAGATTCCAGGGCTTGGACTAAACAGTGAATCTGTTCTGACTCCAGAAGGTTGGCTCAGGCTGCTGTTCCTGCCATCAGGCGGGCTGTTCATTTCACGAGGTGCGAGGCAGTTGGGATCCTGTCTCGCTTTCTCCGACAATGTGGCGCAGGCCTTGGTCTCCCCACGTGTCCGTGGGGGGGAGGACGCGGGGCCCCAAAGGCCACGACCGAGGTCCCCGGGTCCTGAGGCCTCCTGGTGCCAAACCCGGACACAAGCCTAAGTTCACGCAGCTCGTGCTGCCAGACGCCTTCCGGGCCACGGTCGTCCGAGCCCTTAAGGACTGGGAGCGTAGGGAGCGGGTGAAGGCCGGTGGGCCGCCTTTCCAAGCACACAGGGCCCGTGCAAGCCCCGCGGTTCAGTCAGACCTCCTGGTTTATGTTGTCTGGGGAACCTGTCAGCAGTGTTCTAGCCACTTCTGGGTGAAAAGGGAGGTGGGAGAGGTTGGGGGCGAGAGCGTGCATTTTCGCCCAGGCGCGAAGGGGGCCGGCGGGCTGGGACTGACAGCAGGCGCCTCAGTTCCCTTGTTAACCAGGGCGGGAGGACAGCCGCGGGACAGCTGACCGCTCAATTCCCTGCAAACACGGATTCCCCCAGGGCTCTTGAGCGAGTGTGACCGGCGCCATCACCCTTCGTGGCTGTGCTTCCTCCTTTCCTACGCAAGCGGCCCCAGCCCACTTGGCTACCCTGCCCACCCCTGGGAGTCCCTACTTCCTAACCGCCCCTGTCTCAGGACAGCACCCAGTTCCTTGTTAGCTGGCTTCTCCTAACCGCCCCCTCCGGGGCGCCAGTAACACGCCCTGAAGGGACCCAGGCCTCCCCTGGGGTGTCCTCCGTGTCCTCAGCGGGACTCAGACCTCCTGTGCAGACCCCTGCCCCCCTGCCGGGCAGCATTCCAAGGTCCCCCCACCCCCCACCCCCCGGGCCCTGCCCAGACTGCGTCAGGTCCCATCAGAGCTCGTCCAGCCCACGGACCATGTCTGCACGTCTCTGGCTGATCCGGCTTTAAAAGTTGGGGTCCCATCTCCAAAGGCTACGTACGCCGTCTGATTTGGTGTTGAAACTAGGAAAACCCGGTGAAAACTTGCAAGCAGTGAACTCACAGACTCAGTCTGGGCTTTCAAAGACACCTCTGGAAGTATTCAGGGCTGTGTATCAGAGGTATAAAGATTGGAATCGGGAGGCACACCAGGAAATTGTTATCCTCGTCAGAATGAGATTCGTCATGCCTGCTGAGCCTCAGGGGTTCAGATGAGACAGGCTGAATGTGGGAGCTACAAAAGACACTGATGCAACGGGAGGTTTTCAGGCTCTCGTGTGGGGACGTGGGGCGGTGAGCAAGACCCAGATTTCCTGGGGGTGGCTGATGGTGATGTCACGCGAGGAACTGGAAAGCACAGGGGGACGTCCGGTTGGGGGAAATTTTAGTTCCGCTCAGCACACGCTGGGATCGCACGTATCGGGGCCACATAAACTCTGGAGCACGTAGTTTGTCTTCGCCGGTGTGGAGCCAGACAACCAAATCCGGACTGCCACCTCAGATTCTGTATTCTGATTCTCAGGATCGCATCCGAAGCCACATAGAATGACCCGCCGAGAGCGCTCACGGGGAAAGGAAGAGTTCTTTGGACAGAAATCTGCTCTGTCACATACACCGTGACTGTCCTCCGTGCACCGGAGGAGCCCTTTGATGTGCATTTTTCTTCGCAGATCCACCTGGGCCCACAGCTTTCTTCGAAAGGCTCTTGCTGGATTCAAATTTCTCTGCCCTTGAAGCAAAAACATGGTTTTGAACACTATCCGGGCAACAATTTTTCTCTTTCTCACCGGACCCGGCATCGTGGGGAACATCTCTGTGTTTGTGAAGTATACGTGCGCTTTCTTTTCAGGCACTGCAATGAAATCTGTACACCTTCTTAGCATCCACTTGGTTTTTACAAATACCGTGATACTTTTGTCCAAGGTAACGCTGAAAACAATAGCGATGTTTGGTGTGAGAAACGTCCTGGGTGACATGGGCTGTAAAGCGTTTGTGTTTCTGGAGAGGGTGGCCCGGGGCCTTTCGATCTCCACCAGCAGCTTCCTGGCCATGGTCCAGGCCACCACCATCAGCCCCAGAGCCCCCCGTGCCCGCCGGCTTCAAGCCAGCATCCGCACGGCACATCCTTCCCTTCTGCCTCTTCTTCTGGGTCCTCAACTCCTTGGTCAGCATGAACTGACTCTACTACGTCAGAAACACGAGCAGCCTAAACAGGTCACGAGCTAGCCACGGAAATAGCTGCTCTTACGTCCTCCCAAGAAGCCAGATCATGAAGTGGACGTTTCCCATCTCATGGCCCTGCGGGATTTCTTGTTTCTGAGTCTCATGGGCTGGGCCAGCGCCTATATGGTCCTTCTTCTCCACAAGCACCACAGGCACGTCCTCTACCTTCAGAAATCCAAGATCCTCCACCAGACCCCCCCGTGAGAGAAGAGCCGCTCACAGTGTTCTCCTTCTGATGCTTTGTTTTCTTTTATTTTATTGGACAGATTGTATTCTTTCTCTGGGCTTAAATTTCTCCTTAGAGAATGCTTCTTTTGTATTAAATATTCAAGAATTTCGAACTCTTGGTTATGCAATTCTCAGCCCGTTTGTGCTGATTCACAGAGACGGACGTCAGGGTGGACGTTGGCATACTCAATAAATCCTGAAAAATGCCTGGTTTTTCACAGATCCCTTGGGTAGCAAGTTTGAAAGAAGACATGTTATGGCTGAGCATTAAAAAAAAAAATGAAGCCTGGCTTAAACAAATTAAAGTATCGTATTATACAACAAAGCTGGTGACTAGTAGCCATGAGCTGACAAGGAAGGAGATTATAATAACCTCTGGGGACTCAGCCTTCTTCTCATGTCCATTCTGCCACCCTCGGGAAGAGTTAGCCAATTCCACTTTCTTTCTTATAAGATGTCTCTTTAACTATCATGCTTCCTGTAGGAAGGAGAAGAATCTGTCAAATTCCCTCAAAAAGCTGGTGTACTTACTCTTTGACTTATACGCTTAACTTCTAGGAGGATCAAGAAGATAAATATTGGGGCGCCTGGGTGGTGCAGTCAGTTAAGCGTCCGACTTCAACCAGGTCACGATCTCACGGTCCGTGAGTTCGAGCCCCACGTCGGGCTCTGGGCTGATGGCTCAGAGCCTGGAGCCTGTTTCCGATTCTGTGTCTCCCTCTCTCTCTGCCCCTCGCCCGTTCATGCTCTGTCTCTCTCTGTCCCAAAAATAAATAAACGTTGAAAAAAAAATTAAAAAAAAAAAAAAGAAGATAAATATTGCTCGTAGGAGATTTGTAGCCTAAAAACTATTACAAACTGCAGCAATTTTTTAAACACATCAACTAAAATATCTAGCCAAAAAGGGCTGTTTTGCTGGCTATGTGAAAATATCCTAGAGGATCCAGCCATACAAAGGAATTTTTGTTGAGCTTGTGAAAGAACAGGTGAGTTCAAAATGTATTGTTATGGAATAATATTCAAAGTGTATTTGTAATTAATAAGAGATAGTAATTCAAGAGCAATAGTATTAAAAAATGGACTGTAATATTTTTACTCGCCGTTATCTCCATCTTTTACAAGAGTTCAAAAGACACTTAAAAGAGTGTTACCTGGTTTCAGAGAAACTGGGTAAGTGAAGCAAAAACTGGAACTTCCTTTTACATCTTTCTATATTTTCCGAGTTGTTAAATCTTTGAGTACGTATTTTTAAAAAATGAATTAAAATTTGTTTTGAAAATAATTTGTGACTTGTTGCAAGACACATTTGTTAGTGCCCTCACACTGCCACAATAAAACCAGCCTCATCCTAGTATGCCATGAAAGAGTCACAAAAGAATGTGGTTCTACATTAATTTACATAGGAAATCAATAAGATACCACATATCTATTTGTAGATTTTTTTTTGTAAAAATTAAAACAAAGGAATTGTCTTGAAAGTAACCAGAGTTAAATGATAGATTACCCACTGGAAAGCAATGATTCTTAAATGACAGTGGATTTCTTAGAAGAAACCGTGCACCTGAGACAAAACTTCATTGATCATGTCACCCTACTAAACTCCTTCTCTAACTGGCCATCCCCAGTGAGACTTTGGAGCTCCGGGAATTATCGTCAGTTGAGAGCCAATGATCATGAATCTCTGAAAAGATGATTATATCCCTCATCTACTACACAGTTACCATAGTATATGACTGAATGTTCCTTTCGGGATGGCCGGCGGGAAGATTATCAGTGTATTTCTTTGGCAATGTAGTAGGGTTTCTTCCTGGGGGTCTGTCTCTCCCATCATTTAGGTGCCATAGGTGACTGAACTGGTTCCAGTCTGGGAATGGTTAAGGATCCATGACCATTCATGATGTGCAAGGGCTGATTCAAGTCAGATTTTTACTCACAAGGCCTGGAGTTTTTCTCCTTTTTCAGATCAAGAAAGACTTGAGTCGACCTCTTATATACATTGGTTCTAGAGAACCATAATCAACTAGTCAATGGCAAAGGTCTCTGTGAGTCAGACTATTTGATTAATGTCCATACCTGTCATTCTGCATTCAAATTATTCACACTATATTTAGGCATTTCGGTTCAATGACAAAAACTTCTGATGTAATTTCTTATTTGTAGGGAAGAACTTCAACACAGATCTTCTAGGATGCTGGGGCTATACTCATGAATTTATTTGTCACAGCTCTAGCGAAAGGCATATTTTCTGGAACCCTCCTGGTTTGGATGAGCAGATCTTACATAATAAATACTTTAGAATTCCAATAATCCCAAATCTTGGGTTAACTTCCTCTACAGCATACTAAGAAGTTCTTGGCATTTCAGCTTCATTTAGTGTGGGCCACGTTTGGGTTCATCTTTCAGTCATCCAAGCTCTCAAACTGTTTGAGCCATTCCTAGCCACTTAGGCTAAAATATTGAATTCATAATCTCTGCTGAGTGAGTCTATCTCAATACATTTGGTTTTATCCATCTTTACACTCTTTTCACCTTGATCCTACACCCTTCAGATCCATTTCCATATACCTATCTCCAGCTTGGGCCACAAATTATCTTGGGACTGTTTCCGAAATACAGATGAAATGTTTTCTGAAATACGTGTGGCTTTGCCCTAAAACCTATCTTGCTCTAAAATCTATTGCAAGATTTTCATTGCTCCGTATAGGATTTTGGACTGCCATAGTCATGTCCACCATATTTGGATCATCTCTACCATCAGCCCCTAATGGAAAATCTGACCCTTCGTGTCATACCAAATTTAATGAAGGCTATATAGGTAGTTATGAATTTACAATAAATATGGGGGATAACAGCATATTCAAGGACACTGTGGAAATGGGTAAAATTGAGATGTGAAAACTATTACACAAATGTGCTTCTTTCTTGAGAAAATAAATTGAAAGAAATAAAAAGAGAGGAGTGAAAACTTGACAGTTAACAAGAGACTTAGATATTTTAAAAGAACACAGTATAAGATCTTATTTCTTGTCTACTTATTTTCTTTTTTTAAAAAAAAATGTTTATTTTGAGAAAGAGTGTGATCAGGGGAGGAGCAGAGAGAGAGGGAAGGCGAGAGAGAGAGAATCCCAAGCAGGCTCCACACTGTCAGTGTGGAGCCCAACACAGGGCTTGATCTCACAATTGAGTGAGATCGTGACCTGAGTCAAAAGAGTCAGACACTTAACCAACTGAGCCACCCAAGCACCCCTTTTATTTATTTATTTTCATCCCGTCTTATTTCCTTGAAGGAATAAAGTAAAAGTTCATAATTATTGAACACATGCATAAATGAGTGAATGTCCAATTATCAAATAAGTAGTGTAGCAAGTAAGTGGGAAGAATGATTCTTATCCATGATGCTCAATAGAGCAAACGTAAGGAAACGCAACTAATGTGCAAGCATGAACAGAGGAGAAGAAAATAGAGTCAGATACCAAACTGAAAGAAGGATTTTGGAAAGTGAGAGAAGTTTTAAATGAGAGCTATGGGCCACTTTGGCTAGATTGCCAAGAACAAATATTTAAGTATCCGTGACAGCTTAAAAACTAATATTTCACAACTGGCTCAACTGATTGACCCACCATAACAAACCACTGTTCATTTCCCCACTTTTTGTTCATACTGGACATATCAAGAGCGTCACATATGGTGATGATTCTTTCTCCAGAAGGGGAGATGAAATACCTACTTGAATGACTTGCAGTCAAGAAACACCACATCCATGTAGTCTGGTATATTAGTATTCTATTGCTGCATAACAAATGAACACACATTTAACGACTTAAAGTAACACAAATGTATTACCTCATAGTTTCAGAGGGTCAGGAATATGGCCTAGCTGCCTCTTCTGATTAGTGTCTCACCAGACACAATTCACAATGTCAGCTAAGGTTGCGGTCTCATCTGAGGTCTTCCTAGCTCGCTTGATGGCTGGCAAACTTCAGTTCCCTGTTGTTTTAGAACGCAGACCCTCAGTTCCTAGAGGACACCCCCTGCCACGTGACCCTCTTCATAAGCCGTTCACATCATTTCTGTTTACTTCTTCAAAGCTAGCAGGAGAGCCTCTCCTACTCTGAATATGTCTCTTTTGGACCCTCTTCCAAAAGGCTCACCTGATTAGGTCAGACTCACCCAGGATAATCTGTCACTCTCTCTTTTGTTGTTGTTGTTTAGTTTTTATTTTGTAATCATAAACGTAGCTCTGCAATCCAGCTAGACTTGGAGGGGAATCAGGAAACTAGGGGACCCATAGAACTGCAGCCAGAGCACAAAGATTGTATGATATTTTGAGCAGATGGGGGTGAAGGACTGCTCCCCTGAGCGACAGAAGGAACAGTCTGGCAGTTTAGATACAATGCGAGTCAAATGCACTAGATTTGTCCGCAGTTGACAACAGTGATCTTGCCAATGCTGGACCCAAAGTGTTCCCTGGCTTCCACAACATTCGTGCCCTCTTTTGTCTTGCCAAAGACCACCTGCTCACCATCACACTCAGTGCTGGCAGCGCAGACGAAACCTGGGAACCATTTGTGTTGGGTCCAGCCGACCACGGATGAGATGCCAGATGCCCTATGCTTCAGGATGACATTCTCAAGTTTCTCCCCGTAAGTGGGCTTGCTGCCAGCGCCATTATAGCGTGTGAAGTCACCACCTTGGCACATTAATCCCCAATTAATCCTATGAAAGCAGGAAACTTTATGACCAAGTCCATTCTCCCCAGTGCACAGAACACAACAATTTTCCATTGTCTTTGGAATTTTGTCTGTAAACAGCTCGAAGGAGATATGGCCAAATGGCTTGCTATCCGGGGTGATGTTGAAGAACACAGTGGAGTTGACCATGGGCTGGGCCACACAGATGGCTCCAAGGTGGTAGCATCTGCAAGTCTTGATCTCTCGTTTTTTATTATTAACTCAAAGCCAATTGATTAGGGACCTTAACTACATCTGAAAAAAATCACTTCCATTTTGTCATATAATATAATTCAATCATGGTAGTGTAGGAGCCAAGGCCAGGTTGTCCCAAAATGTACCACAATGGCAGACTGATTATTTTGAATTAAAGCTATTAGAGAAACAGACAGTGCATAGGCCTCAGACCTTCTGCTCTCTCCCTGAAAGCAGGAAATAAATCTTTCATATGAAAGATACCCACCATATACTAAGAAGTAAAAAGAAATTCTTGTCACCAGAGATGGAAAATTTAAGAGTGGAGAAAGCTGTATAAATGGCAGAGAAAGCTGTTACGTTTTTACTAATCTACTATCTCAGCCCAAATTCCACTTAGAAGTCCTTACTAAGTAAAGTTCTCAAACATCTGTTTTCTTTATCCTGTCAATTACTCAAAAATGTATTATTTCTTTGTCTAAAAAGTATAAACACTGCCTGCCTTGGTCATTTCTTTAGGTCTTAATTTTATTATTGGTAGTCCAGGCACATGTAATAACTGTGGTTGGTTTCTCCTATTAATCTGTCTCACGTCAACTTAACTCTTAAGCCAACTGGAAGACCTTGAAGGGTAGAGGAAGAATTTTTCCTTCCCCACAGTAGTGAAATCCCACCATATCCAGAGGTCTTGCCCATATTCTGGGAAAGAGGATTACACCAGGTCTGCACACCAGAGAGAAAAGAATCATGGGACTCATCACAGAATCCTGCCCATCTCCCCTTCCACTAGTTTACTGTTTTCAAATCAAATAATCTAAATCTCAAAATTGATTTTGGTAGCAGTTCCGGAAACATGAGAGATACAGAAGAGGGGCTGGTTGTACATTTTCCCACTGAAAGAAGTTAGATGAGAGCATGGCTGGAAGGGAAGAAGAATGAGGGCCATCAGGCAGCGGACTGAAAAACTAATCTGTGCTGTTCAGTCAGGACAGTCAGTTCTCTGGGAGCAAGTAGAATGGAGAAATGGGAGACACTCCTGGCTTATGTCTGGTAATGTTTTACACTTTCGTCTGGGGGGTGGTTTTATAGACATGTATAGTTTGTAAAGATTCATTGGGCTATATAAGTAAGCTATATGTGGTTTTCTTTATGTATATTTTACCTCAGTGACAATAAAACTTAAAATGCCTGGACTATGGAAATTCTTTCTGAGCATATTCATATGCCTGGAGACTATTGCTGCTGACTGAAGATGCTACGTATTACGTAAGTGTTTTTATCAAAATAACAAAATTCTGGGCGTGCCTGGGTGGCTCATTCCATCGAGCATCTAACTCTTGGTTTTGGCTCAGGTTGCGATCTCACGGTTTCATGACTTTGAGCCCCGGGTCTGGCTCTGTGCTGGCAGCACAAGAACCTGCTTGGGAATCTTTCTCCCTCTCTCTTTGCCTCTCCCCTGCTCACGCTTTCTCTCTCTCCCTCTCTCTTTTCCCCTCCCCTGCTCACACACACACACACACACACACACACACTCTCTCTCTCTCTCTCTCAAAATAAATACACTTAAAAATAATAAAATTCTGCCTCTCTTTAATGTTACTTTTTCTTGGGGCACCTGGGTGGCTCAGTTGGTTAAGCATCCGACTTCGGCTCAGGTCAGATCTCATGGCTCGTTGAGTTCAAGCCCCATGTAGGGCTCTGTGTTGACAGCTCAGAGCCTGGAGCCTGCTTCGGATTCTGTGTCTCCCTCTCTCTCTGTTCTTCCCCCACTTGCCCTCTGTCTCTTTCTCTCTCTCAAATATAAACATTTAAAGAATTTTTAAAAAAGTTACTTTTTCTTCAGTGCATTATAACCCATATCAGGCTGTTATAAAAACCTGAGTGGTAAAATTTAGCCAAGTTGCCAGTAAAATACACTAGATCTCAGAAACCCTTTATCTGAAAAATGGGGATGATACTAATGACATCATGACCTTTACAAAGGAAAACAGGAGGAATATACCAGAGCACATAGTTCACAGTCTGTACCCCGTAATCACTCATTAATTTTATGGAAATGAATAAAGACCACTCCATGATTTACTAATTAGAACTCTGGACCCCGATTCTGACAATAAGCTGAAAGTTGAACCATTACCATCTCTAATTAAATGGATTCTTCCCAAATGTTGGGCAGGTCATTGAGAGGATGTGACCACTGGTTGACTTGTGAGCTGGACCCTGGCGATGGGAGCTCCTTACTCCTTCCCCTGTCTTTGGAATATGTGTTCTGTTTGCCTTCCCTGTTTCCAGAAGCTGCCTCAAGGACACAGCTTTGAGATAGTGATGTGGTGTTGAGGCCACCTAGACACTATATGTGACTGAACCCAGTTAGGACCTCTGTATAAACTTTTAAGATTTGGCAGGCAGGTGCAGGGATCTTCTTGTCGCAGACCACTGAAGACAAGCCTAGTATGTAAATTCTCTTGCTAACTAGAACTGGTACCTACCAACCTGGAGTGGACTGCTTCTCTCTTCAGTCTCTCCCTGACCTCCTCAGAGGGCTCTGTTTCAGATTATCCCCAAGAAGCTCTTGAGGTTGCCAACTAACACCAACACACGTGTTTGATTCCAGATGAACTGCTGTTTCCCTGAAACATGCATGAATTCTGCATACCTGACTTCATGGGCAAACTAAGCACAGGGTTAGCAGTGACTACCCTTGTCCCTGGTTCCCTGCCAGCCCAGGGACAGTTAAGGTAAAACTATGTGCCAGAGAGCAAAATGCACATGAAACTTGGAACAGATGAAATCAGTGTGAATAAAGAGGCTGGGACTTGTAATTAAGAGAAAGGACAATTTTGTGACACCAAGTTCATTAATGGGAACACTCAATTCATTAGTGCAAAGTATTTATTCTTTTCATACACTTTGAGGGGAGAGAGAAAGAGAGTGAGAGAGAACGTGAGCAAGGGAGGGGCAGAGAAAGAGGGAGAGAGAAAATCCCAAGCGGGCTCCATGCTGTCAGCCTAGAGCCCAACGTGGGACTCCAACACACGAACTTTAAGATCATGATCTGAGCAGAAATCAAGAGGTGGATGCTTAACTGATTGAGCCACCCAGGTGCCCCCATTATTGCAAAGTATTAAAATTCTAAAGATATTCCTTAAGATATACATTTGGGGGATTTGAATTTTTCCATTGTTGCCTCTCACCTTTATCACCCACTTTTGGAAGCTATGTGATAACACAGTAGGCTGGAGACAAGAGGAGACTGGGTACATTTCTTGAAGAATACCCAAAATAAAAATCAAGAAATACAAAGTGAGAGTAGGGATAGAGAGAAAACTACTTCCTTGGAGTTTTATGATGTTGTAGTCACTATGTGCCTCAAAAAACTCTTAGAATGTTCAGTGGTGGAAAACAATCCAAAGTTGTAATTGAGGTACCTGCTATCACTCCGTCTAGGACTTGAACTCTGTGATTAATTAATTAAAATTCAAGTTAGTTGACATACAGTGTAGTCTTGGCTTCAGGAGTAGAACCCAGTGATTCATCACTTACATATAACACTCAGGGCACATCCCAAAAAGTGCCCTCCTTAATGCCCATCACCCATTTAACCTATCTTCACCCGCCCCCCCAGCAACCCTTAGTTGTTCTCTGTATTTAAGAGTCTCTCATGGTTTGCCTCCCTCTCTGTTTGTAACTTATTTTTCCTTCCCTTTCCCTCTGGTCTTATGCTAAGTTTCTCAAATTCCACATATGAGTGAAATCATATGCTATCTGTCTTTCTCTGACTGACTTATTTCACTTAGCATAATACCCTCCAGTTCCATCCATGCTGCTGCGAATGGCAAGATTTCATTCTTTTTGATTGTTGAGTAAAGTACATTGTATATATACACCACATCTTCTTTATCCACTCATCAGTCGATGGACATTTAGGCTTTTTCCATAATTTAGCTATTGTTGATAGCGCTGTTGTAAACATTGGGGTGCATGTGCCCTTTTGAACCAGCATTTTTGTATCCTTTGGATAAATACCTAGTAGTGCAATTGCTGGGTCACAGGATAGTTCTACTCTAAATTTTTTTGAGAAACCTCCATACTGTTTTCCAGAGTGGCTGAACCAGTTTGCATTCCCACCAACAGTGCAAGAGTGTTCTCCCCTTTCTCTGCATCCTTGCCAACATCTGTTGTTTCCTGAGTTGTTAATTTTAGCCACTCTGACCAGTGTGAGGTGATATCTCATTGTGGTTTTGATTTGTATTTCCCTGATGATGAGCGATGTTGAGTATCTTTTCCTGTGTCTACTAGCCATCTGGATGTCTTCTTTGGAAAAGTGTCTATTCATGACTTCTGCCCATTTCGTCACTGGATTACTTGTTTTTGGGTGTTAAGTTTGGTAAGTTCTTTATAGATTTTGGATACTAACCATTTATCCAATATGTTATTTGCAAATATCTTCTTCCATTCCGTCAGATGCCTTTTAGTTTTGTTGTTTCCTTTGCTGTGCAGGAGCTTTTTATCTTGATGAGGTCCCAACAGTTCATTTTTGCTTTTATTTCCCTTGCCTCTGGAGACATGTCAAGTAAGAAGTTGCTGCAGCCAAGGTCAAAGAGGTTGCTGCCTGTTTTCTCCTGTAGGATTTTTCTGGTTGCCTGTCACATTTAGGTCTTTCATCCATTTTGAATTTATTTTTGTGTATGGTGTAAGAAAGTGGTCCAGGTTCATTCTTCTGCATGTTGCTGTCCAGTTTTCCCAACACTATTTGCTGAAGAGACTGTCTTTGGGTCACAAATCAGCCCTCAACAGGTACAAAAAGATTGTGATCACACTATGCACATTTCTAGATCACAACACTCTGAAACTTCAAATCAACCACAAGAAAAAAATTTAGAAAGCCTCCAAATATATGGAGGTTAAAGAACATCTTACCAAAGAATGACTGGGTTAACCAGGAAATTAAAGAAGAAATTTAAAAATACATGGAAGCAAATGAAAATAAAACACGACCGTCCAAACCCTTTGGGATGCAGCCAAGTCAGTCCTAAGAGGAAAATACACTGCAATCCAGGCCTATCTCAAGAAGCAAAAAAGGTCCCAAATACAGAACCTAACCTCACACCTAAAGGAACTAGAAATACGGCAGCAGAGAAAGCCCAAAGCCAGTAAAAGAACAGAAATAAAGATTAGAGCAGAGATAAACAATATAGAATCCACAAAAATAGTAGAACATATCAATGAATCTAAGAGCTGGGTTTTTGAAAGAATAAACAAAATTGATAAACCACTAGCCAGAGTTCTCAAACAGAAAAGAGAAAGGACCCAAATAGATAAAATCATGATAGAAACAGGAGAGATCACAACTAACACCACAGAAATACAAACAATTATTAGAGAATCCTATGAAAAATTATATGCCAACAAATTGGACAACCTGGAAGAAACAGACAAATTCCTAGACACCCACACACTTCCAAAACTCAAACAGGAAGAAACAGAAAATTTGAACAGGCCCATAACCAGCAAAGAAATTGAATCTGTTATCAAAAATCTCCCAACAAATAAGTGTCCTGGGCCACATGGCTTCCCAGAGGAATACTACCAGACATTGAAAGCAGAGATAATAATACCTATTCTTCTCAAGCTATTCCAAAAAAATGGAAATGGAAGGAAAGCTTCCAGACTCATTCTATGAAGCCAGCATCACCTTGATTCCAAAACCAAACACACCACTAAAAAGGAGAAGTAAAGGCCAATATCTCTAATGAACCTGGATGAAAAAATTCTCAACAAGATACTAGCAAATCAAATTCAACAGTATATTAAAAGAATTATTCACCATGCTCAAGTGGGATTCATTCCTGGGCTGCAGGGCTGGTTCAATATTCGCAAATCAATCAACGTGATACACCATGTTAACAGAAGAAAGGATAAGACCGTATGATCCTGTCAATAGATACAGAAAAAGCACTTGACAAAATACAGTGTCCCTTCCTGACAAAAACCCTCAAGGAAGTTGGGATAGAAGGAACATATCTTAACATAATAAAAACCATATACGATAGGCCCACAGCTAATATCATCCTCAATGGGCAAAAATTGAGGGCTTTCCTCCTAAGGTCATGAACACGACAGGGATGTCCACACTCGCCACTGTTGTTCAACATAGTGCTGGAAGTTCTAGCCTCAGTAATCAGACAACAAAATGAAATAAAAGGCATAGAAATTGGCAAGGAAGAAGTCAAACTTTCACTGTTCGCAGACAACATGATTCTCTACATGGAAAACCCAAAAGACTCTACCAAAAAACTGCTAGACGTGATACAGGAATTCAGCAAAGTCACAGGATATAAAATCAGTGTACAGAAACCAGTTGCTTTTTTATACACCAATAATGAAGCACCAGAAAGAGATCTCAAGGAATCGATCCCATTAACAATTGCACCAAATACCATAAAATACCTAGGAATAAATAAACCTAACGAAAGAGGTAAAAGATTTATGCACTGAAAACTACAGAAAGCTTACGAAAGAAATTGAAGAAGACATAAAGAAATGGAAAAACATTAAATGCTCATGGATTGGAAGAACGAATATTGTTAAAATGTCGATACTACCCAAAGCAATCTACATATTCAATGCAATCCCTATCAAAATAGCACCAGCATTCTTCACAGAGCTAAAACAAACAATCCTAACATTTGTATGGGACCACAAAAGACCCCGAATAGCCAAATGTTGAAAAAGAAAACCAAAGCTGGAGGCATCATAATTCCGGACTTTAAGGTACATTACAAAGCTGTAATTTTCCAGACACTATGGTACTGGCACAAAAACAGACACATAGATCCATGGAATAGAATAGAGAACCCAGAAACGGACCCACAAATACATGGCCAACTAATCTTCGACAGCGCAGGAAAAAGTATCCAGTGGAAAAAAGAACCCCATGTTTAAAAGGCAGACAAAGTAACCTCTGAGGAGATTAACTCCGTGCTCTCAACCCAAACAATATCTCCTCCCATACATCCCAGGAAAGATTGGGACACAGTTTAGAAAAACCAGTGTCATAGCAGATGGTACAGGAATCTTTCTAGGCAGAGGTGGATGGCTTCCTTGTGCGGAGGGGGCAAATGGGAGGTAGTGTGGTCTACGTGGTAAACCGTGCAGGGTGGGCATTCTCACCTTGTATCGTTGGGATCGGCACAATCAGGGAGGGAGTTTTGCCCCTATTACCAGATACAAACATTATCAACGAAGGGTGACCATGGGTCCAGAAGCTGGGCAGGAGATATCTGCAGGGTGCCAGACCTATTTTAGAATGACAATAATCAGGAAATCTATGGTAGGGGTGACAGAATGTGTGGGCGACGTCAGCATAAGGATTTGAAATAAACACAATACAAATTCTGTAAGTCACAAAGGAAGAAAATGGAAACCTGACGCTGGAATAAACAGTTACGAAGAAGAAACAGCCAGAGACACTGGCTATGGATGGGAAATGAATGAGTTTTTCGACAACTCGGTAGACTATCAGATAAGACAGAGGGCAGTATACCCAAAGATCAAATGAGTGAGCTAGAACATTAAGTCAAAGAACAATCTTAGCAAGCATTACAGAGGCATCAAAAGGTAGAAACTAAGATAACTTTACGAAACACAACAACAAACGAGGCCCAGAAGGACAGAACGAAATAAGTGGAGAGACAGCATTTACAGAAACAGTGTTCCGGTCCTTGGGTCTATGGTAGCTGGTGGCCCTGGACCTGGAGGTAGCCTCGCTCCTTGCCTGGGGTAATCTTGGAATCTGGGCAGTATGTAGTGCCTGATTTCAGGGCTGTCCGGGACAGCCATGAATGCCACATCCTATGCCCTCCCCTTGCAAGGCGTTGAGTAATTCCAGAGGGCCAAGAGTCATAAGTATGTTCCAGTTCACTCTAGAAAGAAATGCAACCCCAAGGACAATTATGACACGTGTCCATAGGAGAAAATGAGGTCAGCACAGTGTTCTAGCTCTGAGGAGTCCATGTGCACAACAGGCCAGGGGGTGAATCGGTGCCTTGTCGTTCTCTCCAGATCTGGCCTGTTAGTGGGTCTTTAGGAAGAACTGGAGTAGACAAACAGAAATAAAGGGTGAGATTACCAAATCAGATGGAACCCTCAGGAGACAGAAGACAGGAAAACTGATGAAGATAAAGAGTGAGAGTTGACAAGAATATCAGCCATGTCCCGGGTCTTGTCTTTGATTAGAGAAAAATGTTCAGAAAAACACTGATAAGAAACTTAACTGGGTTGACACACCATCTTTCTGAGGAGCTGACATTTCAAATGTCTCTCAATCCTCCTGAAAAGCCGAAACCTTCTAAAGCTAAGGACAGACACAAGAGGGAGACAAACTAAGCATTCATCCACCTGCATTGCCTTTTTCAGAGGAGGAAATTTTGTGAGACACTCAGCAAACAGGGATGCCAGTCTATAAAGAATTTGGAGACAGCTACTTGCACTGAAGGGTTAAATCTTTGAAGGGCTCTGTGCTTAGTTCTAGCAGAATACAGAAGTTTCAAAGTCATAAACCAGATGAAGTCATAATGACCTGTGCTTGGGGTACAATCTGGTTTTAGGGCACCGAATATTACAATCAATGCCTTGACCAACATGCCTACTCATGGTACCTAACTGGGCCCTCGCGCCCCCCAGACAATAGAAATTGACAAGAGGCAGAAGGGGCCATCCAGGCAGGGTTTGGTTGGGGCTTATGCTGGAGCACAAGAGAGGCTGGGTCTCTGAGGAGGGGTCAGAGAGAGCTTTATAAAGAGGCGTAGGTGGGAAAAGAATGACTTCTAGTCACATAGAGGAGGGGATTTCTTGGCTCCTGCACACGTCAAGGTCATGCTTCTTCATGCGTCTTCTAGCATGTTAAATCTCAACCCTTGGGCAGTACTTTTTTTTAGTATTTTAATGAGGGGGAAACGGGGGTGAAACGTTAGCGCCGTGGTCCATCTTGGGGCTCACTGGTTTGGCCCCACCTTTACCAGTCTTCACAGTCAGGACATCCCTTTCAATGAGCATGCTGCCTCTGCGTTCCTGCAAGATACGCTACTCAAGGGCATATCTTTTTCTCTCTGTGAAGGCAGCCAAGAAATGCTGGATTTTGTGGTTGCGGTGAGGGGACCCAAGTCCAGTCCTCACTCCGTCTTACTTATGAGAAAGCAAGTTTTTAGGGGACTTGTTAAAGAACATGTCAAACAACTACCTCTGTAAAAGTAAACCATAGAAAATTAAGATGGATGTCCCCTCAAATCATTTGTCATACCGTACAGCATATCATGAAATTTAGAATAGAGTCCAAATGTATTGTTTAGATAAGAATACCGATCAAAACTAGAGTACTTTCCTAATGTAAACTTAATTGGGTTCAGTGAATCACAGATTAATCTACAGACAGAACTCACGTCGGAGTGGTTCTCATATAACAGATGGGAAAAAGGATGAAAAATTTAGTAACATGAGCCTAAGTTAAGAAGTGATCATAAGGCCCCAAAATGTATATTAGTTGTCATTGAAAGATAGTTGCATTGATTAAATAGCCAAGAAGACTGTGGCTCATCTTTTTGACTCGGAAAGCGTGAAGACAAAAAAATTCCCTCTGACGCTTACTTGCTTGGTACCATGATCGCTTCTTTTTCCAATCTAATAATTATAGAATAACGGGAAGGATGAACCTAATGAGGGGAACTGTTTTTAATTCTGAAGGTATCACACTCAGTGCAACAAAATAAAATTGAAAATGTGTATTAGTTCCAGGCATGCGTGTTGGTTCACATGGATTTAAAATGTGGCTTAGATACACCAGCTAATGTAAACTTTGACTTTAACCAGAAGTTTTTGGTAAGTTAATAAACGCATCTAACACTAACGTCTTGGTGCCCGTGAAACATTAATGTTAAGAAATCTACCTCGGATCAGTGGAACTTCTGGGAGCTGAAAACACGCTTTGGTCTAGGAGCCCCTCGGTAATGATAATATCTAACTTTCAAAAAGGAAAGAAGTGAGAAGAGGACAACTCCAGAATAAGAATTTTTCTAACCTAACTTAATTCAAAGTTAGATGGAAATGAGTTAAACGACTTAGAATAGTTTAGCGAAGTAGAGCAACGGAAAAAGAAAATGTCCAAATTTCCTACAGACCAGCCTTACCAGCAAGTGACGTCATGGTGATTGCAACTGTCAACAGACCTTTCACACAAACAGCCTTTCCAACTGTTCATTCATGTAGGTGATTGGCGGGGAATTAAGTTTCGGGGAACAAATTCTTTGTAAACAGAATGAGGGTAATTGGAATCTATTTCTTCTTATCTGAAAATATGGAGGGGCCCTGCACGTAGGCGGCTCGTTGGTCTAGGGGTATGATTCTCGCTTCGGGTGCGAGAGGTCCCGGGTTCAAATCCCGGACGAGCCCGCTTCCTTTTCAACCAACTGGATTCAGAGAATCAAGGAAAAGAAGTATTTTCCCAAATATTCTTGCCAAAAAGACTGGGCTCTCACCTTGCTAACAGTGGCACTGTTCTCGGAGGAGCTGGGCTCTGAATCGCGGATCTCATGGACGCGAGGCACACGACGCGGTACCCGGCCGCCAGCGCCTGTGGGTCCCTCCGCCGCCACCGAGGGAGCCCGGGGCCGCGGCGGGCGCGCACGCGCGTGCGCACACCTGGCGCGGCTCGGGAGGCGCGAGTAGCGTCCCCTCGGAGCTCCCGTGCGCGCGCGCAGTCGCTAATTCCTGACTTACGTTGTCGCCTGGCAACGGGATGAGCGTCCACGACGCGCTGCATCCGCCGCTCCCAGGACGCGGAGCAAAGAGGCGCCCCGGTCCGCTGCTGGCGTGAGACGCCTGCCGCTCTTTTCCTGCGTTGTCGCGGTTGTTCATTCGTTTATTCGTTCCGCGGGTGAATTTTCAGCGAATACTGCAGGTCAACTGTGCTGGGTGCCGGGGGCGCAGTGGTGGACAAGAAATAAACTAGTTTTTGTATCTACGGAATTTCACATCACAAGTAGCTAAATATTTACCATGTTCACGCTTCCTGGGACGAAGCACAGCATTCCCATAGAAGCGTGGAGAACCAGGGCCGACCTGTCCGCTCCAGGGAATGTTGCCCGCCAGGGTTTGTCCGCCAGGAAAGAGAAACCAGAAGGAGCAACCCCTGCCCCATGCCCGAAACTTAACCAGTACTTTCTCCTCTGCCCCAGGAGATGCGCTCACTTCTGAACTGTTGAAACGCTCGGGTACATTGATGAACATAAATTTAAAAGACGAGACAAGAAAGAAAAAGAAAGAAAGAAAGAAAGAAAGAAAGAAAGAAAGAAAGAAAGAAAGAAAGAAAGAAAGAAGGAAGGAAGGAAAGAAAGAGAGAGAGAGAAGGAGGGAGGAAGGAAGAGAGAGAGAAAGAAAGAAAGAAAAGAAAAAAGAAAAGAGAAGAAAAAGTGGAGAGGAAGATACTAATTCACTTAGTTTACTCGTGCTAGCTGAATTAAGCTATTTCTTTCTAATAACCGTGTTGTGACCCAAACTGAAAGTGAACACACACACACACACACACACACACACACACACACACCACTCCAATTTCTTTCAAGGCTCAACTGGCCCAGCTCATCTCAGTATTCTGAAAGACTGGGTCTTTTGTTACCTTTCTGATCAGTTGAAGGCCCAATAGGCTTGAAGGCGCAGGTCATCGTTCAGAAGTGGTGCATAACATATTCTCTTTTTACACACGAAACATGAATTTAAAATTTATTTGTAATTTAAAATAATTTTATAATTTGAAGTAGATGGTGTCATTCATTAAGTTTGCAATTCAAAAGGAACTTCCTCCAACCTTTGCCCTTCAAGAATGTTCTCAGGATTCAGGAAGTCAATTTTATGCCATCTAAACCAGAGATTGAATAATCTTCTTTCGAGGGATTTTATTATCCCAAGAAGGGTGAGTTAAAGATACTGTCTGGTACTAAAAGGCACAGGCAGGTCATTTTACAGTGAAGTCTATCGTCAATAAGCTGGACTCATAATCTGTTTCCATTTATTTTTAGGGCCTCATTATAACAATACCCAGCAACCAAAGATCACCTGACGTCTAAACTTAAGTGTCTAATATGAGAGGGATAAAAGTGAACTTAGAAAAAATAGAGGCTAACGTAATGCAGAGAGAAGAAACCTTCTCAGGAAAGTTATTACAGGGAGAAAGAATGCTGTAGAAAACAGTAGCTTGGCTACAGAAGCCTCTTAAAATTGAAATTGTGAGTGTAGAAATGAAAAACTTAATGGAGTAGCTGGAATAATTTTCTTCCAGAAGACAGAGTAAAATATGTAAAGGGAAACTCCAGCAGTCATGTTCCCTAGGAGACCCCCAAATTAGTTGAAACTGCCGCCTATACAAAAACCTGCACGCAATGCTTATAGCAGCTTTATTCACAATTGTGGAAACTTGGAAGCAACCAAAATGTCCTTCAATAAGTGAATTAACAAGCTGCAATACATCCATACAATGGAATATTATTTAGTGATAAAAAGTAGTAAGCCTTGGGGGCGCCTGGGTGGCTCAGTCGGTTAAGCGTCCGACTTCGGTTCAGGTCATGATCTCACGGTGTGTGAGATTGAGCCCCGCATCGGGCTCTGTGCTGACGGCTCAGAGCCTGGAGCCTGCTTCAGATTCTGTGTCTCCCTTTCTCTCTGACCCTCCCCCGTTCATGCTCTGTCTCGTTCTGTCTCAAAAATAAATAAACATTAAAAAAATTTTTTTAAATAAAAATAAGAAGAGTGTAAAAATTTCAAAAAAGTGGGGGAAAAAAAAAGGGAGACAAAACACCCTGGAGGTTTAAAATCCAAGGTAAAAGAAATCCCAGAAAAAAAAAAAAAAAAAGAAGAAAGAAAGAAACTAGAGAGCACATGAGAAAATCAAAACAAAAAAAGTCAAGCTAATTTCCCAAACTGAAATACATGATTTTGCCAATTTAATGCTGTAATAGAGCTCTGAGAACAATGAATGAAAATAGAAACACACGAAGGTATATTTTTCAGACATTTAGGAACACCGGGGACAGAGAAATAATCCTGAAAGAGAAAAAAGCTAATTGCAAATGAAGTATCAGTAATTAAAATGACTTCTTACTTCTCAAAAGCAATACAGGAAGCTAGAAGAAAACGGAGAACGCTTTCAAAATCCTGAAGAAAAACTTCCCCAACCTAGCATTCCATACCCAACCAACACTCAATCGAACGTCAGAGAAACATAAAAGATATTCTCCAATACCCAAGTATTTAAAAAATCTAAATATCATAAGAGAACAGTGGACAATATTTGCCAGTCATCACAAACAAGCAGTGAAGACCAATTCAAAAAGACTATGATATAATTGGAAGAAAGATAGATCGGAAGCCTGTCCCTATACGGTGGTGTTTAAGGCGAGGAAACAAGATGAGCCTTTTTGTGTGGTGAGTAGTCAATCGAAAATTCTAAACTTGAAAAATCAGTTAAGTAGAGAAAGCATCCGTATCAGTCAGAATACAATTCTGGCTTTGTAACAAAGACCTCAACCTACTGTAGCTTAAAGGAGGCGGACGTTACTCATCTCTCACATGATCGTCGGAAGGTACAATCGAGGCTGACGCTCTGGCCCCACAGTGTTGGTTCAGTATTGTACCTCGTGGCTCCCTCCTTCCTGCGGGGTTGCTTCGTGTTTCGTGACTCCTTCTTTCCCGCGGTGTTGCCACGTCCAACAAGCACACACGGTAGGAGGAGAGAAGTGGAGGGTGTTCCTTTCCTCTTCTGGGCATAACCTGCACGTTTCACATACACCGACTCTCCAACGCACTGGTTTCGAAACTGGTCACATGATCCCACTTAGCATCAAGGAAAGTTGTGCGTTCCGGACTTCTCGTGGGTGGCTCTGAGCCCTGCTAAATGTCCAACCAGCCATCTCTGCCGTAGCATCCGATTTGGAGATACGCCGGGAAAAGCAAACACCACCACGAACCGAAAGCCAAATGGCTGAAAATCTTTCCCTCTCACAAGGGGGAAAGATGAGGAAGAAGGCCACGTATTTTTGAAGTACTTAAGATTTTTAAACGTGTGGTTAACTTTGATGGGAAAAGATGTGAACTTAAAAAATAAGCCTGAAGCCGAGAACAAAGGTGTGGATTAAAAAAAAAAAAAAAAAAAAAAAAATCCATCCGGGTTCAAATGGGGCAGGGGAGGAATACCCCATGAGGGAAAAAGGTCTTGTTGGAAAGAGGGGAAATAGATCTTTCTTGATACCGAATCGGGAATTGGACCAAGTGGAGAAAACAAGGCACAGGGACGTGAGTGAAGTTAAGCATGAAGATCCAAGCAGGTCAGCGCTGCAAACACTAAAATAGAAGGTTGTTTTCAAGTAAGAAGAGAGAAGGCTTCTCTGTCGCAAGCAGAGTGGTCTTGACTCAAGAAGATGTTAGTGGGACCCAAGGTAGAGTGTCCTGACCCTAAGAGCGTGAGAATCGGCGGGGATCCATTCCTGCAGGATCCCCCCATGTTTCCTGTTGTGCTTCCTATGATTGATTTTCTTGGGCTCGGAAAAAAAAAAAAAAAATCTTCATGACCACCTTCCTGCTCAGATTTCAGGATTCTCCCTGATGGGTCACACACATGCTTCAGCGCTCCGGCCACAGTGATTTCTCAACACTCGTCCAGACACTGTCGGCCCCCCGGCCTTTGCTCAGGCCCTGTCCTCAGTGAAGGACACCCTCTCTCCTGGCCAGCTCAAGAAAACTTCCTCGGCAAGACTCACCTTTAATACAGCCTTCTTTCCGCAGGCATTTATGATTCATTCTGATTAGTCATAATCAAGCCCTACCCATGTTCCCTTATGTGCATTGTATTCATTCTGTGAAACAAATTTTTAAAAAGCAGTTGAAAAAGCTTTTTGCACCCTTCCCCAAATAATCTTCCCGCTGGGAGTGACTCTTGTTAACTTTTTTTTTTTTTTTTTTTTTTTTTTTTGCACCGCATCCTTTGGAAATCAGGCGCAAGTCGGGCCACCTGTCCCCCCTAAGATGACCCAAGAAGCACACGGGGATTTGGGGGGAATCGGAAGTCGCGGCTCCTCTGCTGGGATGAGGGGGGAGAGAGCCCCGCGAGTGAAGGGCTCTGTCTGCCCTGCGCAGTTCCACCCTGCAGGGTGGAGGCGGTGACGACACGGGGTAGAGTTGCAGCGCGGCCCCGCTGGGGCCCGTCGTCTAAGCTTCCGGACTGTCTTCTTAGCCGCGAATTCGGAGTCCGGACTCGCCAGGCTCCCTGAGGTCCACACCAGGGGGACCGGCTCTGGGAGCCCCCGCCCGCGGCTGGCTCGGGCGGGTGGCGCCCTCGGACCGCAGGGAGGGGGGGACCGCAGACAGGTGCCAGGCAGCCGCGCGGGGGAAGCCCAGGCCCAGGCCGAGGTGCTTGCGTCCCGGCTCCGCCCCCGTCGCGACTCCTGGGGGAGCTGAGCCTGCTTTTCGCGTCGCGACTTTTCCAGTCCGGTCGTGGTCCATTCGCGTGGGAGCCGGAGCTGGTCTCCCGGGCGTCCCCGAGCCGCCTCCTGGATCCCCTGCGTCCAGGACAGCCGGGAAGCGCCCGAGTGTCAACTCTGAAATAAAGTACTTGGAGACCGTGGTGCGTCGTGACGAGGTGGCCGAGTGGTTAAGGCGATGGACTGCTAATCCATTGTGCTCTGCACGCGTGGGTTCGAATCCCACCCTCGTCGGTGAAGGTATTTTAGCGAGGGGGAGTGGGAAGGAGTGCGTGCAATTTCACCTTGGCTTTGGTTGTCAATATTGTCTGTGTGGATACTTTATGTGAGTACTAAAGTGCCCGCGGAAGGCTTCCTTTCGGGTCCCTGAGGAAGGAGAGGGTGGGAAGGAGAGAAGCGAAACACCCGTGAAAAATTCTGCTCCCGAGAAATCACAAAGATATGGATGGCCCTTTATTAACACTGGAAGGCTGTACTGTTTTACCGCTTATACTTCGATCTGCAACTCTCCTGGAACTAATATCGATTTACAGTGGAAGGAAAAATCTATTGGAGTATTTATTTATTGATCTATCATCCACCTGTAGATAAATACAGTCATATTGCTATTCAAACAGATCACTTTTACCGTGGACATCGAATGGCCCTGTCTGTGTGGTTCTTTTCAGGCATCTACTCTTGACTTGTCTGTTTTACATACTCCGCTGTCTTATTTCTAGAGCTTTGTAACAAGTCTCAACCCCTTGTTCCTATTCCAGATTTGCCTGTTCTAAATTGCCTTTTTGTAGTTCCCTACACATTTTAGAATCGTTATGTAAATGTCTGCCCCCAAAAAAGGGGGGGAGGGGAAGGCTGATATAATTTTGGCTAATAATGTTTGAATCTATAGAGCAGTGTGAATACAATAGACATCTTTAAAATATTGAATCTTACAATACATATTAGACCCTTCAATTATGTATGTCTTCTTGAATTTATCTCAATAGTGGCTTGTCTGATTTGTCTACATAGAAATATAGCCCGTATTTTACTAGATATGTTTTAGGTATTTGTATTTAAGTATCTGAATTAGGCTGTAAAATATGGCGTATATGAATATGTTGTTGTATATGCTATTAGGTTTTGAAATTTTATTGTGTATTAAAGCATTGAAATCCAGTGGATTTTTATATACCAGTCATGGAAAGCCTGATAATAGCTCATCATGCGGGCGCTGAGTTGAAAAGACGACATCACAGACACATGGTCTTGCTATGGAAAATGCCATATTAGGAAAAGCCGAGGCCCCATCAGGAGATGCATACAGGCCATCGGACCCCAGGGAATGCGCAGTCCGCACTGGGTACGTCGCAGCACACAATTTTCGGGGAAGAAATAGCGGGGTGGGGGAAGTTGAAACTGAGATAGGCTTTTTGTATTGGAGAGAGAAAATGTTCTACTGAAAGGCACTCTTACTGTGCGGGTGAACATTCTGGACAGGAGTCACTGCTTAGTTAATTTCTGGCTCCCTGAAGTGGGTCGAGGAGGGAGGACAGTTGCCAGGTACAACAGAGGACCCACCTTTGCTTTACGCATAGAAGCTGTCTTTTGAGTAAACCTGTTGAGAGCATCCGAGGGCACCCTCTCCCCCTCCAGGACTTAATGATCCGCTCACTAGGTAGGCTTCCTGTGATACATGCACTTTACTGCGGATATAAAATTGATTAGAAAGTATGGACGAGGGGCGCCTGGGTGGCGCAGTCGGTTAAGCGTCCGACTTCAGCCAGGTCACGATCTCGCGGTCCGGGAGTTCGAGCCCCGCGTCGGGCTCTGGGCCGATGGCTCGGAGCCTGGAGCCTGTTTCCGATTCTGTGTCTCCCTCTCTCTCTGCCCCTCCCCCGTTCATGCTCTGTCTCTCTCTGTCCCAAAAATAAATAAAAAACGTTGAAAAAAAAATTAAAAAAAAAAAAAAGAAAGTATGGACGAGTTCACTGAACATTGATGATACAAAAGTATATGACATGAGCCTTATGGTTTAATTAGTGGACTTTCGTTGCTGCTTCGATATGAACATCTACGAGCATCTTGCTCACGGATATTCTCATCCCCCAAAGCTCATTGCAAACTTCTTGGAACTTTAGCAGAACAAAACCCAAGGGGCTGCTGGCCTCTGGCCCATATGTCCGTTTTTTCCAATCGTGGCTGAGGCTTCGCTCACCCGGCGTGGGGCTCGTGACTGGAGGGTGGGTGGAAGTGGCTCTCAGTGACAGGTGATTTCTCCCCATTGGGGGACATTCGGCCATGTCTGGAGACATGTTTGGTTGTCACAATTAGAGAGGGACCCTCTGGCGGGGAAAGGCCAGAGGCGCTGCCGACACCCTCCAATGCTCGGTACTTTCTCCAACAGCAAATAATTTCCAGCACGAAATGTTACTAACATCAAGGTTGAGAAGTCCTGATATGTTGTGATAGAGATTAACATAATGCACACACATATGTATTATAATATCATAAGAACCCTGAGTACAATATAGTAAGAACCCTGTCCTGGGTCTTAAGGAAGTCCATTCCGGTAGGTGATACAGACAGTGACCCCCACAGGCCACAACACAGGCACAAGCTGATGCTATTGAGACACAACATGAACCACACATACAGCTACTCAAAGGCAAAAACTCTAGCATAGACCTGGAGCGGCACAGAGACAGATGAACGCCAGAGACACAGAGTCTGAGAAGCAGACGTGTATTCAAAATGACACAATCACCCCCACACGCACTAAATAAGGCAGTGTCAAAGTGTGCCAAACACTGGGCTAAGCCCTTCCTAATCAAATGGGGATAACATTCTCATTAAAAAGTATCTGATACAATCGTGGTCTCCGTGTAAAATTTCATAAATCCAAGGCACAAAGAACTTAAACTTTCCCAAGGTCACCAGCTGATAAACTGGGCTGGGGGGTTAGGATTTTTAGCCGTCTGGTCTGAAATCTAGTGTCTGCCTTACCCACGCTTCTAAGCTATCCCTTTCCCTGAGGGTCTCAGGAGGCTGGTTCCTTCTTCTCCTTCCGGTATTGGATCTAAGAGGCCTTCCAAGACCCCCCCCCCCACACCCCTGTCTTTAAAACTCCCACGTTGCCTTGTTTTGTTGCCTCCAAGAACCATGAGTGTTTGAAATTACTCTGTATCCTTTTCACTTCTCCCCACAGGGCTTGAGGAAGCGAGAGCTGGTCCATCCAGGACTGCAAGATACAGGGAATGAAAATACGAAATGCCTAATTAAATTGCAGCTTCGGATCATTTTTTAGTATATCTCATGTGATATTTGGAGCATGCTTATATTTTAAAAAATAATCATTCATCTGGGGGTGCCCGGGGGGCTCCCTCGGCTAAGCGAAGAGTCTTGCTTTTTCGGCTCAGGTCCTGAACTTGGCAGCTTGTGAGTCCGAGCCCCGCGTCGGGCTCTTGTCTGACCGTGTGAAGCCTGTTTGGGATTCGCTCTCTCCCTTTCTCTCTGCCCCTCCCCTGCGCACTCTCTCCGTCTCCCTCTCAAAACAAATAAATAAACCTAAAAAAATTAACCAAAGAAATAAAAAAATGATTCATCCATTCGAAATTCACCTGTAATGTTTTGTCTGGCAACCCTATCTCCTTCACGGTCAGCCTGACATCTGTGGGGTCTTGGCATACAGTGGCCATTAAATGTCCATTCAATGTGGAAATATAGTAAGTGTTTCTATGGTTGCAGCTCAGGAAATCAATGGAACTCTCTGACCTGGGTGCAGGGATTGGTCTACTTACGGATTTGCGGGGAGAATGTCCACAGAGAGTTGCAGATGAACAATCGAGTTGCAATGTCCACAGATAGTTGCAGAAATCGGTGATTTCTTACTGTTGCCCGTCCCCAGGTGGTCACTATCTTCACCCATCGCTTTGGGTGCTGCCGCACCTCGGTGCCATCGTGTGTCTCTGCTGGTCTGGAAGATCTTCCCTTAGAACCTTCTAAGACTTGTTGATCCCCCAGCAATTCCTCTCCACACACCTAACTGCCTTCTCAGTACGGGATGGCGTAGAGCGACAGTGTGTTTTCTGGAAAGGGTCCGAGGACATGACCGTTCTTTATGGACGCACCGCTCGTGCGTCTTTTCCCTTTTCATTCCAGGCTTCTGGCTCCTCGTTTTTCCCATCTTCAAACTATTATCCACCTGTCGGATTTGGGAGGCGATAAGTGAACTCATGAATATGAGATCATTTGTAGGCTCTCAAAGGCAAGACAAATGCCAGTAACCAATACTGCTTAATGTGGGACTCTCACACTGCGAGTGGACACCCGAGAGTGAGAGTCTCACACTCAAGAAGACACCGAGTGCAGAACAGAGTCTGGGGTACGGCAGGACCAGTGGGTTTTGGAGCTGAAATGCCAGGATACCGGCCCATGAACATCTATAGCCACAAAATAAGCATATCCCTGTAGCCAGCAGAGAAGATGGTGAGAGGAACTGTGTTGGGAACAGGCCTCTGAGGCTCCCTGGATTTGGTTCCCGGCTGTGATGGGGTGTATGGAACGAACGAGAAGCCCAGGTGCCTGCTTCCCTGATGCTGGCGCCTGTTGCTGAGTCAGGAACCGTGTCCGTGCCTTTAGAGGACTCACATGCTTTCCTGGAAGGGAAGCATTACGTGAGCAATCACGGAATCATTTGATGGCATCGTTCGTGTGTGCTGAAAAGAACCAGATGGGACTATGAGGACAGAACCCGTCACCTAGGGGTTTGGGAGAAACATCCCAGAGACGGGGGCATGAAAGCCATGAATCGAAGCAGACCCACAGGGGCCTGAGTATTTAACATATTCTGACCATCATCTGACTGATGATGATGAGAATCATTCTCCTCTTGAGAAACCTGCGTGGCCCGGTGGACTGGGGAGACCCCGGGCCCTGACCCAGAGGAGTCCCCAGAGGTGCTTAGTCTTGTCACTAGAAGGAATTCCAGCACAGACACGCAGCAGATGAGCGACGCAGTGGGAAAGTTTATTAAAGTGAAAAGTACCCTTGAGACATGAGGGCAAGAGAGAGGCAGAGACAGAGACAGACAGAGAATGAGAGCTGTGCCTTTGGGGTTGGGTTTCTTTTATTGCCGGATGTCAACTGGGGGACAGAACATTCATTACTTGGGGCGCGAAGCGTGGGTGGCCTCCCACTTTCCCTCCTCTCTTGCTCAGGGCTTCCTGTCATGGCCCGGCCCTCTTGGGCCCATCTGGTATGATGGGGCTTCTCGGGGAGTGAGGCCCCGACAGGCCTCTGGCCCTCCCCGCGGCTGGGCACGGCCTCCTCCGTGCTGGCCTCCGGGCATCCCCTCAGAGCCTAACTAACTGCCTGCTATCCAGGGGTTACAAAATTGTGAATTAATTATTTTGACTTAGTGATACCTGGGCGAGGAGAAAAAGACCCAGAAGTTCTCATGGCTACAGAGTATCGGCACATTTTCTGAAGAGATTTGTTATAGATCATCAATACTGACTTTTTTCAGTCTCACATAAGGCAAATATTTTCTAGTTTGTCCTTTGTGTTCTATCCTTGTTTGTTAGTATGTGGCAAAACATTTTAAATACGTGCGTTTTAATGTTTCTTCTTTGTGTTTTTTCATCAGATTTAGCATGAAATTCAGAAACACAAGTGAAATAATTTTCTAAATTTTTCCTCCTGAAGAAATCATGCTAACTACGGTTATACGCTTCCAGTCTTCCCCACTCACCATTAAGGTTCTCCTTATGGGCCACCTGCCTGGCTCAGTCGGAAGAGGGGGCAACTCTTGATCTTGGGGCTATAAGTTCGAACCCCACACTGGATGTAGAGATTACCCAAATAAATAACATCTTCAAAAAAAAAAAAAGTTACTTCAGGACCCCTGGGTGGCTCAGTCGGTTGGGCATGCAACTTCGGCTCGGGTCATGGTCTCCTGGTGCGTGGGTTCAATCCCTCCATCCGGCTCTGTCCTGACAGCTCAGAGCCTAGAGCCTGCTTCGGATTCTGTGTTTCCCTCTCTCTGCCTGCCCCCCCGCCCCGCTTGCCCTCTGCCTCCCTCTCAAAAATAAACATTAAAAGGTAATTCATTCATTAATTAAAAAGTTACTTCTTGCACAAAATAGGTGCCAAGTAAAATTTTGAACTGTGGGCTGCACCTCCGAATCACCATCCACAAATTCTGGAGTCTCACATAGGCTGGTGAATGTCCTGCCTTATTTCGATTGGTTTGTTTAATGGAAATCCATGCAAATGAGATATCAGTTGAGATGAGTGTGGCAGGGCGTGGGTAAACGGTGTGATCTTGCCCGTCCTGATAAAAAGGCAGCATTAAACCGCAGGCCTTCACGTGCACAGTCTTTAGGGTTGGAGGCCTGAAAAGAGCTCCTCGGTGTAAGGGGTGAGTTTTACTTCTCGCACTCTTTCTATACTTGATTAGAAATCACTTTGATGAGGGATATGTGTTTGCTATTGGGGGTATTTGTTTAAAAAGTAAATACATAAACAGAGTAAGTAGACAGTGTGGAAGACAGAGGAATGGTCTCACACCATTCCTTCTTTAATAGAATTCTTCTATCCCTTCAGCCCCCAGCAAATTTTAGAGAAAACATTCATGAGGACTCTAAGGGGAGTCTCCTTAAACATTGAAAGGGGTCTGCCATGTATTGGAAGCACTTAAAGTTATGCTGAGTGTTATTTGTTGGACGTGGGCTAAAATGAAAGGTCACAGAAACATGGGCCATGTTTCACGGAACTCAAAATCTTAGGAGGCCGTGAGACGGTAAACAAAAGGGGGACTAAAGAATGCAAATTCCATGCAGAAATAAGTGTTACTTACGGGCTCTTTGCCAAAGCATTTTTTTTTTTTTTTATGGATTATACATCCTGTCTTGGCTCACTGATCAATCATACTTCACTTGCAACCTCCAGTCAGCTTGTTTTCACTCCTAAATGTTGCTCAAAGGAGTGAAAGAATCCTGGATAGTGATGGAACACTCAGTCTTTTTTGATGGCGTAATCCTCACTGCCGGGTGCGTTCCTCGGTACAACGATACGTTTGGTCTTCATCCACCGTTCCTGTAACTGCTTCAGAGCCATAAAGGTGAACTGGGTGTCTTGTTGTTAATGAAGGTGACTTTGGGATCCCAACCTAGGGCAGGGCTGGTAGCCAGGAGGACCGACCCTGTGATCAGAGGGGCTCAGTCCCAGACCCCTGGGGAGAGGGGAGGGGCTGTAAGTTGAACCAGCCAACGGCCAATGTCTTAGTCAATCAGGACTGTGCGACGAGACCGCCATAAAAACCCAGCAGCGCTGGGTCTGAAACGCTTCCAGGTTGGTGCACACGTGGAGATGTGGGCCATGCCGTGTGACTTGATTGCTTCTTGCCCTTTCTCCATACCTCGCGCTTCTGGCTGGTGATTCATATCCTTTCTCACATCCTTTAGCGAACTGGTAAGCCTGTTTCCCTCAGTTGTGGGAGTCGTTCTAGCAAATTAAAGGAGGAGGAGGTCCTGGGAGCCTGCGATCTGTAGCCAGGCAGTCAGAAGCACAGGTAACCCCCTGGGGCTTACTACTGGCAGCTGCAGTGAGGGCCAGGGGCAGTCTTATAGGACCGAGCCCTTGACCCCTGGGATCTGATGCGGTCTCCCCATAGATGTTGTCAGAATTGAGTGAGTTCTTGGACACCACACGGGAATCGGGTCCAAGAACTTAAAAGATCTGGTGTCAGTAGAGTCTCCGTTCCCCAGCATCCATGGCTAAGCTCCAGAAAGCGCTGACCTGTCTCTGTTTTCGGGGACGTTGAGGAGCCCCACTGTGGCGTGTGAACACAGCGTGTGCCCAGGAAACCCTGCCTCCTTGGTGATGGTGACCAGCAGGAAGCCTGCGCGTGAGTTACGCCTCGTTCAGCGTGTGCGTCTGAGCATCTTTCCTACACGCCCACCCACTAACAGGGTCCCGCAGGGGCCCTGGCAAGTTTGGGGACGATTATGCCAACGCCCCTGCTGTAAACGTCCTCGTCCTTCCGGACACCACGTGCTCGCAGCTACTCGGGCCGCTGAGTCACGGATCCGAAACGTGTCCGAGTTTCAGTGTGGCTGTTGCCATCCTTCCCACGCCCTCAGTGCCCAGGGCCGCCTGTCGCTTTCCTACCTGCCGTCACGCAGTGCTGGTGTCTCTACGGTTAGGGCACTCACCTTGGTTACGGTTGCTGTATAGTGTTACCACGCTGTGACTCGCACTTGAACACCCGACACGCCAACTGAGTTTGAGTCCCCTTGTATCATATGCATGGTCCATGTGGAAACTCGCTTTTGTAAAGTGCCTTTTCGGGTCGTGACTATTCTGTTTTAGGTTTATTTATTATTTGTTTATTTTGAGACAGAGAGAGGGAGAGGCCGTGTGACCAGGGAGAGGGGCCAAGAGACCAGGGGAGACAGAATCCCAAGCAGGCTCCGCGCTGTCCGCATGGAGCCCAACGCAGGGCTTGAACCCACAAACCGTGAGATCATTAACCTGAGCCGAAATCAAGAGTCGGTCACTTACCTGACTGAGTCACCTGGTGCCCCAAGTCTTGACTGTTTTGCGAAGGTGGGGTTATCTTCCTTTATTTGGTTAGGGAGTGTTTTTGATATTTTTTTGGCCGGTGAGCGTCTTGCCACTGCGTTTTTCCATTTCCGCTCTGTCAGTGTTTTTTTTTTTTTATTATTTTTTTTATCACAATTTTAATAGACGCCGGTTTTCCGTCTTCCGACTCACGGTGATTGCGTTCTCTCCCCTCTAAGAGTCCTCCCCTCCGCAACGAGCCTCCAATTTGCCCCCGGGGGGACGTCTCATGCCCCGTTTTTTCATTTCACGCTCCATATACGTTGCATTTTGAGCTGAAACTTCTAAGGTGACACAGAGGGGTCATTGTCAAACTTGTTCTCTCTTCTTGCCCGATGAGCCCAGCCCTCTTTGCTGACAAAGCTGTCCCACCCCCCTTTCGGCAGCGCTCACTGTGTCTTCCGTTGAGTTTCCATACGAGTTTCTGCCGTTTTTGAAACCTTCCTTTCGTTCTAGTCGTTCTCTGAGGAGGAGTTCCAGGTGGCTATGACTAGGTTGGCCTCACAGAGCACGTGATATTTTTTGTGCAATTCCTTTCGCTTTTTTTCATTTTGTGTTGGTCTTGAGGTCTCTGGACCCTGCTCATGTCCACATCGACTTACCTTTTCTTCTCAGTTGCCAAAAAAGGCAAAGGCTGCTATGTTGGTAGAAATACAGTTGATCCCGCCGGTTAAACTGAGGAGAAAGCAAAGGACCCCTTTAAAATATCATCTTTCGGTCTGTGACCATAATATGTAAGGACATACAATTGGCGTTTGCCCATGTTTTGTGTCTAGTAACCTCTTTAAATGCATTGGTTCCAATATTCTCTCTGGTGTCCCGTATGTATTATGCGTATCTTACAGCCTCACTTGGCAACGAGACAGTTGTCACTTGTCATTGACACGATGGTAAATCTTTCCTTCTTTTTTCCACAGGTACCGCGGCGGCAAAACTCGGAGCGGCCTCGACTGACGCGCCCCTTTCACCCGAAGTCCCTACTTCAAGATCCCTGTTTGACGTTCTCTGCCTCACTTGTCGTTTGGACATTTGGAGAGGGAGAACCGGGATGGCTGTTCCACCTGTCCTCGATGGCTTGACATCAGCCGCATCCAAAGGATCCAGACCAGCGTGATCCCGGGGAGGCCGGGGACTAAGATCCCAGCGCGGGGGATGCTGGCAATGAGCAGGGTCTCCCGTGTGCCGCCTGTGGATGCTGGAGGTGATCACCGCATCCCAGCTCCCTAAAAGGGAGAGGCAGCTTCCAACACTTTGCCCAGGAGGGGAGGGATCGCTGTTCTAACTTGAAGGGCTGGGTGGATTTTGAGAGAAGCCGCAGGTTAAATATCTGAGGCCGCTGCAACTTACACGTCGCCTCTGCTGACGGCTCGTGGCATCGTAGCTCACCGCGTCTCCCTGTGTTAAGACGAGGTCAGTCACCGAAACACGCGAGTGCAGCCGTAGCCAACCCTGGGGCAGCTCAGATGATCACGTCACCCTCCTCGCAAGTCCACCCCCCTCTCTGGACGGGGCCCTTGCAGCCCGAGAGGGGGCTGGGAAATGAGAGATACCGGTGACCCGGCCACAGCGTGCGAGCCTGGTGGCCGTGTTAGTACCCGACGTTCTCGGTCTTTGTTCCTAGTTTCAGCGTCTGCTTCAGGGAGTCGGGTCGATTCGGCAGAACCGGAAAATGTTTCTGCAAAAAAGCATTAATCCAACAAGAAGCTCTTCGCCCGAACGTCTGTTCCAACCCCTTGTAAAGACCCTTCAACGTATAATAAACCTTCAGTTGAGTTCAAGTCTTAAAAATCTTGTGTTGTGACGCACATGAAACTGAACAGGATTTAACACGAAACGAGGGCTTCAGACAGAGACTGTGAAGCTATTTGAGCTGCCTTTTAATAACCTCTGCGGCCGTTACTGCCTGCAGGACCTTGAGCTCTTTGCCGCCACCTCTGTCTTTCAGGTTCGTCCTCTGTAAATGGGGGGAAAGTAGAAAAGCCCTTTTCAGAATTAAACATGTTAGTATCTGTAAAGTTATTAGTACAGGAACCGGAGCCAATGATAGATTGTTTACATGCTGTTTTACTCCTATTATTAGTGTCATTATCAAACTGTTTTCTACTTTGCTTGAGTCTATTACCTCTTTATTGTGAAGGAGTCTGGATCTGGCTACAGTCAGCGATCGTTGGAGCCTCTGGCGTGGGTTCATCCAGATGCGCCCACCACAGACATTCATCTCAGCTCCTCGTGGCCCCGGGTCCGCTGGTCACCTCTGGTCCCCTCCGCTAGGCGGTTCCAGTGGGAGGGACAGCAGAGTGGGCTGTGGGAGTTTGCAATGCGCCTACATACCATCAAGGACCTTTCCTGGTGTCTTCAGACCTGGGTTCTCCCCGGGGGGAGGGCATGAGGTCACCACTGGCACAGAAACCGGGACTGTTCGCCGCGTGACCCCCCAACATGCGGTAAGTAGATATTGTTCTGGACTTTGATCTGAGAAATTTCACTTTTCAATGCCTTTGATGGTTTCCCCTTATTCACCTTCACAAACACATCTACCTCAGATCCTCTGTATCTGCTCTTTCCGCCTGCAATCCCAGCAGAGGGTGGGAACATTCAAGCCATGGAGATGTGTGCCAAAGGAACTACGGGTGTTGCAATTTGACCATGGTCGTGTCCAGGAGATGGCGTCATCTCTGTCCAAAAAGAAAAGCATATTGATATTGACGAAAATGCTGGATCATTTCTTTCTTCTTTCTTCTTTCTTTCAGAGAGAGAGAGAGAGCAAGCATGAGCAGGGGAGGGGCAGCGGGAGGTTGAGAGAGAGGGAGACAGAGAGAGAGAGAGAACCCCAAGGTGGGGGGCGACGCAGGGCTTGATCTCACAACCGTGGGATCATGGCCATGAGACCACGACCTGAGCTTAAATCAAGAGTCAGATGCTTAACCAACTGAGGCACCCAGGCGCGCCTCTAATTTGGTTTTCTGATAAGGAAGACTTCAGATTAGAACTGCAAAAATAAATCAGTGATTTAAAAACCTGACTTAATTCTAAATACTAGGTCTTGCTCAACGTGGAGCTGAACCAGACCCCAGAAGCCACAGTTCAAGGCTGGGTTTGTTTCTTTCTCTGGCATCTTCCCAAGAGGTAGCATTCGGCTGCTTCTGGATGGTACCATGAATGTACTACTGAAGAGCAAGCCGATAAGGGTAGGACCTGAGAAGGAGCGAGGGGGAAAGGAACGGGGCGGCCAGAACCTTATAGAACAAGGACCCTCCCCTATAGACCGTGGGCATTCACTTTCAAATGTCCCCTCTCTGCAAAGACAGCTTTCCTACTATTCTGCCTTTCTCATCTTATAGTCTAATAAACTTTTGTCTGCTGCTCATTTTGATGGAGTTTTGGGGTGATAGTGGGGTGGTCCGGAGCCGATGGCCAAGAAAGAATTCTTGAAGACGTCTTTGGTGCAAAAAAAAAAAAGGTGATATTAGTAAAGCATGGGGACGGGACCCGTGGGCAGGAAGAGCTTCACGGGGTCGTGACGGGTAACTCGTTATGTACCCGCAGGTTGGGAGGGGGTCAGGGATAGAGTAAGTCTCTAAGGAATTTTGGAAGCAAGGTTTCCGGGACCTTGAGGGGCTGGTGTTGTGAGAAAAACACCATTTATTACCGCTTAGTAAAACCCCAGTCGTGAGACCCTTCAGATGTATATCAGGGGGCCATATGCTTAGGGTATGATTGCCAGCATATACTTGGGGCGGTTGAGATCAAGGAAGTTTCCAATGGAATTTTTAAATGTTAAAGCAGACTCACGGGAGGATAATGTTGAGCCAAGGTTCTCTTTTGCCCCCAGCAAAGTGCCATCATGGAGGCAGCTGAACTCCCAGAGGGAGGTCACTCTACCAGTTTCAAGGAATGTTAATGGGCTATAGGCAGTAAGGGAATTTAGTTTTTCATTTGCCTTAGTTTCCCCCATCACCGTGGCCAGCACTGAAGCCCCTTTCCTTCATTCTTGGGTGGCCAGGAGTGTCTGAGGAACATCACATATGCTGACCTGCAGGCGGGGGTGCTGTAACCTGTACTTGGCCCTCAGCTCGCCCCGCGCTCCCTCATCAATTTTGTTTCCCCCTTTTCATTCTTCGAAGCGGCGAGACCACAAATCCCGGGCACTGAGGTAAAGAATCCCACAAGAACATCGTTTCCATATGTGAACTAGAGTTCTTGTCCCTTATTTGTGGGCTTTTCAGATTGAATTTAAAAAGGTGTATTACAGACTTAATCTATCCTATGATATTTTTACTATGACTGAAAAATGACATTTTTACTTGTTTAAAACAACTTTATTAAAGCGTTACTGGCATGTGACAAACTGCGGATATTTATTTGTTTTAATTTTTTTAATGTTTTATCTCACGTTTGAGAGACAGAGAGAAAGAGCAAGCAGGGGAGGGGCAGAGAAAGTGGGAGACACAGAATCTGAAGCAGGCTCCAGGCTCTGAGCTGTCAGCATGCAGGGCTCGAACCCATGAACCTTGAGATCAGACCTGAGCCGAAGTCGGAAGCTCAACCAACTGAGCCACCCAGACCCCCCAAACTGCACATATTTAAAGCATACATTTAATGAGCTTTGATAGATGTATACACATGAAACCATTACCCCCATCAAGATAGTGAACTTCTCCCCTCACCCCTAAAGTCTCCTTGTCCCCTTCTAGAATACTGTTCTCCTGCCCCCTCTGACTCCATCTCCAAGGGACCTGATGGGTCTCCATTTGTAAGGATGTCTCACTCTCTGTCCCAGGAAGAGAACTCTCAGCCATGAAAAAGGTGCTGACTTAAATCTGCATAACAACCTTACCCTCTTTTACAGTTTTTCCTGGGAACCTCGCCTCACTGGCCTTCCTAACCTCCAACTGCTTTCTTCTGTCTTGAGCTGAAGATGATATTTAAGGTGGTGCCATTTCAGGGAGTTTCGCTCAGTTTTCCTGGGCCTGTCCCATGCATACATGAGGTAGACATATTATTAAGGTTCTGTTTTCCTCTTGTGAATCTGCCTTTTGTTACAGGTGGGGTCTCAGCCACAGCACCTTGGAGGGCAGAGGGGAAACTGTTTTTCATCCGCTGCGTAAGCTCCCCGATGAGAATGCAGGCTGGCAGGGATCTGGACGGAAGCCCTGGAAGCCGCTAAGCCGACGCTGCAGCTAAGTCTTTCCCGGAGCTGAGCATTTACTATCCTGAGATAATAAACGTGTATGATTTATAGACACTAAGCTCGTGGCATCACACAAAATTCCACCAAGTAAATTCTAAAGATCTTGTCGGCGTTACTCAACGATTCATAAATCGGATCCATAAATCCAGTCTAGCAGACAGAAGTTCTAGGACTTCCAAGGAGCTACACAGAGTGAAAGGCTCTTATAGGCAGAAAGCGGGGAGAAGAAGGAAGTTCTACCAGAAGAGCAGGTTGGTTATTGCCAAGGTTACTTTCCTTTGCAGAAAAGCCTGGGGTCTGTCAGGCGGATTACCCACCTACCTAGTGCTGACCGGGTGATTTCTGATGGACTGGTTTACGATTCCATTCTCTGAGAGAGCTAGAACTGTAATTATCAGTTTGGTGATCCAAGGCTGAGCATAAACTCCATCTGGGGCCTATTGTCTTAACAAGGCTCATGTATCCCGCCCAGGAGCAGCAGGAAACTAACACTTTTGTTGGCCAACTGTTCATTCCTTTTCGTTGCCAAGTAGAATTCCACGACATGAATGTACCACACACGGAAACTATTGATCACTTTGGGGGAGGGTAGGTAAGGAATCTTTTATTTATTTATTTATTTATTTTTTAATTTATTTTGAAAATCGTATTTAAGTTCTGGTTCGTTAACATACAGTGCAATGTCGGTCTCGGGAGTAGAATTCAGTGATTCATCGCTTGCATCCAACACCCAGGGCTGATTCCAACAGGTTCCCTCCTTAGTACCCATCACCCATCTAGCCCAGCCCCCACCCACCTCCCCTCATCAACCCTCAGTTTGTTCTCTGTCTTCAGAGTCTCCTATGGTTTGTTTCCTTCCCTCTTTTCTCTTTTCTCCCCGCCCCCTCCCCCGTATGTTCATCTGTTTTGTTTCTTAAACTCCACGTACGAGTAAAAATCAGATGGTACTTGTTTTTCCCTGATTGACTTCTTTCACTTATTAGCTATTTATCTATTGATGACCATTTCGACAATTTCCAGATTTGGGCTAATACAAATAGGGCTTCTATGAACATGTGTGTGCAGATCTTTGTACGGTGAAGGGTAGTGGAATATTCCGTCGCAGAATAGGCTACTTTGGCATATTGGTTGTTTTGAGTAAAGCTACTTGAGAAGCAGCTGGTTCGAGAAGAACACTGATGGGGGAGCGCGGGGCGAGCTGAGGGCCAAGTACAGGTTACAGCACCCCCGCCTGCAGGTGGGACATGTGTGATGTTCCTCGGACACTCCTGGCCGCCCAAGAATGAAGGAAAGGGGTTTCAGTGCTGGCCACGGTGATGGGGGAAACTAAGGCAAATGAAAAATTAAATTCCCTTACTGCCTACAGCCCATCAACAAGTCCTCGAAACCGGCAGAGTGACCTCCTCTAGGAGCTCAGCTGCCTTGACGATGACACTTTGCTGGGGGCAAAGAGAGAACCTTAGCTTAATAGTATCCCAACCTTGAGGAGCCTGCAAGTCAATTTCCTTTATCTCAGCTGCCCCAAGATACATGCTGGCAATCGTACTCCAAGCTTATGGCCCCCTGATATGCATCTGAAGGGTCTTAAGACAAGTTTTATTAAATGGTAATAAATGGTGTTTCCTTAGCAACAGCTAGCCCCTCAAGGTCCTGGAACCCTTGCTTCCAAAATTCCTTTAGAGACTTACTCTATCCCTGACCCCCTCCCAACCTGCGGGTACATAACGAGTTACCCGTCACGACCCCAGTGCAGCTCTTTCTGCCCACGGGTCCTGTCCCCATGCTTTAATAAAATCACCTTTTTGCACCAAAGACGTCTCGAGAATTCTTTCTTGGCCTTCGGCTCCAGATCCCACAAATCCCTCACCACTCCGAAACTTCATCACTCTGACCCTCATCTTCCCCCCCAGAAAGCAGGAAATAAATCTCCCATGTGAAAGATACCAGAAGGGCAGAAGACCCAGGGATGGGACTTTAGGGTCAAGGAGGCTGTATAGACAAATCTTGTGACTTCACGAATTTAACCACCCTAAACCCAAACTGTCTTGTCAATTCTTCACAGATGTATTGTTTGTCTACAAGGTGTAAAAGCCGCCTGCTTTGCTCATGTCTTTGAGTCTCATGTTTTTATGGGGCCCCCGCACATATGAAACTAAATTTGTTTTTCTCCCGTTAATCTGTCTCATGTCAATTTATTTATTTCTTTTTTATTTTTTTTTCAACGTTTATTTATTTTTGGGACAGAGAGAGACAGAGCATGAACGGGGGAGGGGCAGAGAGAGAGGGAGACACAGAATCGGAAACAGGCTCCAGGCTCTGAGCCATCAGCCCAGAGCCTGACGCGGGGCTCGAACTCCCGGACCGAGAGATCGTGACCTGGCTGAAGTCGGACGCCCAACCGACTGCGCCACCCAGGCGCCCCTGTCTCATGTCAATTTAATTGCCAGACGAGACCAAGAAGCTAGAAGGAAAGAAGGGAAAATCTTTCCATGCTTACAATGATCATATGTTTCATTTTCTTTTGAGTACGAACCTAGGGGTGCAATAGTTGAATCATGTCGTAGATTATGATTAAATTTTTAAGACCCTGTCAAATTATTTTCCATTTTCGATTTATAGCACAAGTCTACGAGAGTTCTGGTTCCCTCGTGTCCTTCCCAACACTTTGCATGATTAATCTTTTTACCGTTAGCTTTTCAAATAGGTGTAGTGGTATTTGGTTGTGATTTTAATTTGCATTTCCCTGAGAGCTAATGATATGCAGTACCTTTTCCCTGTGGTTATTTGCAGCCCCATATTTTCTTATAAAGTATCTGTTCATCTCTTTTGCCCATTTATTTAACTGAGTCCCTTATTCTCTCAGTGTTGAAATGTTGAGCATGCTTTAAATACAGTCCTTTATCAAATAAGTGAATTTGCAACGATTTGTCCCAGTTTGTGACTTGACTTTCTCCCAGTGGGATTCTCTTGTCTTTTGAAGAACAAAGTTTTTTCATGTTAAAGAAGCCTAATTTGTCAATTTGTTCCTTTTTGGATCATATTTCTGATGTCATGTCTACAACTCTTTGCCTAACCCAAGGTCACAAAATTTTCTCCTACATTTTCTAGGAGTTTTGTAGTTTTTAGCGTCATGTTTAAGTCTGTAATACATTTTGAGGTAGTTTTTGCAAATTATGGACCCAAGTTGTCCGTGTGTGTATGTGTGTGTGTGTGTGTGTATTGAATTTTTCCATTTATTAAAAAACATATCCTTTTTTTACCAGTTTGCCTTTGGGCCTCTTTTAAACAATAAATGAAATTTATTTAAATTTCAATTTCTGATTGTTGTCAGTATAGTAAAATACAGTTGAGTTTTGTATATTAACTTTGCGTCCTGTAACCTTTCTGAACTCACTCATTAGTTCTAGTAGGTTTTTGTAGATTCAGTACAAATGCTTCCTTTTCAATTTGGATGACTCTTTCTCTCTTTCTTTCTCTCCCTCCGCCTTTCTCCCTCTCTGTCTCTCTCTATCTTATTCTTTTTCCTATTTCTTGATTTCACGGACTAGAATTTCCGATAAAACATTAAATAGAAGTAATGAGAGCAGACATAGCAATCTTATTCACAGTCTTAGCGAGAAACCATCATTCTTTTTAAGAATGTAGTTAGTTGAGTTTTTTGGTAGATGCCCTTTATCAGGGTGAAAACATCTGTTCCAGAGTTTGCTGAGAGGTTTTATCAGAGATGGATATTGTCAAATGAGTTTCTGCATCTATTGAGATGATCATATGTATTTTCTTTTTTAGTTTGTTAATGCAGTGTATTACACTGATTGATTTTCTAATGTTCAACCAGCCTTACATTTTAGGGATAAACCGGGGGTGTTTGATCATGATGTATGATTCTTTTAATATATTAATCGATTTTAATTTCTAAAATTTCGCTTAGAATTTTTGCATCTATGTTCATGAAGGATATTGGTCAGTAGTTTTCTTTGTAATGTATTTGCCTCGTTTTAGCATCAAAATGATATCCCCATCATAGAATGGGTTAGGATAGGTGTGTGCAAACATTTTCTTGAAGATGCCAAATAATAAGTATTTTAGGCTGTGCAGGCCGTAGGGTCTCTGTCACTCCTCTGCTATTGAAGTGAAAAAGTAACCACAGATTCTACACAAATGAATGGTGTAGCTGTGCTCTAATAACACGCTATTACCAAAATCAGCCAAAGGGCTGGATTTAGTCTATAGACCACTGTTTGTCAACCCCTGAATTAGGAAGTTTTTCTCCCCGAATCTAACACTTATGAAAATGTAAAGACCATCATAAAAGAAGAACAAGTTTGGGGGACTACTGGATATCAAGCCCTATCTTAAGCTATGGTAATAAGGGTGATTGGTATTGGGCTAAAAATATACCCACACATGTATAGTCACCCGATCTGCAACAATGTGCAAATGGTCTAAGGGTTGTCTTTTTAATAAACTGCATTGGGTCAATGATACGTCCATATGGAAACATCCATATGAAAAAGACCCTTACAAATCAATAAGTAAATGATAAATAACCCAATAAAAAATGGTCAAAGATATTAATAATCTCCACTAAATGGTATTCGATGTACAGTAAGCATATGAAAGGGTACATCACATCATTACTCATGAAGGAACTGAAAATTAAAATAACAGAATAGCGCTGTACATCTTCCCAGAAGGACAAAAATTAACAAGCCTGACAAGATAAAGGCAAAAATAGGAAGTAATTAAAATCATTTTATATTGCTCACAGGAGACTGAGTTGGTCTCTATTATCTATTCTGGAAAAATATTTGTCAGCGTTTCTGACAAGCAAACGTGTCTACCTTATAAACTGTCGATTCTGCTCCTAATTATATGCCTGAAATGAATGGATGCATAAGCTCACCAAAATACATACACAAAAATATTCATAGAGCTTATATTCATAATACCCAAACAAACTAAAAGTCTCTGAAAAGTAACCAAGCGTATGCAATTTAAATTGTTAGCATTTCCTGAAATTGTCTTGTAAGCATTCTTAAAGCACAAATGAACAACTTCAGCCCTAAATTGTCACCATTTCTTCCGGGCCACTAGGAGTCAATCAAATATTTTATCATGTGTATATTATTTTTAATCAATAAAGAAATCTAAGAATTCAAAGTACAAACTTTAAAGTACTGACTTGACAAGTACAAACTTTAAAGTGGGTGCCTGGGTGGCTCAGTCAGCTAAGCATCTGACTTCGGCTCAGGTCATGATCTCACAGTTTATGAGTCGGAGCCCCATATCGGGCTCTCTGCAGTCAGTGTGGAGCCCACTTCAGATCACGTCTCCTTCTCTCTCTGCCCCTCCCTGGCTCCTGCTTTCTCTGTCTCAAAAATAAATAAACACACACACACACACACACACACACACACACACACACACACAAAACCCTAAAGTATTGACTTCGTAGCATAATTAATGAAAATATAATAAATTCACATACAAATTCATAAATTCAAATATACTGTGGTTTGTTCATCTTCAGTTTGTCACTTCTTTACATAAGATGGGCTTTTTTTTTTTATCAAGCACATAAATAAAAATATTTTAAGGTGGCATTTGAATCAATCATGCTGGAAAGTCCAAACACGATGTGTAAACTACCAACCTGCCCTGTTATCAGAATAGAACAGAAGGAAACCGGCGAGGATACTTTCTGAGTTTACGAAAGTAGTTTGGAAGGTCTGGTTCTATTCCTTCTGCACGGAGGAGGCCATTCTTCCAGGGTTGTGTTCACGGGGCCTGAAGGACAGAATATGGGAGCAAGTGGAAACGCGGTGCCGGCTACTGGAGCCGGGGGGTGGGGGTGGGGGGCTGCTGTGGGCTGAGGGAGGCCCTGAACATCTCACTTTGTTTCTGGTGGCAGGATTAATGGGATTAAGTGTAAAGGCACCTCTGGTCTCTTCTATTAGACTGAGAGCAGGGGTGATGTCTGACTCCTCTCTGCTTCCCACAACGATGGAGTTTTGGAGTGGTGGCGGGTCCGGAGCCCACGGCCAAGAAAGAATTCTTGTAGACGTCTTTGGTGCCAAGAGGTGATTTCATTAAAGCACGGGGACAGGACAGAAAGAGCTGCGCTGGGGTCAGAAGGAGTGACTGATTAGGGAGGCCCCCCGAGGGACTGCGATGTGCTACAGAGGACTCCTAAAATACCAGAGGCCTTTCTGTTATCAAGCTAAGCTTGTCCCTTAGGACAGGAGGGGGTTCCTGGAGAAATGCTCTACTCCGGATTTGCCTCAACTATTTGCCAACAGGCTGCAGGTTACCAAAAAATGGAATTTTACCTGTCATTTCCCTCTTGCCTCTGTTCTCCGCAGCGCTGTGGAGGGAGGGTGACATTAGGGCTCCAGGAGAATGAGTGATTTCCTGAGAAATTGGAACTGAAGGAGAGGCTCACATGCAGGGGCTCCCGTGTAGGAACAGGTCTGGTCTCAGGTTACCTGCCTCAGGTCACTATGGTGCACCTGCCGAGAAGTTTCAGCCGCGCTAGTTAGTAAGGAAAGAGTTCCAAGCTAGATAATGAGAAAAGTAGGCAGGTGAACGGTGAGAAGAACATCACCGCTGGCCATTTGGGTTAAAGTGGGGGGTTGGGGGTGGGGGCTGAGAGTACACGTTGACGTTTCTGTTTGTATAAAGAAGTTCCAGATGGCTGCACCCCAAACTGGTGACCGTGCTTCTTTGTTATCGATGGGGGAGCTCGGCGGTCGAGGAGGACGGTGGGAGCAGGGCTCTTTCTTGTGTTCTTTATATAAGCAATTATTAAACCTTCGCAGCGACGGATAGAAACCGGAAATAAAACAAAGCTCTAGCTGCATTACCCAAAATGGCCACAAGGTGCCGACAGAGTCCAACGCTCTCCCCGGGAGCGGGCGGGGTGGTTGGGGGAGGGGTGGGAGGAGGAGACCTGGCCGGGAGGCCCTTCCCGCTTGCCGACCCCTCTGCCTGTTCCTGCGGTTCAGTCGCTGGAGTCGCTCTCTGTGTCACCCTTTGTCCCAAAGAGAAATAGCTTCGTTAACCGGGCTGACTTCTTACAAAAGTCGGGGAGGCAGGCAGGGAAGGGACTGAGGCGGGATGGAAGCTACACAAGTCCTCGTCAGTTACAGCGTCTCGCCCACAGGGTGTCACTCTCCGCGCCTACATTGGGCGGAAGGGGGACAGTGTAAAGAAACCACGTATTACGTCAATCATGAATATTGTCACAAAAGTCCCAACAGATGCAGAGTTGAACAAAACACAAGATCCTCGCACCTAAATTTAGAAGTGATGATCTGTAACATCATCCAATATCTAGTTGCTTACAAAGAAAACCCCTCAATTGCCTCAAATACTTTTTTACAATAATTTATTTTAACTGAAGTAGGATTCGATTGGTTGCTATGTCTCTCAAATTTATTTTAAAGCGTAACCCTTCACCAAATGTCCAAATTAGCCGAGTTCGCTCTCTGGAAAAGGGTTGAGAAACAATCTGGGTGATGGCAATTCTCACTGCTCATGGATTGTCATTGCTTGTAGACATTTTCTGCGAAAAGTGCTGGGGAGAAAAGTTATTTGATAAGAAGAAATACTGACGTTTTCATGTGAAAAGTTAACATCTTTCCCAAATGTCCATCGACTGATGAATGGATGAAGAGGGTATGATATATATACACAATGGAGTATTACTCCATCAAAAAGAATGAAAGCTTGCCATTTGCAATGACATGGATGGAGCTAGAGTGTGTTATGCTAAGTGAAATAAGTCAAAGAAAGACAAATATCCTATGTGTTCACTCACATGTGGAATTTAAGAAACAAAATAAATTAACATATGGAAAGCGGGGAAAAAAAGAAAAAAGAGGGAAACAAACCTTAAGAGACCCTTAAAGATCTAGAACAAACTGAGGGTGGGGGATGGGCTGGATGGGTGATGGGTATCAGGAGGGCACCTGTTGTGATGAGCACTGGGTACTGTATGCAATTGATGAGTCACTGAATCCTGCTCCTGAAACCAATGTTGCGCTGCATGTTAACTAACTAGAATTTAAATAAAAATCTGAGAAGAAAAAAAGTTAAATCCTTAAGTTTATAATTGAAACGCCTCTGAAAATTGTAGTTTTTTAACACAATAAAATTTGTTTTCTATATCCATAGATAAAATGGGAAAAGGTATCTTAACACTTTTATTATGCTCACTTAGGAACTAGAAGGAAAGAGAGAAGAAAAGAAGGTCTGAAGCTAAAAAATCTGACCTCAGGTGAGATCGAGGTCAGATTTCAGCACAGACTTTTCAACCCCTTTTTCATTTCAAGTTGACATTCACTAATATTTTCTCCTTCCCAAGTTAAGGAAGAAAGTGCCTAGAAGCGTGGATGTTGCAAAATAGCTTAAGAGAAAATGCCTCGGGGCGCCTGGGTGGCGCAGTCAGTCGGTTGGGCGTCCGACTTCAGCCAGGTCACGATCTCGCGGTCCGTGAGTTCGAGCCCCGCGTCGGGCTCTGGGCTGATGGCTCAGAGCCTGGAGCCTGTTTCCGATTCTGTGTCTCCCTCTCTCTCTGCCCCTCCCCCGTTCATGCTCTGTCTCTCTCTGTCCCAAAAATAAATAAACGTTGAAAAAAAAAAAAAAAGAGAAAATGCCTCCTCTAAGGGAGTATAATGTAATACTCTTTTCTTCGTGGTTAGTACTTTTGTTTCCTGTTTAAGAAGTCCTTCTCTATAGTGAGATCATATTTTCCTAGCTGATCTTCTAAAAGAAGATTTACACTTAGGGGGTCTTCCTACAATCACCCATAACCAACTGCACTCATCAATTTTTTTGAGCAGCCTATCGTTTCCTCACTAACGTGAAATTTCAACAAAAAATTAGACGCGATCCTTGGCTTTCTATCTAATTCAGTTGGTAAATGTGTTCATCTCTGTGCATTGCCACCCAGTATCAGGTCTTTTATCACTACATCAGGTTCTACCTCTCATCGAGAGCTTCTTGGGTTTGTTTCTGTTTTCTGATTTGTTCTTACCATTTTGCTCTTTAAATAAATGTTAGGATTAGCTTCCAAATTCCAAAACGGACATTAGGATTTTGACGGGAATTACCGTGAATACCAATTTTAGAAGACCTGACATCTTTAATATTTCGTGCCCATGAATGTATTATATCTTTTCATTTAATGCCTTTAAATAAGGGTCTGATATCATTGGATTTCTTCTTGACCCATTATATTTACAGCAGCTATTATATGGTTCTATTACATATATTTAGTAATGTGTGAAAAAGTTTGTGGTTACATAGAAATTCAATTAATTCGTGTAAATTGAGAAGTAAACCTTGGCCAAAGACCAAAATACACTCTTTTCCGCATATTGCTTTTCCATGACAGTGACGATGTTCTCGTTTTGCACGTCTCAGTCATATCCTAAGAGCAGAGGCAGAATCAGTTCAGTTATAGAAAATAGCTCGTAATCCCAAATCCACTGTTCTTCTGGTTCCACGGTGAGGCCATATGTATACTGTGTCACCTGTAGAGTTATGTGGCACCAAGACACCCTGAATAAAACAGTAAAGGAGAAGGAAAGAAACACCAGAGATTAGGTTAAATAGCCAACTACACACGTGAAATCTCACAGGAGGAAACCGGGTAGACAGCACAATTTTTTTTTTCAGCTCGGTTATCTGAAAACCGTTTCACCAAGCGACCCATTCGTAAGAATTATTAAAACTTTATTTGTGTACTTATGAATGTTGTAGTAACTTAGATCAGTGTAGTTTAACTTGTACTTGAAGGTTTCTGAGACTAAGTCGACTGGCTTTCATTGTATCTTTTTTATGACGGCCTTTTAAAGAACACTCCAACGTTCTCTGTTCCAGGTGCCTGCCTGTCCCTCCTAAAAACAGGGTGTGGGAGGGAAGAAGGAAAACAAAAACTTATACAAGATTGAGAAACAGAGGAATCCGAAAGCCCAAAGTCCTCAAGACTTCCCACATGTCTCTCTCATTCTCTTTTTTTAAAATTTTTTAAATGTTTATTTTTTGGAGAGAGAGAGAAACAGAGTGCAAGCAGGGGAGGGGCAGAGAGACAGGGAGGGAGACACAGAATCCAAAGCAGGCTCCAGGCTCTGAGCCGTCAGCACAGAGCCCAACGTGGGCCTCGAATCCACAAACCATGAGATCATGACCCGAGCCAAAGTCGGATGCTTAACCAACTGAGACACCCAGGTGCCCCCTTCCCATATGTCTCTTAAGCCAGTCCGTGAATCTAATTAAAATTGTTTTAACTTTATATCAGAAATGGCTCATTTTTTGTAAATCAATAAAATTTAACAGTGTGATCTCAGTCTCCGCTGGCAGACATATTCCTCCTTTGAGTACTAAAGCTTTTAAGAACAAAAAAACCGAAAATCCAATGAACGCAACAGAGAGAGCCCTGAAATGCAAAGATGGAGAGTGGGTGTTTTTTGAGCTGGTGATTAACCCTAAGAGCAGAGGGACTACCCCCTTTCTGCCTCTTTGTTCTTTGGCCAATGTGTTTTGGCAATGGCAGAAATTATGCCTATTTGTCACTCTTCGGTACCTATACATTATCCAGTTGAATGGGACTCCGATAACTTGCCAAACTCCTAGATGCCACTTTAACAGAGTCTCCCAGTAATTGGTAAGGCTGTGCTCATGAAGGATGTGGTGCCCATGAAGACTGGTGAGTCCCAAGCCATCTTCTCATTGCCTTACCCTTTTTCTAAAATGACCTGAATGCTGTGAGATAGAGGCACAAAGTATTCAGGAAGTTCATGGATAATCTTGCCAGCGACGGCATGAGAGAAGGTGAAACACACCAAATCTAGAGTAAGTGTCTGTGTCAGTGAAGTCCAATAGCTGCCTCATCCATGACAACATGGATCCAAGAAGAGCGGTCCCGGCATATGGGACACTTAGCAGCGCCAGGATCCAGGTCAACTCTGGTGAGCTAAGTCTATACCAAAGAGCTTGTGGGTAACCTCCAGCAGCATCACCCCGGCCACCTTGCTTGGGCAGTAGGAAGGGTGTTGAGGAAAAGAAACTTTGTGATGTGCACATGGTGGCTGTCGTATGCCTGAGTACCGATAGCCTCCTCGGAAGGACAGACCTGTTGGTTCGCATCCACAAGGGCCAATGTCATTCTTACACTCTGGGACCATTCTGAGTTCATCCATATCATTCGTCCCCCAAACTCGTCCACAAACCTCCACTTTTGTCCCCTCCAAACCCTTGCCCAGCCAGACACACATGCATCAGTTTAGCTCGATATCTTAGATCATTTCTCTTTCCAGCAAAACTAAACAATGAGATGCCATTCTCCTCTCTTTTCTGTTGTCTTTCATGGGTACTTTTGAGCGGGACGTTGTTATTACTCGTTCTAATACTGCCCTTTTGACTGGTGTCAGCAGTGGTATTAGCTCAAATATGTTGAAGGCTTACTATATGCAAGACATTGTTAACATAATAATTCACAAGGGGCACCTGGGTGGCTCAGTTGGTTAAGCGTCCGACTTTGGCTCGGGTCATGATCTCATGGTTTGTGGGTTCGAGCCCCGCGTCGGGCTCTGTGCTGATGACTCAGAGCCTGGAGCCTGCTTCAGATTCTGTGTCTCCACCTCTCGGCCTCTCCCCTGCTCATGCTCTGTGTCTCTCCGTCTCTCAATAATAAATAAATGGCAAAAAAAAAAAAAGGTTTTTTTTGAAGATATTAATTCACGAGAAGCACTACCAAATCCCCCTTTGGAAATGAGGAAGAAAGCGACAGAAATTAAAGTCATGTGTAAATGCAAATTTCAAGTGGCAGGGCCTAGTTTCAAACCTAGGTAGTGTTTCTCAATCAGGTGTTGATAGGAAAAGTCCTCATGCTATTAAAAAATAGCAAAAAGCATAACTATGTTTCAGAAGTAGAAACAATTGGGGTGTGAGCTACTTGCTCTCAAAATTATTTTCCTCCTTCAGCACTTGCTCAGGCCGAGCCTTGCGTGTATCACTTCCTCCTGCTCATCAAGTACCGATGTATACGTCATAGTTTTGTCGATCTGATGGTGTACAAGTAATAGCAGGAGAACAAACAACGTGTTCTTCTGGTGTCCCGATGTCAAATAAATAGTATCGTTTCCACAGTGAGGGTGAAGCGATACATTTGCAAAGACTGGAGAAAATACTAGTAATGTGCAAAACAAATGCTTCAGGTATGCCAAACAGTGTTCTTAAAATTCAAAAATTCCGTTCTAGACTTATGGGCAGAAGGCATAGGCCTTCATGGAATGCAGACTCTAAACAGGGTTGCATATCCAACATTTGGGGACAATATCAGGACAAGTGGTTCTTCGAAATTAAAGCTTAGCATAAGTCGTTCAAATCAATAGTTTGGAAATATGGTTATTATGAACTGGGTATTTGCCATCTGTCATCAAAACTTGAAAATAAAATTGACAAAAGTTATAATGGGATGAGCTTTAACATACCAAAGATAGAGTTGAAGAGCAGATATCCGCATAGGTATCTAATTATAGGGTCATGCATCTTTCAATGGACTTTGTCAGCGTGTCTCTATTAACCCCCTGGGGAATGGGTGTCTTGATTTCCACAACCGATGTAGATTAGCTTACAAAGAAATATGTGCACGGTAGAAACATGAAATATCATTTGATATAGTATAGCTTGAAAAAAGATTTCTTACAAACAGCCGGTTCATCTAACACAATGTTCAAGGCATCATTGTGGTTTATGATCTCTGGGGAAGATGGGCCAAATAGCTTTAAGTATTTGAGCAACAAATGTGTGTATTTTGGGATAAGATATAACACCATGTACAATGTACACTTTTGTAAATGACATACTATATTAGGTTAGCTTTGAACCAATTCTTCTGAAGCTGGTTAGAAGTAGGTTAAAGTGATAACAGTTTAGGGGAGCCTGAGTGGCTCCCTCAGTTAAGCGTGTGACTTTGGCTCCAGTCACAACTCAAGCCCCGCAACAGGCTCTGTGGTGACAGCTCGGAGCCTGGAACCTGCTTCGGATTCTGTGTCTCCCTCTCTCCCTGCCCCTCTCCCGCTTGTGCTCAGTCTCTCTCAAAAATAAATAAACATAAATAAATAAATACACAAATACATATAAGTACATAAATAAAGTGTAACAGTTTTTCAAGCAAAAGATTAAACTCTTGCCTTATTTATAAGGGGGCCCCATCCAGGTGCAAATAACTCCACAGATGAAAATTTGATTTATTTTCCTGATTTGTGTATGGCTTAAGCAGTTTAATTTTCTGAGTAATAGGGTAAATTGGCTGGTTATCTTTTCAACTTTGTTGTTTCCAAAAAAAACTTAGTTTTCACAAAGTTTCATCTGGGAATGGACTATTGCCTACGACTCATCCTCTGTCCCAATCCCTCTGCTTTTTCCACGAATTCGGGCTTTGTATTCTCATTTCTATACCCTATAGCACAAACAACAAGAACAAAAAGTATTTAGCTTGAACATTATCATCTGATTATTTGGATTAATGGAGAGGATCAGGGGGCTCATATGACAGAAGAAGTGACAAAAATTATGTTGTTTCCAGGTACTCGGTTATCATTAGTGTGGGGTGGAGATGAAGGAAAGAACTTTCTCTTTTCTTCCTTATTTTTCCTGTCTTGACTGCACATTTTCTGTGGGGAAACATACAGCAAACCACTTAGTAGCAATTCACTAACTATACTATACGGAGGCAGTTCCCAAATGCTGGACAAGGAAAGGGAATTTTGGAGAGCAGGCCAGATTGACGTGGGCACTGAACCAGGAGTAGGATTCGAGTCAACAAAGGAGAAGCCTATATTTGACGTTGGAACTAACAAAACATTGTTTTAGACATTATCGCTGTGTTAAATTTAGATCCGTTTTAGATAAATTGGGTAATTTATTTATATCAATTAAATGCATTTAAAATTACTACCTAAACCCCAAACCAGCCGGACTGGAGGCTTCCAAATGCTTTACAGATCATGGCTGTTTAGCTAAGAGACACAAGATATTGAAGAATTATAATCTAGAGACACATTGTTGGCTGCCTGGTTCTTATTTGTGGCAACCTAACCGACGCGGAGCGTGCTTTTTCCTTACTGGTTCCCAACAATGTCAAACAGCAGCTTTAAGCGCCAACCAAAGGAACTTGAAAAGAAAAACTGATTCTCGTTTTACAGGAGTCTGGGATGGATGCTATCAAGCTTCTTTGCCTTCACCGAACCCCCAAATAGCCCTGTCTCGTCATGGTGACATTTTCCATTATATGGGTATATGGCAGAAGGAAACCGGCAGCCTAATTGGAAATACAGCATTGGTACTTCTCAGCCTGAAAACATCTTCCAGATTCCTCTCTCCAACGAAAATTCCAAGAGGAAATACTACACCTCACTCCTGGCAAGTTTAGAAAGCTTAAGAGAATGAAAACAGGATAGACAGCCGGAGAATATTTACTCTAGGTGCCTGAGTGTGCTGGGCTGGGGGGGGGGGGGGGGGGGGGGAGGGGGAGGGGTCTCAGATGCCAGAACCAATCAGGGCGCAGAGAGGAAGGGCGGCAAATTCAAACTGTACGCGCAACCCCCGAAACCTGGGCACGAGTCCAGTTCTGTTCTCAAGGGGTGACTGGGGAGTATTTGAATTTGCTTCCAGCTTATGTTTTCTCTTCCACCGTTTACTTAATTCTAAAGGTTATTCGAACTGGTGACAGAGCCCTTTTGAAAGTAGCTAGCTCCTAAGTGAGGGACAAGCTCAGAGCCTTTGTTACTTTGCACAGGAGCCCCAGAGCTTGGCTAAGACACAGTATTAGTTTTGCCGCTTAGTTACTGTTAATAGGAAAAGCCGGGGATTGTTCAGACTACTGTAATGAGTCACCGGATCAGCACAGAATAAGTGGCAGCTCTCTCTTTGAGAATATGGGTGGCTCTTAAAAGAGCCGTTAGGGTTCAGTTTGCAGCCAACTCACTGTTCACTTGGCGCTGGTGTACTTGGTGACGGCCTTGGTGCCCTCGGACACGGCGTGCTTGGCCAGCTCCCCGGGCAGCAGCAGGCGCACGGCCGTCTGGATCTCCCGGGATGTGATGGTCGAGCGCTTGTTGTAATGCGCCAGGCGCGACGCCTCGCCCGCGATGCGCTCAAAGATGTCGTTGACGAACGAGTTCATGATGCCCATGGCCTTGGACGAGATGCCCGTGTCGGGGTGCACCTGCTTCAGTACCTTGTACACGTAGATGGAATAGCTCTCCTTGCGGCTGCGCTTGCGCTTCTTGCCGTCCTTCTTCTGCGCCTTGGTCACCGCCTTCTTGGAGCCCTTCTTCGGGGCCGGGGCGGATTTGGCTGGTTCAGGCATAATTCAGAACAGCTCAAGACTCCTAAAGGAAAAAACCAAAGAGGCAAAAACAAAAGAGAAACTAGAAGGGCGTAATGCGCCCCTTTTATATAGAACCACATATGCAAATAAGGCGTAAATTAGAGTGCTGTGTCTGATAGGTGGCCGCTCAGGGCAACGTCAGGAGTGAATTCTGCCCAATCGGAATACAAGGATCCCAAAGTTGCATTTCCATTGGTTAAGATGAAGCTGCAATGTTAACCAATGAAAACTTTTGTTTTTCAAGCCCAATAAGGGTTATAAAAACTGCTACCCCCGGTCGGTTTCGTTTTGGCAGTTTATCGCAGTGTAGTTTTTCTGAGTCGCAATGTCTGGACGCGGAAAGCAGGGCGGCAAGGCTCGCGCCAAGGCCAAGACGCGCTCGTCGCGGGCCGGGCTGCAGTTCCCGGTGGGCCGCGTGCACCGCCTGCTCCGCAAGGGCAACTACGCCGAGCGGGTCGGGGCCGGCGCGCCGGTGTACCTGGCGGCCGTGCTGGAGTACCTGACGGCCGAGATCCTGGAGCTGGCGGGCAACGCGGCCCGCGACAACAAGAAGACGCGCATCATCCCGCGCCACCTGCAGCTGGCCATCCGCAACGACGAGGAGCTCAACAAGCTGCTGGGCCGCGTCACCATCGCGCAGGGCGGCGTCCTGCCCAACATCCAGGCCGTGCTGCTGCCCAAGAAGACCGAGAGCCACCACAAGGCTAAGAGCAAGTAGTGGCCTATATGATAGCTTACAGTAGCTCGAGTAAGTCGAGTCCAAACCCAAAGGCTCTTTTCAGGGCCACCTATCTTTTCTGGAAAAGAACTTAACATTTCTTTGACACTAAGGAAGGAAAGTGAGATGTAGGGAAATTGGGTCACTCACTCTTCACGAGCCTCCGTCCTGGGTTGAAAGCAGGACACCGTAGATTAAACCCTAACGTGCAAAGCGGGGAAGATTTCAGCCCATGGCGGTGATTGGGGACAGACTTTTTCGGTTTCTTCATTGTTTACGTAGCTTTTCGGGTAATGAAATTTGGCGCAAAAAAAGTTGCCCTCCCTGACTTGGGCGGACGGCGCAGCGAGCAGCCGGCCACCGGCAAGCCGCACCGCTACCGGCCCGGCACGGTGGCCCTGCGTGAGATCCGCCGCTACCAGAAGGCCACCGAGCTGCTGATCCGCAAGCTGCCATTCCAGCGGCTGGTGCGCGAGATCGCGCAGGACTTCAAGACCGACCTGCGCTTCCAGAGCTCGGCCGTGATGGCGCTGCAGGAGGCGTGCGAGGCCTACCTGGTGGGGCTCTTCGAGGACACCAACCTGTGTGCCATCCGCGCCAAGCGCGTCACCGTCATGCCCAAAGGACATGCAGTTCGCCTACAGGTGAACGGAGAGCTTCAGGGCCCGATTGTCGTGCGCCATCCCAAGGCTGGCCGCCACGTCCAGTCTTCCTAACAGTACCTAAGTTTTGAGACACTGCCCTCGCCAGTCCCCTCCGTGTTGGCAAATGAATGAAATACTGGGATTACGCTGGTAGGTAGGACACCGTTCTGGAGCCCGAGAAATGTTTCTCCCGTTTAGGAGGAGCCTAAAATCGTCAGTGCCCTTGGTTGCTTCCGGGTAGTTATTTCTGTCCCACTTTAAGTTAGTTCCCACAACTATTGCCATTGAAATGTAAAGTGTAGTTAATCGCACAGGCTGTTCCGCCTTACAGGCTTCAAGGTCCATGTAGAGTAAGGAAAATCCTATAAATAGAGGATTGTATGGTTTGACCAAGGAATGCTTCTGAATGGAGAGATGGAGTGTGCTGTGGCTCCCGACGACCCAGGTCTCTCCGCCCAGCTGACCGGTTAGGTGTGGAAGGAGGTTGATTGACGTGACTTACTTTTGTTGCTGTTGTCACCAAATAAGGAAAGTTCTGCCAATGGTTTTGATTGCCCAGGGCACAATCTTGCCTCCTAGTTTCTGTGCACTGGACCCCTGTCACGGATGTCATCTCAAAAACGGGGAGAGAAACGTTCTTCACTTTTTTTCTTGAATGTCACGGACGACGTTGGCCGCCTGATGACATTTATGGAAATTCTGCTTAGGATAATATTTCAAGGGTATAAAATGCAAACATTGCAAAAAAATGTTTATTCCACTTCTTATCCAAATTTCAAAAAATAATAAATTTGGTAGGAGGGATCAGTGTGTTTATATAGTTAGCACATTCCATAATGCAGTCTTTTGGAGACATCTGTGATTTCCAGTGGGTGACAAAGTCACAGGTATGGAAATTGATGGCCCAATATCGTCATAAAGGGAAATGCTAAAGTTTAGTCAGAGGCGAAGTGTATTTTTCCCCATCCCAACTCACAGGCTTCCCCCCCTTATCAGCACCACCACCCCATCCACAGGCTCCTGATTTTTTTTTTCCTTGGAGGTATTGTGGCGTATATGGACTCCAGGTTAAAAGCACTTGCTCTCAAATTTGGTTGACCTACCCGTTATTTTTCAACCCGATAAAATTGGGGGGTGATGGTGGTGGGGTGGTTCGGAACTGACGGCCAAGAAAGAATTCTTGAAGACGTCTTTGGTGCAAAAACGTGATTTTCTTTTTTTTTTTTTTTTTTTTCAACGTTTATTTATTTTTGGGACAGAGAGAGACAGAGCATGAACGGGGGAGGGGCAGAGAGAGAGGGAGACACAGAATCGGAAACAGGCTCCAGGCTCTGAGCCATCAGCCCAGAGCCTGACGCGGGGCTCGAACTCACGGACCGCGAGATCGTGACCTGGCTGAAGTCGGACGCTTAACCGACTGCGCCACCCAGGCGCCCCAAAAACGTGATTTTCTTAAAGCACAGGGACAGGACCCGTGGGCAGGAAGAGCTGTATGGGGTCGTGACGGGTAGCTCATTATATATCCTCAGGTTGGGAGGGGGTCAGGGATAGAGTAAGTCTTTAGGGTATTTTGGAAGCAAGGTTTCCGGGGCCTTGAGGGGCTGGTGTTGCGAGGAAAACACCATTTATCAACGTTTTAACACTCGAAGTCTATTAATATCTCATATTAATATTCACACCCTTCAGTTGTTTCTATTTCTTGTACTTAAAATATAATTACTGCGAATCCCAGTGTAACTATGACTTCTTGGAATCAAAATAAATGCTGACAACTTATTTAACAATGACGGGCACTCAAATGCACACTCCCCCTAGTAAAATATTTTTGACTTTTGATGGGATTTTTAGAAGCTGGGTGACCCAAATGATTTTATTCATTATTCAGTTGTTCTGTCTTTAACTATGTCTTCTAATTATAGGCCAAGAAAAATAATTTATCCTCTGTGCTTTTGAATGTTTGGCTGAGACCCCTGCAGTAGAAGACAGTTTTCCCAAGGAAAAAAACACACAGAAATTTATTAACGTTGTTAAACAACAAAAATTCAACTGACTAAAGGTCAAATTGGCTTTTTTTCAATGATTTCTGGAGCAGGCAGCGTCCCATCTAGCAACAGAAAGGAGTTCTGCTGCGCTATAGAAAACGAAAGGCTTTTCAAGGTGGGAAAGCAGCAGAAAAAGGAAATTATTAGCAAAGAGTGCATTGTTTCAGTCAAGGTCATCCTCCTAAAGGAATTGGCTGGGCCTACTGGTGGATTATCTCCCCAGCACAGACTAGGTTAATTGCTCCTTGAGTGGCTAAAGGTTCCATTCCCAGGGTGGGAAACCGATCGGATTAGGCGTTCAGGCTTGGTTTGCTGCCGTGGGGTTTCGCACACGTGACTCCCATCTGGGGTTTACCGTCTCTGTGACGTGTACCTCGTGTGTACACAGGAGATAACACTGGCGAAGATGAACTCCAGAGGTGCCTCGGAAGTACGGCTTAAGTACCGTCTACCGCTTGTCGGGAAGCAAGAATTCCTGTCCCCTTCAAGGGTCCTTCTAGCTGGACTAAGAATCCCATTGACGTGAGAAAAGTTAATAGGAGAAAATCAAATTTAACAACATACATATGGAGAATCCACACAGACATGGAAATTCCAAAGACAGCCAGGCCAAACAAGGCATGTATGTCATCCTGAACTAAGAAGGGGGCAGAGGTCTGGGACTAGGAAGGGAAGGAATGCATTCACAGGGCCATAGGAGCATGCTAATTCCATGTTTGTCCTGCCATATGGATGGGTCACTCAGATCAACTTTATCGCCGCCAATAACCCTATTCTGGGAAAGACCCCCAATTCAGGTTGTTCTATGTAGTTAGTACCAAGAGTTTCTCTGAGCCCGTGGGGTCTTCACTGCCTTCAGCTCAGAATAATCTTCATGCCCAGTGGCGCATCTTGGAGCGGCCTGCCCTTGGCCCCCATGAGCCGAAGACAAAAGGTGAGGGGAAGTCAGTTATGGGAAGGTCACCAGGAGAACAAGAATGAAGTCCGTCAGGCAGATTTAAGTTGCTGCCTTCTCCGTTGATAAGGGCCGAATACTGTCTACTGGTGTGGCCAGGTGAACTGGGAAGACCCTGAGCCCTAAGACCTCAACCAAGCCCAGATCAAAGATGTCACCGAAGGCTCTTGGTCGCCTCATGAGAAAGAATTCAAGGGCAGACACAACACAGTGGATGAGAGGTACACTCAGATGTGAGAGCCAGTGAGCTCAAGGGAGAGAGAGCATGTGTGAACCAGGGTTGAGGTTTCTATCAGTTATTGACAGTTGTTAACTAGGAGGAGGAATATTGATTACCTGGGGGCGGGGATTTCTTGGAAGCAGGGTTTTGGGCCTTTTCCTCCTCACTTGCTGGGGGGCTTCCTGTCCTGGCGCCGCCATCTTGGGCCCCTCCAGTGTGCTGGGGCTTTCAGGGGAGTGTGGCCAGATAGGCCTCTGACCCACCCTGCAGCTGGGCACGGCCTCCTCCGCCCCGGCCTCCAGGCATCCTCTTAGAGCCTACCTAACTGCCTGCTGTGACACTGGAATTAACCTTTCCCCTTCCTGGTAGAAAGGGAAGGAGAGACATCTTGATAAATCTACTTCCTGTTTTTAGAGATAGAAGGGAAAAACCAAGAGCTTTTCTGATCTCTGCTTTATCTCAAATGCCTTCAGCTGAAAATAAACCTTATGCCAGAGTGGAATATTCTGGGGTGGCCTATTCTGCCACCTTTCAATACCTAATGCTAATATTTTGTTGGTATTTGTTAGTACAGAATTAGGTCAGTATTAAGAAAAAACCTGAGGAGCGCCTGGGTGGCTCAGTTGGTTAAGCATCTGACTCTGGCTCAGGTCATGATCATGATCTCACAGTTTGTGAGTTTGAGTCCCACGTCAGACCCTGCGCTGTCAGCTCAGAGCTTGGAGCCTGCTTCAGATTCTGGGTCTCCCTGTCTCTGCCCGTCTCCCACTCACGCTGTCTCTCCCTGTCTGAAAAATAACAACAAAAAGGTTTTTTTTTTTAATTAAAAAAAACTTTAAATCTGCATTGTATTTCTAAGTAATACACAGAGAACGTGTCTAAAAATTTTAAGGCAAACTAAAGCTGTCTCTTTACAATACTTCTCAGTATTGTATCTTAACTCCATCACAGGATACTATGCCCCTCGGGTCTTTTGCCTAAATTAAGACACACACTGGAAAAAAGAGCTTAAGGAAAACGTGGGACAAACGTCAGTACGAGCAGGTGAGCAGTAAAGGTCAGGTCTTGGGGCCTCGCTGGTGACATTGTCACTTTCCTCCAGTACTGCACCACTTACCTGCTGAGTTTTCATCTGGTAAGGAATGAGAAGACCAAATTCTCTGTCAAAAATTTGGTTAAGATGAACCTTTATGGATTTGTCCCGAATATTTGGTCAAGTGCACAAAGACATATATATTCAAGGTGATTGCAACATTGTTTTAGTACCAAATTTCATCAAACCTAAAACACTCACTGTTGTAAGTTAAATAGCCTATTATGTGCCAATAACCTGTTAAAAAGCAAAATTCAACCAAGTAAATCTGAAGATCTAATTGGCTTCGTTAAATGAAGATTCGTGAATTGGGCAGCATCTGAGGAACTGTATAAAATGGAAAGTTTTTATAGGAAGAAGGGTGGGGCAAGAAAGTTATAAACAAAAGAAAAGAAAAGATTGTTTCCGGCCAGAGCACCTTCCCTTAAGGGTAAAGTCAGGGGGTCTGATTATGCCGATTGATTACCTCACCTTCCTTTGGAGGATGAACAGGCCCCTGAGACAGATTATACCTCTTTGGTGCTTATCAGAAATTAATTCATGTTAATTTTAGCATTCTGACAGGTGCGTTTGGGAAAGTATTCTAAGAAGATAATGCAAATACCCAAGGCAGTCATTTACACGAAATGTTTAAGCAAGATCAAAAAAGGATAAGGAATTTAAAGATCAAGTCTAAGATCAAGAATGTTTAAGGACGATCAAGAGCAGAGGGGCCAAGGGGTGAAAGCGAGTTCACTGAGTGGTCAGAGGTCACGGGCGGAGGTCACGGGCAGAGGTCAGATCACGCCAAGCTGAGTTGTATAAACCATCCGAAATTACCATTCGAAGCTTCGAACGTGGGAGTATCACAACCCGACCTACGTTTTTTCCGGAAGTTCACTCACACAAGTGTATTGTGAATACAAAGTTCAGAAGTAAGGCTAGAAGTTGGGAAACCATTGCTGTAGCCTGCTCGAGAGATTTGGCCTAAAGGAAACAGTACAGAGTCATTAGGCATAGGATGTATTTGGCAAGTGTAACTAACTGAGTTTGCTGCCGAGGTTCGTTATGCACATTAAAGTACGTGTCTTTTCCATTAAAATTCTCTTGTTAGGTACCAGTCTTCCTTCCTGGTACTTACAAATGAAGATTTCCTTTAAAAATGTAAATATCTCTCACAATAAAGTAACTTCTATTTTCAGACATTCTCCTTATCTGCTGTTTCGCAAAAATAATCAGTTCAGAATAATCCTTACGAGAAAGAGGCACACTCAGCTACCCTTCAGCTGTGAAAGGTACAGGGAAAATACCTTGATTTGAATGAAGTTTATCTTGATCTATAAAAGTCAGTGAATATGAGAAAACGGCCCAAATGGCATTATATTGTCATGAACTAATACACTGTAGGTTTATAGCAAAATAAATACCTTCCGCTATCACTTTCAGAAACTTTAAAGAGCCTGACCAACTTTCCAGATCGCTGCCCACTGCCAACTTTAACAGGATGCGTTGCCAGGCAAAAATCCATGAAGTCAAAGAGGGAGGCTGCAGGTTGGTGGGAATTTTACTGATTCTTAAAGTAGACAAAGTAGGGTCTGTAAAATGTATTCCAATTAACTCATGTTGGAGAAATACAATTAAAAGCAAAAGGAGAGGGGCGCTGGGGGGCTCAGTCGGTTAAGCATTCTTGATTTCCACTCAGGTCATCGTCTCATGGTTCTCACATCTCTCTCAGCGCTGACAGCCTGGAACCTGCTTGGGATTCTTGTTCTCTGTCTTTCTCTCTCTCCCTGACCCTATCTTCCGGCTCTCGCTTTCTAGTTAAATAAATAAATAAAGGAATAAATAAATAAATTTAAAAGGAAGGAAAAGAAAACAATCTTTTTATTCAACACACATTAAGCCAGAATACTATGCTCATCATAGGTAATCTCCTAAAGAGACTGCAAAGGCACAGAGAAACCTTACTTTTTTAGTGAGATTTAGTAGCTAAGTGGGTACATCCCTTTACATTAGATAGGTTTTGCAGTGTGGACGCAGGTAACAGCTGAACTTGGGTCCCTTTCCTTCTCAAGAAGCTGGCAAGTAGAGGACTGTTTCCCCTGATGATTACCTTTCAAAGAGAGTAAGATCCTTGAGGAAAGTCCCTGAATTAAGGGGCCAGCAAAAGACTTATTTAGCCATAAAAAGGCAAGAAATTCTGAAACAGAAAAAGGAAAATAGAAGGACCCTCAGGGAGAATTAAGCCTCTTATTTCCTATTTGCATTTGCCCTTGAACTAACCTATGCTATCCGTCCCTTTATAAAATATATAGAATATACCCCCCCCCCTGGTTGAATGGGTTTTGTTTCTTCAAATGTTGGGCAGGTGTTCTTTCATTGCCACATAAACGCAGAAAAGAAATTTAAATATCTTAATGACATTTTAAAATTATGTGTATTTCTTTTATAAAATTTAAATGGAATACTTTGGAAATACTGTAATGCAACATTTGCTAAAAGTAATTCATTGATATAAAGGGTAGCAATAAAATCATTGGATAGCAAGGGGATTACATGCTAATGCTGAAAAAAGTGTTAAAATTTCGCAGAATTTAAGCAATAGTAAAGTTGTATATATATTTTTTTCAGCCAAGTATATTTTCATAAAGATTTTCGTAGAAAGACCAAAGTGTACTTTTTTCCCCCTGCATTAGAATTGTTACTTGTTCACTAATGACAAATTAATTGCTCTTATAATTAATGAGAGCTTTTAAAAATTTTTCAAATGATATATTACTTAGGGGGAAAAAAAACAACCTCTACTGAGATACACGTAAAGACCTAGATGGATGGAGAGATTCAGTATTTTTCAGGTTAGGAAAACACAGTATTTGCCATAATAAATGTATAGCGAAATGCTAATTTTCCTTTTTTTTTTTAAATTTTTTTTTCAACGTTTATTTATTTGGGACAGAGAGAGACAGAGCATGAACGGGGGAGGGGCAGAGAGAGAGGGAGACACAGAATCGGAAACAGGCTCCAGGCTCTGAGCCATCAGCCCAGAGCCTGACGCGGGGCTCGAACTCCCGGACCGCGAGATCGTGACCTGGCTGAAGTCGGACGCTTAACCGACTGCGCCACCCAGGCGCCCCGAAATGCTATTTTTCAATGTTACAAATATAACCTTCAGCACTGCCAGTAGACTAATCAGAGGAGCAGTGAAAACTCAAGAAATAATTTTAAGTGAAATATTCAATATATGAGCAACTAATTCCCTCGAATCAGTGGGGAAAATACTATGTTCTACTGGTTAGCTAGCTGGTTAACTTTTTAAAAGTTAATTCTCTATACAAGAAACCAAGTCTGGATTACTATAGTTAAGATTATCTTAATGGCTCTCTTCATTATGAGTAAGATGTAGTAGGAGCTGCTGTTGAAACTGAAAACTGCTACACCTTTGCTGGAAGAGAATTTAGCAATACACCTGCAAGATCTTAAAATTCTGTTTTACTAGCACATCTTGTTCAACATGTAAGAAGTTAGCATTTGGAGCATTACTCCCCCCGTATAACCTCACAAAATGCACAGTCTTACACACATAGTTAGCAAATGCATGCCTATTTGTAGAGACGTAAACGGAGTATTTTCTTCCCTGTGCTCTTTAAAGTGTATCCTCTGCAGTGTTAAAGTTCCGTTGCTTAATGAGGATGGGGTACGGAACACGCTACACGAGAACGAGGGGAAATCGCCCGGGTCCTGGGTGTAAAGCGCTCCGAGAACAAAGGAGGCTCGGGTTTAGGTCCCTCCTCCAACCCAGGCGGACTTCCCGCCGCTGCCCTTCCGGTTCTCACTCCGGTCCGCAGAGGTTGCCTATAAAAGAGAGCTGCGCGCTCTCGCTGCATTCTTCTGCTCTCAGACTTCCAGAAGATGTCAGGTCGCGGCAAGGGCGGGAAGGGCCTGGGCAAGGGGGGCGCCAAGCGCCACCGCAAGGTGCTGCGCGACAACATCCAGGGCATCACCAAGCCCGCCATCCGGCGGCTGGCCCGGCGCGGCGGCGTCAAGCGCATCTCCGGCCTCATCTACGAGGAGACCCGCGGGGTGCTCAAGGTGTTCCTGGAGAACGTGATCCGGGACGCCGTCACCTACACGGAGCACGCCAAGCGCAAGACGGTCACGGCCATGGACGTGGTGTACGCGCTCAAGCGCCAGGGCCGCACCCTCTACGGCTTCGGGGGCTAAAGTTTTTTGAAGGTTCCCGTCGCTTACCAAAAAGGCCCTTTTTAGGGCCCCCAAGTTTTCGTTAAAAGAGCTTTAGTGCTTGTCTATAAACGGGTCTCGGTAGAGCCGTTTTCAAATGCGGCTTAATGGTTATTTCTGCCCGGGGAGTTCAACGTGGTCGGCGGATGGGAGTTGAGACCCAGCGGGACAGGACCTGGGCCCCCCGACCCCCCGACCCCTTCTCACTGCGTGGTGGCATTGCACGGCATCTGGTTATTTTTGCATCATTAGCTTAGTCCAAAGATTTTGAGAAATCTGGAACGTCCGGCCTTAAGGGCCAGGCCCACACTAACCTAACCTAACACCGATCTTTTAAATACATTCCTTCATGTCCGATCGTGAAGAGGCCAAGCAAAGTAATGTTCCCCTTAACAGGAAACTTGTTTGCAGAGAGCTCTAGAAGAGAATCTATCTGTCCTCTTGCACTGTAGACCACATTCATGATTTATCCATTCCTTTCTCTGTTGGAAATTTAGATTGCTGTATTTCCCTCCATGACCTAGCACGGCAATGGGCACTGTACTCCGCTGTACGCCTTCTCTCCTTGCTTATCTAGGAGTGGGATTGCTCACCAAGAAGATCTGTGCATATTCAACTTGACAAGAAATGAGCAGCTTGCTTCTCAAGGTTGTAGTTTGGGCTACATTCCCATATTCCACAAGTACCGAGAGTTCCTGCTACCCCCCGCCCCCCCGCGGCCCCCCCCCCCCTCGCCTGCAACATTTTGCTAACGGCAGACCAGATTTTTGCCTGTCCGCATTTGCTAAATTGTATCTCATGTATTTAAATTGCATTTCTCTGATCGTAACAAAGTTGTTTACTTTCTTACAAGATTTTTGGCTATTTTGGAGTCAGGTCTAATAATGTTGGGTTTATATTCTTAGGAGTTCTGGCAAGTGATGCCTGTTCGTACAGGAGTTATTTCCCTCGGTTCCTCAAAGAAATGCAGGCACAAGTGGACGAAATTTAGGCTGCTCATGGCATTATTGGGCTTGGAGATGGAAACTTTTCTGAAATTACTGGCAACTGATCGTCCTACTCTCTTAGTAAGCCATGATTGATGGCCCGAATGCCTAAAATTTGCAAGCCGTCATGAAAGACAAAAGGGAGAGTGAAAGAGAAGAAATCCTGCCTATAATTTGTTTCAATTTGTGGTAAATACCTTCCGTGGACTCTCTCGCGTAATCTTGATCGGTTTTATTATTCTCATTTTAAAATGGCAAAATAAAGGCACTGCCAGCCAAGTCAAATAACCAAGTCACAAATATATTCTATAACACGAACCTATAACGTTTTTAACCATTCTTCTCTGCTTAGCGCAGCTAGAGAAGCCATCACCAAGAGTCGGCTGTAGTCCTAGTCCCATGAGGAAGAAATGGCAGACGTGTATCAGGACAAGTATCAGGGACAGCTCGTGACTCTCCCAATCTGATCGTTATTCCGATCTCTTCTACAGTAGATCCGATTGTGGGCCTAAGAAAGTCACTTTTATCATCTCTATTCACACAGATTTCATGTTCTCTCTGGAGAGCACATAATTCACAAAGTTCAGATCAATGCTCTCCTACAGATGGGCGAACAGATGCACAGACTTTAATTTACTCAAATCAGTAGAGGCACGAGATTCCAACGGTTACTTATATGCCCTTATTTTCCCCCATTACACCACCTGTCCCTTCTCTCTCTGGCAGTATGACAAACCAGTAAGCTAGCCACATTATTGCGAGCCCTTGTATTCCATTTCTTTACTCAGGAGAAAAGGTAAGCTTATCTTTGCCTTGCATACCTCTCCCTCAGGGTGGTCTGGCACTGTCCCGGTCCCAAATGGGCCGGAGAGGCCAACTTTCTTCCCCCAAGCTGGATGAAGGCACTGCTCTACGAATCTAACGTCCCCTCCGGCACACAGTATCTTTCTCATTATATCGTGCCGCCTAGGACAGGCGATAACCGGAGGTAAAAGGCTGGCTTTGGAAGACCAGTGGGGACTGAACTTACCAATAAAGGCAGATTAGAACGCCTAACGGAGAAAAGTCACAAGACAATAGGCTGTTAGGATCGACAGGAAGCCGCTCTTGCTCACAACCGAAGGACCCACATTCGCGCTACAGCCAGGAATCATTTTTAGTTCACACAACACACGTATACAAACTTGTGTTACTCTCCCGTTAAGGGGCATACTAGAATGTTTGCTGCAAACCCGCTCGAGTCAACTCACAGCACATCCGGTTTCCTTCCTGCCAGAGGCGGTTGTGGGCACAGTAGGCATTACTCACTGCAATGGAATCCTCATGGTTGCCTCAAAGAAACCGCCTGAACTTGAGCCTCGATTCTCAACATGTAGTTACAGCTCTGATATTGACAGGTTAGTGGCTCTTAAAAGAGCCTTTGGGTTAAATATTCTTACTTGGCAACTTTACTTCGCGCTGGTGTACTTGGTGACGGCCTTGGTGCCCTCGGACACGGCGTGCTTGGCCAGCTCCCCGGGCAGCAGCAGGCGCACGGCCGTCTGGATCTCCCGGGACGTGATGGTCGAGCGCTTGTTGTAATGCGCCAGGCGCGACGCCTCGCCCGCGATGCGCTCGAAGATGTCGTTGACGAACGAGTTCATGATGCCCATGGCCTTGGACGAGATGCCCGTGTCGGGGTGCACCTGCTTCAGCACCTTGTACACGTACACCGAGTAGCTCTCCTTGCGGCTGCGCTTGCGCTTCTTGCCGTCCTTCTTCTGCGCCTTGGTCACCGCCTTCTTGGAGCCCTTCTTCGGGGCCGGGGCGGACTTGGCTGGCTCAGGCATGGCCGAGAGAAGACCTGACGCGCTGAGAAGAGAAATGAAAACTATACTGCGGGCAAAGCGCAACTTGTCCTTTTTATGTAGAAGCCCTTATGCAAATAAGGTGCAAGTTACAGTCCTGGGTCTGATTGGTGACTAGTCAACTTGACGTCAGCAGTCAGTTCTGCCCAATCGCAACGCGAGACTCCCAAAGCTTCATTCTCATTGGATGAAATAAAGCCACCAGCTTAGCCAATGCAAAGTCTTCTTTTTCGCGCTCAATAGGGTTATAAAAAGTGCTGGCCTGGTGTTGGCTGTATCAGGTACACTCTGTGCATCTGGGGTTGTCATGTCTGGACGCGGGAAACAGGGCGGCAAGGCTCGCGCCAAGGCCAAGACGCGCTCGTCGCGGGCCGGGCTGCAGTTCCCGGTGGGCCGCGTGCACCGCCTGCTCCGCAAGGGCAACTACGCCGAGCGGGTGGGGGCCGGCGCGCCGGTGTACCTGGCGGCCGTGCTGGAGTACCTGACGGCCGAGATCCTGGAGCTGGCGGGCAACGCGGCCCGCGACAACAAGAAGACGCGCATCATCCCGCGCCACCTGCAGCTGGCCATCCGCAACGACGAGGAGCTCAACAAGCTGCTGGGCCGCGTGACCATCGCGCAGGGCGGCGTCCTGCCCAACATCCAGGCCGTGTTGCTGCCCAAGAAGACCGAGAGCCACCACAAGGCCAAATAAGGAGTAAGGTTAGGGAAGTTGCCAAACAAAGGCTCTTTTCAGAGCCACTTAAACTATCAAAGAGAAAGCTGGTGCACACTATCTGCTGTGTTTTTTGGTGACTGTAAGGCCTCGTTAATCGTGGGAGACGAAGTGTCAATTTTATGGGCGATAACTACATGTAGTCTGACCTACGGGAAGGACAAGCTGGAGATACAGGGTAGCGGGTTTAGTGTCCAGAAGTTTCAGATGGAGCCAGTCAGGCAAATTCCTGAACCCATTTTGATTACGTTATCCGTTACCAGTTTTAGGCGGCCAAAAGTACGGGATGCAGTGACCGCTTTTCCAGAAGAAATTTAGCTGTATGAATGTACTAGAAGAGTTCTGGAAAAGGACACTGATTCTTAGGTGCTCTAAATTCTCAGGTGATGGAATTCTTAGTGGTCTTCCCCTTTTAAGATTTCATTCCGAAGGGTAGTTAGTCTGACTTACTGGTTGAAAGTACACAGAACTTACTGAATCCCACATTGGTAAATCCTTGGTCCTATTTCTTCGGAGCCCATGTGTTCATTTGATTCACTCTTCCAGCAGCTCAGGACCCAATAGCGGATGCAACCTAGAAAATCTGCCTCCGTGGAAATTACTCCAGTAAGAGAGACAAACACAGAATCATACAATAGGTTAGGTGTCAAATATCTTGTGCAGAAAATAGAGCAGCTACACAGCATAATGGGGACCCCTATTTTAGATCGAAGGTAAGTGTAGATAACTTCTTTAAAGGTGTATCTGATCAGAGACCTACGTTCATCTAAAAAAGAGATGAGCCAGGTAGATATTAGAGGAAGAGAATTACAAGCGGAGGGAACTGAACATGCAGAGGCCTTAAGACAGAAGATGTGTGTGGCATTAGTTGGGAACAGCCAGCAGGCCCAGAAGACTACGGTGTTAAAGCAAGCGGGGGGGAGCATAACGTAGGACTTTGGAGTATGTGGATTAATGTGGATGACTCATCAAAAGCAGTAGCAATCCTGATCTCTGAGGTAATAAATTTGATAATACAAATCAAAGTTGTCAAAATCTGTGGACCCCAACCCACTTAAAAAAAAAAAAAAGAGGGGCGCCTGGGTGGCGCAGTCGGTTAAGCGTCCGACTTCAGCCAGGTCACGATCTCGCGGTCCGTGAGTTCGAGCCCCGCGTCAGGCGCTGGGCTGATGGCTCAGAGCCTGGAGCCTGCTTCCGATTCTGTGTCTCCCTCTCTCTCTGCCCCCTCCCCCATTCATGCTCTGTCTCTCTCTGTCCCAAAAATAAATAAACGTTGAAAAAAAAAATTTAAAAAAAAAAAAAAAAAGAGAGAGATACCATAAAAGTATTAATTTGTCGTGTGGTCACAAACAGCGATGTTAAGAGCACACAGTTTATAATTCAATACACACAGATTTGTTTGCTACTGAATGGAAGGAAGAAATATTCCTCTGTCCAGATTTCTTCGAGCCGGGCTAAGAACTCGATTGACATGAGACGGATTAGGAGGAGGAAAAAAATGTTTTGTGACGTGCGCGGGGAGGCCCAATAATGAAATTGACACTTGAACAGACTGTAAAGCGGGCAGTTTTCATACACTTGAGACAGACAAACAAAAAAAGTGAGGATTTGACAGGGTAAAGAAAACAGATGTTTGGGAATCTTAATTAGTAAGAAGTTTTAAGTAAAAGTTGGGCTGAGGTAGTCGATTGGTGAGAGACGTCACAAGGCTTGTTACTCTCAATTCACTTTCTCTGGTGATAAGTGGTCTTTTACTTTTCCGTCCTGGGAGGTGACCTTTCCTAAGGGAGATGTTCCCTGCTTCCAGGGGGACCGAAGATGGTGTGAGGTCCTCGCACCTGCTGCTTCCCAAGAAGCTCCCATTCAAAATAATCAGTACGCCATAGAGGTCCATTTGGGGCGGCCTCCCGGGGCCCCCACACTGGTCCTGGTCTTAGCTCGCGGAAGCCCTACTGAATAAAGCAATAATAAAATGCCAGAGACCCAGGACAGAGATTATGGTGACAGAGCAATGCAGGTGAGGTTCTCCGGGAGCGGATGCCCAGGTGGAGTTTGGGGTACAAGATGTTATTAAGGACCAACAGCTGTGGCAGGAGGAAGAGGAACTAGGACCGGACAGAGGGTCAGACCGTGCCGCGGGCCAGACAAACGTGGGGGTACAGACCCCTGAGCCGCCCGTCAGCGATGTCCCGCACTGGGCAAAGATCCCCCCGGCCCAGTCTGCATGGCCCCGCTTTGCTCTGTGCGGGCTGCAGGCTGCCCTGGACGAGGGTGCGGCCTTGAGCCGGGTCAGGTCCTGTCACTCGGGCAAACCCTGAAGTTGCTCGGCGGCTGTTGTAAACGCACTCGCTCTGCAGCTGGACAGCAAGGCTTCCCCGGAGGGGGGTCTGCGCCCCGCATTTGTATGTCTCTGACATACATTAACATGCATGTAAACACTGACGGTGAGTAATGTCTGTGACGGTGTTTGTAAAACTTACTTTTTAACACATATGGCTGGTATCACCTCTTTACTTTCATTGGGGAATTCAAAAGGGATGTGGTTTCTTTTTAGAGAAATGAGAAAATCTACAGACTTTCTAAAAAATCTTTACTAATGTTGTCTACTCCCGTAAGATTGTATTAGATGCTTGATTCATATCAAAGAGAAAGTGATATAAAACAGTTATAAGGACTACAGGGTGGGGGGAGGTGAGGGGCGGGCACCTGGGGGGCTCAGTCGGTTGAGTGGTTGAGAATCTGACTCTTCACTTCGGCTCAGGTCACGATCTCATGGTTTGTGAGATCGAGCCCCATGTCAGGCTCTACACTGACAGCAGAAAGTCTGCTTGGAATTCTGTCTCTCTCTCTCTCTGCCCCTCCCTCCCTGTCTCTCTTAAAATTAAATAAATAAACTTAAAAAAAAAAACAACAACAACAATTATAAGGACTACGGAGGATCTTCCACTGGCCCTCCCTCCTTCCTTCAGATCCAGCCAATCACCTCGCTCTCCCGGTACTGGGAAATAATCCAGCCTTACACCATGATGTGGAAGCTTCAGAATGAACAGTTGAGGCCCAAATGGAAGGAGAGGGAGCCTTTCAAGAGAACATGGAAGGGAAATTCCATACAGACCACTCTGGGCTACCGATGAGGTGGGTATTGTTCTAATTCCAACCCAGAAAAGAAATGCTATGGGCTGAGTGTTTGTATCTCACCCTCACCCCCTAGTTCTTAGGCTAAAACCCTAAACTCCAATGGGATGGTACTAGGAGGTGGGACCTTTGGGAGGTGACTGGTTTTCCATGAGGTCATGAGGGTAGAATCCCCAGGATGGGATTACTGCTCTTATAAGAGCGAGAGGGGGGCGCCTGGGCACCTGGGTGGCTTGGTCGGTTAAGCGTCCGACTTCGGCTCAGGTCATGATCTCACGGTCCGTGAGTTCAAGCCCCGCGTCGGGCTCTGTGCTGACGGCTCAGAGCCTGGAGCCAGCTTCAGATTCTGTGTGTCCCTCTCTTTCTGCTCCTCCCCTGTTCATGCTCTCTCTCTGTCTCAAAAATAAATAAACGTTAAAAAAAAAAAAAAGAGCGAGAGACCAGGACACCTGCCTCCCCGCAGCCCACAGAGACATCACATGAGCACACAGTGAGAGGGTGGCCTCTACCAGCCAGGAAGCCAGCCCTCAGCCGACACTGGCACCTTGATCTTGTGGTTCCTAGACTCCAGAACTGTGACAAATAAATGTATTGCTGGGGAAACTGGGGAGACCCTGGGCTCTGGGGCCTCGACTCAAGCCAGACCCAAAGGAGTCCCGGAAGGTTCCTGGTCTCATCAGAAGGAATTCAAGGACAGACACGCTGGTTTCCCACTTTTTCCTCTTCACTTGCCCAGGGGCTTCCTGTCATGGCGCCGCCATCGTGGGCCCGTCTGGTGGGATGGGGCTTCTCAGGAGTGTGGCCCGGACAGGCCTCTGACCTTCCCCACAGCTGGGCGCGGCCTCCTCCGTGCTGGCCTCCAGGCTTCCTGTGAGAGCCGAACTAAATATCTGCTCTGACATTGTTATTTAAGCCGCCAGCCTACGGTGTAGGCTCCCACAGCGTAAGCCAAGAAAGTACAGTGTGATTCAATCAGATTCTCAATTGGTAAAAGATAAATCTGTAAATCAAGACATTATCTACCTCAACACAGAACCCGTACGTAACTGCCCTTCTCGTAACTACCTGGTCTTCTATACTTTGGTCTAAAGTGGGCAAACCTTGGTTGAGAAGGTTTGAAGGGACATGTTGAAAGATTTTAGCAGAGGAGTAGCATGTAGATGGTCAGATTTGCATTAACAAATGCCAAATGAGGAGCGCCTGGGAGGCGCAGTTGGTTAAGCGTCCAACTCTTGATCTTGGCCCAGAGGGTCATGATCCCACAGTTCGTGGGTTCAAGTCCTGCACGGACAGCGCGGAGCCTGCTTGGGATTCTGTCTCTCCTTCTCTCTGCCCCTCCCCTGCTTGGGCTCACACCCGCTCTCTCTCAAAATAAATAAACAAGCTTCATAAATATATTTTTTTTAATGAGGAAGAATAAAACTAGATTTCATTATTCAAGTCATGTTTACAGTAGTCATTTCCTGAAAACGAGGATCGCAGTTAATACATTCTTTTCCTCGTTCTATTCTTTATTCCTTCATCACACCTATTACTAGATGGAGTTGTTGTTAACACATGGGGTATAGGGAACAATTGTAAGGTCAGATCTAATATTTATCCCCCAAAGTAACTACATGATTCAGACAATTAATAATGACAAAATCTCAGAGATCTACGTGGTTATGGATATGGGGATGCTTGACTAAGGACAAAAGAATATAACTTTATACCAGGCTGACTTTGTTGACGTTGCTTCACTTATCGGGGAATTTAAACCCTATGTGTGCTGTTACTTTTTTTTAACGTTTATTTATTTTTGAGAGAGAGAGAGAGAGCGCCCACCAGCAGGGGAGGGGCACAGAGAGAGAGAGAGAGAATCCAAAGCAGGCTCTGCACTATTAGCTCATAACCTGATGTGGGGCTTGAACTCATGAACCGTGAGATCACGACCTAAGCTGATCAGATGCTCAGTAGACTGAGCCACCCAGGCGCCCCCCATGTGTGCTATTTTCAGCACCTGATAGGAGTTCTGACATTTACAAGAATGACTGATACCTACACTCACAACTGGCGATCGGCATATAAATTTAAGATCCCAGATCTCCCTTGGAATAACACAAAGGAAAATACCAAAAGAACTCTGAGGGCAAAACTGCTTGTGCAAATTAATATCGTTTGACCCCTCAAAAGCTAACCGCATTATATTCATGGTAGAATTGCTAAGCGAATTGGTATCTTTGTGGGGAAATCATTGCATCCCATACTCTGCTTGCCTGAAACATTTATGAATTAATGAAACGATCAGATCAGAATTAGAAAGCCCCGTCAGGGACGGGCCCTTCTGACTTGGCCTGGCACTGTCGCTAAATAAATCAGAAGCCTCTCTGAACATTCTAGTCAGTTTCCAAAATGTCCTTTCAGGAGATCAGTTTGCACAAAGAGATCGTATTCGGCTTGTTCCGTCCCTTTCCCAGGGGAAGGAATGCTGTGTTACAGTGATCTTGTCCCCCCCAGCCCCCTCAACCTCCCCACTCAAGACCTAACCAGCACCATTGCCAGAAGCAACTAGATTCTCCTTTCTTCCTGGCTTCTCCTTTCCCTCCCATTGCCTCCCCCTGGCGGAAACTACCCAGAACTCTGCTGACAAAGGAATCGAAAAAAATATAATCTCTAGTCTTCTAGCCCTCGGGATACAAAGAAAAGCGTGAGGTGGGAACAAAGACACAACAGACACACACTCATAAAGCAAAGGGTTCACCATGCATGGCCTTCTCTACAGCCACGACTTCTGTTCTGCTTTACTTCTTTCTCATAACACTCTAATCACAAGGGATTGTTTACTGCTTCTAAAATAGGTGATGGCTCTTCCTGCCTCAGGACCTTTACATGTGCTGTTTTCAAGGCCCAGAGTGTTTGTCCATCCGGTCACTCTTTGCATAACCTCCTATTTTTTTTTAACATTTATTTATTTTTGAGACACAGAGAGAGAGAGAGAGAGAGAGCATGAACAGGGGAGGGTCAGAGAAAGAGGGAGACACAGAATCTGAAACAGGCTCCGGGCTCTCAGCTGTCAGCACAGAGCCCGACGCGGGGCTCGAACCCACGGACTGCGAGATCATGACCTGAGCTGAAGTCGGACACTCAACCGACTGAGCCACCCAGGCGCCCCAACCTCCTATTATCCTACTATTATTTTATGTCATTTTTCATTAAAAAAAATTATCTCTTGGTGAGGTATTCCCCGAATCCTGATCCACATTACGCGTTCTGCAGCCTTAAACTCCTTATCAATTACCATATTTTACAAACACATATCTTATTTGTATTTGTGTTTAATGTCTGTAAACTTCACTAGCATGTAAGCTGAAAGAGGTCAGCATGGCAGCTAGTGTTTCACCAGAAAAAGGACGCTCGGACCGAATACTTTGATATCGTCTCATTGGCGTGTGAAGAGCAGGGAGCAAGGTGTTAAGAAGTCACAAGGGACAGAGAAGCTGATCCATGGAGGCCGTCACCACCCCCCACCCTCCCAGCCCCAGAGGGCAATGGGAGGAAAGGGAATCTGGAGACAAAGGGTGCTCCTTCCTCTGTCTAAACTGCCAAATCCGGACGGGAAGCCGGAGGGCAAAGATTGAATTGGTCGATTCAGAGAGAGGTCAGCCTCCCTGCGGGTGAAGGAGGGGAGAGCAACTGTCTGGCCCAGCCCTTCCCCTGGTTCCCCGGCACATCCTCTTGTCCTTTCCCACATGGAAACTCTGTATTTCCAACATGGGAGGGTGAACTGGCAGCCTGCTCACCGGATAATTTCAGTTTGTTCAGAGACCCACCTTAAATTTAACATGTTACCACCTTCTTAGAAGGTGTTGGGGTAAAAAGTGAGAAATAATCAGCTGACATAATACAAAGCTACTAGGGATCCCGCTTCTGATCAGGAGGCTTAAATTAGCCATCTCACTTCCTTCTAAAAACTCGTTCCTTATCACCCTGACCTCTGCGAGCGTCTTAACCGCATTCTTACACACATGGGGGTAAAATCTACGCCTTTATTCCCATGGGACCCATGTCCTTGCGAGTCTTTTTTTTTTTTTTTTAATTGTTCCGCCACAATGTTTTTAGTGCCCAGGGCTGGTGGCAAACAATACTTAGAAGCTTCTCTCGGTTCCAGTAGTATCTTTTTCGCCCCCATTGGATAACAGACACCCAATTACTTCCTGGAAATTGGGATGAATCATCCCAGCGAGAAGAGGAACTCTTCTATTGGTTCAGTGGCATGGAGAGACTAAAATGCACAGAGGCCGTTCTCAGCCTTTACATTTGTTGAAATTGACTAATCAATTAATTTGAAAACTGACAATGCTCCCTCCTGGACACATTTCTCTATTGGGCATGAAGACCTTCAAGCCCTCAGAGCTGAAGTTCACAGGGGTAGGATACCAAATTCTCCCAATGGATCACCGGGTGTAATGATGAGAGGGGCCTTTCTCACCTTGACCCCTTGATTCCCAGATCCGTGTATTCTGAATACAGAGGGCGTGGCTTTCTGTGTTGCCCGTTGTTTTAAGGCACGGTTGGAAGGAACACCCTGTAGGACAAAAACTTGAAGATCCTCATCTCAGTTAGTGGCATAATGAGCTTCCAGAAGGCCGTTTCACAGTTCTATCAAGCCACTAGCTCCTGGGTGATGCGTGCACGTTATGACCGGTGAACACCATGGGTACAAGGCCATTGACTCAAAGTATGTGCCCGACTTAGAGGCACCGTTTGGGGTTCCATGATGACGGGAAGGGTATCCTGTGGGCCCGTGGACGGTGGTAGGAGCTGAAACATATAAACAAGGAAAGCAAATTCAGGCCCCAAATAGGTGCCTACCTCGTAAGGAAAAATCAGTGCTTCCTCCGTGAAAGAAGGGTCTGGTATAATCAAATCGCTAACTAGTGGCCACTTGATGGAGCCCCGAAAGTGACCCGGTAAGGACGCTCAGCAGCGACCTCTGCCGTTGGCAAGCAGGACAGTCAGCAGTGGTGGTGGCCCACTCAGCTGGGTGTTGGTGAGCGTTTGATTTGAACCTGCCCAACTCCGTACAGGGAGAATCGTGCATTCGCTGTTTGGCCGGGGAAAGAGGTTAACTGATGCCCACAGAGAGGTCACCGTTTCCACTTCATGGTTAACAGCCTTCATGGGAGGAGCCCTCTGGTAATCACTTTGGGGTGACTCGAATACATTCGGATGCACACCCAGTGCTGTGCTGACAGGATTTCCCTTACCCTTGGGCTGAGTTGTAACTTACAATGCACAGCCATCCAGTTCTACTGGTGCTAGAATGCTCTGCAAAGCCAATCGAAATGGGCCATGACTGCCAATCCTCTGTTAACTGGTCTTAAGGAGTTCACCATGACCTTATTGAAGGAGGTTGAAGGAGACGTAGCCAGGCAGTAGGAACAGATACCAAAGGAGTTCAGACTGCATCACACATGCACCCCAGACCATCTCAGTTCTGGTCTTATCTATAGAATTTCACTTTCAAATAAGATGCTACTGTGAGTACCCAGTTGTATGATTCAGTAGATCATAGAACACCTGGGGAATATCTGTGGACACATATCTACTTTGTGTCCCAACGTCACGCATTCAGTGACTATAATGGCTCAGTAGGTGTCAGAGGCTACTTTTACATAAAGAATCGTTGTCATTAGAAGAAGCCATGGCCTTACTCTAAGTCCCCGGGTGTAGTACTCTTCATGAGGTTTGCAAGAGTCTCTTGGAGCATCCCCGTGCGCCACGGATAACCTGCACTGGGAGGAATGTGTCGCGAGGAGAGGGAAGGTCAGGAAAGCTTCCCGGACGAACTGAAGCTACTGGATCCAACCGGGTGAAGAGCAGGCAGAGGGCAGGGCAGCCCGCCAGGGGGCAGGGCCGTCCCGAGGGGCTTCCGGTCCACGCCGGCAGCGCGCAGTCGGGTCCCGGTCCTGGCAGCCGGGGAGGCAGGAGGAAGAGGCCGGAACGAGGCCGGAGCCCCTGCGGGCAGCGCGGGGTGCGGGCCCAGGCCGGCCGGACCCTCCCGACCTCCGGCAGGTGCACCGGGCGGCACCCAGCCGCGCGCTCCGGGGACCCCGGACCCGGACTGCGCGCCGGGCCCCGGAGATTCTGGCCGGTTGGGGCACAAAGGGGCCCCAGGATGCCTCTCTCCGAGGCAGCACGTCTCCAGCCTGCGGCCAGAGCGCAGAGGACCACGCGTCGTAAAACTCGGGCAGAGACCCGCGTGGGCGGGGACGTGGGAGTGGTGCGTTCGCGAGCGTTCCCGCCGCCGGCGAGGGGCCGCCAGGGTCGGCCACGTCCACGTGGCGGAACTTAATGTTCCTCCCCTTCGGTTTGCTCGCCAAGAGCACAGTATCCGAGCGGGGAGGGCGGAGCAGTCATCGGGGTGAGCAATTCAAAAAAAAAAGGGCGGACCGCCCAGTGCAGGTGTCTCCCGACGACACAGGTAGGCGTTGCTGACAAAGGAGGAAGGCCGGGCCGGGAGCGGGTGGCCCGCGGTGGCGCGCCGTGATCGTATAGTGGTTAGTACTCTGCGTTGTGGCCGCAGCAACCTCGGTTCGAATCCGAGTCACGGCAGGAGTGTGTGGTGCCCGCCTTTTTCGTCGCGACCAGGGGACGCCTGACACCCGTGTCCTTCACCACCAGCCCGGCCTCGGGCATCCCTGTCTCTTTTTAGCGCTGTTCTCCCCAACCATGCCCAAGTCCCATGGCCCTGTGGGCACTGGCTGCAAGTCCCAAGAAGTGACAAAAATACACATAGAAACCTTTTCCTTTTCAACAGGAGGAAATGACTGTCCAAACGCAGACCCAGGTTGATGGTGGCAGTCTTCCCTAGGGACAAAGGTCTGATTATGAATCACGCCTGCTGAGTATGGTGGCTGGGCCAGGGCTGAAAAACTGTGACCTTCTGATCATCTGGAGAAAATTGGGGAGGGGGGGGAATACAGCTCAGAAGAATAACCCCTACCTCTAGCCTCTCCCGTTTCCAGAATGATTTAGAAAGGGGCAGGTGGACAGGTCAGGCGGGTGTAGGGAGAGCTGAGGTGAGGTGGAGGTGTCTGGAAGGAGACCCCCAAGCCCCCAAGAACTCCCAGGAGTTCGACAACCCACAAATGGCATCTCCTCTCTCCTGGGCCTTGTGGATTTTGAACTATACTATTTGCTGTCTATTTTGTCATATTTTTGTAGCAGCTTTTAGCAATTTCCGCATGAAGATCTCCGATTTCCAAAAGCTTTCCCTTCCTAAGGCTTCAGTGGCCCCCGTTCCTTCCCCAACTGTCTAGGTGACGTAGGGTCTGACGCTCGCACCTACAAAGCTTCTGAGACGTTGTGACTGAGGCTTCTTGTACTGCCGGGGTCACCTCACGGGCAGCCCCAGTGGCCCGACCGCAGTCATACCAGTCACCCAGGGTCACCCGTACCACATCTACTCAGTTTTCTCTGTTACGTGTGTTACTTCCACTCAGTCTTACAGGGGCAAGGACAGGGATCAAGCGCGTGTTTTCCATGGTGAGGACAGGGGTCAAGTGCGTATTGACCCAGAAGGACCAGCTCCTGTCGATTCTTTCGCCACCAGTGAACGAGGAGACTGGTTGAGAACAGAGACAAACGGCTTGGTCCGGAAGTTCTCCAGAACACATGTTCTCCGGCTTTTAGTGGCCCGAGGAGTAGGTCATGGGCTGTGGCCCAGAGGCCACCTCTTAGTAGCAGGAGGGTTAGTGTCCTCAGTCTGGCCCCGAACTCTCTTGTAGCACCAGGCGAGTGCGGGGTGAAGACCTACACTCTGTGATTTGCTCAAAAGGCCCAGAGCTTGCTTGGCGTGTCCCGTATGTTTACCTGGTACCACGCGCGTGTTTCTATTAGATGTATATTGGATTTATATTAGATATATTAGATGCTCTGCTCATGGCTCTATTGTGTAACGTTGAATGAACCTCAGTGGCAAATCCAGTCTAAACCGAGCGGCGGGGGGTGATAAAAACCGCCTCGTCCAGGGAGTCCTTTTACGTAGGCGTGAATATCGGTCTGGGAGCCTCCTACACAGCGTGCCAGCCACGTCCGCAGACAGGAAACTGCCCTCCTCGACGGCACTCACGGTCCGGCTTTTAAACTTCTCTGCGCCCCATCGTCCTCCTCTCTCAAGGGAAGCGAAGGAGAATTACCACTTCCTACAACTGTTCTGAAGATGTAAGGGCATGACGGGCGTGGTGGCACCGGCTCGGTGAGGTACAAACCCCAAAGCGATCCAACGAGCCGTTGTCGTTATTGGCAAATAAAGAAAGCGCGTCGCGACCTCCACGGAGGAAGGGCTTCACGCGGTGCTGATGGTGCGGACACTGGAGCCAAAGTCAGCATCTTTTTAAGGGGCCTGACTGCCGCGCCGTGCCGTTTTGATGGGGAGAAGCTAAGAGCAGGAAGAGCTCTTTGTCCGTCCTCAGGATTAAGGTTTATTTCAAGATCTCGGCGAGGCCGCGGGTAAAGCCGATCGTGGCCAAGACGTTTGCCATAGTAGGTTATATACGTTCAGGGAAAGCACGCAGCGAGGTCAGCGGGGGAGGCAGATCAGAGGAAGCATGGCCACAAGTCAGGGAATCAGGAAAAGGAAAGATTTACGTCCAAGAAGCTTTGTTGTCCTGTGAGCGGAAATCAGAGGGAGCGCCCGGGGCAGGGGCCATTTCTCCCAAGAGGGCAGCAGGCCGACTCTAGACTCTATGTAGGCCGCACCAGCGCCTCCTTCGTGCTAACACGGCTGCTCAGATTGGAAAGCTTTTCAAGAGGAGAGGCGGAGGGCTTTTCCTCCAGGGCCCTAGGCAGGCTTTAGCTAGACTCGTAAAAGGGAATAGCCAGGCCTCACAAAGAACCCGGGGCAAGAGAGCTCCGTGCATACAGGTCCCGCCTGGGGACCAGCTGGACCCAGGCCCGGGGCCGGACCCATCAGAGGCCGCCCCACACTTGACCCGAACCTCACCCGCGCGGGCCTCCCAAGGCCCGGCCTCCAGTCTTTCCTCTAAGTGTGAGGCCCGGGGCAGGACAGACCGCCCCGGACAGAGGCTGGAAGGCGAGAGGGACAGCAGCAGGCCCTAAGCTGAACAGAACAGGTAAGAGCGGGCTCAAGGGACAGAGAGACGTCGATTCGCTTGGGATCTGCCTCACAGCTCTCGGTAGACCCTTGGCCGAGACAGAATTGTTAGCCATCCTCCTCCACTGCCGTAGCTAAAATGCCTAAGCGCTTTGCTTTTCGTATTTCAGGCTTTGATCCGCCTATCATGAACTTCGACGTACATTTTGAAGTGTGAACTTTTCCCCAACACGTGTAATTGAGTCAGGAAGACTTAATGAAGAGTGGACATGCCCTCTGGACCCGCCCTGCCGCCCACGTCGGATATGATGGTTTCATTATTGGCCTGGATATTGTGCCATCCATTCTGTTCCACTGGCTTACTTCTAGATCTCTGCGAAAATGCCGTGCATATTGTTATCCTTTACGGTACGTCTAGTATTTACAAGAGGAAGCTGTCCTACTTTCTTTATCTTCTTTTTAAAAATGATTTAGCTGGCTTGGGTGCCTGGGTGGTTCGGTCGGTTGAGCAGTTGAACAGCCGGCTCTTGACTTCGGTTCAGATCTTCCAGTTCGTGAAATCGAGCCCCATGTCCGGCTCTGCGCGGACCGTGCAGAGCCTGCTTGGGATTCTCACGCTTCCTCTCTCTTTGCCCCTCCCCACTCTGTCTCAAAATAGGTAAGTAAACATTTTAAAAAATGATTTAGCTGGCTAAATCTCTCCGGTTCTTCCAAGTATTAGGATCTGTTGGAGTTCTGACGGAACTCTCATTTAATATATATAATTTTAAAGAGACTTCGTATTTTTCCCTTATAAAGCATTTTCTCCCCTTGATACAGTGTTTCTCTGTGGTGACTTAAGCAGTTTTTGATATCTCTCCATAATATTTTAGGACTCTTCCTGTGTAAACATTATCCATAATTTGTCAGATTCATTTTTGGGTATAATTTTTTAGGCCGTATTTTCTGTATGTTTCTGAATTAAAATTACGCACAGTAAGTAGCAAGCGTGCTAAACTCAGGTATTGACTTTAAACGTTCCTTGATCCTCTCTTTTCTCTATGGATAATATCATATTATCTGCAACTAATGAGTCCTTATTTATTCCTTTTCAATTCTTATATATTCCCTTCCAGTTTGAAATCGTCCTAACAGACCATGATTGCTCCTCCCACAAGGAATGAGGGACCTTAATTTTGTTTGCACGGCTTTCTATAGGTCTTATTTCAACCCCAAGTTCACGCACAAGTTATTGAAATCTCTTTCGAGGGTGTCTCTCCACATCCCAGTTTCTCTCAGCTTTGCACCTCCGGGAAGAATTCCTCCCCAGACCTTCCTGAACCCCCGCAATCCCACCCCCCTCTTGCCTCACATTTGCATCTGGAACTTTCTGTATCCCCAGTCTCCCTGTTTCTCAACTTGCATTTTCATTTTTACCTAGATCCCGGGGAAGGCAGGAGTAAAGGTAAATTTCACAGGGCAAAGCACTTTTGAAAACGTCTCCTACGCTCAAACCTGACGGATACTTGGGTTTCACGTGGCATCTACGGTGGCTTTGGTCTTCTTGAAGACTGGAAGCCGTTGCCTCACTGTCTTCTAGCTTCTGGCCTCCATCTTGAAAAGTCAGTGAGTCTGTCAACGGATCTACTTTGTGTTTTCTTTCCCCCCCTCTCTGGAATATTTTAGGCCCTTTTCTATTTCCTCAGTAGCTAAGTATCAGATTATTTTTATCCTTTTTACTGAATATTCAGTGATCCCTGACCACCTAGAATTTTTTGCGTAGGGCTGGGATATGTACCTGATTCGGGGGGGTTCTCTTCCTTGCATTTTCCCTATTATTTCTAGAAGTAATATTACTTGAATTTTGCACATCCTCGGCTTTCCCTCTACTTATTTTTTTTTCTCTCCTTCAGCACTATGTTTTTGATCTTCCAGGATACTACCACACTTTATGATCCGCTTTGTGGATTTTTCATTTCTGCTAATACCTCTTTCTTTTACAGAAGCCTCTTTCCCCGTGTCGACAGGCCTGTTTCGGCATTCAGTGCGGTCTCCCACCTCTCTGGGCATATCCGTTTGTTCTCCGCATGGTTCTGTCGTAGCCTTGATCCTCACGGCTCTTCTCCCCCGTCTTTTATTCCCTTTCTGCAACATAGTCTTCAAATACGTAACAACGCTGGCTTCTCCGTGCCTCGTCAAGAGCAGAGCACTCGCAAGGGGACTGGCAGCTCCGGGTGTCTGTGGTGGAGGAGGACTGCAGCCGGCCCGGGAGGCCCCGGGAGGTCGGTGTCCCTTGTTTGCAGCGCAGAACCGCCCCCCCCCCCCCCCCACCGCGTCCGGCGCTCGCGGCCGGGAGGCGGGTCGCCCCAGACCGGAGGCCCAGGCTGCGCACTGCTGACCTGAATCCCTCGCTCAGGTTTGCGGTTTTAGGAATCCCTGCACATCGGGCGCTCGGTGTCTTGGGGAGAAAACTCGGGCTTCACGGACGCCGGTTCCTTTCTGCCTCTGACGGCGGCTGGACGTGGCAGGAAACGAGACTCTTTTTCTGGGACCCCCTGACGCTGCTGCACCCGCCTCCAGCTGAGCGCTGTATGAAGGTGAATCTCCCAAGCGGTCCGCGGTTCTGGTTTTCCATCGGCGCTGTCAAAGCCTAAAGTTTAAAAAAAAAAAAAAAAAAAAAAAAAAAAAAGCCGCTAAAATTGAAGCTGAAGGGCAAGCCCGCTCGGTTTGCGTCCGACCGGGCGCGGAAAAGAAGCGCCGCCGGAGCTGGTTCCACTGGGGATCGAACCCAGGACCTTCTGCGTGTAAAGCAGACGTGATAACCACTACACTATGGAACCGCAAGCCGGCAGAGGCCTGCAGGTCTCTCCATACAAAAGTTTCCGAGCAAACACGTCGAAGGAAAACCGTTTCTAGTCCCCCCACCGCCCCGGAAAGAGAACGAGCCCGTCCGCGCCGAGGGAGTCGCGGCCCGGGACTGCGCCCCCGGCGCGTCCCGCTCGCGCCCCAGCTTGAAACATCCTCGAGCCAAGTCCCGTGGGAACACGCGAGAAGACACTAGGGGCGGCAGCGTTCTCGACTGGTGCCCCCTCGGGGCGCGCCTGGGCTACTCCGGGTTCCTCCGCTGGTTCGAGACGCGCCTGGTTTCGAGCCGCGACCCCCAAGTACGCATGTCTGGCATATTGATTATTCTGAGTTAAAGGCGCTGGAAAAACAGGAGGTGAAGGAAGAACTCTCTCGCTTGTCTTTTTCCTCCTGAGAGCAGGAGGTAAAGGAGCCAGGCGAGAGGCGCCCTCCCTGTCCCAGGGGGAAGGACCCTTCTGATCACCGAGACCAGGCCAGGAGAAATCTGCACCGAACCCGGTTAAACCAACCCTTACCTGCTACTCACTTGGCCCCGGCTCACTTCCCTAGGCCCAGACCCCTTCTCTTGCCCGGCTTTCCCAACGTGCGTGCAACCTAGCCCGTGAGCACGGGGCTCTAACTGCTTTGAGACTTTGTGTGAGCACCCCCCGCCCCCATGTCAGAATTGCTTCATGAAATGTGTGTTTCTGTTTTCTATCAGTTTAATCTGTAGGCCCGGCCAGAAACCCTAAAAGCTTAGAAGAGAGATTTTACCTCCCTTACACAATCTTTCTCTCTCTCTCTCTCCCTTCCTCTGACACAATGCGGCTGTGACCATCTCGGGCAAACTCCAGGCCCCACTCTCCAGAGCCTCGGTGAAGGGCTGGGAGCCTTTTGAAAGTCAAGTCACCGGTGAGGGCCGCGAGGCCGAGGACGCTGTGTGCGGGCCATGTAATCCCGGGTGTTCCTTGGTGTTGTCCAGGCTCTTCTCAGTTTTCATTTCTGCTTAGAATCAAATTACAGCAGACTTAGACGCTGATGGACTTGAGGCGGTTATGCCGAATCCGTGGTGGGCGAAGACCTCGATGCAAAGATCCAGTCGTGCCCCCATTAAACGCTGCCTAGCAGGATTTTTGCCCCCAGCTCTTGTCCTGAGGTGCAGGATTACAGGAGAGAGAAAAATAAGCAAAGAGCCTGAGAACAGAGACAGAAATGCATAGGTTTTCCGGAACCAGTAAGAGGGGTTTCCAGTCCGTGTTGAAAAGGACCAATTAGAAGACAAGATTATGCGCCACACGCAAGGATTGGACCCCCGCAGACTTTAAGTTCAGAACCCTACCCACTCATCCGTCACAGCAACTTAGAACTGGGATCCTCCTATCTTTTTCTTCCAGGAACCGAAATACTTGTTTTCAGTTTAGGGAGCCTGCGATTGACATCAGAGGTCTATGCAACTTAGGCCCAGGCTTACAAGAATACAAACAAAAACCAAATCTTTGCAAGGTTGTCTGCTGGGAAATTCATAAAATATCATTCAAACAGTGTTTTATTAAGATATATTCTTTACAGGGGCGCCTGGGTGGCTCAGTCGGTTAAGCGTCTCACTTTTGATTTTGGCTCAGGTCCATGATCTCACGGTATGTGGGATCGAGCCCTGCATCGGGCTATGTGCTGGCAGCACAGGGCCTGCTTGGGATTCTCTCTCTCTGCCCCCCTCTCTCTCTCTGTCTCAAAATAAATAAATAAACTTCTAAAAAATAATAAAAATAAACTAAAATAGATTCTTTCCATGCTATGACTTGTACTGTGTGTTAGGGAATAATCGGATTCTCCCCAACCTTGCAGACATATGTTCTAACAGGAAAAACACGTAATTTTATGAAATATGTAATTACGTAAAAAACGTGAAGCAGCTAAGAGAAAGGAAACGTAGGACGCTAAGTGAGCAAGTTCACCTGCTGGGCACCCTTACCAAACCAAAAAAACTCTTGAGAACTGGAAGACACAATTCCAACAGATTGTCATAAAAAACCAACACACTTATCTAGAAAAGTAGATGGATCGACGTCTCAAACGTGAAAAAATCGGCACATTTTTTGTTGAGAGAGGAGAACAGTTTTTAACTTAGTAACAGAGAAAGGCCCTTTAAGCCTAACCTCAAAAGGGCAAACCATGGGGCGGGGGGGGGGGGGGGGGGGGGGGGAGACAAACCCTTAACAAAAGTAAGGATCCGCCATTAGGTTCCTCCATCAACAGGCCAGTGGGTAACATAACGGGGGACGATCTTTCCAGATCCCAGATTCACAGCAGTCTAATAACCACGATACACCACACAGCCCCTGCGAATCAACATGAAAGATCCATCAGCCTCAGTAAGAACACAGGCGGATTATAAGAGTCCATGCCAATGGCCAACAAACATATAAACAAATGCTCAAAATCTTTAGAAAACATAAAGGCAAACTCTGAGGCGACAGTGATGAGACGCATCGCTCTACACATATTAGATTACAAAGTAGAAAGCTGACTCGTGCTGAGCGTCGAGACCAGGATAAAGGGGCGTGCAGAGCGGTGGAGTGTGGACTGGAGAGCACGCTGGGATTACTTAGCCATTCTGCTCCTACACGCACATCCCAGTGAAACTCTCCACCACGTATGTAAAGGGGGTGGATGAAAAGGCGGTGTTATTTGGAACTGGGGGGACCGGGGGGGCAGTGGAGGCAACCTGGGTGAGTCCATCACTGGGACGGAAGAGAGGAAACAGTGGGAGCGCCCACTATGGGAATTTATACGGCATTAGAAGCAACGACTTCGGAGCACAGGACAACTCTGATGGATCTTGAAGTCAGTATGTTTTTTTAAACATAATTTGTTGTCAAATTGGCTTACCTAGTCACAATCTTTTTGAAAGGCATAAAACTAGATAATATGCCATTTATGTAAGTGTGTAACATATGTGCACGGAATTGCAACTTTGCAAAAAATACACCTCAAAATGGCCGTACCACAAACAAACGAACTGGTACCGGGAGAGGAATGGCAGCAGGACCTGGGGACGAAGGGAAAGCATAACCCTCAAGCGACACAAGAAAAGGCCAACCGGGTTAGGTACAGGCTAGGATGGCTGGGAAGAGAGCCGGGGGGCGGGGCTGGTGTCCAGAGGAAAGCAGGTGTACAGAGATCTGCCTGTCCCCAGGAGGTCTCCGAAGTGATCTGTCACCCCTGCAGCGTCTTGCCCTTTGTGGCTGCCCAGGAACGCACGTGCCCTTGTCGCTCAGAACGCACAAAGCAGCATCTAAACGTCTCAGGATGATGGCCCCACCTGCTCTCTCCACGCTGAGCCGCACTCGGGCCCCAGGTGCCACAGTCCCCCCCTTCTGCTTTTGTCCACCTGGTGCAGAACCTGTCAGAGGACAGGTCGTGTGACTCTGCTAAGACCCCCGCCCTGCGCCAAGCCCAGATCCCACAGCATCCCGTGGGGTTATCCGTCACACTCTGCCCGATTTCTCCTTCTCCGTACCCTCTTCTCAGTCCTTCTGTCTTGACAGAGACCAAGGCGGTTTTAACCCAGCGGGTCAATCCGCGAACGGAACGAGACTGTGCCAGGAGTAAAGTGTCCTCCTGCGGAACTCCCCACAGAGCAACAGATCTGTCGGGGTCCAGACTGTCTTGGGAAGAAAGGGCCTGACAGTGGCTGGTCTGGGCACGCTGGAAGCAGGGCGGCCCCAAATCTACCTTGGTGTGTGCTCATCTCTGCTTGCTGTCCTGAGCCAAGTTAGATATAACAGAGGGACGCGTGACAGTCTTGCTCCAGTGCAGGAAATCAGCTCAGAAGGTCGCCCCGTGGGTTTGTAACCCAGCAGTAGTCGGATTTGTTCTTACATCCCCCCTTATCTCTCTGGCGGGTGGGGGGGGTAGGGGTTGGGGCAAATCGTTGGAACGTGTTTTCTTCGCCTCCCTCTAGAACACAAATTCTGTCAGAAAAGAAAGTTTTGTCTATTTTTTGTTCACTGTTCTATCGCCCATACCTAGAAAAGGGCTTGATCAGCTAGTGACTCCCGATTGGGGACAAAGGATTTAAAGAAGAAACAAAATTAAAATGTGTTGCAATAACCAACGCGTCCTCTAGATGGCGAGAGTCGCCATGAAATAGGAATTTAACCCATTTTTAATTTGAAAAATTTTAAACCTTTCTTGCATTGAAGAATGCATCTTCTTTAAATGTTGGAGGTTTCCGTTTAAGTACAAGCTCGGAAACACAGATATCGTCTCTTGGTCACAAAATGAAGTGAGTTTCTGACAAGTTGCTACAACTCACAGAAAACGGTATAAATATGATATAACTGAACATAAACTCAAAAAGGGGCTCTGTGGCTTAGCTGGTCAAAGCGCCTGTCTAGTAAACAGGAGATCCTGGGTTCGAATCCCAGCGGGGCCTTCTTTGTTTAGTTTTCTGTTTTTCCATAGTGGAAGGTGCCACTAAATATGTCGGAGAGGCATTAAAGAATCTGTGTGGCGGGTAAGCCTGCGCTGAATTGTTATTCCAGGCGAGGAGAGTCTCTTGCCAGGCCACTGCCGTCCCATTATGAGGGCCTGGGGTGAAGGGAAAATGAGGAAGGTTTCTGTAGTTGATAGAAAGTGACGGGTTTGCTGATGGCAGGTAAGACTGGGTTAAGAACTGAGTGACAGGTGCCTTGCAGTAGAGGTAGAAAGCAATGCGCCACACTGTGGCTTGGAGGTTCGGTCCCAGATCTCTGAACCTGGGACATCTTCAGCTGAGGGAGTGTCAGGCAGGGAATAAACCAGGGTGTCTGGCTTGAGTCAGACTCCGATTTTATTTTTTGAGATCAAGTAAGAGAACAGCGGCCAGACTTGGACCCTCGCCACTTTGGTTTTGTGCGGGCCCGGGAACCGCCGCCTTTGTGCATCGGATGCACATTCTGGGCAAAGGGGAGAGACTGGAGCTCGGGGAGGAAATAAACCACAAACAGACTGGCGCCTTCCTGAATCTACGGAGCCCTGGCCTGCGCACTGGGCTTTTCCGTTTTATGTAGAGATCTCGAAGGTTCTGACTGGGGTCCCCTGAGAGTCACTGTCTCTTCACCTAGCGCAAGCGGCCCAGCCCGGCGCGCAGCGTCCCGTTCACACCGCAGCAACCCTGAGTTCATCGTTTATTCATAGCAGTTCCCCCCTCCCAACTTCCAAAGGAATGTGAACAAACAAGACAGCGAAGGTGGAGGACTAGGCCACCCCCAAATATGCCACTTGGGCACAAGGATTATTGTGAGCTGAAAGTGAGAGAGAGGAATTAGGACAGAAGTTTGCCACGAGGCCCTTGTGCCCTCTCTGCGGGGAAAGACGGAGGTTCACCCCCAGACAACCTTAGACCCCAACAGCCTGGAAATCAAATAACGAACTTTACTGACTGGCCTGTCTCTCTGCCCTTGGCCTGACACGCGTTCCTTTGTTCCATGACTTCACCACAAATCCACTGTTCTTTGTTGAAGATGCCACGTAAGCTGGACTTCTAAGCCACGGCGACAGTTACTTGTTCTCCCCGGGCGTCCCCACCTGTACCCGGGGCAAACGGGTTGACAAACTTCGGTCGGTTTTTCCTTCTTACTCGCTCGTTACCGGGGTCTCGGCGAAGACCTGAGAGAGGCAGCGGGGCACTATCTTTCCCACCTCAGTCACAAACCTCGAGTACCTCTAATTCTGCAGGGTTGCTGCTTGTGAACCCGATCCAGTGAAGGCTGAAAACACCTTGGGAACCCAGACATCACATATTAGTGTCACTCCTGCCTGCTCCCTACCAGAAACTTGGGCGCGGAGGGACAGATATGCCACAGGTATGTCAGGAAGTGGCCCCGAACAATCCGTGTCGCACGTAGGAAGTCAAACTCACAAACCGAAGACCAAACTGTGCCCACGTGACACCGTCCGATGCTCCAAAGTCAACGACAATTACAGGGAGGCCTCCTCCAGTATTAGCTCATCCGCAGACCCCACTCGCGGCCTGGTTGATGGGTAAGGAAATGGAATCGTCTCTCCTCTCTCCCTTGCCACATTTAGGACAGGAGGAGGCAGGAAGTCAGGAGGAATGACAGAAGACGACACAGAACACAGGATGCCAACGTTTCAAGGTTTGCAAGATAACAGATTCAGCGAAGATTTTTTTTTATAGAGGACAGGAAATCTTAGAGAGATAACAATTAGAACAGATCCGAGAAAGCAAGACAGTCAGATCAAAATAAACAAACAAAAAGGCCTCAAAAGAAAGGAAAAATATTTGGAAATAAGAATATCTGACCGTTTACCAGCAGCGGCCTTGGTTTTTAAACAGATTTGTGACTCAAATCCTGGAATATGGCTTTTAAGGATCTCTTTGTTCGTTTACCTAACATGTACATTCTGGAACGGGCAGAACACTTCTCACGCTGAGGATCAATTAGATCGCGAGAGCCTCCTGTTTCTTGTTTCGTTCTTCAGCGTTCCAGTCGGTTCCCCTGGGAGGGAGGTCAGAAGCCTGGGATTTCACGGGCCCTTTACGCTGGAAAGCTGCAGTTGAAAAACGCTGTAAACAATTGAATAAACTACGTCTTGGAGGTTTAAGTATCTAAAATACGAACTTGACTGGAAGTGCTTGTTCCGTTACAAACAATCCCAACACGCAGTTTAAAAAATCGTACTTCTTAGCGCATCTGGAGATCGCACAGTCGGACACAATCCACGTTGGTAACATCTCAGCAATGGTGTGAAATCGGTTCCAACCGCGTGGACTCCTGAAGCCAGGACAGTGTCAGACTGTCCCAGGGTGTGGAAGAACATAATGATGGGCAAAATTGGCAGGTTAATTTTATTTATCCCCATTTAGAATACCTGAGTTTGAAGAGCCACGGAATATACCAAAATCTGGGAAGGTTTGCTTCACTTTGATGTGTTTGTTCCTTTGGTTAACTGCTCGGTGCCCTCACCCATAATATGACCGGTTCTTTCTGTTTCCCCTGTGTAACCTTCTCCGACAGCAAATATTCTGTTTTTTAGCAGAATAAGCTTTATAGTTTACACTGATTGTGTCGTCTTTCCTGAAGAAAACAAAGGTTTCTCACATGGGAATAATGTCGTTTACAGTCACGTTACCTTCTGTGCTTAGTTTTAACTGTTTTATTGTAACTTTGAAACCAATAGCCACGGAAGTTCTCCAGCAATCATGGTTTGTTTCCTCTCCTAAGTGTTCAAATGTTCTGATCGGTTTTAACCTTTGCCTTCCCCCAATCGAATCCTAAATGTCAACTAAAACTTTCAAGGTACTGTTTCCACCTACACCTGTGGTTGAGACGTCCCCGAAGGTGCCTGGAAAATCCTAACGATGCGTTCTGTCCCCTTGCAAAAAGGCAGATAGTGGGGGCGCCTGGGTGGCGCAGTCGGTTAAGCGTCCGACTTTAGCCAGGTCACGATCTCGCGGTCCGTGAGTTCGAGCCCCGCGTCAGGCTCTGCCCTGATGGCTCAGAGCCTGGAGCCTGTTTCCGATTCTGTGTCTCCCTCTCTCTCTGCCCCTCCCCCGTTCATGCTCTGTCTCTCTCTGTCCCAAAAATAAATAAACGTTAAAAAAAAAATTAAAAAAAAAAAAAAAAAAAGGCAGATAGTGAAGAGAACCAGGGCTATTTGATAGGCTATTATTGATGAGTTGCACAGGAAGAGGTGAAAATCAGAAGGGATGCCAGAAGGAGGGGGAGGGGGAGGAGGAAAAGGAGGAGGAGGAGGAGGAGGAGGAGAAAGGCCTAGGCTTCCCTAAGTCAGATTTGCATGGCTAAAACGTTCATATAAATATTTCAGAAATTGTACACCGAATGGGAAATTCCTGGAGACATATTGTTGCTCTTACTGTCCATGACATGTTTCCATCAACATAGAAAGTCCTGGTGCTGTTTTCTCTGATATTAGACAACAGTAGTGAAGTGTCATCAGTCATAATTTTAGCTATTTTTTTAAACGTTTACTTGGTCGCAACTTTACTTCTTTAATTTGAATCTAGCAGCTTCTGGGCTTCTGAATTTCAAATGGGATTTACATCACTTGCCTATGGAGTCTAATTAATGTATAAATATGTAGAACTTACTCCAGACTTACCACAACTGTCTCATATTGTTGATATATTATTCTTACTATGTGATTTGTATATTTGCAGCATATTAGGTCTCAGGATTATTATATGTCTGTTTCAAGACTTTTTCTCTGTGGAAATTATGTTCATCCACTGCTATAAATCCCATGCAGTGTTTTCTATCTCCTTTGAAAATATGGTAGATCACTATGTCTGTAGCTATTTTGTCTAAAACTTATTTTGGATTGGCTTTCTCATCTCGTTTTTGTATCACAGAAACAACCAAAACTCCTTAGTGGCAGTCTCCTCATTATGAATTCTCACCAGATCTCTTGCTTTTGAAAATCGTTAAGTAATAAATTAATTACGGCCCCTTTAAATCTTCTGACATCTATACATAGTCATTCTGTTTTACTTCACTTCCCTGAAAGCATCTGCAATCAGCCACAGGCCAGCTTTATCTTCAACAAAGCACAAGTCTTCAAAGCCTCACAGGAGAAGACCACGCCACCAGATATGCTTGGTTATAGACTCTGGATGGCGTGGCTTCAACAACGTTGCGCCCATAACCATCCTACCGAGCCTGGAGTTCCAGAATTCTGCTCCAGAAGCCCCCTGAGTTCTGGAAACTGTGCTCGGGCGATGAAGGGACTCGGCCAGCAGAAAGATGCTTCCTGATCAGAGAAGAGAGAGAACACACTTTACTAAGTGTTCGCGTTATGTACATGGCAGCACCAAAGTGACAACAAAATCATGTCCGAATCTCACTCCTTGTTTACAGTAAAGCTGAAGAAAGACTAGGAACTTGTCTGTATCTCCTTGAGAAGCCAGTGGCTGCACCCTATGACGGTCTCCCCGAAATCTCACGACGGACCCCTGAGCTGATCCTGGAGGCATATTTTTACCTATCTAGAGGCTATCTGGCCCATAGCCTTAGAGATACTCTACACTGTAAACACTGAAGACTGAACTTAATCCATAGAGATATCTATCTCTATTCTGAAGATTCCAGTAAAGACTCAGATTGACTAGGTGTCCAAGGAGACCCCGCATAGCACAGGGAGGGGAGACAAGGGCACTTTTCCCTATAGAAACAGAGAAAAACGTTGTCATTTACCCTGACACCCTGTTACCTCAAGATCTGGTGGAACAAGAATTACATAGGACTGACTGAGGGATGACTTAGTCTTTGTTTGGAATAGTGTGCAAGCTGCTATACGATTCTACCTTCTAGATCTACAAAGAAGCCCTTTTTCTTTACTCTTAAGGATCCATGCTAGGAGTTGTAACAGTTTAGTAGACTTCACTTTTGTGAACTGAAACAGTTGAAAATATCCTATTGTCTAGCAACATGCTCATTTGTATATCTATCTGAATCATCGTTTTACCTTTTCCTGAAAAAATTACCTTTGAACACATCTACACAAAATTTCCTTCGGTCAACGGTGTGCTTTGGAGCTCTATCCTACGGTTTCGCACAGAAAGTGTTTTATCCACATTGTCACAGAAAATGGAAGAAAGGTGTCCTCTTCCCGTCCTCTCTCCAGCCCTGCTTGTGTACCTCCCGACTCAGGGGGGAAATGGACTCAAAAGTTCTCATTCAGCTTCTGGCCAGCTGGACCAACTCGACTGAAAATAGGCTGTGTCCTAATAGCGTATAACGGTGGCTGTGCCATGTGCCGGCTCTGTGTAGCTGCTCCAAGACACAGAGAGTAGGAAAAAGCAGGATGCGAAACAGTGCGCACAATGTAACACTTTATGCCCCACTGAGAGAAATGCACGTTCATATTTACAGCGGCGCGCATAGAGGAGAATATACAAGAAAGTGAGGGTAGCACTTCCTTCCACAGGGGAGACAGTGGTGACAGGTGGCAGAGTGACCCGAGAAGCAGCCCATGTAGTTACTGATACCAGAAGGTATTACCTTATCCGAGCCAGACGGAAACCGGGAGGCGCATCAGGCTCGCAGGAAGGGGTAGAAGGGCCGGGCTCCGTGCTGTGGGCGCGGGGCTGACTCTCCTCGCAGGCTGTGGGCGAGCGCAGGTCCGCCCAGGTCAGCATCGGCCTGTCGAGTCCTCGTACTTCACATCTGTGGGTGCGGTATTTCACATACAATGAAGTACTGAATAGTCCTTGTCAGTTTTTTAAAATGGGTTTTTCAACCTTTAGCTTTGAGCCCGGCACTGTTCTTGACCTAGAGGATGCAGCGCCGACCACACAGACGAAGCCCCGCTTTCTGGGATTCACTGAGCATCTCCTAACGTCCCCGGCCCCACGCTCCAGGCACTGCTTACGTTACTATTTAATCAGTATGGCTCATGTCACTTTCGTGGCTGCCCGGAAGTCGGCCACAGGAGGAAGCGCAGAGCACGTGGGCGGCCAGCGGGGCAGAGCCAGCGGCCTGGAGAAGCAGGTGGAAAGAACTCCGGCAAAGATCGGCGGGCGCTAGGACCCGGGGCAGGACCTCCGGAAAAGGACCGGGCGGGCGCTAGGACCCGAGGCGGCCCGAGGCTTCCCGCGCGCCCGCCGAGCGTGCGCGGCCTTGACCCGAGCTCCTGCTCTTTCCGGGGGTCCGGGGCGGCCCCCACTCCGGACGGAGGGAGCAGCCGCGGCGGCGAGCGCCTCCGGAAGCCCGGACTGCCGCAGGGCAGGCTCTCCCGAGGGTCGCAGGCCCTGTGACCGTCCCTACCGCCCCGCGTTCCTTCCCACCGTTCCTTTACAAGCCCTTCCAGCCGGACTCTCGGGCGCCATTGCTTCTTTCACAAAAACAAGGCTTCCAGAAGCACCGCTCGGCAGTGGCGGCGTAGGACTCTCCGTAACCGGCTGTGGGGCTGCAGATTCCACATGACGGGGTGACCGCAAAAGGAAAAACAGCGCACAGCGTGGCCCGTACGGGGATCGAACCCGCGACCTTGGCGTTATTAGCACCACGCTCTAACCAACTGAGCTAACCGGCCCGCCTTGGCGCGCTCGCTTTACTTACGTACTTTAAAGTAACCACGAACCAAGGGTGACGGGCGCCTTTCCCTACGGAAGGCTCGGACACGCTGTTTCTTCTAGAAGGAAAGGGAAAGGAGACGTCCCAGGGTCGACACAGCTGAGCCGGGCTCCTTCCCGGGAAAACCCGGTCCTTCCCAAACTGCAGAAGCACATAGACGGCGCCGAGCGGGGCTTCCTCTCTCCTACCCAGCCCGGGAGGGGCCGACCGCGGAGCCGCCGCCGCGCAGCGCACACTCCCGGCTCCCGCGAAAGGTTGGAGCAGGTCGGCTCCTCCCAGACCCTGGGGGCCCGGGACCCCGCACCCCGCGGCGCGCGGCCCAGAGTCTGAAACGGTGTCCCGGAGCTGCAGGGCGGCCCGCGGGACGCGCGGTGGCGCCCGAGTGCTGGGCTGGCGTCGGCGGGAAGGCACCGCCCCCTCTCGAGAGCCTCCGACCCTTCTCCGTCCCCAGAGAACTCAGACACCCCAAATCCATGACAAAAGAAGTCGAGACCAGGGTGAGTTCGTAGTTTGGGCCGCTAGCTGGGCCTGAGAGAGCAGAGGAGCTCAGGCCCGGGTGGATCAACTCCGAGAAGGGAGGCGGGAAACCTTTGTCCCCGGAGCGCGCGCCTGGCCGCGCGGCCGGATCCACCTGCCGGCAGGTGTCAGGGAGCCGCGCAGCCGCAGATCCACCCTCTGCTTGTCCTCCTTTCTCTGTTGGACCCTACAACCCTCCCATTTCTCTTCTAACTTCCTACTCTCTGTTGCTTCTCAAGTTCATTGACCCACTTTATACGCACATGTATCCGAGTAAGACTCAAAAGCCACTTTTTTCTTTTTTTCTATTTGAGAATGGAGAGCTGTAGCTTTCAACAAAGCGGATCAACTACTTTCCATCATGCAATTTATACATCTTGGTTTTACTTTAAAAATAAGAGCTGTGAGAGCATGCTCCTTATCTTTGGCGCATCTCTAACTTTGAATCCGCATCCTCCACATGAACTGGTAAGTTGTCTTCATTTGCTTCGTCCTGTAGTAAAGAATCAGTGGACGTCGAATTGAAAAACCAGGATTTTTTGCTCTCCGGGGTCCCTTCTCTTCTCTTTGTGCTTTACTACCGCACCCCTGGCTTTCCAAACCCTGAGAGGTGCCTGGGAGATCTCTCTCCTTCCAGAGAGCCTTGGAGAGATTTCTCTCAGCTCTCAGCCGTGGCTCTTGGCTGTTTAATACAAAGTGCCTTGGATCGGTTGCCCTTAGCTTTCCTGCCCTGCCCTCTGACTTTAGAGACTTTGCCCCAAGCGGGGGGGTGGGGGGCCTCAGTGGATATTTCTCTCCACTTTCTAGCCTTTTCCCTCGGCCCCTTTTTGGCTTGCTCTCCCACAGAGACAGTTGGCAGTGGTTTTGGCTACGTGGAATTCTCTGGGTCAAGCAAGCCCACCAACAAACTTTAAAAATCCCTTAGATTTTCTCCCAGTCTCTCCTGGTCGGGTGTTCACAGTTTTCTTTTGCGCCTCTGCCCATCTGTCAGGGATAAGAGGCCTTTTTTACCCTGCAAAGGCCTCTTTCTGGAGTTTAGTTTCCTCAGGTTCTTTTGTATCGTTGACTCCCTGACGGGCTCAGAAAACCTGATGTTCTGCAGTTTATGGGCCTGTTTAATAAGCAGGCTGAGGAGGAGACACTATGGGCTTGCTCTAATTAGCAGGTTTAAGAGGGAGACACTGTGGCAACTTTGCATAGCCTGACCAAACATGCCTAGATTTCTGTGCCAAAATGGCTTTGTCATCCTTGAAACGACTTCATTTAAAATATATATGGCAACAGCCTGGCCACTCTCAGTAAAGAAAGGAATCATTTGAGGGCCTGCTTTGTGCCACATGATTGCGTGTTGTTTCGAGTGAACTTTCCATCATGCATCATTTATTCAATGGATATTAAGAGACAGCCATGATTGTCCTTATACTGAAGTTGGGAAAAATTAGAAATAATATATACATGTTGCCATGGAAACTTACAGAAGTGAAGTGGCTGACCACTTACAGGCTTTACTTAGACTTCTGGGTGAGATTTCTGGGTGCCTGGGAGGGCCTGTGTCATGTGGAGTTTAGGATACATTTCAGAAAGTTACCTATAATATCGTTCACTGATTTCACAAATGTTTATGGATATCCTGCCAAGATCCAGTCTAGTCTTCACGATGGCAGCCCATAGACATGGCCCAAAGACACACATGGTCCCTCCCCCCCACCTCCCAGAGCTTCAAATCTAATAACACCCGTGGTATATGGTTACTTGTCTAAGTGTAGGCAAGGTCTTTCCCACATAGGCAGTATCTTTGTTTTACCTTAAGAAGGATCTTCTCTTGTTCTTCAGGTCTGACGCTGATGTATTTTCTATGCAAATGATCAGGACAGATTAACAGCGTTGCCCAGTGAAAGCTCTTAAACTGTGCATCACAGAAAACTTCCGTATTTTGGGTTCATAGCACATCCGGTTAAAGAGAATAATATCCTGTGTTAGAACCCTTCTCCCTTTCTGTAATTTTGGAGAGTATTGTCACCAGCAATGTTGAAGATTAGCTTGACAGAGTATACTATGGAATGCTCAAGTTTAGAAGTCAAGCAATGGAGGAAAATGTGAACCTTGAAGTCAACTGGGAAAGAAGGATTTTGAGGTCAGGAAATAACCGTGGGGTCTTCTGTAGAGAAATGCTAACGTGAAGGGTTGGTCTATGTAAAAGTCGGTATGAAAAATCACTCCCAGTGTGGCCTCAAGAAGGTACCTTCAGTTTGCTCTTAGAAACTGTGGAGTGCAGGATTTTCATTCTGTAACCACTAATAAATTGCGGAGGCCAGTGGAGTCTGAATGCGGGCATCAGAACAAGTTGAGGGGCGCCTGGGTGGCCCAGTCGGTTAAGCATCCGACTCTTATTTTGGCTCAAGTCATGATCTCGTGGCCTGTGGGTTCGAGCCCTGCTTCAGGCTCTGTGCCGTCAGCTGCGTTACCGTTCTATTTCTACCTCATCTCCTTGACTTTTCTTGCTTCCTTTTACCACCATCAGAGCACCCACTGTACCCACAATAAGGTGCTGTTCAACCAGTTTTTGCAAATGGGACAATGAATGGCCAATTTCTTCTTTCAACCTCAAGGAAGGAAATGGAACACATATTCAAATTAGTTTTAGGCAAGATTTCTAGTATGTCTTCACAGGGTTTTTCACATGGCTTAGCCTAAATTCCCACAAATGTGAGCATTTACCTCTAAGGAACATGAGAAAAATAAGAAAAGTAAACAAATCTGGTATGATTTATATAAATTGGCGACTCCCATTAGGATTCTCTCCTGTGCACTAATCTCTCTGAAGCCACGGGGACAGGGAGACCTTAAGTCATTCCTAACAGAAGTTGGAAGTGCCACGCAATCTCCCAGCGTCCACCCAAAGCTCGCACAAAAGTCGGGTGAAGGCATCTTGAGCAGTAAGTCAAAGAAACCTGTCTCTGAAATGATCATTTCGGGACAGCAAACGAGTACTCGTGTTCTGTTTATTGGTTGCTTATTCCTGGTACCCAGATGTGAAAAATGCCATCAGCAACATGACCTAACACTACAAAGCGTAGCGACTTTGAGCGGAGGGAAGGAGGACTCACAGGTTGGTTGTGAATGAAGACAGAGCGGTCAGGTTCCACGTCAGCCCCGTCGAGTGCAGACGGATGGGGGGAGGAGTTCATAGGAGGTTATCAAGAGTAAAGGTGGGACCGGACGTGGACGCGGTTGTGAAAATTGCTGCACATCAGATTCTGGTTATCGTGATGGTTTTACCCAGGAAGCAACCAGATGATATCCTGGAGGAAGAGAGCTCACTTGGCAACAGCAAGCAGATGAGCAGAAGAAAAAACACTTAACAAAGGCTGAGAGCAAGTGAAACAGTATAAAAAATGTTTTGAGATCTGAAAGTGTTAAATACTTGTTTTTTTAATTAATTTTTTTTATTTTTGAGATCAATGTGGATTCATATACAGTTGTAAGAAATAATACAGAGTGTTCCCAGGTGCCCTTTACCGTTTTTCCCAATGGTAACATCTTGCAAAACAATATCACACGCAGCATGTTGACATTCAAACAGTCAAGACCCAGAACATTTCAACGGCCCAAGGATTCCTCAGATTGCCCTTTTAGAACCACATCCACTTTCTTCCTACCCACGTTCCCTCCTTAACCACTGGCAACCACTAATCTATTCCCCATTTCTATAGTTTTACCGTTTCAAGCATGTTCTATAAATGGAAGCATATAGTATATAGCCTTTGGGAATTTTTTTTCACTCCAAAATTCACTGCAAATTCATGCAGATTCTTCCAGGTATCAGTAGTTGATTCCCGTTTATTGCTGAGTCATTGTATAGATGGTTCATCACTCACTCCTTGAAGGGCGTCTGGGTTTTTTCTGGGTTTTGGCTATCATGAATAAAGTTGGTGTGAACATTCACATACAGTCGAAGGAGAGAAAAAATAATTTTCCCTCTAGTCTTTTCAGTTCTTGGCTGAGACCCTCCCACCGCCCATTATACAAGACAGACTGACAGAAGTAAAAGAAACAGAAGTTTGGTAACATATATACCTCTTGCGTACATGGGAGAGACCCGGGAAAACTGTGTCACTACCACGTATACAGAAGACGTACGTATTGTAAACGTCTATTCTTTTTCTCTTGCTAATTTGTCCTTTATTGCAGGGAGGTCTCAGCCAAGAATCTAGAAGGGTAGAGGGAAAATTGCTTTACCTCCCCTACACAGTTATTGGTGTGGACATAAGTCTCCCATGTCTCTAGCATGAATGCCAAGGAGAGCCATTGTTGGTCGCATGGTGATTTTGTATCTAGTTTCGGAAGATTTGCCAGTGTATTTCCAGGGTGGCTGAATTACATTCCCGCTAGCGATTTGTGGCGTATTCGTCGGCGGGGGCTGCGGTAAGGGTCATTTCTGTTGCTCTGCCTCCCAGTTCACACATTCTTTCCTCTGCCCCTTGCGTGCTGCTGTTGAGCCCAGGCTCTGAGATCTTTATTTTGCTCACTGAGTTTTTCGAGTCTACAATTTTCATTTTGTACTCCTTTTATGTCTTTCCCCTGAAGCTTTCTATTTTTCATTTGTTTCCATCACGTTCATAATTGTTCACTGAGGCATTGTCAGGTGGCTGCTTTCAAATCTCTGTCGGATAACCCTGAATCCCTTACATCTTGTTATTGGACTCGCTCGGCTGAATGTCTTCTTTTACACAGTTGGGGATTTTTCCAGCTTTTGGTTTGACAAGTGATTTTTCAACTAACGTCTGGACCTAATGTGCTTTGTGTTGTGAGACTCTGGCTCTTATTTGAACTCTGTTTTAGTTGGCTTTCTCTGCCCCCAAGGGAGGTGGGGGGGGGGGGCACATGTGTTCATTACTGCCAGCCGGGCAATCCAGAAGTCCAGGGTCCCCCACTCAGCCTCCACTGACACCAGAGGTAGGGAGCGTCTTATTTCTGCTGGCAGGTGGTGAGAATTCTGGCTCCCATGCGGTCTCCACTGGCCCAGAGATGGATGGAGGCAGGACCCAGTTACTGGGCAATGATGAAAGCCCCGTTCTTCACGGGGTTCCTCTATCACCACCCCAGCAGGCAGGGAGAGGGAGAGACACTGCTGGGTGGGGGGTACAAGTCCTGGCTTCCTGCTTGGCCTTTGCTGCCCCAGGCACTGGTAAGGCTACAGTGGAATGTGGTGCGTGGCTAGAGGTCAGCAGTTATTGTCTACAAGTGTTTTGTCTTGCTAGGCCGTCCCTTTGACGGCCTTTTGGCTGGAGAGGGCAGATTTTCTTAGACTTTTCTGTATGTGCCCACTGGTATTTCAGGCTTCCGGTTTATTTAGCTCCAAGTCTAGGATGCATGAGACAAAAATAGGGAGCCTGCCATCGTGTCATTCTTCTGGCCCCAGGGTCCCTAGCCAGTCTCCTTCCTTTCTCCGCCTTTCAGGTTCTTAGGTTTATTTTATGCATAACGTCCAGGGGGGTTGGTTACACTTAGCAACTACAGGACAGAGATAAGTACATCTTCTTCCCAGAAACTCTGATTAACTTTTATATTACTATTGCTATGAATGGACTACAATAAGATACTTATATAATTTATATGTAATTCATAACATAGCATATTACTATTTATTTATACTATACACGTATTATGCCTCTATTATCCTACATGGACTTACATGTGTTTGTGTATATCCTGTGATAGCAAACATAAGATTTCTGGAGCAGAGATTGACGTTATTATTATGAACTGCAATAATCCCTTAGTCTTTTCCTCCTCTCCATCAATGTGCCTTAGATTTTCTAGCTCTTATGTCCCTTTGAGAATACGAATATCCCACGGACCCCCTTCCCAAGCTGCCTTCCACGGAGACCACCAGGGAAGGGCAGCGACTTCCAACCGCCGAAGGAGGGGACAGAGGTTCCTGCGCGCCCCGCCCCCCTCCGCGTGCCAACACCAGAGACGCTGCTGCTCCTTGACTGGCACCTTTGACTGTGAACTGTCCTGTGCTGTTAAAGACACCCCTTATTTGCGTGGACAGGGGGAGCACGACCACCTCTCCAAAGACCACTGGGATCAGAACGCCGCTGTGGAACCTGCAGCAGGTGCCGTTTACTGACTCCTGCAAAGTTCAATACTTTAAAATACCGACTGGGATGCTGGTCAGGTTTCTCCAGAAAAACAGACCCAGGAGGACGTTTACATATACAGAAAGAGATTCATTGTAAGGAACTGGCTCACGTGATTGTGGCAGCTGAGAGGGTCCAAAATCTGATAGGGGAGCTGGCAGACCAGAGACCCAGGAAGGGGTTACAGTTGGAGCCCAAAGGCATCTGCTGGCAAACCGGGAAGTTCTGATGTTGCAGATGAAATCCGAAGGCACTGTGGTGTCAAAACTCCCTCTCGTCCACTGGAGATCAGCCCTGGTTTCTACTCAAGACTTCACTTGATTGTACAAAACTCCCTTGCTTTACAGAGGGCAATCTGCTTTACTCAAAGCCCACCAGTTTACATGTAAACCCCATCCAAAAGCACAGAAACAACCAGAATAATGTTTGACCAAATACGTGGGCACCATGGCCCATTCAAGTTGAAACATAAAAATTAACGATCACAACCAGTAAATAATGTTCATCCTCCCAGATGATCGCTAAACGAAGCCAAGACGCTCAGAGATGAGGCTCTTGGCTTACGTGTTTCTCCTTGAATGAAATACGATTTTTCCCTCCCGGTCTCGGTAATTTTTTGTGTGTGAAAATAGTTCCTCGTCCCCGTCCTATCAAAGATACCCAGTTATTGGATCCATTAGTCAGAATGGCCCACATTACTTGTAACCTCATGATCTGTTGCCCAAATAAAAATTAGGCTTCGTTCATTGAGCTGCATATTCAGCTGACAGCACAAATGTAAATTTTGGCAAATTCAGCCAACAAGTTTCTTACCAAAGAAAATGAAAAGGGAACATCTGGGTGGCTCAGTCTTGGTTTTGGCTCAGGTCACGATCTCACGGTTCCTGAGTTCAAGTCCTGCCATCAGGCTCCACGCTGATAGCACGGAGCCTACCTGGAATTCTGTCTCTCCCTCTCTCTCTGCCCTTCATCCACTCTGTCTCTTAAAGTTGTAAAAATTTTAAGAAAACGAAAAGATGAGGGGCGCCTGGGGGGCTCAGTGGGTTAGGCGTCCGACTTCGGCTTTGGTCATGATCTCTCAGTTTGTGAGTTCAAGCCCCACGTCCGGGTCTGTGCTGACAGCTCGGAGCCTGGCGCCTGCTTCGCATTCTGGGTCTCCCTCTCTCTCTGCCCCTCCCCCACTCATGCTCTGTCTCTGTCTCTCTCAAAAACAAATAAACATTAAAAAAATTAAACAACGAAAAGATGATACCCGCTAAATGTCCCTCGCAGCCCGTACACCATGTCTCCTGTTCACAGGGGCGTGGTTTATTCACTATGATAGTGAAGCCTTCATCCATCAGGGTTTTGCCCACTTTTCAGTTTCTCAGAATTTGCAGAAACTGAGATTTTTTGGCTGTGTAGAAATTTTTGACATGGAGATGATATGATATGATATGATATGATATGATATGATAGATGTGAAAAACCTGATGAGAACCAGCAGGTCAACGCAAACAAGCTGTAAAGTAGGCGGACGCTTTTGGAGAGCTGGAAAGGAATTCCCACCTGTCCAGGAACCTGTGATTGGTATTCAGTAAAATCCCAAGGATTCCAGGCTCGGTTTTATCGAGCGGATATTTAGGTGGATGTCTTCACACTGAACTGACACAAAGGACAGTGTAATGTGGTCTTGAGAAGAACAGACTGCACGTCAAAGTGATTCTTCTTTAACCGGTCTTCACCACTACATCAAAGAAGAGAAGAATGTCCTAAAGGCCGCAGGCAGTTCAGTGAAGCATTATTGGAACAGGAAACAACGAGTAAAAATAACCTACAGAATTATGGGACAGGAAAAAAAAAAACAACATGTTGTTAGTTTTTATTAAACATAGATCATCTGCTTAATTTGTCCTATTGTAATCATCTTTTTTAAAAATATTACACGTATGTGTCTTATGCATACACAATAACATCGTCTACACAACTTAAATACCCAATAAGAAGTTTACGTTTCTCTATCAGAGGACAGAAACATTGTAAAATTATTGTTATATTTTCTCACATGTGTATTTGTTAAGTCCTGCTGTTAACTACCAATTGCCACTTTTAACTGGTCCCATTGTTTTGATTAAATAACAGTATTCAGGTAACAGAGCAGCAAATAGAATAATATAATTTCAAATAAACACTTGTTTTTCATATTTTTATGGTAATGTAACAATACACGTGTGTTGGAAGTATTCAGTTTGTATTTCAGGTTTATGTTTGTTCGTTTCCACCTGGCACGGCTCTGTCCTGGGTCGGCCCTCTAAAGCTGGCCTCGCGGGCACATTCAACTCCGCGGTGCTGAGAAGGGACGGGACAAATACTCCGAGCGCGGCAGAGCGCCCTTGGGCTCCGAGAGGGCTCCCGGGGAGAGAACGGGCCGCCAGGTCTGCAGCAGGTGCAGCGCGGGGCGCGCGCGGCGGGGGGGGGGGGGGGGGGGGGGCGCACGACCTTGAACACCCAGACTCGGCCCCTTCTTGCCCGCTTTCCGGGGGGGCTCACCCCCGGGCCGCAGAGGGGAGCGGGCGGCAGGGGCGACCCTTTGGTTTTTATGTTGTTTGTGAAATATAAGGAAGTTGAAATCCCCGAAGTCAAGTCAAGCGTATTTTGAGAAAATAGTTGTTTCCGCCCGGTTTCGAACCGGGGACCTTTCGCGTGTGAGGCGAACGTGATAACCACTACACTACGGAAACGGCCGTGGGCTGGCTCACGTGTTTGTACCTCTGACTGCATTTTTTTTTCTTTTTTTTTTTTTTTTTTTTTTTTGCCTGCATGGGCCCGTCCAGGAAATGTTTGTTGTTATGGTGCATTTCTGCCTCTTCTTTCTATTTATGAAAAAAGAAAACCGCCATAACCAAACAAAGGCTTCACCCAGGACCCCAATTCTTGCATCATCCTGGAGAATTGGGGGGGGGGGGGTAAATTAATAAGTTGTTATTTTTTAAAAACTGTTCCTAGTTTTGACATAGAATTGGCATACAGCACCGTATGAATTTAAGATGTACAGCATAATGATCTGACTTCCACCTGTTAAGAAATGATTACAACTGGAGAATTTGATTTCAAGACTACCCCATGCTGTCTACACCTGTTTCTCTGTCCCTGCAATGGGGATTCCTCTCTTGGTGACAGAAAATGACTCTGGGAACCAGGATTGAGCGGCCTGAGCACAGGAGATGGTCAGAAGCCACGGACGCTTTCTGCCCCAGCGTCTTCCTTTGCAGGTGAGTTGAGTAGAAGTAGTCGTGTGGCTTCACCTCGCTACCAGGCTTCTGGGACCCACAAAGGAGGTGAAATGTTTAGGGAACACCATCCCAGGCGCGGAATGCAAATGCAAGAAGTCTTTGTCCTCCAGGAACTCGGAGTCCGTAATAAGTCTTCTTTACAGAGTCATAGAGTCACGATATCTTTGTTGTACTGTCGCTTGCCCAAACTTACAGCTGGTAGAGACAAGCGTCTCTAGGTTATGTCATCTCGCCCTTGGGTCTCACGCTCTATCACAGTTGAACTGGACGCACGCTATTATGCCAACCAAATGGGCGATATTTGGCCACAAAATGTAATGCCACGGTCGCTCTTGATGAGACCATGTTCTCAGCCTGAGAACAAATCTTTCTAAATTCATTGTTAAAAGCTGAACGGACTCAAATACAAACGAACCGACTCAGGTAAAAGGTAAATGTCTGTCTTGGGGAATGGGTAAGGGTAGGATAGTGAAAAAGGCAAGGAGTAAATTGCATAATAATTTAGTGATACGTGGGTCTGTGTTTGAGTCAGAGATTTTGCTAAAAATTAGAAATATCGAAGACTTGATTTTTTTTTTCTGGAATGGAATAAGCTTAGAAGGGGGAACCATCACATCTCTCAACCATATTTAGGGACGTTGTTCCCCACTTCCAGATCACGATCCCCTAGTAACTGGTAGAAGCTTCCTATCCCAACCTGAAGAAGGTCAGTGTCCTCTTGTCTGAGGTATTTGTAATGGCCTCTCTGAGCTCCTTGTCTTGCTGAGCTCGGCTGATACTCTCCCGGATCTGTCACGACCACCTCTCTCCTTTTCTGAGACCCCAGAGGGTCAAGTACAAAGTGTGACCCATGAGGAGGTGTGGCACACATCAAAATAACTGCATGATTTTCCCAGTTTATATTGACAGGACCCTGGCAGTTTTGAATGGGAATGGCTCTCGAGTGGACAGGATCAAGGTAGCAGGAAAATAAAGCTGCATCACACAGCTCACCGACACAGTCTTACTTGGCACAGGTATCCAATTCAGTGTCTTAACTCAAGGGCCTGGGAGCAGCTCCAAAGTTTCATTAATTAAAACATTATAATTCATACGTGATTAATGTATGGACCCAAAGTTAGGGTGAACCAACAGAATGAAATTGAAACATCAGTATTTCCTCAGTGTATGGAGAGCAAACCCAAGGCCTAAGAAGATTGAAATTCTAGAAGGAATTTGTCATGGGCTTCTCCGGGGGGAACTAACTTTCACCCCGGTTGTGAGAAGTAAGTTCATGAGGAGCGCCTCAGGATCCTTGAGTTGTTCTCGGGTGGCTTTTCCTCAGAGGCCAGAAATGACAGGGGGGCCTTGCTGACCCTGACCTGGAATCCCCACACGTAACAGAGATGACTGGAGCCCAGGGTGACAGGGGCCAAATGTTGGCAATAAACTGCCAAAGACTGGATGGGTGTTGTCACGAACTCGGTGGTGTCTCCTGAAAATCCACATGTTCTAGCCCTAACCCCTAATGTGACTGTTTGGAAGCAGGCACTTTAAGGTGGTAAGTGAGGTCATAGGGTGGGGTCCTCATCCAACTGGACTGGTGTCCTTGCTTGAAGACAAAGACACACCGGAAATCTCTCTCCAAGTGTGCACAGAGGAAAGGCCATCTACGGGCCTAGAGGTCCCCCCAGAAAGCAGTCCCGCACGCACGTAGACCTTGGACTTGGTTTGTATGAGCTCCCAGACGGGAGCCGGTTTTGAAGGCAGAGAAGTCCAGTGTCCCTTGAGAAACACCCCTGGCACATAGACAAAAATGTACACTCCTGTTCTTCCTCCGAGCCTTTCCTAAAAGGACCTATGTCCACTTACCAAAGTGACTGTGCGTTAGGGAGGAGGAAGTGGAATTTTGGGGATTGCTAGAAAATGGCTCCGGGCTGGCATTTATTCCTAGAGATACAAAGCATCACGGCTGCCCACCGAGCAAGACAGGGACTCAGTGAAGCCTTGCTTCCCATCTGTCTCGCTGTGGGCATGGTGGGTCCCGAAACCTTCCCTGAACCCATTTCCCTAATTCCAGACGGTAACTTTAATATTACTTCCATGGTTCACGGAGTGAATGCTACGATGGCAGAAAAGGCCAAGTGGAAGCCACTAGAAACTCCTCTAACGATGACAACAGTGAAGCAACAGCAGGGATCACAGAGGTTAGTGCCAACATCAGGGACTGGAAAGCTACAGGGTAGAGACTCCCTCCGTCTCTCTATTCTGTGATTGTATCTGTATCTGTATCTGTATCTGTATCTGTATCTGTCGTCGTAGAAGAGAGGTCGCTCGTGCAGGGTGACAGAAGCTACTGTCAGTGTCGTCGAGGGGTTGTTCCCATTGCGCGTGCGATTCCAGACGCCATTTCATCCGTGGAGAAATTTAACGCGGGCACCTAGTGTGCAGCCGCGGGCAGGGCTGGTGCTGCGTTCTCTGTGCCTAACCGTCGAACCCGCCGGAAGCAGTGGACTTTGCGCTGGCTCAGCCAGCAGCACCCCCGTCTACCCCACCTCAGGGCATATCAACACTCCGATCCCAAGGCCTAAGTTAGGCACGGAGACCTTCACCCCCATGACCATGCCCTAAAGTTGAAAGCTGATTCTTGTTTGACACATGGACATTTGAGGCAAATGTATATTTTGCAAACTGACCACAAGGCGAACGGGTGTGCCTTTCCGGAACTGGCTCGGTCTTGTGGGCCTCCTTTGTGTCTCCAACCCAGTCGTAATCCACTCGGGCTGCTGTAACAGAGGCACCATAGACTGGGTGGCTTAAACGACAAGCATGTATCTCTCGAAGTTCTGGAAGCTGGGAAGTCCCAGCTCAAGGCAGGAGCAGATTCTGAATCTGGTGAAGTTTTCTTCCTGGCTTCCTGGCTCATAGAGGGCAGTCTTTCTCTGTGTCTACACCCAAAGGAATGGGTGAGCGAACTCTCCAGGGTCTCTTTTATAAGCACCTGTTCCCATTCTTGAGGGCCCCACCCTCGTGACCCCATCACCTCCCAAGGCCCCACCCCCAGGTACCATCACCCTATTGGGGATTAGGGTTCAAGGCACCAATTTGGGAGGAACACGCATAGTCCACAGCAATCCCCCGAACACCCACTTCCTTTTCTGACTTCAAATAGGTTTGGTGCAGAGTAAGTTGATGCAAGCCTCCTGGGCATGGTGGCCAGTGACACGGGGGGTCACAGGTCGGACTAGGGTCACCATCCACTCCTGGCCGCCTCAGTTTTCTTTCCTTTCTCTTGTGAAAAACATCTTTCTTCCTACATCATCCAAAGAAGTGATACTGAACCGTGACACTAAAACTGACGCTGAAACGAGTTACCAAAACATCTTGAGAGGAAGTCATCTGAGTTGACTGCAGGCATTCGGACCCACTGTCCCACAGTGGTCTCGGCTGTCAGCTGAGGACCTTCAGAGGCATCAAGGGAGCCATCTTCTAAGATTTCTTTCCTTCTCCCCCTTCTTCCTGAAACTGAGAAAGGAAGTTGACTGAGCAGGACTCTGGCAAACTTTAAAATCAAAGATGCTTTAAAGAAAATTATGATAATTTACCAGTACGTTCTCTTCCAACTGTTTCCCAGTTCAGCAGCGTCTACACCCGCTCAGCTTCTCAGGGCTCTGGGCTGGGGAGTCAGTCCTGGAGGAGAGAGAATGAACATCTCCTGGGGGACGTTGAGTTGGACAAGAACACGGCAGGTTCCTGGCGACACCGAGAGTCTGAGAAATTTGGAAATTAAACTCCCGGGGAGGAGACAGGAAGGAAGGGGTGAGCAGTGACAGCTTGTGGATGGGTCCTTTTTAACAAACAGCCTCCTTTCTCCGTTTTTTTCTGCAGGGACATCTGAATTCCTTGGCAGAGTAGGACTAGGGGAAAATCAAGATCTAGCTGAGAGAGAACCACAGACATTTCAAAAGACACTTGAATTTGTGGATGGATTCCACCGTGTTCGTCCCAAGACAACTTGAGCCTCCAAAGGGTTCTGCCAAAGGCCCTGAAAATTAAACCAATGAAACTGCCCCGTGGCCAGCCTTGGGTTGGTCCTGGGTCTGTTGCAGAGCTGTGAACTGGTTAAATGGCAAAGCTGGGGACAAAGACTGGAGATTGCCACTACACAGTTCCTCCACTCAGTGCTCTTTGCCACGAGAGGACTTCACAGTGAAAACCACTCCTGGAAATTACGCTGTAAGGAGAACTACATGCAGGCCCAGACAGAAAATACTCCTTTCTCTGCAAAAATAAAATATACGCGCACACACACACACACACACACACACACACACACGCACGCACACGCACCCTACAGATATTTGAAATTGTACTCCCAGACCCAAAGGAGGAAGTTTAAGCTACTTGAACTCTGTGAACTGGGAAAAAATAGTCCAAGGTTGCACCGTGGAGACAGGACTTCTCCACTTCTCCCGGAACACCTAGAGCAAATCAAGACCACTCCCCAGCGGGCCTGGAAAGCAGGGTGTGCACTCCAGGTGTCCGTGCCCCTAGGACACTTTCCAGAGCCCTCTTCCTGTGGCCCCAGCCTCCTCAACCGACTCGGAATGGCGATTGGCTCCCTCTGGTGCTCCGGGTGAGGTCTCCCTCAGAGCCCTCGATCGCTGAGTTCCAGAAGGGAAGGCCCACTCACCCTTCCAGAGGAGGCCCCTGGGAAAAACAATTCTGTCCCCCACCTCCTCGTCCGTAGTGTTTTCTTGAGCTTTTCATTTTTTTAGTAGGTGCGTCAAAGCCTAAAGTGGCCTGTGGGCACCTCCTGCCTCCTGCCAATGAGCCCCTCAAATGACTACTGTCGTCCTGAGTCCACTCATTATCCTTGAGGGATGTGTCGTGTAAAATCTATGTATGATCTAACACAAATAGATTTCCAATGGTAACACTGGATGCAGATTGCTCTGACCGTCGCTTTTACGTTAAAATATGTGTTTGTACATAACGACCCTTCTCGTTTTCTTTGAAATATGCATAGCACTCCACTGTGGAGTTAGGCCATAATTTATCCAAATAAATAATTCTGAATAATTAGGTTTTTCCCAATCTTGTTATTACAGTTAATGCCACAGAGAATAAACTTCAGCACAATATGGTCTGTCGTGTGTGCAAGTCTACGGGGTATATTTGTGGAAATGCTGGACCCGAGGGTATGGGCGTTTGACATGTTGGTAAGATCCTGTCAGATTGCCCTCCGGGCAACAAGGCAGAGTATATTCCACGGAGAGCACGATTAAATAGGAGGTTGGGCATGAATAATACAGCTCCCTAATTCACTTCCTACCAACTATGAATCCAACCAGGCAATCCATGAAGACTGTAGAAAAAGTCTGAAAATCAAGGATTCTTGCGATGCTGGAAGATCGCCTCCTCTCCAAGAGGTGAGATTTTGCAGCCTGGGGCCTGGCAGGATGGGGGTGAGGTGAAGGTGGCTGGGGGTGCTGAGTGGAGACGCCTGATGCAGGGGCTTGGGCATGGTTTCCTGTCGCGTCCACTCAAAGTAAATAGGCCAAAGGCGCAGAAGCAACCAGACTGCAGCAGTCAGGGCCTTGCACGAACGTGTGTTTCTTTGTAGGCAAAGGCCTGCGTGCCAGGCTGTGATGGCCGAGTGGTTAAGGCGTTGGACTCGAAATCCAATGGGGTTTCCCGCGCAGGTTCAAATCCTGCTCACAGCGCTCTGTGGTGCTTTTTCTATCCAAGTTCTAGGATGAAATTCTCACAAAGCACGGTCTTCTCAGCTTCTCATCTTATTCCACGAACTGAGAAGTAGGAGGCGAGCGGGGAGCTACCTATCCAGAGGGCTGTGTTAGTCCCCCCCACCTTGGCTTCGGCACCACTCGGGTATTTGGGACCCTAAGCCACCACTCGGGTGTTTGGGACCCTTATGTCCTTGTCCTCGTAGGAGGCGAGCGGGGAGCTACCTATCCATATTTGGGACCCTAAGCCACCACTCGGGTGTTTGGGACCCTTATGTCCTTGTCCTCGTAGGAGGCGAGCGGGGAGCTACCTATCCAGAGGGCTGTGTTAGTCCCCCCCACCTTGGCTTAGGCACCACTCGGGTGTTTGGGACCCTTATGTCCTTGTCCTCGTAGGAGGCGAGCAGGGAGCTACCTATCCAGAGGGCTGTGTTAGTCCCCCCCACCTTGGCTTAGGCACCACTCGGGTGTTTGGGACCCTTATGTCCTTGTCCTCGTAGGAGGCGAGCAGGGAGCTACCTATCCAGAGGGCTGTGTTAGTCCCCCCCACCTTGGCTTAGGCACCACTCGGGTGTTTGGGACCCTTATGTCCTTGTCCTCGTAGGAGGCGAGCAGGGAGCTACCTATCCAGAGGGCTGTGTTAGTCCCCCCCACCTTGGCTTAGGCACCACTCGGGTGTTTGGGACCCTTATGTCCTTGTCCTCGTAGGAGGCGAGCAGGGAGCTACCTATCCAGAGGGCTGTGTTAGTCCCCCCCACCTTGGCTTAGGCACCACTCGGGTGTTTGGGACCCTTATGTCCTTGTCCTCGTAGGAGGCGAGCAGGGAGCTACCTATCCAGAGGGCTGTGTTAGTCCCCCCCACCTTGGCTTAGGCACCACTCGGGTGTTTGGGACCCTTATGTCCTTGTCCTCGTCCCGTCCCAGCCGCGCACCCATGAATCTCTCCCTGGGAGCGGGCACCGCTTCCACGGACCCAGGAAGTGAAGCCTGAGGTTTAGCTCTCAGAAGAGCCACTTGCTTTGTAATGAGATTGGGAAATCCGAAGGCAGACCCCAGGGGCAAAGACAAACAGGAGATTTTGTTTTTAAAACTCTTGAATAAAAGTCCTTGTGCTGACAATAGAGATGTACGTAAACTTCCTTAAAGAGTTCTCTGGTATTTGAAAAAAACGGAAGGGGAGGGGAGGGAAGGGGAGGGAAGTGGAGGGAAGGGGCCGGACCTAACGCAGGCTGGTGGGAAACACAAAGCTCTAGGATCAGAAATAGCCATGAGATTTGCAACTACGTGGATGGAACTGGAGGGTATTACGCTAAGTGAAATTAGTCAGAGAAAGACAAAAATCATATGACTTCACTCCTATGAGAACTTTAAGAGACAGAACAGATGAAATAAGGGAAGGGAAACAAAAATAATATAAAAACAGGGAGGGGGACTAAACAGAAGAGACTCATAAATATGGAGAGCAAACTGAGGGTTCCGGGAGGGGTTGTGGGAGGGGGGAGGGGCTCAATGGGGAAGGGGCACTAAGGCATCTACTCCTGAAATCATTGTTGCACTATGTGCTAACTAATTTGGATGTGAATTTTTAAAAAATTTAAGAATAATAAAAAATTTAAAAAAAGAAATATCCATGAGTGTGTGTCAACTGCTCTCTAAAACATCGTATAGAAACGAGGAAATCGAAGCAAAGAGAAAGTCACAACTGGGCCAAGGCAATGAACCCAGTGGGCCAGGAGTCTGCATAAAGGCACCCTGAGACCCCGGCGCCCATGCTGCTGGCTCTCAGGGGAGAGCACCACCCTCACTTAGAAATACTTTGGTATTTCCACGTGTCTATTTCGCCTGTATCGAGCCCTTTAATATACCTAGCTGTTTTATGTAATGGTATTCTTTCACTTTATAGCTGTAAACCCAAACGTCGAAGCTTCTATGTGAATCTGGTTCTGAAAACACTTACCTTTGTTGAATTCTTGCCGGCCTTTGGCCTAATTGGGGAGGGTGGGTGTTTCTGAACGTCTGTTCTCAGCATAGAGTCTGCAAGTATCTCTCCGTCTTGAGTTACAGGTCTTCAGAGAGTGAGGTGGAAATATATGATTCATCACTCAAATAAGGTATTTTATTCCACTTTCTTTTTCACGATATCAAAATTTTACATCATATGGCTCGCTATGACTGAGCCACACATAGCATCAGTGTTAAGCACGTAAACAAAACGAGATGGCTGACGGAGCCATGAACCAGCTGCGTAAACTGACGGAACATTCACAAGTAGAAACAGGCAAGCACATAGATGGAAAAATGCAAACACCAGTCATCCTGTCACATACGTGATGCTTCGAGGCGGAAAACCCTTTCATACACGCGACTATTTTCAGGGGATGTAACTTATACAAGCTAACCACAAAGACCCCATCAGTCAGCTTTGCCGGAGTCCACAGGTCTTTCTTCAACTCACTTCTGCCTGCATCACGAAGCAACTGCGTGCTCGACGATTCCAATGAATGATGGATAATCGACACACAGCAGCCGAGGGGGCCAGTGGCGCAATGGATAACGCGTCTGACTACGGATCAGAAGATTCTAGGTTCGACTCCTGGCTGGCTCGTACCTCCTCCCTTCTTTTTGGTAAGAATGTCTTTCTGTGTAAGTTCTTCAAGTGGGTAAGAGAAACAGATTTTTAGTCCTTTGGAAGGCACTTGATCTGGTCTGGCTCTTGAGCTCACGTGGTGCTGCCACGCCACCCAGCCGGGGCTCTCCAACAAGTCTGAGTGGATGCTGGAATTGTCTGTCCTCTCAACTTCCCTTTTCACCTGCTTCCTTTTGCTGATACTGAGAGAGCTGACTGAAGGATCTTTGGAAAGACAGCTCGAAGATCAAATAAGGAATATCATTCGACCATAAAAAGGAATGAGGTTCTGATACATGCTACACCCTGGATGAACCTTGAGGACGTCATGCTAAGTGGGGGGAAAAAAAAGAAAGAAAAAGCCAGACACAAAAGGCCCTCGTGTATGATTCCATTTCTGTTTAATGTCAAGAACAGGCACATTCAAAGAGCTAGTAGCTGCTAGGAGCTGGGGAACCGGGTGGAAAGGGACAGAATGTGATCGGGAGTGATGAGTATGTTTTGCAATTAGATCATGGCGACGGTTGCACAAGTCTGCATATACTAAAAACCACTGAACTGTGCACTTTCATGTGAATTTTGTGGTATGTGAATTAGACCTTAATTTTTAAGAACCAAAGAAGTGTCAAAAAATAAAAATTGGCCAGTATTTTCTTCACTAGGTTGTCCCCCACTTGGGCAAGGGCTCTGCCTCTTCGGGCTCTCTCTCCCCTGCACACTTTCTGTCCCTCGGTCCCCGCCCCGGAGGAAAGAGAAGGGACGTCAACCGAGAAAGACGAGAAAGACGTGGCCGCGGACCAACGAAACCAGAGCCTCCCGTGCACCCTCAGTTCTGCGTTCTCCGCAAAGGTCCCCCCGCCCCGAACACGCACGAAAGCGACTGAGCCTCCTTGTCCCCGCCGCGCCCCGCGAGGTCACCCACGGCGCGGCCGCCTGGCCGCGGCAGGCCGAGACTGAGGAACTGTTTGCAGTCGCAAAGGGTCCGGGACGGACGAGAAGGGGGCGGCGGCCCTGGCCGGGGTCACCCCGAACAGGTGCGCCTCCCTGAACACGCGCTCCCGCGCTCGACCCCGCAGCGGGGGCAGGGGGAGAGGCTGAAGCCCGGGCGGGGAAGGCGCAAACAAGCAACGGGCACCTCGGCTTGCGGATATGCACGGATTTATGTCACAAAAACGCGGTGGCACGGTGTGCGCCGTCGCGGGCGCTGGCGCGGAGAATGAACCTGCCACGCGTCCAGACCTCCTTCGATAGGTACACGGGCCGTCGGGCTGGAAGCGCATTACAAGGCGGGAAGGAGGGACGGATGGTCTAAGGGGTTGGGAGCCTCTAGAGTCGGTGCTCCTCAAAGTTTAGCGCGCAGGAAAGCCACGGAAGGGGGAAAACCCGGCTTTCTGCGTCTCGCTCCCCGGATTCCACGCCGGTTCCTGCGGTGCAGCCCGGGACCCGTCAGTGAGAGGTGCGCGCGCGACCGTCCCGCAGACCACACCTGCGGTGGCACCTGCTCTACCCGCTCTGTGCAGCCAACACCGACGGGGGACATCCATCCACCGTTGGAAAAAAGAAAAAAGAAAAATAGAGCTTCTCCACGAAGATGCAAATCCCCACTTCAGCTTTATTCCGCTGTGCTTTAACCAACTAATTAATTTTAAGGGAACCGATCGTTTCTCTCCTCAGTTTTCGTTTTCCTCAAGATTTTGTTCTAAACGTGTACCTATCACCAAATACTTTATTTCATGTTGGTGGTGGTGGCTTGTTTTAGAAAGAAGTCTATTTCCACCTCCCCCTCAAACAAACAAAAAGACCTTTCGTAGAATAATCACACTATTGGGCGTAAAGGAGGAAACAGGCTTTTTCTTTTCTTTTCTCTAATCTGCAGGTTGGGAACTCCTCTTCCCCATAAAAGCATCAGCTGAGATTATTTTTCTGAGAAGAGAAAAGTTTTTTGTTTTCCCTCAGAATGTTCTAGAGCTGCACTGTCCAAAACACTAGCCATTAGCACATGTTTCTAAAACTTAATTCAAAAAAGAAAGAATGTGCAATTCCTTATGAATGGAATAATGTTTGGGATAAAAACGTTACAATCAATCACACTTGTTTATTTATACTTTTTAAATACGGCTACTTGGAAAATTAAGTTTACTTATTATATGGTATTTGTTAACTCCCACACCTTCTTGTCGTTATGGATGTGGTAATATCAGTAAAGTGCCATCACTTTGCCAGGGTTGTGGGGGGTGTCACATTCCAAAGAAATTGGTTCTTACGCCAAAAAATGAACGTGCTCTTCTCCAAAAGCAATTCCTAGTGTGTGAAAGCGAAACCTTTTCGTACTGTATTTCTTTACCTGCTTTTCTTTTTCTTTGCAAGAGGGCTGGTTAAAGAGCCTGCTTAGTACACAGATTGTGGATGGCAATTTGGTGAGGTTCTGTCTACAGGCTTCGTCATCTGGAAAATGTTAGTCCTAGTTTTGTTGAAGACCATTTGGAGGATTTATACGTGATGAAACCTGAGTTATTCAATTGCTGTATAACGAGGAAGACAAAGTCTGACGTTTACTGCGTAGATGCAACTTCCAAAGGTGGCAGGAACAGAAGTTTTCAAGGAAGAGCCAGGAAGACTGGGTGGCATGTGTCAAAAGTTCCATGAAAAATCACTCTTCGTAGCACATGACTGAACCACCATAAACTATTACCTGGACACCAAAAAATTCAGAATTCTCATCTGACGACGATGCTTCTCCCCGATGCAATGAGATTATCAGTGATTTGGTTTGCAATAATTGGATATTTTGTCCTTGATCTATGACTTTACATTTGAGAGCTTGTAATAAGAGCTCCAGCAGTTCTTGGAAACCCTTTTTGATTTTGTATGATCCCCACAACTACTCTTAATTCTCTTTGTATCCTGGAGTAGTCACCATATGTGATGTCCAATAATTATTTGTAAATGGATCAGTGAATATCCAATTTCCTTCCTTCACTTTTTTGGAAGTCAGTACAATAGAGCTGGAACAGGCTGAGGGCTGTAGGAACTTCGGAACCGAAGCAAAACTCTTCCTCCTGCAGTGCCTCTCCAGCGCCCTCTACTGTCAAAACTCCAGTGCCTCTACAAGGAGAAAAATTTTAAGGCCCAGATCCCTTTTCAAAAAGCTGTCTAAAAAGACAAATTTGCCAAACATAAACTATTGCTACTTCATCAAGATAAAAAGTTTATGCACAGTGAAAGAAACAATCAGCAAAACTAAAAGGCAGCCTATGGAATGGGAGAAGATATTTCCAAACAACATATTGGGTAAAGGGTTAATATCCAAAATCTATAAAGAACTTATCAAACTCAGCACCCAAAAGCCAAATAATCCAGTGAAGAAATGGGCAGAAGACATGAATAGACACTTTTCCAAAGAGGACATCTGACGGCTAATAGACGTATGAAAAGATGCTCAACATCACTCATCATCAGGGAAACACAAAGCAAAACCACGATGAGATACCACTTCACACCTGTCAGAATGGCTAAAATAACAATACAGGAAACAACAGACATTGGCGAGGATGCGGAGAAAGGGGAACCCTCTTGCACTGTTGGTGGGAATGCAAACTAGTGCAGCCACTCTGGAAAACAGTATAGAGTTTCCTCAAGAAACTAAAAATACAATTGCCCTACAATTCAGCAATTGCATTAATAGGTTTACCCAAAGAATACAAAAATACAGATTCGAAGGGCACATGCACCCCCATGTTTATAGCAGCACTATCAACAATAGCCAAAGTATGGAAAGAGCCCAAATGTCCGTTGGCCGATGAATGGAATATTACTCAGCGGCAAAAAGAATGAAATCTTGCCATTTGCAATGACATGTATGGAGCTAGAGTGTATTATGCTAAGCAAAATGAGTCAATCAGAGAAAGACAAATACCGTATGATTTCACTCATATGTGGAATTTAAGAAACAAAACAGATGAATAGATGGGAAGTGGTGGGCGGCAGGTGGGGGGGGGGAGAGAAGAGAGGGAAACAAACCATAAAGAGACTCTTTTTTTTTTTTTTTCTAAATTTTTTTTTTTGAATGTTTATTTATTTTTGGGACAGAGAGAGACAGAGCATGAACGGGGGAGGGGCAGAGAGAGAGGGAGACACAGAATCGGAAACAGGCTCCAGGCTCCGAGCCATCAGCCCAGAGCCCGACGCGGGGCTCTAACTCGAGGACCGCGAGATCGTGACCTGGTTGAAGTCGGACGCTTAACCGACTGCGCCACCCAGGCGCCCCATAAAGAGACTCTTAAAGGTACAGAACTAACTGAGGGTTGATGGAGGTAGTTGGGGGGGGATGGGCTGGATGGGTGATGGGTATCAGGAGGGCACCTGTTGTGATGAGCACTGGGCATTGTATGTAAGTGATGAATCACTGACTTCTATTCCGAAAACCAATATGGCACTGCATGTTAACTAAATAAAATTTAAATTACAAAAAGGAAAAAATAAAAGGAGGAATTTGGGCTGAGAAGCGTGTTAGGGGGAAAAAACTGTTGTTGTTTTTTTTTCTCCTGCGTGTCTCCTTTACAACTTACACAGAACACTTTACACTTGTGGTCACCAAATGTGTGGGGTTTTTCCTCTCACCAAGCAATTCAACACCAGCTGGATGTCTTGGGTGTAACTCAATTCTGACACTCTCTATCTGAAGCTGGTGTCGGATCCCACAGGTTAAGGGTTCAGTCTCACGAGACTGCGCTCACTTTAGATGTCAAAGGCGAGTTGTGGGCCCCAGGTTACCCACAACTCTGTCCAACTTGGCAACAAATTGGAGGGTCCCATGAGCGCCTCCCCGGTATTTGCTAGCACAGTTCACAGAGCTCAGGGAAACACTTACACACATCTAGCAGGTTATTAAAGGGTCTGATAAAGGATACGGTTGGGCAGGCACCTGTGGTCTGAGAGGATCTCAAGCACGGGAGTGCCTGTCCCTGGGGAGCTGGGGGGAGGTCACCCTCCCAGTACATTGAGGTACAAACTCAAGTGAGTTGAGTGAGTTGAGTTCACCAACCTAGAGCTCTCTGAATCTTACACTTCGGTGACTTTTATGGAGGCTTCATCATGTGGATGTGATTGATCACACACCCCATTTTCAGTCCTTTTCCCTTCTTAAGAGAATTGGGGCCAGGGCTGAGCATTCCCAGCTTCTAATCATGGCTTGGTCTTTCTGGTGACCCTCATCCGGGAGCCACCAGGAGCCCAGCCGGAGGCACCTCAGTAGGACCAAAGACACTCCTATCACCCAGGAAATTACAGGAAAGCCATCTCTCTCTAGCCAAACGATCAGGAAGAGAGCAGCCGAGCAAGACGGACAACTTTCAGACAGGAAAACTCTACTCCAGCAACACACCGCAGGAAACACTGCCCCAATACCTCCACCCTCCCGTTCACCATCTGAAAGGACCCAGTGGACAGCTCAGACCCCCACCTTTGACCAGCAAGGAAGGTGGTGTTGGAGAAGGCCAGGTGTAACCTGAGACCTTCACCCTTACTTAGTAGGCAATATCTAGGCCCTGTTCTCTCCAATTCCTGCCCGACCAGAAGCTCAGAGCATTTGGGTGGAGCTCTTAAAGGGGAAATTCATTTTCCGTTGATATGGCTGGGCCAGTTGGTTGGGAAACTCTTCCCCGTCAGCGTCCGTAAGCGGGCTGGGCAGATTTTCAGAAACAAACCTTCTAGTGTGCTGCGGGATAGGATAGTCCCGACTATGAATCGGAGCCAAGATAAGATAGAATTCCATTGGTTTGTACCACGGAATACACCTTTCCAATTTGTTGGCGTCTTCCAGGCAGGTGAGCCTCTGTTTTTCTCAATGAAATTATCCTCCAGATGTCCTGCCACAGTCTGGAGGGGTAGTACCCCCCCCCCCCCCGCCATATCTTGAAATTGAGGGAGAGGGTCTGCAGTTCTAAATTCCTTGCAAGTGACATTCGGCCAAATTCTATTCTCACTCTTACTTTCACTGTCTACATATTAATCCCTGCAGCTGCCAATTTTTTAAGTTTAGGAGGTCAGTTTTCACAAGAGAAGTTGTATTTTTATGCAGCTTTTCCCAATTCCGGCTTAAAACAAACCTCTCCTCGAGTATCTCGCCAGTCCTTCTGCCATTTGGTTTTCAAAACTTGGGTGCCACCCTTTACTTTCCTATGATTGTCCTTATGTGTTTCTGCTGTAAAAAAAACACCCCCCTTTCTTTCTTTTTTTGGTGGAGTTTTGGATAGAGAGACATCAAATGCTCATTTTTACCACGCCATCATTATAAGTAGATCTGTCTCTGACTTACTGTGATTTCTTATCATGCCGGATTCGCAAAAGATCAGTACAATAATATCACAGGCAATGAATAGTATGGCATCATTTATGTTCAGATTAAAATCCTAGAGGACTCGAGCTCTCACTTAACATGAATAGAGCTGGAAAGAGTGTTGCTCCTAATCTAACAACCAAAAATCTAGATCATGTAAAAAAAAATTATAAGTTTCTGTGAATCCACGAAGAGCTGAGGTCTCAGAGCGACCAGATAGTATGCAATCTAAGGAAAACACTTGCCTCCAGCAGAGATGGGACATGAGCACTGTCTCACCCAAAAGCAGTGGTATGAAGACGGGGCCTCCAGGCAAGAGGGTCAGAAAAGTCCAGCTAAAATTCATCATTTCGTAGTGAATTGCTGACACCCAAGTGTTGGCCAGCAGGGGGCTGGGACCGCTGGGACCAGTGTTTGGATGGGCGGAGGTGGGGGGGGGGTTACCCACACTTCACCGAGCACTCTCGGGGGCAGGGCAAGAGCACAGAGAAAGCCTCCATCAGTAGTCCGGGCTTTTATTACTGGGCCCAGAATACTAGAGAATGTCAGCTGCGGGGGGGTGGGGGGTGGGGGGGCGAGCAGGCTGACTGAAAAAGTCACACCCCAGAGCCCCAGGATCACAGAGCACAGGAAGACTGGGGCTCAAGCCTCCCACACGACCCCCTAGACCAGCGAGCGCTAGTTATCAAGAAACAGAAGTGTAGCGCTGGGGGAAGGCAAGAAACCCAAGGAGAGAAGCCCTCTCTGAAACTTGTACAGAGAAGGCATACAGCTGAGGGTCGAGCAAAAACATTGAAAAAGCAAGAAATTAAGCCTCACCCCAAACCCAAAGAAGAGCCAAAAGAATCTGAAGCCGGTTGTGCTCTGATGGAAAATATAGCAACGATAAAATACAAACATATCTCAACTCCTGCTTCAATTTCAACCTCACACATTAATAGCCTAGTAGAAGGGACATATCGGTCTCCGGCTTAGATACTACTAACCTCACTGGCTACAGCCCTCACACTGTGTCCAGCAGCTAGTGAAAAATTATGAGACGCTCATAAAAGCGGGAAGAAACCATTCACTGTCAAGAGACAAAGCAGCAAAATGAGATTCAGATATGTCTCACATGATGAAACTGTCAGAAAGGGAATTTCAGGTACCCATGGTTATTATGTTAAAGGCTCCAGTGGAAAAATGGACCACGTACGTTAGCAGATGAGAAATTTCAGTAGATTGTTGGAAACTAAAAGTCAAATAGATATGCTAAAAAAATTTGTAAAAACCTACACACAGTAACAGAGATAAAGAATGCCTTTAATGTCTCCCCAGGAGACTCTGGTCTGAGGGGCAGTTGAAGGAAGGTCAGTAGAGTCTACCCAGCCTGAAACACCAAGAAAAAAAGACTGGGGAAAAAAGATCATTAAAGAGTTATTGATTAATGCCAAATAGTCTCATATATTTATTGTTGAAATCCCAGAAGGCAAAGAAAGAGAGAAAAAATAGAAAAAAATATTTGAAGAGATAAAGACTGAGTACTTTCCCAAAATAATGAAATTCATCCAACCCCGGCTCCAAGATCAGAGAACTGTAAGCATTTTATATTGGTTGGGGTGGGGGGGGACTCTACCTCATAGTCATACTGCTGAAAACAAATAAAAGAGAGTGCTGAAGGCGGTCAAAGAACGAAATACATATTACATATAGCTGAAAAAGATAAAAATTACAGCAGACTTCTCACCAGAAAGTAAGTATGCCAAAGGACAAGGGAATGACACTTGAAAGTGATGAGAGACAAAACAAACAAAACCCCAAAAGAACAGAAACTCTTGACCATGAATTCTCTATCACGCAAAAAATATTTTTCAACCATGAAGAAGACATTAAGGTCTGCCCAGACACACAAAATCTGAAGGGCGGATGACCAGCAGACCTGCGCAACAGGAGACGTCGTGAGAAGGAGGAATTCAGGGAGAAGGGATACGAGCCCAGAGACACAAGAAAGAGTGAATATCCCAGGAGGTGGCTACCCCGTGAAGAAGGTACATAAAAGGAATATTTTCTCCCAATTTGAATCACTCTAAATACGATCGGCTGCATAAAGCAATCGTGCTGATGAGCTGTGGAATGTACGGGAGAGCCAAGGCGTGGGACGGAGAACACACCACAGAGGAGAGAGGAGCCAGGAGCCCGCTGTTGCAAACTCGGAGCCACTCAAGAAGCAGCATGATGCCATTTGAAAAGTGGATCTGGGTTCATTGCAGCTGGGTGCAGGAAACCCCAGGGAAACCAGTCGAGGTTGTTTTCAAAGGCAAACAGTAAGGCCACAATGAAGATAAAATTGAATCACGTAGAGTGCTCCGAAGTGTCAAAGACAGGAAGAAAGATAAAGGAAAGGAACACCTAGAAAACAGGGTAACGAGACAGTGGATTTTAACACCAACATGTCAGCGATGACGTTACATGTAGGTTATCTGAATCCACTGATTAGAGTTTGTCAAGTTGGATAATAGAAACTCAGACCCAGCTGCAATACCGGATTGACTCCCCAGGAGGGAATTTTTATCTCGCATAAAGTATGCATACCGGGAGTGGGGTTCGAACCCACGCGGGCACACGCCCATTGGATCTTAAGTCCAACGCCTTAACCACTCGGCCATCCCGGTGGCACATGCAAACTCTGATGTCAAAATTACTGAATTAGAATTAATTAGAATTGCTAATTCCTGGAAAGTTACGAATATACCTGGGAAATCTGTGACCAGGCTTTAACATGCCGAGAGGAAACAATTCCTTATAATGCTTTTTGGGGGTAAAAGAAAACTAATGAAAATGTTTCTTTTCAACAACTATTACGTAATCACTAATTTGTACCATACATTACGGCGGGTGTTAGGGAAAGACTGAAATATGCCTGATCTCACGGACCTGCATCAAAATGAGAAATATTATGACATAAAAAACACAAGATGCTACAGGAATACTCATCAGATTCAACTCACTTTGTCACCACTTACGCTCAAGAGAAGACCCTTCTTTTAGTGGATTTGGAAAGAAAACCAAAGGGAACAGGAAGTGGAGTGAGAGGTGAGGAGAATGCAGCTGCGTGAACTATGTCTCTAACTCTACAAAGGTGGTATCTGTACTTTTCATTACTCATCAGAGAACACTGTTTTGCCTGCTGAATCTCAGCCCCCATTCCGAGCCCATTGAATCTAACTGTCCGGGTGAGGGTTTCAGGTCTGGAACCAGAGAATAGTTAATATTGAGACAACCTACCCTTGGAGTAAGTTCAGAAAACCCTACCGCATACATATGGAGTTTGGAGTTTAATACGTGACATTGGTTCTAATAAAGGAAGTGTTTTAACCGAGAGTTCCAACTCTCCACTGATGAAGTCTCTTTCCTGAGTACCTACTGTGCGCTAGGCACCGAGCCAGGTGCACGTAATACTAAGTCAGTAAGACACGGTCAGACACTTCAGGGAGTGGGCTGATGAAGAACTCATTAAAGCAGGTTGCAGATGGGGATTTGGGGGCTTGTCTTGAAAGTTTGTGAAGGCTTCCGGAATCAGAGATGAAACTAATCCTGATGTAGGGTTTGGAATAGAATTAATGTGCAAACATCATAAAACACCTATTGAGAGCCACCATAATAAATAAATACTCCTGTGCTATTTTGGTTACCTGGAGAGAGAACTGCAATATGAGAAGATTGTCAGCTGTACCACACAAGCATGAAAGGTCTAAGCACCGCCCTCCTCCGGCTTGAAACCACTGAGGCAGAAAGAGTCCAGCTTTTGCTGGCAATGCACAGAGCTCACCAAGTTCAAAACCATGTCCTGTATTGGCTGGTAAAGCCACGAGAAAGGAATGTGTCACTCATTTCATTGGTCCATCAGCTCAGAGCTCTGTCTCTGGCCTTTTAGATACTCTGTGCTAGCGAGCCAAGAGATGGCCTAGAAGCTTCTTGCCTTTGCCTGTTGAGGGAGATCCAGGCTGGGTCAATGCCAAGTCCGTGCCTGGGTCAGAGCTGAACTGGGAAGAGTGAGTGGTGGGTGCAACAAAGGGCATGTCGGAGAAAGGAGTTCCCACACATTGGCACACGCAAGGGCTTTTATATTTTTCTATTATTGTGATTCTTTTTGTTGCCAATTTTTTAAATCGATGCATAATTGACATATGACTTTATTTTCAGGTGTAAAATTTAATGATTAAATATTGTACATTGCAAAACGATAACCACAATAAGTCTAGGTAACGTCCATCACCATACAGTTACGATTCTCTTTCTCGTGATGAGAACTTTTGAAATCTACTTTCTTAGCAACTTGCAAACATGCAATACAGTATCGTTAACTGGAGTCACCGTGGTGTATCTTATATCCCCATGACTTATTTCTTTCATAACTGGAAATGTGTACTTTTTGCCCCCTTCACCCATTTTGCCCACCCCACACCCTCCACCTCCTAGCAACTGCCAATCTGTTCTCTGTATCTATGAACTCAAGTTTTCGTTTTTGTTTTTGCCTGTTCGTTTTAAGATTTCGCACATAAGTGAGGTCATGCAGTATTTGTCTTTCTCTGACTTATCTCACTTAGCATAATGCCCTCCAGATCCACTCATGTTGTCTCAAAGGGCAAGATTTCGTTCTTCCTTTCAGCTGAACGATATTCCTCGTGTATATTTCCCACGTTGTCTTCATCTGTTCACACACCGAGGGACCCTTAGGCTGTGTCCCCATCCTGCCTATTGTAAACAATACCGCAGTGAACGTGGGATGCATCTATCTTTTCAAGTTAGTGTTTTTGTTTTCTTCTGATGAATACCCAGAAGGGGAATTGCTGGACCTCACGGTAGTTCTGAGGACCCTCCGTGCTGTTTTCCACAGGGGCTGCGCCAATTTACATTCCCACCAACGGTGCATGATGAGAGTTCTCTTTCCTCCACATCCTCACCAACACCTGTTATTTCTTATCTTTTTAAGACTAACCATCCTAACAGGTGTGAGGTGATATCTCATTGTGTTTTTCATTTGTATTTCCCTGATGATGAGTGAGCACGTTCTCATGTGTCTGTTGGCCGTCTGGGTGTCTTCTCTGCAAAAATGTCCCTTCAGATCCTCTGCCCATTTTAAAATGGGATTGTTTGGTGTGTGTGTGCATGTGTGTGTGTTTGTTTATTTTTTGCTATTAGTTGTATGAGTCCTTTATAATTTTTTGATACTAACCCCATATCAGATACATGGTTTGCAAACATTTTCTCCCATTCCATAGGTTGCCTTTTTATTGACTGGTTGATGGTTTCCTTTGCTGTGCAGAAGATTTTGATCTGATGTAGTCCCACTTGTTTATTTTTGCTTTTGTTGCCGCGATTATTGTGATTCTTAACACAGAGTAGAATTGTCTGTAGAGTTTATAAAATATACTTAGCTAGAAGAGTGTAAATACCTAAATGTGAGAGGTAAAAATTAATGGAAATGTATGAAGAAAAGTGTCTTTATGACCTGGAGGTCAGGGAGGACTTAAGGAAAAAAAACCATAAAAGCGCCAACGGCTGGTATGGTTTACTTCATCCAAATCAAATATTCAAGTGAAGGCCACAATGGGACAGTAAATGGACAGGTATGACTAAAGTAAAAGATAACTGAGACATTTAAAAATGACAGCTTAGGGGCACCTGAGTGGCACAGTTGGTTAAGCGTCCGACTCTGGATCTCGGCTCAGGTCATGATCTCAGGGTTCCTGAGTTCAAGCCCTGCATTGGGCTCTGTGCTGATGGCGCGGAGCCTGCTTGGGATTCTGCCTCTCCTTCTCTCTGCCCCTCTCCTGCTTGTACTCTCTCTCTCAGAATAAATAAATGAACTTTTAAATTTTTAAAAAATAGGGGCGCCTGGGTGGCGCAGTCGGTTAAGCGTCCGACTTCAGCCAGGTCACGATCTCGCGCTCCGTGAGTTCGAGCCCCGCGTCGGGCTCTGGGCTGATGGCTCAGAGCCTGGAGCCTGTTTCCGATTCTGTGTCTCCCTCTCTCTCTGCCCCTCCCCCGTTCATGCTCTGTCTCTCTCTGTCCCAAAAATAAATAAACGTTGAAAAAAAAAAAAATTTAAAAAAAAAAAAATAAAAAAAAATAAAACTGACAGCCTGCTCTATATTATGGAGTAAGAAGTCGTGGAAATCAGCAAAATCAGACAGAAAATTCAACATATGATGGGTAAAAAAAAAAAAGGAACAGGGTGCTCATCAAAGCCAAGATAAAGAAGAATCTGAAAAGATTAACAAAGATATTAAACAGTTAATATTGCTAGTAATGTATGCAAATGCAAAATAAAATGAGATCTGACTCTACATATGTTAAGTGTGAAAAATCAGAAAACCGCATGTGTTCTTTACCGCAGGAACGAGGACAGAACAATCCTCGCGTCCTGCTGATGGAAGCTTATGCTGGTGTAGCTATCGTTTGTGAGCTAAAGTTGGCAGCATCTATATCTCCATAGCTTCTACAATTGTCCCCCAAGTCAGTGCCCCTGGTTCTGTATTCTGAGAGTATTTGCCAGTCGCAGGTGCTCAGGCTTTGTTGAAAATGCTTTTTTGGTGGCTCCTTATGGAAGCCAGAAAGAAATAAGGAAATGGAAAAGTCTGCCAGACCCCAGACCCCTGCAGCCCAGTGGAGCAGACATCCCCTGGATGGGAAAGACTGTAAAATAATAGCTTGGTCTCTTTGTTATGAAATAAAAAAGCAGGACAAGGAATCAGCACTTGGTTTATTTTGGGGCTTCTTCAGGCAAAGTACAGGTAACAGCCACTACATTAGGACACGAGGTCGTTGCTGAGGACAGGCACAAATGCAAGAAAGAGCAGGAAGCTGACAAAAAAAAAATTGCTTACAGCTAACAGGTCCAAGGACAGTCTAATCACAAGCCAAGTGAGGAGGGCATTCTAAGTGCTGAGGAACCTTAAAAGCATCTCATCTGGCATGTGTGTGAAAGGCCCATTCTTTAGAATACACTGGGAGAAAAGTTAGGCTTAGAGGTCCGAAATACCATTCTTGATTTTTACTTGGTCCTGCTTAATCATTCATTAATTCATCCATCAACCATTCACTCATTCAAGGAACATCAACTGAACCCCTATTACCAGCCAGGTGTTGTTGAACAGTTCGGAATAAAGCGGTGGGTACAAGAGACAAAACATCCTTTTCCTTGGGGAACTTACATTTCAGTTCTAAGCTGATTAAATATGTCTTTCTTTGATGAAAGCCATAACCATACTTAGGAGAACTTTTTATTAACATTCCTCAGGCTCGGTAAAAACCGCTGGATATGGTTCACAAAGCTAAGCTAATTATGCATGAGGAAGCTGCCAATATATGCACGAAACCATAATAAATCCATAGTGGGAGAAATAGATCTACATATTAGCTCACTGCTGATTAGTCCACGGATAATTTTTTTCTGCCTCGTGTTTACACTCTCCCAAGCCCATCCAGGCGATGTATTTCCTGTTGTACATCTTTGCATGAACACTGCCCTGTCATTTGTTTTCAAACCTGGGTAAAGTGTCTCATTCAGGAGTGTTTAAAGCGGGTGTCTAACAAACCTCACCGCCAGGATCCCGACAGGCCTCCAGCGCGAAGGAAAAGCGCTCAGGTGGATGTCGTGTCTGATGGGATCTCAGTTCTCCAGGCCCCTCGGCTCCACAGAGCAAGGAGTCCGTGGGGCCGTTTGTCCCTTTGGCAACAGAGACGACGTCTGGTACCTGTCTCTCCTAGGTGGTCGGCGGAAGCGAGGCCAGCCTGTCCCGGACCGATGGCTGCGCGGCAATGCCCAGCGATTCAGACACAGCGCGGGCGTGCTGGCCACGTGGACGCCACCTGTGGCCGGAGACGAGCGTCCTCTCGCCAGTCGGCTCCGGCTCCTACAGGACACTGTTCAGTCGTGGAGAGGTGAAGGTCAGAGCGTCTTACAAGGTCAGAGGCAGGAGCCAACGGCAGATGAGGACACCCCCAGGAGTCGGCCCAGGATTTCCCCGCCAGGTGTCTGCAGAGTAGCTGGGCCCTGGGGTAACACCGGCCTGGCCCCAAATTATCCAGTGCAGACGTTGTGGGGTCAAAGAACCGGAAAGTGTGGAGTGGAAAACATTTGCCTCCACCCAGAGTACAGCCTCCAGGGAAGGCTAAATTTAAGGTTAAATTTAACTAATTCAGGAAAGTAAAGCTCATGAGCCGACGGGTTTCCGTAGTGTAGTGGTTATCACGTTTGCCTAACACACAAAAGGTCCCCGGTTCGAAACCGGGTGGAAACAGTGGGTTTGCTTCCCCCCCCCCAAGTTCTGTTCCAGAAACCATCTACCTAAATTTACTCACATTTCCACCCAGTCTCAAATCTTTGTGCTCTCTTTGCAGCCCAGAACTTTTAATTACAAGAATTATATTAGAAACAAGCCCAGAGCTGAGCCTCGCTTCCTCTCCTTGTTCAACCAGACACTGTTGAATCCTCACCACTGGGGTGGGGGAAGATTCTGCGGGGCTGAGGGGGGGGGGGCGGGGAGGGAGGCTGTCCAGCGGGGCGGGCGTCTGCATCCGCCTGGAGCAGAAACCGGAGGGGATAGGCCTGGGAGGGGAGTGTGGCTCGTCCACGCAAGGGGGGGGATCAAGAAGTCCTCTGCAACCGCAGCAGGGCACCCGGCGGAGAGGACTTCCAGGAGGCGGAGAGCGGGCACCAAGGAGCGGACAAGTCAAGGGCGGCCTTGTTAGCCCGCTGTTTAAGGACTTCGGCCTTCACTCGGATAAAATTGGAAGGCGCCGGGTTTTAGGCACTGAAATGACTCTACACGACGTCAGTGTTCAGAAGGACGCCTCTGCCAGATCTGTGCAGAATATTCTGCATGCGGAAGAGTATGGGAGACTACGGAGCCCCTGTCATCAGGCGGCTCATCAGAGCTAACTGTGGCTTGGACAGCATGGTGGCTGTGGGGTTGCTGGAAAGTCGTTACGGTCTATACTTTAAAGGCAGAGCGAGAGAAATCCCTGAGGAAATGGATGGGAAGAGTGAGAAAAACCAGAATCGGAGATGACCCTGACGTTTTTTGCAGAACTGGAAGGACGGGCTTGCCCTTAACTGAAATGGGGGCGTCGGGAGGGAGCAGCGTGGATAGCGAAAACGTGGAAGTTCTGTTTTAGACATGCTAACTTGTATCTTTTATTGCTTTCAGACAAATTTAGTGATCCTTCACTTACATACAACACCCAGTGCTCATCCTAGCAAGTGCCCTCCTTAATGCCCCTTGCCCGCTTAACCCACCCCCCACCCACCTCCCCTCCAGCAGCCCTCAGGTTGTTCTCTGTATTTAAAAGTCTCTTATGGGGGCGCCTGGGTGGCGCAGTCGGTTAAGCGTCCGACTTCAGCCAGGTCACGATCTCGCGGTCCGTGAGTTCGAGCCCCGCGTCGGGCTCTGGGCTGATGGCTCAGAGCCTGGAGCCTGTTTCCGATTCTGTGTCTCCCTCTCTCTCTGCCCCTCCCCCGTTCATGCTCTGTCTCTCTCTGTCCCAAAAATAAATAAACGTTTAAAAAATAAATAAATAAATAAATAAATAAAAATAAAAGTCTCTTATGGTTTGTTTCCCTCCCTGTTTTTCTTATTTGTCCCTCCCTTCCCCTGTGTTCATCTGTTATGTTTCTCAAATTCCGCGTATGAGTGAAATCATATGATATTCATCTTTCCCTGACTTATTTCACTTAGCATAATACACTCTAGTTCCATCCCCATCATTGCAAATGGCAAGATTTCATTCTTTCTGATGGCTGAGTGATACTCCATTGTGCGTGTGTGTATATATATAAACACAGGAGTACAAAAAAATTTTGACAGTACAAAAAAATTCCTTTCCCTGAGGAGACTGAAGAATTTTCCAGAGTTCGATAATAGCAACAGGTCACAAGTAGATTTTGATTCCATCTTTCTCTTCTCTGTTATTTTCCCTTTTCAGGACAAAGATATATGAAGACTGGTTCTGGAACTATGCTAACATTTAAAATAGTTGAAGGAACCATGAGATGTCCACCTCTGAGTAATTTACTAGCAATCCACTAGCTGGCCACGTCTTCAGTCTCATCGGATAGGTACCGCTCCACCATCAGCCCGCAATCACAAAAATGCTACATGGTCTTGGAGGACGGCCGTGTTTTGTCACATGTAATGCTGACGCTCAACTCCCAAGTCAGAGCTCTCAAAGGCAGCCAATCCGTGGGCTGGCACGTGACCTGTGAGGAGACCTATAACCTGATCCTCCATAAAAATCTCTGCCCCAAAATGATTCACGTATTTAGATAGGTCTCGTATTTAGATGGATTTTTTAGGGGGGAGGAATTAGAACTGGAAGGAGCAAAACTAATGCCACAGACATAATAGATTCAAAGAGAAAATTACACTGATTTACTGATTCACATTAATCCCTATTTGCCAGCATAGAGGTCAATGAACTACTGCCCTTGAACGACATCGAGATGATTAATCTAGACCCTCAATAGATCTTGCTAAATTAAGAGACCCTTCCAGCTAGAGTATATGTGATCTTACCCTAAAATCCTCTTTAGGTAATTTCCACTTCATCTAGCCCCTAGATATTAAAAGGAGGGAAAGGCGATGGATGGAGTTAAGGTGATGTTTTCTCCACCCCCTCTCTTCAAGCCTATGTCATCTTTTTTTAAACAAAGAACTTAATCACTCATTCATTCAATCGATATGTATTGAACGCATATACTGTGTCATACATTATTCGTTACTGGGATAACACCTATGAACAAAATAGAAATCTCTTCCCTTTCTAGCAGCAGGATTACAGAAATTTTTTAAAAGCAAAGTTACATATAAAATGCAATACAATGTGACAATAAATGCTAAGGAAAAAAAATTGAGAGAAGGACATTGGGGGCGAATTTTTATTTTCAAATTCTAAATGGATTATTGGTGACATTTGGGCAAAAAATCTGAAGGAAGAAAATGAATGATCCATGGGGCTGTCTAGGTAAATTGATTCCAGACAGAGGATAGAGTGCCCACAGGGAGCCTGATACGGAATTTACCTTGTGTATTTAAGGAATACCAAGGAGGCTAATTCTGCTGGATAAAATGAATGCTATTTTAATGTACACAACACTTATCTACTGCCACAAATCTACTGCTTAACAAACTATCCGAATTCAGTAGCTTAAAATAATTAGGATCTATTTATCTCACTAGCCTGTGGTTAACTAATATAGGTCAGGACTGACTAGACTGTTGAAGGTCCCAGCTGGATTGACTCACATATCTGGTGAACAATAAACAATCAGACAATCTCCACACATCTCATAGTCTCCAGCATGCTAAACCCAGGCAAGTTCTCAAGGCAAAAACAACCAGGAAAAAATACTAAACAAATCCCTCCTGGAACTAAAAAGCAATTATAGCAAGGTTGTAGGATACAAGGTTAATATACGAAAGTCAATCATTTTCCTACATACTAGCAATGAAAATTTGGAATTTGAAATTAAAAATACAATGTGATTTACATTTACACCCCCAAAATAAAATACTTAGGTACAATTCTAACAAAATGGGTACAAAGTCTATACGTGAAGAAAAGTACAAAAGCGCCTGGGTGGCTCAGTTGGTTAAACGTCCGAGTCTTGATTTCAGTTCAGGTCACGATCCCAGGGTTGTGGGATTAAGCTCTGCATCAGGCTCTGTGTCAGGCTCTGTGCTGGGCATGGAACCTGCTTGAGATTCTGTCTCTCTTTCTCCCTCTACCCCCTGACTTGTTCATATTCTCTCTCTCTCTCTCTCTCTCTCAAGGAAAAAAAAAAACTATAAAACTTTGATGAAATAAATCAAAGAACTAAATAGATATTCCATGTTCATGGATAGAAAGACTTAACACTGACAAGATGTTAGTTTTTCCCAGCTTGATCTATAGATTCAACACAACCCCAATCAAACCCCCAGCAAATTGTTTTGGGATATTAACAAGTTGATTCTAAAGTCTATATGGAGAAGCGAAAGACCCAGAATTGTCAACACAATATTGAAAGAGAAGGATAAAGTTGGAGGACTGACACTACCTGACTTCAAGAAGTATGATAAAATCACAATAATCAAGACATTGTGTTATTGGCAAAAGAACAGATAAATGGATAAGAATAGACAGAATAAAGCATACAGAAACAGACCCACACAAATTTAATCTGTTGATCCTTGACAAAGGAGCAAAAACAATACAATGGATAAAAGACAGCCTTTTCAACAAATAGTGCCGGAACAATTACATGTCCACATGCAAAAAAGAAAAAGAAAGAATCATAGACTTAAGTGTAAAACACAAAACTATAAAACTCCTAGCAGCTAACATAGGAGAAAAAAATAAGCATATGAAAGATGGTCAACATTACATGTCGTCATGGAAATGCAAATAAAAACAACAATGAGACACCACCACGCACCTGTTGGAATGGCCAAAATCCAAAACATGGACGATACCAAATGCTGGGGAGGGTGTGGGGCAACAGGAACTCTCACAACGTTGCTGGTGGGAATGCAACCACTTTGGAAGACAGTTTGGCAGTTTCTGGCAAAATTAAACATCCTCTTACCAACCAAGCAATCCAGCAACCACATTCCTTGGTATTTACCCAAATCAGCTGAAAATTTACGTCTACACAAAAACCTGCACACAGATGTGGATAGCAGCTTTATGCATAATTGCCAACCTTTGGAAACAAGATGTTCTCCAGGAGGTGAGTAGATAAGTAAACCATGGTATAGCCACACAATGGAATATTATACAGCACTGAAAAGAAATGAGCTATTGAGCAATGAAAAGATATATAGGGACCTTAAACGCATATTGCTAAATGAAAGAAGCCAGTCTGGAAAGGCCACACACTATATGATTCAACTCTGTGATATTTGCAAAAGGCAAAACTATAGAGACAGTAAAAAGATCAGAGGTTGTCAGGATTAGGAGGGATGGAGGGAGGAACAGGCAGAGCACAGAGGATTTTTAGGGCAGTGAAACTATTCGGTATGATACTATAATGGTAGACATACATCACATATTTGCCAAAAGCTACAGAACACCCAACAAGAGGGAGTCCAAATGCAAACTATGGACCTTGGATGATGATAATGTGTCACTGTAGGTTCACCAGTTGTAGTAAAGGTGCCATTCTGATTTGGGACATTGATAGTGCAGGAGGTTGTGTGTGTGGTGGGGTAGGGGGTATATGAGAACTTCCCACTCAATTTTGCTGTGAACCTAAAACTGCTCTAAAAAATAAAGACTACTTAAAAGAAAAAAAAAAAAAACAGGAACCAAAACAAGCAAGCAGAAAGAGTAAAGGGCATATTCAAGAAGCTTCTTTGTCAAGTTTGCTAACACTGCGTTGGCCAACATCAGTCACAGGGCTCGGCCAAAAGAAAAGGGGAAGGCACGACAAGGGCACACGAAGAACACCATGAATAAAGGGAGGGGAGAAGAGTTGGGGTTATTAATGCAATAAGCCCACCACAGTAATGAATTATTTCTAGTTAATTTGATGCAAAAAGGTCAAAATAAAAATCGCCTTTTTTTTTAACCTGGTTATGTGCTCCACGTATTCTAGCTTCTCACTCTAACTCCATCACCACCCACGCCACGATCATGACCATCCCTGCCACTTACAGCATTCCTAAGCGCCCCCATGCCTCACGGTGTCCTTAACTCCACCTCTGCTAGTCATCTCGTCACTGTGTCCAAGATGGGTTGAGAGGCTCAGAGAAAAAATCGTTTTTATTATACATTACTTGGATATTAAACGAATATAGATGGGACAGGAAGGAGGGAAGGGAGGGAGGAAGGAAGGAAGAAGAAATTTTGCTATTAGGTCGAAGTAAATGTTGAGAACATAAACTTATCACAAACTTAGAAAAAGACTGATCGGGGCCCCTGGTGGGGCGGGGTGGGGGGGGAGCACGTGACTCTCGATTGCCGCTCAGGTCATGATTTCACTGTTTGTGAGTTCGAGCCCCCTGTCAGGCTGTGCGCTAACAGTGCCCAGCCTGGTTGGCGTTCTCTTTCTCTCCCTCCCTCTCTGCCCCTCCCCTATTCACGCAGGCACACACTCTCATTCTCCCAAAATAAATAAACAAACTTCCAAAAAACAGAGACTGATTATTCTGTAGCCAGGCCAGCAGCCACCAACTCAGTCTATCAGGGATAACTGTTTTCAAGGCAATGAATCACTGTCAACCCCTGCCTTCGGAAGGTCAGCCAGTCAGACACGGGTTCGCTCCAACAAACAGGCCCCTGAGCGCCACCAACCAGTCTCTCCCAAACAGTCAGGCTTCCACAGATCCATCAACCCGCTCACCCCGAGTGTCCTCGCTTCCCTGAGCCCCTTCCCCCAAAACATCATCCACCCCTCAGCTCTCTCAGGGGCCGGTGCCTTACCAACCCAGCTCCCTCCCCAAATGAGTTTTGGCTCTGTGTTTCAAGTAGTGGGTGGTGGTTTCACCATCCTTTGAGAAAGCCCCTTCATCGAATCTCAAACACCTCAATTTCATTTTTTGCTGGGATTACATTTTTGATTCATTTTCCATTGCTGATATTCTTGGGTGTCGGATGCGGCGGTGTGGCCTTCACAACCATACGGTTTTGTCATAAGCAGTGACTCGGGTAGGCCTCGGTTCCTTTGTACCGTGTGTTAACCAGATTCGGCAAAGTACCGACACACTCTGATGGAAAAGCTTCATACATTCACTCCACGAATATTTACCGAATGCCTGCTGTATGTTCAAAACTGTTGTTGGTCTTAGAGATCCAGAGAACAAAACAAAGCAAAACAAAACCTGTTTCCATGGAAGGAAATTCTGGTGGAAGCAAACTGGCAGCTTTTTATTTTTTTTTTAATTTTTTTTTTTCAACTGGCAGCTTTTTAAAAAGGAAATTGGGTCGCCTGGGTGGCTCAGTCGGTTGAGCGTCCGACTTCGCTCAGGTCACGATCTCACAGTCCATGAGTTCGAGCCCCGTGTCAGGCTCTGTGCCGACAGCTCAGAGCCTGGAGCCTGCTTCAGATTCTGTGTCTCCCTCTCTCTCTGGCCCTCCCCCCATTCATGCTCTGTCTCTCTCTGTCTCAAAAATAAATAAATGTTAAAAAAAAAAATTTAAAAAGGAAAGTACGCACTGTGTCTAACTTGATTTTTTTTTTAAATTTTTTTTTCAACGTTTATTTATTTTTGGGACAGAGAGAGAGAGAGAGCATGAACGGGGGAGGAGCAGAGAGAGAGGGAGACACAGAATCGGAAACAGGCTCCAGGCTCTGAGCCATCAGCCCAGAGCCTGACGCGGGGCTCGAACTCACGGACCGCGAGATCGTGACCTGGCTGAAGTCGGACGCTTAACCGACTGCGCCACCCAGGCGCCCCTAACTTGATTTTTTTAACAATAAGAAATATCAACTTCAACAGTGTTGAGAGGCAGCGCAGAGAGGCGGGCACAATCAGGTACATGAAGCACAGAAGGGCCACGCGGAAAGGGACAAGGACACGGGCGCTCGGATGGTCACACGTCTCTCCAGCGCCAACCCCTGGCTTTGTGCCCTGGTTCTCTTCACTGAAATTTCTGTCTCAAGGCTTTAAGCCACTTTTTATCAAGTTGCTGGTTTCCCCCCACACCACCACCAGCCCCCTTGGAAAGGGGGACAAAGAAGGTAGTTGTCTCTGCTGAGGATTAGGAAGTAAAGTCAACTTTAGTCTCAATTTTATGTTGGGGAGAGGCTGTTCCCAGCCCAAGAACGGGTGCCTTTCCTGGACCATTTGGGGATCAAACCCACGACGTCGGGCTGTCGGCGCCACATTCTGCCCGCCTGAGCCAACCAGCCACCTGGCCAGACCTCCTTTTTACTTAAAAGGGTAAAAAGGGTGTTGACGTGCTTGTGTCTCTTTAAAACTAAAGGAAATCCTTCTTCTTCTCCAAAGGAGGCTTTTTTAAGAGAGGTGAGACTGGGGGGCAGTGATAAGGTGATAAGACAGACGGGGAGACTAGGAAGGAGACAGGGTGAGACCTGGACAGAGAGTCACTCAAGTAGAGAAGACGACAGAGGGTGAAGGACGGAGGAACAAAGAGAGGGCAAGGTGGGGCAGCGGGGAGACCAAGGGGCTGAGGGAGGGGGCAGGGTGAGGTCCCTGCGTGGAGACCCAGAGACTAGAGGCCAGAACGCAGACTAAGGCATAGAGAGCCTGAGGGACGGCTGGATGGAAAGTCACGGGACAGAGAGGGAAACTGGATATTCAGGCACCACACCCGCAGGTCCCGTGTACAGACTGGCGTCCCTGCCCCGCTGTACTGGTTCTCACAGACGCCTGTCCCCGGAGAGGCATCTGGAAAGAAACCCGAGCTCCCACTGAAAGGCCACAACCTCAAAGTCCAGCCCCAGAACACAATAAAGGTCCTGAGTGAGCGGGGGAACAGAGCGCGGAGGAGCGGACAGCATGGCCGGCAGGCCTGGCCCCCCACGGCTGGGCCCTCTGCTCCTGCTCTCCCTCTGGGGGTCCTCGGCTCCGGGTAGGAAGAGGCAGCGGGTCAGGCAGGGGCTCCTGCGGGGGCCTGGCTGACTCCCTCCCCGTCTGTGTCCCAAAGCCCCCCTCCTCAGGCGCCTGGCTGAGCACATTGAGCGGTTTCAGGAGGGCTCCGGCCCGGGCCTGGGTTTCGGCCCAAATGCATTGGTCCCCCCAAAACAAGGCTGGCTGGAGCAGCCACTGGACCCCTTCAACACATCCGACCAGCGATCTTTCCTGCAGGTGAGGCCGGGGGGGGGGGGGGGCTGACGCTTTCTCCCCCAGCTCTATCTACCCTCAGTCTCTGTGTCTCTGGGCCCCACGGGCTCATCCTGTGCCTGCTGCCCGTGCCCCTGTGGCCTCCGGTCAGCCCCTCTGGTCCTTAGTGTGCCCTTGATCCCCGGGCCCCCCTTTCTTTCTTCAGCCTCCACTTCCCTTGTCCCTCAGGCGCCGTCTTTGACCCCCTTCTCCCTGTCCTTCAGATTGAACAGCAAATCCACCACCAACATGTAGGGCTCAATACGTAGCAGAAATGTGGACCAGCTTTGGAAGCAGACCTACCTCACGAGAGGAACTGGAAGGGATCTGATGGATGAACACTTGCCCCATTTTTCACACCTCCTGTGTGCACAGTGTGTGCAGGTCAGCTCCCCTAGGCCCTGCTTCCAAATTGGTCTGCACCCGTCACTTATCTTCGGCTTAGCGTTTCCATATACAGCCAGGGCCCCCGCCGCTGGCCAGTGTCCTGGACCCTGGAGACACAAGGGTAAAAACGTCGATGAACTATCTGCTCCTACAGACCTTGCATTCTAGCTGAAGAGACTAACAGGAGAGAAAGGAACATAACTACACAAGCCGAGTTCACACACTACTAAGTATATAAAGGAAGACCCATAAGGGAGAGAGACCGCAGTGAACTAGGAATAAAGAACAGGTCAGAACTCTCAATCCTCATCTTCTTCTCTACCCCACCTCTCAGCGGTACTGGGTGAATGACCAACACTGGGCCAGCCGGCATGGACCCGTGTTCCTGCATCTGGGGGGCGAGGGCAGCCTCAGGCCTGGCTCAGTGACGAGAGGTAAGAAGCAGGGCTGGGAAGCTGGTGGGGGCCGGGAAGGGCGCCCCATGTTGTCGTGCGGTGAGGCGGGAGGGCTGTAACCCCCTGATGAAGTTTTGGGGTGATGGTGAGGTTCGCAGGGTCTGGAACCCACGGCCAGGACAGAATTGTTGAAGACGTCTTTGGTGCAAAAAGGTGACTTTATTGAAGCGCGGGGACAGGACCTGTGGGCGGGGAGAACTGTACTGGGGTCGTGTAGAAGGGCTGGTTGTACGCCATGGACTTGGGGGAGGTAAAGTCAAAAGGGAAGTTTCCAAAGAGACTTTCACAAGCTCAAGACTTACTGGAGGCCCAGCTATGGTCAAGCTAAGGTTGTTTCTTCCTCTGGCAAAGCATTAACATAAGACAGTAGGGACTTCCCGGACTTCAGGCTATTGATGGGGTTGCCTTTTTCTCGTAAACTGGTGGAGACTCTTATCAGTTTAACCGTTTGGTTTTTTGTCCTTTCCTGTTTTGGGGTAGCCTGGAGTGTCCAGGGACTATCACACAGATCCCACCTTGAGGGTGGGGGTGCCCTGAGGCTGCACTCTGCCCTCAGGTGGCCCCGCGCTCCCTCATCACCCCAACCGGACACTCTTCACAGGGCACCCTGCAGCCCTGGCCCCAGCCTGGGGGGCCCTCGTGATAGGCCTGGAGCACAGATTTTATGGCCTGAGTTTACCTGCCGGGGGCCTGGATGTGGCCCAGCTCCGCTTCCTGTCCAGCCGCCACGCGTGAGTGAGGGTGGGGGAGTGTTCGGGGTCATGGCGCTGAGGCCGTCTGTATCCGGGCACCTCTGCATCTGTGTGGCTCTCCGCCACTGCCCAAGGTCGACCTCCGGGTCTCTGGTCCACGTTTCCTTCGCTCTTTCAGTGTCTTATTCTCTCCCTGTCTCTGGGTCCCTGTCCCTCCCTCTTTCTCTCCGGCCACATTTTCATCTCTTCCTGTGTCACTGCAGTCTCCCGGTCCAGACCAGCAGTATCTGGATGACACAGCCTCCCCACTGGTCTTTGGTTTCTGCCCTTGAGCCCATCAGCGTATTGTACACACGAAGCTACAGTGACTGTTAGAGCACAGACCAGACCACCCTCTCCAAGCTCACATCTCCCAGGGTCTCCCATCTGCCTCACAGTCAAGTCAAAATCTTCACAGGGGCCACGAGGTCCTACTGGCTCTGGGTCCCCGTTACTTCTCTGGCCCCCACTTCCGCACACTCACTGGGCTCCAGCGACGCCCGCGTCCTTGCTGCTCTGAAGGCTTACAGGCACATTGCTGCCTTGAGCCTTTTTCTCTCTGCGGGGAGCGCCCCCCCCCCCCCGTATTTGTATGGCTGTCTCCCTCACCTCCTTCCCTAGACGCTCTTCCCAGACCCCAGTGCGTCCCACCTGCTTTGCCGTCGGCCCCAGGACTTACCTCTCCTGGTCTCCGGCTGTGTCAGTCTCGGCCTTTCTCGGTCTCACTCTCGCCTCCGTCATCTCTATCTCCACCTCTGTCTCTGTGCCTCCATGCTTCTCTGTCTCCCCACGTTTTCACAAGCTGTACGGGGTTCTAAGTGCCCTAGGAAGGCACTAACTGCAGCCTGCTTCGGAAAATCCGGGAAGACACGGAAACACCTAGAAAAGAGGATGTAGCCACATGGCAACATTTCCCTTTCTGATGGTGTCTCCTCTTCCTCCAGCGCCCCCAGCCCTCCCCTTATCCCCCAGGTTTCTGCACGCGCTGCCTGGGAGACTCTTCCTCCCCCCTATAGCCCGCAGTGAGGAGGGTGGAGGCTTGGCGGCGGGGGGGGGGGGGGGGGGGGGGGTGGTCCTCTGGCCCAGGTGCGCATTTTCTGAGATCAGGCTCACACACACCCGTGACAAGAGCCCTGGCTTCTGGCCAGACCCCCCCCCCCGCCCCATTCGGGTCTCTGGACCCCCCCCCCCCGTGCAGAGGCGGGGGGGTGCATCCTCGGGGATTCCTGGAGAGGAGGGCCCACCGACCTCCCCGCTGCCCCTAGGCTGGCTGACGTCGCCTCCGCCCGCCTTGCACTCGGCCGCCTCTACAACGTCTCCTCCTCCAGCCCCTGGATCTGCTTTGGAGGCTCCTACGCCGGCTCCCTGGCCGCCTGGGCCCGGCTCAAGGTCCCCGGGACTCTCCGGGCGGGCTGGGGTGGGTCCCGGTCTCAGGCGGCAAGGGCACCCCCGCCCCGCAGGCGCCCCCCCACACACTCCTGCCCCCCGCCGAAGGGCTTTCCGCAAGCTGTCGTCTCCAGGGTCCACGTGTAGAGGGGAGGGACTTGCCCCCGACCTCAGTGCAGGCGGTGACACGGAGGCGGCGGGGATGGGGTTCTAGGACCTGAGCCCCCCAGGTTGACGACGGCTGTCCTCCCTCAGTTCCCCCACCTCATCTTCGCCTCCGTCGCCTCCTCTGCTCCGGTACGGGCCGTGCTGGATTTTTCCGAGTACAACGAGGTGAGGGCGGCGGGCGGCGGGTGCGGGGTGGGGGGGGGGGGGTGGGGGAGGTCCTTGGTGCAGGGAGTCCCCTGAAACCTCCTCCCGCGCTCCCTCCACAGGTGGTGTCCCGAAGCCTGACGAGCGCGGCCGTCGGCGGCTCCCCGGAGGTAGCACATGGGGCCAGTCCGCGGGGGTATGGGGACGGGAGAACTTGGAAGGGGGGGCAGAGAAAACCGGGGAAGCTGGCAAGGTGGCGGGGTCTGAGAGAGGACCGAGACCGGGAAGGTGGGCGGATTTGGGGACGTGGGATGGGGCGGGGCCCGGCGGGGTCGACCCTATCAGGAGGGCGAGGCTCTGCGGGAGGCGGGACCAAGGGGGGACGACCCTATCAGAAGGGCGAGACTCAGCGCGGGGCGGGGCCACCTCATAAATGGGGCGAGGCTCAGTGTGGGGCGGGGCCCGGGGTGACGACCCTATCAGGAGAGCGAGGCTGGGCGCGGGGCGGGGCCTAAGGGGACAACCCTATCAGAAGGGCGAGGCTCCTCCAGGGGCGGGGCCCGGGGAGGTGGTCGGGAGGAGCACGGTCAGGGGGCGGGGCCTCGGGCGGGACCTCTGAGGAAGTGGGGCGCTGGGGGGAAGGACTCCGGGTCCTGGGCCGGTGAAGGCGAGGCCCAGGACCCCGAGTCCTCGCCAATGAGGCCCCTCGCTCCCCGCAGTGCCGGGCGGCGGCGGCCGCAGCCTTCGCGGACGTGGAGCGGCGGCTGCTCGCGGGCGGGGCGGCTCGCGCGGCGCTGCGGGCGGAGCTGGGCGCCTGCGCGCCACTGGGTCGCGCGGAGGACCGGGCGGAGCTGCTGGGGGCGCTGCAGGCCCTGGTGGGGGGCGCCGCGCAGTACGACGCGCAGGCGGGAGCGCCGCTGAGCGTGCGGCGGCTGTGCGGGCTCCTCCTGCAAGGCGGGGGCAACCGCAGCCACTCCGCGCCCTACCGCGGGCTCCGGCGGGCAGTGCAGGTGAGCGGCCTGGGAGAGTCCGCCGGCGGGGCGCCTGCTCCGCCGCGTGTCCTGCGGTGGGCGTGACCCCTTCTGACCTTGGTCTCCCGGTCTGTGAAGCGGGGGTGACGCCTCAGGGCCGGGGGAGGTGCGGAGAAGCCGGTCAGGGGAAGCGCGCGCTCTGCAGGTGTTAGCGACTACGACTGGTCCCTATTTTGCGCTTCCTGTTCGGTCCACTCCCGGACCTGCAGCGGAGTCTAGCGCACAGCAGGTGCTCCGGTAGCGTTGACGGAAGAAAGAAGCCCTGGGGACATAGCGTCCCTAGAGACCGAGATTCCAGCCTCGGGATCCACGGCTAGAAACAGCTGTTCCAAGAGATGGTCACACGCCCAGGGTCTCACAGTCACCTAGTGCCTTCACCTCTAACCCACAGGGACCCAGGCACCCACTCGCCCTGACCCCCGACTCCCAGGAGAACTCTGTAGCTCTTCTGACCTCTGACCTTTGACTTGTAGGCACCTGTGTATGCTTTCAGGCCCTGGGCCCTGACTCTCAGGGACAGGAGTAATGTGTGTGTGTGTGTGTGTGTGTGTGTGTGTGTGTGTATTGTCCCCTAGGTCGTCATGCACAGCCTGGGCCAGAGGTGTCTAAGCTTTTCCCGAGCAGAGACAGTGGCACAGCTGAAGGTCACAGAGTCCCAAGTGTCCGGTGTGGGCGACCGCCAGTGGTTGTACCAGACTTGTACTGAGTTCGGCTTCTGTGAGTGACCCGCCCACCCCTCACCCCTGAAACGTACCTTCTGCACTGTGCCCAGACAGGCTGTCTCACACGTGGTCTGGACTTGATCCATTTCCATAGGACCCTGGCCACACTGCTGGGCCTGGTTTTACCCATAGGTGTGGGGCTGGAAGGTACATAGCTGTACTAGAGTGTGCCAGAATCCCTCACGCACACAGTCCTCACATGAGTGATATGTGTCCCTGTCCCAGGAGTGGCCCCACTCTCTCCCTAGTCACTGGACTAGAAACCCTAGCACATTTTACATGCCTCCTTCCCTTTGTCCCATAGCCTGTCAGCCACTGAGTCCTGCCCACTCTTCATCCTGGACAGCCTTCCAGTTCACCCCAACCCCCTTTCTATTCCCAGCTCTGCCACCCTGGTAGAGGCCCCCATCCGCTCCTGCCTGGATCCCTGACCCCACCTCCTCTCTGGTCTCCAGGCCTTCATTTCACCCCTACAATCCAATTTCCTCACCGAGAGAGCTTTTTCTAAATATGACCTTGTCCTTCCTCCCATGGCTTCTCAGTGACCCTTGGGCAGGGTTGCCACATACAATACAGGACGCCCAGTTACATGTGAATTTGAGAAAACTTTTTTTTTTTAGTGTGTGTCCCAAATATTGCATGAGACATACTAAAAAAAGTATTTGTTAACTGAAATTCAAATTGAACTGGACATCCTGTAATTTTGTTTGCTAATCTGGGTCCCCTACTCCAGAGTTAAATTCAAATCCTTTCCCATCTCCTGCAGGCAATGAAGATATGGTTTAAAGCAAAGCGTTCAAATTCCAGCTCTATTTCATAGCTATGTGATCTTGGGCAAATAACCTAAGCTCTCTCTCTGTGCCTTAGTTTCCACGTCTGTAAAATGGGAATAACAGTAGTGCCTCTCATAAGGTTGTTTCCAGGATTAAAGGAGGTAATATCTGTAACATGCTAAGAATAACACTGGTATACAGTGAGTTCTCCCTAAGTACTAATTATTGTTACTCCTACAAGACTACACATTTCGACCCTCAAATACATTAGTTTTCCTAACACCTCAGGAACTTTGCACATACTGTTCACTTTGCTTGGATTACTCATCTTCCTCTCGTCACCCAGTTTACTCATCTTCAAGTCTCAATACAAGATGCCCCCTCCTCAGGAAGCCTTACCTGATTGCTGGAGAGAGGTCCGCCTCCTGGCCTCCCCTACCACCCCCCTCAACTGCTCTGTGTTTTTTCTCATTAGCACTTTGCAATCTCATCCTACAGACCCGGTTGCCCATCTCCCCCTGTGCACTGTGAGCCCTGTGACAACAGAGCCTGGGACCGTCTTGCGTTCCCAATACCGGTCACCATGTATGTGAGCATACAATAGGTGCTCCGTGCCTGGTGAAGAAAGGAATGACTGAATGTGAGGCTAAGGGAGTTAGATGTAGCCTGGGGGCACTGGGGAGGTAAGGATTTTAAGCAAGGGAGACGTGGTCCAATTTGTGCTTTAAGTTCCTACGCTCCCGTGTCTCTCTGGACCTGTGCGCCTGCTCTTTCCCCTGTTCAGGCTGCTTTTTCTTTTCTGTCTTCCTCACTCCTGAAGGTTTCATCCCTGGCAGGTTCCTGTCTTGGAGCCTCTCATGCCAACTGGGATTCCTCCCACCCCAGGTCTTTTTCCCTCCCAGCCATGACCAGTCTGGGCTGTCACTGTGGGTGGGGTCTCTCTGACAGGATTGTGAGCTCACCGGAGGGAGGGTATGGGGCTGCTTGGGTCATCACCAGGGGAGACTCTATGGTGACGATTAAAGGCTGTATGCCCCACGCTTACAGATGTCTCCCCCCACAGATGTCACCTGTGAGGACCCCAGCTGCCCCTTCTCCCGGGTCCCGGCACTGCCCTCCCAGCTAGAGCTCTGCCAGCAGGTGTTCGGGCTCTCCACCTCCTCCGTAGCCCAGGCCGTGACCCAGACCAACTCCTACTACGGCGGCCAGACCCCGGGGGCCACCCAGGTGCTGTTCGTTAATGGTGAGCGCCCCTCAGCACCTGAGCCCCGGGTGGGCACCTAACCCCGGCGCGACATGCCATCCTTCCTTTCTTTCCAGGGGACACAGACCCCTGGCACGCGCTAAGCGTAACACAAGCCTCGGGACCGTCGGCGTCGGCCCTTCTCATCCCCGGAGCCTCCCACTGCATGGACATGGCCCCTGAGAGGCCGTCAGACTCCCCCAGCCTCCGCCGGGGGCGCCAGGTAAGAGGGCGGCCCTGCTGGATTAGTCGCATTCATTTGCGAGTTAATTGGCCTGCCCCTGCCCTCCACTGGAAGTCTGACTTCCAGAATTGTCCCCTCCCCAGAGCATCTCCCAGCAGCTGCAGACCTGGCTCGGGCCGGCACAGCGGAGCCAGGCCAGGGGTGGGGACTGAGGGCCCGGGACCCTCGCCACTCCCTGCGTGGCCACCTCCTTCCCGGACGTGTCCTCTGGACGGGAGGACGGAGCTTGTTTGGAAAGAGGGAATTGCCAGGAATCGGGCTTCAGCTTCTGATCCGCACACAGACTCGTTGCTGCAGACCTCTCACTCCTGAGAGTGGACGTCGTGCATCTTGGTATCTTCTTTTCTTTTGGAGGGAGCATTTTATTAATTGTTTCGTGGCTATCTCTTTTATTGTGTAAAGTATCTTAACGTAAAGTCTCTTTGTGTAACATAATTCGGGAACGATCTCCCACTGACTTATTTTTTGTCCTACTTTCAAAAGCACAGCAACCTTGGTAGGTTCTTCGGGTCCCAAAGGGAGTCAGAAGTCAGAAATTGGAGTCAGCTTCCATCTTGGTCTGTTGGGGCTGCGATAACAGAACCCTGTGGATTGGGTGGCTTATAAACGACAGATATTTATCTCACGAGGTTCTGGACACTGGGAAGCGTGACATCAGGGCACCGGAAAATCAGGTGTCTGGGGAGAACTCGCTTCCTGGTTGTCACTCTCTTTGGGGCGGGGGAGGGGCAGAGATAGGGAGAGAGAAGCCCAAGCAGGCTTCACATCAACTCATCAGCTTGGAGCTGGACCCTGGGGCCAACCTCACCACCAGGAGGTCATGACCTGAGCCGAAATCAAGAGTCAGGGCACTTAACTGACGTTGCCGGCCGGGCACCCCAAGGAATATTGGTATTTTAAGTCAGATGTCAAATGTGCTGCAGCTCAAATTCTGCTCGGCTCCTGGGTTGGGTGCCCTGCTGAGCCCCTCCCTCCCCGCTCAGGCCCTGTCCCTGCTTCTCACTGTCCCCTCTTCCTCGGGCTCTTGCTTTCTCCTGGTCTCTGTCTCTGTCTCCCAGCCGGTCTCCTGTTTCTCTGAATATCCTCATTTCCATCTGTCTGTGGGTCATTCTGTCCCCCTGTTTATTTCTGTGCTGCAGTCTATGTCCGTGGTGTCCTGTCTCTCAGTCAGTGTCCCTCTTCGCCTCCTCTCTAGCTTGTCTGCCCCGGCTAGCTCCCCGGCGCCCGGTGTCTGCCTTTCCTCCTCCGTCTCTGCCTCAGTTTCCCTCTCTTCAGACTCTCCCTGTCTCTCCTCGCTGCCTTCTCAGTCTCTGAGACCTTTTCGGTTTCTCCCCTGCCATTTAATCTTTGTGCTTCTGCCTCCGGCTCTTAATCTCCTTCCCAGCCCTTCCCTCAATGCCACAGTTCCACACCTCCAGCTTCCCGCCCTGGGGGTCTAGGGCCCTGGTCCAGCCTTCACGATAGGGGAGCCCCAGGCTCTGGGGGGGGGGGTGCGCCCACCCTCAGGGGTGTCTGCTGAGCCTTGGTTCACTCTGAGCAGGCCTTGGGAACAGGAAGTAGCGAGTCAGGGAGGCAAGTGCCGCTGGGGGGCTGGGGAGGGCAGGGGGAGACAAGTCAGGACAAGGTTTGGGGCTGGTAAGAGAAGCTACAAGCCCGCAGTCCTGTGAGGAAGTCCCTGCTCGCCTGTCTGGACGCTGAACCCTGAGTCCTGACTGTCCCCGCTGACCCCCCTAACCCCAGCTCCGTTCACCGGGTCCTCCCTGTGGGGACAACCCCAAGCTGAGGCCTAGCGTGGCCTGACACGTGGAGGGTGCTCGGTCCCGTGGGGGATGAAAGAACCAGGTCTAACGTCAGCGCTTCCCATGCTTTGCCGGATGCAGCTGCTTGCACTGTCTTCTGCAAACGTCTTCTCAACCTGCCGTCTGAATGGACCTGGCTTTGGTGCCCGGCTCCCTTCTCGAGCATTCTCAGAGCTCCCCCAGCGGTGAGTGCGGCACCAGGCTGAGCTGCCCGTGTGCTGAGATCCTCGTTCCCTCTGGGCACGGGTCTGCGGCGGCCCGCGCACCAGGCTGGGCCACCTCAGTTCACTCGGCTGAGACTCTGAGACTGCCGGGCGAACAGCCGTACTGTCTGTGTGGGTCTGTATTAGGGAAGGATGGAGAATTCTGAGGTACTCTCCCTTCCTGGTGTCCTCGGCCCATACTTGGCCCCTACTATCCCTTCTCCACCTGCAAACCACGAAGATTCTTGCAAAAGGTAAATCAGGTCACCTCTGCTTAAAAGCCGCCTCGCTTCCCATTAGAACCAGAATAAGGTTGGAATTCTTCCCCCGGGGCTACGAGGCCCTTCGGCCTTTGGCTTTTGACTCTTTGCACTCAACTCCCAGTACTCCCCACACTGCAGGCCAACCTCTTGGCCTCCTCGTTTACTTCAGATCTAAAGCTGATTCCTACTTCATGTCCTCGCGTTTGCTGTTCCCTCCGCCAGGACGCGGTTCCCTTCAATGACCTTTAAATGACTGACTCCTTCTTAACATTCAGGCTCCACTCCAATGTCACCTCCAGGAGGCCTTTCCTGACTGCCTCTGTGTCCCAGTCACTCCCTGTCACATTACCTGTTTTACGTGCTTCCCAGCCACGGGCACCACCTGAAATTACCTTGTTTTATTTTCTTTCTAATTCGGCCCCCTCTGTACTAGAATGCGCTGTCCCTGAGCCAGGGGACGGTGCTCTCCTGGTAAACACGCCCCTGTGAGTTCTGCGTTTCACAACCTGTGCCGTTTTCACCCGAACTTGGTTCTCCAGAAGCTCAGCGGTCTACCAGATCAAAGATCGCAAAGCACTTCTCAGGACCAGGAGGGCTGGTAAATTTGTGGTCCACCCACCTGTGACTTTCACTTACCGGTTATGCGCTATATCCTAGAAAACACTTGAATTCGAATGAGGATAAACAGTTCCGAGGAATGTAGAAACATTGCATTCTGAGGGTCCCTGGTTTGTGCCACACACACTCCCCCTGGAAGCGGGACCCAGTGGGGCTTCTCACCTTCTCTGGAGGTTTGTGGGCTGGCGCGGGTGGAGCATGACCTTATCCCAGGGCGCGAACTCCGGGGCACGTGAAAATGCCTGTTCTATGGCGCCCTCACCAGAAGAGACTCTCAGCTTCACACAAACCTCTCACGTTGAGTCTAGAGAAGACCAAAGGTGAAGGACTAGTACCACCTGATCAAAAAATTTCCTACTAAGCTGCAATAATGAAGACGATGTGGTTTGGGCATTGCATGTAGATAAACAGATCAACGGGGCAGGACGGAGTCCAGAAGCAGACACACACACACGCGCGCGCGATCAATTAATTTTCTACAATGATGCCTAGGCCAATCAGTTGAGGAAGTCTTTAAAACAAATAATCCTGGAACAACTGGATAAACTACAGACCTTCTCTCAATCTCTTTTGCAAGCTTCTTTGCAACTTGGTATCTGAATGGGTCTGGGTTTGGTGCCGGACTACTTTCTCTTCCCAAGCATTCTCTGAGCTGCAGAGCGTGGGGGAAAAGATTAACCTCACCCCTATCTCATACGATACTCAAAAATTAATACAAGTGGAGGTAAGGCTAAAGCTATAAAATAGAAAAATCACTTATGACCTTGTAGTAGGCAAATATTTCTTAGGGAGGAAAGCATAGCATAAAATACGTTAAAAGGAGCAAACTGACATTATCAAAGGGATACATTGGCATTATCAAAATTTAAAACTTCTCATAGAAAAACTCATTATAAAACATCACTAAGAAATGGAAAGGGAAGGAAAAGACTGAAGGGAAACACGCACACTACGTACGTCCGACCAAGGATCTGCGTCCAGATTGAAGAACTGGAAATCAATTTCAGGAAGACAAGGCTGCGACACGTGGGTGGGAGAAAGGAAGCCCCGCCGGGCGGCTTTGGTCCGAATCCTCTCGGGTCAGAACCGGGATCTGAGAAAGACTCGCGACAGGAGGGTTCGTCCATTCAAGCCACGAGTTAACCTTCTCTGCTTTTCCCATCTCCGCGGTGGGGGAGAGCGAAATGGGAAGAAGGCGGGACTTTTTTTTAAAAACTGTCCGTCTTTGGCATTTTTTTGTTTTGTCCTCCCTTTCCTCCTCCCCTCCTCCCCTCCCTCTCCTCTCTCCCCTCCCCCTTCCTCCCTCTCCTCCAACTTGAAGAACCGGTGTCCAGGATTTTTGTTTACATCATCACAATAGAGGCCACCCTTCCGTCGGGTGGCCGGTTAGCTCAGTTGGTTAGAGCGTGGTGCTAATAACGCCAAGGTCGCGGGTTCGATCCCCGTACGGGCCAGGCAGACACCGTTTTACCGTCGCTGCGCGCGCAGTTCCCCTACCCGACCCGGGTGGACCCAACTGCTGAAATCAAACACTTGCGTGGAGCTGTGGGACCTTCACGTCTTGTTATTATGATTTTAAGAAGTAACAAACGAAAGCTAGAATAGAAAGTGTTTTTAAAAGACATTGAACAAAGTAGAGCGGGTACATTTAGGCAAGGCGGGGCCAGGATGAGAGAGAATTCCTTGGTTTGTGTTGGGGAAAAAAACTGAATTGGTTTTGGCTTATGTAACACGTCCCGCAGACCGAGAGGTCCTTCCTCGGTGGCCGGTTAGCTCAGCTGGTTAGAGCGTGGTGCTAATAACGCCAAGGTCGCGGGTTCGAGACCCGTACTGGCCACATGGGGGCGGCTTTTGTTACGTTTAAACACCGGAGTCCGTCAGTCCAGGACTCATCCCCAGGCCTCAACCAATGCGGAATTTAGAGAATTTGAACACGGTTCTCTGACTTCCCTGCTTTAGTAGGTCCTTGTTTGATTTCTGTCCACAAAGGTCAGCAGGGACCTGGAAAAAGAAAAAAATTACCTTTGTGCGATTTTTTTTTTCCATCGGGAAACTGATTCTTGCAACGGAAACTGGCCTGTTTGGATTATTTCCAACTGGGAAGAAATTGTAAGACCACCCGCGCTTTGTGCACGTCCACACTTGGGGCTTCACTAGTTGAATGAGAGATGAAACGAGATGTTTGAAGCTATATGGGAAGCAGGCTCCTATTAATATCGACACAGGAGGAAAGAAAGGCAGCTTCGTTGTAAACATTCTGACAGCGGGCTCACCGTTAAAACGTTTACTTTGGGGGTAAAAATATATTCATGTGTTCCAAAGTTAGAAAATATTAAAAGGTACAGTGAAAAGCCTCCCGCCCCTGTCATGCACCCACTGGTGATTTCCAACTTCTATAGGAGACCCCTTAGGTATTCCCTTTGCACAAGCAAATATTTACATAAACTCTTGTTTTCTCTTCTTCCCCTAAGAGTCAGCATATGCGCTCAATTTGCCTTCTTCACTTAGCTATATAAGGTGGCATCTTATCAGTGTTTTGAGAGCTTTCAAGCAACACTTTGGATACTGTGCCTTTGGCGAAATGAAAGCGTAGTTTCAAACAAGTTGGCATAGTCAGCAAAGTTGAACCTGAAACGTTCTAACCTTTTGTATCACTGTTGGAGGGAATGCACACAGGGAGGCAGCTTGGGGAAACTTGAGAACAGGCGGAAATGTTCAAGCAAAGCACTTTCTGCCCGACCCCTAAAGAAAATTGTGCATTATTAACAAATTTGTTTAAATCGCTCCACTCTTCAGAATGCAATAATTAGCCGCTATTCTGTGTCTGGTAAATGCTGGAGATGTATGACTATGTGAAAAAAGCAGAATTCGAAACGGTGTGTGTAAGATTCCGATTCTTCCATTTTAAAACAAGCTTTATTATGGGATAATTTACATACAATAAAATGCACCCATTTTAAGTGTAGAATTTGGTAAGTTTATTATCAGTGTCAGAACAAAGCTGTTATCTCTCAAGCTACACGTTAGCCCTACACTACAATTTAACCGTTACAATCCCCCAAACCTCCTCTGTGCTTTGTGGTAGTTAGAAGAATGTCCCCCCAAAGATGTCCACCTCCTAATCCCTGAGGTCTATGAATATATTATTTTGCGTGGCAAAAGGGACTTTGCACATGTGACTAAGGATCTTAAAATGAAGTGATTTTCCTGAATTATCTAGATGGGGTCCAATGTCATCACAAGGGCCCTTCTAAGAGGGGTCAGGGTCACAGAAGGAGATGTGACATAGAAATAGAGGTTGAAGAGGTGCAGTGCTGTTAGCCAAGGAATGCCAGCAGCGTCTAGAAGTTGGACAAAGCAAGGAAACAAAATTCCCTCTAGAGCTTACCAAGCAATGCAGTACCGCTGACCCATGTTGGACTGACCTCCAGGACAGGAGGAAAGTAAGTGTATGTTGTTTTCAAGCACTGAATTTGTGGTAATTTGTTACAATCACAATAGGAAACTTACATACCCTTTCTACTCGGTTATACCCCCATCCCAGCCCCAGGCGACTATAGATGTTCTTTCTATCATGATGGCTTTGCCTTGTCCAGAATTTCTTATAGGCCATGTAGTACGTACTCTCATGTTTCCGGCTTCCTTTGCTCAGCCCGATATCTTTGAGATTCATTCATGTTGCTGCATGTATCAGTCGCTTGTTCCATTTTCTTGCTGAATTGCAGTCCCTGTACAGACATATCACCGTCTGTTTTCCATTCACATGTGAATAGACTTTTTCATATGAAGATTAATGTCACAAGTCTTTGTGTGGACGTATGTTGTATTAGTCAGGGTTCTCCAGAAAAAGAGAGAGAGAGAGAGAGAGAGAGAGAGAGAGAGATCTTAAAGAACTGGCGCAGGCAGTTGTGAGGGTCGGGCAAGCCCACATCTGCGGGGTAGATCAGCAGAGTGGAGACGCAGGAAAGATCTGAGGTTAAAGCTCCAGCCTAAAGGCAAGGTGCTCAGGTGGTTAAGTGCCTGACTCTTGCTTTTGGCTCAGGTCAGGATCTCACAATTCACGGGTTCAAGACCCACATCGGGCTCTGTACTGGCAGCATAGGGCCTGCTTGGGACTCTCTCTCTCTCTCTCTCTCTCTCTCTCTCTCTCTCTCCCTCTGTCTCTGCCCCACCCCTCTCGTGCAAGCGCACACTCTCTCTGTCTCTCTCTCAAAACAAATAAATTTAAAAAAATTTTTACAGTGTACTGGCAGAATTCCCCCTTCCTCAGGAGAGAAAGGTCTTTCTTTTTTCAAGGCCTTCAACTGATTGGATGAGGCCACTCACGTTATGAAGGGTAATTCGCTTTACTCAAAACCTACTGGTTAAATGTTAATCTCATCCAAGAAACATCTTTGCAGCAACATCTAAACTAGTATTTGGCCAAATATCTGAATACTGTGGCCTAGACTTGTTGACACATAAAATTACCCAGCAATGTTTTCATTTCTTTTGGGGTAAATACCTAGGAGTTCATTTCTTTTGGGGTAAATACCTAGAATTGCTGGGTCATTTGGTCAACGTCTGTTTGACTTTATAAGAAGCTACGAAATATTCTCCAAAATGGTAAGACCATTTTACTTTCCAATTAATACTTTGTGAGAGCTCCATTTGCTCCAGACTTCTCCAACATTTGGTATTGCCAGACTTTTAAATTTTAGACAGCCTATTTGAAACATTTAAATAGACTTAAAGTATTATCTCCTTGTGGCACTAATTGGCATTCTCCATAACTAATAATGAGTTCAACCGACTGAGCCACCCAGACACCCCTGATATTTCTTTTCTCATTTAAGAAGTTTCTTGTGACACCTACGATGGTTTGCATTTTTGTTGTAACAGTTACCCCCATCTATTTACCCTTACATAACTTGTTTTTCCCCCAATCTGGTCCTGGACTTCTTCTATCACAGAAACTTCCTGGATTATAAATTTAATTATTATGACATTTTATTGACGCTTTTTCTTTTTGTTTTAATTTTTTGTATTTCTGACTTCGTGTGATTTTTTTCAAATCCAAAAAATGCTTATTTGAGGATGGCTGATTCAATTTTGAGAGCTGTGTTACAGTTTTCTTCTGCTTTTTCACTTTTTGGAGGAATTTTCATCAGCTAAAATGTTTTGCCTTGGGGTTTTCTTATATTATAGTAGCTTTGCATAAATAAAGCTTGTTCAGATATTGTGGGAAGAGACTTGGGATCGTTTACAGGATTCCTAGTTCAAGGCCATCCTCTTCTATCCCTACATAAAAATACAGTATCTTTAATGGATGTCTTTGGGGAGAGGGCTGGGGATCCACTGGGAAAGAGTTCTGTGTCTTCCGATTTTTATGTTTCCTTTGGTCTTGGGGGATTCTGAATCCCCCCCTTCCTTCTTTTTTCCTTTACCAGCTACTCTCCGCGGAGGGCTTCTCCTCACTTTCTTCTCCCCCAGAAGTTTCTGCTGCTGCTACCGTCTCAGGACTGGCGTGCGTGCCCAGGTTCCTTCCCAGTGTTTTAAGCTGAAATTTCTATTTGAGAGGAGGGGAATTTTAGCTGAATGTTGGGATCTCAGTCCCCATTTTCTTACTTCTAGATGGCTTTTCTGGAGCTCCTTCCATTCTCCACAGAGAGTCGCCTTTGGGAGCTCTTGAAAGGCAGATCTGCTTGACGTGGGTGTTTTTAGTTCTCCTTTACAGGGAACTTGAAGTCTGTCTTCTAGTTGGGGAGAAGGTATGGCTTTAATGTTGTGTGCGTGTGTTGTAATACGTGGAGAAATTCAGATCTGGGCGATTGTTATTATCCTCAGGTTTTAGATTACCACCGAAATGAGGAGACATTAAAAAATCACATAGTACTTTAAAAAAAAAAATAAGTGTGTTTTCCATTGTATTTAATAGTGCCAAATTTCCTCACGTGGGTGCTGTAGCAACTCTCTGCCCTCTAGAGCGTGAAAGTTCATGTTTCCTTACAAAACCACAAAACAACGTCTGATCTGCTCTCCTTAAAATCTGCTTCTGTGGGAAACTGCACATGTCTAATTGCATGAAAACTGGAGCCTTCCCGTTTCTGGCATCCAACACTTGGGGTTCCTTTAATACACTGCTCAAACCTGCTAAAGTAGATGTTGTTTCTGCAATTTTAAGTCCTTAACATTGTAACTAGGATGGAATGAAAATAATAATCTTTCCAGTCAGGCCCTGGCTGTGCACTCATTTAAAATACTCCACATTTGCTGCTGATGGTTTTCCCCCAACCATCACGAAAGCCAGGGAAATCCTCTGTGCAAGCCAGCGTGGCCCCACGCTGCACAGCCCAGTTGGGCGAGTGTCCAGAAGGGGAAACTGAGCGCACAACCCACTGGGTTCTTGGCCATCTAAGTGTCTGGAAGGAAAAGAGGAACCTTCCAAACCTCTCCTGAATGGAAGCCAAGGTAAGTTTGTGGTTCCACTGGGAATCGAACCCAGGGTCTTCTGCGTGTAAGGCAGATGTGCTAACCACTACACCATGGAACCTGGGGGTAACCTGTCTTCCTAGGTGCTCTTACTAGAATCAAGGTAAGAAAAGAAGACCAAAATTAGGTATAGATTGTTATTATGATTGAGAACGAAGTCCTGTGAACTTGGCCCGGGGAGCATGTGTGGGACAGATGAACATTACATACACAAGTTTGAAAGTCTTAATGAATACTGTCACCTGAAAATATAGTATGAAAATGACTTCAAATGTTCGGAGACACCCTCCATTTTTCTATCCTCCTGGGACACTCTTAGTCTGGTCAACATTTATTGTTTTTCTGCCCATATTTATTGAGAGCTTACTATGCTCCAGACACTTTTCAAGGCTCTGGGATACAGCAGTAAATACAAAGGTAAAAAAATATATATATCCTTCTTGAGATGACACTAAAAAAGTGCATTTATATTTCATGGAAACTATCCTTGAATTCAGCAGCAGCCGCATGAACTCCTTCTCTGCCCCTTGTCCTGAAACTCCTGCATGTTTCAATAGACAAGATCAAAAACCACATCCATTAAGATCAGCATCAACACAGATCTAGTGTTGCTGTGAAATCAGCTTAGAACTTGCAGACCTTGGAAAAGGGTCGTGAGGTTGTTTATATGCCTTGTCTCCGCGAACGGCAAGTTCGCGGCCTTGACATGGCTGGAGTATGTGTGCTGCTGGCTTATTTCTTTGTGCCCCCACATGTCTGCGCACGGAAGGAAAAGTTCTCAGACACGGAGACTGAGTGGGCGTGCGGGGCTGCCTCTGTGAGAGAGAGAGAGAGAGAGAGCAGCAGCAGCAGCAGCCGTGGCCCGCACATAGCCTTTATTTCATCTTTCATTAGATGTGAGCATCAAAGAATATCAGAGCAAAGAAAGAGCACAAAGGATCTTTAGACATGAGCCAGACATACGTCTGGTGGCGACGTGAAGGCACAAAGGAGCGCGTGTGGTTTCCAGGAATGTCAGCGAGTTACAGCAGGTGGTGTTGTATCTAAACTGTCCTCTGCGGGACTGTGGGGCTCTGTATCTCACGCGTTCAACCGCCTGGAGACCAGAACAGTGCTGACATTTCGGCCGGTACCCCATCCCCCTCCAGGACTTACAATACACGCTCTAGAAATACCGCCACACTCCCCCAGGCAGCAGGAGGAGCCTGAGCCAGTAGCAAAAGATGTGATGAAGTCCTTGAAGCTGTTCCAAATACATATCACGTTCCAGTACATGCTAGGTGTCAAGGCACCCATGGTACAAAAGTAAGAGTAAATTGCAGAGGTGTGTGAGCCAGCCAGACACTTGTCATGGAAAGGAGAGAGTGGCTCTTTTTAGATGACAGTCTAGGAAAGAAAGACCATGGAGGTTTTAATGAATTCGGTGGAAGCAACTTCCAAAATGGAGGCAACTTGAACTTCAGATGCTGCAGTGAGAAAGATGAATTTTGGAAGACCAGACAGCCTCCACCCAGGCCGGGACCAAGAGCACCCGTAATATCCTAGCGATAATCCCCACATCCCTGAAAGTGTAACAGTTTGTAAAATGTACGAAGGAGAAAATACAGTGCCTTATTTCAGTACTCCAATTTATTTAGAAACTAAGAACGGATTGAAAAGGAGGATGAAATGTGTGTAAAATACTGAATTTCAAATAGTTAAGATACACTTTATACCCACATCACCTACCAATCCTTTTTACATTGGGCTACTGCAAAAATACTTAAGAGTTAAGATAACTAACAAAGCGCTTGATGTCCCTATTCAAATTGTTTGCTTTTTGTATACAATAATATCAGGACTTCTTAAATGATGGCATTTTCCCTTTATGTACCAGGGGTTCCTTTGTGTGTTCATGTTAGAAACAGTTTCTCTACTGCTCTTATCGTTTATTATAAAATTTCAGTATTTAATATAAATCAGTTAAAGCAGTTCTGTTCAAGTGAGACCTATAGCTCAAGACATTTCTGAAAAAAACCATTAAATATAACTAGTTTCTGTGTAGGCTGGAAGGTTGAGTTTCTATTGAAACTAGTTCTTATTGAAATAAGTTCTTACTTATTTTTTATGTGCATCTAAACATTTTCAATGTTATTTACCAGTGTTGCATCCACACGACTCCTGAAACAGAATGCTAAGGGCACCAATGACAGTCACAGCAAAGTTTGTTGCTACGAGAGGCAAGGCCGACCGATCGGGACCGACACTTTTGATCAGAGTGCAGCCTCGAACAGCCGGGGTACAGAATTTTTATAGCCGACCACATCGTCTTATCATCACCTGGGAACAGAACAAAGAAATAGTTCCCAGATGAGGTGGAAACAGTTCCCGGATGGGGTGATTATTTTAGACCTTCTGCCATTAAGCCGCAACGAGTTGATCTCCTTGACCCTGCCTCTGGCCCACTTTTCTTTGAACTTTTGTTCCCTTAATTGGTGAAGCCTAATTTACAAGCGTATGAAGTGTAATTTACAAGAGTAAAGCAAGGCTGTTATCTCTTAACCTTCAGTGTCAGCACAAAGCTGTTATCTCTCAAGCTCTAGCTTAGCCCTACACTACAATTTAACCCTTACACGAGTTGTAAATATATTAGTGCCTTTGGTGCCTATTATATGCAAAAATGCAGTGAGGGAAGTTTACTAATGCAATTGGCTTGGTCCCTCTGCAGTATAGTTTGAGAGAGAGAGAAACACATAGGATAAAAAAAAAGAGAAACATGTAGGATAGAATATCGTGATAGTGGATTGTTATTTAGTCTACCATATTAAAAAACATGTTTTCTCCCACACATGTAATCGTCCTCTGAGGGTGTGCTATTTCTAACCTCTGCTACAGTTTCTTGCATGCTGGATTTATTGCTTGGTTACTTTCTCGAATGATGGAATAACATACGATATCTTCGCAGTATTTTATCTGTTTAAATTGATAGAATACCAAAAAGTAAATGAATCAACTTGGCAGTCACCATTAGGAGTTAAAAACTATAAGTCTTAGGATTCATTCACATCCTCAGGGATATGACAAATCAAATTGAGGTGAAAGTGCAGAGATCAACCAACTGCAACATGGTATTTCACAAGCTCGAAAGGAGACAGACACGAAGATATATCCAAAAGCAAAAAGACCTTAGGGGAATGACATCCATCCTATCATACATAAAAATGTTCTAAAGGATAACATCACATGCTCTTTATTATGAAAAAATAAAGGAATGTACGTCTGGGAAACTGAGCACAAGATGAATTGGTCTGAGTCCCCGAATCACACACTTGAGCACCTCATGTCTGTCTGTGTCTCTAAACCAATCACATCTTCCTGGACCACAGATGCTTGCTAATGAGAAAGGCGTTTTGAAGGTGTTTCCTGGAGAAGGTTGAGGGACGCAGTGAGTATCTCGTCTAAAAATCAACCCAGACTTTCGAGATTCAACCACGGGCTGGCTTGCTCTTGTCCTTTTAGCAAGTGTCTTTCTTCCTCCACGATTTAGGCGAGCAGAGAATGACTCGGAGAGAAATTGGCTCCGCTGTTCCCTCGTCTCTCCTGATGTTGACCACACTACACAGTGGAAGTAAGGTTCGCACACAAGACAAAGCCTCCCTAATCCAGTCATCCCCCACTTTCTGGTCGTACAGGAAGACAACCAGCACCTAATTCCACCTGTGTCGAGAAAGCGGTTACGTTTATCTCAATACGAAGAGAGAGAGAGGAGGTGGAATTTCCTGACTAGTCTATGTCAGGTATGGGCTGTTATTTACATTTACGAATGGTCGATTACACCCTCCCTATGGATTTACAGGCGGGAGCTACCAGGGAGCAGGGCTGGGACTCCCTGTAGTTCTGGCATATCAGATTTGTCTTCTCCCTCTCCGGCAACACCAGACTCTGGACTCTGCTGGTTTTAAGCCTCAACCCTCAGTTTCCCAGTTCCCTCATGTCACTCTTTTCCATTTTATTTGCACTTCCCGCCCCCAGGAAGTGCCGCAAAATTGTCACCTGATCTTCCTCTTTGCAGGACCAGGCCTGGAGGTCGCCTTCACTGATCTTTTGGGGCTTTTCCTTTCCGCCTGTCCTCTTCCAGCTAAGGGCTTTCTGCACCACCACCCCCTGCCCTCCCCACCCCCACCCCTGCCTGGATGTCGCCGGCGGGGCCAGCAGCCGGGGCCCAGCGACTCTGCTCCCAACCACGGGCTGAGGAATTATTTCTAGAAGTTTGTGGGATTGTATTATAGATCCGTGTGTTTAACTGGCGCGTGTCACAGCGCACTCCCCCAGCGTTGTCCCAAGGATAGAAACGATCTCAAGGATTTGTCCAGCTCCAGTTTCTTGGAATGAGAACATATGCCTTTTCCCGGGTAATGTTTAGTATCCGTTTTTCGGAAAGAAAGGGATCGCTATCAACTTTAAAGAGGAAAAAGGAGGGTGAGAGTAAGAAGACGTCTATCCAATACTGCTTGGAGGGAAAGTGTAAGAAAATAATACGCCAGTAAAGTTCTCATGTGTTTTGATATTCGTATATAATTTCTTTCTTAATTTTTTCCAAGTTTCTACTTAAATTGCAGTTAGCATGCCAGGTGTGGAATTTAAGAAGCGTGGTGTATTTTTAATGCCTCCCATGTGCCACAGCAGACTGCCACTCTCCGCGAATACGGAACATAGTTGCACGTGGGATAAACGGCCACCGCTGAGCGACAAAGGGAAGAGAACCGCCAGCGCCTGAGCGCCAGCATTTCGCCAAGTGATTCACTTCCGGAAAGCCTTGGGTCGGCTCGGCTGAGAGGCACCATTGTCCCCCGTGTGGCAGAGTCCAAGCTGAACCCACCTTCCATACCAAGCAGTTGTGAAGACTCCGGGAAGCGCGACCGTCTGGCTGCCTACTGCAACGGTCCAGTGGCTGAGGAAGTTTTTATTCCTGGTGCAGCGTATCGACACTGCTGTGCACCTTTCGGGAGAAAGTAAGAAAACGTGATCAAGATCCTGAGAATTCGTTTGGATGCGCTTTTGTTGGGCAAACATTCTCGAGAACCACATTGGTCAGACCAAACAGTGACATCACCCTCAAATTACATACAAAGGAGACTGCTCTCGCTGTGGGCTCCGTGGCTTAGCTGGTCAAAGCGCCTGTCTAGTAAACAGGAGATCCTGGGTTCGACTCCCAGCGGGGCCTTTCCACACGAGCTTTTGTGATTTAGTAGCTGAGAAGTGGAGAGAATTTGAATTCACATCCCTGAAGCACCAGAGGTGGAAGGGACAGCATTAGGGGAAGACTCTTCTTTAAAAACAAAAACACACTTCTCCCAACAGGACAGTGATAGAAATGCCGAAATATCTGTGCTGAGAGCTGAGAAACTCAGATCTTGTTCTATGACTATGACCTGGGCACTGGGATTGCCTAGGAAAAGTGGGGTTTGCCCCTTGGTCTTCTTTTGCCATTTTAGACCAAACCTCAGACACTCACCACTTAGGTTATACATGACCTCTGTGACTGTCTTCGTCATTTTCGCCCCCTAGAATCTTTCCCAACTAGGACGTTGTAAACAGCTGTTTTTCTTGACTGGCTCCTTGAATGGCCATTTCCCCCTCCCCCATCCCCAATTTTGCATCAGATCGCTCTTTGGCCCACCGAATAGTGAATCGTGTCTTGGACCAGAGCCATGCTTCTCAAACCTTGGCGAGGACGTGAATTACCTGGCGTTCCATTAAAATGAAAGATTTAATTCACCGCATCTTGGATGGGGCTTGAAATCCAGCATTCATACAAGTCTCGGGTGACTGATGTCTATGCCACTGTTACAAGGACCCTATTTGGTTTAGAAAGGCTAGTGACTTAGTGATCTAGCTTCACTGGTTGTGGCTTTTGCCCCCCCCCCCCCAAGGTAAAATTGCTATATAATACCAGATAACTTTCAAGTGAACATTATAATTAGACATCTGTTTGTACTACAAAGTGATCACGGCCAAAATTCTAGTTCCCTTTCATTACCATACAACTGACCCTCTTCTTCCATTCTGCCTGCTCTCGAATCCCCTTACCCCCTGGTAACCACGAGCCTGCTCTCTGCCTCTATGAGTTTGTTTTTATATTGTTTTGTTTGTTCATTCGTGTTGTTTCTTAGACTCTCACATATGCGCGAGATCATACAGTATTCGTCTTTCTCCGACTTCTTTCCCCATAAGTGTAATATCCTTGAGGTCCATCCATGTTGTCAAAAATGGCAAGATTTCATTCTCCTCTATGGTTGAATACTGTTCCACTGTATATATACCACATTTTCCCCATCCATTCACCTATTGACGAACGCTCAGGTTGTTTCTGTGTCTTGCTTATTGTAAATCATGCTGCAACAGGGGCGCCTGGGTGGCTCAGTCGGTTAAGCGTCTCACAGTCCACGTTCTCTCTGACACTTGTTATTTCTTGCCTTTTTGATAACAATTCTTCTGACGGGTGTGAGGTGATATCTCATTTGCTTTTAATTTGCGTTTCCAGTAGTCATGTTGAACATCTTTTCACGTACCTGTTGGCCATCCGTATAACTTCTTTACAAAAATATCTATTCAGATCACCTGCCCATCTTTTAATCAGGTCGTTTTCTTATTGTTGAGTTGTGTGAGTTCTTTATATGTTTGGGGTATTAACGCTTTATCAAATAGATGATTTACACATATCTTCTTCCATTCAGGAAGTTGTCTTCATTTGAACGGATGGTTTCCTTCGCAGTGCAAAAGCTTTTTGGTTGGATGTAGTCCCATTTGTTTATTTTTGCTTGATTCCCTTGCGTGTGGAGTTGGATCCACAGACACACAGCTAAGACTGATGTCAAGGAACCTACTGCCTGTGTTTTCTTCCAGAATTTTGTGGCTTGAGGTCCTACATTCAAGTCTTTAACCCACGTTGAGTTCATTCTTGTGTGTGGTATAAATAATGCTCTACCCGCATTCTTTTGCACGAGGCTGTCCAGTTTTCCCAGCACCTCAGTCGTTGTGGTTTTGAGTTCTGTTTTTTTTATATGTTTATAACTATTTTCCACACCCATTAGTAAACCTGGAGTTGTCTACTCATTTGCCTTTCATCCAATCCAGTTCAAAAGAAATGAAAGAAAGGAACGAGGGAAAAACTCTAATATAAATTAGTGTAAATCAGTTAACGTTGTAACTGTTTTCTCCTTCGAATGTGTTAAGGGACTGTGGAATATACCAGAAATTTTGGAAGGAGGAGTAATATGATTGTATCTGAAAGAGGAGAGGATAAAAAAGAATGGCAAAGCACACAAGATTCCTTTTTTTAAAAAAAAGCTGGAGGCAACTGCTTTTTAAAAATGCTTTTTAAGGAATCTACTCCTGAAATCAGTGTTGCACTATATGCTAACTAATTTGGATGTAAATTAAAAAAATAAAATAAAAAAGTGCTTTTAAATCTGAAAACTCTTGGTGCACTTACTAGTTAGATAACTCTAAAAAAAATAATACAGCTGGAAAAAAAACTTTAAACCCCAAGACTTGAGATTTTCTTGTTTATCTGCTCTATTTCTTCTACATTCTAAAAAACACTTTTAAAGCTTTTGTCATACTCCATAAGTGCCATGCTCCCCACTCTTGGTGATGTGCACAACGTTTCTCAAACAATCAGTTTCATTTCCTTCCTTTCTTGCTTCTCCCCCTAAAGGTCTAACGGGCTGATGTCTCCTTTTGTGAGCCATTTGGAAGGAATGTTATGTCTCAGAAGACTTATTTTGTAGATCTCTTGTAGTGGAATACTGACTTCTGTTAGAAATAAAAATAATAAACAGTGCTATGAAACTCTGCTGGGAGAGGTGAGTATTTAAATATAATAAAGGAGAATGTTTGTTCTCTACAATTCGATCCCAAATGAGACCTGGAAATTCATCAATATGTCATATCTTTAACTGAAATCCTATCTCTACCAACTCAAGTTAATGAGTGCTCATTACTCCTAGGTCCCATGGCATGTGCCCTGGCCCGGGACCTACCATGCTGCCCCTAATGCCGATCCCTCCTCCCCACCCCCAGGCCTCACTTCACCTCTGCTCCACCAATGTATTTCTTTTCATCTATCAAGTCTCAGATCGGTGATCACTTCTTCCGACAGTCTTTCCTAATCATTAGGAGTTGCAAAATTGTCTCATTTGTATGCATCTGTGAAAAAGCATGAGCATTTATCTCTGTAGTTTTATTTGGCAATTTTAAAAATAAATGGGGGGGGGCAGGGGGGCTCAGTCCCTTTAGCTTCCAACTTTGGCTCAGGCCATGATCTTGGAGTTGGTGACCTTGAGGCCTGCATCCAGCTCTGTGCTGACAGCTGGGGGCCTGGAGCCTGCTTCCGATTCTGTGTCTCCCTCTCTCTCTGCCCCTCTCCCCCCTTCTTTCTCTGTCTCTGTCTCTCTTTTTCTGTCTCAAAAATAAACACTAAAAAATAAAATAACTTATTTTGTGCAATCATATTATAATAATCAGTGCACATGCCCTTTGCTTCCCCAGGCTTGTCCGATTTTTCAGGACACCTGGTACCTCCAGAGCCTAGGTCAGGATTGGGCACCTTGTGGGCTGCTCATTAATTCCTTTAAAATAAATATCTAATCAACTTATTTTTCAAAAAAATGAACCAGAAGTTATGCTGTCCACTCGATGTCAGAAGAAAAAGTAAGACTGAAGATCCTGCCCTCTAGGAAATACTGCCTCGCTTCTGTTTCCGACAGCATTGAGACCCGTCCGAGTTTGAGTTACGGGAGGGGTTTTCCAGCTTTGCCGTCTCTGACCGATGCAGTCACAGCGCGGTCCTGCCGCGAATTTCTCACGATGGGTTTGAAGACAGATCATTTTGCAGTGAGCACCTTCTAGTCCCAGACAAATGCTGGGAAGGGAGAAAGAGTGACGGACGTCAGGGTACACGAGGAGGAAAACAAACTCCCTCGGCAGACTGACACGGTCCCTGAGCACTGGCACCCAGAGCGGAAGCGGGGACACGAAGTCCAGTCACAGGGACGCCCAAAGGGCTCCCTTTGTCACCCCGCCCAGCAGTAAACTGGGACGGTCCCCCACCCGCGCTAGGCGGAGTTTCCAGCATGGCCCGGCAGGTCTGGGGGTCCCCAGCTTTTCCAGGTCAGAAGAGATGCGGACCCCAAGCACCCCCCCCCCCCTCCCGGGAACCCCTGCCTGCAGCCTAGGAAGGAATTTGGACTCTGGGTTTCAGTTATGCGTGGTTACGAGTTAGGGAGTTTACTGTATTGTTATTTTAACAACAAAAAGTGTAAGAGAAAGAGAGTCATCGTGAGTGACGATACGTATAAAGAAAAATCATTCAAAGTTACCGGGTTTGGGGGCACCCAGAAAATGGGTGTACGTTCCATAGGACATTCTAGAAGGATTTTAGAAACAGCTCCGGCAGGCCGGTTTCCGTAGTGTAGTGGTTATCACGTTCGCCTAACACGCGAAAGGTCCCCGGTTCGAAACCGGGCGGAAACAGCCGCCCGCTCGCTTTTTTCGCACTTTGCCCAGTGCTCCCAGTGCCTGAGACCCTGCGCCCTGCCCGGGACCCCACACGAACACACACCTTTGCCACCTGCCCCAACGCCACCAGCGCGGACCCTTGCGTCCCCAAAGGCTTTCTGACAACAGGAGACCTCCTGCCCCCCTAGCCCCCCCCCGCTTCCCTTCAACATCACATCCCTCTCCCACGGGCTGCACCCCAAGACCTCTCAGGTCCCCGCGGATAAGCCGTCCCCAACCCCGTAGTGGGCACCCTCCGCGCGGGGCCCACGCCTCCTCTGTCTTCACGCAGCCTTTTCACGAAAACCTGCTCTGGTTTTACCAACAGCATCACCTTCCTGTGACGCTAAGTGCTGCGTCCTGTCCGGGAATCGCCTGCCTTCCTCGAGGGCACCAGGAGTTCCCCGCACGACCTTGCGTCCACCTACTGCTTCCGCCTGGGCCGCGGGCACAGGGCTGACCCGGGGACAGGCAGGGGCCGGTGCGCAGAAGTGACCCGCAGAAGTAAATGTGACCACGGGGAAACCATCGGGAACCAAGGGCGATGCTCCCCGGACGCCGTCCATTTCCCACATCGTGTCCTCGCCGGACGCTGTCCCTGCACCTGGCGTCCGGGCTCTGTGTGCGGAGCAGAGGGCACCGGAGCGGATCCGGGTGCTGGGTGGCGCTGGGAAGCATTGCGTAAAGCGAGAAAAAGCGGGTCGACGGCTGTTTCCGCCCGGTTTCGAACCGGGGACCTTTCGCGTGTTAGGCGAACGTGATAACCACTACACTACGGAAACCACGCCGCACCCCGCTCGCCTCTTCCCGGATGGAGACTAGCCGGTCTCTGGGTCTCCCGGCTTTGTTCCCACCGGAGGCCTCTTTCCTTCCGGGAAATAGCAACCTTATTCCGCCTCTCTCTTGACTAAAAGCAAGAACCTTCGAGGCAGTGACTCGCTCCAAGGAAACACCGTCTAGGGGAAGAACGCCTTTCCAGATGCAGGACAGAAAGTGTAGGCCGCCTCGGGGTCTGGCGGGTGTCAGAAAATTCCTCCATGGGGTGGGGTGGGGGGGGATCCTGTTTACGTTTACCTGACCTCAGAGGGCTCCGTGACCTGCATCTCCCGGGTGCCAGACACGGGTCCTGGCTGGGATACTGACCCGGATCCGGTGGACTGACTGTGGAAGGGGCCCGTTGCGTGCGGGCCCCGCTTGACCCACAGAAGCTGAGGCCCGAGAGGGGGGTGTGCCCACCTGCGTGCCGGGCGGAGTGGGGACGGCCGTGGGGACCAGACCGTGGGACGTTGCCTGGCGGGGCTCGGTGCCCACGACGCCACTGGCCCGGCGCGGCGGGGACATGTCACGGGCTCCTGCTACGCACTGGGCGCGCTCGGGTCCCATACCCGCCGCCGTCGCTAATCCAACAGCGGGAGGGCCGCGCTCACAAACTGCGCCCGCCACGCCTCAGGGGACTGCCAGTGACCTTTGGGAGGGGGACCGGAGCCCCATCTCCGCGGCTCAGCAGGGCCCAGAGCTGGAAGGGGACGCGCCCCCTCACACCTGTGCCTACCAAACGCCCTCTCATTGTGACGGTCCTGGCGTTTCCCTAGGGACCGCGGGTCGTTTTACTGTGGGTAGTGGCTATCCAGTGTCCCCGCTATTCGCTGCGAAGGCTACCCTTCCCCTCGTCGACTCGCCTGGCACCGTTGTTGACAATCAGCTGGCGATGCGTGCCCGGTGTTGTTCTAGACTCTCGGTTACGTTCTGTGGGTTTGCACACCTCTCCTTTTGCCAGGACCTCAGTCTCGGTTTCCGTGTCGTGACAGACAGTCTCCCGTCAAGAAGAGAAATCCTCCAAGTCGGGTCCTCTTTTTGCAAAATGACGTTTCCTTCTGGCGTCTTTTGCGTTTCCAGGCGGATTTGAAAGACTGGCGTTTCCATGTCGGCGGGGCAGGGGGAAGACGCTTCCCCGGGATTCTGAGCGGGATTGTTGTCATTTCACCCGGATGCTGGTCCCTGAGCGCAGGACGCTTCCCCGTGTGCGCCGATCCGCCCTGATCCCCCCTCTTCCCCGCGGTGTGCTGCCCGCTCCGCGTGTGCGCAGAGCACTTTCGCCGCCCGAGGAGAGCACAGCCTTCCAGAAGGTCCCTGAGGAGCGAAAAGGCGCCTGTCCCCTGCGAGTAGGAGCGGCGTCCTCCGGGCCCTGCGGAGACCTGCTGTGCTCTGATCGCAGAGCTTCGGGAAGCCTTGCGTTTGCCGCAGGTGTTTTCCCGAAAAGAGGGAAACGGGACGCCCCGCCCCTTCCCAGCCCGGTTTCTGTGCGTCTTTTCGGGTGGGACGTTAGGATTTGGGGAAGACGAGATTTGCTAGTGGGTGCGGATCACGTGTGCCGGAAGGGGACTTTTTCTTTCAGTGTTTCTGTTGTGGAAAATCGAGTGGAATGAGAAAACTATGAAAACGTGGTTTTCCAGGGAGAGCTACCGCAGGAGCAGAGGCGGAAAGATTGAGGGACAGACGCGGGGGTGCGGGTGTGGCCGGTTAGCTCAGTTGGTTAGAGCGTGGTGCTAATAACGCCAAGGTCGCGGGTTCGATCCCCGTACGGGCCAGTGGTTCCTTTTACCTCCTAACCCCCCCGAGTTCACGGTTACCTGTGCTCCCCCAAGTCTTACACTTGGAGGTGTGAAGGATCACTGTCAACCACATTTCCCCGCTGGTCGGTTCCTAGAGCATAAAACGATCACAGGGTCAGGGTCATGAGCTCACCCACGACCTTGGGCGGGGGATTCATTATTAAAGAAGAAGAAATCAGTTGGATTTATTATAACTTAAAAAAAACAACGGTGTTTGTTATTACTAGCGGAACTTATTTTGTCCATGGTATATTCATTCTGTCATTTTACAATTAATTCCTTTGCCCAAAACCTTGCCCTTTGCCCATCTTCAGCCTTTACAACAATTTGCAGCCGGGAAGTAGCGTTTCCAACTCTTTTTATGGAATTTCCAAGATACTCAATGTTTTCCCCCCACACTTACTTGCTCCAAAGTATTTGATTTCCCCAATATTCGTTGAAGCTGATTTCTAGAGTCTGTAAGACAGCACTAAGCGATCCTGGGACATGTGTGGACATCTTTGCTGTCATCACGACTGGCTGGCCCTTCTGGCATTGAGGAAGTGAGCCCACGGGTGCCACGCATCCCGAAATCTGCTGGAGAGCCCGCAGATCGTCCTAAGCTCCGCTAGACTTGCAAATGTCCTTCTAGACTTTCTGTAAGTAAAAATGCTTTCCTTCCCTGAGCCTAAAACGAACTCTCTGTGCATGTAAATGCAAACATTTTCCCTGCTTTCGGTGTATTCCAGATTTTTAAAGTGAGGGTCCATTGACTTTTGTTTCACCTGCTGAGACGTGCTTATGTTAGAAAAGCGTGTCACTGAGAGCAGTTCACTTGGTTTTGGGTCACGAGTGAAACCTGCCTGTGTCATGGTACTGAGTCTAGGTCCAAGTGTCCCCAGCGCACGTATCGGCACCGGGTGTAAAGTCCGTGTTCCACGGCTGTTTATTGAATGAATGAGTCCTCACTACACAGGCTGCCGCCCACGCTTTCCTTCTGCCATCTGATAGGTGCAAAGAAAGGGATGCTCAGGAGTGTTTCATTATTTACAGTTCTCTAATGAGTCCGTCTAAGTCTCTTGGCATACGTATAGGACATTTGAATTTTCTTTTCTGTGCACCGTGTGTTGATAGCCACACACAGGGGTATTCGTCTTTTTCTTACCGATTTGCAGGCTCTCGTTAAATATGAGGACCATTGTCATTTGTCTATGATGTGAAACAAAAACACCCTAATTTGTCATTTGCCTTTTGACTCCCCTTGTGACTGATTCTGTCTTGCACAAAAATGCTCATGTTTGTAGTTACAATGCTCAGATTTGAGGTTTTAGTTTCCGCGTTTCCACTTTACCACCGTAACAACTTTTCCCGATGTGTTCTTGTGGAAAGTTCACGTTTCCGTATTTACATTTAAATCTGTGACCCGCCGTGGTAAATGTGCCTATTTAACAGGAGCTGTATGATTCCTGTGCAGGGATCCCCTTGGCATGCAAGGGGATGCAAGGGGAATGCAAGAAAAAAGTAGAGAAGAGAAAGTTTGGGAACAGGAGGGTCCCCTGGGCTGATGGCCCAAGTGACGGCTTTATTGTTGCTGTACACAATCTTTTATATCCAGACTCTTATGGGTCAGGCCGTTCTAAGAATAAACAGGTTTCACATGATCGCTGCCAACCAAAACATTTAGTTCTGTGTTTCTTGTGCATTTTCTAGACGGGTCACAAGACCTTGTTAAGATTGCTAGCAAAACACAGTTCCCATGTTTGTTTCTATCTGACTCGGGGTAGAAAAAGGGAGGTACCATTACTGGCAACACCTGCAGACCACGGGCTTCAGGAATGAACTCTCTCAGCCTTGACAAGGCTTTCGTATGTCCTTGAGAGTGGGGGAATGGGAGGGGGAACCACCGGGTTGGCTAAGTCAACAGGGAACGTTGCTCGACCCGGTCTCAGCCTGGCGCCGGGGCCCGGCCCCCCCACACCCACCATTGCTTCTCCCACTGATATGAAATGCTGTCCTATGTGGAAATCCTTGCTCGTTTCCACATTTAAGTAGCAGTGATCTGGTTCCTTTGAGAGTAAAGGAGCATGGAACCTGGATCCCTACAAATATGAGTTTGAATTCTGTGGTTTTCCCTTTGTCTCCCAAGGTTCTCCTTTCTGAAAGGGAGACACTCCCTAACTCAGACCCCTGCACGAACAGTAACTATCAGCTGGTTTGCAGGCATGAATCCCTTTCCCTGTGGCAGAAAGTACTGCTTTCCTTTAGAAACTCTCTTTATTTGCCAAGTTTCCTGTCCTCATCCAGTAGCATCGTCCTGCTTCTTTAATATTTTAATCGTTCATTCCTGATATGTCTAACTACATGGAATTTCACCTCAGCAGTGCACATATGAAGCAAATGCTTGACTTTAAGTCTTTTCAATGAAAGCAACAGATTTTCACCAGTGAAGCTTCTGTGGCATCCCGGGCCCAGGGTGTCTCTTGTTCCCTCAACAGATTCCAAGTCTGAGATTTTTCTCAGGTTCAGAAACAGGAGAAAGTTTGTGATTGTTACCGGTGTAACCACCCTCAGTATCTGGCTTATCATCGCGTTTCCTTTGCGGACACAACCTGAGATGAACTGTGCCCACAAGTCTCTGTGAGGCAGGTGCTTGGCTGGGGCCCTGCCTTTGCTGCTTATCGTATTTCGTGTCACCAGGAGGCTTCAGGCAGTGAAACTCTGTTAGTGGCTTCTGTTGCTGTGATGTCCTCTCATCCCCGTTGTTGGCAGAGTCTAGTTTCTCTGACCCTCAGCCCCCCCCCCCCGCAGAGAAGAGCTAACAGAGAGAAATTCGATGTAGCTTTTTATGTGCTGCTCTAAAAAAAATTGCCTACGATGAGATCGTGAAGATTTCTCCCATTATTTTTTTAAAGTGTATCTATTTATTCTGAAAGGGAGACGATCCCAAGCAGGCTCCAGATGTCAGCACAGAGTCCCGTGGGGGGCTCGATCCCACAAACCATGAGAGTGTGACCTGAGTTGAAATCAAGAGTCGGACACTTAACCAACCGAGCCCCCCAGGCGCCCTCTCAGATTATTTTCATGGGAAAGTTCTCTCATTTTTCCTTTGGGATCACCGTGCACCCCTCAGTCCCACGGCCTGGGGTGAAAGCCCCCCATACTCAGCTCCCCTCCCGATCTGCAGGGTCAACCCGCCCTCTCCCCACCGCCCCCCCCCCCCCGCCCCCGGCCCCGCTCCCCAGCGCTGTCCCTGCAAACGCGGGGCTCTGGGAGCTCAGAGGTTAGCGATCCGTTCCCTGGATGTGGAAGCGCCCGGCCCGGCCCTCAGCCCAGTACAGACACTGGGATCCGTGCGTCGTGGTTTTTCTTCTCCATAAAAAAAAAAAAAAGTCTGTGACCAAACACACACACCAACAACCTGCCATGAGGCCGCGTCCCGGTCTCCTGTGTCACCGCGGGAAAGCTCACACGCGGCGTCGCGAGTCCCGCAGCGGAGCGGGTGCCGGGTCCCCGGCAGGGCCGGCGAGCAGCAGGTGCGGTGGCGGACACCTGCGGGCGCGCGTCCCGCTTCCCAAGGCCGTGTCCGCGTGTCCCGCGGCCTTCTGTCCGTCCCACGCCCGGAACCCCGCCTCAGCGCCCTCCCTTCCCCGGCCAGGACCGCGCGGTGCCTCAGGGGGCCGTCTGCGGAGCCGCCTCCTGCTGGTGGCCGCGCGTGGCCGCCCCGCCGGGAAGCAAGGGCCGCGGGCAGCGGGGGCGGCTCGGCAGGTGCGGCGGGTGCAGGGCGCGCGGACAGCAGCGGAACCGCAGGCGGACCGGGTCCCGGGGGCGCAGGTGCACCTGGAGGGGGGCTGGGGGGTGGGAGGGGCGAGAGGCAGGATGGAGGCGGAAGGTGCGCAGGGTCTCCGCACCCCGAGTCCGCTCCAGTCCCCCTGCTCCGCACACAGAGCCCGGACGCCAGGTGCAGGGACACCGTCCGGCGAGGACGATGTGGGAAATGGACGGCGTCCGGGAAGCATCGCCCTTGGTTCCCGACGGTTTCCCCGTGGTCACATTTGCTGCAGCGGGTCACTTCTGCGGGTCACTTCTGCGCACCGGCCCCTGCCTGTCCCCGGGTCAGCCCTGTGCCCGCGGCCCAGGCGGAAGCAGTAGGTGGACGCAAGGTCGTGCGGGGAACTCCTGGTGCCCTCGAGGAAGGCAGGCGATTCCCGGACAGGACGCAGCACTTAGCGTCACAGGAAGGTGATGCTGTTGGTAAAACCAGAGCAGGTTTTCGTGAAAAGGCTGCGTGAAGACAGAGGAGGCACGGGCCCCGCGCGGAGGGTGCCCACTACGGGGTTGGGGACGGCTTATCCGCAGGGACCTGAGAGCTCTTAGGGTGCCGCCCTTGGGAGAGGGATGTGATGTTGAAGGGAAGCGGGGGGGCTGGGGGGGCAGGAGGTCGCCTGTTGTCAGAAAGCCTTTGGGGACGCAAGGGTCCGCGCTGGTGGCGTTGGGACAGGTGGCAAAGGTGTGTGTTCGTGTGGGGTCCCGGGCAGGGCGCAGGGTCTCAGGCACTGGGAGCACTGGGCAAAGTGCGAAAAAAGCGAGCGGGCGGCTGTTTCCGCCCGGTTTCGAACCGGGGACCTTTCGCGTGTTAGGCGAACGTGATAACCACTACACTACGGAAACCACGCCGCACCCCGCTCGCATCCTCCCGGATGGAGACGAGCCGGTCTCTGGGTCTCCCGGCTTTGTTCCCACCGGAGGCCTCTTTCCTTCCGGGAAATAGCAACCTTATTCCGCCTCTCTCTTGACTAAAAGCAAGAACCTTCGAGGCAGTGACTCGCTCCAAGGAAACACCGTCTAGGGGAAGAACGCCTTTCCAGATGCAGGACAGAAAGTGTAGGCCGCCTCGGGGTCTGGCGGGTGTCGGAAAATTCCTCCATGGGGTGGGGTGGGGGGGGAATCCTGTTTACGTTTACCTGACCTCAGAGGGCTCCGTGACCTGCATCTCCCGGGTGCCAGACACGGGTCCTGGCTGGGATACTGACCCGGATCCGGTGGACTGACTGTGGAAGGGGCCCGTTGCGTGCGGGCCCCGCTTGACCCACAGAAGCTGAGGCCCGAGAGGGGGGTGTGCCCACCTGCGTGCCGGGCGGAGTGGGGACGGCCGTGGGGGCCAGACCGTGGGACGTTGCCTGGCGGGGCTCGGTGCCCACGACGCCACTGGCCCGGCGCGGCGGGGACATGTCACGGGCTCCTGCTACGCACTGGGCGCGCTCGGGTCCCATACCCGCCGCCGTCGCTAATCCAACAGCGGGAGGGCCGCGCTCACAAACTGCGCCCGCCACGCCTCAGGGGACTGCCAGTGACCTTTGGGAGGGGGACCGGAGCCCCATCTCCGCGGCTCAGCAGGGCCCAGAGCTGGAAGGGGACGCGCCCCCTCACACCTGTGCCTACCAAACGCCCTCTCATTGTGACGGTCCTGGCGTTTCCCTAGGGACCGCGGGTCGTTTTACTGTGGGTAGTGGCTATCCAGTGTCCCCGCTATTCGCTGCGAAGGCTACCCTTCCCCTCGTCGACTCGCCTGGCACCGTTGTTGACAATCAGCTGGCGATGCGTGCCCGGTATTATTCTAGTGCAACTGTCAACTGCAGCGAGACCTTTGGAGCTGAGCTGGCCAATTAGTTCAGCTGGTTAGAGCGCGGTGCTAATAACACCAAGGTCGCCTGACCACCTGAGTTCAATGCTACCTGCAAAGATTTGGTTCCGCTCTCCTAAGTTTTGCACTTGAAGGAGTTCTAAAGGATCACTGTTGCCAGGGTTCCCTGCTGGCTCAGTTAGCTCCTAGCGCCTATGACTATGCATGAGCTCAAGCCCCACCTTGGGCAGAGGCTTCGTTAAGGAAAAAAAAAAAAAAATCAAATGGATTTATTATAACTTTTTATTTTTATTTTTTAAATTTTTAAATGTTTATTTTTGAGAGAGAGAGAGAGAGAGAGAGAGCACAAGCAGGGGAGGGGCAGAGAGAGACACACAGAAACTGAAGCAGGCTCCAAGGCTCTGAGCTGTCAGCACAGAGCCTGACAAGGGGCTTGAACTCACAATCTGTGACATCATGACCTGAGTTGCCCTCACGAACTGTGACATCATGACCTGAGCCGAAGTCGGATGCTTAACTGACTGAGCCACCCAGGCACCCTGATTTATTGTAACTTTTTAAAAAACAATGGTGTTTGTTCCTTAGGTAATTGTGGAACCTATCTTGTTCATGGTACATTCATTCTATTATTTTACAATCAATTCTCTTGCCCAAAACCTTACCCTTTAACCTTTCCATCTTTAGCCTTTACAACGATTTTCAGCCTGGGAATAACCTTCCTAACTCCTTCTATGAAGTTTCCAAGATACTAATTTTATTCGTGCTTACTTGCTACAAAGCATTTCATTTCCCTCTTGTTCGTCGTAAGTGGTTTCTAGAATGTGTAAGACAGCACTAAGGGACATTGCGGAAATGTGGGCACATTTTGATTGTCATCACGACTGGCTGGCTTTTCTGGCATTTAGTAAGTGAGGCCAGGGGTGCTACCCATCCTGAAATCTACTGGAGAGCCCACAGATGTCCTAAGCTCCACTAGACTTGCAAATGTCCTTCTAGATTTTTTGTTGTTGTTTCTTTGTTTGTTTATTTGTAATTTAGATCCAAGGTAGTTGACATATACTGTAATAATGGTGTCAGGAGTAGAGTTGAGTGATTCATCACTTACATGTAAGACCCAGTGCTCATCCCAACAAGTGCCCTCCTCAGTGCCCGTCACCCTTCTAGCCCATCCCCCCACCTCCCACCAGAAACCCTCAGTTTGTTCTCTGTATTTAAGAGTCTCTTATGGTTTGCCTCCCTCTCTGTTTTTATTTCGTTTCCTTCCTTTCAGACTCTTTTGTAAGTAAAAATACTTTCCTTGCTTGAGCCTAGAACCGAACACTCTTCGCAGAGTGGAAACCCAGAAACTAAAAACCTGAAAGTGTTGATAATTATAACTACAAACATGACCATTCTTTTGCAAGGGAAATCAATCATAAGGCGAGTCGAAAGGCAAATGACAAATCAGAATGTTTGTGTTTCACATCAAAGACAAATGACGAATGGTCCTCATAATTAAGATCCTACAAATGGGTAAAGAAACAAACAAACAAACAAAACCCCCAAATACCCCTGTATGTGGCTATCAACACACAGTGGATAACACACAGTGCTGTCTTACAAATTCTAGAAATAACTTGCCATGAAAAGGGGGGAAATGAAATGCTTCTCACCAGGGAAGTGTGAATAAAGTGAGTGTCTTGGCAATTCCACAAAAGGAGGTGGAAAGGCTCCTTCCAGGCTGAAGATCGTTGTAAAGGCTGAAGACGGGAAGGTTAAAAGGGCAAGGTCTTAGCGAAGGGAATTGGTTGCAAAATAATAGAATGAATATACCATGGACAAAACTGGTTTCACAATTACGTAATGAAGAAATGCCGTGGATTGTGGATTTGTTTAAATCATGGTAAGACTAGTTGGTGTTTTTGTTTTGTTTTGCTTTATTACAGAACACTGAGCAAATTGGGGCAGGAACTCATGATCCCGTGAGGAAGAGTCACATGTGCTACCAAGTGAGGCAGCAGGACCCCGGTAGCAGGGATTCTTTAGAATGACTTCAAGTGCCAACTTGGGGGAAAAACCACATCTTTGTAGGTGGTGTTGAACTCCTGGTAAAAAGGGACGTGGCCAGTACGGGGCTCGAACCCGCGACCTTGGCGTTATTAGCACCACGCTCTAACCAGCTGAGCTAACCGGCCAGGTCGGCTCTCGGGGGCTCTGCTTTTCGGGACTCCACCCTAGGACGCCGCTCCTACTCGCAGGGGACAGGCGCCTTTTCGCTCCTCAGGGACCTTCTGGAAGGCTGTGCTCTCCTCGGGCGGCGAAAGTGCTCTGCGCACACGCGGAGTGGGCAGCACACCGCGGGGAAGAGGGGGGATCAGGGCGGATCGGCGCACACGGGGAAGCGTCCTGCGCTCAGGGACCAGCATCCGGGTGAAATGACAACAATCCCGCTCAGAATCCGGGGAAGCGTCTTCCCCCTGCCCCGCCGACATGGAAACGCCAGTCTTTCAAATCCGCCTGGAAACGCAAAAGACGCCAGAAGGAAACGTCATTTTGCAAAAAGAGGACCCGACTTGGAGGATTTCTCTTCTTGACGGGAGACTGTCTGTCACGACACGGAAACCGAGACTGGGGTCCTGGCAAAAGGAGAGGTGTGCAAACCCACAGAACATAACCGAGAGTCCAGAATAACACCGGGCACGCATCGCCAGCTGATTGTCAACAACGGTGCCAGGCGAGTCGACGAGGGGAAGGGTAGCCTTCGCAGCGAATAGCGGGGACACTGGATAGCCACTACCCACAGTAAAACGACCCGCGGTCCCTAGGGAAACGCCAGGACCGTCACAATGAGAGGGCGTTTGGTAGGCACAGGTGTGAGGGGGCGCGTCCCCTTCCAGCTCTGGGCCCTGCTGAGCCGCGGAGATGGGGCTCCGGTCCCCCTCCCAAAGGTCACCGGCAGTCCCCTGAGGCGTGGCGGGCGCAGTTTGTGAGCGCGGCCCTCCCGCTGTTGGATTAGCGACGGCGGCGGGTATGGGACCCGAGCGCGCCCAGTGCGTAGCAGGAGCCCGTGACATGTCCCCGCCGCGCCGGGCCAGTGGCGTCGTGGGCACCGAGCCCCGCCAGGCAACGTCCCACGGTCTGGCCCCCACGGCCGTCCCCACTCCGCCCGGCACGCAGGTGGGCACACCCCCCTCTCGGGCCTCAGCTTCTGTGGGTCAAGCGGGGCCCGCACGCAACGGGCCCCTTCCACAGTCAGTCCACCGGATCCGGGTCAGTATCCCAGCCAGGACCCGTGTCTGGCACCCGGGAGATGCAGGTCACGGAACCCTCTGAGGTCAGGTAAACGTAAACAGGATCCCCCCCCACCCCACCCCATGGAGGAATTTTCCGACACCCGCCAGACCCCGAGGCGGCCTACACTTTCTGTCCTGCATCTGGAAAGGCGTTCTTCCCCTAGACGGTGTTTCCTTGGAGCGAGTCACTGCCTCGAAGGTTCTTGCTTTTAGTCAAGAGAGAGGCGGAATAAGGTTGCTATTTCCCGGAAGGAAAGAGGCCTCCGGTGGGAACAAAGCCGGGAGACCCAGAGACCGGCTAGTCTCCATCGGGGAGGAGGCAATGCGTGTGTGCCGTAGTTTCCGTAGTGTAGTGGTTATCACGTTCGCCTAACACGCGAAAGGTCCCCGGTTCGAAACCGGGCGGAAACAGGAAGGTCTCTCTCCCGGGGGAGTGTTACTTTTGAGGTTTCCCTGGAGCTGCGCTGGCGGCACAAGACCCCCCTCCAAGGGGCCCTCCCTGGAGCCTGCAGCGCTGGGGGCCTCTCTCTTGGGGGGGATCGGTCTCCCCTCCTTCCCAAGCGCCCCCACCCCCTGCCCCAGGACTTCTCAGAGCTAAGGTCTCCAGTTAACGTATTTATTTCCAGATCAATATATCCAGATATTGGGTGAATTTTGAGGAGGAGAGTGAGGGAGAGACAGAAGAGCGGAGATGTCGGGGGGGGGGTGCAGATGGGGCGGACAGGAATCACAGGAATCGGCGGGGACATCTCAGGGGCGCGCGGCCACTCAGGCCGGCGCTCCACTCGCCAGGTCCCCAGGAATACCTCAGGGACTTGGACCTCAGGCTGATCTGATGCCCGCCTGGCCCCGGGGAGGCGGTGCTGCCAGACTTGGGGGCAGTCTGTGTGGCACAAGGCCCTGGCCAGGCCCTTCCCTCCAGGGCCACCTGCTGCACTCAGCTTGGGTGGAGCAGCACGTGTGGCACTTGGAGCCGGAACGCTCGTGGCGCACGTGGGACAGGGTTAGGGTGTTGCCCTGCACGCTGTGCACCGGGGCCCTGCGGGACCTTTGCCCGGGACTCAACGTCCAGCTGGGAGGAGGTCCCCGGGCTCAGGCCTGGACCGTTCCTGTGGGGGGAGGGGCCCCACGTGGGACCTCCCAAGTGGGGTCATTTGCTGCATTTGGAAGTCAGGACGTGTGGGGGAGGCTTAATAGTGACTTGGTTGTGTTAGTCTCATATTTTCCCCAAGACTATGAGCCGTGCCCAACAGGCTTCCTTTGCAACTGGCTGATCGGGTCAGGGGTTTGCTCCTGTGGGTTCGAAGCCCATATACAGAGTTCATGTTTGGCTGGTGTTCCCCTCAGCAAGAAAGTTTGTTTTGTTGGTGCCCGAGCTGGACTCATAAGAATGTAAATCGATTTAAAACATTAGGAGACATCTTCAGGCTGTTTATTTATTGTTCTGCCTCTTAGACCTCAAAACCGGCCCTTTGGGCTTCAGGCCTAAAAATAAAGTGGCTCGGTTTGGGGTGTTAAGTAGGTTTTCCAAAGGATCTCACACACTTCCGGCAGGCATCCTGGAATATCGCTGAAAGACGGCAGTGTGGGGGGCAGATCTTTGGATGGGGGACCTGGTCATCCATTTCACCCGGATATCAGCATAGACGTGAACTCACGTGCAGCGACTAACGGTTCGGCTGACTGGTCAGAGTGGGCACCGAGTAGAAGATCGCTGTCATATGATAACTTCCACCAGCTTGCCTACACCCAGAAGCAGGGAACAGCTCAGGAGCCAGGATGATTCTGCAGGTTTTGTCTGCCAGCCTTAGTAATCAGCAACCCTGGCGGGCTAATTGGTCACAGAAACGGAGTAGCCTAGTGGCAGGAATGGGCCCATAACATGGGGTGCCACTAATCAAGGCTGATCGAGTCGCCGCTACAGCCACACCCTGAGCCTGCCAGCCGGAAGAGCGATGCGGGGTCCTTGACACAGCGCCTCTCTAGAGGAAAGTGACTTGCCTCTTATTAACTTAGCCAGGAAAACAGGACACCCAGATCCTGGAGAAGTTACTGGCGGCATGAACTCATTTCGTGGAGGCAGTGGCTCTGAGCGGCCAGGGTGGTGCACTGGACGTGAGGGGCGACCAGAGCCCCCGGACCCACCCTGTCTGACGCCAGGCGCTCCTCAATCCAGGACACCTCTAAAAAGTCGTCGCAACTAACATCTCTCCTAAAATCAGGATGATTGAACAGCCTCACATTGTACTTGAAGCAAAGCCAAGTTCCTCAGATCTCCTCCAAGGTCCTGCGCATTCTAACCCTGCATTTCTCTCCATCTCATCGCCATTCTTCTCCTTCTTGCTTGTGCTCTGGCCGCATCGTGCTCTCCACCTGACCCCCCCTCTTCCCGTCGGGTGTCCCTGCAGTCTCAGTAAGCCCCCACGGACCCCTGAGTTTAGAGCTGCACCCTACTCCCCACGCCACAGTCCCCCACCCAGCCCCGATCTCTCCATCCCATTTAACAGCTCCTTGTACATTATGTAATTGTCAACAAAAGGACTCTGATATAGACACGTAAACTACATGGGCTCTGCCCACCTGCTGTCTCCTCTTTTGTCTCGTCTCCCACTCTCCCCACCAGTCTTCGTCCCCAGACACACTGGCGTGTCTCAGGCTTTCTCTCCTCAGGTGGTTTTGCCCACGAGGTTCTTTCCGGTGTGTGAAAAAAGGAAGCCACCGCTGGCCCCCTCTCCTGTCTCTCACTCAGCCCCTTCCTGTCTGCTTCTCCCACATTCTCTTTGTCAAACCACTGACTGCACCCCCAAAGTCTTGTCTACCTGAGATGAGATGACATTTCTGAATTAAACACGCCCCCACTGTGACTTCTTCCACCTCTTCACTGACGGTCTGGTTTTGCCTCAGTTGTGTAGCATGCGGCCGGGGACTCAGACAGAGCAGCATCGGGGCACCTGGGTGGCTCAGTGGGTTGAGTGTCCGACTCAGGTCATGATCTCATGGGTTCGTGAGTTTGAGCCCTGCCCCCTTCCCCCCACCCCCACTCGCTCTCTCTCAAAATAAATAAATTTTTATTTTTTTAAAAAAAGGAGTAAGAAATGTGGCCAGGATTCTATTTATGTGTCCTCAGTTCAGTTAAAGGAAACAAACACATTCTGGGGCAGCCCTCTGAAGCATAATGGGACAATGTCTATCAAAATTATCAGAGCAAACATTCTCTGACATATTTTCTATACGTGTGCAGGACATCATGACGTGAGATATGGTGTATGTTCGTAGATAGGAACAGTGTTTGCCACAGCAGTTTGTGGGGAAATTTTAATTGTCGGTTAAACTGTGGTACATCCCATATAACTGAAGACTACGGCAGTTTAAAAGAGGAAGAAAACCACTTTCCTGTTTTGATATGGGAGGATCACAAAAATACCTTCTAAATAAAAAAATAAAGCAACACACACATACACACACACACACACACAACCTGGATAAAATGCCATATCTATCAAGAGAAAAGAGAAAATATTTGTCCGGGCAGAGAGAGAGGGAGACAGAGAGAATCCCAAGCAGGCTCCGCACCGTCAGCACAAAGCCCAACTCGGGGCCCAACCCCAGGAACGGTGAGATCATGACCTGAGCGGAAATCAAGTCAGACACTTAACCGACTAAGGCACCCTGGCGCCCCATTAGCCAATGATCTTTAAATGACCTTCCTTGTAAAGTCACCTTGAACTTGTACAGACACTGTTATTAGAAGGAGTCATTTGCGCACTATTTGGTTTTGGAAGTCTCGAGAGAGTAAAGGGCGTCCTAGGTGACTATTTGGTGGAAATATTTAGCCACTAATTAAATTAGACCTTATTATATTTATTATAAAAATTGATTATCTTGGTTGTCCTAAAATATCCAGATAAGAAACCGTATGTTCACTGTTTCAAGTAGTTGATTTTCTAATTTATTTAGAGAAAATCTGATTTACCATTCTTATGACCTGCTGGGAGAACTTCCTTCTCCTAAACGAGAATCACTTCACATATCTGATTTTGTAAATCAATTTCCTTGACCCATCTGTACAGGGCAAACATCTACTTAGGAACATCTGCCCTGCCCCTGACCACCCTGCAAATTGCCTTTCTTTCCTCTCAAGTCCCAGACCCCTGCCCCCTTGTTAGTTCCGGATGCCGGAGGCGACTCGGGCAGACGGTCTTCGAAATTTCTAGGTCTGTGTGGATTCCTCCTATTAAATTTGATGTTCGCCCATTAATGTGTCACATGTCAATCGGATTCTTAGTTCAGCAAGGACCTTGATGGGCCCGGAGTTCACACCCACCCGGACAACATCTGACTCGCATCCATTTTCCAGAGTCCGGAAGGGGCGTGTTGGAAGCCTGGAGTCCAGCTGGGTCCCTGTCAACTGCACGGTCCCGCGGGTGGCTCTCCCTCACTCCTCCACCTCACCTCCTACCTCTGTCAACCGAAGTTTTCACCCGCCTGTCCCCTGCCCGCCTGGAACACAATGGGGGAGCCTCCTCCTGACCCACCCCGGCCATTACATCCTGCTGAGAACTCTTCAGGGGACCCGGCTGGGCAGGCAGGGGCGTGGGGGTGGGGGCCGTGGTGGAGACAAGTGGGGCAGGACCCCGGGAGAGGTGGAGCCGGAGGACCGCGAGGGGCGAGTCCCCCGCTGGGCCAAGCAGGCCAGGGGACAGAGCGGGGACAGCACCGGCTTCAGACTCTGGGCAGGGGCCCGTCAGGGGTCAAGTGCCACAGAGGGAAGGGACCCCCCTGTCACAAACTGTCCGAGGTCGAGTTTACAGAATTAACTTTCCACGCGTCTCATCAGTGACTGTCCGCGAGTGAATTTCTTGTCACGGCCCACGACCCCGCGCGGTGCCCAAGAGGGACCGGGGCTGGGGCCGAGGCGCTCTTTCCGTTCCGCAGGGCAAAGTCCAGACTTGATTTAGAAGGCAGAGAGCATGATTGCTTTGGGCCCGAGACGGAACCTCCCGGCATGTCTTGCGTCTCCGCTCGCTGAGGTGTTGGGCGGGAGCCGCTCCCATCCCTCGGCGACCGGTCCCACCGCCCGTCGGGGCCACAGCCTCTCCAGACTTCGGGACGCGGCCGCACGCAGTTCCCACCCCCCGGGGCTCAGGCCTTCCCAGCCCCCCACAGAAGAAACGCGGATGGGACTGGGGGTCGAAGGTTCCACGTGGAGGAAAACCCAGCAGCGGACGGTCAGTGTCAGAGATCCCGGGCGCGGGGTGGGGCGCGGCAGGTGCGCGCGTCGGGCCCGTCCTGGCCTAACCCCGAATCCGCCCGGTGGGCTCTCTGGGAAGGGAGTGGGGCCAGAAGAAGCCCAGGAATAGCAGCCCTGTCTGTACTCTGACTCCACTAAGGAAACTGCCCCAAAGTCCTTCACGGAACGTGTGCTGGGAATCCCCGCGCTCGGAGCCGGCGAAAGGCCCCCGGGGGGCGGCTCAGGTGCCGAGACGCGCCGTCCTCGCGTGTGGACCCGCACGGTGGGGGCTCGGGCCGCCCGGGGTCGTCCTCCAGGCCGTTTGCGGGTCCCTCCTGCTCACTTGTCCCGAGCGGAGCGCCCAGCAGGAGGCCGGGGGCCGGGGGGGGGGGGGGGGGGTGCGATGCGCCGGTCCTCCCTCCCCACCACAGGTGCCCCAGGGTCGCAGGGACCCTCCTCCCGTCCCGTCCCCGGTCCCCCGCGCAGGTGCAGGGCCCCCAGAAGGAAATCAGCCTTGATAAGCAAGCGGAGTGAAGGACCGCAGGCCTCGGCCTCAGGTGTCCCCACCTCCCAGGGCGCGTGTGAGCCTCACGTGAGGTAACAATACAAACACCTGTCACAAAACCTGAACCTCGGTGACGGCTCGGCCCGGGTCACGACCTCACCTGTGCTCCTATTTAGGGGCCCGGAGCACCCCGTTCCGGAACCGCTTGGGGGGAATACGCAGGTAAAAGGGGGAGATGGTTGGTGACGTTTGGAAGCCGGTGTTTTCCAGTAAGACCCTGGGGTAGGAGGTGTGCGACAGGTGACCGTCCACGACTCCATCCCGGAGGAGGAAAAGCAACGTGTGTCCTCCTTCCCATCAACTGGATTTAAGGAAGGAGAAGTAGGTCATCCAAGTCTTTAGGGAAGTGACTCAGGAGGTGGGTCCCATGGTGTAATGGTCAGCACTCTGGACTCTGAATCCAGCGATCCGAGTTCAAATCTCGGTGGGACCTTGCGTGGCTCTTTTTCCAACTTCGGGCTCCTCCTTTCCCCAAGCCAAACCCTTTTGCAAAGGAACCCCTGTGCCCAAACTTACTCCTGGCATTCCTTCCTGTACTAGCCCCTGTCTGCAGTCACCAGTATTGGGAACAAAAAGAATGCCCTCTGCCCTTCAAGGTTGTTTAGCTGAATTAAGGATTAAAGTCACATGAGACATATTAAAAGGAGAAACTCAAATTTAATTTCAAACTTCAGGGAACCCAAACAGACATGAGATTCCAAAGACAGCAAAACAAGCTGTCTGTATATGTTATTCAGAACTAAGGAGAGAGGGGTCCCTGGAAGGGAAGGGCGATAAAAAAGAATGTTTGGTGGACACTGTTTGTAGGGCCACTCAGAAGCAAGGGGACAAAGAGAGAACTTTGGTCAAACGGGCCTTCCCAGGGTCCTCCTCTCTGTCTACTGCCCCTGGTTCAAAGTATGACGTAATTCTATGCTGATAGCTTTCTTCCTGCTGCAGGATCTTTTAGGCAGTTGTGTGTGGGTTGGGGGGGTGTCAGTTTCTTCCTGAGTTTTCTGGGCCTTGATTGTCTTCAGCTCAAAATAATCTGCAAGCCCACGTGACACATTTTGGAGTGGCCTGCCCTTGGCCCCTGCACTTGCCAAAGGCTAGCTTAATGCCTGGGGTGCACAGCTGGTTGTGGGGAGGAGGGCAGGGGAAGGAGAAATCTCTCCAGGAAATGCGCAAGGAAACCTCCCAAACCTTGCTGGAACTGGAAGTTTCTAGAGAAGATCTGCAAACGGAGACACGAGGAAAGATGGCCTGTGAGAGGAGCCAGAGAAAACCTGGTGATAGTCGTGGACCCAGAAAGTCAGGATGGAAATTGACAAAAGGATGTACCCCAAGCTATGGGCGCAGGTGGTCGAGCAAACTGTCCTCAGACAAGACCGTGAGAACCACAGCCCTAATTCAGAGGTCTGGGTCGGTAGATCCGATCCGATCCGCGATAGTCAATACTCGGTAGACGTGAGGCTTCGAGTTTGCACGAGCAAGCTTTACACGTTCGGGGAAGGGGAAATGAGCTGATTCAGAGACTTCTTCCCCAGGATAGCGTGTTTACTCCACGGGCCTCGACTGTTCTGGATGTGGGTTCCCTGAGGACTTGGCCTGGAGCCACCTCCAGCCCTCTCTGCTGTTGCCGGTCCGGCCCTCAGATCTGGGAGCCCCTTGTGCACCAAGAGCAGGTGACCAAAGTCAGTCTTCTGTGACCGTCCCCAGTGACCTCGAGGAGATCTCCAATGCAGAAAAAAGAGAAAACCAGTCAAGTGCAGGCACGCAAGCAATATTTTTGAACAACCAGATAGGACAGAAACATATGTATTAAGATTAACTATGGGCTTTTTAAGTAGTGATGTGGAAATCCGCACATCTTAATTGTTACAACCGAACAGACCATATCTTGCGAGTGCAAGGGATTGGAGCTCGGCGGCGATCAATCAAGTTTCCCTCCCCTTCCTGCCTACGACCCCTTGTGAGCGGACCAGCTTCGCAGCAGCTCTCAGAGCGGTCTGAACCAGTCTCCCTGGCCATAGTCCTCGGGCAGATGACGAATAAAACACTGACTAACCCACTTTGAAGTTGGCTTTTCCCCCCAGGGGACAGATCGTTGTGCGGGTTGGAAAAGTGCGGCTGCTCTGGGAACTGCTGGGGCCCTTTCGGTTTGGAAGGAGGCTCTGATGGAAGAGGAGAGCAGGGCGAGAAGCCGGATGTGGTCAGAAAAAAGCAGCTCCAGTGTCAGTGAAGATCGGAGAATTCATGCCACCGAGGCCAGAGGGCTGGAGATGGGGACACAGAGAAACACTTTCCTAAAATGTCCCTTCCCGACCACGCACCTGCTCCTGATGGATGTGAGCCCTCCCTGCTAGCACATCCCCTTGCAAATCAGGCCGGTCTATTTCCTTTTATGCGACAGACTTCTGCGACCTGTGACCTCGGGGGGTAAAAACATCCCCACTGACCAGAAAGGACAATTGGAAATACTGGCGTCTCTGACATTCTGGAAGTATTGTCTGTAGGCAGGACAGGGGGCGGCGTCTCAGTTGCATATTTTATACGATCTCTTGGAGAAGGAGGTGACAAGCTTCGCATCTACTTCAGAGTAACATCACACTAAACGAAAGGGAACAGACATGTATCACGGAAAGTTGGCGCTTTAATTCTTTTTACTCATTCGGACTCATAAGAAAATCCTCCTCGACTTTTGTCAAAGAAAAGAGATAACCACATTTTGTAAAAGTTATTTGTACATGGTTGCAAGTCCCTTCTTTGCTAGCGCTTTTATTCACTGCTATGATGTATTTATTAGATTCAGTGACAGGAAATGTATTAAAGAGTCTACTTTAAATAATGCACCTTAAGTAATCATAAAAGCACACTTTCATAAAAGCACACTTATTCAAATGCACAAACTAGGGGTCTTTTTGCTGTTAACCTCCACCAAAGTCTTCTTATTCCAGTCGTCAGTTTTCCTCTGTGGACACATGACCTGATGGGGAAAAATATTCCTGGCCCTTTCACTAAAGAACGCATTTCCAATGCAATGCTGCTTCACATATGTAATAAACTACTTGTCAAACTTATCTTTGTAGATCTTGTTGTGTGAAATGAAATGCAAAGCTAATTCAAGTCGGCAGAAGATAGATTAATTGTCCCTGGAAACAAGTAAAAAATAGGCTTCAATTTATGCTCCCTGTTGCATAGCGGCAGGATAGGGTCTTCGAGCGCAAAATACATATCGGGATAAAATTCTGGAAGGCAAGTGTGAGTACTGAGGAAGGAAGACAATTGAGGCTGGAGGCCCCGGCGGGCTAAAATGGGATTAACAAAACGGGGAAGGCTACCCGGAGGAAGGTGGAAAGGACTAGAGGTAAGAAATCCCTGCCACGACTGTGATTTGAAAAACAATGCCGCAGCTCGGGGTCACAGAGCAAAGCTTGGCCGAAAGTAAGGCGTTAAAGAGGTATCTGAAGAGCTTACCGCTCGTGGGACGAGGTGGCCGAGTGGTTAAGGCGATGGACTGCTAATCCATTGTGCTCTGCACGCGTGGGTTCGAATCCCACCCTCGTCGGCCCTGGCTGTCGGGAGCGCGGGTGTGAGTTTTGCACTCCTCACCTTGGTGTGCGACGTTCCGCCTTCACACCCTCCATCCCCTTCCGACGGCGGTTGCCTTGCCTTCTTGCGCGGCAGGGGGGGGGGCGAGTGCTCCCTTTTAGAGCGCCGCCTGCTGCTTCCGCCCCCTTCCGCGGTCGCGGAGCTGGGGACTCAGGCACAGCATCCCTGTGGCGCACAGTCCTTGGCCCCAGCCACGTCGGGGCTCAAATCGCAGAACCAAAGCAGCCGAGGCTTCGGTCCGACGCCGGCTTCCCCTCCTGGGAACAGTTTACAACTCTGTTCGCCGCCTCCTTCGTTCCTCAAGCCGCAGGAATCCTTACCTTTCCTTGTTTCTCGTCACAGCCCAGCGCTTGGGAACCTCCTGTCTCGAATTCGCTTCAAAATGCTGATGAGCGGTGGGCGGGTCAGAGAAGAAACGACCTCCACAAACACTGCTAATGGTTTAAGGTGGTTGGTGGGAATTTGCGTGTATATTACATAGTTCCCGTTACTTTTTCAAACGGCCATAACAAGGGTCTTAAACTCTTCACTTGGAAATAACTTCGATCTTAAAGAAAATTGGTAAGAATAAGAATAGAACAAAACCCACCTCTATACCTTTTATTGGGATTCACCTATTAACATTTTGTGCCATTTCCTCCCTCTCTCTCCCTCCCTGCCTCTCTGATTCAGTCTCCATGTTCGGTCTATCTCCATTTCTCCCTATTTTTTTTTTTTTTCAGAACCACGGAAGAGTAAATTGTATGTTTCATGGCCTTTTGCTTTTAAATACTTAAGTAGATATTTCCTAAAACTAAGGATATTCTTTATGTATAACGACAGTATATGTATCCGTTCAGTGTATTTAACAATGATACTGTTTTTAAAATCTCTCACCTGTATTTCAATTTTGTCTACTGGCCCAGTAATGCCTCTTAGAGCATCCCCTCCCCCAGTACAGACTAGGTATCGTATCATTTGTCCAAAAACATGTTTTTTACTTCGATTCCAGTTAGTTAAGTTCAGTTGTCCATCTTTAATCTAAAACATCACCGCAGCCTCTCTTTGTAGTCATGATATTGACATTTTTTTAAAGAATACAGTAGCTACTCACTTTGTTGTTTGTTTTGTTGTTCTTTAAGAAAATTTCTTACATTTTTAAATTTTTTAATTTAAAACTTTTTTTAAATTAAATTTTTTTCTTTTAATAAGTTTCTTAAATTTATTTTTATATAAATTCTCGGTGGCGGGTCAGGTCATGATCTCAGGGTTCGTGAAAGTGCGGAGCCTGTTTAGGATTCTCTATCTCCCTCACTCTCTGATCCTCCCCCACTCGCTCCATCTCTCAAATAAATAGGCTTCAAAAACAATTTTTTTTTTTAAAGAGCTTTTCCTGAACCTACTGGGTTTTGATAGCTTTTTTTTGCATACATACATATAAATTTTTATTGATATGAAATTCACAATTCACCATGTAACCATTTCAAAATCTATAATTCAGTGACTTTTAGTTCATTCACAAGGTTGTGTAACCATCACCACTATCAGGTTCTAGAACATTCCTTTTTTTTTTTTTTTTTATCTTCTGTGATTGTTTATTTAGTTTTGCCTTTTTTTTTTTTTTTTTAAATTTACATCCAAGTAAGTTAGCATATAGTACAACAATGATTTCAGGGGTAGTTGATTGCTTTATAAGTCAAAATAATCTTCATGCCAAAGTGGCCCACCTTGGGGGAGCCTGCCTGCCCTTGGCCCACCAAAGTTACCCCTCAGATTTAGCATGCATTAATAATTCTTACCTGAACCCATCTTTACTAAGGCGGTTGCAAAATGATGGAACTTCAGCTCCAACACTGTCTGCACGTTCTGTGACAAGTCAGGGCGCACACCTTTAAATGCAAAGGATCAAAGCTGTGCCTCCTCCTCCCCCCGCCCTGGTCCCGTCGGCCCCCCTCACCTTACTTCTATTTTTCCATAGGATTTCCTCTTCATTGTCATTATTTAAGGTCCTTGTTGTTACAGGAATTTCTATTTTCTTGTTATAATGTAGAGACTCACTAAAGAGTGCTTTACTTACAAAATTTTCCTCATAAACACATTTTTGCAAATACCTTAATGACTTCCATTTTCCCCCTGAATTTGTCCATGGGATCCTGATGCACACACTTTTTTACTTTAATGCATTCCTTCCATTTTCTTCTACCATTTCACATGTAACTTCTTTGCATCTGTTCCATAAAATCTGATGCATAAAATCCTACAAATGGCGTCTTTGTGATTATTACAACATGCATTGCTTTAGCGAAGGGCTCCCAAAACATTCCCATTAACTTGACCTAAATGTGATAAACCGTGCACAGGGCTGCATAAAGAAGTGAGGAGCAGGACACTGATGCCCAAGGAAAATGCAATATAGTCATTGGGCAGAAGTCAATGAACATGTTTTTCTTTCAAGTGTAAAGAAAATAGAAAACTATAACCAGAGACAAGCATGTATTCTGAAAGATATAATGCTGATCCACTGGGAATGAAAGGTAAATTTGTCACCTCTCCCTAAGTAAGAAGGGTGAGGTTTGCATCTCTTTAGAAATGAGACGGGCAGCTTTTGCAAAAAGAAAGAAGAAAGAAAAGAAAGGAAAATACCCATTTGCAGAAATTAGGTAAAGGGTGAAAAAACATTGCAGGAGTTGTAAAGAACAAAAAAAAAGAGGTGCCTTTAATTCTACCTTTCCCCCCTGCAGGTGGGAAAGGAGGAACCCTAGCAGAGGATGGTTTCGATCCATCGACCTCTGGGTTATGGGCCCAGCACGCTCCCGCTGCGCCACTCTGCTAGTCGTGACACCTGCTCACCTATTTCCTCCCTATGAACATGATCAGGTATTGCATTTCCTTGTATAGGTAAATTGTGATTTTGTTTATAAGATACAATCCTACTCGGGAATAAAAACAATATTTTTTTGTGAATTTTATCATACATATAACGACACAATTCAATCTCAGAAACATCACGCTGGGCAAAAAATGCCACACAACATGATGTGCTATAGGATTCTACTTATGTGAAGTTCAAGAGCAAACGAAACTATCTGGTGACAGAAATCAGAAGAGGGATTAGCTTGTAGGATGCAGCACCGACGGGCAAAGTGGCAAGAGGCAACCGTCTGGAGTAAGGGGAATGTTCTCAGCCTTGATGCGAATGGTGGTCACACGGGATGCACTCAAGATCTATGCATTTTACTGCATGTAAAATATACTTCAATAAACTGCTGAAAACACGGAGGGGACCACAGAGATGTAATAACCAAAAAGGAAGAGAGGGAGGGAGAGCAAGAGAAGAGAATGGAAAAGAAAGAAGGAAAGAAGGAAGCAGGGAGGAAGGGAAAGTGGGAGAGAGAGAGCAAAGAAAAAGAAGTACTTTCTATGTATACTTCAGGGAGCTAAGGCAACAGTGGCCCCCAAAGCTTCCCAAAATAAGGTGTGGAGCCACGAAGAGCTCCCTGGGAGCAGGAGAAGATCCCCAACACTCTTTGGGGAAGCGCCTGAGCCAGGCCTCCAGCAGCCAGTACGCGGTCAGCGCAGAAGGTCGCTTTGGCGAACCCTGGCGGCCGCCTCACGCCCTCAAGCGCGCGGGCAAGATGGCGGCCGCCTCACACACTCGCGCGCGGGCAAGATGGCGGCCGCCTCACACCGTCCCCTGTCCCCCAAGCGCGGGCAAGAACGGCCGCTTGAGGAAAAGCCGCTCCTATAGATTTGAGCGCATTCTCCTCAAGGAGGGAAAGAAAATTGACTTCTAAAGTGTTCCTTCCAGGGCTGCATTTCCTTCATATCAGTTCTAAGAGTGTATCAAGAAAGATCAAAACTAAAACATGGATATTAGTTTTCTGGAAGCACATTCTCAGACAGGTAGAAATCACGTCCTTTCACCCAGTTACAGATTTTTCAAGACTTCTGTGTACACACAACAGGCTTAGGTTTTCTCCACGTTGTCCGCAAGGTCACAGTTCCACCGGCACTAGGCAATCTAGAAGCTTCACGGTGGTTGCTCCGCTGAGGAGGTGGTCTTGTGTCCCTGTGAGGAAAAACGGTATCCACAAACACGCGCTCAGAGGCTCTGGAAAGCTGCCCCTGAAGGCGGGGGCCTAAGACCTGGCCGACTGGTTCTGTGAGGAAGGCCAAACAAACACAATCTGTGTGGCGCTTTATGGTGGAGGCCGGAGAAAGTACTGAGGAGAGAAGGGGCCCCTCACACAGCCACCCTCCTCCTCATGCTCTCCTCTGTGACCCAGCCCAGTGTGATGTGAGTAGAAAGCATCCATCTGCCATAGGAGAATGCTCAGCAAAACTGAGCGGTCTGCCCCGTCTCCGGCCACACCCGTAATGACAACATCAACGTGGGTCAAATGCCCTTCTGTCTCCTTAATAGGAAACGTATTTGTATTTTTTTTTTGGAACAGTCTAGAAGGCTTTAAAATGAGAACCCAAAAATACAATATATATATATATATATATATATATATATATATATATATATACACATATATCTTGTCTTCTACACTCGGTGGACACACGTATCACCCCAACCAGGGTAGTCTGCTTGAGCAGAAATCTCATTTAGATGGCAAAAGAAAAACAAAAAAGGAGAAATTACAACCACAGTGAAAATGTAGATTTCTCGAGAATAGGGCACAGGCTTGCGCGTAGTGCGAGGAAAACATTGAGCCTCTGAAGATGCCAGAGGCTACCCTCCTGCATTTGCTGTAGCATGAAATATGCAGAAATATATTAAAAAGATGTTAAAACATGTATATACAATAAATATGTAAAATAAACTAATCTTTACTTCAACACATCCTTTTCGAGTGCCTTCTATTGAACGGACCATGCCCACCCACCCCCGGCCTCGTGGGGCTTTGTTTTGTCTTTCATTTTCCATGACCTTGACCTGTAGGATACGACACACTGGTGTCGTGGGTGGGAAGGAAGTGGCCAGTGAAACCGGTGTGGCGAAACAGCTCTTAACGTGATGCCCACGATCCCTCCCTCCTGATGCCCACGCCCTTGTGCGATCTCTTCTATGGCAAAGGCGACAGGAGGTACGTGGTTACATGTATGCGATGACGGGATAAGTTACAGGACATAGTATCACCCATTCACTTGCTGGGACCTAATCCTGCCGCCTCCTCCTCTCCTCACACACCCTACCTCCTGGTTGGCACTCACTGCCAGCTACCGAGTTCGAACTCACATCCTTAACGGTGGTAGCAGGTGCCTTCGCAACCTCCCACATCTGGGGGGGGGGGCCCAGTCCGTCCCCCGTTTGATTCCTCCCTCACGTGACAGCCACAGCAGTCAAACCCAAACTTGTCTCTTTCTTGCTTAAAATCTCTACCCTGTTCTCCGCCGTGTTTAGGACCCGGTCCACACCGCGTGCCCATCTACCTGCCTGCTTCTCCCCGGCCGTGCCCGGAGGCCTCCCAGGTGATCCTCCCTGCAGGTGATCCCAACACACATCCACTGTGTCTCCCAGACCGGCCTGTGCACGTGCTCGGTCTTTGGCCCCGCGACGCCCTTTTCTACTTGGTGCTCGGAACACCCGAAGGCAGAATGCGAGTCGAAGTGTTCAGCTACCGTGTCAAGGGCAGCAGACAAAATCCTATATGTTCCTCTTGCACCCACCACCCCCCCCCCCATGTATGATGGCAATCTTGGGTCAGGCGATGCCTTTAAAAGTCGCGACAGCATGGATATTTAGAGTCAGACATCCCTGCAGCGGGGTTCTGGCTCTGATGATCTGCTGAGAGAGAGGAGTGAGCACGGACTTTGAAGCCGTGAGGCTTTAAATCCCAAATCTAGCCCTTTACTAACTGGGTGCGCTCGGGCCCCATCTCTACTGCCGGGAGTTTAACAGTCATTCCTGTGTCAGAAGCTTATTTCAAAATTTTATTTGCGTGTCATCAACCAGTTTAAGATTCTTTTTCCCCCTGGGCCTCTTCCAAGGGATCCATAAGGCAGGAGATAGACGGAGCGCGGGCGTCATTCTCGCCTCCTTTCGTGGGTTCACTAGTGCTCAGGACTGTGTTGCTTCTTACTCCCCTTGGTTAGGGAACAGGTCTGCCGGGTATCTGCTGTTCTCCCTTGCTTCTCAGGTGCTAGAGGCTTCCTGCCCCTGCCTGTCCCCTCCGGGAGAGATGTGCGTGTGGAGCGGTGATTTCACCAGGTAGAAATTAAAAGGAAAAAAAAAAAAATGAAGTGTAGACTTCGGTTCCCTAACTTGGGCAGTTCTGGCTCAAGGCGCAAGGATCGTGACCTTTAATGGGGAGAGAGAAGTCATCCCTTCACGTCAAAACACTGCGGTGAATTCAGGAACCAACACGCGCAGCCCTTAAGTGGGGCGGCGCGCCCCCCACCGTCGGCCAGGTCCCGGAGACCTTTTCACGCGTGTTTTGGCTCTACCCACGTGGCACCGTCCCTACAGGCCATCCCTCCTCCAAACCCAGCTCAAAGCAGGAAATGCGGGGAGCCATGAGCGCACGTCTCCGCGCGGACGCGCCAGAGAGCGCCCGGCCTGGAAGGAGACGGGCCCGGGGCTTTCCTTTTCTGGAATGAGGAGTGGCCGCTGGGATCGGAGGGACTGAGTCTTGACTTGCCAAGCTCTTAGGGGCTAAATGGGCAGAGAAAGGGACGGGGAAGAGCCTGGAACACCGCTCCTGGGAAGAGACTGGAACAGCTTGGGGTGGGGGGGAAAGGGATACAGCAAGAGAAGCCCATCCCGGTGCCCTTGAGGGTTGGTCAGTCAAGGAAAATTACGGCAGATTTCATCAAGTTCGATTCAAGGTCACATTATATCAAAAGCTCCTCCGGGACTCATCGAAGCACAAAGCGACGCCAAGTCAGGGTAGGCATTCCTAGGGCACCAGAGAAAGGGCGCTGCTTCTTAGGGCCAATAGAAGCCGGCTAAGACTTAGAGAGCATCTGCCCCTCCCCCTGAGGATGCCGGGAGTGTGGGCTGTGCTCCCAGCCTTCCCCACCCCCACCCCCACCCCCTGGCCTGTCTGTTCCCAAGGGGAGAGCCCGAGGCAGGGTCCTGACTGCGCTCCCACCTGACACGGAGAGGAGTGGGCAAGAAGGGGAGTTTCTTCAACTCCAGAGGTTTGGTTCCACCCGGTTTCATTCCGCTGTTACCACGAGGTACTTGGTCCTCTGATTTCTTCTAGATGATGGATCAGGGTGAGTATGTGGAAGCTCCAGCCTTAGATCTGGGGTATGTTTGCTTTAGAGAATTGGAGGGCACCGAGCTCGTCACAATACGGAGGCCCAGACCAGGGGATGGGGGGGGGGGGGGGGCACCGGCTACTTCTTGTGGGCGTGACGCCTTCGGGAATGCCCCTGTTCCCGACTCTTTGGGGTTTTTGATTTTGCTCCAATGGAAAATGAAGAGGCCGATGGTCTGAAAGGTCCTCTCCCAACGGAACTGCGGGCAGGTGGAGAGGCCATCCCAAAGCCAAGGCCGCTGCTCCTGGTAAGGGGCCCGGGGACAGGGGTGCTCTGAGCAAAGGGGGCCATGCCCGGGCCCCCAAACATAGTCTTTCTTGCCGAGGTGTTGGTCCTTCCCAAGACCAAAGGCTTGCTCTGGCTGGCCAGGCCCCGGGTGTTCTGGCTCCAGCCTTTTCCAAAGGGCGTGAGGGCGGCGCCCGTGGTCCCACTTCGCAGTGCTGCGGTGCCGAACGCTCCAGAGTCGGAGCTCCTGTCCGGGGCGGTCACACTGACCCCGGACTCCCCGCAGTCCATAGGGGTCACCAATCCCCCGAAGGCAAAAGGCCGGGGGGCCGTGCTGCCGAACACGGAGCCGGCCGCCCCGCTCCGGAGGGTCTGGGCCGCAGCTCCAAAGCCGTCTGCGCCGGTTTGGCCAAACGGAGACCCCGCCGGAGCGCTGCCCGAGTTTGGCCGGACGCCGCCGGAGGGGGCGGAGGGGACGCGACAGGTGGAGGCGGAGGGCGTCAGACCGCCAGAGGCCGACCGCGCGGTCTTACCGAAGGCTGGCCCAGCCCGGGGCGGGGCGGGGGCTGCCGTTGCCCACGTCCCCGGACCGAAAGGACTAGTGACCCTCGGGCCCGGCGGGGCCGGGGGTGCCCCCTGCTCCTGCCCATCTGGAGCCCCAAGTGCCGGCTGGAGAGGGGCTCCTGGGGAGGGTGGGAAGGGGGGCCTTGAGCCCGCCCCCGAGGGCGCGGGGAGTGCGGAGCCGACGCCAGAGGTTCGGGCCGTTAATGCCGACCGGCTCCCGGCCGCGGGCGCGGAGGCTGGCAGAGGCGGGCGCCGCACATCGGCAGAGCTCTTACGAGGGGGCATCTGCACAGCGCCGGAAAGAACCTGGCTGAAGATGGTGACCGTGTGCACGGCAGGGACGGGGGCACGCGGGTGTGGGGGGAAGATGAAGCTTGTGGCTTGGGAGAAGCAGGCCCTGAAGGCACAGGAGGCCCCGAGAAGGAGCGCGCGGCAGGCAGGGGCGCGGTCAGCCCGGTCCACGGCCCCGCTGAGACCCACCGCGCCGATGTCCACGGGGGGCGGGAAAGGAGACTCTTGGCAAGCGCGGGCCGGGGTGGCGGACACGACGACGGCGGTAGCCTTGAGCAGGCTGCGGAGGAGATGGGGGGGCGCAGGGGGAGCGGGGGGCGAGGCGTGCTCGGAAGAGGAAGGAGCCACCCCGGGCCCGGTTTGACGGGGTCCTCCGCGGCCAAAGACGGGCCTGAAGGTAGGGGCCAAGAGACCCGGGGCTGAAGGTGCCGAGGCGGTGGCCGAAATGCTGGGACGTAAGGAGTCTCCGATCTCGCCGTTGGGCGGGAGCCCCGAAGTGGGCTGTGGCGTGGGGTGGGCAGAAGCTGCCGCAGGAGGCGCAGATGCAGGGGGGAGGAGAGCCCGGCCGCCCAGAAAGGCCACCCTTTGCACGGCGGGCGGTGCGGGGGTGAGGGCCGGCCGCTCCGGGGGCGCGGCGGTCCCGCCGGCCTGAGCCGCGGGGGGTGGCCTGGTGGCGTCCGAGGCTGGCGGCGGGGCGGAAGCAGGGGTCAGACGGAGCCAGGTGGCTGCGGACTCGGAGTCAGAAGAGGGGCGCGGAAGGGGCTCTGGCTGCGAGCAGCCGCGTGAGGGCAGCGGGCTGACTTCCTTCAGGGGCGAGAGCGCCGCAGGGACCGCCCGGCGGCCGGGGGACGGTGGCGAGGCCGCCGGAGGCTCCCGCGTCTCTGCGGAGCTTCCCGCCCGCGGATCCGCGTCCTGGGTTCGAGCTGTGCCTGCACCGGGCGGACCGGGAGACGCGGCAGGCTGAGCGGCGGAGCCCGGCTCGGGGACACAGCGTGTGGGGACCTCGGTCCCGTCCTCTCGGGCTGTACTGCTCCACCGGAGTCCGACTTCGTGCCCCGAGGCCTGGTCCTCGTCAGAGTCCGCATCACCGAGCCCGGGAGGTGGACCCGGGGTCCCAGGGCTGCGCGGCGGCCGCGGAGGCCCCTGACTCTGCGGCTCAGAGCCGCCGGACGCCGCCGGGGACCTGGCCGGTGGCGGTGGCCCTGGAGACGGAGACCGGCGACCCTTTCCTTTCTTTCTCACCGGCCATTCTGGGGGCTGCAGGGCCGCACCGGGCGCCCTTCGCTTCCCGGGCTCGCCGAGCGGTCTGGACGAGCTGTAAGAGCTGCTGATGGCGTTTCTCGGGGAGCGCGGGGGGCCCCCCGAGTGCGCGCGGGCCTCGGGGCTCCGGGAGGGGCAGCCGGGGCCCCCGCTCGCGCTGCCGTCCGGGCCCAGGGAGTCCGGGCTTCTCCTCAGCGGCCCCGGCCGGGGCTCGAAAGACGCGAGGACCCCGTTTCTCAGCAGGGGCCGAAATGCGGACGGCCTGGGGTCCGGGCTCCGCCTGGCGGCCTGCAGGCCCCCGGGACGCGGCGGGTCTTCCCAGCCCGCCCTCCCCTTCGTGCACCCCCGGAGCGCCCGCAGCACCGTCTCCTTTGCGCAGGGGTCCGGGGGCTTCTCGGAGGCCGGGGGCCCAGCGGAGCGGATCGCGCGCGCGGGCCAGGGCTCGGGGGGCGCGATCCTCACGGTGACTAGGCTCCGCCGCGCCCGCGGGTGCCGGAGGGACCAGACGCTGCGCCTGAAGTAGCTGTCCCACCAGTCCGACGGCAGCGGCCCCACGATGGCGTTGCGGGGCCTCTTCATGGGGAAGCGCCTCCAGGCCTCGTCGACCGGGCCCGCGGGGGCCCGGCCGGGCGGCCTCCCGGGGGGCCGGTGCCGCGGCGCGGGGTGGGCGCGGTAGACGCGCTGCACCTGCTCGGTGGCGTGCGCGCGCGCCCGGGCCGGGGACGACGGCGGGGACCCCGGCCTGCCCAGGTAGCCGCCCATGCGGAGCGACGCGGCGGCCGGGCCACCGGGCGGGTTTCGGTTCCCGAGGTCGGAGTCGGCGTTCGCCGCGTTCCCCCGACGGTTGGGACCCTGGCGCGAGGAAAGGGCGAGGCTCTCGGGGCGCTTGCCCGCCCCCCACCCCCCGCCCGCAGGCCCGGCGCCCGGAGGGAAGGGAGGAGGGGACCCCGGGTCGCGCTCCCCGCCGGGGACGGTGCGGCCCGAGCGCACCGAGGCTCGAGCAGCCGGAGTCCAGGGGGCGCGGGATCGGGGTGCGCGGGGACCGCCCTGGAGGCCGCGCTGGCGATCCGCGAGGTGGTTGCCACCTTCTCCTTTCCTCTTTGCAAGACACGTGGGAAGTTTCTTACAAGAAAAAACATAGTCTTACCGTGCCATCCAGCAACCACACTGCTAGGTATTTACCTAAAGGAGCTGAAAAGTTTTGTGCATGCAAAAACCTGCACATGAATGTTGGTAGAAGCTTTATCTCTAGTTGTCAGGAATTGGAAGCAGCCAAGGAGTACTTCGCTAGAGGAATACACCGTGGCACATTCCTACAGTGGAATATCATTCAGCACCAGACAGAAATGAACTATCAAGTCACAAAAAAAGACACGGAGGAACCTTAAGGCTGTATTGCTACGCAAACAAAACCAGTCTGAGAAGGCCACGTGCTGTTTGATTCCCGCTCTATTAAATTCTGGAAAACACAAACCTATAGAGAGTAAAAAGATCGGTGGTTTCGGGAAGTGGGGAAATGGGTGGGGCACAGGGGACTTAATTCTGCGTGAAACCACATCGGTGGTCACAAGATGTTGTGTATTTGGCAAAACCCATAGAATGTAGGACAAAAGAGTGAGCCCGAATATAAACTCTGTACTTTAGTTAATAATAATGTACCAATATTGATTCACCAGTAGTAACCAATGTACCACACCAAGAAGATGTGGATGGGAGGGGAATCGGGAGCGGAAGTAGGGGGAGGAGAGAGTGTAAGGAAACTTCCTGTGCTTTCTCTTCCATTTTTCTGCAAACCTAAAACTGTTCTTAAAAATATAAAGTCTGCTAAGTTTAAAAATTAAAATGGGGGCGCCTGGGGGGGCTCAGTCGGTTTAGCCTCCGACACTTGACTTCAGCTCAGGTCTGATCTCGCGGTTCATGGGTTCGTGGGTTCGAGCCCTGTGTGGGGCTCTTCGCTGGCTGCCGGTGTGGAGCCTGCTTGGGTCTCTCTCTCTCTCTCTCTCTCTCTCTCTCTCTGCCCCTCCCTGCTTGTGCTCTCTTTCTGTCAAAAGTAAATAAATCATTTATTAAAGAAATGAAATTTGCAATGTCTTGGCGCTTGGACTCCAAGCCTCAGCCCTCTTAAAACCGCCTTATGATTTACTTAACACAATAGGTAAATCACAGGTGCGTCGCTGTTTTGTTGTTTAAGCAAGTAACGCAGGCATTCAGCACATTGTCAGTTACGCGGGAAATTAAGGCAATTGTTGACAGTTCTCGTCGGCGAAATTGACAAGCCAAGGTTTAGCGCAGCTCACTTTACCTGTCTGCCCTTGTGCCGGATCCCCTTCCCCGGGATCTGGGGCCAGGGCCTTGGGGTGAACTGAAATTCGTTCCGGGAGAGAGAGACGGGAGGGGTGCGGCCTAGGAGGATGGGGTGGTGGGTCAGGGCCGCTTCCAGAGTGAGGGTGATAGAGACCAAGGCAGACCTGGGGAGAGGGAGGGTGCAGGGGGCCGGGACGGGGGTGGGAGTGGGGAGGGGCAGGCCCTGCGGGCAAAAGTTGCTGGAGAGTAAGGCAGGTTGGGGCAGAAAGCACCGCGGGGCCGGCGCGGCGGCGGCTCAGGCTCTGACCTCTGACGGAAAGATTCTTCTAAAAGGAGTGCCAGTTTCTGTATAGACAATGATGCTACATATATTAAAAAAAAAACGTTTATATGTGTTTCTGGGGGGCGGGGGGGGGGTGCCCATTCTTGGACTCAGGCCGTGAGAACGTGGTAGCTTCAGTTCCTGTCTCCCGGGACGGTATTGCCAGGAAGCCAGGGTGCCGGACCGAAAAGGAAGCCTCGTGACGCAGGCTGCAGCCGAGGGGGACGCGCGTGCGACAGATGTGGGAGATGGGGGGAGGACAGGCCGGAGGAGGGGGCCCAGGTCCCTCAGGAGACGTTGGGGGCCCGCGGGGCCGTGCTCCCTGAGGCTCTAGGATGGGGCTGGTTTTGGGGGTGCGGGAAACACCCCCAGGGGCTGGAAGAGGCAGGTGCTCCCGGAACCTACTGCTGGAGTGAGAGTGCGCCGCTGGGCCGGTGCCCACGGCAGCGGGGAACCCGCGGACCGAGAAGTCCCCGTTCTCGCCCCCAGGCTTCCAGCCCCTCGGGGTCCCACTGGCGCCACCGAAGGAGTCGAGGACGGTTTGCTGCCCCGGCTCCGCCTGACGAGCAGGCGAGGACGCGCTGACACCACTTGCGTAAAGGTCGGAAGCGGGCACACCACGTGTCTGGCCACGCCTAGATTTGTGGCGCGTCTATAAACAACCGCAAAAGAATGGTGAACACACACTAGCAACGCCTCTGGGTGGAAAGGTGGCATCGAGGAGGAGCGATCTGAGGCTTTAAAGCTCCTGGCAGGCTCTGATTTCTCAAGCTGTGTTGTGCAAATCGGTGTATTCGTTTTACTTTATATATTGCATCTGGGGGCTTTGTTTTGTAAGTTTAAATCCAGGTTAGTTAACACATCATGTAATAATGATTTCAGAAATAGAATTTAGTGATTTGTCACTTACATACAACAGCCAGTGCCCACCCCAGCAAGTGCCCCCCTCGATGCCCATCACCCATCTAGCGCCTCCCCGCCCCCAGCAACCCTCAGTTTGTTCTCTGTATTTATGAGTCTCTTACGGTCTGCCTCCCTCTCTGCTTTTATCGTATTTTTCTTTCCCTTCCCCCATGTTCATCCGTTGTGTTGCTCAAATTCCACACATGAGTGAAATCGTATGCTACTTGTCTTTCTCTGGCTGACTTATTTCTATATATTGCATTTTTGGTTTTTTTTAAAATTTTTTTAACATTCATTTATTTTTGAGACAGAGAGCATGAACAGGGGATGGTCAGAGAAAGAGGGAGACACAGAATCTGAAACAGGCTCCAGGCTCTGAGCTGTCAGCACAGAGCCCGACGCGGGGCTCGAACCCCACGGACCGCGAGATCATGACCTGAGTCGAAGTCGGACGCTTAACCGACTGAGCCACCCAGGCGCCCCTATATATTGCATTTTTGAATGGGTATGTGGTTTTATGCAGTCTACTTTCCACACTGGAATATAGTGTATCCGGGTCAATCTTATGCGGTTGAAAGCAATTAAGTTACAGTAAAAAAAAAATTTTTTTTTTTTAATCTTAAGTATCTTGTATGTACCCACTAACAGAGGGACTAGGGATTCTATTAAAGTTTGGGGGTTTAGCTCCTTGGACAGAACACGGCGTTTCAGATCGCTTTCTAAGAAAACTTCAGAGATATGAACCCACGCTGAACGTTTTGCTCTCACGGCAGCGTCCGAAGGGGGAAAAACTTGTCTGGGAAGCGGCAAGAAGGCCCGCGTGAAAGCCGCGTGGCGGTTCCCTCTGTCTGCCGGCTGAAGTTCAGAAGTGACTCCCCTCCGCGGCGGAGCCCCGCAGCCCCGGGGCACCCAACAGAAGGTTCCACGCACCGTGGGCGTTGACGACAGCACGTGGGCCCAGGTGTTGGCGGGGCGACGGTAAGGAACGAGTCCACGCGACGTGCCAGGGGGGCGCGGCCTCCGGGAGAGCGAGCCGAGCAGGGCACGCCCGGCAGAGGGCGCTCGCGGAGGGCGGCGGGGGCAGAGGGGCGGGGCCTTCGCTTGAAGCGGCGCCGCTGTCCCGGCCTCCCGGCGCAGCGCGGGGAGCCTCGGCCTGCGATCGCCGGCCCCGGAAGCTTCCTTCGGCGAGGATTCCGCGAAGCCTCCCGCTCTGAGAACGTGAGGGAGGTTTGCAGATTCCTGCAGGCGTTTCCTGTTCTCACTTAGCGCCCGCTTCGGGGGACAGAAGGGCCCTGCGTTGCTTCAGCGCCTTTCCGGTCGTCTTCTCGAAACCCCTCCTGTTTTCCCACCGGAAGGCCCCGCGCTGTCTCTTTGGTCGCCAAACACGACTCTTGGTCTTTTTGTTTTCTCTTCATCCCCCCCCGCTCCCTTCCCTTATGCCTCTTTTCCTCGTCTGCTCCTTCTGTCCCCGAGCAGCGCTCGGCAGGACGGATCCGGGAGGCGGACTAGTCGCCTGGCATCGGTTCAGTCCCCGCGGCATCTTCGCCCGGTGGCCCTGGGCGAGACTCTCTGCCTGTCCTCGTCTGTCAAGTAGGAGCGGTCCCCGTTCGGCCCTCGGAGGAGTTTGTGAGAATAAACTAAAGTGAGTCTCTGTGAAGCATTAGAACGCGGCTTTATACGGAGTAAGCGCTGAACAAGTGTTTATCGAATTCGTAAGTCGTCTTCTCTTACCTTTATGGTAAACTTCCTGCATTCAAGGCCATCTCAGCGTCTTTTTCCACGTTCACGTTGCTTTTAACATTCCTCTCACATTTTAAATACATTCTGGCATTGATTATTTTGCTTCTGCTTTAGTTAATTCCGTTCATGACTTCCCTCTACTGTTTTTTGTTTTTTTATTCCTCCCCTCTTCCTTCTCTGTATTTCATACATGAAGCGACTTTCTTAAGAGGTCCAATTCCCAGGAGGCGGTTAAGCATCTGACTCTGGATCTCCGCTCTTGGTCTCGCTGTGTGGGTTGGGGCTCCGCGCTGCGCTGGGCGTGGAGACTGCTTAAAATAAAAACAAAAGACAAAATATCCGAGTCTCAATCCCCTTTGCTGGGTAACCTCTTGTCTTCTGTTATAACTTCTCTTGCTTTTTTTTTTTTTCCTGCCTTATATTTTATTCATCGTTATTACAGTCCCTTTCTTTCGCATTTAAGATGCTTTGCATACGTTCCAGACGTTCTACATATTTTCTTTATGCTTTTTGCAACCACTTATGTACCAAGCTCTTCTCCTTTTTCCTGGGACTCACTCTCTATCGTTCTGCAAGTGGCTTTTGATTTTCTCTGATTTCACCAGTGGATGTGTGTAGCTTTTATTCCTGTTTCTCCCGGGAGCCTTTCAAAATTTCTTTACAAAAAGCTCTTCAAAGTCTAGCATTCTCCTTTCATCTCATGTTGTAGCCCCGTGGAGCATCAGTACTCTCGTTACCATAGCAACTGTCTCTTGTCTTCCACTTTGCTGCCGCTGGTTTACACATTTCATTTTTATTTTCTCTTTCTTCATTCTTAGTCCTCTTTCCACGGATCCCCTTAATTTCCTCTTTCCCTTCTTTATTTTTGCTCATCCTCTTATTAAATGTGTTCTCTTGGGTTTTTTTTTTGTTTGTTTTCCATTATTTTTAAATCCTTGTATGTCAATCAAGATTTCCAGTATTGTTTTAATAATGCCTTTAATTATTCTTTTAGCTTTTAATATCTGTACGTATATAGTTGTCTAGAAACCCAGCCATTCTTTTTTTTTATCCATTATCTTTGCGCCTTGCCTGTTTGCTTAATCTTTTCTTTGTTTCTGGGGCTTCTCTTTAATGTTTTAGGTCTTCTTGATGCAAACCTCATGCTGGTTTACACACCTCTACTTTCGCATTGTTGTGATCACTGTATTTTCTTCTTCCTCAGCTTGTCTTTGTAGGATTGGTCAGGGTTCACCAGAGAAACGGAACAAAGGGCATCTGGAGAGGGTGAGACGGAGAGAGAAATTTTAGGGAACTGGCTCACCCCGCGGTGGGGACTGACAAGTCCCAGTTCTGCAGGAACCGCAGGGAAGAGTTGTCACAGTTCCAGCCCAAGGGCAGTCTGGGGCAGAATTTTGTTACTGATTGGATGACACCCACCACATTCTGTAGGGAGGGTATCCCGATTTGCCCCAAATCTACTGATTTAAATATTAGTCTCATCTAAAAAATACCTTCAAGTAATATCCAGACTGGTGCTTTACCAAATTAATACCTGGACACAGGTCGCTTAGACAAGTCAACACCTCAAATTAACCGCCCTCCCCCCTTCCAAGCTCTCTCCCTGTGAACGTTCCTCTTCAGTCTCCTTCTTCTCGGGGCTCAGGACCCGTCCTCTGCTTGTCCCCTCTGCCCTCGCTTTCCCCAGAGCAGCTTTGCATAGTGTGCCTTTCTAAACGCTTTCAACAGATGCCACCCAGAATGGCACCCCAACCGGAGGGGGGGGGCGCTTGCAAAACCAAGGTGGCTGAGCCATTCCCTCCCAGAGCCACCAAGCAGGTCGCGACACAAAATGACAAACTCGAAGCCTGCTGTCTGCATTGTACACACCCCCTCCCCTTCCCTCCGACAAGCCACACCACGACCACAGCCTGCCGTCTCCACGGTCATGGAACTGGACGGTGGGCGGACAGACGCCCGTTCCTGTGAGTTTTCTCGTTCGTCTCAGAGTTCCAGAACAGTTGCTTCTGTTCCTTGTGGCCGGCTTATTGGTTGCCCCCGTGGAGGGAGGGATTCTGGGAGCCCCTACTCTGGCACTTTCTTGACGTCCTGTGTGTTCACCGGTCAAGGACGTTTCTTGCAGGCACGTTACAATTGGCTCTTGCTTTTTTTTTTTTTTTTTTTATCCTGCCTGACAACATGCAGCTTTTAATTTGTTTTTCTCCCCCGACACGCCCCTTTTTGACCATATTCCGATTGAGTTTTTTAATGTTTGTGTTGAGAGAGAGAAAGAGAGAGACAGCACGAGTGGGGGAGGGGCAGAGAGACAGGAGATTCCAGGCAGGCTCCCCGCTGTGAGCCCAGTGCCCAGCGTAGGGCTCAAACTCACTAAACCATGAATGAGATCATGACCTGAGTGGAGATCAAGATCGGATGCTTAACCGACTGAGCCACCCAAGCGGTCCAATAGCCTGATTAATTTTAAGCAAGAATGTGATGCCATCAGACAGAATGTAATTATTTTCCACATAATAAATATGTTGAGGTGTGCCTGGGTGGCTCAGTCGGTTAAGCGTCCGACTTCGGCTCAGGTCATGATCTCCCAGTTTGTGGGTTCGAGCCCCGCGTCTGCTGACAGCTCGGAGCCTGGAGCCTGCTTCGGATTCTGTGTCTCCCTCTCTCTCTGCCCCTCCCCTGCTCACGCTCTGTCTCTCTCTCCTTCAAAAATAAATAAACATCAAAAAAAAAAAAAACTTAAAAAAAAAGTTTGGAAGAACGAGCCAGGAAAGGAGGGATATAGTGCTTATTTGTAGGAAATAGAATCAGCATGACATTTCTTCCCCCTATGAAGGGGGAGTTGTAAAAAAATATATTTAAATGATGCCACTTTCAGCTCTAAACTCAATTAATGCTCCTGCCCGAGAGAGGAGAAACAAATTTGGAGTGTGAAATCGTGAGTAGCGTTTGGCAAATGTGTATGCGGTCAGTAGTTTGGAATTCGGGAGGAAGGTCTTGGCCAGAAACCATCACTCGGATAACAATGAGTCGTTGCAAGTTCCTACATGTTACAGGATTGTCCAAACTCCTTAAGACTCTCCGCGTGTAGTTTCTTTTGCTTTAGATGTTGAAGATACATATTTTTGAAGATTTCATTTTTGAGGAATCTCTACATCCTGCGTGGGGCTTGAACCCACAACCCCAAGATCGAGTCGTACGCTCCACCGACTGAGCCCGCGTGCTGGGCATTGAGGATGGTTAAGTTGAGGTTGAAATCGTGGGAGCGAATGGGATTGCTAGGAAAGAGCGCGGAGTGAGGGCAGAACCCACGAGAAACGCGGAGGTGCAGGGATCGGAAAACAGGGCTGCGGGGGGGGGGGGGGGGGGAAGGTCAGAAAAGGAAGCTGAATGAGAAACGGGACCGCAGAAGACGCGGAGTAGCAAGGACGTGGGAGCGGTCAGTGGTGACCAGCCGTTCAGCCTTCTGCCAAGAGTTTTACATCTACCTTGTGAAGAAAAGGAGAGGTCTACAATTTCTAGGTCAGTGTCAGGAGAAGGGCTGTTTGTTAATTAAACGACAGAGACTTTGTCGTTTCTGTTGGGTGGCTGGAAAGCGAATTCGTCTGGTACCTTAATGAATACAGCTGATCCCTTTAGCCACCTCCGTGGGACCCTCACGGCATCTGTAAACGTGAGAAATGTGTTCTCTAAGCAAAGGAAATTTGTCGTCACAAGCAAAATTAGCATTTTAACCGCAGAAACTACTCAGGAGTTTTACCTGTGTGGTCTAAATGTGTTTTATGATTCGTAACGCAGCAGCGTGCGGTAATTATTCTGAAAAGTGAATTCTATACGTGTACTACCATTTTTTTAAGTTTTTAAAAAAATGTTTATTTATTTTTGAGAGAGAGAGAGAGAGAGTGGGGGAGGGGCAGAGAGAGAGGGAGACACAGAATCCGAAGCAGGCTCCAGGCTCCGAGCTGTCAGCACAGAGCCGGACGCGGGGCTCGAACCCACCAACCGTGAGATCACGACCTGAGCTGAGATCCAGAGTCAGACGTCCAACCGACTGAGCCACCCAGATGCCCCACCTGTACTACTGTTGTCCATAAAAGGGACAAAATATTTAAAATTAAAGGTTAGAATTAAAAAAAAAAACAATATTGGAATTTGAAGAAAAAATGCCTTTTGTGATATTCTACATTGTCCTTATTTTTTCTTTCTTTCTTTCTTTTTTGCTTTTTGCAGAATTGTCTTTAAAGTAGAACAGACCCCTCCTGGAAAATGACCCAGAACAAGGATCAAGGTGTGCACGCGAAGCTGAACTGGTCCATACAGAGAAACGCTCCTCCAGGAGTGTGAACGGGGCATGACACGGAGCCTCTGGAGACGGCACAGATGTGCTATGGATCCCTGAACATTCGTTCTAGGGCCCCCGCGACTGCTGTCATACTGGAAATAGATTTATGTGGCCCTTTAAGTGACGCTGCCTCCGTCAAACAATCATGCAAGTTTTCTTTTCAACTGACGTAATTTAATTTGGGGGGTTTTAATTACCTTTCAAACTGGCATTGGGCGCCCGGGGGGCTTCCTGCTCTTCGTTGTATATCTGCACGTCGCATTCATGCGACCTCATCAGAAAAAGCCCTTAGATGCGATTCTCGTTCATCTAACTTTGGCTGATGTGACGACAGCCACCTTCAGGGGCGTCCCGTATATAACGTCCCCCTTCGGAGTCAGGGATGTTTTGGAGGCTGTCCAAAACATTTGTAAAGCTGTGCTGTGCATTCACAGAGTGACGCGGGGTGTTTGCATATGTGCTGCTTCTCTCCTGAGCAGTTTTCAGGCCCTTGTCATCAGCCCTGCTTGCTCCAGGTGGGCACGGCTCAAGTCCAAGATCTACGCACAAATCCTGCCCCTGTTGGTTTACTCCTGGGCCAGCAAGGTGCTAAGCAACACGTGGGTCATCATAAGCACTGTGGTCACAGGCAACTCCGCTGGGGTCGGACCCGTATATTCCCCGAAGTTCTGTAAAACAAGGCGGTTCGCGTACCATCAGGCAATGTTGTTGCGAACTGTCATGTTTATGCAAGACTTCTTCTTTTTGTTCCTCACGATTTGGACCAGTTTCTACATGGTGACCGTCCTGTTCAGGCACCACAAGACAGCCCTGCGGATTCACGGTACCAGCCTCTCGCCACGATCTTTTCCCCGAAACAAAAGCCACCCACGTCGCCTTCTGGCTAGTAAGCTGCTTTGTTTTCTTTTACGGGGCTAACACGTGTCTTTCCATTTATATGGGCTCTTTCTACGAGAAAAACCTGATGCCGGAGAGGGAGAGCATCACTAGTTTTCTCTCGTCTTGTTACCCAATGGTCTGTGCTTTGATCTTGATTAAATATGATAATAGGGTTTCCAGATATGCCTGTGCCTTTTCAAATATGATCCTTTTCCCTTGCTCACAACTGGGATTTCTACTGCATCTAAAAAATACTGATAAAAATTGTTTTAATTGCAAGAGAACACGGTGTTAGAATTGGTATGATTTTAAAAGTTTACCTATGTCAAGGAGCGCCTGAGTGGCTCAGTGGGTTAAGCGTCTGACTTTGGCTCAGGTCATGATCTCATGGTTTGTGAGTTCGAGCCCTGTGTCGTGCTCTGTGCTGACAGCTCAGAGCCTGGAGCCTGCTTTGGATTCTGTGTCACCCTCTGTCTGCCCCTCTGCCACTTGCTCTCTGTCTCAAAAATAAGTAAACGTTAAAAAAATATTTTAATAAAAATTTATTCATATTGAGAGAGAGAGAGCAAGCAGGGGAGGGGCACAGAGAAAGGGAGAGAGAGAGTCCCAAGCAGGCTCTGTACTGTCAGTGTGGAGCCCGACTCAGGACTCCATCCCACAGGGCTCGATCCCATAAACAGTGAGATCATGACCTGAGCTGAAACCAAGAGTCCAACGCTTAACCATGCCACCCAGGCGCCCCTAGAATTATTATGAGTATTAGACAGCAGTCTCGATTACATCTAGGTAAAAAATTTGAGAAATATGAATCCATTTTGATTCAATCTATGAAAATCTCTTCAAGAATAAAAGAGCACATTGTGGATGAATACGTACAATATAACGTACATATAAATTCTAAAAACGTGGAAAATTATATCAATAAAAAATTACAATGCAGTAAAAATAAAGAAATGTAATTAATGGTAAAAATCAAATTCAAGAGAGTGTTATCTTTTTTTAAATTTTTTGATGTTTTTATTTATTTTTGAGACAGAGAGAGACAGAGCATGAGCAGGGGAGGGGCAAAGAGAGGGAGACACAGAAGCAGAAGCAGGCTCCAGGCTCTGAGCTGTCAGCACAGAGCCCGACGCAGGGCTCGAACTCACGAGCTGTGAGATCATGACCTGAGCTGAAGTCAGACGCCCAACTGACTGAGCCGCCCCGGTGCCCCCAAGAGAGTGTTATCTTTAAGGGGTTTGGTAGAAGATGCAAAAAGTTGGGAACCACATTTTCATTTGTAATATTTTGTTTCTAGATTGGGCTATGTATCTATTATTAACATTTGTATGTGCCCAAGATGTCCTATAAATACATTTTTAAATAAGCAGATTAGTTCTCATTTTCATACTGTCTTGTAAATCATTTATTTGCACACATTTTGCATTAGATTTATAGAGTTGGTTAGATTTATGATTTCCAGAAGAAATCATGGAACAGATTTCTAGTTCCACGTGTAGTATATCCTCTCACTGAATATTCCTAATCTAAGTGACATTAAATTTAAAATTTTTCCTAAAATTATAAAATACTTTATGATCTAGTAGGAACTAAAAAGCTAACATCCAAGAAAGAAAATCATTTCTGGGCATAACTGACTAGCTTTTCATCAACTCTCCCACTAAGGATTATTAGAACAGGGTGAGAGGAATGTACGTATATTATATATATAGTTACACACGCACGCACCCCCATATAATATTATATGTATAGTTACATACACACGCCCCTATATATATTATCTTATATATATAGTTACACACATGCACCTCCCATATACATTATGTACATAGTTACATATACACGCACCCCCATATGTATATTATATATATGTATATATATATACATATATATATAGTTACATACACACACATAGGGTGTGCGTGTGTGTGTATGTGACTTGAAGCCATTGGAGACATAAATCTTACCAAAGTGGGCAGACCTCTATTCAGAAAGCAATAAAACATTGTCAAGAGACTGTGAAGAAAACCTGATTAATAATATCCTGTGTTTATTGAATCAAAGAATCAGTATTGTAAAATTGTACTTCTCCTTAAAATGATTGGTTATAAAGTCAATGCAATTACAATTAAAAGACAGTATTGTGAAAATTGACAAGCTCATTCTATACTTGGAATGGAAATATAAAATCCAATACTCTGTTGAAAAAAAAAACAAAATGAGAGGATGTACACAGACAGATATCAAGGCTTATCGAATGCCATGGTAGGACAGTATGCTAAAAATAGACCAGTGCAATCAGTGTCCAGAAACAGAATCAAACATTTGTAGACACAATTTATGAAAAAGATTGCACTATATAGCAGTGGGGGAATGAATGGTTTTTCAATAAACAATACTGAAAAGATAAATCCTGTCCTCTATATCACATAAACAAAAATCAATACCGTATTAATCTTAGACTTAAATACGAAGGGTGAAACGAAGCTTCTAGAAGCTAACATACAGGGATATCTTCACGAGCATGGAGTAGGCAAAGATTCCGTAAACAGAAAACTGAGTGGCACGCCCATAAAGGAAAATATTGATATTCTGGGTTAAATTGAAATTAGGAAATTCTCTACGTCAAAAGACGTCGTTAAGAGAGTTGATAGCCAAACTGTAATGTGGGAAACGATATTTCCAGCACATCTGACTGACACAAGTCTTTTATCCACAATACGTAAACAACACCCACAAATCAATAATAAACGTACAGACAACCCGGTAGAAAAAGCACAAAAATTTGAAAAGGCTTTTTAGCAAAATAAAAGTACGCAGAAAGCCCCTAAGCGTATTAAAATATGCTTGGCTTCATTATTAATCAAGGCAATGCAAATTAAGATGTTTGAGTTGCAGCCATACACCTAGCAGAATGGCAAAATCAAAGAGTGTAAATTGTTACAACTTTGGGAGTCTGTTGGGCAACATTTTATAGTGTTGGAGCTGTCAACGAATCTCATTGATCCAACATTCCGCCTCTGTATATAGACTCAGACCCCGACATATACAAAAATGTTCCTTTTTTTGGTTTTTTACTTGTAGTCGTCCCAAATAGATAAGTTGTGTAATATACGTAAGATGGAATACTTTCCTGCCATGAAAATGAAGACGCTATTGCTACATTCAATAGCATAGATTACTTTACAGGCGTAATTGAATTAAAAAAAGCCAGACACAGGGGCGCCTGGGTGGCGCAGTCGGTTAAGCGTCCGACTTCAGCCAGGTCACGATCTCGCGGTCCGTGAGTTCGAGCCCCGCGTCAGACTCTGGGCTGATGGCTCAGAGCCTGGAGCCTGTTTCCGATTCTGTGTCTCCCTCTCTCTCTGCCCCTCCCCCGTTCATGCTCTGTCTCTCTCTGTCCCAAAAATAAATAAACGTTGGAAAAAAAAAAAAGTTTAAGAAAGCCAGACACAAAGGAGCATAGACAAGAGGACTCGACTGACATATATTTTAAGGACAGTGGAAACTAAACTCTGGTGTTAGAAGTTAGAGCGGTGGTTACTTTTTGGAGGAAAGTGCCTGACAGGTGGCCTCGCGGTCGTCTCTGAGGTGCTGGTAATATTGTATTTCTTGATCCGGAGGCACCTGGATGACTCCGCTGGTGGAGTGTGTGACGCTTGACCTCAGGGTCGTGAGTTTGAGCCCCACGTTGGTGGTGGGACCTGCTTTAAAAAAAAATGTTGTTTCTTGATCTAGATGGCGGTTCCTCGCGGGTTTTCTGCGTGAAAATTTATTTACCGCCATCCATATGAATTGTGTGATTTAAAATATTATAAGCCAATTCTTTAAAAGCTTAAGGACTGTTATGAATCAATACATATGTTACAAATCCGTTCTTTGAGAGTTCATTTTAGAAAATGAAAATAATAAAACGTTGCAGAGACCTAAGGGACATGTGAAAATGGAATCTAAAAGGAAAAACACAGAGCAGGAGAGCACCTAGGGCGCCACGTTGCTTTTGCTTTTAAGGCTCTTACTCCTGGAGGCAAAATTGCATTTCTATTTTGGCAGCTTCTAAATTGAGGCAAGGCGACGTCATTGGGATCTGTTGCAAATAGAGGATCACTCTGTGTTATCGCACGTCCCTCCTGGTACGCGTTCATCTAACGATGACCTAGAAACAAAACTCAGCCCCCACTCCCAGTGCACTGCAGGAACAATGGTCTTGTCGCTCTGGGAGCTGTGGAGTGGAAGAGATGGAAAACATCCTCACTACTAAGACGTCAAAGCCCCAAAGCGGGCCTCTGAGCGGACAGGCCTCCTAGATGCAGTTCCCAAGTAGTTCAGGGAGCCGCAAGTCACAAACAGAGTTTGAGGTTTGTATTACTGACCTATTACTGGAACAATTCCACATTTAGTAGTTGAAACAATCAACAAGCACTTATCTCCTGAGGTCTGTAGGTTGGAAGTCCAGGAGTGTCCTTTCTGGGTGGTTGCAGCTCACGGTCCCTCCTAAGGTTGCCGACAAGATGCCAGCTAGAGCTCCAACCATCTTACAGCGTGACTCTGGCAGGAGGGTCCCGTGCCAAACTCTCCCAAGGGTACTGGTCGGGGGACTCGCTTCCTCCCCACATGGGCCTCTTCCTGGGGCTGCTCAGGACATGGCACCTGGCTTCCCCGAGAGCCACAACCACCTCTGTGTTTGGCCACAAAAGACCAACCCTGAAACGATGGTGTAGGAGCTATACAAGGGCAAGAATATTAAGAGGTAAAGATCATTGGGGTCATCTTAGAGGCTGCCTCCAGAGTCTGGCCTCTGGCCAGTGATCTACGACACTCCCTTATGCAAAACACACTCACCAGGTCCCGAGAGGCCCCAGAGGTCCCAGAATTTAGCCTTTAAATCAAATCCATGGGTATGAAGTCCCTTGGGTACGGTACCTTGAACATATTCCTTCAGGTACAAAGAAAGGAACCTTGCGCCTCAAAGGAGAAAATACTCTCTTACTTGGAGGAGGCTTTGGACCTTTGACTCTAGAATTAAAAGTCTCTGGCTCTACCAACCAAGCCCCATAGGCCCCCAGGAAGTAGCTTTTATTCATATACAGAAATGGTTTCAGCAAATATCGCTGCTATTGATGAGTATTGTAAATACGTTCTTGGACTCAGGGAAGACTGTTGAAGAAACAGGTTCAAGTCCACGGGATCAATTCACGGAGCAGAAGTGTATTCAGGTATCCTGAGTGCTACGTCGTAGTCACTGGTGAGCTGTTCTACGTTGTTTGTACCGTGTCTGAGAAGCCATTCCGGTTTACGTAGAAGGAAGTAGATAGCATCGACACAACAACCCTTGCTTACTGACATAGAGTTTGTAAGGGTGAGACTCAAAAGTGGAACTAATTGATTGTCTTTGGAATATATTTAGTAACACTTATCATGGTCACTGGTCTTCTCTGGATGACCAAGAAAAAACAAAACTAATGACAAATTAGGAGAAGGGGAAAGCAATCAGTAGAGAGCAATGGTTGGAATTATTACTACATTTTGCCAAATATTTATTGATGTAAAAAAAAAAAATGAAGCATCCAGGGAAGGGAATGTCCTGGCAAATGTGACCCTGCTTTGTGCCCTGAACTTCACTAGTTTGGGGATGATTTTACCTTCTAAACTACTTTTTGCCCTCATGTACTTTTTAAACAAATACCTAACGTTTTTCATCAGATATGCGTGAAGACTGTAATGACTGGCATATCGTAAACTTTTCACTGTTTTTTGAAGTCTGGCATCACACTCCTTTCTCACATTAAATGGAGTCTAAAAACCATAGTGATTGACTACCGGCCAAAATCCCTTTAAAAAATAGAAAAACATGCCCTTCTATGAAGGGAAATTTTATATTCGATTCTCTTTCTCCTTGAATGAGTTTATGCAGATCTTATGTATATTTATGTATATTTTATGTATATAAAAGATTTTTGTCTATAATGTATACATTATGCAGATTTTATGTATATAATGTATATTTCCTTAAAGTCCTCCTTTGCTCATGCTGTTACACTAGCCTGCACTAAATGTAAGAATAAATATCACAATCTGCAACTTTGCTGTTTGATAGGACCACACATCTGTATCATAATTAATTCTTTTGGTTTGAGTTATATTTGCACTTATGCAACGCAATCAAAACATCACCGGTAGATATTAGCACATTTGGAAATCCCTTTGCTGGAAGATATGGCAGCAGTAAATATGGAGTTTGTCACGTTCTCCATGAAATCTCGGAGCATATATAAGACCACCTTAACTGAAGGAGTATTTCCCATTGTTCTTTTGCTGGACACCCTGGATGGAAGGAATTTCACCCTTCAGGGAACTTGAGGTGGGTGGAAGTTTGAGAATTGCCTACTTGGAGAAGGCATGTTTTCAAAGGAAGTTGGGAACGAAGAATCCAGATTCGAGGAGGGTATGGAAGATCTGGAAACTGGTTTAGGTGTTTGAGCTCATTGCCTAATTTAGTAAAACTCTGCTGCACGAGGAGGCACGTGTAAAAGTCTCATAGCAGAGGATGGTTTCGATCCATCGACCTCTGGGTTATGGGCCCAGCACGCTTCCGCTGCGCCACTCTGCTTCTCCTGTTGGTGCCTCTGTTTTTTTTTTTATTAATGACAAATATCACCTTGTCGGAGCTGAGCTCTCTCTCTCTCTATTTTCTTTTTTTTTTTTTTTTCTATCTCCTTCCCTTCGAAAGGATTGTCACCCTCCTCTCCGCGTGTGGGAGATCCGCTCTCCCCCGACCAGGCGGCCAAGGGCCCCGACCTCCGGGACCGCGCTTGTCCAACCAGCCCAAGAGTGTACAAACTCGGGATTTTTTTTCCCCCCCTTAACTTGATTTACTTTCCAGGAGCCGCTCTTCGCTCTGAGAGCCGCGGGGGGAAAGTGCGCTGAGCAACTCCGTGCGGCCTTTTCGGCGCGATCCGAGTCATCGCGATCCGAGTCGTCGGGAGCGGACCCGCCGCCGTCAGAGGAGTCGTGCCACCGCCGCGCGGGCTTCCCCTCCAAAAGGCTCGCAGACCGTCGCGAGGAGGAAAAGGAGGTTTTCTGTTTGTGCTGCAAGGAAGCAGACTGTCCCGGGGAAGGCGCGCCGGGAACAGAGGGGACCCACCCAGCGCGGTGCTCCCGGGCTTGCACGGGAGCCACAGTCTCCGCTGGATCCCGTCGGGAGCCGTTTTCACACGCACGCGCGCACTCAGACTCACACACGTGCATGCACTCACGCGCGCACTCACGCACGTGCGCACTCACGCACGTACTCACTCACGCACACACACGCGCACAGTCACACACACGCCGTCGGAAATAAAAAACGAGACACCGATAGAGACAGGAGCTGCATTCCCTTGGCTCCGATCAGAACAGAACTTTGGGCACGTCCCGGAACAACTGCCCTGGCTCGTCGCTGCCCCCGCGAGGCCGTCAGGCCCGAGGGCGCGTCCCGATCGCTGAGAACCTCGGATCCTCGCTGATGGAAACTTCGGGACGACGGGCGTGAACGAGCTCGCGGGACCGCCGCTCGCTTGCTGCAGGTATTCGTCTCCCCTTCGCCCCACGCCCGTCCGCAGGGACACTGGAGGGGCGGCCTCTGCACGCTTGCTCCTGTGCCAGAGCCGGGGCGCGCGCGGCCGGTCCCGGGGCAGAGAGGGGGCGCGCACGGCCCTTCCGGGGCCAGAGCGGGGGCGCGCGCGGCGCTTCCGGGGCCAGAGCGGGGGCGCGCACGGCCCTTCCGGGGCCAGAGCGGGGGCGCGCGCGGCGCTTCCGGGGCCAGAGCGGGGGCGCGCGCGGCCCTTCCGGGGACAGAGCGGGGGCGCACACGGCCCTCCCCGGAGCAGAGCGCGGGCGCACAGCCTTCAAACTTTCGGACTGCATCCCCCCGAGTCAGAAATACATGTTAAATCACAACTCAATAATACAGTATGCAAACAATCTGTCTACTGGTTTATCTATCTTTCAATCGAGAGAGAAAGAGAGAGAGAAAGGAAGAGAAACCAAATTCCATCACACAATATTTTACTACATGGGGTTTATTCTGATAGTTCCCACTCCCATGATAGTCTATTTCATTTATTAAGATACCAGTCTTGGCCTTTTCTTCGCTGTTGATTTTACACTTCTGAGACACATAGTAGATTGAAAAACACTGGCACCTGTATAATGGTAATAAAAAATGGCTTTGTCCCCCTGGAGTCAAACAATGGAGTGGAAGACAGTGCCCTTTTCATATTGGAGGGGACCAGTAGTCAAAGAGTTAGGGAAAAGGTTCTGGTTCCAGCAGCTTTTCCGTTTGGTATTACACAGTAAACAAGTGAACTTTGTCAGGGTCTATACTCCAGATGCCTCCCTGTATGTGTGTCCCTGTGGCAGGTGAAGGGATAGTACACGGGCCACACTGTCCTCTCTGAGTCAGCTTTCCCACCTCTGTCCTACATTTGAGAGGCGGTTTCTGTCCCCTCATCTGTGGAAGCATTCTTGCCTCTTAGGGCATATTCCGCTGGGGTTTTTCTCTGTTTCACCGTATCCAACATATTGTTCTGATGGTCCCCTCTACCTGGAGAATTCTTACTTCTGATCTCTATAGGATTTGCTCCTGGCCTTTGTTCAAATGGCAGGACCCATGAATCCAAAGGCTTTGGAGAGATTCAGCCTGCCCTCCATTTTCTGTGAATACCTCGAAGAGCTGTTTGTTTGTTTGTTTTTACTGCTGAGTTGTATTCCATAGAATAGATGGACCACAGTGTGTTTACCCAACCACCTACTGGGAAACGTTTGGGTTGTTTCCCGGTTTGGGCTATTACAAACAAAGCTGCTCTGAGTAAGAATGTAGGGGTTTTGTGTGGACATAAGTTCTCCTTGTCCTGGGATAACTGCCCAGGAGTGGAATTGCTGGATTGCATACAGTGTTGTGTGTAGCTTTTTGAAAGAGACGACCAAACTGCTTTCCAGAGCGGCTGCACCACTTTCCCTTCCCATCAGCCATGGGTGACAGACCCGGTTTCTGTGCCCCCTGGCCAGTCCTAAGCAGGGTCACACAACTAAACTGTGTTATTGTAACTCTTCTGAGGGGTGCGCGGTGACACCTCATCATGGTCTGAACTCACATTTCCTAAATGACTGGTGATATTGAACATCTTTTCCCGGGCCATTTGTATATCCTCTTTGGTAAAATGTCTCTTCGTGTCTTGTGCCCACCTTCATTTATTTATTTCTTAAGTAGGCTCCACACCCAGCGTGGGGCTTGAACTCAAGCCCCTAGGATCAAGTGTCAGATGCTCTATCCACCGAGCCAGCCAGGCATCCAGGTTGATTGTTGTTTTAATGTTGGGTTTGAGAATTCTTCACATAGTCTAGATATGATAGTCCAGATACGTGGTTTGCAAATATTTTCTCCCAACTGTAACTTGCCTGTTTATCCTCTTAAGAGGGTCCTTTCCCGAGCAAAAGCTTTTAATTTGATGAAATTCAATGAGTCACATTTGTCTTTTATGGATGTGTTTTTGGTGTCATGTCTAAAGCTCTGCAAGCCTGCGGTCCTCCAGATTTTATTTTTTTCTAAAAGTTTTATACTTTTATGTTTTTTTTAAATTTATTTTTGAGACACAGAGAAACAGAGTGTGGGGGGGGGGAGGGGCAGAGAGAGGGAGACAGAATCCAAAGCAGGGTCCAGGCTCCAAGCGGTCAGCACAGAGCCCGTTGCAGGGCTCGAACCCACAAACCATGAGATCATGACCTGAGCCCAAGTCAGACTCTCAACCGACTGAGCCACCCAGGCGCCCCTTGTATTTTACTTATCATTTCCAATTACTTTTCTAATAAGCTGTGAGGTTTAGGTTGAGGTTTGTGCTTTTTTGCCTATGGATATCAAATTCGTTCACCACCTTTTTTTTTTGAGAAGACCAAGACTTTCCTTCCTCTTCTAAATTGCTTTTGCACTTTTGTCAAAAATCACTTAGCTGTACTTGTATGTGGCGATCTATGGGTTCTCTACTGTTTCTTTGACTTACACGTCTGTCTGCCAATGATGTACGGTCTCTTACTGTGGCTGTAAAATCTTGAAATAAGAAGATTGGTTTCTTCCACTTTATTTCTCTTTTTCTCAGAATTGTTTTAGTTATTCTAACTCATTTGCCTTGCCATATACATCGTAGAATAGTCGCGTTCGTGTCTACAAAAAACTCACCCGGATTTTGGTAGGCATTCTGTTAAATCTGTATCTAACTTTGACAAGACTTGACGCCTTTGGGTCTTCCAATCAAACGAACACAGAATATTTCTCCATTTATTTAGGTCTTTGATTTGTTTCAACAGCATTTTGTAGTTTTGTGTTTTTCCGCATGTACATATCCAGGTAGATTTGAAGCTAAGTTATTTTTTGAAGTACCATTTAAATGGTACTGCATTTTAGTTCTGGTGCCTGCATGCCTATTGCTAGTGTATAGAAATCCGATGGGTTTTTGTATTCTGACCTTGTATTCTGTGACTTTGCTGAACATACTTATTAGTTCTGGGACATTTGTGTTTGTTTTTAGTTTCCTTAGGATTTGCTGTGGAACCATCATAACATCTTCAAGTGGAATGGGAAGGGCAATCTGTAGGCAGAGAGGGAGGGGGAAATGTGTGTTTCTGGAGAAAAATATAATCCACTGAACAATCAACAGCACCATCAACCCGCACTTTGCCAAAATTGTGGAAATGAACAACATGCACTTTTGCAAAATGCAAAGTGTCCTGGTGTTTCTGGGTCGGATAAGTATGTCACCTAAGACCATACTGCGGTATCGGACGAGTAACTCCACGCCGTTTTTGTTTGTCATTAGAATGTGACATGGGCGCCTGGGTGACTCAGTCAGTTAAGCACCTGGCTCTTGAGCTCAGCTCAGGTCTTGATCTCGGGGTCGTGAGTCCCAAGCCCCGTGTTGGGCTCCGTGCTGAGCGTGAAGCCTACTTAAAAAAAAAAAAAAAGAAAAAACAAAGTGACGTCAGGGGGGTTTGGCAGAGACTCTCCTCACCTGCCAAGGGGCTCAGTTGTGAGCACAAAGGACAGAAAATCTGAAGGTCCTGGATTTTGACACGGTGAACACCTTACTCCGTAAATATGGTTTCCAGTTCCTTTTCTAAAACACCCAAGTCTAGAGGGATAGTTTTCTTACACTCCATGGACTTTTGAACATTTTGTACTGTGTTCCTGGGAAATCTACTAAAAAGTGCTAAAGTTGTCTTCTGCTTGCAATAGAATAAATAGCAAACCTTGGCTACTGGGTAAGGTTTTACTTGGGACAGGTAAAAGTCGTCCAACTTGGACCCAAACTTAACCTTCTCTGAAGGACAAAAACCTAGAGAACCTTCAGACCCCTAGGGAAAGCAAGGGCCATACTGCCTGGACAGGGACTTGAACCCTGGACCCTCAGATTAAAAGTCTGATGCTCTGCCAACTGAGCTACCCAGGCTCTTGGAGCACAGCTCTGTCCAGATGCATAAATAAGATCAAAACTACTTCAGCTCAACAGTGTGGTCGATTCATTCTTGCATTCAGGCAAGGCAGCTGAACAGGCGTTTAATCTCTATAGTCAGTCAGTTCACTCAGCACTTGTTTATGTTTTCTGTAGGTAGAGAAGGAATGTACATCTAGAAAACAACAGAGAAGGAATTTACATCCAGAAAACAATCCTTATTTGAGTACAGTTGTAGAAGGGGAAGATAAACAAAAGCAACCGATTGTTTCCAGTAAATATTTATGGAATGCTTAGTGACATCTTTAACCCCTTATTTACGGGGCACCGAGAAATAGCCAAAAAGGATACAAAGAGGAACAAAGAAACAATAAAAATATAAATAACTAACAGAGAACAAGAGAAGAAATGTGAAAAGCAACCAGGGGAGAACGATGGTAAGAATCTGAGAAATTTGGGAACATCTGCCAATTTTTTTTTCTTGCTGTGAGAAAAAAATGAGTCGTTAAAAAGGAAGAGAAATGTCGTGGTGACTGTGAGTGGCCCTACTTTGTACCCTGGGCTGGTGTTCTTAACCCCTGAAAGAATGTTGGCAATTTAGTATTCCCTGTTACATTTTTTTTCAGTGGACACGTAACATTTTTCTTCACATGTTTAAATTCTTCCAAAGGGTGTTGTGACTTGTATCAAAGAAATCTAAAAGGTAACTTAATACTTAGCCACATGCCTCGGGGCACCTGAGCGTCTCCGTTGGTTAAGTGGCGGAGTTGAGGTCAGGTCCTGATCTCACAGGATGTATGTTCAAGCCCCGCAAGGGGTTCCGTGCTGGCAGCGGGACCTGCTTTGGATTCTCTCTCTTGCTCTCTGCCACTCCTTGCTTGCGCTCTCTCACAGGTAATTAAATAAACATTAAAAATATACTTAGCGATATCCCTTGTGAGAGAGAGACCCCTTCTTTAATCTTCCATGGAAGAATTTACTTGGATCCTTTATCCCCTTGAATTCGTTATTTCCACTTCATGTCTCCCATGGAACTTTATCCCAATACTGTCATTTTGTATTTGGTCTTTCTTGATCTTCCCACCATACGCTTCTAGGAACCAAAGACAGGTATAAGCATTGAAATCTGATGTTATTTCCCGCGACCCCAAATCTGTGTTAAAAACACTTCCTGTGGGTTGTGTTCTATTTGCACCTGCCTTAATGGGAGATGTAATGGACGTGCATGTGGAATTCGTTACCCCCCTTCCCCTCATCGCCCCCCAAAGAAATCGTGGAAGAGACCCAGTCCTCCAGCAGGAGAGTGTGACAGCGAGGCTGGAGCGCAGGGGGACAGTGACCTTCCTATTGTCTCATGTCCGCCTTTGCTTCTCCGCTTTGCAGGCGCGGTCACCCTGGAACTCCTTCCCCGTTCCCCATTTGCCAGCCCCTGCTTGTGCTTCGGATCTCCGTTCAGACGCCACCCATCACCTCCTTCTGGAAGCTTTTGCGGACGCCTCAAGACTGGCTTTGCAACTCCTGGAATACACCCAGGATTCCCGGGGTTATTTCTGTGTTACATGACGTGGTATCACTCCCTGGTTTGTCCCTTCCCGGGGCATGGCCATGTTCGGGGCCCAGTCCTCAAATGCCGCGTATGTGCAAATGCCTCTTTTCATCTTGGACTCTGCCTTCTAACTCCAGCTTCACAGATGCAATCGTTTCCTGCACAGGTATTTTACACTTGACGCCATCGGAAACTGGGCTCCTGCCCCCCTCCCCAGTCTGGCTCCTCACCCGTCTTCCCCAACTATAACCCGTCCGTGCGGTGCTGTCCCACTGGAACGCCCATCTTCCCTTGACTGCCGCTGAGATGTGTGCAACAGACTCGTCACTGGTCTCCTGTTTCAATGTTCCTTGCCTTCTTCCTGTCTACACAGAAGGAGGGCAGAACTCTCCAGGGGCTCCCCTCTCATTCGGATAAAAGCCCAGCTGCCTCTAGTGACCTACCTCCCCTCCCCTTCTTCTCCAGCCACAGCGCCTCCTGCTGGTGCTCAGACAGGCACGAACCACGCCTGCTCCGGACTCAGGCCTTCGCCCTTGCTGTGTGCTCTGCCCCGAAAGCTCTTTCTTCCCAAAGATGCGCCTAACTCGTTTCCTCCTGTCCTTCAGGCCTTTGCTCAAATAGCACTTGCTCAGTGAAATCTTACCTGCTCAACATACGTAAAATTTCAAACCACTTTTTTTTAAATTTTTTTTAACGTTTATTCATTTTTTGAGAGACAGAGAGGGACAGAGCATGAGCAGGAAAGGAGCAGAGAGAGGGAGACACAGAATCCGAAGCGGGCTCCAGGCTCTGAGCTGTCAGCACGGAGCCCGACACGGGGCTCGAACTCACAAACTGTGGGATCATGACCTGAGCCCAAGTGGGATGCTCCACCGACTGAGCCACCCAGGCGCCCCTCAAACCACTTTTTAAAAGTTGTCCCCATCATCTTCCTGCTTTATTTCTTATAAGTGCATATACTACATTCTTTTTCACTCATTTGTCTGAATTTCCCATTAGCATGCGAATTCCACGGGACAGAGACTTTTGCCCATTTTGTTGACAGCCATCGTCCCGGGGTCCAGAGGAACGCATGTCCTCTGCGGCTACACCTTAATAATCCGTTAAGTGCGTGTTGAACGAATGGCCTACCAGCCCCATAGGAAGCACGCAGTAAACAAATTTCCTGCAGGAGGACGTGTGAACACATTTCAAGAGTTTAAGACCGAAAGAGGACACGGATGGTCTTTTCCTCAGTAGAGTGTTCTAGGCTCTGCTTACATGGCTCCTGGTCGTGTGTCTCAACCTGAGTTGCCGACCGTGGGTCTTCTGTCTAATCATGTGGCCTGACCGCGCTGGTCGGTGCTGGTGCAGGAGCCACAGATTGTGGTGGGACTTCACACCTGAGACTTCCTGTCTGCACATGTCGTCTCCGTGGTCATTAGTTCTCCCCCTTTCCAAACCTTTAGGTCGCCAAGGAATAAACCCTGACTCCTGAGCCGCTTATTTTTTTATTTTTGAAAGAGAGAGAGAGAGAGCGCGCGCGAGTGGAGGAGGGGCGGGGGAGGGCGGGACAGAGGATCCAAAGGGGGCTCCACGCTGACAGCTGTGAACCCGACGCGGGGCTCAAACTCATGAACCGCGAGATCATGACCTGAGTTGAAGTTGGACACTCAACCCACTGAGCCACCCAGGCGCGCCATGGGCCTTGCTTTTGATACTTCAAACTACGTTTTGGAAACTGTGGGCATTACAGTAACTGCGTAGTTACATTCTTAATACATTTCACCACGTGCACATGTTAATTTTGTCTCCTTTTGAAACTTACATAAGTATAACGTACTAAATGTTTCCTTTGTGTCTTCCTTTCACAGTATTGTTTGTAAGGTTCATCCGTATCGTTCTCTGTAGCTCTGATCTGTTGTCAGCTGCTGAATAGTGTTTGACACTGTTTATTGGCATTGGTGCAAATGTCCACTCGGGTTGTTTTCAATTGTGGCTCTACAAACAACACTACTGTGAAAATTCGGATACTCGTCTCCTGCTGTATGTGTGCACGTGTTTCTCCCGGGGAAACATCTAGGATAACACGGTATGTGTATCTTCAACTGACGAAAGTCCAGCTGTCTCCCACGGTATTTGTGTCAGTTTAGACTCTGAATAGTAGTGATCGAAGCTATTACTTCACATCCTTGCCAATAATTAGTATTTCTTGTCTTTTTAATTTTATCAATTCTGGTGGAAGATCAGTAGCATCATAATTGCAGGATTAATTTGCCTTTTCTTAAGTTTCTAATAAGGTTGATTGCTGTAGTTGTTTTAAAGTATGTGCACAAATTCTTTGGCAGTCTGTCCGGTCCGCAGAAGGTGGTCCAAATTCCCTCTCCTTGACCGGGGGCCCTGGTGACTCGTCTCTAACTGAGTGAGGCAGAAGGGACACTGGTGACATCTCAGGCTAAACATCTGCCTGGCTCCCTCTCTCTCTGGGAGTCACAGACTTCATAGTCCTAGAGGCTCTTTCTGAATTCTGAGTTTTCACGCTAGTCCTCTGTAGGTTACTTACGTCACAAACATCCCCTCCCATTTTGTGAGTTAGGTTCATTCTTTCTTAGTGCTTTTTGATGAACAAATTCTTCATTTCACTTAATAAAATAATTTGTAAATTTAATCTCGTTAAGTCAATCCACTTTTCCTATGTTTATTTTTTTCATTTTTTTAATGTTTATTTTTTTTTTTAATTTTTTTTAATGTTTATTTATTTTTGACACAGAGAGAGACAGAACATGGACAGGGGAGGGTCAGAGAGAGGGAGACACAGAAGTGGAAACAGGCTCCAGGCTCTGAGCTGTCAGCACAGAGCCCGACGTGGGGCTCGAACTCACGGACTGCGAGATCATGACCTGAGCCGAAGCCGGCCGCTTAGCCAACTGAGCCACCCAGGCGCCCCTAATGTTTATTATTTTTGAGGGAGAGATGAAGTGCGAATGGGGGAGGGGCAGAGAGAGGGAGACACAGAACCTGAAGCAGTCTCCAGGCTCTGAGCTGTCAGCAGAGAGCCCAACGAGGGGCTCCAACCCACGAACTATGAGATCATGATCTGAGCTGAAGTCGGTCGCTCAACTGACTGAGCCACCCAGGCGCCCCCGCTTTTCCTATGTTTAGTGCTGTTGTGTCTTATTCCTTATTCCTGTCCAGAAGTCCCCAGTGTATATTTTTTATCTTCTCTTCTAAATGCGTTATAGTTTTGTCTTTTACATTGCAGCATTAATGCACCTGGAATTAGCTCTTAGGTATGGTGTATATTTTTCTCATATAGATATGTAATTACGCCAGCACAATTTCCTCTCCGTACTCCTCTGCATCCCATTTGCTAAATACATCCCATTTGTTAAATCCTCTTTTGTTCCATTGATCCACTTGTCCGTCCTTGCACGGACACCACGCTGTGTGCCTTCATGAGGTTTTAGAGGGAGGGGTTTTTTTTTTTTTTTTCCACTGAAGAAAAATTGGCATATAACATTAGTGGCAGGTGCACTACATAACAGCTTGGTATTTGTATACAATAGGAAGTTATCACCATACAAGCGATGCCCTCCACCCATCCTCCAGCCCCCTTCCCCTCGACAACTACCAGTCTGCTTTCTGTATCTGTGAGTTTTGTTTTGTGTGTTCATTTGCTTTGTGTTTTAGAAAGCACATGAGGTGAGATCAGACAGCACTTCTCTGACTTGGTTCCCTCCACCCGCGTGGAGCGTGGCCCAGGGCTGAGCGAGGGGCTCCCGGGAGCCCAGGTGATGCAGGCCAGGGGCGCTGGGGACCCGCACTCGGGGCGGCAGTGTTCCCCTGTGCCCCTGAAGTAGCGAGACGGTGCTCACCAGCACCTCCATCATCTGGAGATAGTCCCAACTGCTCCCTGCCCCTCCGGCAGCCACCGTGAGATTAGCAGTGATCTCCTTTACAAGGAATCCAGGCAGCTCTGGAGGAGAGAGTCAGCCCGGGGACGTTGAAAACGAGGGTATCTCAGGCCCCAGAGCCCCTGGAGCCCCCGGAGAGAAGCGCCTCTTGCTCCCCAAGCCAGATGTTCTAGGGGTGTCCCCGCCCCAGCACCGGTCCCCAGGTTCAGGGGTGCCTGCGGTGGGACACACACCCCTCCCTGCTCAGGGAGAAATCCCCGCCCTCGAGGTCCCTCCTGTCGTGTGTCTGCTCCCCGGAGGTGGGGGTCTTGGGTGAAACCGCATCTCCCCTCCCCTGCCCACCCGCCTTGGCCTTTTCCTCCCTTGCTGTGGAGGGCTCCGCTCAGCTGGATTTCGGGTCTCTTTCGGTCGTATCGCTTTGGTTTCCAGATAGGCCGGAGGAAAACCAGTGCTCCAGTTTCTCGGAAAGACTTGTGCGAAGCGCGCACGAGCACACGCCAACATAGACCTTCACCTGGCTTGAAACCCGTTTGAGCTATCCTTGGTCACGTGCCTGCTTTGGGGGTGCCTGTACTTGGCTTGGTGCTCAGCTCTGGGCACATCGCGTGGCGAGAAAGGCCTTCTAGTAAACGTCATGCATTTAGAAATCAGCTGAATTTCCCCTTGCGGATGGGGAGCACGGCCTGCCCCTCCTGAGAGCGCCTGGCCTGTGCAGACCCCTCTCCCTGCTTCCCCTGTTCCCCAGCGGCCCTAGGGGACCACCTGCCAGCCTGCCCTCCAGACTGAACTCCTGGGCCCTGCGTTATGAAGCCAGGGCGTTTCTACTGCAATGTCAGCGACAAGGAGCACAACCGCTCTGAGATCACAGCTGGCTGTTTGTTGCCATTCTCCCCTTGAGAAGGACACATGACTTTGCTCCTTCTCCTTCTGCGGGACATGAGGTCCCAGCGGTGGGGTTTGGGAGTGGTGCTGGGGTCCAGAGCCCACGGCCAAGAGAGAATTCTTGAGGTGTCCTCAGGGCAAAACGGTGGTTTTATTAAAGCTCGGGGACGGGACATGTGGGCAGGAAGAGCTGTCCCAGGACCATGAGCAGAGACGATTATGTACCATGGGGTTGGGGGAGGTAAAGTCACGGGGAGCTTTCCAGCGGGACTTTCATACCTACAGAAGACTCGCAGGATGCAGGAGAGCCAGCTGTCCTCAAGCCGAGGTTGTCTTCCCCTCGAGCAAAGCATTAGCATCGACAGTAGGAGCTCCTGGAGGAATGTCGTACTCTGTCTTTGCCTGAGTATTTGCCAAAGGGCTGCAGGTTCTGAGGAAAGTTGATTTTACCTGCCATTTCCTCCTGCCTTTGTTCCCATATCACTCTGGCCCGTTTACGGTCAATGGGATATGAGTAATATAATGCACAAAACTTCCAGATTAGGTCACACTCCTAGTGAGAGAGAGATGTCCTTTCACTTCTGCCGTCTTGAAGAGGGAGAAGATGCCTGGATGTCAAGGCCAAGGCACACAGCGAGGATGGTGGGGCAACGAGACTGAAAGCCTGCGTTCCTGCCATCTTGGAGTTCCCGTGCCCAGGGAGCCCCCGTGCTCATGTGCATAATCTGTGTGCCACCACTGGTCTGGGTCTGTTATGAGAGACACCCCTAATCCTAACAAATGCAAACTCTCTGAATACTGAGCCAAAGCTGGTTGCTAAGGGGTTGACAAAGGAAATCATCTAGGTATAACACACATAACGCATGCTTCCTCAGTCAACGGTAAACAGCACCTTCCTTTCCTGAGTCACGGCACCTGCTTCCCTCCTGCGGTGCTCCCGAGCACTGCCCTCCCTCAGTCAGCGCCCCTACAGCACCCTCCCTCCCTCCGTCAGTGCTCCCATGGCATCCATCCTCCCTCAGTCAGTGCTCCCACAGGGCCCGCCCTCTCTCCGTCAGTGCTCCCACAGCATCGACCTTTCCTCGGTGAGTGCTCCCACAGGGCCCGCCATCCCTCCATCAGTGCTCCCACGGTACCTGCCCTTCTTTGGTCAGTGGTAAACAGCACCTTCCCTTCCTCAGTCAATGAAGATTATTGAACATCTACCATATTTCTACTTTGACTTAGTTTCTGTGAAGGTTTAAAACTAAGGTATAGAACCTACTTTCCATATTCCTACTGAGCATCAAGGAACCACTAGATACTAAAAAGTCCATGTGAATAAATGTTACAGAAATGCAAAGAAAAAAGAGATGAGTGCTGATCACCATCATCACCATCATCACCAGCATCATCACCATCATCACTGTCATCACCACCGTCATCACCACCATCATCACCACCATCATCATCACCACCACCATCATCACCACCATCACCACCATCATCACCACCATCACCACCATCATCACCATCACCACCATCACCACCACCACCATCGTCATCACCATCATCATCACCATTATCACCACCACCACCCAACAGTGTGTGTGTGCCAGGCCACAAGATGAAGCTTGAAAGAGACAGGGCTGAGGAAGGTAAACAAGAAGGGTATACTAAGTGCAGTTAGCACATGGTCAGAGTGTTGGGAAGCAGGAGAGAAAGTGAGAACCACTTGGCTGAAATGTGTCTCCGTGGGAAAGCGATGTTTGCTGCAGGGGGAAACAGGCTGAGACAGCAAGAACAAAAATGCCACAAAACAGCTTTATGACAGTCTTAAACTTGTGCTCAGAGTTTTTAAATCCATTGCATAATTTGCTAAAGTAGTCTCCTATTCCAAAACCATTAAATTTGCTTAGTTATCAAATTCCTTTTAAATATTGTTTCTTTGATTATAAAACAATGCACAGGCATGACAGAAAATCTGGAAAAAAATTAACTGGTCAACTTAGTATCACAGGCTTCTGAAATAAATCTTCATATTTTCAGGCTATTGTCTCTGTAATCATAGGAAAAAGACCAGAGACCAACAGACTCTCCTAGATCAACATTCATTTTCATTCACGTGGCCTTTACATATTTAGGTGGAAATGGCAAATACACTTTCCAATTTCATCTGTTCTTAGAAATCTGCTCGAGACTTTAGAACTGCTTTCCAGTTCCTTTTCACTTGGGACATGATAGCAACCAATTGAACTTAATAGAGAGAATTTATATTGCACCATTAAGTTTGGGTGGATTCTAGGTAACCCAGCCTTTACCAATAATTTGATTCATTCTTTTTGAGGTTTTATCCAACACCATATTCTTAATCAAGAAAAAATCCCAACCTTCCTACTGCAATAATTAACAGAATTCATATTACTTTATCTCTTAATTTCCTTGAATAGTCATAGTATGTTTAATTTTGGAGGACCCATGGTAATGAATAGTGTGTAGGCCATATCTTTACTGAATCCATAATGATGGCCACATCCTCACAATGTAAATCAGAACTGTTGTAGAATAAATAGGTCATAATTTAAGAATCACCTCTGTAAAAGCCCACATTGGTAATAAATAAAATAAATGTGGATCTTAAAGATCAATTAGTCAGACCTTCAAATTTTTCAGGTGAGTAAATTAAGGTTTAAAGAGGTAAAGTGACTTACCCTAAAGTAAGTAATGCCCTCAGTTAGTAATAGAGCTGAGATTAGAACCCAGGACCTCTAAAACCCATAAATGCGCTCTTCCCACTAAGCCATGTGGCCACTCTAGTTGACAGTTTTCATGATCCCTCTGTTTCCCTGGTCTCCACAGCAGCCAGACTCTCAAGGCATTCAGAGGATTTCTCTCCAGTGTAAGATTTTTTGTGTTGAACAGAAGAGTTTTGCTTAACGGTTTTCCTACAGGCAGTATGTATATTTGCTTTCTCAGCACTGTGAATTTTCTGGTGTTTTGTAAGATACGTGCTCTGGCTAAAGGCTTTTCCACATTCGTTACATTTGTAGAGTTTCTCTTCAGTGTGAGTCTTCTGATGTTTTTTAAGGTCTGTCCTCCGGCTGAAGGCTCTGCCACATTCACTGCATGCATAAGGCTTCTCTCCAGTATGAATGATTTGATGTTGAATGAGGCCTGAGCAGTAACTAAAGGCTTTTCCACATTCACTACATGTATAGGATTTTTCACTAGAATGAGTTTTCTGGTGATTTCTGAGGTTTGTACTCTGACTGAAGGCTTTTCCACATACGTTACACTTATAGGGTTTCTCTCCAGTGTGAGTTCTCTGATGTTGAATAAGTGCTGACCTATCGCTAAAGGCTTTTCCGCAGTCATCGCATTTATAGGGCTTCTCTCCAGTATGAATTCTCTTATGTTGAATAAGAGCTGAGCAGAAACTGAAAGCTTTCCCACAATCATTACATTCATAGGGCTTCTCACCAGTGTGAGTTCTCTGATGCTGAATATGCCCTGAGCGGTCACTGAAAGCTTTCCCACATTCATTACATCTGTAGGGTTTTTCTCCAGTGTGAACTCTCATGTGTTGCGTAAGGAATGAACTCTGGGCAAAAGTTTTCTCACACTCATGACATTTATATGGTTTATCTCCTGTGTGACTTCTCTGATGTTGAGTAAGGTATGTGCTTCTGCTAAAGGTTTTTCCACATTCCTTACATTCGTAGGGTTTCTCCCCAGTATGAGTTCTTTGATGGCGAGTGAGAGCTGAGTAGTTACCAAAGGCTTTCCCACATTCACTACACTCATAGGGCTTCTCCCCAGTGTGAATTCTTTGATGCTGGATAAGGGCTGAACAGTCACTAAAGGCATTCCCACATTCACTGCACCTGTATGGTTTCTCTCCAGTATGTGTTCTCTGGTGTTGAATCAGGTCGGAGCAGTAGCTGAAAGCTTTCCCACAGTCATTACATTCATGAGGTTTCTCCCCAGTGTGAATGATATGATGTCGAATAAGAGCGGAGTGATCACTGAAGGCTTTTCCACAGGCATTACATTCATAGGGCTTTTCTCCTGTATGAATTCTTTGATGTTGAGTAAGATGTGCACTCTGACTGAAGGTTTTACCACATTCACTGCATTCGTAAGGTTTCTCTCCAGTATGAATTCTCTGATGTAGAGTAAGATGCGTGCCCTGGCTAAAAGCCTTTCCACATTCAAGACATTTATAGGGTTTCTCACCAGTGTGAATTCTTTGATGCTGAGTAAGGTATGTGCTACGACTAAACGTCTTACCGCATTCAGTGCACTCATAAGGTCTCTCCCCACTATGAATTCTCTGATGTTGAATAAAGACTGAACAATAACTGAAGGCCTTCCCACATTCATTGCATTTGTAGGGCTTTTCCCCTGTGTGAGTCTTCTGATGGTTTGTCAGGTGGGAACTCTGGTTAAATCCCTTTCCGCATTCGTTACATCTGTAGGCTCGCTCTCCAGTATGCGTTCTTTCATGTTGAATAAGAGTGGTGTGGTCTCCTAAGGCTTTCCCGCATCCACTACATTCACAAGGTCTCTTTCCATCACACTCCCTTTGTATAATTAAGTCTGAGTTTTGTTGGAAGATTTTCCCACGTGTAGCATGTTCACGAACACACCGTTCTACAGGCTCACACTGCTCCGAAACTATTGATTGTACAGTGACAGCTTTTCCAAATTCATTAGCTTCTATACCTCTTTCTTGGGCAGGAATTTCCATGCAGTTGACTTTATCTCGTCCCAGATGTGCTGATTCTTAAACTGTTCTCTGGGTCTCCAGGTACCTCCCAACACAGACTTTATCTTTGTAAGTTCTTCCGTGTTTATTCCTCGGGATGGAGTTTCTTTGAAAATGTCCTGCTGCTGTAGTGTTGACTTCTCGGCTTCAGGTCCAGACACGCCATCTGCAAGACATGAAAGTCCAAAGCTGGAATATAAGAAGCTGCTCTGTGAGGAATGGGGTAATGAAGCTGTAAACACTGAGATCATACAACAGGGGGATGTAAATATTACCTGCTCTCTGGGGAGGAAATGCTAGTGGTGTGAAGGGGTTGGAGCTAAATGAAAGTGACCGAAGGGAATGGAGCAAACACGGTCAGGTGAGAAGGTGGTTCAGGAAAAGTCTAAACTGAAGAGATTACAAAAAAGAAGAACATGAAGATGAGGAGGTATTAGGAAAGGAGAACTGTGATCAAAGAGAAATGGCTTCTAGGGAGTCTTCTGTGAGAAAAATACTTAATCAGCATTGAAACTATTATCCTAAAGCCCATTAAGAGCTCTTTAAATGTCTCTTTAAAAAACCTTTTCTTTTGGGGCGCCTGGGTGGCTCCGTCAGTGAAGTGTCCGGCTTCAGCTCAGGTCATGATCTCACGATTCGTGGGTTTGAGCCCCGCTTCGGGCTCTGTGCTGACGGCTGGGAGCCTGGAGCCTGCTTCCGATTCTGTGTCTCCCTCTCTCTCTGCCCCTCCCCCGCTCGCGCGCACGCTCTCTCTCTCTCTCTCTCTCTCAAAAATGAATAAACGTTAAAAAAAAGAAAACTTTTCTTTTTGAGCCTGATGTTGGGTGCAGAGATTACATAAAAAGAAAAGCTTAAAAACAACAACAACAAAAACATTTCTTTTAAATTTGTTTTTTTGACTTACACAAAACAATACTTTTACCTAATTCCCCTTTGGTGAATAACTGCTACTGACATTACTGTTTTACATTTAATGTAAGAAGAGGGAAAGAAAAGGAAAGTTTGAATAGGGAGAAATCTACTCTTTTGCAATGAAAAATAATTCTCGTGGCTTTCCAAGGACAACATATTTCTTTTTTACTCTCAGTCACGGACAGAAAGACAAGAAACACTATGAATAGAAGGCAAACAAGAGAGATGACCCTTCATCTTCTATGTTAGCGTGCCTAGAAGTAGTCTTTAATTATGGGTTCACGCTTAAGACCGAGTTACCAATGTGCTGGTTGAAAGTTAAGTGCTTGTGTGTAAGGACATGATAAATGATGGGTTTCATCGCAGGACTGCTGGGCACGGACTTGGCTGTTTCATTAGACGACCCCCAAGTGTTAGCACCTATGCAATCTTTTACTTTGGGCTGGTAAGGTTCCCCAGAAGGGATAGTGAGCAGTAGATTTGTCACTTAGACATCCGTTTTCAGTGAGCACGGCATATCACAGGCAAGCGTTAACCACAAGGAATTAGTGGTCTTATTAACTGTATTCCCAACATTCAACGTTCATTCCTCATGTAACTCATCATTCCTTCTCCTGCCCCCAAAGTCTTTCTTTCCTTCCTGATTTTGCCACCTAAATCTTGACCATATTTTAGAGCCCCACTCAAATTACATAAGCCCCATGACAGTCTTAACTCCCATTTTCTGGATCTCCCACAATATTTCCTGTACTGTTTCAACTTCTAATTTCAATACCTAAAAGCCATGCCTTTTGTTGTTTACCCCTTATCTGATGTGCACATATTTGTGTCTCCAGAGTTACTGTTTCTTGTCTCGGGGGGAAAGAAACTTGGAAGACTCTTTTGGCTGTGGAGCTGACAGTTATTGAATTTATTCCGAGCTGACCCACAATACTGACATAGTTCATTCTCCTAAAAACCCTGTGAGGTGGAAAACAGGATCTTGCTTTAAGGGAGGTTCAGGGTGCTGAAGTCACCTGCCTCAAGTTACACGTAAGCCAGAGTTCCAGAGTTGAATCTTAATCTCTGCTGCCCTAGGGAGCTGCCTGATGGAGCAGAGGATAATGGGTAAAGACACAGAAAACCCAGAGCTTTCATCCCACTTTTCTATGACTGTGTGACATCAGGGGAAGCCCTCCCATCTGGCCCTTTTCCAGTCCTCAATACCACTTACGGTGTGAGTTTTTTCCACATACTTAAATTCTTCTCATACTTTCGAGATGGAGGCCCTTCGTGAGCTGACCCATCACCAGTCAGCCTCGCCATTTGTCACTCTCACACACCCCCTACACTCCAGCCACCCTGTGTCCACTTCCTAGCACTTATCAAGTCTCTCACGTCTCCCTGCACTTGATCTTTTGTCCAGAACTGCCCTTGAACCACCTACTGTTTGCTATGCCGATTCCTGCTCATTCTTCAGGATTCAGTTCTGACGTCACCTGTTCTAGGCTCCTTATCTATGTTCTCTTAGCCTCTGTCATCATAAAATAATTGTTTCTACAAATAATAACAGCTAATATTTAACAAGTGCTTATGCTTTGAACAATCACTGTTCTAAGTACTTTACATGTATTTAATCACTTATCCTTTACTGGAACTCCATGGGTAGAAGCTATTTTTGTCTCCATTTTACAAGTGAGGGAAGGGGCATAAACCCATAAAGCCCTGTGCACCGACCTCTAGCCACGTGTGGCTGCTGGACACCAGAAACATGGCCACGCCAAACTGAGCTGTACTCTGTGTAAAATACACACCAGATTTTGAAGATTAAAAAAAAAAAAAAAGGAGGGGTGCCTGGGTGGCTCAGTCGGTTAAGCGGCCGACTTCAGCCAGGTCACGATCTCGCGGTCCATGAGTTCAAGCCCCGCGTCGGGCTCTGGGCTGACGGCTCAGAGCCCGGCTGTTTCAGATTCTGTGTCTCCCTCTCTCTGACCCTCCCCCGTACATGCTCCGTCTCTCTCTGTCTCAAAAATAAATAAACGTTAAAAAAAAAAATTAAAAAAAAAAAAAGGAAAATGTCTCATTAATAAGTTTTTATACTGATTACGTGTTAAAAAGTTTTAAACACACGGGAGTCAATAAAAGATATCCTTAAAGTTAATTCTACTTGTTTCTCATTACTTTTCTTAAACATGACTACTAAGAAATTTTTAAAATTTTTTTTTTCAACGTTTATTTATTTTTGGGACAGAGAGAGAGACAGAGCATGAACGGGCGAGGGGCAAAGAGAGAGGGAGACACAGAATTGGAAACAGGCTCCAGGCTCTGAGCCATCAGCCCAGAGCCCGACGCGGGGCTCGAACTCACGGACCGCGAGATCGTGACCTGGCTGAAGTCAGACGCTTAACCGACTGCGCCACCCAGGCGCCCCTAAGAAATTTTTTAAATGACACATGTGGTTTGCATTATATTTCTACTGGTCATGTTGGCTTAGAGAGTTTAGGGCGTTTGTGCAAAGGCTGCACAGCTAGTAAGTGGCAGAGCCAGGATTAAAGCCAGCCCCAGAGCCCCTTCTTCACCACTGCTCCCATGCTGTGTCCGCACTACTCCATCACAGCACCCACCAGTGTTTTCACTGGACGTTGAGCTTCTGGAGGTCACGGACTAAAGTCTTTAACCTCCGAGCCCTCAATGCCTGGCATGGTTTTTGGCGCACAGACTACGCCTGACGAATGCTTGGTGAGTGGACAAATGCTGGTGGTTTTCTTATGAGAATGCCCCAATGACAGCCGTTTTTAAAGATAAGTCCGGCCAGGTGTGTGTGTGGGCGTGTTTGTTTGTTGTTGTCCTTTTTTGGCAACCAAGCCCTAGAAATTACTTAAAGCTAAAGGTGAGTTAAAGCCATTACCCTAATATTTGGAACAGTACATGTTTGAGAGCATCTACTGCATAAACGCTAAGAGGGATTTTCAGCCCGTAAACCAAAACAACCACTGCAGAACAACTTTTCGCAGATACCCGTTAAGAGGCACAAACAGAAACCACTGAAGGAACCCACGGAGGAGTCAGAAAATCAGGTGAACTGGAGCTCTGCGCTGTCACGCACAGCATGAGAAGGTGGGTTCGTGAAGGACAGCGGACTCAATAGATACAAGGAGGCTAAGGAAATCGGACTCTTCTGAAAGAAAAGGAGTAATGCTCTTTGTGAGTACACGGAGCACGGTGGGAGAGACAGCCAACTCGTAGGATACACAGACACGGCGGGCATGCTGGACTCCTGACACTGGGAATTTAAAACTACTGTAATTAATAAGCTAAATGGTCGAATGGAGAAGGTAGGCAGCAGGCAAGAGCAGATGGGCAGTGTAAGCACAACCAGAAAGACATGCTAGAGATTTAAAACACAACCAGCAGAAACGAAGAGTGCCTTCGAAGAACTCACTAGCAGACTGGACACCGCGGACAAGACCGTCTCCAAGAAAATGCTGCAACGGGACCCCCAAAACCTAAAAAGCAAAAAGCATAACGTCTGAAAAAAAAAAACCAGAACAGACCCTCGGGAACCCTGTCCCAGGTATCTCTTCGTCTGGCTGTTCATCTGTAACCTTTATCGCGTCCTTGACAATCCACTAAATGGTCAACCTAAGCGTTTCCCTGGGTCCTGTGAGCTGTCCTGGCAAATGATCTAATCCAAGGAGGGAGGTCATGGGACCCTCTGACTTGTAGCCAAGTCAGACGGGTCGTGGGCAATCCGGGGACCCGCTACTTGCCACCGGCATGTGAAGTGGGGGGGCTGTCCTGTGAGACTGAGCACGTACCCCCTGGGGTCCTCACTAGCTCTGATTAGGGTCAGAACTGAACCGGACACCCAGCTGGTGTCACAGAGAATTGCACATTTTACCATTATAATAATGCCTCCTGATTATCTTTCTCCTTCCAAGTATTTTTAGGATACCTCTGCTTTTGATGCTCGCTTCGACAGCACATATACTCGGATACCTCTGTTTTGGAATAAATGACCGAATGAATAAACCTTTATTCTTTCAACCAATATTTATTGAACCCGGTGCTCAGTACTGACAATACAGAGCTTAACAAAACATGGTACCTGATCGCACAGAGCTGAGTGTCTAGGAGATAAACAACAACCAAATAGTCACACAAATATGTAACTATAGTTGTGACAGGTGTCCTAGAGAAGAGTCGTGTGAGGCCATGAGCGTCTTTAATAAGGCGATCTGACCTGGTCGGGTTTCGGCGGGGTTTACTTGAAGAGACGATGCTGGACTAAATCCCAAGGGATCAGTAGGAGTCACCGGGGCGACAAGATAAAGAAAAGCGCCCCAAGCAGAGGAAGCAGCAGCTGGTGCGAAGGCAGCATCACTCCAGGGGACACGTGAGGGTGAGACGCTGACGGAGGCCGCGTGCACAGAGCAGACAAGGTGTATGAACGAACGGGGGGTGAGGGGTGGGTGGAGATTGCCACTGCAGGGGGAGAGGCCAGCTCTGGGAGGTCACAGCCCGGGCAAGAGCATACAGTCTTCAACCTGACACAGGAAGAAGCCATCTCAGAGGAGGGGACAGAAGATGACAAAAGCAGATCTGGGTGCTAGAGAGGCTCTCTCTCTGGCAGGGAGTAGGGAGGTGGAAAGGCCAGAACGGACATGAAACAGTACTGGTGTGGATGCTGCAGAAATCTAGGCGAGATGAGAACGCGGATTAGAGAGAAAGTGAGCAGAGACAGAAAGAAGGGACACATTGGCAATACGCGTAGGAGGCAACGTTGACAGGGCGTGGTGACAAGCTGGACACGCGGGCGAGACAGAAGGGGCTGTAACGGTGCACTTCTGGGTCTCTGGCTAACATGACTGGGAGATGGGCCTCTTTACCATGACAAGGCACACTGACAGACGACCAAGCGTGTCTTTTGGATTTTTTTTTCCGATTGTTGCCGAAGCGATTAAGTTCTTCAGGATGAAGGAAAATGACACCAGAAGGAAATTCTGATCCCCACAAAGAAATTTAAAGTATTAGAAACGGTAAATATCTGGGTAAATTAAAATGTAAGAGCTTGCTTTTATCTAATTTTTTATCATACATACGACTATGTAAAGGAAAAATTATAACACTGCCTAGTACAATTCATAACATATGTACAGGTAATACATGAGCCAGCTAGAACAAAAGAATGGAGGGGCACCTGGGTGGCGCAGTCGGTTAAGCGTCCGACTTCAGCCAGGTCACGATCTCGCGGTCCGTGAGTTCGAGCCCCGCGTCAGGCTCTGGGCTGATGGCTCAGAGCCTGGAGCCTGTTTCCGATTCTGTGTCTCCCTCTCTCTCTGCCCCTCCCCCGTTCATGCTCTGTCTCTCTCTGTCCCAAAAATAAATAAAAATGTTGAAAAAAAAATTAAAAAAAAAAAAAAAGAATGGAGTGTGGTAATTGGACCTATGTGGTTGTAAGGTTTCCACATTTTTACGGGAAGTGAAATGTTAATGCTAAGAAGACTGAAGAATTAAGGATGTATATTGTAATCCCTAGAGGAACTGCTAAAAATAATAATGAAAAGGAGCACAGCTCCTTTTTAGCACAGCTAAAAAGCTAATAGGAAAACTTAAAACAAATATCTAAAAGTATTTAAATGGTCCACAAAACAGAAGAAAAGGAAACTCAGGGGAAAACAAAGGGATGAACAATGGTGAGACAAACCCAAACGTACCAGTAATTACAGTAAATTCAAATAGTCGAAACCAGGTGTTGACAAATTATGGCCTGAGGGCCAATCTGGCCGATACCGGTTTCTGAAAATAAAGTTTTACTGGATCATAGCTGCACCCATTCATTTACACACCGTCTACAGTGGTTTCTCTCTCTCTTTTTTTTTTTTAACGTTTATTTATTTTTGAGACAGAGAGAGACAGAGCATGAATGGGGGAGGGTCAGAGAGAGAGAGACACACAGAATCTGAAACAGGCTCCGGGCTCTGAGCTGTCAGCACAGAGCCCAACGCAGGGCTCGAACTCACAGACCGTGAGATCATGACCTGAGCCAAAGTCGGCCGCCCACCCGACTGAGCCACCCAGGTGCCCCCCGCAGCTTTCTCTTTATTGGCAGAGTTGAGTGAATGGCCCACCAAGGCTGAAGTATTTACCATTTGGCTCTTAAAGAAAAAAGTCTGTCTAATCCTCCTCTAAGCTCTCCGATCAAAAGGCAGAGATCAAGATAGAGAAGACAAACTATATACTTTCTACAAGAGACATTACTTCCTATGTGAAGTCATAGATCAAGGGTAAATGGATAGAGACAGATTTATTATGCAAACTGTAAGAAGGCTGGATGGCTATATTGTCAGATAATAACAGATTTCAAGATAGAATATTGTCAGAGCTGAAGAGGGATGTTTCTTCATGTTCAACAGCCATCTCTCAACAATTGACCACATGCACTTTAAAAAACAGTAAGGACACAGAAGATCTGAATGACATTGCCAGACTCCTTGACCTGTTTGCTATTTAGTACACAACATCTGACGACTGCTGAATCCACATTTTAAGTCCCCAGGGACATTCACTAGGACAGACCAGATGCCTGGCCAGAACAATTCTCAGTAGGTTTAAACAGATGGGAATCAGCAGCCGAGCTGGGACTTGCCCTTCTAGCCATGATGAACTTCTAGCTACGGTGAAATAACAAGAAGCAGGTTTATCCTCCTGCCTGGAACAACCAAGAAATATATGAACAATGACAAAACTGGAGGTGACAATATGGATTTCGACAGAGGACAAAATATATAAAACAATGGTAAGATACCAGACGTCCAGTAATAACGGTGACCCCTGCCCTGGTGTGATAGGCAGCCTGTGAGATGACCCTCAATGACCCGGGACCCATTCCCAGCCTTGTGTAATTCCCTTCTCTTGAGTAACATGTGTCAACCAATAAAATATTCCAACACTGAGGGAATGATGAGGTTACTAAAGAATGTTATTTCCATCCTGGTAGTGGACTCTTTCTCTTGCTGACTCTGAAGAGGCTGAAACACTGGAGGTCCGTGTGGCACGGAACCGAAGGTGGCCTCCATCCACAAGCCGACAAGAAGCTAAGTTCCTCGGTCCAAGAACTCAACAAACCGAATCCTACCAACAACCACTTAAGTAAGTTAGGAAGTGAATCCTTCCCCACTTGAGCCTTCAGATAAGATCTCAGACCTCGCTGATGCCTTGATTGCAGCCCTTGCAAAAGACCGTGAAGTAGAGGATCCAGTTAAGCCATGTTCCATTCCTGACCCTGGGATAATAATGCATGTTGTTTTAAGCCTGCAAAGTGTCGGGGGTGACTTGTTATATAGCAAGAGATAACTAATCTCTCCAACTGCCTGCCTGCAGAGTTTCCAGGCTGTAGCACAGGGTTAGGGAATCCATATGTAAGAACTAAACAGGGGGAGTGCGGAGTCTGGGGAGGCCCATGTGGCCGGAGTTTGTTGAACAGAGTAGTGAGAAAAGAGACTTATAGAGAGAACTCTGGAGATCTTCAGAGGGCCCCCCTTGAGTATTTAGCAAGGTGTACATCACCATATGCGTGTGAGGAAACTACTCGAGGCCAGGAAAAGAACTATTTAAAAGTATTCGAGGTAACGGTGCACAGAGCTCACACAGGGCCCATTTTGACAGCCAAACTAGGAAACTGCACGATACACGAAATACTGCATTGAATCCACAGAACGGTCGCCTTAGTATGAGGAAAAAATTAGCCCTAGGCTGAGAACTGCTTCGATCCCACTTAACAGATCTTAAAAGCAAGACCTGGAAGGATCAAATTGTTTCCAAGTATCCCAGATAAAAGCTCAGAAATGCCTTTAGGAACACAAAACTACCTAGCACTCAAAAAGAAAAATTTATAATGCCTGGCATCCAAACAAAGATCACTAGAGGAAAAAAAAAGAATAAAATTACAACCCACAATGAAAAAGAATCAGTCAAATGAAACTGATCTGAATGAACAGAGGTGAGAATTACAATTAATACAGCTACAGTCCACGTGTCCAAATAAGTAGAGAGCAGTGGAGGAAATTTAAAAAAAGGTTCAAACAGAATTTCTAGAAATAAAAAACTAATGATCAAGATGAAAAATGCACTGATGGGTCAATGGCAAGGTAGACACTGCAAACATAAAGGTTAATGAACTTCAGATAGCAACAGAAACATTCCAAAAATAAATAGATAATTTTTTTTAAAAGAATGAACAGCGTATCAGTGAGGTGGGGGGCAAATTTAAACAGACTAATATTTGTGCACTTGAAATCTACAGACTGGGGGAGTGGGGCAGAAAAAGTATGTCAGGAAATAGTGGCTGAAAACTGTACAAATCTGATGAAAACTACAGACCCGCAGACCCAAGAAGTTCAACAAATTCTAAGCTCAGAAACATGGCGAAAACTAAACCAATGCATATAATAATCAATTTAGTCAAAACTAGTGATAAAGAGAAAATCTTAAAAATCAGGCAGAGAGAAAAAAGACACATTGCATACAGAAGAACACAGACAACACGTCAGAAACCATGCGATCAAGAGGACGATGGAGGAACTTCTTTAAAGTACTTACAAAGAGAAAACACCTGTCACCTTAGAATTGTATATACAGAGGAAATGCCTTTCAAAAATTAAAGTAAAATAAAGGCATTTTTCAGATGTAAGAAGACTGAGATCATTCACAATATATTCTCTGAGAAAAATGGAATTAGCAACCAGTCACAATAAGATATCCAGAAAAATCGCCATATAATTAGAAATTAAACAGTGCTAAATCAATTATTCAAGAAATTATTATTTTTTAAATTTTTTAAGAAGTGTATTTATTTGGCAAGAGAGAGAGCAAGTGCATGTGCAGGCACAAGCAGGGGAGGGACAGGGAGGAGGAGAGAGAATCCCAAGTAGGCTCCGCGCCATCAGCGTAGAGCCCGAGGTGGGGATCGAACTCGCAAACTGCGAGATCATGACCTGAGCGGAGATCAGGAGTCAGGTGCTTAACATACTATGCCACCCAGGAGCCCCTTTATTTATCTTCTTATGAAGTTATAAGAAATGTAAGAAAATATTTTGAACATAATGATAACATACATAACAAATCAAAATTTGTGAGCTATAGCTATAGAAGCACTGAGTAGAACTGTCCACAATAACTTCGGAAATGAGGAAAACTTTCTGTCCCTGGGCTGTCAAATACAGCAGTGGCCATAAGGATTTGAAATATGGCTAGTACAAGTAAGGAGGTGAGCGCTTAATTTCATTCCATTTTAATTAATTTAACTTTAAATAGCTACCTATGGCTAGGGGGTTCTTCAATCGGGAATAGTTCTAGATCTTGATTTGGTAGACGTTTCACAACCATAAACAATTGCTAAAACTCAAACCATTCAAATAAAATTGATGAAGACAATTGTATGTAAAATACACCTCAAAGCTGGGCAAAAAATAGGAAGGGTACAGTTGCAAAGGTATATAAACTATGAAGAGGGAGAAGGGAAAATTAAAGGCAGATTTATGTTGGTTATGGGAAAATCTGGGCAGATTTATGTTGGTTTCAGGAGGGTGAAAGGGTTCTCAGCCGAGAGACTGTATTTTCCTTGCCATCTGTGAAGAAAATAGAGTGGTTCAAGGTTTGAGGAGGCCAGAACTGAAATCTTCCTTACACACAACCACAGAGTGTTGTTTCTGTTTTCAGTGATTATTTTGTTTTCAATGATTTTTCTATAAAGGCAACTACCATCGAAATCAAGGTACTTTGTTCTGAGTTTTTACTAAGATTTGGTCAGTTTTTTGGGTTGTTTTTTTTGTTTTGTTTTGTTTTTGTTTTTGTTTTTGTTTTTTTTGGGGGGGGCCTGAGTTGCAGTGCGTTCCTTTTTCTTTCTCCTTTATTCTAAAGTTAGGGCATTATATAGCCTTAAGAATTATGTACGTTAGTTTTACCCATTTCATAAATTTCATTTCAGGATAGAAATGAGGGCATTCCACAATACTTGTAATAAAAAAGGGCCTGCGGAGTCTGAAAAAGTGGAGAACCACGGATACACTGGGTCATTTAACCTCACAGCAACTCCCTGATAAAGTTACTCAAAAAAGTTAAGTAACTGGTCTCAGGTCACCACACAATCAATAAATCTCAAACCAGCATTCAAATTCAGACCGGTTTGCTTTTCAAAACCAGGCTGAATGAAAACTTATGTTCACAGAAAAACCTGTACCTGAACATTTAGAGCAGCATAATTCATAATTACCAGAACCGGGAAACAATCTAAATGTTCTTTAACAGGTAAGCAGATGAAAAACAAACAAACTACGGTCTATTTAGTGGAATATTACTGAGCGATACGCAACTCACACAAGACAAAGGAGTCTCCAAGGCCTGGTGCTGAGTGACAGAAGCCAGCCCCAGGAGGTTATACAGTGTCAGATTCCATCTCTAGGACGTTCTGGAAAAGACAAAAGGAGAGAGATGGGGCACGGTCTGCGGCTACCGGCGGTTAGCAGTGGGGGGCAGGGGTGACTACGATAAAGGCAGCAGTGGGGCCAGGGGTGACCACGATAAAGGCAGGTGCGTGGAGTGCATCCTGCCGGTGCTGGTGGCTGCACCTGTCCGTACAGCTGTTAGATCGGCACGCCCCCCTGCGGTACGGTGACTTTGAAACTGATCAAACCAGGCCTTCTTCCTTGAACCGCGAAGGATAAAAGGCCTGCATGGGAGGAGGGGTCCCGGGGAGCGACACCGGAGGGGCTTTGCTCGGGGCTCCACACAGATCCCACCTGTCTCCCCACCTTCGCGAAGAGCTCCTCCCCTCGTGCTCTCTGAGTCCCCGGGGAAGCGACAGGACAGCTGTGTCCCCACGTCCCGGCTCCCCCTCACCCCCTCACCCCCACACCCCGCCCGGCCGAGGTCTCACCTCTCCCGCCGGGGCCTCTCGCAGGCTGCCTCCCGGCGCTACCGCAGCTCTGCTCCCTCAATGGCTCGGGCGGGGGAGGGCGAGTCCCCTCCGCTCCTCCCTGCGGGACCCCCAGGCCGCGCGTGGGACCACCAGGGCCGCTAGCGCCGGGCTCCGAAGCCCGGAGGCCGCCTCACCCGGGAGACCGAGCCCCTCGAAGACACCGCGCAGATCCGGGCCCGGGGGGTGGGGGGTGGGCGTGCCGAACCTCGACCCCGCCCCTCTCGAGGGCCACAGCTGGCGCAAGTGAAAAGGCGACCCCCCGCCCCTTCCGAAAGGGCAAGGCCCTGCGAAACTTCGGGGCCTGCGAGACCTGACCCACCAGTCCCGAGCCAGGGGCACCGACTACCAGGTCCCCGTCCCAAAGGAACTACGCCTGAGCAGCTCTCGGCTCCACAGGACCCGCTCTTTCTCCGCAAACAATTCCCAGCCACGTCTGCGGCTGCGCGGACTCGACGGGGGGGGGGGGGGGGGGGGGGGAGGGGGCGGGTCTGCAGAGTCCACGTGACCCTAACTGGGCGGGGTCTGGGCGTGGCCGCTGGGGAGCCGGGCTTGTCTGGGAGAACGTTCGGTATACAGTTCTGGTCTGGTCGGTGCGGCACAGCCTCGGGGAGTGGGGTTTTCGTGAGTAACTCGCGTGCAATTTAGTTCCTCGGTTTTACAGCACTGACTCTGCTCTCGTAAGCGAAGGAGAAAGGAAGTTTCCTGCTGTCTTCTCTCGACATACCTTGAACCACTAAAATCCCAGAGCCACAGGAAAATCAGATTCCATAGCAACAGGCAATGATTATTAAACGCATACTGTGTGCCAGGCACTCTTCTCCGCGCTTTGTATGTATTATCTCGTTTGAGAAGGCGAAGTCAGCTCTGCCATTAACCAGACTCAGATGACACGGATAGAGCCTGCTGCAAAGTTAACAGCAAATATTTCTCCCCAATTGGTCATACATATTGCAGTTGTGAAATTTCACAGAGCTTTTTTTTTTTTTTAATCTTTATTTATTTTTGAGAGAGAGACAGCGTGTGAGCAGGGAGGAGCAGAGAGAGAGGGAGATACAGAATCGGAGCTGTCAGCACAGAGCCTGACGTGGGGCTTGAACTGTGAGATCAGGACCCGAGGTGAAGTTGGAGGCTTAACCGACTGAGCCACCCAGGCGCACAATGATCCTCTTTAAAGATTTCCTACGTTCTTACTAATGGCATGCCCACCTTTGCCTTGCTATTCCCACTTTTTTTTTTTTTTAGGAAAAAACTAGTGAGAAATCTTCTTTGCTAAAATCAGAGACCGTCGGAAACTATTTGACATCGTTCTCAGGATAAATCAACATCCCACTCTTGCCAGGGGAATTCGAGCCATTTTCAACAGAAACAATCTCTATTTCCAAACCGGGTGCAGAGCTTCAGATACAGCATTTTCACACACAACATGTCACGTTTATGTTAACTTGGAGATTTCTAAAACAACAGGCCTGCGTCTATTTTTTAATCCAGACCGACCTTGCATTGAGCCCATCAAAAAAAAAAAAAATGCTGCTTTATTTAATTTTACCTAAAATTTACTCTTCGTCGAAATCCTACAATAACCCTGCTTCATTCTTTGTGAGATGGTCCACGTTTCTACTGGTAAAGGTCTACCTTGTTGCAGCGAATGAATAAACCGAATTTGGTTGGACTATATACATTTATTCCTGGTAGTCCTTATCAGATGTGTTTTAGCACATTTCACCTCAAAACATAAGCTCCCAGAGACTGGCACATTGTAGATAATCAAATAATTTTTGAATAAATGATTGATGTCATTATTAACCTCATTTTACAGATGAGAAAATGGTCTCAGAGAGGTTAAATACCTTGCCCAAGGTCACCCATGATTTGGCTACAGGAGCTCACTTTTTTTTTTTTTTTACAGTAGTTCACATTCTTAATTGTTGCGCTGTGTGCCCTAATGCTCACCCAAGATAGGTCGTGCTTAAAATTTCACAGCTAGCAAATGTCCAAACTGGGATTAGAGTCCATGTCTAATCCCAGTTCAATTATTCTCCTACTCTATCTACTGTGGGGTGTGTGTGTGTGTGTGTGTGTGTGTGTGTGTGTGTGTGAGAGAGAGAGAGAGAGAGAGAGAGAGATGTATACTCTAGCTCATCTGCCTGATCTTGGATAGACACCGATATTTTTACCAATGACAATATCTCCAAGATCCAAACACTGTCATATTTGAGATGGAAAGTCTCAGATTCCATCCCTCGGTAAGGTATAGCCTTGATGTTGCTTGTTCATTCTAACAGTGAAGGAGGTGAGTGAAAGGGCCCAGCACTGAGAAGCACCTCGGTGGCTGTAAGAAGTCAGTAATGAGCAGAGAAGAACACCTCCTGGTGCTGAACAAGTGTCATCTCCAAAAACGTCTTGTTCCTCCATCAGTGGATGAGCCTGAAAAGACAACCATCACTGGATTCGTCTGATCGTCTCTCTACATTTCTTGAGTCTCATATCCTTACATCTAATCAAGCCTCCGAGAATGGGCAGGATTTTGAGACCCCTCAGTGTGAGGCACTCTCTCTCGGCAGATGACACAAGAAACATCTGAAAGAAATTAGGGACAGTTAAGAGAGTCAAACACAGCTCAGAATTATCTAGAACGTCAATGCTCCCAAATGAAAAATTGCCATGAAGATTCAAATAAAGCAAAATTGGAAAAACGAAAGCAATTCTATCTGGAAAAATTAAAAACTACAAAAGCATTGTCAGCATAAACTGGGAAAGATGAAGGCTCATGACCTTCAATAAGGCCGCAGAACATGGCAATGTATATACATACAAGTGTGTATTGTGTGTGTGGAGGGAAATTGATGGGGCTGAGCTTGACGCTGGATCCTACAGTCTTGCAAATCTAAATAAAGAGCTCATTTTACAAACTTCTCAAGAACGTGTGCATGCTTTAAAGAAAAAAAAATCACGTGATCTGAAAGAGAAATAATAGAAATCAATGGGCTGTTCACATAACATTCTTTTCAAATATTTATTGAGAGTATTTTTAAGTATACAGGTGAACGATGTGACAAATGTATACACTTGAGTAAGCACCACCCCCCCATCATGATCCAGAACACTTCTGTGTCTCCAGAAGGTTCCCTGTGTTCCCTTGCAGGCAGGATCCCTCTATAGAACATTTTAATGATTTCCCATTGAATATATGAAACCAGAAAAATTTTTTTTAAACCTTTATTTATTTTTGAGACAGAGAGAGACAGAGCATGAACGGAGGAGGGTCAGAGAGAGAGGGAGACACAGAATCTGAAACAGGCTCCAGGCTCTGAGCTGTCAGCACAGAGCCTGACGCGGGGCTCGAACTCACGGACCGCGAGATCATGACCTGAGCCGAAGTCGGATGCTTAACCGACTGAGCCACCCAGGCGCCCCGAAACCAGAAAATTTTTATTAACATATTTGGATCATTGATTCTATAATAAAAATCTATATGCTATTTTGTTAGAAGCTATGTCTCTTGGCATTTGTTAACCAACTTTAACTGATTTTGCCAATGAAAAATAACATTATTGACTCTTATGTATTCCAACTACCCCAAATGCCAGCTGCTTACCAAAATAACCATCATCTCATTACCTCATCAATGAATGGATTAAATTGAAGTTAATGGGGGGGTGCCTGGGTGGCTCAGTCGGTGGAGCGTGCAACTCTTGACCTCAGAGCTGTAGGTTCAAGCCCCACATTGGGTATAGAGATTACTTATTTTTTTTAAATTTTTTTAATGTTTATTTATTTCTGAGACAGACAGAGACAGAGCATGAGTGGGGAAGGGGCAGAGAGAGAGGGAGACACAGAATCCGAAGCAGGCTCCAGGCTCCCAGCTGTCAGCACAGAGCCTGATGCGGGGCCCGAACTCACAAAGCATGAGATCATGACCCGAGCCCAAGTCGGTCGCTCAACCAACTGAGCCCCCCGGGCGCCCCGGGTATAGAGATTACTTTAAAAAATAGAACATTTTAAAAATGAGAGCGGGCAGAGGAATTATTGAAAATATTGAAGTGAACAGGCTGAAATTTAATATGTTCATTTAAAACTTTTATCTATTTCTTTAAAAATATATGGCCCAGGGGTGCCTGGGTGGCTCAGTCGGTTAAGCATCCAACTTTTGATTTCAGCTCATGATCTCATGGTTCAAGTTCAAGGCCCACGTCGGGCTCTGTGCTGGCAACGTGGAGCCTGCTTGGGATTCTGTCTCTTTCTCCCTCTCTCTCTGCCCCTCTCCCACTCACACTGTTTCTGTCTCTCTGAAAATTAATAAACTTTAAAAAATAAAATAAAATAAAATATATGGCCCCGGGAACTTCAGTTAGGTAGATATTGTTAACTTCATACGTTTTTCCCCCCATAAATATTAACTGATCCTCTCAATGGGCCAGGCACTGTGCTAAGTACCAGAACACAGAAGCGTGGACTCTATCAAATATGACGTGGTCTGTGTATTAATTTAAAAAATAAAAGTGCAGGGGCGCCTGGGTGGCGCAGTCGGTTAAGCGTCCGACTTCAGCCAGGTCACGATCTCGCGGTCCGTGAGTTCGAGCCCTGCATCGGGCTCTGGGCTGATGGCTCAGAGCCTGGAGCCTGTTTCCGATTCTGTGTCTCCCTCTCTCTCTGCCCCTCCCCCGTTCATGCTCTGTCTCTCTCTGTCCCAAAAATAAATAAAAAACGTTGAAAAAAAAATTAAAAAATAAAAGTGCAACCTAAGAAATGCCTGGAGCATTGTTTTGCCACCCACCATACATATATATACACACACAGGCCAATGTCCCTGATGAATATAGATGCAAAAATTGTCAACGAAATATTAACAAACCAAATTCAACACTACATTAAAAGGATCATACACCATGATCAAATGGGACTTTTCCCTGGGATGCAAGGATGGTTTAACACACACAAATCAATAAACCACATTAATAGGATGAAAGACAAAACTCGTGTTATGATCTCAACAGATGCAGAAAAAGCATCAGACGAAACTCAACATGTTTTCATGATAGAAAACACTCACATCGGGTATAAGATGAACACACCTCAACATAATAAAGGCTGTATATGAGAAACATGCAGCCAACATCATACTCAATGGCAGAAGGTTGAAAGCTTTTCCATGGGGCGCCTGGGTGGCTCAGTCGGTTAAGCAGCTGACTGTGGCTCAGGTCATGATCTCATGGTCCGTGAGTTCGAGCCCTGCGTCGGTCTCTGTGCTGACAGCTCAGAGCCTGGAGCCTGCTTCTGTTTCTGTGTCTCCCTCTCTCTCTGCCCCTCCCCCATTCGTACTCTGTCTCTCTCTGCCTTTCAAAAATGAATAAATGTTTAAAAAAAAGAGAATGCTTTCCCTCTGGCATCGGGAACAAGGCAAGAGTGTCCCCTCTCACCATTCTTTTCAACACAGTACTGGAAGTCCTACCCAGTTAGGCAAGAAAATGAAACAAAAGGCATCCAAATCAGAAAGGAAGAAGGAAAATCATCTGTTTGTTGATGATATGATCTTGTATACAGAAAAGATGTCAAACACTCTCAAAAAATGGTTGGAATGGGAGCACCTGGGTGGCTCAGTCAGTGAAAAGTTTGACTCTTGATCTCAGCTCAGATCTTGATCTCAGGGCCGTGAGTTCAAGCACTGCGCTGGGCTCCACGCTGGGCACCTACTTAAAAAAAATTGAAGTTGGGGCGCCTGGGTGGCGCAGTCGGTTAAGCGTCCGACTTCAGCCAGGTCACGATCTCGCGGTCCGTGAGTTCGAGCCCCGCGTCAGGCTCTGGGCTGATGGCTCAGAGCCTGGAGCCTGTTTCCGATTCTGTGTCTCCCTCTCTCTCTGCCCTCCCCCGTTCATGCTCTGTCTCTCTCTGTCCCAAAAATAAATAGACGTTGAAAAAAAAAAAATTTAAAAAAAAAAGGAAAAAAAAAATTGAAGTTAATGGAAGTTTAACTTGTATTTTCCATTTCATGTTATTGAATACTAGCCTAAAGATTAGACAAATAACTTGTATACATTGCCATTATTTCTGTTGTCAGTGTATGGCTGTATTATAACTGTTGCCATATAATTTAGGGTATATTTTAAATTGTATTTGAATTTACACTGTTTAATAACAGCCGACTAAAACTAAATAGAAGTAAGTTTGGGGAGAGATGAGGGAATCAAGTTTCACAATTCATCATGTTTAGGTCATTTCTGGTTTCTTTCTCAGATGCTGTGGGTATCTCAAGGGAACTCAGATTTACTATCATCGTACCTTCTGACCTGAGGCCCAATCTCTTAAAATGATGTGAACTTATTAAAATATGGATAATTAGGATTCATTCATGAAGCATGATGACATGGTACTTTTAAAACCAAGTGCCGGGGCGCCTGGGTGGCGCAGTCGGTTAAGCGTCCGACTTCAGCCAGGTCACGACCCGTGAGTTTGAACCCCGCGTCGGGCTCTGGGCTGATGGCTCGGAGCCAGGAGCCTGTTTCCGATTCTGTGTCTCCCTCTCTCTCTGCCCCTCCCCCGTTCATGCTCTGTCTCTCTCTGTCCCCAAAATAAATAAAAAACGTTGAAAAAAAAATTTTAAAACCAAGTGCCAAATAATAAGAAATAGGCTCATCTGTGTGTCTTTCCTAATCTTCTACTGCTTTACTAGTATGTTCAAAGGAGAGAAGATAGTCTTCAAAAAGTACATGCTTAGATCCTGAAGAATTTATTCTTGTAAAACACCTTGAAAATCACTCTCTTCCCATGTTGTCTTTCCGTCTTAGATAAGATCTTGTGGTGTTGGAGATGAGGAAGTGAAGAGAAGCATAGTGATGGATGGGTGGCTCTGTGTTGGGGATGAGGAAGTGAAGCATAGTGGAATGAATGGCTCTGTTTAGGGGTTCAGCCATTTAAAAGATGTCCCTTTGCTTCTTCAGGTCCTCTGGAATTGTCTCTGTCACGGGTGGGAAGACTTATGTGATAGATACTTGGATTCCCGGCTTCTCTGAATAGAACTTGTGGAAATAGAATTTGGGGTGACCTTCTCAATAAAAAAAATTTCCTTAATTTTTATTTGGGTGCTTCTGTTTCCATTGGGGCACTCTTTTTTTTAAAATTTTTTATTCAAGTATACCTGGCATATGATGTTCTATTAGTTTCAGGGACACAACATAGTAATTCAATAATTCTATACACTGCGCAATGCTCACCATGATAAGAATAGTTACCAGCTGTCACCATACAACGTTATTACAAGGTTTTTCTACTATACTCCCTATGTTGTACTTTTCATCCCTGTGACATATTTGTTCTATAAGGGAATTTCTTTTTTTTTTTTTTAATTTCAGAAAGCTTCCGAAGATGAGAGCATAAAAAATCTGGCCAAAAATGTATTAATGAATGATGTAAGTATTTAAATGGAGTCTCTCTATAAAACACTGATAGAAAGCTGAAATATCAGAACTACACAGTACCCGCCCTCAAGTATCTTACAAAATTTATTGGGTAGTTTCTTGCTCACAATGCTAACTTGATCACCTTTCATGAAATATCAAGTCTTACTTAAACTTTCCTTGTTTTACCAGTGAAATCTTTGATCTCTGGTGATGACTGACATTTATGTAAAGTCATTAATATATTCATCACATTCACAGAATTTCTAGGTAGTGTGAGTTATCGGATGCTCAAAGGAATTTAACTCTGGCTGAAGGCTTTCTTAGACTGACTATGTCCATAGGGTCTTTCCGGAGTGTGTGGTCTTTTGATGTTTGATGAGACTTGTGCTCTGGGTAAAGATTTTGCTACATTCACCACATTCGTAAGGTTTCTTTCCAGGATGAGTTGTCTGATGTGTGGTAAGATTTGAACTCCGGCCAATGGCTTTCCCACACTGGCTACATTCATAGGGTCTCTCTCCAGTGTTTTTTTTTTCTGATGTTTGGCAAGATTTGAGCTCTGGCTAAAAGCCTTCCCCCATTGTGTTCATAAAGGTTCTTTCCAGTGTGGATTACTTGATGTAAGGCAAGGTGTGAACTCTGGCGCTTGGCTCTCTCACACTCATTACACCCGTAGGGTTTTTCTCCAGGATGTATTTGCCAATGCTGAATCAGAACTGACTGGTTTTAAAAGGCTTTCTCAGATTCATTACACTCACAGGGTTTCTCTTCAGTGTGTATTCTTCTGTTTAATAAGTGTTTAATGAGCCAGGGCTGAAGGACTTTTCATACTCATATGATTTCTCACCAGTATGAGTTCTCTGATGTTTAATAAGAGAAGAATTCTAGCTGAAAGTTTTTACACAATCATTGCATTTAAAGGATTTCTCTCCACTGTGGATTTTCTGATGCTGAGTAAAGGTTAGATTGTCACTGAAGACTTTCTGACTATTACATTCAGAAGATTTCTCTCTAAAATGAGATGATGAATGATGAGTCTTTAGATGACTATTAAGAAAATAATCATAACTGAACAATTTCCCACATTCCTTAGATTTGCATGGCTTCTCAACGCTGTATATTTGACGAGGTCTTGCTTTCTGCTTGAATATATCTTCAGTCTTATCACATTTATATGGTCTTTCCCTCCTATAGGAATTTTTTGTTGTGTAGTAAGAAATGGTTTTGCAAACTTTGTATGACTATCTTTTGTGGGTCCTTCCATTATTGCCCCCAAGGCTAAATCTTCTTCAAAAACATCTTGGTTTTCAATAGACTCCTTGGGCTCTAGACTATTTTCTCAACCTGAAGAAAATGTTAAAGATTCATGCCTTTTGTGCTGAGTGAAAAGAAACTGGTAAAGATGAAGGGATGTCATGAAATTAAATATGTTCACAGATATATATGGCTCTTACACTCTGAAACATGTCTTTGCATTTGATAGAACTCAGGGATGGGAAAGGAGAAAAGGTACGTTGGGACAAGAATGGTAGGGAAGGGGAGCACATCAATCTATATACAGAATTCAAAATGTGAGAGAAGGAAAGTGATCTGGTGGGAAGCATCATCAGAAATTAGCGACATACAAGACACACACACACACACACACACACACACACACACACACACACATTTCAAGTTAGTGTTTTCCTCTTCTTCAGATCAATATTCAGCAGGGGAACTGCTGAATCATAAAGTAGTTCTATTTTTAACTTTTTGAGGAGCCTCCATACTGTTTTCCACAGTGGATACACCAATTTACATTCCCATCAACAGTACGTGAGGGTTTGCTTTCCTTCACATCCTTACTAACATTTGTTATTTCTTTTCATTTTTTGGTAATAGCCATTCTAACGGATGTAAGGTGATAACCTCATTGTGGTTTAGATTCGCATTTCCCTGATGATGAGTGATGTTGAGCATCTTTTCATGTACCTGTTTCTTTGGAAACAGGAAAATGCCTCTGGAAAAATGCCTATTCAGATCTTCTGCCCATGTTTTAGTTGGGGTGTTTGGCTTGTTTGTTGTTGTTGTTGTTGCTTATTTGCATGTGGTTTTGTTCTTTTTTTCCTCTTGAGTTGCACGAATCCGTCATATATTTTGGGTAACAGCCTCTTACTACTTAAATGATTCGCAATTTTTTCCTCCCATTTAGTAGGTTGTCTTCTCATTTTGTTGGTGGTTTCCTTTGCTGTGTAGAAGCGTGTTAGTTTAATGTAGAGCCACTTGTTTATTCTTGCTTTTGTTGCTTTTGCTTTTGGTGTCAGATCCAAAAAATCATTGCTAAGACCTGTGTCAAGTAGCTTACTGCCTATGCCTTCTTCTAGGAGTTGTATGACTTCAGGTCCTGCAGTCAGGTCTTTACTCCGTTTGAGTTAAATTTTATGCATGGTGTGAGAGAGTGGTCCAGTTTCATTCTTTTGCACAGTCATAACCAGGAAGATTTATTATTATTTGTTCCACTATTGAGAAAGGACTCTTTCATCTCACCAACCCCGGCTCCTTGGGGAGACTCCTTGGGGGACAGGGCGAACATGCTGCCTATATCCAACTCTACCAACTGTACACAGAGTTACGCTCCCTTGACAAGCGGCATGTCATGCCTTGTTTGATGTGTTCAAGCACAGCCTGGATAGTTTTCCCGTGGGGTGTTAGAGAAAGGATTCAGTCATTGAAAAAGTGGTGGGGGCTAAATCTATAGTTCTCGCCAGGGGCAGTACAATCTCCCGGAAGTCATTTTGGAAATGGGCTGGGAGTTTCTAGTTGGCTCTATGATTAAAGGGTACAATGGCATTGTGTGGACAGGGACCAGATATACCAGATATTATGCACTATACCAAAAGCAGTCCCACACAATAAAAAATTGTACCTTCCTGTACGTGAACATAAACCTAAGTGCATTTTAAAATAAACATTATATACCTTTTGCATGTTTTTAACAAAGCCTGAATTTTCCAAGGAGGCAACTTCCAGATGCCAGATGTATTAAGATAAAAGAAGACTTTATTTTGCTCGGATATATACCATGAGTGATTCATTGATACAATGCTACTCATGGTATTTGGGTTGCCAATGCAAGAGGATGAGACACTCTCCCTGGTCTGCATTGTAGCTGTATATTCATGGTGATTTTATCTACATTTAGCCCTTGTTTGAACATATTAAATGCAAAGAAAAGTATAGACAATATTCAATTCAATATTGTCTTCCTTCTCTAAGCCAAATTTGTTCATTGTTTTTAGGTGCAAGCATTTGACACCCTCATTATGCAGTCATGCCCAAGCATTTACAAACCGAAACACATATTACTTTGTTATGCATTACTTTCCTTTTATTTCTTCATCTCATAATTACAGCATCGTATTGGTGGTGTTAAATTGCGTATGTGGTTTTACTTCTTTTTGAAATTTCAAGAAGACAAAGAGAATGTTATAAAATATTTATCATGTAAGGGTTTCACTGGGCTTGACTGGGTAGTGTACTCATGGTTTAGATGAATTCGAATGCATCTTCCAACATTGAGGTTCTGACAAATAATTTAGGGGGAAAATGAACACAGAGACTAAAAAATTATTTCGTGTATGATAAAAGCTGGGTTTTTATCTGAGAAAAACCAGGGTAGGGTCCTGATTTCACCCATCTCCCCGGCTCCCGGTGGGGTCTGGCGTCCAGGCTGGGCGAGGAAGCCTGTCTGTCCGGGGCGGGTCGGGGACGCCGGCATCGGGAGAACCAGCGACGCGCACCGGAAATGCCGCGTCCCGGCGCCCCTCCTCGGACCCAGGGGGACACCTTGGAGCGCGAAGCCTGGGGATCTGCGTCCTGCCCGGTGGTCCGGGTGCGCTGGGTAACACCGGGCACCCCTGCTCTGCGCTGCGCCGTGTGGAAGGCACAGAGGCGCTCAGGGCCCCCGACGCCTCCCTCAGCCTCGCGCCCGACGGGAGGGGCCGAGCGCTGGGGCGCAGGCGCAGAGCCGCCCGCGCCGCCCGCGCGCCCCGCCCGCTCCGTCCGGCGGCGGCTCGTCAGCGCAGGGTGAGGCCGCGTCCGCGCAGCCGGGCTCCACCCGGAGCGCGAGCGCCGAGGCGCCGCTACCCCGCAAACCGGGGAGCGTGGGAGCCGACGCGAGGGCTCCCCGCTAACCCTTCCGGCTTCCTCGAGCGCCGCGCGCACTCCGGTTCCGTCACCGCGCGGGCCCGGCCCCGGGTGTGTCCCGGCGCGCGGCCGGAGGCGGCCGGTGAGTGCCGCGCGCGGGGCCCGGGGCCGGGCCTGGAGGCTCCGGGGAGCGGTGTCGCGGAGAGCACGGGTGGTGTGGCCGCGGGGGCGGGGACGCTGGCTGCGGAGGGCCGGGGTGGGGGTGGGGGGCAGGCTGGTCCTGGGGCTGCGCGGTCGGCGGGGGGGGGGGGGGGGGGGTGGTCTCGGGGTGCGTCCCCGCCACCAGCTCAGGACCCGAGTTGCGTTCCGCTCCCCTCTGGGCTCAGCCGGGCGACCGGGTTGTCCCCGGTGCTTGCCGTGTGCCGGTCACTGGTCCAAGCGTTTTTCCACCTGGACCGACTCCTCTTATCCTCGCATTAACCCCGTGACATGCACTGTTCTTGCTCCCATGTTGCAGATGAGGAAACTGAGGCACAGAGATGAAGCACCTTCCATGACGTTACAGATCTTGTGAGTAGTAGTCCCCATTTTGTGGTTCCGATGGTGACGGTTCGTACTTTGATATGGTAGTTTATTAATTGGTGGAGGTATTGACAAATTCTGTGCATCGAATCGTGTGATCTGCTATTATTTTGAGCCGGTTTCCCCGAACGCTGTTGCCTGAAGACCATCTTGCAGTCGGTCTCAGGACTTCGCCCCCGTTCTAGGGTTGAACTGAGGCTGCCCAGGCCCTCGTGCCGATTCCTTTGCGCGCTGGCAAAGACTCCAGCAAGCGGTCCAGCTGAAATACTACAAAACAGAGCACTTGGAGAAGAGCTGTTCCAGAACCTTCCGAACCGGCTTCCTCCCGAATGACATAAATTTTTAACACTGAAGGGAGCAGAGCTAAGCGAGCCTTCTTGCTGGATTCCAAGTTGATTCTAAGAAGAAGTGGCATGGGCAGAAGAATTTCGGATGGTTAGGGTAACAGGAGGTGGCCAGCGCTGGGAAGATTGGGGCGCTTGTGACTGCTCTGCTTGAGAAAAGGATTTGGAAGGGATGCAGGATCCATGAAGCAGGGAGGTGATCCGGAAAAGGAGAGGATGAGGAAGGAAGGAGGAAAGGAGAAAAAAAGGAGAAAAGGAGAGGATGAGGAAGGAAGGAGGAAAAGAGAATATGGAAGGCGACTTCCCACACTATGGTCGCGAAATCCCTTGGAGGGAAATCTGGGTAAGGGCATGGCCCTAACCTTGGGGACATCCAATGACCTGCCCTCTCTGAAATCTGGGGGTTCCTCCCTGAGACTTGGGTCACACAGCCCAGTCATGCCTTGGTGTGCATCCTCCAAAGCCGGGATCTGTCCAGGCTCTAGAGCAGCAGCCGCTGGAGGGGACCTCACCAGTTCTCTGAGAGCAACTTCCCTTTTTTATTTATTTTTTAATGTTTATTCATTTTGTTTTGGTTTTTTTTTATTTTTTTTTTTAACGTTTATTTATTTTTTTTTTGGGACAGAGAGAGACAGAGCATGAACGGAGGAGGGGCAGAGAGAGAGGGAGACACAGAATCAGAAACAGGCTCCAGGCTCTGAGCCATCAGCCCAGAGCCTGACGCGGGGCTCGAACTCCCGGACCGCGAGATCGTGACCTGGCTGAAGTCGACCGCTTAACCGACTGCGCCACCCAGGCGCCCCTATTTTTTAATGTTTATTCATTTGGAAAGAGAGGGACAGAGCACAAGCAGGGGTGGGGTGGAGAAAGAGGGGGACACAGAATCTGAAGCACGCTCCAGGCTCCGAGCTGTCAGCACAGAGCCCGACGTGGAGCTTGAACTCACAAACCGCGAGATCATGACCCGAGCCGAAGTTGGATGCTCAACCGACTGAGCCACCCAGGTGCCCCTGAGAGCAACTTCCCTTAAGTGTGCACCAGCACAATTTTAAAATTACTTCATTTGCGGTATGTCTCCTTGTGTTGTGTCTGATATTCCTTATTATAAATGCTTTGCTACCTTTTAACTTGTAACATTAACAGCTTTGTGAGAAAAGCAGGTAGTAGTTACACCGTTTTACAGTGTGGGACCAGATTTTCAGGAAGGCGAGTGACCCGCCCAGGGATGCACAGCCCTGTGATGGTGGAGCGGTGGCAGCTGCCTTCTGTATTGATCCCCAGGAGGAAGTAAGAGACTGCCAGTCGCTCACACCCTCGTGTGAGGAAATTGACAGAGAGGCTGGATTATATGCCTCCATTCACCTAGAGAGTTTAGGAAGAGTCTAGGCTTGGCCCAGATCCACCTCCTTTACCTTTGGTCATTAAAGAGTTAGGGACTTAAGGTCAGACATCCGTGTGTATTGTCCTGTTTCTGTCTCTGGGAGGAGGAAGGATTGCTTTTAGGCATTTGTTTTACCTCGTAACCCTTAAGGTTGCGTTCAGCTAGCCAGAGGTGGTCATTGCTAGACCAGTGGTTCTGGCTGCCCAGGAGAAGACCTCTGCCAGCTTTGCTTTTGGACAAACAGAAAGCCAGGAGGAAGTAGAAGAGGGAAAGGCAGCTGTCTGTCCTACTAGAAGAGCTACAGCCCATGTAAGGGAAGGATTCTTTTCTGAACGTCTGTCACCTCACCAAGCAGGGGATACATTTATTTCTCTTTTCAAGAACTTCCTTCAGGTGACTCTGCCCAATTTTGCCCCGGATGGGACTCGCCATTGTTTGCCTGCCGACCGCCCTTAATGTCTCGCTCTCCACTCCTTTGCTCTGTTTCGTCATCAGGTGATTGAAGAACACAGCCTCTTGGCCTGTTTCTTGAATGGTTTCATCTGACACATGGACCTTAGGCTCTCACATTTCTCTGGTGCTTTGAAAAAGACAAGGTTCATTCTAGTCTCATCCCCTTAGTCTAGGCAGACAGTGTCCCTTAGCTTTTGGGACCTAAAATTAAACTCCAGGAATCCGAGACCTTTGGACCAAAATCAAGTCTAACATCTTCATTTGACATATGGAGAGACATAAAACCAGATTGGTGGTTTTCCCCAGGTTTTTATATAGCTACCAACAGAGCTGTGACCAAATTCCAGATTACCTGGTGAATGCTTACACCACAGGGCTTCCATCTGGTACTTTGCCGATTCCTGCCAAGGATGCCACCTGCACTGTGGGCCGGCGGATTTGATCCTCAGGCTGCAGGGTTAGGGCTTGAGGGTGCTTGGGACTTACTGCAGCCTCTCAGGGTGATCACCTTTTAGAGGCAGGCACTCTCTAAACCTCCATGTTGCTCTGCGGTCAAGGTCATGCTGGTATCCTGGTATCTGTGGAGGTTAGTTTCTTGGCCTTTTAGGGGCCACAGGAGTAAAAAGTGCAACTGAGGCATTCCTCCTTAGTGAGCCTGAGTCTAGCATTTATCACTTGGCCTTGGGCCAATTACTTAACCTCTCTGTACCTCAAATTCTTCCTGTGTTGTATTGTGGGAATAATCATAGCATCCCTCTCACTGATGGGAGGCATAAATGAGTCAACATTCATAAAAATGCTCACAATAAGCAGACACAAAAGACCTCAAGAGCTTCCAAGTTAAGTTCCTTTTTTTATTTTTTTTATTTTATTTATTTATTTAAAAAAAATTTTTTTTAACGTTTATTTTTGAGACAGAGAGAGACAGAGCATGAACAGGGGAGGTGCAGAGAGAGAGGGAGACAAAGAATCTGAAATAGGCTCCAGGCTCTGAGCTGTCAGCACAGAGCCCGACGCGGGGCTCGAACTCATGGACTGTGAGATCATGACCTGAGCCGAAGTCAGACGCTTAACCGACCAAGCCACTCAGGCGCCCCAAGTTCCTTTTTTTAAAAAATTTTTTTAAATGTCTTAGTTTTGAGAGAGAGAGAGCGCGTGCGCAAGTAGGGGGAGGTGCAGAGACAGAGGGAGACACAGAATCCAAAGCAGGCTCCAGACTCTGAGCTGTCAGCATAGAGCCCGACGCAGGGCTTGAACTCACAAGCCGCGAGATCGTGACCTGAGCCGAAGCCGGATGTTTAACCAAGTGAGCCACCCAGGCGCTCCAAATTCCTTTTTTTAATGTTTATTTATTTTTGAGACAGGGAGAGACAGAGCATGAATGGGGGAGGGGCAGAGAGAGAGGGAGACACAGAATCTGAAACAGGCTCCGGGCTCTGAGCCGTCAGCCCAGAGCCCGATGCGGGGCTCGAACTCACGGACCGTGAGATCATGACCTGAGCCGAAGTCGGACGCTTAACCCACTGAGCCACCCAGGCGCCCCCAAATTCCTTTTTTTAATGTAGAAACGTTCCCCAGTGGGGTTTCTATGTATCGGTCACACATGCCACATATACAAACGTAAAATGCATGGTACAGTTACACATGCAGTGAGCTTATTTGAAATGCCAAAACAACTACATTTGGCGACACTTGTACAACCGGAACAAATGAATTGATTTCTAGATGCCCTGATATAACACTGGCTCCTTGTACCAACCGCCAAGGCATTAGTGAGTGTGAGGGAGACACTTGACCTCAAACTGGCCATCTCCTTTGAATTCTGTCCTAGTTCTTTCTCTGTTCAGGATACTCTGTTTACTTTAGATAGCCTATGTTTGCATGGTTCTAAGAAAATTTATAAAGATCTTCAAATTTCAGATCTTCCTGGTTGAGGGGAAAACCTTAAACAAATCCCCCCAAACCTAAACATTTTCTCAACAGTGTCTCTTCTCCAGGATGGACTACAATATGTAATAACGTGGTCACATTCCACTACGGACAGAAGTCCCATTTCCACATCACCTTTGTGGCCGTGCGGGTGCTCTCATATGTCCAAGGGCTTCTGCTGGGGACGAGGACTTGGCTTTAGAGGCTTTGTGATTTACCTGCTGTGACACGCACGTGCAACTGTTACCATTTTCGTTCCATTTCGCTAGAGAAGTATTTCTCCTCATTTCAGACCTGCCGTCCCCTTCATCATCCTGAAGTAAAACTTACAAACAATAGTAATGACCTGTAGATGTAACTTCCGAAATATCAACACGTTACCTATGACATAAAGGAAAGTAACTTATTAGGATAGTACTATTGCAGCACTTAAAGGCTGGATGAAGTAGGTGGCAGCATCTATAGAATCACTGTGCAGACAACAGCTACAAATACAGCCCGGTAAACCAATGTCACGTCTGTGAATTCAATACCGTGAGTGGTTTGAGTTTCCTGGAATGGTGAACACTTCCTAGTATCCAAAGAAAAAGAAGTGTATTTCCTTAATTTTCCAATATATATCAAAGCTGCGCAACATATTTTGTATCTGTATGTAAAGCAGCGTTAGGTGACTATTAACAACTTTTTTGAAAGTCTCACAGGATCGGGAACATTTTTTGTTTTGCAGGAATGCCCATTATCCCTGACCTGCACTAAATTCCAATAGCACCATCCAGTCAACGGGACAGTGAAAAAGAAAAAAACAAAAAAACGCTCACCGATTCCCCAAACTTTCCCGAGGAGGATTACTGTAATAAGACAGAGAAGTAGCAGTGAACCGCCAACAAAGTAATGCTAGAGTAGCTAAAGGGTCTGGGCCGCAAAGGGGGGCAAAGTCCGGTTAAGGGGGGAGGCATCAGGTGTGCAACTGGATTTGTGCCGCAAGGATCAAAAAAAGTTAGTCTCTTATTCAGCCTGGTGGTAGGGCTTCCGTGTTCCCTGTTTCCAGCTGAAAGGCAGGTTTTTGGCAAAGCTGGATACAGACGGCATCACCCTGGATACGGACAGCAGCCCTCTTGGATACAGACGGCATCATCACACTGCCCTCGAGGCTCACCCTGCGTGACTTCTTGGTGGGTGTCCTCCATTCACCTTCACATCTGGGAGGTTCCTGGTCTACGAGAAAGGAAATACCTGTGAAACCAGATCATCTCCTAACCCGGCAGATGTGTGAGCAGAGGCATTAGGGGGAACGTTACACGGTTTGCAGCCTGTTGTCAAGCACAGGGGCTGCAGATGAGTCCACGAGAGAATGGCTTAAAGAAGAAGCTTCAGTGGGGAAACTTGGGAGCCCAGAGATGGGGGAGAAGAAAAGGCGCAGATCCCCACATTCTCCCATTTTCCCAGCAGGAAGGTTGTGGCAGCCGGGGTGCTCCGCCGGTCACTCGGCACGGGTTAGCGTCCCGGGAGAGGGCCTTGCCGCTCTTCCCTTACGAGCCAGTGTAAGCACAGCCCTGTCGGCCGGGGGGGGTAAGTAGACCGCTTGGTGCCAGGCAGTCTGTGGGGTGCCGGCTGTTTAACAGGGCGCGTCTGAGAAGCTAGCCGCCTAGTACCTGGGAGCCTTGAGATCCTTGGGAAGTGCCGGCCCTGCCGGCAGCAGGAAGTCTGTGGGAAGCCGAGCTTATGTTCTAGACCCTCCTACGTGAGGAATGTCGGGTGGGGGGGAGGCTGGTTTCAGCCAGCACATTTCTCAGGCCACTTAGAGTAGGTTTCTAAGGTTCTTTGGGGACAGTTCTACTTGTTAACTTATAAGAACTTACTAAATACAAATGTCTGGGCCCCATATCATACCTGCTAGGCCTGAGGCAAAGCCAAGATATCTCGAGCAACAAGCTCTAGAAGGGATTCTGATGCGGATGTGTATAACCTTTTGGAGCCCAGTTTTAGCTCCTGTCACACAGCCGTTTTCGCCAGCCCCTCCTGCCACAGCCTCTGAAAGTTGGCAGTGTCTTTTCTGTACATCGAAGCATTAAGACCGAGCTCTGACAAGCCCTGTGTTACATCATTTCCCATCAGCCGGAATCCCAGCATGTGAACTGCACGTGGTCATTCGGTCGGAGGGAGGACAGCGGTGGATGCTGGATCTTCAGTGACCGAAAATCCCTGTCTAGGTGAGTGATATCATTGAAAAGACTGCCAATGTGATACTTAGGAGACGTCAGGTCTAGTCTAAGCTCTTGTAATTCGCCAGGTGACTGAAGCTACCCAGTCTGCTTTCTGTTTGTCAGATGTGAGCTGGCCTAGATGACCTCTGTGGAGATGAACTCGGATAGTCTCGGGTAGTAGACTTGCTCAGAAGAACACCTAAACCGGTTGGAGGGAGGGCTGGGGGACCCGTGGCAGTGGCAGTGCTGTAGTTACTTAAATCCTGTTGTCTCTCAGGGCCAAGAAAATGATTGCATTCACGCTTGATAGAGTCATCCTGCACTTTTTGCTTTTTCAGAGGGGGTCTCTTCTACACTGAGTCTGTTCTCACCCCTTCCCTTCTTCCCATTTACTACCACTCGTCGGCTGCAGTAACTAACAGCTCATTTTCCTTTCGAAGCCCTGCTCTCCGCTCATCAGCTGGTCTACCTGCTCATTTCCATTTTTTGGGCTCAGCATAGCACCCGCCTCCCTCCCCCTGTTTCTTGATGTCTCTGTGCTCACCATGCCTATTATAGGATCTCAGCCTGCTATCTCTTCTGTCCCTGTTCACTTCCCTTCAACTGTCCCTTTTTATTTTCTCCCCGTAGAAAGCTGACACTAGGTGTGAATTGCAAATTTGCTGTCTTTTTTTTTTTTTTCCCTGATGGCTTCTTTCCCTTGGTCTCCACACTAGAGGCAGGTGAGGCAGGTGACGTTTGCACTTTAAATGTCTTTCAGATAGGGAGATTTGAACTGAGCCAAAGCATCAACACCATTCAGGCTATTGCCGAAGAATAGAGTTTTCAGGGTCAGCAATGGAAGGTCTCAGAGGGAAGACCCAAGGTCGTACGAATGAAGAAGCCTGTAAAAGTGGGGGCCAGTTGTCAAGGCAGACAAAATGTCCCGTACGGAAGACATCTTCTTTTGGGAAAACAGCGATCAGAAAAGTGTCGGTGACCCTCAAGGAAATTTTCACGAGGGAGAGAGGTCCCGAATCTAGTGAATTTAGCCCGAGCTCAGAAGTTAATACCCAGCAGAAAACTCCAGAGGGAGCTAGATCCCCCATATCTAGGAAACACTTCGAAGACAATTCAGACTTAATTAAACACCAAAAACTCTTCCCACAGAAGAAACCCTGTAAATGCAATGAATGTGGCAAAGCCTTCAGTTACCAGTCAGACCTTATGGTCCACAGTAGAACTCATGGTGGAGAAAAGCCTTTTGAATGCCACGAGTGTGGGAAAACCTTCAGCCGAAGCACACACCTTCTCGAACATCAGAGAACTCACACCGGAGAGAAGCCGTATGAATGCGGTGAGTGTGGAAAGGCTTTCAGCCGGAGTACTCACCTTAGTCTACACCGGAGGATCCACACGGGAGAGAAACCGTATGAATGCGGTGCGTGCGGGAAAGCCTTTAGCCGAAGCACTAACCTCAGTCAGCATCAGCGAACTCACACCCAAGAAAGACCTTACAAATGTAACGAGTGCGGGAAAGCCTTCGGTGACCGGTCAACCGTAATTCAGCATCAGCGCATACACACCGGCGAGAACCCGTACGCGTGTCGCGAATGCGGGAGAGCTTTCAGCTGGATCTCCTCCCTCGTTGAGCACCAGAGGACGCACACCGGGGACAGCCCCTACGCGTGCAGCGGCTGCGGGAAGGTGTTCAGCAGAAGCTCGTCCCTTAGCGAACACCAGAGGATCCACACCGGAGAAAAGCCCCATGAGTGTGGAGAGTGCGGGAAGGGCTTCGGTCGGAGCTCCTCCCTCATCATTCACCAGAGAACTCACACGAGAGAGAAGCCGTACAAATGTAATGACTGTGGGAAAGCCTTCAGTCAGAGTTCAACTCTCATCAGACATCAGCAGCTTCACGCGAAAGGGTAATATCTGAGCTCTCGTTGATGGCAGTGCAAGAGCACACAGCGTGACTTCCTGTCGCTACACGTCTTGGGAGTCCCCCGCTCTACTAGCTGGCCAGAAGCCAATTTCAAGTTAGCCTTCCTGCCTTCCTTCCTTGATGCTCAAAGGACTGATCAAGACAAGGGGATGACTTTCAGAAGCCAACACGTTCCATCCCCTATTCTGGAGGACTCCAGACTTAGAGTATAGACCTCCTACCTGACACCTTGTATTTGCTCACTTTATCTGTTCCGCAGGGCTTGGCTCCCTGAACGGTCAGTGAACCTTCTGTTTCCCGACCACGTCAGCCCCTTTACTTAAGAGGAAATCCTGTGTGTGTGTGTGTGTGTGTGTGTGTGTGTGTGTGTGTGTGTGTGTGCGCGCGCGCGTGTGTGAGAGAGAGAGACAGAGAGAGAGAGAGAGAGAGAGAGATGCTGGCTCTAGTCACAGAAGAGAAGGAGCTGGCTTCAGAACAGGACAAAACACTCCCACTGGTTTGGTGATAATAGCGTTGAGGCAAATTCAGTCCCTCATCTTATAAGGACGGATTTTTCTCTTAGACCTTTTTTTGCTGTAGCGTATTTTCCTCAAAGTATAAACCATGGTTCTACTAATGTGCTTAAGTAATCCTAGTAGTATTTTATGTCTTCCTTACCAAGAATGTCCTGACACTTAACGTTTAATTTTTCCATTATTTAGAAAAAATGCTGCCCTAGTTTTTAAATTTTTCTTTTGTTTACAGACTTCATGAAGCTTCAGCCCTCTGGCCCTAATGCTCACTGATCCTGTAGAGCTGATCTCAAGGACAAATTCAGTGCCTATTTCTTAGTCTTTTTCCTACTTGACATTTGCAGAATTGGCACTTTTGGCCACCCTTAGGCCTTAACATTTGCGCTTCTGCTGGGATCCATGATTGTGTGCTGATCCACACTTTCCCTACCTCCCAACGTTCTCTGATTAACAGTGATGAGCTCTATAACTTTGGGCAAGAATTAGACCAGAATAGTCTCATTTCATCGGGCCATAATACTTGAGGTTATTCAATGAGGTTGTAAGCTTCTTGAAGACACAAACCTTTCTTTAGATCCCTTTAAAGCATCCAAAGTGCTGAGCAGTCCCTAAATGCCCTGTGATTATTGCCCACCTTATCCCAGGTAATCAGTTGGCTAGGTTTTATCTGAAATGGCTTACGAGTTGATTTCTCTCTCTGTTCTTAACTGCTGCTGCCGGGGCCTCAGGAGTTTGGGCCCAGATTGTGAGAGTAAACACCATTGCCCTTGTCTCCCTGTCTCCAACTCGATGCCTGACTAAACAATCACCTTGTCTGAAGAGTCCACAGTTCTCATTGTTCCTGGGAAAAAGGTCAAACTGTAACTTCAAGGCCTTCCACAGTTAGGTCCATTTCCTTATTTTCCATTACTGCCCGGTATCCGTGGGCAGACCTGTCCTTTTTGTCCCTACCACACCCTCTGTTCACACTTGGCTTCTTTTCAAACTATTCTGTGGCACCCTTTTACACTTCCTGCTTTTTTCCTTGTGTCTCTGCAAATCCTATCCACACTCAAGTCTGCCCCCACTGACACTCTTAGTTCCCCACCTGAGAAGTCCTTTGCAGAAGGGGCGCCTGGGTGGCTCAGTCGGTTGAGTGTCTGACTTCAGCTCAGGTCATGATCTCGTGGTTCGTGAGCTTGAGACCCGTGTCCGGCTCTGTGCTGACAGCTCAGAGTCTGAAGTGTGCTTCAGATTCTGTGTCTCTCTCTCTCTCTGCCCCTCCCCCACTCACACTCTCTCTCAAAAATAAACATTAAAAAAGAAGTCCTTTGCAGTGATGGTTTGCGTGTATTTTCCTACATTACACACTTTCTTATTCTGTTCTCAGATCCTTTCAGGTGCTTTTTTTCCATAAACTTTTGAAGTTAGAAATTGTCTTAAATCTCTTAGAAGCCCCATCTAACACATGGTACAATGCAGGTCTGCACTCTCGTTTTAATCTAAACCAGGAGGGTTTAATTTAATAGTGCAGTGTCTTTAGTCTTTTGACTGGTGAGATGACCTCATAAATATTTTGGTCCTTTTTGTCCTACTTTGAATTATGTAAATTCACTCTTGGGACTAAGTGTCCTTTAGAGCTCTGGGATGCTGGCGTCTTGGCTTTCCATCTCGTGGGACTGTTGTAAGGAACAAATGAAATGAGTTTATTCATGTAAAGTGATGAAAACAGTGGCTGACAAAGTAAGCGCTCAATAAATGCTAATTGTTATCATTCTACTGCTTCACATTGGCCTGTAGCCTTTCATTTCATCCCCTGCAGGGTCTGTAAATCCATTACCAGAAATGGAAGCCTGGGATCACCATCCATTAGATTAGGAGACATTTCTTCTAACCTCAGTAATAGTCAAGAGCCGTCTATTATATTACAACTCTATTATGGACTCAAGATAGCTTACAACATATGGTAAAATAGAAAAACAAACACACATACAAATCAGCATTAGGGAAAGGAGAAAGCCTGGAAGACCAAGATCAGGACAACTTTTGGCATGCTTGAGTCATCCAGATAGGGATACAAACTGAGCATTCTGGCAACTAACGTGAGTAAAGTGAATAGAGCATTTGCTTACTTAGTATTTGGAAAGAAAAAAAAAAAGTCCATTCTTCAAGGAAAACAAACCTTTCCTAATAGATTTAAGATGCATTTCTCCATTGGTCTGCATGTAATTATACAATACATTTGGTAACAAAAAAATGAAAACCAATATATTCTCCACAGCACCTAGCATATAGTAGGTTCTCCAGTGAATAGTTCATAGTGGAGGCTCAGAAGGGTAGGGGTGGAGTGGGGTTAGAAGGAGCAGAGCACAGAATACTTGGATAATCACATAATAACTGGGTGCTAGAAGAAAAGATCTTTTCACATATTTGAGTCCTTTAATTGCTTACATAATGGGATGAAAAAAATTGAAGTTTACAGATGTTACATAACTTACCAAGGACCAGGACTGGGCCTCTTAAGCTGGCCCCTGGCAAGGTCTGGAGAAAGAGCCGTAAGGAAAGGCATAGAGATGGGAAAGCCCTGTTTGTCGCAGTAGATGAACTGGACTGTGGCAGGAAGTTCAATGAAGTGCAAATGAGAAGCTTGACTTAGAACTGGGTACCTCGATGATGGCACCCTGGGGTCCTAGATCGTGTTTGGGTTTAATAAGGGAACTACAGGAGGTTACTGATCGTATCGTGCTAATCAGGTGTGGTTTCAGGGGGAAGGACTAATTCTGGAGAGGAGACAGGATGGTCTGGAAATGAGAGGGCAGTCAGAAACGAGGTGGGAGGCTGGACTGTAAGGGCAGTGGTTTTGAGACTCGGAGAGGGCCGGTTGTTGGAAGACACGGTGTCCAGATCCGGGCGACGAAGAAGAGCCGGAGAGAGGTTCCGTTCCTTAATTGCTCTTAATTTTCACTAAAGCTACCGGCACCTGCAGGGAGGGGTTCTGATCTGCCGTCCGCAGGTAGCCAATGAACAACACGTTAAATGCCGACCGTCTGACAGTGATTACCTTGCGTCTTTTCGAAGAAGTGAATGTGGAACCAGAAACGTCTGGGATGTCCCGTGGGGAGGTCAAGTCAGAAGGGAAGAGTGATCATTGGGAGGACCGGTGCTCACCGCAAGCGATTCGACTCACGGAAGCCCCGCCCCAGGAACGTGCGCCTCACGCGGCGCGCACGTGCCAGCGTGCAGCACGGGCCCCTGGTTCCCACGCGCCCTGCGTGCCGACGCGCTGCGGCCCTTCCCGGCCTCCGTCGGCGGCGAGCCAGGCGCGCGGCGCTTCCCCGACGTGGGCGCGACGGCCGCTTCCGGAGCCTGCGGACGCTGCCGGGCCCAGGCTTCCGCGTCCCTGCGTCCTGCGGGCGCTCCCGGCGACGCAGGCCCCTACCCCCCCAACCCCCCCCCCCCCCGGCCTCCGCGTCCCCGAGTCCTGTGGGCGCTCCGGGCGACGTGGGCCCGGGGGCCGGGAGAGCGCGGCGTCCGGGCGGCCCAGGAGAGGCTGCCGCCGCGGCTGCTTGGGTTTCTTTTTTTTTTCTTTCTTTTTCTTTTTAAACTAGCTTGCAGGCTTTTACTTTGAGACAGTTTAGAACTAGCAGTCACCACCTCGGTTCACCTGCTGAGAAGGACGTGAGCGCGGTTTACCGCGCGGACGCAAGCAGGGCCGGCGGTGCGGCGAGTGCCCGGCTCCCCGGGACCAGGCGGCGGCGGCGGGACGGCAGGTGAGCGGCGCGGGTGCCTTCGCCGGCGCTCTGCTTCCCCTCGCGGACCTCGACCGTGACTTCCGTTGTTCTCTACGTCGTCTTCGTGCCTTTTGACAAGGGGTGTGTAGAGCCGACTCTAGATTCTGCTTTACTACGTTTTAATGAAGGAAGTGCATTGTTGGCTGTGTTCGCTGAATCAGTATACTTATTTTTCAGTCCCGTTTCTATGCTAAGGTTTGTGTTGAAATTCTAGTGGTTTTCCGCCTTTCGTGATAGGAGTTAACCTATTCCTGCACACGGATCAGCGGGTGTTGCATCTTTTGTATTTTTTAGCCGTTGGGCGCTCCGGGGTGGCTCGGTGGGTTGAGCGGCCCACTCTGGTTCGGCTCAGGTCACGATCTCACGGTTGGACGGCCTGCAGTGTGGGCACAGGGCCTGCGTGGGATTCCCAGTCCCCCTCTCTCTGCCCCTTCCCTGCGCGCGCTCGCTCTCTCTCGCAAAAGAAATGAACTTAAAGACCTATTTTGTAGCAGTTGAAGATAGAAAAAGGAACATGGATGGGGCACCTGGGTGGCTCAGTCGGTCCGACTGTCTCTCCTTCTCAAAAATAAATACGTGTTAAAAATCTTTTTTAAAAGAAAAAGGAACATGGACTTTGAAATTGCTGAGGAATAGCCTCAGCCTGAAATCCTAGTTGATGGCTCTTTATGCAGAGTTTGGGGACATAGAGGCAGCAGCTGCTGATAAATTTAACTTTTACATCTCATCAAAGCCATTTTTGCCTCTCTGTGTCACCTTTTGCCTTTACTCTCCCAACACGAGGTCTTTTCAAATTTGGTTGTGAAAGGAAACGAAGGAGATGGAAAGGAAGGGCGATCATGTAGATAGAATTGAGGAAAAGGGGTTGGTGGGGAATCAAGACACCAAGTCCATATCTACTGATTGTTTTGAAGTTTTGTTTTGTTTTTAATGTTTATTTTATTTTTTTTTTAAATTTTTTTTTCAACGTTTATTTATTTTGGGGACAGAGAGAGACAGAGCATGAACGGGGGAGGGGCAGAGAGAGGGAGACACAGAATCTGAAGCAGGCTCCAGGCTCTGAGCCATCAGCCCAGAGCCTGACGCAGGGCTCGAACTCCCGGACCGCGAGATCGTGACCTGGCTGAAGTCGGACGCTTAACCGACTGCACCACCCAGGCGCCCCTTAATGTTTATTTTTGAGAGAGACAGAGTGCGAGCCGGGGAGGGGCAGAGAGAGGGAGACACAGAATCTGAAGCAGGCTCCAGGCTCTGAGCCCGATGTCAGCACAGAGCCCGATGCGGGGCTCGAACTCATGGACTGCAAGATCATGACCTGAGCCGAAGTCGGACACTTAACCGACTGAGCCGCCCAGGCGCCCCTAAAATTTTTTAAATTTAATTTTAAATCCTAGTATAGTTAACACACAGAGTTATATTAGTTTCAGGTGTCCAATGTGGTGGTTCAACAATTCCATACAATGCCCGATGCTCATCACTTCTTTATATTCATCCCCCCTCCACACCCTTCTGGTAGCTGTCGGTCTGTTTTCTGTAGTTAAGAGTCTGAAGTCTGTTTCTTTGTCTCTCTTTTTACCCCCTTTGCTCATTTGGGTTTTTGTTTGTTTGCTTCTTTAATTCCACATACTAGCGAAGTCATATGGTATTTGTCTTTCTCTGAGTTTTTTCACTTAGCATTATACTCTAGCTCCATCCTGTTGTTACAAAAGGCAGATGTCATTCTTTTCTATGGCTGAATAATATTCTTTTGTGTATACATATGGCGTCTCCATTCACGCATATTTCGTCTGCCTCCATAGTTTGGCTGTTGCAAATAATGCTACTATGAACGTAGGGGAGCACGCATCCTTTTGAGGTAGTGAATGTTTTGAGTAAATACCCGGTAGTGTGATTCCTGGGTCATAGGGTAGTTCTGTATTTGATTTGTTGAGGAACCTCCACACTGTTTTCCAGAGCGGCTGCACCAGTTCGCATTCCTACGAGCGGCGCGTGAGGATTCTTTTTTCTCAGCATCCTCGCCAACACTTGTTGTTTCTTGTGTTCTTGGTTTTAGCCATTCTGCCGGGCGTGAGGTGATATCTCATGGTAGGTTTGATTTGCGTTTCCCTGATGATGAGCGATGTTGAGCATCTTTTCGTGTGTCTGTTGGCCGTTTGGATGTCTTCTCTGGAGAAGTTTCTGTTCATTTCTTCTACCCGTTGTTTAATTGGATTGTTTGCCTTTGGGGTGTCGGGTTGTATTTTGCTGAGATGTTTTAAATGAAACTGAAACACCATGTAATTTCATCCTTGCCTATTTCATTATGCATTTCTAAAAACCGGGGACAGTTTGTAACCACAGTGTAACCACAGTGCTACTATCATGCCTGAAAAAAGTAACCGTAGTTCCTCGAAACCCTTCATTTTGTAGATGAAATACAACCTGAGCCACATCTTCTGTTTTGGAAAATGGACAGAAACTAAGGTAGTCTGGCACCGGATGTGGATCCGTACTAAGTTCGAGGGTTGAGGTAGGGTATTTCTTCCCACGTGATGCTCACCGTTTATCCCAGCTTCCAGGACCCCGGACTGGAGCTGTATTAACCTAGCCAGTTGGTTTCTTCAGAACATTGGCTTCTCATGGGAAGCTGGAGATTTGAGTCCTTGAGAACCATTCTCTAATATTTTCCCTTACTTTTCATCTTCTCTGATAGGCCTCTTCCCACGGTTAACAATTTCCTTACAACCTCATAGTCTAAAAGGACTCTTGAGCAGTGTGGCAACTGAAAATAAAAACATCCCACATCCAGTCCAGCAGCAGATCCTACTGGCCCTGCTTGAGAATTGTTCCAGAATCAAACTGTTTCCCACTGTTTCTACCCTGACGCAGGCTGCCTTCCTATCTCTGCTGGAGTGTCGCCTTCTAACTAGTCTCCTTGTTTTCGTCCTTGTCCCCCTTCCCACCCCGGGCACACACAGACACACAGTCTGTTCTCAGCACACGACCAGGAGGGACCCTCTTCAAATGTTTGTTCATCATGTCACCCCCGCTCAGAACTGTCCTGTGGCTTCTCGTCTTACTCATCGTAAAAGCCAAAGCCACAGCCCTTGGGGTGGCCTACAAGATCCCACCTAGTCTGGGCTCCTTACGACCCCTTGAATCTAACCTTCTGTGGCTCTGCTTCTCATTCTCCTTCCTCTGGCCACACTGGCCTCCTCTTGTTCTTCAGCGGCCTGGCTGCTCTTGCCCCAGGACTTCCACATCTGCCTTTTACTCTGCTTGGGTGGCCTCCGCCCAGACCTCACCTCCTATGTCGTCTTCTCAGCGTGAGGCTGTTTCTTGTCACCCTACTTGAAATTGCAACACAAACCCTACCGGAATCTTCTGTCCCCCTGTCTTGTTTTATTTTTACCTATAGCATATACATGGTACTTTCCTTTTAAAATTTTTATCGTCTACCCCGTCACTAGAATGTAAGCTTCATGAGAGGAGAGATTTTTATTTATTGTATTTACTGCTGTGTTTTCATTATCTGAAAGAGGAAGCGCCTAAGGAATGAACACACAGAAAAGTTGGTCTTTGTCTTTTTGTTTGCTTCAGATTCAGGGATGAGAACTTAGGCGGAGTCAGTGATTTCAGAGCAGAGGCAGAGCATTACTGAATAAGCAGTCCCAGAGAGATACTTTGAAAACCTTCCTCAGCACCCTCTGTGTGAAGAATCTCGTGTTGGGGAGACTAGCAAAGCTTAGAAGGAATTGTGTAGGAACACATCACAAGAAAGTGCCTTGTCGAAGAAAGGGGCTTCACAAAAATTACCACTTACCTAAAAACCCCACTGTGGAGCAGCAGTATGAAAGTGATGGGTTTTGGAAAAGCTAAGGCAGTATGCACTGAACAACGGAGGGTTCTTATGGACAGATCTCATTAATTGTACCATATATGAGAAAAGCTTCACATGGAATTCAAAGGCAATGAAACATCAGATCGTTTTTACTGAAGAGAAAACATACTGTTGTAATGACTATAGGAAAGACTTGTACACCATTCCAGTCTCATTCAAGATAAAAAAAAGACAGAGTCCTTATTTATCATCAGAGAAGCCATAAGAAGAGAGGTCTTGGGGGCACCTGGGTGGCTCAGTCGGTTAAACGTCGACTTTGGCTCAGGTCATGTTCTCATGGTTCGTGGTTCAAGCCCCCTGTAAGGCTCTGTGCTGACAGCTCAGAGCCTGGAGCCTGCTTCGGATTCTGTGTCTCCTTCTCTCTCTGCCCTTCCCTGCTCATGCTCTGTCTCACCCTCTCTCTCTCAAAAATAAACATTAAAAAAGAAGAAGAAGAGAGGTCTTATGCGTGCATTGAATGTGGCAGATCCTTTACCCAGCATGCGTATCCTGAGTCAGTGTTGCATAATCTGTACGGGGACGAGGCCCTATGAACACACTGCGTGGGAAAAGGCATTTCGTTGAAGTACCTTCCTTCCTGTGCAAAATAGAATTCGTATATAGTCAGTGAATGTGGGAACATTTTTTGACAGATGTCTTTCTTCTCTCCCTTTCTCTGTTACCCTCAATACCTCGCCCTTCCTGTGTCCCTCTCTCCCACTTCTTCTCCCTCCTTTCTATCTTACTACATCAGAACTCATACTGGGGAGAAACCATAGGAATTCAGTAAATGCAAGAACACTTGTCGTCACAGTTCACATCTTACTCAGTAAGGGTAGGAGAACTCTTTCAACCAAAACGCATGGCTTATTCAGCACATAATATATCATGCTGGAGAAAAACCAAACAGATGAAATTAATATGGGAAGGCCTTCACTTGCTCCGCACACCTTGTCAAACATCAACCACTGATGCCGGAAAAGGCTGTACAAATGTTGTGAACAGGAGGAGACCTTTAAGCTGTAGGGGCCAGCAGCAGGCTGCCGCGAGATGGGCCACTTTGGCAGGAAGAACGTTTTGAGTTAAAAAGCAATCAAAACCCAGCAGATTCAGGAAAAGCTATTTACCTTCCCCAACAACAGCCTAAGAATAATTTAGATAGAGGTCCTTCTCCGGGAAGAGAGCTGTCGCCATGGGTAAGTACACTGTGATATACACTAGGTATGGTGGGACAGGGAGGAACCTAGCAAGACCTATTTGACAAGCGTCCTCTCTGTGTCCCATTCATTTACCAGCAAATGTTTGTTTACCAAACATGTGCTCTTTTTCATTATTCCTGAGAATTGCATTCCTGCCCTTTGAGTCCCAGACCTCTACTCCTTTCTCCTTAGTTGAGAATGACATGTGTCCCTCATTTTGCGTGGCTGTCTTTGGAATGTCATGTCTGTGTGGATTCCCTGTACGTACACTATTAAATTTGATTTTCTCCTGTCACATGTGTCTCATGTCAATTTGATTCCTAGTTCAGCTAGAAGGACCTTGAAGGGGACAGGAGATTCTTGCTCCCCAGCAAAGTGTAACTCATCTCCCACTATGACTTGACACATACAGGTTCACAACATTTATCTCATCAGTGTGGGAAATCTTTTGGTCTCGTGTCATCTATTAACATCAAGGAATAAATAAATACTAGTGAGAAGCCCTATCAGTCTGCCAAATATGGAAGGGTCTTCGCTCAGAGTTTATGTCTTTCACAGCAACAGAGAAAAATCTCAGAAGCAGTTCTGTTCTTACACAGCATCAACTCTGTAACACACAACACATACTTCTGGTTTCCAATCCAACATGTAAAGAACTTGGAAGTTATCATTCCCATCCTCCCATCAAGTAAAGCTACAGAAACTGAAAATTAGCAACTCTTCTTCGATTCATCAGAGAATTGCAGTCATGGGGCAAATACCACCTGAAAACTGGAGAGACAGATAGGCAGACACGGAGCGTCATAACTTACCAAGAGCAGAAACTGAGGCTGGAGCCAGTTACTGATGGGATTAAGTACAGGCTGATTGACTAATTCCTGAAGACTGAGCATGGTCTAACTTGAGAATTAAAAAACCGGGGGGTCCGACCTTTGTGGAGCCCTGCATTATGCATTATTATAAAGGTTACCTCCAGGAGCCCTTCTCACTGTGAAGATCTGAGAAAAATCCTTTCCCCGCTGGAAGCAGTGATTTTGAAATACAGCCAGAGCTATTCCATTCTCCTTAACAAATGCCCTCAAAGAAAACTGTTTCACTAGAGTCTGGCTACATGGCGGAAGGGAAGTTCCCAATCCTAGCCCCCTCTTGCCTTCCTGTCTCTCTTAAAAGGGAGGAGGAGTACTGAGAAGTACTTGTGACAGTCCCAGCCCAGGTCACAAGCACACTAAAAGACTGATGCCTAACCATAGATTAGAGAACACTTCCCCACCCACCCTGACATCTTACCACATGTCAGTGTGGTTCCTGTATGATAACGGGGGATTACACATGAAAAAGCTGTAATGTTACTAGGTGAACAGGGGAGACTCCGGGCCCTGAGACCTCAACCCAGCCTGCCCCAAAACCATCACCGAATGCTCTTGGTCTTGTCGTGAGAAAGGGTAGACAACGCAGTGGATGAGCAACACAAGAGGGCGTTTATTCTAATGAAGGTACACTCTCAAGTTGTGAGAGTGGGTGAGCTCCAGGGAGAGTGAGCTGTGTCCTTGGGGTTTAGGTTTCTGTCTTTTATTGACAGTTGTGCATGGTGGTGGTGGAGCGGTGGATTACTTGGAAGCAAGGTTTTGTGTCTTTTCTGTTTTTGGTCAAGGGTTTCTTGTCATAGCATCTGCCATCTTGGGCCCATCTGGTGTGATGGGGCTTCTCATGAATGCTGCCTGGACAGACCTCTGACCCTCCCCAGAGCTGGGCATGGCTTCCTCTTTGCTGGCCTCCAGACATCCTGTCAGAGCCTAACTAACTGCCTGCTTTCATAATAAGACTCAGGCTATATTTAAGAAACAGTCTCTAGGGAAACCCAAGGACAACAGAGGAGACAAAAACAAGGACAGAGAGGAAATTAGCCTCTGACACCTATGGCTGAAGAAAATATTAAACACAGTCAAATTCCTAGCCACACAAACATAAAATCCCACACACTAAAGGCCTGTTTACTTCAGTTCCTTTTACCCAATATATTGTATCTGGATTTCAATAGAAAGTTACAAGGTATACCACAAAGCACAAGATGAGGCTAAAGAGACTAAGCAAGTGTTGATGAGAAGCAGATTCCAGTATGGCAAAGATTTTGAGATTATCAGACTAGGAATTTAAAATATGATGAATATGTTAAGAGCTTTAAAAGGGACAACATAAAGGGCACCTGGGTGGCTCAGTCAGTTAAGCATTCAACTCTTGATTTTGGTTCAGGTCATGTCTCACAGTTCATGAGTTCAAGCCTCGCATCGGTCTCCACAGTGACGCTGTGAGGCCTGCTTGGGATTCTGTCTCTCTCTCTGCCCCTCCCCTGCTCGCTTGCTCTCTCTCTCAAGATAAATATTTAAAAATTAAAAAAAAAAAAAAATAAAAGAGACAGCATAAAAGAACAGATGGATAATGTAAGCAAAAACTCTAAGAATGAATCAAAAGGAAATGCTAGAATTCTAAAGCACTGTAAAGAAATGAACAGTAGTTTTGATAGGCCCATCAGTAGACTGGACACAGCCAAGCAAAGAATCATCGAGCTTGAATATATGTTAGTAGAAACTTCCCAGACTGAAGAGCAAAGAGAAAAAAAGAATACAAAGAGCAGAACAGAATATTCGAGAACTGTCAGGCAGTTACCAAAAAAAGTGTATCATACTTAATGGGAATACCGGGAGGAGAAAGAGACAAAGGACCAGAAGAAATGTTTGGAGTAATGATGGCTGAGAAGTTTGCAGAATAAGTGACAGACAGAACATAACTGTGGGGAACAAACTGATATGAGAACAAAACAAGGTCAGTCATATTTATCATCTTGTGAAACCTAATTAAAATGTATCTGGGACTTTTCCATTGTTCAGATAAAAGAGTGTTAGCTATTCAAAGACCAATTTGCATGCATTTAACTTTCCTAGTCCACAGTCTTATGCACCAAGACCTCAGACGTATTATAATCACCACCCCACACATTTATTCCTCGTAGTGAGCTCTTTGTGAGGAACTGAGGGCAACTTCACAGATTATTTGATATACAGTAAAACCTTGGATTGCGAGTAACTTGTTCTGCGAATGTTCTGCAAGATGAGCAAACGTTTCTAATAAATTTAAACAAGTGATGTCTTGGAATACCAGTCGTACAGAACACCAAATGTCACATGATCACAACTGAGCCAATAGTGTTCTCTCTCTCTCTCTCTCTCTCTCTCTCTCTCTCTCCCCCTCCCTTCCTCCTCCCTCCCTCCCTCCCCCTCCCCCCCCTCCCCCCCTCCCCGGGGTTGTGGGTGATCATCTCCCATGCTCAGATGCTCAGTCAGAGGCCGAGGTGTTTGGCACAAATCAGTGATTTTTCAGCACATTGGAAGGTGCCCGTAACTGGCACTAGTGTATTTTTTGTTACTTCCAAGCACCTGTGGACAGTCCTTTGCTTTTCCAGAAAAGTGAACTTAGGAATGCTTTGCTTCATTCTAGGTCAGGCTGCCTGCAGATATAGGCCCTTTCCTCTGCTGCCTCGTCGCCAGTTACATTAAATAAGTATATGACGAGAGTTTATTAATACTGCACTGTAGTCAACATCCGTGTGAGTGTATACAATGGCCCCCATGCAGAGAAAGATCTCGTTGAGCCAACAGGTGGCAGTGATTCTGTCAGTGATAGTGAAAGTCTTCCTACACAAGAACCCTCCTCTGTCTTGCCTCCCTCACACCAGCCGTGAAAATTTTCAAAGGGAAGTGCAGGTTAATTTGTTTATTTTTCTTTATATTTTCTTGATTTTTTTGTATTATATTACAATATTGTAGTCATTTTTATATGAATATTTCTGGGTTGTGGAATGAGTCATCTGAGTTTCCATTATTTCTTTTGGGGAAATTCACTTGGATACACAAGTGCTTTGGATTACAAGCATGTTTCTGGAAGGAATTATGCTTGCAAACCCTGGTATTATTGTATTGTTAATCCCAGGAGTACTGATTTAGCAAAGCAATGACAAGGAAAGGGGTTTGGAAGACTTCGAAGTAAATAACACCGTGCTGCTGTGTAAGTACTGATCAAAGGACACAAGTCAGGAGTGGCTGGATGGAGATGTGTAGGGCGAGGTATGTGGGAAGGGGCACAGAGCTTCCATGCCCTCTCCTGGTACTTTGATGTACGCACCAACCTGGAAGTTCCCGGAACGCCTTAGGTTGGGGTTTTAATGGAGTCATTACCTTGGCACCGTTGGTTAAGTCCCTGGCCGTTAGTGATTAACTCAACCTCTAGCCCCCCTCCCCCTACTTGGAAGATGGGAGTGGGACTGAAAGTTCCAACTCTCTGGCCACCTGGTTGGTTCCCCTGACAACCAGCACGCCCATCCTTAGGGGCTTCCGGCCCCTAAAGAGCTTCACCTCATTAACATTAACTCAAGGTGGTTGAGTGGGGCTTTTGTGAATAACAAAAGATGCTCCTTCATGTTTTTCATTCTGGAGCTTGTTTCTGGAGCTGGGGACAAAAATGAAATATAAAAGTAGTTGCTTCTGTTGTTTTTATTACTGAGCAAATTACAAGGGTTTTTAGGAGCTCTGGAACTGAGGCAAAGACCAAGTACAAATTTCTTTTCATGATATCACAATCAGAAATACAAAAGTTTGGAAAAGAACAAAACTCAAGAAAGAATTGAAAAAAATAATTTCAGAAGTGAAGACTAGACTACAAGGAACAGAAGAACAAATAAATACAACAAATAATACATCGAGAGAAATAAGGTAGACAAATATTTAAAATCCGAACTAAATCAAGAGATAAGGAATTGATGGAGGCAATGATCTTCAGTGGCTGACAGCATTGCCATTCTGTGCCTGTGATAGAGGTGTGCAACACCACCTATGAAGTATCCTTGCCCCTTAAAATCAATATAGATGTATTTATTATTTTCTAATGTTTTTGTTTTATTTTAGAGAGAGAGAGAGTGCGAGCAGGGGAGGGGCAGAGAGAGAGGGAAACAGAATCTGAAACAGGCTCCAGGCTCTGAGCTGTCAGCACAGAGCCTGAGGCAGGGCTCGAACTCTCAAACTATGAGATCATAACCTGAGCCAAAGTGGGATAGTTAACCAACTCTTGACTTTGGCTCAAGTCGTGATCTCACGGTTTGTGAGTTTGAGCCCCGCATCAGGCTCTGTGCTGACAGTGAGGAGCCTGTTTGGGACTCTCTGTCTCCCTGGTTCTCTGCCCCTTCCCCACTCATGCTTTTTGTCTTTCTCAAAACAAATAAACATTTAAATATTAAATGTGTTTATAAATTATATATAAATATAAAAAGCATAAAGATAAAGATAGAAATAATATAGATATATCTGATCAAACCTCTTGGACCTATTGATTTATAGGAAACACAGGGACAAAAGAAATCTATTAAATGACACTGTGGAAATACAACCAGCAAAATCTAGTACAACGATAGGAAACACTGACAAACAACATAGCTAATTCAATAAAAAATTGCAAGAAAAAAATACATGGAAGAAGACTTCATGGATTAAAAAGTCGCAAGAGACAAATAAACTAAATCATAATATATGGGTATTATTTGGATGCCAATTCAGCTTGTTAAAGTGAGTTAGTTAGGTTCCAACAAGGTGCGTGGAGGTCGGCCAAGAGGAAGTCATGGTCACCTTTGGGAAACTCAGAGGCCTGTCTACACAGCATTCCAGAACAAGCCACAGGTCCATGATGACTAACAAAGTAGGCTGGAAACCCCCAATCAAATAATAGGTAAGGTACAAAACCCTTCCAAGAAATCCTCACCTCAAATAATGGATATCACACACCCCCTTGTTAACAACTGTCAATAAAAAATGAAACCCAAACCCCAGGGCACCAGCTCTCTCTCTCTCTCTCTCGAGTTCACCTGTTCTCACATGTAAAGAGTATCCTTTCACTTTAATAAGTTTTGCTGCTTGTATCACTGCACATCACGTCATGTGTCCTTGAATTCTTTCTCATGAGGAGACCAAGAACCTTCAGCGACATCTTTGGGATGGACTCAGGGCCTGGGGTCTCCCCAGTTCACCAAGCAACAAAACAAATACTTGTAAAATTTAAAAAATATATAAACAAGAAAATGTGAACCGGGATATTATGTAGCTCCAATGAGAGAACATATATAGAAATAATATAAATACTGTAAACAACAAACAAATAAGGTACTAAGACCATTTTAGATTGAAAGCAGAAAGTACCTTAGGTGAAGAAATTTGAGTTATGTGAGAGGCTATTATTTCCTAGTGCTACCAGATTTATTAATTTTCTTATTTTATTTTATTTATTTTTTAATTTACACTCAAGTTAGCATATAGTGCAACAATGATTTCAGGGGTAGATTCCTTAATGCCCCTTACCCATTTAGCCCATCACCCCTCCACAATCCCTCCAGTAACCCTCTGTTTGTTCTCCATATTTAGGAGTCTCTTACGTTTTGTCCCCCTCCCTGTTTTTATATTATTTTTGCTTCCCTTCCTTTGTGTTCATCTGTGTCTTAAAGCCCTCATATGAGTGAAGTCATATATTTGTCTTTCTCTGACTAGTTTTGCTTAGCATAATACCCTCTAGTTCCATCCACATAGTTGCAAATGGCAAGATTTCATTCTTTTTGATTGCCGAGTAATACTCCATTGTATGTATGTATGTGTGTGTATGTATGTGTATATGTATTTATACACACATACATACATAAAATGGGTATATACATATATATGTACACACACACACACACATACACAATACATCTTCTTTATCCATTCATCTGTCAGTGGACATTTGGGCTCTTTCCCTACTTTGGCTATTGTTAACAGTGCTACTATAAACATTGGGGTGCCTGTGTCCCTTCGAAACAGCACACTTGTATCTCTTGGATAAATACCTAGTAGTGCGATTGCTGGGTCGTAGGGTAGTGCTATTTTTAATTTTTTGAGGAACCTCCATACTGTTTTCCAGAGTGGCTGCACCAGTTTGCATTCCCACCAGCAGTGCAAAAAGATTCCTCTTTCTCCGCATCCTTGCCAACATCTGTTGTTGCCGGAGTTGTTAATGTGAGCCATTCTGACAGGTGTGAGGTGCTATCTCATTGTGGTTTTGATTTGTAGTTCCCTGCTGATGAGTGACGTGGAGCCTTTTTTCATGTGTCAGTTGGCCATCTGGATGTCTTCTTTGGAGAAGTGTCTATCCATGTCTTTTGCCCATTTCTTCACTGGGTTATTTTTGGGGTGTTGAGTTTGATAGATTTTGTATACTAACCCTTTATCTGACAGGTCATTTGCATATATCCTCTCCTATTCCGTTGATTGCCTTTTAGTTTTGCTGATTGTTTCCTTTGCTGTTCAGAAGCTTTTAACTTTGATGAAGTCCCAATAGTTCATTTTTGCTTTTGTTTCCCTTGCCTCTGGAGACGTGTTGAGTAACAAGTTGCTGCAGCCAAGATCAAAGAGGTTTTGCCTGCTTTCTCCTGGAGGATTTTGATGGCTTCCTGTCTTACATTTAGGTCTTTCATCCATTTTGAGTTTATTTTTGTGTCTGGTGTAAGAAAGTGGTCCAGGTTCATTTTTCTGCATCTCGCTGTCCACTTTTCCCAGACCACTTGTGGAAGAGACTGTCTTTATTCCATTGGATATTCTTTCCTGCTTTGTCAGAGATTAGTTGGCCATACATTTGTGGGTCCATTTCTGGGTTCTCGATTCTGTTCCATTGAACTGAGTGTCTGTTTTTGTGCCAGTGTCATACTGTCTTGATGATTACAGCTTTGTAATACAGCTTGAAGTCCGGGATTGTGATGCCTCCGGCTTTGGTTTTCTTTTTCAAGATTGCTTTGGCTATTTGGGGTCTTTTCTGGATCCATATAAATTTTAGGATTGTTTGTTTTAGCTCTGTGAAGAATGCTGGTGTTATTTTGATAGGGATTGCATTGAATATGTAGATTGCTTTGGGTAGTATTGACATTTTAACAATATGTGTTCTTCCTATCCAGGAACAGGGAATATTTCTCCATTTTTTTTTTTTGTGTCTTCTTCAGTTTCTTTCAGAAGCTTTCTATAGTTTTCAGTATATAGATTTTTTATCTCTTTGGTGAGATTTAACTCCTAGGTATTTTATGGTTTTTGGTGCAATTGTAAATGGGATTGATTCCTTGATTTCTTTGTGTTGCTTCATTGTTGGTGTATAGGAATGCAAAAGATTTCTGTGCATTGATTTTATACCCTGCAGCTTTCCTGATATCATGGATCAGTTCTAGCAGTTTTTTGGTGGAATCTTTTGGGTTTTCATATAGAGTATCATGTCATCTGCAAAGAGTGAAAGTTTGACCTCCCCCTGGCCGATTTGGATGGTTTTTATTTCTTTGTGCTGTCTGATTGCTGAGGCTAAGACTTCCAATACTATGTTCTACAGTGGTTGTGAGAGTGGACATCCCTGTCTTGTTCCTGGCCTTAGGGGGAAAGCTCTCAGTTTTTCCCCAATTGAGGATGGTATTAGTGTTGGCTCTTTCTTTCATATATGGCTTTTATCATCTTGAGGTATGATCCTTCTATCTCTACTTTCTTGAGGGTTTTTATCAAGAGAGGATGCTGTATTTTGTCACATGCTTTCTCTGCATCTGTTGAGAGGAGCATATGGTTCTTGTCCTTTCTCTTATTGATGTGATAAATCACATTTATTGTTTTGCAGATATTGAACCAGCCCTGCATCCCAGGTACAAATCCCACTTGGTTGTGGCGAATACTTTTTTGTTGTATTCTTGGATCCTGTTGACTAATATCTTGTTGAGGATTTTTGCATTCACATTCATCAGGGAAATTGGTCTATAGTTCTCCTTTTTAGTGTGGTCTCGTTTGGTTTTGGAATCAAGATAATGCTGGCTTCATAGAAAGAGTTTGGAAGTTTTCCTTCCTTTTCTATTTTTTGTAAAGCTTCAAGAGAATGGGTGTTAACTTTTCCTTAAATGTTTGGTAGAATTCCCCTGGAAGGCCATCTGGCCCTGGACTCTTGTTTTTTGGGAGATTTTTGATGACTAATTCGATTCCTTTACTGGTTATGGGTCTGTTCAAATTTTCTATTTCTTACTGTTTCAGTTTGGTAGTGTATATATTTCTAGGAATTTGTCCATTTCTTCCAGATTGCCCATTTTATTGGTGTATAATTGCTCATAATATTCTCTTATTATTGTTTGTGTTTCTGCTGTGTTGGTTGTGATCTCTTCTCTTTCATTCTTGGTTTTATTTATTTGGGTTCCTTTATTCTTTTTGACCAAACTGGCTAGTGGTTTATCAATTTTGTTAATGCTTTCAAAGAGCCAGCTTCTGGTTTCATTGATCTGTTCTACTGGTTTTTTGTTTTGTTTTGTTTTTTGTTTTGATAGCATTAATTTCTGCTCTGATCTTGATTATTTCCTGTCTTCTGTTTTTGGGTTTTATTTGCTGTTCTTTTCCCATCTCTTTAGGGTATAAGGTTAGGTTGTGTATCTGAGACCTTTCTTCCTTCTTTAGGAAGGCTTGCATTGCTATATAGTTCCCTTTTATGACTGCCTTTGCTGCATCCCAGAGGTCCTAGGCTGGGGTGTTGTCATTTTCATTGGCTTCCTTTTACTTTTTAATTTCCTCTTTAACTTCTTGGTTAGCCCATTCATTGTTTGGTAGGATGTTCTTTAGTCTCACAAGTATTTGTTACCTTTCCAAATTTTTTCTTGTGGTTGATTTTCGAGTTTCATAGTGTTGTGGTCTGAAAACATGCGTGTTATGATCTCGATCTTTTTGTACTTTTTGAGGGCTGATTTGTTTGTGGTCTATTCTGGAGAACATTCCATGTGCACTGGAGAAGAATGTATATTCCGCAGCTTTAGGATGAAATGTTCTGAATATATCTGTTAAGTCCATCTGGTACAGTGTGTCATTCAAAGTCATTGTTTCCTTACTGATTTTCTGCTTAGGTGATCTGTCCAATTGTTGTAAGTGGGATGTTGAAGTCCCCTACTATTATGGTATTATTATCAATGAGTTTCTTTATGTTTGTGATTAATTGATTTATATATTTGGGTGTCACATTTGGAGCATAAATGTTTACAATTGTTAGGTCTTCTTTGTGGATAGGCCCTTTAGTTATGATATAATACCCTTTTCATTTCTTGTTACAGTCTTTAAAGTCTAGATTGTCTGATATAAGTATGGCTACTCTGGCTTTCTTCCGTCAACAATTAGCATGATAGATGGTTCTCATTCCCTTACTTTCAATCTGAAGGTGTCTTTAGGTCTAAAGTGGGTTTCTTGTAACAGCATATGGATAGATCTTAGTGTCTTATCCATTCTGTTACTTTATGTCTTTTGATTGGAGCATTAGTCTATTGACGTTTAGAGTGAGTACTGAAAGTTATGAATGTATTGCCATTATGTTGCTTGTAGAATTGGAGTTTCTGCTGGTGTTCTCTGGTCCTTATTAGTCTTTGTTGGTTTTGGTATTTATTTATTTATTTATTTAGTCAGTCTTTTCTCCCCTCAGAGAGCCCCCTTAAAATTTCTTGCTGGGCTGGTTTAGTGGTTACAAACTCCTTTAATTTTTGCTTTGGAAACTTTTAATCTCTCCTATTTTGAATGACAGCCTTGCTGGATAATGAATTCTTGGCTGCATATTTTTCTGATTCAGCACATTGAATATATCCTGCCTCTCTTTTCTGGCGGGCCACGTTTCTGTGAATAGGTCTGCTGCACACCTGATCTGTCTTCCCTAGTAGATTAAGGACTTTTTTCCCCTTGCTGCTTTCATGATTCTTTCCTTGCCTGAGTATTTTGTGGATTTGACTATGGTATGCCTTGTTGATGGTTGGTTTTTGTTGAATCTAATGGGAGCCCTCTGTGCCTTCTGGATTTTGATGTCTGTGTCTTTCCCCAGGTAAGGAAAGTTTTCCGCTATGATTTGCTCACATAACCCTTCTACCCCTTTTTCTCTCCCTCTTCTGGGACCATGATTCTGATGTTGTTCCTTTTTAATGAGTCACTGATTCTTAAATCACGCTCTTTTGCCTTAGTATCCATCTTTTTTTGTGCTTCATTAGTCTCTATAAATTTGTCCTCCATATCGCTGATTCTATGCCCTGCCTCATCCATTCTTGCCTCTGTGATTGCAGCTCAGTTATAGCACTTTTTTATTTTATCCTGACTAGCTTTTACTTCTTTTATCTTCACAGAAAGGGATTCTAATCTATTTTCGACTCTAGCTAGTATTCTTATCGTGATTCTAAATTCTGGTTCATGTATCTTGCTTGTATCTGTGTTGCTGTCATTTCTTCCTGCTCTTTCTTTTGGGGTGAATTCCTTTGTTTCATCATTTTGGAGGGAGAAAAGGAATTAACGAGGTAAAAAACATTAAAGTTAAAAAATTAAAATTAAAAAATTAAAAACAACCCCCCCCACCCCCGACACACACAAATCAAATAAATAGTGCTAGATCCTAGGTGTGTTTTGGTCTGGGTGTTGAAAGGGGCTTGATAGATTAGAGAAAACAGGAGAAAGGAAAAAAAAAAGAAATCGCTTGAAAATTTGAAAAAATGAGTACACTGAAATAGAATAAAATGAAATGATGGAAGTAAAATAGACTTTGAAAAAAATTTACACAAGTAAAAAATATAGTAGGAAAAAAAAATATTTTTAATAAAAATTGAAAATAAAAATAAATGTTTTCTTTATGAATTCAAGAAAAAAGAATGAAAAAGACAAAGAAAAAATTGAATAGATGGACCAGCAAACAGACTGAAATACAATTGACATTACTTTGTTTTCCCCTAGAAGTCAAACTATGAAGTGCTTTATAGTCCCTAAACTAAGCGGGCAGAGAGATCTGTGTTCCTGAAGAGCAAGGTTGGCCCAGTTGGGCGGGGCTTAGTGTACCAGCTCTGTTCTCCACTAGATGGCGCTTCTAGCCTACTGGGGTGGATTGTTGTGGTGCTTGTAGGTGTGTATGCTCATGCACAATTGGGGCAAAAATGGCGTCACCTAGCTACCCAGTCTCTAGTATCAAAACTCTGTTCTTCCTGATCAGCAGTCACGCACCCATCCTTTCTCTCTGGCTTCCATCCACTCCCTGCTTTTACACTGTCCTGACCGAGCCCCAGGCAGCACCTCCCTCCTGAGTTTTATCTCTGATGCGGCTGTTTCCCGACCTCTTATTTCTGAGGGACTGCGGCTTGTACCTGCTCAGATCCTCTGTAGGAGGGTCTCACCGAGCAGTGGCCGGGTGCCAGCTGCACCCAGGAACATTCGCGGGACCGTGATGTTGCCGATGCCCAGAGGTTGCCGCTGGGTGCCAGCCTGCCCCAGCAAAAGCACACACGACTGTGTAGCAGCAGCGTGTCAGCCTTTCAGGGATTATGGAAAATCACAGCACACATCTGGTGCCAGGCTTCACCCCCAAGGACCTTGTTCCAGCACCAGCGAATGTAGTTGTTCTCCCGGTCCACTGGGGCCTTGCCTATGGGGAGGCCACACAGCCTCTACCAGATGTCCTCCCAGCAGGGACACCACCTCTCCCTGTGTGGCCCAAAGACCCCCGGACTTCACTCTGCTCCTGGGATTCGCCCTTCCCACCAGAGCACCTCCACGTATCAAACTGCAGAGTTTCAGACTCTGCGCTCCCCCTTTATAGAGTCTCCATGGAATTTAAGCCCTCTCCTTTCTCATTTCTCCCTTTTTGGTTCCATCTGTGGGGCTGTTTCCACTCTTCCACTTTCTCTCCAGCTGCTTTCATTGGGAGGTGCTTTTCCTGCCCCCTGTCTCTGTCCTTTCTCCACAAGCAAAAACAGCTCCCTGCCCTCTGTGGCCTCTCTCTCCCCCAGTTAAACACTGCACGGCATACCTGCTGAGTTCTGTGGTTCCGGTTGTGCAGGTTGTTGTGTTAATCCTCAAGTCAGTTTTCTAGGTGTGCAGGATGGTTTAATGTTGATCCGGCTGTATTTCGTGGACGCGAGACACACAAAAAAACTTCCATGCTTCACAAAACTTCACAAAACTTCACAGTTTTGTATTGTTTTTTTTTTTCAAATTTTTATTTAAATTCTAGTTCATTGACATACAGTGTAGCATTGGTTTCAGGAGTAGAATTCAGTGATGTCATCACTTACATACAATACCCTGTGCTCATCACAACAGGTGCCCTCCTGATACCCATCACCCATCTAGCCCATTCCCCACCCACCTCCCTCCATCAACCCTCAGTTGGTTCTCTATTGTTAAGAGTTGCTTATGGTTTGTTTCCCTCTCTCTTTCCCTCATTTCCCATATGTTCATTGGTTTTTGTTCCCTAAATTTCACATATGAGTGAAGTCATATGGTATGTGCCTTTCCTTGACTGGCTTATTTCTCTTAGCGTAATTCTAGCTGAATCCACGTGATTGCAAAGATTTCATTCTTTTTGATGGCTGAGTAATATGCCACATCTTTATCCATTCATCAGTCGATGGACATTTGGGCTCTTTCCATACTTTGTTGTCGGTAATGCTGCTATAAACATTGGGATGCATGTGCCCCTTCGAATCTTTATTTTTGTATTCTTTGGATAAATACCTAGTAGTGCAATCGCTGGATCGTTGGGTAGTTTATTTGTAACTTTTTGAGGAACCTCCATACTCCATAGAGTGGCTGCACCAGTTTGCTTTTCCACCAACAGAAATCCGTTTTCAATCTGAATAAAGATAACATTCTTGAAATTAAAAACATTTTTTTAATGTTTATCTTTGAGAGAGAGACAGGTGTAAGCAGGGGAGGGGGAGAGAGAGGGGGAGGCATGGAATCTGAAGGAGGCTCCAGGCTCTGTGCTGTGATGCAGGGCTCGAACTCATGAACTGTGAGATCATGACCTGAGCTGAAGTCAGACGCTTAACCGACTGAGCTACCCAGGCGCCCCCAAAGATCAGCATTCTAAACATGGCCCCCACCGTCTGTAGAGACCCTCGTTAACCTCTCCAGCTTCTTCCTACCCTCTCAGGCCACTGTGCTCCTGAAGCTCTGGGCTTCTCCTGGGTTTTCAGAGGTGCTCACCTGTCTTAGCCCCTCTGCCTCAAAACCCTTCCTTGTTTTCTTTGCCTATTGTTTTAAAAGGTAGGTCTTGTTATTCAGGTACAGTGACACCAGGAGATCAGGTGATTGCCTTTGAAAAGAGTTTGTTATTCGCAGATGCCTCCAGGAGCAGGCCCCAAGTGGCAGGCCTGGCCACAAGGGGGAGGCCCATGGTTGGTCTGGAGGCTGAAGAGGTTGGAGGAAAATGTGGGCACAGCTTTGTTCGTGTTTCCTGTGGAACAGAACAGGCAGAGAAGGGAAGGCAGGTTTAGAATTGGCTAATTTGAATTATTTCCAGTGGGGGAGCGGAGGGGCCGTCCTGAGTTGTCTCGTGCCTGCGAGTGAGCCACGGGGTGGGTGGGAGGCCACAGTGGGCTCTAGGTTGCTCGGTTTATGTAGGAAAGATAAGCTGTGTGGGGAGAGGTGTTTGCTGTCACTAGGAAGTGGCTAATCCTGGGAAGGGACAGTCCCTCTCCAGGCTCTGAGGTTCCAAATGCCACAGCATGGAGAAAACAGCGGGTGGGGGGAGAATCTGGAAAAGAAGGAAGTATGATTAATACAACCTTCTATGTGCTCCTTATCAGTGAGCTTTCAGCTCAGCTGTCCCCTCCTCTGGGAGCTTCCAGTGACTTCCCAGACTACGTCATTTTGCTCCTTCACAATTTCTAGCTCACGTGATTATTTGATGAAAGCCTGTCCTCCTGACCGAATCAGACATGAGGGCCGGTAATTTGTCTCTCCCGTTCACCTTTGTGCCCACAGCTACAAAACAGTGTTTGGCACACAGTAGTCATTCCAGAAATACCTGTCGAATAGATAAACGAGGGTCTCCCGGCCTCAGTCACTGCCACACCAAAATGAATTTCCCTTTTATCCACAAATTAAATCCTAGAGGCCAGCAACTTAGAAACTATTTTTCCTAGGAAATCTTGGCAGTTAGGGTGCTAGGTCAAATTTTAAATGCTGGGCACCTGGGTGGCTCAGTTGGTTGAGTCCGACTTCGGCTCAGGTCATGATCTCACTGCTGGTGAGATTCTGTCTCTCTCTCTCTCTCTCTGCCCCTCATCCCCTCACGCTCTGTCTCTCTCAAAAAATAAACTTAAGAAAAATTTTTTTTAATCTTAAAGCTTATGCAGTGAATAACATCCCTGATGTGTTTGACTCACAAACCATCATAACAATGTGGGGAAGGTGTTTTCTGAGTTGTGGACGTGAGAACCCAACACTTTCTTAGAGCAGTCAGTGTCTGTAGCTGCCATTCTAAGGTCAGCAAGGTTTTGGAATGAGGCTTCCTCTGGTGTGAAGGGAGATGATAACCAAGTAAGTAATTCGGTGTGCTGCCAGTTTACTTTTCCGTAGAGGTGTCTGTCAATAATCCCATACTGTATACACCAAAAGAAATAATGAACTTAACATTCTCCTTAGATGTTTTGAAACAGGCAGAGATCACCTTAGGACTCAGAAATTTCTCTCTAGCCCTTGCAGGGGTCAGTTTCTTTTTATAAGTTGAGGACCGCCTGAATGCCCAACCCCTTACTTGACTCTGAGGTGTGTCCAGAATCACTGTGGCTTCATAGATACAAGCTAGAAGGCCATGAACAGGGACAGCATGTGGTAGTGGTCAAAAGAATTCTCCAGGAGATGAGGCTTCCAGCCCCAGCAGTGCCACTTACTCCCTGAACGAAAGTCAGCTACTTGGCATGAGTCTGTTCCTCATTTCCGCTTATTCCGCCAGACCGCTCTGATAAGAAGTTTAAAACGTGGAGGCACTTAAAAAATACTCAGATCTTATTTAATAACTTGTACCAATAAAGAGATGGCTGACATTATTTATCTATAAGCCGCTGTTCTAAAACTTTACATGAATTTATTGAATCTATTGAACCCCAAGAAGGATGTCCATGGGGCATGTGGGTAGCTTAGTCAGTTAAGCACCTGACTCTTGATTTTGGGTCAGGTCATGATCTCACGTCTGTGACTTCAAGCCCTGTGTCAGGCTCTGTGCTGACAGAGTGGAGCCTACTTGAGGTTCTCTCCCTCTCTCTGCCCTCCCCTGCTTGTTCTCCGTCTGTCTCAAAAATAAATAAACCCATCCCTGACATTATCCATATTTTAAACATGAGGAAACTGAAGTAGGGGCTAGTAATTTAATCAAGGTCACACAGCAAGTAAACTAGAGCCGGGGCTTGAACCTAGGTAGTCTGGGGCTGGGGAGCAAGCACTTCTCTTCTACCACGCCTCCCTGCAAGGAAATGCATCTTTGCAAAGTAAGATTTGGTAATTTTGGTGTTCCTTCCCCGGAACCATCAGAGGCAACTCAGCATTTTTTTTTTTTTTTTTTTACGAGTTTCCTAGACTGTAATGGCATATGGCAGAGCCTAAAGGGAGAGAAGTGGTCTGCATGGCCTGATGTGAGGGTGACGTCACAGAGGTCCCATGCATTCCGCTGGCACCCGGTGCTGAAGCAAGAGAGACGTTCGTTTTCCCCAGCCTTCTTCAGAGTTCTCTTCCGAGATGTCTGCTCTTCGCCTTTCACCCTTTGGAGACGGATTTCGCCTTCTCTTGAATCTCATCTTTCTGTTAGCCATATCTTCCTATCAGACTCTGAAACAAAAAACTCCACCACTCACCACCTCTTTGATACTCCCAGAGGACTTTGTGGTTTTATCTACCTTAATCCTAAATTTCCCTGGGAAAGCAATGAGAACTGGCTTCGACCTCTGCTTTAGGATGTGTTCCTTCAGGTGACCCTTCGTCCCCACAATCTCAGGCTGAAAAGTTGTAGGTCAGGTTTGTTCTTCCTGGTAAAGATTCCTGTTGCCCAGAGTAGCAGGCACGCGGTGGTCTCAGCCTCTTGGTCCTACCCTGTCGCTGCTGCTGCGCAGACGCACTGGGAGGCACGGGTCTGTTGTCAGACAAGGGCGGCAAAGCTGATCTCCCAGGAACTTCGGTAGACCAGAGCTTGCTTTCGTGTGCAGCCAGGGGACACGCAGCCTTCACCAACGGTAATGACCGGTGAGAACGCGGGGAGCCTCGCGTCCCTTCTCCGAAGTGGAGGTGGCCTCCGCGCAAGGCCGAGCTGGGTCCCAGCGGCCGGAGCCCCTCCCGGACTGCCCTGAACCCACAGCTGCGAACTACAGTTCCCAGAAGCCCCCGCATCGTCCCAGCTCCCAGACTCCATTTCCCGGAAGTCTTGGGCCCTGCGGGACGTCACTGGCTTCCTGCGGAGGAGTCTGCGGGTGTCGGGTGGGCGGCAGCTCGCCAGGTGCCGGGGAGGTGCTGCTGGGCCTCTTTGGGGAGGCACCCTGGATCTGTGGCTGCTGCTTCTCACAAGATAAGTCAGAGTGAAGCTTTCCCTTTCCCCCTTCTCTTTATTCGTTTAACATGTACTTTCTGTGCCTCCTATCTGTTCATCTGCATTTCTGATTTGTGGACTGGGAGACTGAAGAAGAGTCCTTCACTTAATCCTGCCCAAAGGGGCCACGATCCTTCCCCCAGCACCGGCCCCGCCGCCCTTCCTCGGCCCCCTCCACACTGGCCGAGAAGCGTAAGGGATGAAAAGCGGAAAATAAACACTTGTCCCGTCACTCAGATATTAGTAATTGTTATTTCAGCCCCGCCCCCCATATCAGTGTGTTTATATCTGCACATGCTAGGTATGGAGATGTGTATATAAATATACATCTCGACACATAACAAAAAAGTTTTGGTTTCTATGTAACAAATTGTTTACATATTCATCTTGAACGTCCACCAGTGTTAATAGTTTACATTTTTACATTTTTACATTTACTATGAATTTTTCATAGTACTATCAAAGACCTGCCCTGTATCAGCATTTCTTTTCAGGGTTTCTAAGCACCAGTGTTTTTATTTGGAACCCCTAGCAAATGCTTCAGTCAGGTATTCTCAAAACAACTTTATAAAATTATTTTATTAGTTGTGGTAATGGTATCATGGTTATGTTTCAAAGGAAGAAAAAGCCCTTTGTGGGTTAAGAGGTACAAGTCATAGAGTCTATCTGGGTCTTAAAAATACTCCGGGAGGGGCGCCTGGATGGCTCAGTTGGCTGAGCATAGACTTTGGCTCAGGTCAGGATTTCACAGTTGGTGAGTCCGGCTGTCAGCTCAGAGTCGGTTCTGGCCCCCTCCCTCTGCCCCTCCCCCACTTGCACTCTCCCAAAAATAAATATTCAAAAAAATACCCCAGGAATAAATAAAAGTGGGGAAGGAGGAGGTGATGGCTAAACAAGGTTGGTATCATGGAAGCTGAGTGAGGGATACACTGGAGTTCGCTGTACTGTTCCGTGTCTATTTGAAATTTTCTGTAATAATTTTTATGCGCACAAGGATTCTTTTGGGGACAATGAGGTCCACTCATTCTCCTGCCTCGTGTTTAAGTCACCCCGTGACCGCTGCGCAAACGAACAGTTGTCACCTCCAGTCCTCTCTGTGATGCTCAGTGATTTCTTTTCCTGGGACCTTTCTTCTCACAGGTTTTCCACAGTACTTGTGAGACCAAAGTAAATCTCCGCTCTTCCCAGAACATGCCTTTCACCTTCACGTTCCCCCGTCTCCTCCTGGCCTCTCAGACACACCTGACTTCGGCGTCTGGCTTATAGCCTTCTGCTCCATTTCCTGGTCTCATTTCATTCCGAGTGACATCAGGGTGCCTCGCCGGGTAAATGCTCAGTAAATATTTGTTGAATCTCAGTGTCCACATGGATGAATCATCGGGCAAACCTTGGCCTTCTGTCTGGAGCCGGGGGTGTCGGCGGGCAGGAGTCCCCGGGCCTGTGGGCGGTGGGCATCTGCCGCGTGTGCTTCTCCTCGCCCACCGGTGACTCCGAGCCTTCCCTTTTTAATTCTTGTTCCGAAAGTTCTCCTCCCCCTGTGCCTTCAGAAGGGGCCTGCCGGCTGCTCCCCGCCCACGGCCTGCTGTCCGCCCCGCTTTCCACACCCACCGCTGGGCCCCGGCCGCCACGCGTCCCAGCTGTCGTTCTCTGTGTCTCCTCGTGACTCCGCTCTCCCGCTCGCCTCAGTTTTCTGTCGGTCTCTCCGGTGACTCATCTCGTTATCACTTTCAACAAGTCTAGTGGGGCTCTTCTATTTAAAAACATCTTCACCAAACCCACATGCTACTCCAGCCAGCAAGCCAGTTCTGTCCTAAGGTTGCCACACTTCTGTCCCCTTAGACTGCTGTTTCTTCAGTCGTACACTTACCATCACCCACTGGCTCCCTGGCCCCTAAAATCTGACCCATCCCCTTGAAACTCAACTCTCTCTGCTCACAGACGAGGAGAATGAAAACTACATGGAGGGGCCATTTTCATCGGTCAGACTGGCAGAGATCCCCGGGTCTGACAGCAGAGTCCTTGTCGAGGCGGTGGGGAAAGAGTCTCATGTTGCCGGTAGGCAGCGCGGCCGAGGGGAATTGGGCCACATCTGACAATTGCACGCATCTGCACGTGTTTTAAATGACACACATACGAGGTAATTCACCGAGTAGTTTGTAATAGCAAAAAACTGAAAAGGACCTAAATGTCCATAGAATTGGTCAGATAAATTCCGGCTGTCCATGTGGTGAAACGCTGCGGCTGGTGATAGTTCATTTGGTGTGTGAACTTGGCCAGGCTATGGTGTTGAGTCGTTCAGTCAAACACTAGATGTTTCTGTGAAGGCATTTTGTAGATGTGATATTTAATGAAGTTGATAACCCTCCAGAATGTGGGTGGGCCTCACTCAATCAGTTGTAGGCCTTAGGACAAAACCTGACATTTCCCGGAGCAGAAGGAATTCTGCCTCACGACTGTAACACCGAAATCTTGCTTGAGTTTTCAGCCTGCAGGCTCGCTCTTGGGATTTTTGGACTCAAGACAGAAACATCAGCTCTTATCTGGATCCCAAACTGCTGGCCTGCCTTACGGATTTTCAACTTGTCAGCTCCCACAATTGCATGAGCCAGTTTAAAAAAAAAAAAATCTCTATTTCTCTGCATCTAAATCTATATATCATCTATATCTATAGGTTCTGTTTCTCTGAAGAGAATGATGCAATACTATAAAAAAAAAGTGAAGATACTCTCTATGTGGAAAGATCTGCAGAATATATATTTGAATGAAAAAAAGCCAGGTGGATAACATTCTGTGTTAAAAAAGAATTGAAACAAGAATATGAATTTATATCTGCTTTTATCTGCACCAGAACTCTGGAAGGGTGCTCAAATTAATTAAAGTAGTTACGTGACGGGCGCCTGGGCGGCTCGGTCAGCTGAGCATCCGACTTCAGCTCAAGTCATGATCTCAGTTTGTGAGTTCGAGCCCTGCATTGGGTTCTGGGCTGACAGCTTGGAGCCCAGAGCCTGCTTTGGATTCTGTGTCTCCCTCTCTCTCTCTCTCCCCCACTTGTGTTGTCTATCTGTCTCTCTCTCTCAAAAATAAATATTAAAAACAATTTAAAACGGTTACTTGATAGGGACTTCTAGACAGGTGGAGGACAGAGGTGGGAGCGACACATTTTTAAATCTATTTTTTTATATATCTGTGGTTTCTGAGCCATGTGACTATTTTTACCTGTCCCCAAACTTCAATTTTCTGTGGGTTTCACTAGCTCCTGATTGCTAGCTGTTCGCTTCCTGGTCCCACTCGTTCGGGAGGCGGCCTTCTCCACCGCACGCGATCTTGCCCGGGAGTGTCCTCATCCAGCCTCTCCGAGCTTTGACCCTCCTAGTCCTCTGATTCGCTTTATTTCTTTCTTTGACTCTTCTGTTCTTGACCGTGGACGTTCTCCAAAGTGTCGTCTCTGGCATCTCCTCTGGCCCCTTTTCTCTTTCCGTGCAGCTGAAACCATTCAGTCTGTTTCCAGTCTGCATCTCCCCTCAGAGCCTTGCTCATGGTCAAGACCTGCATTTCCAGCTATTTTCCCACGTGTTTCCAGACCAGGATTCTGTTGTGCCACAGACTAATCTCTGCAAAGGAACTCGTCATCTTCAACCCAGGTTTTTACACTGGCTACTCTGTCAAGTGGTGTCCCCAGCCCTTAAGAGGGCATTTTGGCGGTCACGGTGACTGGGGAGCGTTCCTTGGATTTAGTGGCAGGAGTCTGTGATGATAAGCACCCTCAAGTGCGCGGGGTGGTCAGGCACAGCAGGAACTGTCCCACCCAAATGCCAGGTGACGCCCTCCCCTTCCGTCACCGTCTGTCCTGCCATCTCGGTGCGTACGGTGTCGGTGTCGGCTCCGGCTGTCCCCTGCCCCTTCCTCCTGCACTTAGCTGGTCGCCCAGCCCTGCTGCTTCCTCTCCTGCGGCTCTCACTGGCCTCGTGCACCTGTGAGCTCGCAGCTGCAGCCTTGGCAAAGGCCCCTCAACTGGCTCCGCCTCCGAGCCTCCGTTTCCCGCTCTTGTCGTTTGCCGGCCGAGTGCTCTCCCCGCAGACGCGTGGTCACCGTCCTCTTCCGCGAGCGGTGCGCCCGAGAGCCAGCGCCGCCTGTCCGGCCTTGTCTCCGCGTCTGGCCACGTGCGGCAGAGTCACGGACGCTTTCCTGCTGGTCCCCACCGGGATGAGTCCCCTGGGTTCAGGGGTGGGCCCAGCCGTGCCTCAGGCACCTGGAAGCCCGTCTGAGGTGGAGGGTGTGACCAGGCCGGTGTCCGGAACACAGGTCCCATCCCGTTGTGAGGTCACTCCCGCTGGTCCCCCTCTCCCTCCTCTCCACACCTGTTTACAGGGACAGATCCAGAGGGAGAAAGTTCTCTGACCTTTCCCTTGTCGCAGCAAACGATCTTCCCTGGGAACCCCTCTGCCGTCGCGGGAAGGAGGTCGGACCACCACGAAAATGTAGTAAGTGCAGCTTAGAGGGGAAAGGTAATGGGTCGGTGTTTGTTCAACACTAGTTTGTCCTGCCGGATTTCTGAAGCCTTTAACGACGGGCGACGCCCCGCAGCCCGGACACACTAGGACATGAAGGAGCCCCTGGCAGGTGAGCGTGCGTGGTTCCGGCGCGGCCTGTTCCCTCCCAGTCCGCGGGCGGGAGCTCCGTTCTCCAGAATGTTCTTGTCGCGCAGCCAGAACTCCTGCAGGCGGGCGGTTGAGTCCTGCCGCGCAGGCGTGACGAGTGCTGGCTGAGAGCCGGCGGCGTGTTCTGCCGGGACGCGGGTAGTGCGGTCGCCCCAGGGGCAGGGGACCCCGCAGGTGCACCGGGGCAGGAGGAAAGGGTTTCGCTCCAGAGAACGAGGCGCCCTGGGGAGAGCACCCAGGCCCCCGGGGTCCGAAACAGCACGGGAGGGGCTGCTATGTGGGGTCGGGGCGGCGGGGGGGGGGGGGGGGCGGCCGAGGTGGCCCCACACTGAGCCGCGGTCCCGCGGGGTTGTGCGCTTTGCACACATTCCACCTGCCGTCACAGCCCGGTCATCCAAACCGGGAAGGCCCCGTCGCAGGCGGCCTCTGCGTGGAGGGCCGAGAACTTTCCGGGAGACCTTTCACGTGGAGGCAGGGGAGAGTGGATGTGCAGCGGCGTGCAGGACAGAGGACCGCGGCCGATGACAGGGTGACGCTGAGTGCCGTTTCCGCTGTCCTGCCCGGCTGCCCGGCCGCAGGGACCGCACGGGGATGAGACGGAGTAGGGTGTCGCAGTCTGCCAGGAAGGCGCAGGCCCCGCTCGCAGCGCGGGTCACGGGGGAGGGGGGGGGCGGGGCGGACTGCGGTTCCCAGGGTGGCGGCAGCCAGGAGGGGGTCCCTACAGCACGGAGCCACGTCTGTGACCCTCCGCCGAGTCCTGCCCAGGACGGCCACCGGGGCACCCAGCTGGGGGGGGGGGGGTGGGGAGGGCGAGCAGGCTTTGCGGGGGGCGGGGGGGGGGGGTTGACAGCGACATCGCTGTGGCCGTGTTTTGGGACACGTGTTTGCTGCCGTCATGAGGGATAAGGAGCGACAGCCGTGGGAGATCCGGGCCACGGAGCAGAGGCCACCGGACCCCTCTGCCCTCCGTCCTTGTGCAGTCTCCGCTCCTCACAGGCGTGCTTCCGGCAACTGAGTTTACACACTTGAACAGCCTACGTGTGAGGAGATCGGGGGCGCCTTTTGAGTTCTTTCACATTTTCCAGTGTCATTTTCCATTTTGCTGGTCTCTGGAAAGTTTTGTCATTATTCCGTCAATGTTGAAAATGAGGTGGTAGCTCTTACTTTGCTTTTCTGGCCACTCACAGCCAGTACTTTATTTCATATTGAAGACGGCACTCTAGTGACTCTCCTAGATTGTACCCTGGCCACCAGCAGATTGCTAGCAGCATTGAGACCTTCTCCAGACCTTCAGAATCAGCTGCAGGATGTAAAGCTGGAGAAGTACCCCTCCTCCCCCCGCATTGTCTCTCAGCAAAGAGACGACCCGTGTCTCTCACACGTAGAGTAGGAATCCTGTACCCAAGTTTTGGGGTCACCGAGTCCAGTCTTTTTTGTATAACAGGGTAGGAAATGAAACTACCTTATGATCTTTATTTCGCCAAATTGATTTTTTTCAACATGAACATTTTTTATGCTAGAAAAGTGAAAATTGCCCAGCTGAAATGTTACAAAAATCTTAAAATATTAGAATTCATGTATCAATGCTTGCACTTTTGTCATTACTTATTTCTTTTCCCACTTTACCCAATTGTAACTTTATAGTGAGATACGTTTTTGGTAAAATGGATGAATTGATTTTTTTCAGCAAATCGGTTACGCATTGGTTTCTGTCTAATGCACATATGGCACATTGATTTTGAATGAATCGGTCTGATTCCACTGAAGGGACGCTCTGTTGAAAGGTGGTGACAAGTGGCTGAGGTACCTAACAATCGGTTTTAGGAAGTGCAACAGCATCCATTTAACAATCCTGTAGCTCTGTGATGTACAGAGAGGTTAGCAACCTGAAGTTCCATTGATGGTCAGGATGTTTAATTTCAGGTTTAAATAGTAATGCTACCTTCTGTCCATTGCTTCATGATCATCATGTTCATTTAAACAGTACTGATCGTGGGGCACCTGGGTGGCTCAGTCTGTTGAGTGTCTGACTTTGGCTCACCGCTTGTGGGTTTGAGCCCCACATTGGGCTCTGTGCTGGCAGCTCAGAGCCTGCAGCCTGCTTCGGATTCTGTGTTCCGCTCTCTCTCTCTGCCCCTCCCTTGTTCATGCTCTCTCTCAAGAATAAGTAAAACATAAAAAAAAGAAAAAGACAGTACTGATCATTTGTTTGTTAATTTTTAATTGAAGGTACATTGGCAGTCCTCTGGAACACTGATCCAGTGAAGAAGTTTGCCTTGATGATGATGATGTGATCTACATTTCCTTTTTTTTTTTTTTAATTATTTAGAGAGAGATAGCGCGAGCACGGGAGAGGCAGAAGGAGAGAGAGGGAGAGAAAAAATCCCAAGCAGGATCTACACAGAACCTGACACGGGGTTCGAGCTACAAAACCAGGAGATCATGACCTGACCCGAAATCAAGAGTCAGACGCTTAATCGACTGAGCCCCCCAGCGTCCCTGTGGTTTATGTTTTCAAAAGCTTTTGACAAGGAGCTTCATCAAAAGTTGTTATTGTCATTTTTTTTAAGAGATTTAGCTTGTGTTTTGGGGGGGAACTTTTTTTTAAAGTTTATTTTGAGAGAGAGGGAAGGAGAGAGAGAATCCCAGGCAGGCTCCGCACCGTCAGCACAGAACCCGATATGGGGCTCGAACTCACGAACCGTGAGACGATGACCTGAGCCAAAATCAGGAGGCGGACGTTTAACCGACCGAGCCTCCCCAGGCGCCCCCTGACGAGGAAAATGCCAGCGCTGGAACTCTGAGTGCATAAAGCTGTGACAGAGATGGCAAGAGGGGCGCCACTATGTACTCTTGCCACTGGAGGGGAGCCGGTCAACTCAACACCCAGAGGGTAGCATTACTTTTGGTGACTTACTCTTAGGCTTCGCAATGAGGTGGAAAAATACGGACTTGGAACCAGAACAGAATTTGAATGCTCATTCCACCACTTTTCTATATAATTGACAGAAAAGTTACTTTACTGTTTAAATTTATCATCTGTAAAAGCAGGTGTAGCAACGCAGACTTTCTAGGCCTGTAGTTTTAAAAAATGGGATAATGCATGTTAAGTGGCCTGGAATGATGCTTTTTAATAAATGGTAGTTATCGCCGCCGTCATTGTCCAGGGCCTGGTTCCAAGCGTCTGAGCCCAGGTGCGCCAGAACATATTCACATTGACCATCGCAAGTCAGATCGCTCATTTGAGACTCGTATAAAACAGGACGCTAGGGGCGCCTGGGTGGCGCAGTCGGTTAAGCGTCCGACTTCGGCCAGGTCACGATCTCGCGGTCCGTGAGTTCGAGCCCCGCGTCGGGCTCTGGGCTGATGGCTCAGAGCCTGGAGCCTGTTTCCGATTCTGTGTCTCCCTCTCTCTCTGCTCCTCCCCCGTTCATGCTCTGTCTCTCTCTGTCCCAAAAATAAATAAATGTTGAAAAAAAAAATTTTTTTAAAACAGGACGCTAACGTATTAACAAAAGTGCAGCTGTGGTGAGGACTGGACTCTGTAATGAGCACAAACATCGCGTTCTCTCCTGGCGGTCAGATCTGTAGAGGAAAGCATTGCTATCAGAAAACGAAGGTGTGGATGAAATGTGAAATTTGTGCGGAGGGCATTGGTTGTGTGATTCAGAAGGTTGTGGGACCTGCGGATCGCCCCACGTTGTCACTCTGCCTCTCCAAGTCCCTCCAGCTCCCAGCCCATTCCGTCATGGGCCCTGTGCCCCTGTTTTCTTCCGTTCCCCCTCCTCTTCTCTCTGCCTGGACGCTGTAATTGACCTGGGGGCTTGGGCCGTGGTTATTTTTCCTCCGAAACGTAAACATAGGATCGTGAAGGTGAGTACTGACCCCTCTCCTCCCCCGCTTCACTTTCAGCCAGTCACTCGGTTATACATACTGAGTGCCTACCATCTGAGGTGCTGTGCCCAGGGGCTTGTGCACTGTGAGGCTCTGTGGTCACTAGTCGGTCTTGATTCAAAATGTTCCCAAATTGTCAGGGTGCCTGGGTGGCTCAGTCAGTTAAGCATCAGACTCTTGATTTTGGCTCACCAACCGTGAGATCGAGCCCCACATCACACTCTGCCCCGACAGCGCAGAACCTGCTTGGATTCTCTCTCCCTGCCCCTCCCCAGCTCTCTCGCTCTCAAAGCAATCATTAAAAAACATGTTTCCAAATGATCCAATCTACTTTCTCATTTGCATTTGTCACAGTGAGAGACTTGACAAGAAAATGCGTCAGACTCTGAAAACAACTCTTCAGATAATTCTGGCGCTTTTTCCTTCTCCTTCTTGCTCTCCTTCCCATGCAGCTCTCACGCACGTAGACTTACTGGCCCGGAGGTGGGGTAGGTGTCCTGCTTGCTCCTCGTCGCCTGTTACAGGCCGTCATTTCTGCCTCTTCCCTGGAACCCCCAGCTCCACCAGGACACCTGCCATCAAAGCGCAGAGTCGGCCACCCACAACCTCTCCTTGAGGTCCTCCGCCGACCCCAGGTCACTCCCTCATCCGCCGGAGGATACGGCACCTGCCTCACTCTTCCCGGGACTGTTCTCCTTGGGGATTTTAATGCACGTGCAGGCAACCCATCTAACGCCCGGCCCTCCTCTCCTCCCACAGTCCGTTTTCCCTTCCTCCTCGGACATCTGCACCCACGGTCACACTCTGGACCTTGTGTCCTTACCAGTAAGTACACTCCTCAGAAACCCCATTTCGAGCAGCCGCGGCCTGACTGCCATCTCCTTCCTACCCTTTCAGCTTCCTCCCTCTAGTACTGTCACTTTAGTTTTTTCAACCCCAACAAAACCTCAAACAGTGAGACCTGTGGATTTATCTTTGCTTCCCTCTCTCCATTCCCCGCTTAAATTCCACGAGCCATTATTATAAGCTGTCTCTCACAACCTCCCTTGTTTTCTTAACCTTCTGTTGGGTCAGACTCTCCTAGAAAACTCCCGGTTAAATCCGTTTCCGGCTTATTCCGTCCCTGCCCCCCTGCAGCAGAACAGAACAGCAGACCGTCGCTAAAGGAAACTCCGGGATGGTGACTGGTCTCATTTGACGTTCACGGCCAGACTCCTCAAAGGGACTGTCCGTTGCCCTCCAGCCCCGCCTTTCCTCAGTCAGGTCAGTCCCCCCTCTCCTGCCCTCCTTTCCTTAGGCCTCTCCTTACTTCACCCACTGCTCAGGCTCAGCTGAGGACCCAATTCGACGAAGCGGCGGGAGCGGTCGGGGGAGCGCTTCCACATCGGGCCTCCGCCAGCTTTGGTGTTCCCTCCTGCTTTGAGGTCAGCCCGCTCCCCCTCCCTTCAGGGCTTCGCCGCTGCCGCCGCCGTATGGCGACTCCTCTCCAGATCATCACTGGTTCAGCCTCGGCAGCGTTCCAACATACCGAGAGATCTCATCCATTCGGTACCCTCTTCCGGCAACTACCCCGATTTTCTCTTCGCATTGTAGCAAGACTCAAGTGCCCAGACTTGGCTTTCTCCAACTGTTTCCTTCCTAGTCTGCGAACCCCCCTCCAATCAGGTTTTAGTCTGCCAGAGCTGCTCTTAAGAGCAACGCTGATCTCGTTACTGCCAAACCTGACGTGCTCAGCCTTCATCTTGTATCAGCCTCGAGGGAGACCCAGTCGGCCGTCTTCGCCTTCTGAGACACAGTTTGCGTGTGGCTTCCGTGTACTGCGCTCCTTCACTATCCCGCCTCACCTGCTGCCTGCCTTCTGCATGGGTCTCCCCTTTCTGATTCCTAAGGGCCCCGTCCTCGGAACTCTTCTCTCTGCTCTCCTCCTAAGCCAGCCCGTCCAGTCCCACGATCTTAAATATACACCGTAGGCTGTGGAGAGAGTGCACTTCTCTCCTTCGTGCTCCTGACTTGCCTCCTTGGCAGCCTACCGGCGGCCTACACCTGGATGTCTGAAGGATCCGAAGCAACACTTGGCCCCGATCGCTAAAATTAAACACACAAATGCAAATGTTGGCAAAGATGCAGAGCAACAGAAACTTACTGCGTGGCGGAGGGGAAATTGTTCCGCTTTGGCGAGTGGTTTGGCGGTGTCTACTGAAGTTGAACGCGTGTCCCTCCCCCCCCATGACGCCATAATTTCACTCCTAGGTGTTCAAACAGATGGGTACACGTGCACAGAAGACACGTGCGAATGTCACTGGTGGCATTATTCGGAATTGCCTCGCACCGGAAACGGTCGGAACGATGCATCTGTTGGTAGGACGGAGAGACGGTGCTACACGCACAGCTCCTTGCAGCTGTGAGCCTCACACGCACGGTCTGAGTTTAAAAAGCTAGTCACGGAAGCCTCCAGCTTTGCGAGTTTGTAGGAGCAAAGAGCAAAACCGGTGAAACTTACCTATGGTATTAGAATGCAGGACGGCGGTCACCTTTGGGAAGGAGCGAGGTTGTGACTGGAAGGGGCTCGAGAGGGGCTGCTGGGATGCTGGTTGTACAGATGTGTTCTTTGTACGCTTGTATTTGGTGTGTGTGGTTTTTTTTTTTTTTTTACCATGTTTAAACAAGTTCCAAAACTGAATTCTGATTCGTCACCCCTCGTGTGAACCCGCGCCCTCTCTGGTGACCTCCGGCTCAGAACACCGCAGCTTCTTTCTGCGGGTTACACGAGCCAAAGCCCTGAGAGCCATTCTGGTTTCTTTCTCTCACGCTTCCACGTCCATACCGTCAGCAAACCGGTCTGTTGTGTTTTCAAAATATGGCCTCAACTGCTTCCTACCACTCACTGCTACGGTTTTGTCCAAGTTGCCATCAGCCCTTAGTTGGACTTCTTGGAGTAGTGTCCCGCTCGAGTCTTCTCTGCAGGGTACTTTCGACCCTGCAGTCTCTTCCCTACATCACAGCAAGTAACCCTTTTATTTTATTCATTTTTAATTGTTTTAATGTTTATTTATTTTGAGAGAACATGAGCAGGGGAGGGGCAGAGAGAGAGGGAGACACAGAATCCAGGCAGGTTCCAGGCTGTGAGCTGTCAGCACAGAGCCCGACATGGGGTTTGAACCCACGAACCGTGAGATCATGACCTGAGCTGAAGTCGGACTTTTAACCAGCTGAGCCACCCAGGTGCCCCAGTGACCATTTTAAAACATAACCAAAATCACATCCCTCCCCTGCTCAGTAGGCTCCAGTGACTTACCGTCTCATTCTGAGTAAAATGCCAAATCGTCCCAAGGCCAGGCAGGCCCTGTGTGAATGTTTTCCAGCCATCTGACCTCTCCTACCACTCACTGAGCTCCAGCGGGTGTTCCTAGAACAGCCAAATGCTTCCGTCTCAGCCAAATGCTTCCAGGCCACACCCTCTGCCTGGAAAGTTCTCCTCCCAGGTATCTACTTAGTTCATTCCTTCAGTCTCTGTTTGGAAACGGACCCTCTCCTGAGAAAGGAGTTTCTGGCCATCTGATTTGCATCGGCAGGGCAGCCCTTAGGGGGGTTTCCCACAAGCCATCTGTGCTATTTTAGTGCTATTTAAAATACCATCGCTCAGCATTTTACACATCTAAAAATTTTTTTAATATTTATTTATATTTGAGAGAGAGAAAGAACCAGCAGAGGAGGGGTAGAGAGAGAGGGAGACAGAATCCAAAGCAGGCTCCAGGCTGAGCTGTCAGCACAGAGCCCAATGCGGGGCTTGAACTCATAAGCCGTGAGATCGTGACCTGAGCAGAAGTTGGACGCTCAATCGACCGAGTCACCCAGGCGCCCTGGCATTTTACACATTTATTTAGAATAAATGTGAGTTCTGTGAAAGCAGATTTGGTTTGGTCCACGTCTGAAGCCCCACTACTGTAAGGCCAGGTAACTCTCAGGCACTGGCTGTGGATAAATTACTTTTAATGAAGACCGACTAGGTTATGTGATATTTCCCCCTTTCCTGCTTCCCTCACCAAGGTATTGGACAAAAACCCAGTGAGGTGGCCCTTTATAATCTGGCGACAGACCAGGAAATTGCCGATCTAGGACCTTGGGAAAAATGCTTGGTCTCTATATGGGGACTGGACAGTCTTGGACTCTGAAACACCCTTAGAACTACATATGAAGGTCATAGAATTTTTTAGAAATCAGAGAATTCCTTGCCTCCCAAAGTGTTGTTTTCTGGGTTACTGCTGAGATCCTTGTCAACGGTCGTGGCTACACCTCTGATGTAAACTGAACCGCTCTATTTTTCTGGGCTGATCATAATTTCAAGGAAAAAGCTGTAACTTCTAACTTCCAAATCTCCCCTTTAGATTTTAGTTGTACCCCGCCGTCTAGTCCGACACACTGGGATCCGGCACGTTACATAAATCTGTAGCTACGTTATGGTAGGTGTCTGTGGCGTATAAATAACAAAATTAGGGGAAAAAAGACATACCGCTTAAAGTAACTTCCTTTCTCGGTTCTTCAAATAGGAGTGAGGAGGGAAAAAAGGAGAGCCCGAGGCTAGGGGACACGTCAGGCGAAGGACACCAGGCACCACGGTGGGCGATGAGACGGACGCATCTGAGCAGCGGCTGGTAGTCTGCCCGCCTGGGGACCTGGGAGGTGTTCCGGGACAACTAGGAGATACGGTTTTGTGGGCTACTCAAAGAGATACAGAAACTAAGGTCACGTTAACTTTCGGAGTCTCCCTGCTCGTCCCTGGTCGGGGCCTGGCATCCCGGGAGTGGTTAGCACACAGTCTGGAGAGCTGGTGGGCCGGCACAGGGGGAGGCATGGAAGAGGATGAAGTTAGGCAGTGACCGCATAGTCCCGGGGCTCCGCATCTGACCTGACAGCATCTCTGAAGGGATCAAGTTAAGGGAACAGAGTGGGATCTTTCAGGGCTCGGGACACATTTCCACATAAATCCTGTTCATTTAGGAATCGGTGGTACAGGGACAGGAGTCCTCTCCTTGCAGACAGACGCGGGGTTTCCCATTTGGGGATCTCCTCTGAAATGAGGACCCTTCCCACAGATGCAGAGGCTTCATTTCCTTGGAATCTGAGCGGCTCAGATTCCAGCCAGAGCTTACTCTGTGACCGGGGTCCAGTCCTCCTGGCCAGGCTTATCTCTCCCCAATGGGACGACCTAAGTCCTACGTGACAGAAGTCTCGAGAAATTGAGGAATACCCAGGTGACGTTCCTTTATAGATGCGTCAAGTTACGACAGAAAAAGGTCCTGAGATTTAAATGGCTACATTATTTCCTGAATTCTGTTTTTCACCGTCTGGCATCTTCAGTCAAGGAGGGGCCCAAATCCCAGTGTAGGTCACTGGCATTTATATAAATAAGCCAAAAAGACTGCTGCATGGATTTTTTTTTTTCATTTGTGAAAATCTGCAGCGCCCCCTCCCCCAAACCTCACCTGAAGAAGAGTCTAGAACTCCTTTTCTGTGCTACCCTGTTGTCAGAGCTCTCCATTCTCAAGGCCAGGCTGGGAAGTTGTCAGGTGCCCCTTAAAAGAGCTACCTGATCGTCAGACTCCATCCGGAGGAAACCTGATGCTGATTTCTGGCTGACGCGTCGCCCTGCCTGCCGGGGGCATCGTGGGCACAGTCGTCTGCTTCAGAAATCTGGGGGCCAAGGAAAAGCAGGTAAAATGACCTTTACACAGCTGCTTAATTTCTGCAGTGTGGTGAGGAAATAAGTTGACCCTACACCCCAGAGCCTGTGCGAACCCAACTTAAAAAATATTACAAAAACTATACTGTGTACAGCAGCCGATCTGTGAGGCTTGTAAGAGGAGCCGCAGGAAGAAGCTACAATTCAAGGAGGGGGAATGAAACCTGCCCCCTTGTTCTTTCCAGGGTGCGCGGCAGGAGTGTGCCCGGTCTAACCCCCCAGGCCAGTCTCTGAGCACAGGGCCTTGGCAACAGAATTTTACAAAGTTCCTGAAGTGATTCCACGATGCAGTGAGGGTTAAATAACACTGGTTTCAGGTACAGAAGAGGATCTCTGTAGGTTGTGATGAGCTAGAATGTTAAAACCAGAAGAGAAAATAACAGGAAGGTTTAACGTTACGCTGACGTAAGCCACTATATAATGAGTCATTAATTTAAGAATGCTTTACAGTTCTTTTTATTAGGAACCAGTTAATCAACTTAAACGCATTAGAACAGAAGCATAATAGATCCCCAGCCTAGTTACTGAGGCACAGACGCTTTCTATTGGCAAAACATGCATAAATATACACACTCTAGATGCGACACAGCAAAATGCTGACGTGCAGTGACCCCGTTCAAGAGTACACTGTGAACACAAAAAAGTGGAATATAAAATTCCAAACAACGTTTGAAAGCGTCCACTCCAAATCCCCTCATTCACGGAGCAAAGTGAAGCTTAAAACGGTTGAATTTTCCAATGTCACAAAGTTGCTCGAAAACCACTGGATGACTTCATCCCAATGTACTTTCCCTTCTATGGCGCGACCGTGAAAAGTTAACACCTTTTAGGCAGTTTCTCACTTCACTCTGAATCTTCAGCACTTAACCGAAGGACAGGCCGGAGCAGATGTGTCCGCCACGTCTGTGATGTTCTGGCCAGGGTCATATGCCCGGGTGCAGTCTCTGGTGCTTGTTGAGAGCAGAGCGGTATCGGAAGGCTTTCCCGCAGTCGCTACATCCAAAGGGCTTCTCTCCCGAATGAATCCTCTGGTGCTGGATGAGGTACGTGCTCTGGCTGAAAGTCTTCCTGCACTCGTTACAGTTATAAGGTTTCTCCCCCGTGTGCGTGTTCTGGTGTTCGGTCAGGTGCGTGCTGCGGCTGAAGGCTCTGTCGCACTCGTTGCACTTGTAGGGCTTCTCTCCCGTGTGAACTCGCTGGTGCTGAGTCAGGTGAGAGCTCTGGCTGAAAGCCTTTTCGCATTTATTACACCGGTAGGGTTTTTCTTCCGTGTGAGTCTTCTGATGTTGAGCAAGAGAGGAACAGTGCCGGAAGGCTTTGCCACACTCCGCGCACTCATAAGGCTTTGCTCCCGTGTGAATCCGCTTGTGTTGCGTGAGGTGTATGTTCTGGTTGAAGGCTCTCCCGCACTCGTTACACTTGTAAGGTCTTTCTCCGGTGTGTATCTTCCTGTGCTGAATCAGGGAGGAGCCGTAACTGAAGGTTTTCCCACATTCGTGACACTGATAGGGCTTCTCACCGGTGTGAATTCTCTCGTGTTTGGCAAGAGATGAACTCCGGATAAAGGCTTTCCCACACTCCTTACATTCATAAGCTTTCTCCTGGGTGTGAGTCTTCTGATGTTGATTCAGGTTGGAGAGATAACTGAAAGCCTTTCCGCACTCATTGCACTCAAAGGGCTTTTCCCTGGTGTGAATTCTCCGATGCTGCGTCAGGGACGAGCAGTAACTGAAGGCCTTCCCGCATTCGTTGCACTTGTAAGGTTTCTCTCCGGTGTGAATTTTCAGATGTTGGGCGAGGGAGGACCAGTAACTGAAGGACTTTCCGCATTCGGCGCAGTCGTACGGCTTCTCCCCGGTGTGTGTCTTCTGATGTTGGGTGAGGTTGGAGTGCTGACTGAAGGCTTTCCCACATTCGTTGCACTCGTAGGGTTTTTCACCAGTATGGATCATATGGTGACGAATAAACGTCGAGGGCCCATTGAAGGCCTTCCCGCATTCGTTGCATTTATAGGTCTTCTCCCCGGTGTGAATTTTTTGATGCTGAGTAAGGTGCGTGCTCCTGGTGAAGGTTTTGTCACACTCATCACATTTGAAAGGTTTTTCTCCTGTGTGAATTTTCTGATGTTCCATAAAGTGGCCTCTCTGGCTGAAGGCTTTTCCACATTCATTGCAGGTGTACGGTTTCTCCCCAGTATGAATCCTCTGGTGCTGCACAAGATGGGTCCTCTGACTGAAGGCTTTCCCACATTCGTCACATTTATAGGGTTTTTCTCCAGTGTGGATTCTTTGATGTTGAGTAAGAGACGGACCCTCAATGAAGCCCTTCCCACACTGATCACATTTGTAGGGTTTATCTCCAGTGTGAATTCTTTGATGGTTGATAAGGTTTTCACTCCGGCTGAAGGCTTTTTCACATTCGTTACATTTGTAAGGCTTCTCCCCGGTGTGCGTCCTCTGATGGCGAATGAGAGCAGAACAGTAACTGAACGCTTTCCCGCATTCGTTGCACTTACAAGATTTCTCTTTTCTGACCGGGTTTGTATTCTGCCTGACGCTCGTCTTAGTAGCGGTCTCTTCTGCAGATGTTTCTTGTGTCACAAGGTTTGAGCTTACACTGATGCTTTTTTCAAAGTCCTTATTTATAGGGCCTCTCTCCCAAGTGGGTATTGTCTTTTCGGTTATTTTTATTTCTCTTGGCAGCGCCTGCCGGTGTGCCTGACGCTTCTCCAGACTGCCTTCGTACCCCCAACTTTCTGAAAAGTCAGAACCGTGAGGGTCTTCCCTTTTGTGGTTTTCCACCACTGCCCCGTGACACGGCTGCTCTTCAGAAATGTCCGGCTCTGGGACTGCTTGGCTATCTTCTGGTCCGATGTCATGGTCTGCAAGAAAAAGAAAACACCTATATTCTCTATTCAGAAGGCGGGAGAATAACTGCCCTTGTGGGAATGATCTAATGAAGCTAAAAATAAAGCTTTTGGGAAGTCCTGAGGACTTTCGAGCGCAGCCCTATTATTTGAGGAGAACGTTGGAAAGAGCCAAGGATAGCCATAAATAAAATCCGAAAGCGGCGAGACAACGTCTAATTCCACATCACAGATAATCTCTAAGAGCCAGTAAGGAAACGCCACTTGAGGTCACAGTAGATTAAGGACAGACCACAGAGCTGGCCAAGAGGAGACACAGATAGGCTAACGGAGGTGGTCTGAAGTGGGATTCCTTGCCAGTGAACAGCAAAACAAAAATCAAGGGATCAAGATTCCCAGTAGGGACAGAACGGGAAGACTTGGCTAAGACCACGGTGTTTAGCCTGGAACACGACCTAGTCTGTCTCTGCCAGAGACGCGAAGTTGTCAACAGAGGAAATACTTCAAGGCAGGCAGATGACAAGGTCAATTTTCGGCATTTTGAGAATGAGAAAAGGCAGTGATGGAGCAGACTGGGGTGGTGTTTGTGGGCGTGGAAGATGCCCAAAGTAGAAGGACCCAGACGCTCAAGTAACAGGAAAGATCAGCTTCAGGGGAAGCGAGAGCTGCGGAAGTGACAGGAACGTTTCGGGGGAGGGGCTCAATAAAACATAAGCAGAGTCGAATACGTAATAATCTACACACAAGGCAGTTTATCAGCAAACAAACAACAGAAGCGGCGCCAGACCGGCAGGAGGCGGAGCGCTGCCCCAGACACAGGCGACAACTAAAACTAGGCCCGTCAACGCCGGTAGAGTCGGGAAAGATCAAAAGCCGCATTTAAAACGTGTTTCTTTGGTCCCTTTGACAACAGGAGGCTGCGGCAGACCCCCGGGAACCCCGAGTGTCCCGTGCTGCCGGCCTCGTCACGGTCACCGTCACGGTCCCCACCAGCATGCGCCCAGAGCTCTCCTGTCCCCTCTCCGTCCCTGGCGCCCTGGGGAATGGCGCAGGCGGACCCCTGACAGCGACGCGTCCCCGGCAGGGACGGGAAGGTCCACGCGACACGGGTCTTGGGGAACGGCCAAGCCTCCGCGTAAGAAACAGGTACGTTTCCTTAAGAGAACGGCACCTGGCAAGCCACGTGTACAGCACGTGCCCATGAGGAACGGCTCCCAGAAGCGCTTCCCGGTGAGCAGGTGGAGACTGCGGCCTGTGAGGCCGTTCGGCGGCTCGTCTCCAGCCCCGGAGTCCCAGGGGAAGCCGGGACGTGCTCTCCACGTTGTCATGTCTGCGCGGTAACCAACAGAATGACCAGAACGGCAGTGGCGGGCAGAGAAGGAAGGCTTGGAGGACCGTGGGGTGTGAGCTCGGGAACTCCCGAGCCTGCACCGCTGGGTTTCCAAGGCACAGGGCGCACCGAGCCATAGGAGGAACACGCCCAAGGCCCTACTTGGGTAGACGAGGGAGGAGGGTGAGATCAGGTAAACGGGGCAGAGGTTTAAGAATAGGGAATCTCAGGATGACAGCATCCAAGAGGAGCTAAACAAGATGAGGCTTCAGGGCGGAAAGCACCCCGTCCCCCCAGACTTAGTACAGTAGCAGGAAGCTGATTTCACAGGAAGGAAGGACCCAATTAGGCAAACAGGTACAGAGGGCTATAGACCACCACGGGATGATGTCACCCAGAGCGGAGCTAATTAGCAAAAGAAAGGCGCTTGTGGACCCTGAGGTGCAGGCTCCTTCTAGTCCCCGAGACCCAACCTTCCAACCTTCCGCCAGGAGTTTATTTTGTACTGACCCAAACCCCCAACACCGCCTACCTTCAAAACCCCCTCCCCCCACGCCCATGAGTTAACCTTCACGATTTCATGGATTTCACGGTCTCTTTGTACGCGCCCGTCCCCAGGCTTGTACGCCTCCTGATCCTAATAAAAACGAAGCAAGACCCTTGCTCGGGGCTCTTGTCTCCTCCCGACATTAGCCTCTCTCACATTTTTAATCCTGCATCCGGCTTTCTTGCTAGACAAGAGAGAACTCCAGACCCAGGGTCTATGACAGAGAAAGTTCCAGAAGGCCAGACTGAACCGCACCGTTCCTACTGCAGAAACGCATTTGCACTTTACTAGTGTGAAGCTGTGGGCACCGAGCGCAGGACCGCAACACCCCTGTGCGTGGAGAAGTACACACGCGGACGGGCGGACTGCCACACACCGGGGAGACTGTAGGGATCGCGGCTACGCGTCAAGATTCTGCAGAGACCAGGTCACCAAGACAGCCCAGAGGAGACGGCAGAAAGAGGGCAAGGAAGACAATACAAGGACCAGGAGCCACTTCAGTGCAGGTATTGTTACCGCTTCCGATTACCTGTACATTTCTGTAAATCTGTAAACTGCTTTTACGGAGGGAAAAAGTGCCAGGTCCGCAGCTAAGAGGAAGTCTGCTCTGAGGGCTGAAGCGGGTGGGACCAACGGCCAGCTTACAAGATGGCCATCGTTTGGTCACGTCCCAGGAACAAAAGTAAACCAAAGAATGGAGCCAAATATTTCAAGGGACTGTCTTCTACCTACGGACCGGGTCACTGGAACCACCACCTACATGAGCTATGTATGTAGCTCATGTACATGAGACACCAACATCAGGGGTCTAGTATTTTTACCTAAATAAGTCTTTTTGGTAATGACTAAAGCACTTTGTGAAAAATCTAGGATTTTTCGATACATATTTAAATATTTTTAAATTGCTTTTTCATCTGCTCACGTTGGAATTTTTAAAAACTTCGTTTTTAATTTGTAATAAAACTTGACCATTTTTTTCCCCAAAAGTTAACGTGTAAGCATGACTTAATAAAAGCTTTTTTTTTTTAAGTCACTTTTCTAAATTGTGTTCCATGAAACCATCTTCTTTTGAAAAATGTATTTATTTTGGGGGCGCCTGGGTGGCTCAGTCGGTTAAGCGTCCGACTTCGGCCCAGGACATGATCTCACAGTTCCTGAGTTTGAGGCCCGCGGCAGGCTCTGTGCTGACAGCTCGGAGCCCGGAGCCTGCTTTGGATTCTGTGTCTCCCCCGGTGTCTCTCTGTCTGCCCCTCCCCAGCTCATGCTTGCACTCTGTCTCTGTCAAAAACTTAAAAAAAAAATTTATTTATTTTGAGAGGGAGTGCACACAGGGGACGGGCAGAGAGGGAGAGAGAATCCCAAGCAAGCTTCACGATGTCAGCAAAGAGCCCGATGTGGGGCTCGAACTCCCAGAACGTGAGATCATACCAAGAGTCGGACGCTCCATGGACTGAGCCACCCAGGGGGCCTCTAAGGGAAATATTTTAATTGTGCAGTTTGGAAAGGATTCACTGTTGGGAGGGTGAGGGTTTGAGGCAGAATGTGCCATTCCATGCAGCCCTGTTGGAAATTCCTAGTGGCCAGCTACGTATTTGAAAATCTGAGTTCTTCTGGCAAGAAACCCGCTAAACTTGTAGATGATCCAACACTTCCCAAATCTGAACACAGAGTACTTTCTTTTCTCCATAGAAAAGAACCCCCACCCCAGCTCACTGACTCTGGAGATCTATCCCTTACCTTGTATGACTAAGTCTGTATATGTTTTCAGGGTCAGATCTCTGAAGAGGTCTCTCTGTGCAGTTGGGAATTCACGGTTTACAAGAAAGTTATTCACAGTCTCAAGGACGGTCTGAGTCGTAGGATCGGAGGCGTAAGGAATAAAACGGAAGACTGCAGACACAGACTCGCTCGTGCAGAGTTTGGCTGGGAAGGCAAGGAGGCAGCCTGGATGGTGGCCAAAAGGATGACCAGTGTTGAGTAAAAGTATTCAGAAATTTAGGTTACTGTTTCCGTTTGAAAGGCCTAGTAATGGAGCCTGTAGATCTAAAAAAAAGGGGGAAAAACAACCCTGTAGGGCTGTAAAGCGAGGTGATAGTTAAGAGATAGTTAGATCAGGGGCGCCTGGGTGGCGCAGTCGGTTAAGCGTCCGACTTCAGCCAGGTCACGATCTCGCGGTCCGTGAGTTCGAGCCCCGCGTCGGGCTCTGGGCTGATGGCTCGGAGCCTGGAGCCTGTTTCCGATTCTGTGTCTCCCTCTCTCTCTGCCCCTCCCCCGTTCATGCTCTGTCTCTCTCTGTCCCAAAAATAAATAAAAAACGTTGAAAAAAAAAATTTAAAAAAAAAAAAAGAGATAGTTAGATCAGAGTCCCAAAGGAGGTGGGGAAAGATGGAACCCACCGGAGTCCAGGTTAAGAGGTTGCCTTCAGAACAAGGCAGGAAGGATGCCTCCTGGGAGAGGAATATAAAACTAGAACAGATGTCGAAAGCCCCAGTGTTCTCACAAAGCCCAAGAGTCCGGATGGATTCTCGTTTCGCCACGGGAGCTGCTTTCAAGAAAAACAGATCTATCTAGATTTCAGCCATAAAAACCTCTTGCCAGGCTGAGGCCTAGAAGTGACGATGCTCTTCCCCCAGGTCCCCAGTACTTACCCCCGCCAGTAGCTCCCGGAACACCGGACTCCACCACCCATGGCTCCGTCCCTTGTTCTAACTGGGAAATCACGTCAGGTTTGGAGACTTGGAGTCCTGCTCACAGGGGGAAAAAAAGGTGTCTGGCTGCAGTAAAAGCCCCGTGGGACAAATCCGACGGCTCTGAACAGCACATAAAGCCTCAGCGGTCCAAATGCCCAGACATGGTTTAATCTGGAAACTGATGTGGGTTCAGAAAAATTACTAGGTTGTACTTCTACCTGCTAGGAGAGTAGACACCTTTTCAAAACTTAGCAATCTTTGCTTCCTTAACTTCATCAGAGGCAAAAACTTACTGAAGCAGAGAGCCCTCCTCCTCCACACCCACAGACACTTAACTCCGAGAGACCCTTACCTATAGAGACAAGGTGTGTATAATTCTCCAGCGTCACATCCCTGAACAAGTCTCTCTGTACAGGGTCCAGCTGTTTCCATTCCTCCTGGGTAAAATCCACTATCACATCCTTGAAGGTCACGGATTCCTGAAATAGCAAACATATTTCTCCTCAGCCATAACGCATTAACCCGGGGAAAGGGCCAAGTCGGCAACACTGACAGAAGCAAGGCGAGACAGTTGCGGGGCCATCTGGAAAAGGACTCTGATGGTTCCTCTTTGTGAAGTGACTATAAAAACGGTACCTCGTTCGTAGGCTCCCTATATAAGAAGTCAACGTGACACATTTAGGGTCTGGCATACAATTAGTGGTAAGTCAATGGAGGCCTTTGTTGTGGTCAGTCATCGTCACCTCTGTGTTCTAAGGTCTATCAAGTATTAATAATACACCTACTAACAAAAATGAAATGTTTTACTACCTACAATGTTCAGTAACAATCAAAAATGTTTCTGAAAGAATCTGGGGAGAATTCCCTATCACATCTCAAAGTATACCAAGATGTATACCAAAAGATTAAGATAAATTAAAACAGTGGCCGAGTAAGGAATAAAACTCAATGTAGCAAAACAGTCCAAAAACGAACCCATGGTTATAAGAACTGAATATATGGATTAAGCAACCATCAGTTTGAAAAAGCTGAATTAGTCACCAAACGGTGTCATAACAGTGACTGTCCAGAGAAAAAAATGAAGGTGGGTTCCTTCATGGCACACAAATATTTCTGTTGAGTCGAAATTCAATTTTAAGAAAAAGCAAAAATAGAATAAGAGGTAGGGTTTATAATCTTGCAGTGTAGAAAGCAAACATCCTAAGACAGACTGACCCACACCACCACACAAATGTGTAAAACTTCTCAAGCCATAAAAGGCAATATTCTGAGATCCCACAAATAGCAAAAGAAGCCCGATGAACCCACATCAATAAAAAAAAAAAAAAAAAGCCAACAACCCAAACAGGCAATTCACCCGACAGTGTTAAATAAGCCATGAAAAAATGCCCCACTCCACCGCCACTACGGTGGGAGGAGCTCAGGCCGGCCAGCGCCGCGGGCAGCGCGCATGTGCAGCTTGGCAGGGACACGCGGTCTGTCTCCCGGGCAATCTGACGGGAGCCATAGAACTTGAAATGCCCGTATCCGTGAATCCAGCGTTATTGCCTGTAGGAATTTATTCTCCAGAAACACCTCGGACGCAAAGACATACGCACCAGTCCCCTCGCAACACCGTGGAGGGAAAACAAGCAAATTAAATGCCCGTTAACAGGACAGTGCTTACAGACTTTGTGGTGTATCCGTGCTACGCACCTGACGCGGACTTTTAAATGAAGTAGCTCGATGTGCGCTAATTAGGAAATGACGTGTGATACGACGATCAGTATACATGGCCTGATCCTGGTTCTGTTCTTATGAACAGGCAAGTTCTATGTAAATGACAGAAAACAACCTACAAGACGACACAACCAAATATCAGTGGCGCTGTGTGGTGGGACTCGGAGGCAGGACGGGGGGCGTCCTACTTTTGTCTTTATTCTGCGTTTGAAATCGGGGGAGTTAATTTGGTTTGAAATTGGTAACTGTTGAGATTTCTGCCTCTAACCACAGCAGAGCGACCGGACGGGCTCTCCCGGTGCAAGCGAGCACACGCCCCGAAACAAACACGCTGGCACTTGAACAGCAGGCAGACGGAGAGAGGGGAACAGGTCACCTGAGCCCCGCACCCCCTCGTTTCCGGCCCGGAGGCGCTAGGGACCCACAGCAGGAGGCAGGGCCCATCCCCGACGGGCGTCTCCCCGAGACCACGCCGGATGCTCAGGACTGCGTGCGGAGGAACGTGCACGTTATGGCGTAAGCTCTGTCACACTGGCAGCTGCCGCGGTGACAGAGCCAGAGCGGAGGGGACGCGCACGCTCCACTCCCATACCGTTCCGGCACACTCCAGGAGCGAGGCCAGAGGAACAGCGGCAGGTCTGGGCCGTTCGGCGCTTGCTAAGCTGCAGGGACACGTGAACAAGCCCTGGAAACGAATGCCTGGGAGTCCCCGACGGCGGTGTTACCGTGTGCCTACGCGCCACGTCCCAGACCTGTCCGCACGTGAAGACACGCGCACACGGCGGCGCCCACTTCGGGGTCTGCGCCACAGCCGCTCAGAGCCGCTCAGGACTCCAGCAGGCTTCCCGTCTCCTCCCCTGTCCGTGCGTCCCAGCTGGAAAGGAAGTGCCTCTGCGTGACCGTCACAGAGGGAGGACTCGGAAGCGTGTACCTGATGTCTCTGGATTCCGCTTGGGATCTTTTCCCTTCTCACGGTGTTTTGTGTCCTTTGTTGTAATAATCTTTAGCCCTAAGTCTTGCCACCGAGTTGGGCGAGTCATTCTGGCAAATCACTGAATTCAAGGGTGGTCGTGGGCAGCCCGAAAAATGGACCCAGAGTAAGGCTAGGCTAGACCAGCCTTAAGAAAGCTTAGGGATCAAAAACAAACCGCAAGGGGCGCCTCGGGGGCTCAGTCGGTTAAGCGTCCGACATCAACTCAGGTTATGATCTCACAGTTTATGGGTTTGAGCCCCGGGTTGGGCTCTGTGCTGACAGCTCGGAGCCTGGAGCCTGCTTTGCATTCTGTGTCTCCCTCTCTCTGCCCTTCCCCTGCTCGTGCTGTCTATCTGAAACAAACATCAAAAAACCCCACAAAACTTCAAGAAGATCAAGCTGTGGTCCAGACGAGAGTAACAAGACTGGATTTACACTCGTGCATGAAATAACCAAAAACTCCCAGACAAAACATACGAAACAACAGTTTCCAAGACAACGAATCTCCTACAACAAAGGACAGCCATCCCTAAGAATCAGTAAAGCAGTGAGGTGGGCCGTACAGCTGCTCCCACTTCCTGCCTCGAGAGCCCACGGGACAGAGGGCCGCGGAGGAGACAGCGAGCAGAGAAGCCAGAAGAACCGCCGAGGCTCCCGCTTGAGCTTCCAGCAAGTACCCAGCCGTGCGTGGCTGCGAAGAGGCCACCGGGGGCAGGGAGAGAATCGCCCGGTACTGGCGTTCAAAATGGGCTGGAAACAGTCTCCATTCTCATCATCAAAGTGGAAAATTTCATGGTTCATTAGACATTGGGTAGAATACGCAGGAAGGTCGTGTCTCAAGAGTGGCAATAAGTGGCCTTAGACTATACACTGTCCTGGTTCACCTAACAGACCTTAAAGCAAGATTTGAAAGAAACACTGGTTCGGGCACCATAACTGCATCCCGGAATAAGGCTCAAGGATATTTGACAGGAACACAAAACTATGCAGAACCCAACAAAGTTAAATCAGAGATTTAAATCGGAGATAATGAGGTATACAGAGCAGCAGGAAAATACAGGCTATAATGAGGAAGATAACCAGTTAAAGCCAACCCGGAACTAACACACCTGCTAGAATTAACAGATGAGAACATTAAAAATTATTCTGGCCGCATTCCGTATGTTCAAAAAGCTAATAGAGGCACGTGAGACATTTTTTAAATAGACCTAAGTGGAACGTCTAGAGCTAAAAATGAGAATGTCTGGAGATGAAGAACACACTGAATAGCGTTCATGGCAGATTAGGGATGAAGAAGAAAAGATTAATAAATTCAAAGACAATGAGATAAAAACTATCAAAAGTGAAACAGGAAAAAAAACATGTAAAAAGATGTAGCTTCAGGGAGCTCTGGGCAACTTCAAGTGGCCCATTACGTGTGTAGCTGGAGTCCCTGAAAAAAGAAGAGGAGAGGAGCAGAGAAAACATTTGAAGAAAGAAATTTTTTTCTACACTTGATGAAAACTGTAAACCCACAGATCGAAGAAACTCCATGAACTCCAAGTATAAGAGACACAAATCCACATTGAGACACATCTTAATTAAATAGCTCAAACCCAGTGATGGAGAAAATCCTGGAAAACAGGGCACATGAATAAATATAAAGGAACAGAGAAATGACAGCAGCTTTTTCGATGCAAGCAGTGCACAGAGGAGAAAATGAAGCAACAACAGCGTAGAACAGAACAGACAGTGTAGAGAGAACGGTCAATGTAGAACCGAAAAACAAAGGCACAATAAAGACTTCTTCAGATATAAAAACTTGAAGGAATTCCGTGGCTACAAAGGTGCTCTGAGAAATCTTAAGACCTTCATGCAGAAGAAGAAATGATACCAGGTGAATATAAGGGCCTACACCAAGGATTCTCAACCTTGTCGTTACTGATATTTTGGACCAGATCATTCTTTTAAATAATCCGGGGGGGAAGGGGCATCACTGCATCAACCCACCGGATGCCAACAGCACTTCCCACTGAGTCAGGACAACCAAAATGTCTCTTGACATTTCCGAATGTCCCAGGGGTCAAAATCACCATAATTGTGAATCACTGATGTACATCATAAAGGATGAAAAACACTAGAAATAGTAGTTGGGTGGATAAATATATATACGTTTTTCTTACTATTTTTTCCAGCTCTTTAAAAGGTAATTTCTTGGGGCGCCTGGGTGGCGCAGTCGGTTAGGCGTCCGACTTCAGCCAGGTCACGATCTCGTGGTCTGTGAGTTCGAGCCCCGCGTCGGGCTCTGGGCTGATGGCTCAGAGCCTGGAGCCTGTTTCCGATTCTGTGTCTCCCTCTCTCTCTGCCCCTCCCCCGTTCATGCTCTGTCTCTCTCTGTCCCAAAAATAAATAAACGTTGAAAAAAAAAATTATAAAAGGTAATTGCTTAAACAAAAATAAGTATTGTGGGATTTATAACAGGTGTACAAGTAAAACGTGTCTGGGGGCGCACCTGGGCGGCTCAGTCGATTAAGTGTCTGACTCTTAGTTTTGGCTCAGGTCATAGTCTCATGGTTCGTGAGTTCGAGCCCCCAGTTGGGTTCTGCGCTGACAGCGCGGAGCCTGCTTAGGATTCTCTCTCCCTCTCTCTCTGCCCGTCCCCAGCTCATGCTCTCTCACTCTCAAAAATAAACATTAAAAAAATATTAAGGAAAAAATAAAATTTCTTGAAAAACAAACATATGGCAATAGCTGCATTAAAAACTGGGAGGAGTGGACTGGAAGCGCACTACTGGAAGGTTCTTACATTAGTCCTGAAGGGCAGCCTCGCCTGAAAGTAAATGGCAATAAATGTGTATACCTTAAGCAACAGATAAAATAACCAAGGGTTATGGCTAGTAAGCTAGTGAAGAAAACACACTGGAATCCTAAGCAGTATTAAGTTTCCAGAAGAAGGTACGGATAGAGGAAAAAGGGAATGAAGGCAATACAAATAAGAAAAAAAAGCTAGATGACAGACTTACACTAATCACTTCAACAATCACGTTAAATGTAAATGTATCACATTAGATATAAAATCACATTAAATAAATAGTCTAAACACCCCAGCGAAAAGGCAGATTGCCTGACTGGACAGAAAAAGCAAAACCCAATGAACTACATGTTGTCTATAAGTAACTCACTTTGAATATAAAGACACAAAGTAAAAGCAAAGGATGAAAAAAGACACACTACGCTGACACCAAGCAAATATCAAAGTAAGTTTCGAGACAAACAACATTACCAGGCATAAAAAATAAAAAGTTCATTTCTCAATGATAAATAAGGTCAGGTGATTAAGAGGACATAACAATCCTAAATGTTTACACACCTAGAAGCAGCTTCACAATACATGAAGGAAAAGCCGATGGAATTGCAAGGAGAAATAGACAAATCTATATAATAACAGCCCCAAATTTCACTATCCCTATCACAACATTTGATAAAACAAGTAGAAAATCAGTAAGGATATAAAACACTTGAGGGGCGTCTGGGTGGCTCAGTCTGTTAAGCGTCTGACTTCGGCTCAGGTCATGATCTTGCCGTCCATGAGTTCAAGCCCCAGGTCAGGCTCTGTGCTTTCAGTTCAGAGCCTGGAGCCTGCTTCGGATTCTGTGTCTCCCTCTCTCTCTGCCCCTTCCCTGCTCACACTGTGTCTTTCTCTCTCAAAAATAAAAAATATATATATTAAAAAAAAACCCACTTGAACAACAACTTGACCTAAATGACACGTGTGGTATATGGAATAGTGGCCCTCCCAAAGATGTCCACATCCTAATCCCTAAAACCTATGAAATTATTATCTAATACAAGAGACACTGCAGAAGCGATCCCGGTGGGGAAATATCCCAGAATGCATGAGGGGCCCAAGGTAATCAAGAGTCCTTACAAGAGGGAGGCAAGAAGGTCACAGGGCAGATGTGAAGAGGGAAACAAGTCAGAGTCGCAGAGAGGTCTGCAGATGGAGGAAGGGGACACAAGCCAAAGAATGCAGGCAGCCTCGAGAAGCTGGAAGAAGGGAACAGATTCTGCCCTAGAGCCTTCAGAGGATGCAGCCCAGCCTACTGACCCCTGCAACTAAGCCAGTAAATGTGTGGGTTCAAGCCATTAACCTTGTAAAAGGAAACAAATACATTCTTAGAATCCTCTACCCAACAACCTGAAAAAATACACATTCTTCTCAAGTGCTCACTGCTCATTTATCAAGATAGACTATAATGAGAACAAAAGTCTCAGATTCAAAAAGATTCAGTCATACAGAGAATGTTCTCTGGTTGGGTATCTTCACTGTCTTGACTGTGGTGATGGTTTCATGAGTGCACGTGTACGTCAAAACTTATCAAGTTATACACTTTAAATATACACAGTTTATTATCATATCATTCACCAATAAAAAATAAAGACCTACCAGAGTCTTTGAGTCTGAGCTCAAAGTAGGAAGAACTGGGGTCATTTCTTTGACGATTACATTGTGGGACAAGAAGTAGGGGAAAAAAAATCTAAGAAAAAGGAGCCTGATTAAAGGGGGGCTTGAGGTTAATGATACCTGGTGGAATAATGGTTACCTTTTTTTCCTAAATTCTCAGTTACTGTTTTTTCTTAAAACATTGTCCTGTCCAATCCCTCCTCAGAAACCACTAATGGTTCATGAATGGCCTACAGAATAAAGCCTTCAACACCTCGTCTAGACATCAGAGGCTTGTCCTGTTCCAACTTCTTCAACCATTTGTTTACCATCTGCCCAAAGAAACCAGCTCCCACAATCTTCATGAACCCTATGTGACACCTTTCTTACTTGTGAACCTTTCTCAAAATCTTCTCCATACCGAGGGGTGCCTGGGTGGCTCAGTCAGTTAAGCGTCCAACTCCTGATTTCAGCTCGGGTAACCATCTCACGGTGCATGAGTTCCAGCCCCGCTGACAGCACAGAGCCTGCTTGGGATTCTCTCCCTCTACCCCTCCTCCACTCACTGACTGTCTCTCAAAATAAATAAATAAACATTTAAAAAAATATATCCAAATGTCACCCATCCTTTTACTAGTAACACAAATCCCTTATCCCCGTGAAACTCTCCTGACCCCGCCAGACCACACACTTTTTGCATTCTCTATTTTCATGGTACTCATTTAACCTGTTTTATATTTACCTGTTCTGGTTTTTAGCGGTCATTTGGCCTATTCAAGTTAAGGATCAAGTCAAGACTTGATCTTCTTTTGCTCTCTCACTGTTGGAGCATGACAAGATACGAAGCAAGAGGTTAAGTCGCAAACGTGTCAGTCAAGCTGAAGAAGCAGAGGTCTGAACAAGGTCACTGGGCAGGTGGGAGCCCAGAATGAATTCCCAACATTGGCTTTTAAATGAACATACCCCACAGCAAGAAATACACAATCCACTCGAAGGACTAAAATGGCATTTGGGATCATTCCGACTTACGTGAAAACTGGCTGGTGGGAGGAGAGTATGGCCCCCTGGGAGAAGGGTGGACTCCGAAGAGGTCGGATCTGGAGAAGAAGAAACCACAGTGAGTCGTGTCAACATTAGCTGGTCCCTGCAATCTTAAATCCAGATTATCTTTCTACGTGAGAATAGCAGGAACTATTATGCCATTTCCTTTACTTCTCAGAATCCAAAAAAAGAAACAAGATAAATGCTGACTAGCACGTGGCACCCTCATCGGTAGGCTCGGGAGGTAAAGCATTACTCTCACAGTTCTGTCTCTAGACTTGACAGCATCATTCAACTCAATCTATGTTCCCTGTTAAGTGAGGCAAAGTATTTCTTTTTTTTTTTTTTTTTTAATTTTTTTTTTCAACGTTTATTTATTTTTGGGACAGAGAGAGACAGAGCATGAACGGGGGAGGGGCAGAGAGAGAGGGAGACACAGAATCGGAAACAGGCTCCAGGTCTGAGCCATCAGCCCAGAGCCTGACGCGGGGCTCGAACTCACGGACCGCGAGATCGTGACCTGGCTGAAGTCGGATGCTTAACCGACTGCGCCACCCAGGCGCCCCGAGGCAAAGTATTTCTGCTGCCTTCTCTGCTATATCCAACATCTGAATAAAAAATGATTGTTTCCAGGGGCACATGGGTGGCTCAGTCGGTTGAGCATCTGACTTTTGATTTCGGCTCAGGTCACGATCTCGTGGTTCATGAGTTCGAGCCCTGCATGGGGCTCCGCCCGGACAGCGCAGAGCCTGCTTGGGATTCTCTTCCTCCCTCTCTCGCTCAAAAATATATGAACATTTTTTTTTTAAATGAAAAAAAGATACGATTACTTCCCAGGCCCTTTGAAACTCTGCTATTCATGAAAATTAAATATCACAATAGCATATATTAGTCATACTACCTACCCGCTAGATTGTCTAAAAATTAAACAGACCTGATCAGTACTAACTGCGGCAAGGACATAGAGAAACTGGAACTTTTGTGCAGTTGCCTGTAAATTTATCAATCACATAGAAAAAGTGTTTGGCAGGTATATACTGACTTTAAACATGTTCATTGTGAATTCAGCAATTCCACTCGTGTGCCTACAATCATGAAAGTGAGGGCTTACAACCACCTAAACACTTGTACAGGACTGCTCATAGCAGGTTTACTGATGATAGCCCCAAACCGGAAATAACCCAAACATCTTTCAACATGAATAAACCATGACATTTTCATACAACAGAATATTATTCAACAATATAAAGAACGAGCTGTCGATATACCAAATAACATGGATGTAACTCATAATGTTGAGCAAAACAAAAAACATAACAAGACGCATACTATGTAATTTCACTTAAATAAAAAAAAAAAACAGACCAAACTGGTCTATGGTAATAGAACAGTGATTACCTCTGGAGGGATAACAACTGGGCAGGAGCACAAGAGAAACTTCTGGGGCATCAGAAACATTCTATATCTTAATGTGGTGGTGATTACACTGGTATATGATACATAAAACATTAATCAAGCACTATACTCTAGATTTGTGCACTTTATGTATATAATTGATATGTCAACAAACAAAAACAAACATTGCTCTTGGGGAGGTCTATTCAGAGTAATGGTTACCAGGGAAGCCCGGTTCCCAGAAAACAGAGGAAGCAACAAAAGGAACTGTTTCTTTTTCTAGACTTAAATTTGATCAGTAAGGGAAAACTGATCTGTAATAGAAATTTTGAGGAAAAAAAATGAAGATGTGATTTTATAGTTTTTATTTAAACTTTTTTATGTTTACTTTTTGAGATGGGGGTGGGGAAGGGGGAGTAAGAGAGGGAGACACACAGTCTGAAGCAGGCTCTGGGCTCTGAGCTGTCAGCACAGAGCCTGATCTGGGGCTTCAACCCACAAATCCTGAGATCCTCACCTGAGTTGAAGCTGGATGCTTAACTGAGTGAGCCACCCAGGCACCCCAAGAGTTTTTTGTTTTTTTTTTTAAGTTTTTGTCTTTTATTTAGTGTTGCTAACAATTCTTGTTTTTTTAAATTCACATCCAAATTAGTTAGCATATAGTGCAACAATGATTTCTGGAGTAGATTCCTTAGTGCCCCTTCCCCATTTAGCCCCTCCCCTCTCCCCCCTCCCACAACCCCTCCATTAACCCTCAATTTGTCCTCCACATTTAAGAGTCTCTTATGTTTTGTCTCCCTCCCTGTTTTTATATTATTTTTGTTTCCCTTCCCTTACGTTCATCTGTTTTGTCTCTTAAAGTCCTCATATGAGTGAAGTCATCTGATTTTTGTCTTTCTCTAATTTTGTTTAGCAAAATACCCTCCAGTTCCATCCACGTAGTTGCAAATGGCAAGATTTCATTCTTTTTGACTGCCGAGTAATACTCCCATTGTGTGCATATATCTATGTATACATGTACCACATCTTTATCCATGCATCCATCCATGGACAGAAGGAAATGACCATGTACAGCTATGTACCCAAAACTTTAGGAAAACAGAAATGAGAAACATGGGTAAGATGCTTTTGATTTCAAGTAACAGAAACCCACAGAACCAACACCAGTGACACCTGTAGAAAGCAAGTATGTGCCTGGCAACAGCAGATGCTCACTACATGTTACAGGTATCAGGACTATAAGGGACGGAGGTTCATGAAAAGTAATCCTAACTAAACAACTGAAAAATCCCAAAAAGAAAACAAAAGGCAACGACTTACAATGAAATTACTCTGGCAATAATTCTGAGGAACTCAGAATTAAAAAGAACGTTCATAAAAGATATGATAGGCAGAGAACTGAGGAGAAGGATGTCATCAACGTGGCAGAGTAAGAGTTTTCTATCATCTTCCCTCAAAGAACACGATTCAGACAATCACCCAGGGATGGTTCACAGTGGTCTGTGTGGAAGCCCAGGAGCCCAACAGAGAAGCTTCAGCACACCCAGGACCAGATGCTCCGAAGATGCAAGAGGCAGTTTCACTTTATCTGCATCACCCCCCACCCCCAAGGTGGTAAAGCTCAGGGCCGAGAGACCTTCAAGGCCCTTTATTTCTCCCACAGGGTAAAAGTGAGACTGTGAGAATATTCAGCTTCCCGCCACTTCCTTCCCACCCAGCCAGAGACCGTGTGACTGGGGGACAGGGAGCAGCTGAGAGAACAGGAGTCGGTGCTCTCAGAGGGAAATGAAGGACCACAGATCCTACAAGCCACTTCATGGGCCCTCAGGAAGCCAACCCACTGGGGATGCTCCAGCTGCAGATACCCCCAACTAGCCCGTGGGCACCTCCAGTGCCCTACATACCTCCCCACAACACCCCTGGCCCTATGGCTGGCTCCCTATGGACACTCCTGATGGAGGGGAGAGCGAGACTTTGTAGACAACTAGTGAGCGCATGCAGAGGGCCGACCTGACCCTGCAGGGCTGAGAGAAAGCACTAAGCCCTCAGCATTCAGCACCACCAAGGAGAGCAAATGGGAGTCTGTCAGCACTCAGCCTGGCTTTGCAGGACTGAGAGAAGGCACACAATTTTAAGAATTCCCAGCCAAGAGGGAATAAGAAATGTGAGGCAGACATAGCCATAGAAGGTCAGAGAAAGCCTCAAAATCCCTGACAGAAGGTATTTTTTTTCCTGAAATCAGTAAGTAAAGACAGGAGAAGGTGACTGCTTCTTCAAATGCAAAGATGGAACACCAGATTTCAAGAAACACGAAAAACCAAGAAAACAGGACACCACTGAAGGAACACAATTTTCCTTTAACTAACCCCAAACAAATGGAGATTTATGACTTACATGACAAAAAAAATAGTAATTCAAAATAATTGTTTTAAAGATGTTCAGTGAGCTAGAAGAAAACACAGAAAAATATTTAAATTAAATTAGGAAAACAATACATAAAATTAGAAGTTTAGCAGATAGACATCATTAACAAAAGGCAAAGCAAACCAAAACAAATTTTAGAGCCAAAGAACATAATGAATGATATGAAAAATGCAATGGAAGACACCTATTGCACACTGGACCATGGAGAAGAAAGAACCTGTGAGGTAGAACACATGTCATTTGAAATTATCCATTCAGAGGCATCCGGGTGGCTCCATCAATTAAGCGTCCGACTTTGGCTCAGGTCATGATCTGATGGGGAGTTACAGCCTCATGTCAGCCTCTGTGCTGATAAGAATCTGCTTCAGATTCTGTATCTCCCTCTCTCGGTCCCTCCTCCACTCACTCCCATCTCTCTCTCTCTCAAAAATAAGTAAACATCGAAATTATCCATTCAGAGGAAGATAAAGGAAAAAAAGAATGCCTATGAAAAACAATCTACACATTAGTGGAGTCCCAGAAGAATAAAGGAAATAAGGAACAGAAAGCTTATCTAAAGAAATAATAACTAAGAATTTCCCAAATCTTGGGAGAGACTAACACCTCCAAGTTCATGAAGCTCACAGGTCTCCAAATAATTTCAACTGAAAAACATCTTCTCTAAAACACATAATGATAAAACTGTCTACGATCAAAGACAAAAAGAAAATTATAAAAGTAGGAACAGGGAAAAAAAAATTTTGTTCACATTTAAGGGAAGTCCTGGGAAGGCTACTGGCAGATTTCTCAGCAAAAAAAAGTGCAGCCAGCACAGAGTGGGATAATATATGCAATGTGCTAAAAGAAAAAAACTTCAAACCAAGAATACTTTACCCAGCAAAGCTATGCTTCAGAAATGAGGGAGAGATAAAGACTTTTCTATACAACACAAGTTGAAGGAGTTCATCACCTCTAGAGTTGTTTTACAAGAAATGCTGAAAGGCATCATTCAAGGTGAAGTAAAAGTATACTAATTAATAACATGAAACATGAAATTACAAAACACACTGGTAAATGGGGCACCTGGGTGGTTCAGTCGGTTAAGCATCCAACTTAGGCTCAGATCATGATTTCATGGTCCGTGAATTCAAGCCTCGCGTCAGGCTCTGTGTTGATATCTCAGGGCCTGGAGATTGCTTCAGATTCTGTGTCTCCCTCTCTCTCTGTTCCTCCCCCACTCACACTCTGTCTCTCTCTCTAATATAAATAAGGAAAAATTAAAAACAAAAAAACCCAACACACTGGTAAAGATAAGTATATAGTCAAATTCAGAACACTAATACTGTAATATGGTTGTGTGTTCAACATTTAATTCTCATATAAAGGTTAAAGGACAAAAACGTTAACTACAATAATTTATTAATAGACACAGAATATAAAAAGATGTAAACTGTGATGTCAAAGACAGATAATAGGAAGGGCAGTAATAAGATAGAGTTTTTGTATGGAATCGCAGTTTAGTTGGTTATCAGCTTGAAACAGACTGTTTTATCTCTAAGATGTTTTCTGTAGGCCCCAGGATAACCACAAAGCAAAACTTACAGTAAATACACAAAAGTTAAAGAAATCAAAGCATACCACTATGGAAAATGATCAGTTCACAAAGGAAGACAGCAAAAGAGGAAGAAAGGAGCCAGGGAAGTACAAAACAGCCGGAAAAAAACCCAAAAAAACCTAATAAGGCAATAGTAGGTCTTCACTTAAATGGACTAAATTCTCCAGTCAAAAGGAACACAGTGGCTGAATGGATAAAGGAAAATAAGACCCAACTGATATACTGCCTTATAAAAGACTCACTTCAATTTTACAGGCACACTAGGCTCAAAGTAAAGGGATGGAAAAAGATACTCCATCCAAAAGGAAAGCAAAAGAGAGCAGAGGTAGCTATACATATATCAGACAAAATAGACTTAAAGTCACAAATTGTGAAAAGAGACCAAAAGAGCCATTATATAATGATAAAGGGGTCAATTCATGAAGAGGATATAATAACTACAAATACATACTAACATCAAAACTCCTAAACTTATTAAGCAAATACTAACAGGTTTCAGGGGGGAAATAGACAACAATGCATAATAGTAAAAGACTTCGGTACCCCACTTTCAGCAATGAGTAGGGCATCCAGACAGAAAATTAACAAAGAAACACTGGACTTGAACCTACTTTAGACCAAATGGACCTAAAAGACATATATACAACATTCTATCCAACACCACCAAATACACATTCTTCTTGAGGACACAAGGGGCATTCTCCAGGACAGATCATATGAAAAATCACAAATCAAGTCTTGGTAAATTTAAGAAGACTGAAATCATACCCACTATCTACTCAAACAATGATATGAAAAGTGGAGGTCATTCAAAAATACGTGGACACAGGGGTGCCTGGGTGGCTCAGTCAGTTAAGCATCTGACTCTTGGTTTCAACTCAGGTCATGATCTCATGGTTTTGTGAGTTCGAGCCCACATTGGGCTCTGCGCTGATGGTGTGGAGCCTGCTTTAAATTCTGTTTCCCCGTCTCTCTGTCCCTCCCCTATGTGCGTGCATGCGTGTTCTCTCTCTCTCTGAAAAGAAATAATAAACAAACTTAAAAATATATATATGTGAACACAGGGCTGCCTGGGTGGCTCAGTCAGTTACGTGTCTGACTTCGGCTCAGGTCATGATCTCACGGTTCATGGGTTCGAGCCCAGCGTTAGGCTGTGCTGACCGCTTGCTCAGAGCCTGGAGCCTGCTTCAGATTCTGTGTCTCCTTCTCTCTCTGTGCCACTCCCCCGCTCATGCTCTTGTCTCTCAAAAATAAATGTAAAAATAAATTAATTAATTAATTAATTAAATTAAATTAAATATGTGGACACAAAACAACATATTCCTGAGCAACCAAAGAGTAAAAGAAGAAATCAAAAGGGAAGTCAAAAGATATCTCGAAACAAATAAAAATGGAAACAAAGTATCAAAACTTATCAGATATAGCAAAATTAGTACTAAGAGAGAATTAACACTAAATGTCTACATTAAGAAAAAAGAAAGTTCTCAAATAAACAACCTAGCTCTGCACTCAAGGAACTGGAAAAAGAACAAACTGAGTCCCAAGTTAGCAGAAGAAAGGAAATAACAAAGATCAGAGCAGAAGTAAATGAAATAAACACCAGAAAAATAATAGAAAAGATCAATGAAACTAAGAGTTGGTTTTTTGAAAAGGCACACAAAATTGAAAAACCTTTAGCTAAACTAAGAAAAAAAGAGAAAAAGCTTAAATGAAAGGAAGCATTACCACAGAAATTGATACCACAGAAATCTGATCCACAGAAAGGATCACAAGAAACTACTGTGCCATCAAAATGGATAACCTATATCAGGGCATCCGGCTGGCTCAGTTGGTTGAGCATCTGACTCGAATTCAGCTCAGGTCATGATCTCAGTTTGTGAGACTGAGCTCCATGTTGGGCTCTGAGTTGACAGTACAGATCCTGCTTGGGATTCTCTCTCTCCCTCTCTGCCCCATCCCTGCACACACTCAACTCTTTCTCTAAATAAATAAATTTTAAAAAATGGATAACCTATAAAAAATAAATTCTTGGAAACATACAACCCAATAAAACTGAATCATGAAGAAACAGAATATCTGAACAGACCAATAAGGAGTAAGGAGATTGAATCAGTATTCAACCTTCCCCCCAAACAGACAAGCCCACTGTTTCACTGGTGAACTCTACCTAATACTTCCAACAATTTTTAACACCAATACTTTTCAAACTCAGCACCATATATAACAAACCTACTCATCATACTCACTGGAAAACATTCAAAGACTTCCCTTTATGATAAGGGACAAGAGGAGGGGCCCACTCTCACCTTTTCTATTTAACATAATACTAGAAGTCCTAACCAGAGTAATTAGACAACAAAAAGAAATAAAAGGTATCCACATTAGAAAGGAAGAAGTAAAATTATGTTTGCAGATGACATGATATTATATAGAGAAAAGCCTAAAAGTCTACCAAAACCACTGTTAGGCATTAGTGGTATAGTGGTGAGCATAGCTGCCTTCCAAAAACACTGTTAGAACTAATCAACAAATTCAGCAAAGTTGCAGGATACAAAATCAACATACAAAAATCAGTGGTGTTTCTAAACACTAAAAATGAAGCATCTAAAAAAAAGAAAACAATCCCATTTAGAATAGCATCAAAAACAATAAAATAAAATACTTAGGAATAAATTTAACCAAGTAGGTGAAAGATCTCTACTCTGAAAACTACAAAACACTGATGAAAAAAAAATCACAGAAGACACAAATAAATAGAAAGGTATCCCATGTTCATGGATCAGAAGAATTTCTATTGTTAAAATGTCCATAATACCCAAAGCTGTCTACAGATTCAATGTAATCCCTATCAAAATTCCAATGGCATTTTTCAGAATAATAGGAAGAAGAATCCTAAAATCCATACGGTACTACAAAAGACCCCCAAAAGACAAAGCAATCCTGAGAAAGAAGAACAAAATAGGATGCACCACACTTTCTGATGTCAAACTATATTATAAACCCATAGCAATGAAAACAATATGGTGCTAGCATAAAAAGAGACACAAACTAATGGAACAGAATTGAGAGCCCAGAAGTAAACCTTCTTATGTTTAGCCAATTCATATTTGACAAGGGACCCAAGAATACCCAATGGGGAAAGAATGGTGGAAGAATAGTCTCTTCAAAAAATGGTGGTAAGATGGGGTGCCTGGGTGGCTCAGTCGGTTAAGCATCTGACTTCTGCTCAGGTCATGATCTCACGGTCCGTGAGTTCAAGCCCCGCGTCGGGCTCTGTGCTGACAGCTCAGAGCCTGGACCCTGGAGCCTGTTTCAGATTCTGTGTCTCCCTCTCTCTCTGCCCCTCCCCTGCTCATGCTCTGTCTCTCTCTGTCTCAAAAATAAACGTAAAAAAAAAAAAAAAAAAACGGTGGTAAGAAAATTAGATATAATCACAGGTAGAAGAATGAAAATGAACCCTGTCATATACCAATCATGAAAATTAACCTGAAATAGATTACAGATTTAAACAAAACCTAAAACCTAAAAGTCCTAGAAGAAAACTTAGGAGGAAAGCTCCTTGACACTAGTCTTGGCAATGATCTTTTCAACATGACATCAAAAGTACAAGCAACATAAGCAAACATGAACTATAGCGAACTAAAAAATTTCTGCAAAGAAAAGCAAAGGAAACCATCAATAAAATGAAAAGGCAACCTATGGAATGAGAGAAAATATTTGCACACCACGTATTTGATAGGGGTTAATATCCAAAATATATGTAAGGAACTCATACAGCTCAACAGCATAAAAACAAGTAATCCAATTTAAAAATAGGCAGAGGACCTGAATAAACATTTTTCCAAAGAAGATACACAAATGTACCAAAGAGGTACATTAAAAGATGCTCAACATCGGGGCGCCTGGGTGGCTTGGTGGGTTAAGCATCCGACTTCGGCTCAGGTCATGATCTCACGGTCCCTGAGTTCGAGCCCCGCGTCAGGCTCTGTGCTGACAGCTCAGAGCCTGGGCCCTGTTTCGGATTCTGTGTGTCCCTCTCTCTCTCTGACCCTCCCCCGTTCATGCTCTATCTCTCTCTGTCTCAAAAATAAATAAACGTTAAAAAAAAATTAAAAAAAAAAAAAGATGCTCAACATCATTAAGTATCAGGGAAATGCAAATCCAAACCAAGTGAGTTATCACCTCACACCTGTTAGAATATTATCAAAAAGACAAAAGATAATAAGTGTTGCTGGATGTGTAGAAAAGGAACTTTTGTGTACTATTAATGGGAATGTAAGTTGGTATAGCCACTATGGAAATACATATATCACATTTTCTTTATCCATTCATGTGTTGATGGACACTTAGGTTGTTTCCATGTCCTGGCTATTGTGATTAACACTATAATAAATATGGGGGTGCAGATACTTCTCCAAGATAGTGATTTCATTTCCAGAAGTGGGACTGCTGGATCATTTGGAAGTTCTATTTTTAATTTCTTGAGGAACCTGTATTGCTTTCCATAGTGATTATATCTATTTACATTTCTATCAACAGTGGATGTGATAACTAACCCTACTGAGGTAATCACTTCCCAATATATATCAAATCATCACTATGGACAACTTAAACTTACACAATGTTATGAGGCAAGTATATCTAAATATAGCTAGAAAAAACTTTTTCTCAGAAACATTTTGTAGTTTTAAGTGTACAGAGCTTACACATATTAGATATATTCCTGTTTCATATGTTTTAATGTTTTGTTTTGTTTTGTTTAATGCTCATTTATTTATTTTGAGGAGAGAGAACATGAGCGGGGGAGGGGCAGAGAGCGAGGGAGAGAGAATCCCAGGCAGGCTCCATGCTGTTCAGTGCAGAGCCAGACGCAGGGCTCAGTCTCACAAACCATGAGATCATGACCTGACCCGAAATCAAGAGTTGGATGCTTAACCAACTGAGCCACCCAGGCACCTCTCCCATTTCATATTTTTGATGCTATTGTTATTTTTATGGAATTGTTATTTTTATTATAATCTATAATTGTTCTTCGATGATATAAAAAAAAAACAGCTGATGTTTAAAATCAAACTTTTTGTTTTGTTTTGAGATAATTTTAGATAGATATGCACTTGTAAGAAACAGAAGAGATTCTTTGCACTCCTAAAAAAAAAAAAAAAAAAGAATTGACAATCAATAAGATATATCTCGAACCTGCATAAATAATACAAGAAATATTAAGACTTCTAATGATGTTAAATAAATTCAAAAAAAGAACTGTATGATAATAGGTTAAACCAAACCTGACTTGATGGCCATATCTGAACAATGTAAAGACAGTGACAATGTAGAGGAAAGTCTATAATGACAGGTCACAGGGCTCTGTCCTTACTCTGAACCTGTTCAAGGACACGAAGAAAGAAATAAAAGGAATATTCATTAAATATGGTAGTGAGATAAAGTTGGAAAGGACAGTTAAAACACTAAATAAATGGGACACGTGGATGGTTCGGTCGGTAGACCCTGTGCCTCTCGATCTCAAGGTCATGAGTTCAATGTGTGGAGCCTACTTACAACAAATATATGTAAAAACAAAAACAAAAAAAACACTGAATAGATGAAGATTCATAATTATTCTGACAAGCTGGAAAAAGCCCTAAACAATCATATATGTGAAGTCCTGATATTTAAGGATAAAAAACAATTCTCTTACACAGGATGGCATAAATCTACTTCCCTACGGTTATGTAAAAAAGATCTAGGGCTTACAGCACAATATCGCTGATTTTTTTTCAAAACAAACGTAACCTGATGCTGCACAGCAGAAATATAATTCAAACAAATTCGTCCTTTTAGGTGTTTTTCAAAGCATTTGTAAAGAACTATGTTTAATTTCAGGCAATGCATTTTAAGAAGCATGCTCGCCTGCAGGAGAGTCGAAGAGGTCCAGATGTGTCCTATAAGATCCATCAACGGAGCTGAGACGGTTTTGTTTAGAAAAGAAAAGAATGTGCGAGTAGGAGTTGTAACAGCTGAATTCGCATTCTGGAGGGCAGTAATGTGGAAGAGAGAACAGTCTCTTGCTTTCGGAGACCAAGAACTAAGATCCAACACAGAAGTTACAGGGCTAGGCACTTCTGCCTAATAGAAGGAACTAAAAAAAAAAGAGCCAACAAGGGAACAGTCTGCACCCAAAATGGAGTTTGATGCCACACTTCGCATAGGCTTGACAGACGGCCATCAGCAAGGGACACTTTAATTCTTGCACTGAAGGGATGATTACCAAGATTTTTTCTGACTGCAAGTTTACCATCCTAATATTTAAGAAACAGAAGTCACGTGAGGATCACAGACATTCTGAATCATCTCTCCTTCTCATTCCCCAATCCCGAAGCCGGGGAGACTTAACTCTTCCTGCAAGTCTCTCCATATGAATGTAAGAATCTCTCCCCTTGATGGAATGCAGTTTTTCTCTATCCCTAAGATAAGCTCCCCACCCCACCCCCCCAACTTCCACCTCTACCAATGAGTTCTGTCAAGTAGTCGATCTTCCGGTCCTCACTGTCCTTTTGCCTCCATCAGCCCTCTGTCCCCCCTCCAGTCCCCACTACCTTCCATCTCAGGAGCTCATTCCGTTCCTCCCGAGCCTGGACACCAGGATTTCTCAAGCAGCGTCCTTCCAGCGGGGGCCTCGGTCTGGGGGGCTCAGGTGTCCGGCCAGGAGTCGGCGCCGGCTGAGCCCTTACACGGGCGGAGCGGGGCAGCCCTAAAAGACACAGCCCGGGGTCAGCAGCCTGCGTCACAATCGCACCTCTGAGTTTTGCACAGTGGCTAAGAGACCCTTGGAAAAGAGAAGTGTCCGCCGAGAGCCACCAAACAGGCACTCCCGCTGAACAAAAAGAGAGTGGAGCTCGAGTACGCAGGTTCAGCCCCGGATTCAAAAACCCCTTGGTGCCCACCCTGCAGTCTGGCCAGAGGCGCCCCCAGACCCGGCCCGTTACCTCCGTGCCCACTTGCGGGCTCACACCCCGGCTCGCGAACGGAAGACACACCTGTTGCGGGGTGGAAACGCTGGAAGGTGGAGCGGCGGGGCGGGGCCCGCTCCCAGTCCTTCCTCCCAGACCGGAACAAAAGAACAAAGCCCTCCAAGGGATCAGGGCGGAACCGCCCCGCGCGGAGGGAGGCGAGGGGCGCCCCCTCCGAGGACTCCCCAGCTCCCTCTCGCAGAGGCCGCTTCCAGCGGGGCGAGGAGGATGACGTCACGCAGCCGCAAGGCTGGCGGTTGCCATGGTGATACCTGGGCTTCCCTCCCTCTAGGGCTCTCCACACTCTCAGCTCGCGCGTCCGGAAGCGCCGGGACCGGCACCAGACCTAGCGAAGGGAGCCGAAGAGGGTGCACTTCCCCAGCGCCAACCTCTGCCGGCTTCAACGGCCACTTCCGGTCGCGCGGAGAGAGCCCCTCCCCCCGCTCGTCGTGCCCGGCGGACGCGCGGAACTACGGTTCCCAGAATGCTCCACGACGCCGAACTCCATTTCCCAGAGCTCCCGTTGGGCGGGGCCGGGAGTTCTCCGCGCCAGTCTCTGGCTTCTGAACGTCTCTGGCGGGAGTAACCGGACCCTGGGGACCCTCAAGTTTGTGTGACCGAACGTAGTGTAGGAGATACACATTTACACACGTGTATAATTTTAAAACGCAGGGAAACACTGCACAATTCATTATTTGCCTTTACTACTTGTTCTGCATTCTATTTAGGGCTCTATTTCTTCATTTTAAAACTTCTTGTCGTGGCCCATTATATTGCCTTCAGGACTTTCAAATGGGTCGCGACCCACATCTTTTTAAATGCTAAAGGAAAGCGGGAAGTGGTGTTACCGTGTTCTGCCCTACAGCAGTGCACGGTGTAAGCCTACGTCAGCTGCGAATGGAGTCCAACGCCGGTCTGTCGGTGTGTCCCTGGCAGAAAAGAACCCAATAGAAGTCCGTAGGTTTTTATAGTGTTCGATGTGTGGCCCACGCAACTGACTGTGCTGCTTCCCAGGCTTTTGGATAGAGGGCCTAAGGTCAAGTCAGTGCTGGATGACAAAACATTAAACTTGGAAATCCTAACAATGAATACATGAAAGACAAATTCACAAAGGAAAGGAAAGGAGAAACGACATCTAAGACCAGATTTCAAAAAAGATCTAAGGGAGGCACTAGAAAATTTCAGGGAACAAGTTGATATTCTCAGTAGATTCCAAGAAGACATCGACCCAATGAAAACAGGATAGAGAGATGTGAGAACAAGATGTGAAAAAAACAAAACACTAAAAAGACATTCTAGATGAAAAAGGATAAAAATATATAGCGAGCATATTTAACATCAGCAGCATAATTAAAGTCATATTGGAGAACTGGATGGATGCTGTGAAAAGTGAGTCGGTTACCTATAGGATATTCTTTTAAAAAGCTCTTCTATGAATCAGAAGAAAAAGATGAATGAGGCAGAAGAAAAAGTGATATAAAGGACAGACGATGGAAAGCCAACATAGGGATAACTGGCCATCAGGAAAAAGTGACGATATGCAATGAGCTATGATTTTCATATGACTTTATGCCAGGCAGGGTCCTAATAAGTGCTTTGCATCTATTAACTTTTTAAATTCCTAAAACAAGCTAATGAAGTTATTCTGTATTATTATTCCTACTCTACAACTGAAGGAAGCTGAGGCACAGATACGTTGAATAACTTGCCTAAATCACACAGCCAGCAAATGGGGAAGCTGGGACTTGAGTTTAGGAATTTGGTCCCAAACTCTCACTTTTAATCTCTGTAACACTAGACCCTCCCAAGTAAAGACATGAACAGCTTCCCGAGTTTAAGAATATATCTCTCATTCATGGCTGGTGGGAGGGCAAAATGGTACAACCACTTTGGAAGACAGTTTGCAATTTCTCACAAAACAAAACATACTCTTACAATACGATCCAGCAATCTCGTTCCCGGATATTTGCCCGAATGAACTGAAAACTCATGCTCATATAAAAGTCTAATTTCCAAAACTTGAAAGCCACCAAAATGTCCTTCAATAGGTGATGGATAAACAATGGCACGTCCAGACAATGGAATATTATTCTGCAAGGAAAAGAAATAACCTATCAAGCTACCAAAACACCCGGAAGAACATTAAATGCATACTGCTGAGTGAGAGAATTTGAAGAGGCTACATACTTTATGACTCCAACCATATAACATTCTGGAAAAGACAAACCTGTGGAGACTGCAAAGAACAATGGTTGCAAGGTGCTGGGGAAAGGGAAGGAGTCATGGATAAATAGAACGAAGGGGATTTTTAGGGCAGCGAAACCATTCTGTATGATAGCGTAATGAATGTATGTCATTATATTTTTGTCAAAACCCATGGAACGTACAAGACACAGTGAATCCCTAATATTAACTAGCAGCATAAATAATATCAATACTGGCTCATCAACTGAAACAAAGGTACCACACTAACCCAAGATGTTAATGATAGGGAAAACTGGTTGGGGGAAGGGGGAGTGAGAGTATATGGAAACTCTGTACCTTCTGCTCAATTTTTCTGTAAACCTAAAACTTTTTTTAAAGTGTATAATTAGGGGCGCCTGGGCGGCGCAGTCGGTTAAGCGTCCGACTTCAGCCAGGTCACGATCTCGCGGTCCGTGAGTTCGAGCCCCGCGTCAGGCTCTGGGCTGATGGCTCAGAGCCCGGAGCCTGTTTCCGATTCTGTGTCTCCCTCTCTCTCTGCCCCTCCCCCGTTCATGCTCCGTCTCTCTCTGTCCCAAAAAATAAATAAGCGTTGAAAAATAAAAAATAAAAAAATAAATAAATAAAAAATAAAGTGTATAATTAAAAAACACATGACCATCAAAGTTGCTCTGTTAAGGTTTCAGAAGGAAATGAAGGACACGTAATGAGAAACTGGAAGAAAAGTGACTGTTGTTATAAAGTGAGGAAATTGCCAAGCACAGTGTGGAAGGTGCAGCTTGACTTCTCCCTGATGTCTATCGTTAAAAAAAATTTTTTTTTTTTGCAAAAATTTAAAAAGAAGTCGAGGAAAGAACTGTTAAGCAAAAGGGAACCAGATTTTGACGACTTGGAAAATTTTCAGCCATCCCTTACGCGAAAGAGACTTTCAATACTGAGGACAGCAAGAACGCGTGTGTACACATATATATTAGTTTTAGTGACTGGGTCTGCACATAAAATGGAAGCTAGTACAGGAAGTTGCACATAGATGCTCCGGGGCTACATGGGTAAAATATTAATTGAGCAGCTATCATGTGCCACGCACCAACCAATTAAAAAATAAAACAAAAAACACTACCTACATAGAAGGTATAATTTGGTGAATAAAAGACAAAGTTTACTGAGTTTTTACTGGATGCAACGCTCTGAACAGTTTATTTAAGTTAACATATTAACTGAGGGTTCTAGAGAACAGGAAAGGATAGAAATTCATGAAAAATGCACAGATGAATAATTTAAGATATAACTCTGCCTCAGTAATGCGTCTTTTTGCACAATGGCTGGAAGTTTGGTAACACAGAATGCTTTTACTCCAAATAGTAAGTATGTTACCAATAAATATTTGGGTGTGACATACATTGTAGCAGCAGCAAAAAAGTATGACATCCTAGTGATGAAGGATCTTTTGAAAGGAAAATATTTGATTAACTTTAACAGCTACAGAACAAAGCATCCAAGAGTGAACAACTCAGTATGTCTACACAAAGCCAGCACAACCATGGACTCAGCACCCAATTTGAAAACCGAAACATTACCAGAATGCTAGAAACTCCTCCCAAGGGTAGTAGTATTCTGATTTCTAACACCACAGATTAGTTCCACCTGTTTTTGAACTTTCAAACAATGGAATGCACTATAAATGTATTCTTTTGTGCCTGGCTCCCCTCGCTCATTCTTAGCGTGGGAGGTTTCATTCGTGTGATTGTTCTTGTAGTTCCTTCCACTCCCTGTGGGGTGAAATTCCATTTTATAAGAAAACAACAAACAAACAACAACAGCAGCTCACGATTTGTCTTTTCTACCGCAGATGGACGTTTGGTTTATTTCCAAAGCAGGACTAAAATAATAACTGGACTAGCTTTTGTTTCCTGCAGCTCAACGTGCATTGTCTTCCTTTACCTAGACCCATTCCATTAAAAACATTTTCAGTCCAGTAAAACAAAGTTGCACCTGTGTCCACTCCTTCCTCACTGGCACCCTAAAGCAAACAAGCAGTTGATTAATTGTAATTCAAAGGGCACATCACTAATTGCTGTTTTGCAGTGTTTTCCAAAGCACAGATCTTGGATATTTCCTCGGTATCAAACCTCAATCAAAACTAGCGTTCCAGATGACTTAAGCAAAAACAAAAGAGCCACAACGTGCTTGATAAAAAACGCGTACGCCAAGTAAAAAAGAGGAGGGGATCCGCACAAGTTATGGATAATAACTGCTTCACGTCTACCCCTTCGGAGCAGGCTGTCCCATCAAACCACAGGATTAACTAACGTCTCTCCCTTTCTCGTCTCTTCCTCGCTCTCTACAGGCGACGTGATTTCTCCACCTGCGATCGTTTGCCTCTTAAGTGAGCAGGGCACCCCGAGTAGACCACAACCAACTCCCGGCACCGGGGCACCCCACGACCTCGGACTCGAAGGCGGAGACCAAGTCGGGGAAGAGAAAACACACCGGCGCTCGCTGACTTTGGAGAGAGAGAGAGAGCGCCTGCTTTGCACACGAATCAACACAGGGTCCTGCTCTGGGAAGGCGCCCCCCGCAGCCCTCCCCCCGCCCTGCGCCCGCGACAGCGGCCGGCGGCGCCGAGTCCCTCCCGAAAGCCGCTCCGGTCGGTCACGGGCGCCGGGCTCCCCTCCAGCGGGCCCGCGGCCCCGGAACCGCCGGCAGGTCGCACACACTTGGCAGCGGCTCGGCTCCCGGCGCCCGCGGCCTCCACCCTTTCCCCGCCTTCGGCCGCTGCTCTTTCTAGGTAAGGCCTGCGCTGGCCGCTCGAGCCCCATGTAGTCGTGGCCGAGTGGTTAAGGCGATGGACTAGAAATCCATTGGGGTCTCCCCGCGCAGGTTCGAATCCTGCCGACTACGGCGTGTTTTTCTCCGGTCCGAGTTCGGCCTCGGCCCGCCGGGAGCAGCGGGCCCTGTTACTTTAACGCCCCGGAGAGCAGGGCTCCCTCTTTTCCTCGGAAAACCCGCCCGAAGCTTTAGCGGAGGCCGGCCGGGGCTAGCCAGTGTAGACGCGCACCAGGCACCTGGGCCACCACAGGGGACGCTCCCCGGGCGCGTCCCGTCAGTTCTTTCCGTCGTCCCGCCCCGGAACTGCAGCCGCGCTCCGCGATCCGAGGTCCGGCGAAGGACCGCGCTGGGCCGGGGGCGTCCACCTGCGGCGCCAGGGCGCTAGTCCCGGAGCGGGGCGGGGGCGGGGGCGGGGCGGGGGAGGAGCTGCAGTCCGACCAGGAGGAAAATGGCTTCCGCGCCGGGGGCGGCGCCAGCTCCGGGACCACGTGGTGGACGGCTGGCGGCCAATCAGAATTCCCCCGGATGTGACGCGTCGGCAGGGCATAAGGTCACTCTAGGTATCCCTCAAAAATGTGTGGTGTGAATCTGATCAGAGGAAACCTCTGACGGTTTCAGAAGGAGGGTCGTTCCACAAAGTAACTGCGTTGTTCTCCTCCTCGCAAATCGCACCAGTATGACACAGAGGAAGAATAATGTTTCAGATCTTAAAAGAATTTAATGCAACACATGATCTGGGGTTTTCTTTTGCTGTGCAGGGCATTATTGGAACAATCGGTGAAATCCGAATGAACCACAGGGATTATATAATTTTATTTTATCGGTGGTAATTCCTGATTGCATTCATTGTTCTTTGGTTATATAAAAGAATGGCTTTAAGAAAATACTGGGAGAAGAAAGAAAAGACAATGCGTTTTCAAACTCCGTCTCAGTTTCAAAAAAGTATGACATTAAGAGAAAAGGAAAGTACAAGAATATGTCAAACACGCTAAACTTTGGAGAATGGAGTGAAGGGTAGCCAGGAATTCTTTATATTCTCGTAAATGTTCTGTCGGAAATTATTTGAAAATTAAATTATTTCAAAATAAAAGGGTGAAAGAAGAAAACAGAATAAAACCATAAATGAAGAATATACTCATTGAAATTTATTGTCTTCTTCCAAAAGCAAGAGCACACTGTACACACTATGTTAGCTAATTTGACAATAAATTATATTGAAAAAGAAAAGCACAAATACACAGTTTGAACCATTCATATGAAAGGGGCAATGAGTAAATTACTCAATAAGAATTTAGGATTGGTGAAGGAATGGGTTCAAAATGTTTTTGTTTTTGTTTTTTTTTTTAAGGTTACTTATTTTGAGAGCAAGAGAATGGGGAAGGGGCAGAGAGAGAGGGGGAGAGAGAGAATTCCAAGCAGGCTCTCTGCGGTTGGTGCAGAGCCCGGTGTGGAGCTTGATCCCACGACCAAGAGATCACGACCTGAGCCCAGAGCAAGAGGCGGAGGCTTAAAGGACTGAGCCACCCAGGCATCCCCCACCCCCCCAACAGCATCGTTTTTTAAAAGAAGGGCCACCCTTCCAAGATAAAAGCCTAAATCTGAAATATGACTTTAAAGTTAATTGTTAACATTCTGTCATGAAGTTTTGATAGTCAAGTTTAAAAGATAGTATTACCGTGCAGCTCTGTCGGCCACTAGCTTATTTCTGAAGCGACTCTAGGGCGCAGGAGGCTGCCCCCTGCTTTTCACCTACCATTGAATCTCATTTGTCTCTCTTCTTCAGAGACAAACTATTCCTTTTTTATGCAGGAAATATGATTCCTCATGATAAGAATTACGAAGGCACTGAGAGCAATCAACGCGGGCGGGGCTTGAAGGGCTCCGAACCGTGGAAGAAGGGAAACAGGACCCGAGGTGCACAAGGGCATCCCCGTGAGGACACGTGCTATTTTCCAGCATTTTGGAATAGATGTCAAGTGCAAAGATGTAGATGCGCTGGGCCGGGGAGACCTAGAACCCGAGGGACAAAGTTCTGGTGGTGAGGGAACCACGGAGAAGGAGCTCGAATTTCTATGTATTCTTCTTATATCATTGACAAATCCCTCAACTGCACACACACACAGGAAGAGGTTCCAAAACTCTGTCGGAAAGAGCAGCTGGAAGGCCAATAATGTTCTCTAGAGATTCAGCGGGCGTATACTTCTGGGGGACACAGAGGTTAAAGTTCACGCCTCTCCCAGTTGGAGGGAACTTGGTTAACAGTACTGTTATTTGAGACTTCACAAGCATTTCCCCTTAGCAGTAAGTGACAAACCCTAGTCATAAGAACCACACAAAAGGAGTAACGGCTATGTCTTTAGCTTAAAGAAACACTAACATAGACCAACTGTAACAAAGGTTCAATCTTATGTACTTCAGAAGGACTACCAGAAAACTCTGAATGTTTGAACAGAAAGCAATACACATCTATGTAGTCCATGGGTCAAAGAAGATAACAAAATGGAATCTAAAATTTTTTTGAGCTGAGTAATAATGAAATGCATTATATTCTTATTTGTCTGATGTAGCTAGAGCCATTTTTAGAGGGAAATTTTTATTTTTTTATTTTTTATTTTTACATATTTTTTAATGTCTATTATTTTTGAGACACACACACACACACACACACACACACACACACACAGCACGAACAGGGGAGGAGCAGAGAGAGGGGAGACACAGAATCTGAAGCAGGCTTCAGGCTCTGAGCTGTCAGTGCAGAGCCCGACGTGGGGCTCGAACTCACGAACTGCAAGACCATGACCCGAGCCGAAGTCCAACACTTAAATGACACAGCCACCCAGGCCCTCCCCCCCCCCCCAAATTTTTATTTTTGACTGCAGGTATTAGAACAAGACAAAGGTTGAAAACAAGTGATTTAACTTTTTAATTTTATGGCTCAGCAAGCCATAAAAAGTTGGGAATTTAAATGCACAAAGTAGAAGGCTCTATAAAAATAAGTGCAAAAATCAATCAATGGAAAACAGACATACATCAGAGAAAATCAACAAAGTGAAAAAGCTGGCTCTTTGAAAAGAATGATAAAATAGATACACCCTGAACAAGACTAATCAAAAAGACGATAAGATAAACACACAAAATACCAGCAGTAGGAATGAAATAGATGATATTCATATATATCCTAAATATATTTTGAAAACAAGAAAGAGGCATTATAAACATCTTTATGTCAATACATGAGACGTGTTCAATGAAATGGATACATTCCTGGAAAAACACAATTTACCACAACTGACACAAAAAGCAATAGGAAACTGAAGTGTCCTATTCCTATTAAAGAGATTGAATCCATAATTTACTCACCGTGTCCAGGGTGCCTGGGTGGCTCAGTCGGTTGAGCGTCTGACTTCGGCTCAGGTCACAATCTCATGGTCTGTGAGTTTGAGCCCCAAGTGGGGCTCTGTACTGACAGCTCAGAGCCTGGAGCCCGCTTCGGATTCTGTGTCTCCCTCTCTCTCTGCCCCTCCCCTGCTCATGCTCTGTCTCTCTCTCTCAAAAGTAAATAAACATGAACAACAAAAAAAAATTTTTTTTAAATAAAGAGATTGAATCTACAATTTAAAAAGTCACTCATATAAACTTCCAGGAGTAGATAGATTCATTTGTAATTTTTCTATGCAAAGAGAGATGAAATCAATCCTACTGAAATCTTACAGAAAAAAAAAACATCTTTCAACTCATTATGAGACCAACATAACTGTGATCCAGAACCTGAAAGACATTATGAGAACATGTCTTTTATTTAATTATTAATACTGGCATATTACAGGCCAGTATCTCTTATAAACAGAAGCAAAGCTCAAAACTGTTAACTAAGATAAAAGCAAATCAAATCAAGCATCTTTTTTGAAAAAGCTGAAACATCATGATCAAATGGACTTTATTCTAGAAATTCAAGATTGGCTTAACATTTTTTTTTTTTTTTAAATTTTTTTTTCAACGTTTTTATTTATTTTTGGGACAGAGAGAGACAGAGCATGAACGGGGGAGGGGCAGAGAGAGAGGGAGACACAGAATCGGAAACAGGCTCCAGGCTCTGAGCCATCAGCCCAGAGCCTGACGCAGGGCTCGAACTCACGGACCGTGAGATCGTGACCTGGCTGAAGTCGGACGCTTAACCGACTGCGCCACCCAGGCGCCCCTTGGCTTAACATTTTTAAAATGTAATTTACCGCATCGATAAAATAAATGTAAGAACCAATGATCATCTTATTAAACACAGAAAAAACATTTTTTTTTCAACGTTTTTTATTTATTTTTGGGACAGAGAGAGACAGAGCATGAACGGGGGAGGGGCAGAGAGGGAGGGAGACACAGAATCGGAAACAGGCTCCAGGCTCTGAGCCATCAGCCCAGAGCCCGACGCGGGGCTCGAACTCACGGGCCGCGAGATCGTGACCTGGCTGAAGGACGCTTAACCGACTGCGCCACCCAGGCGCCCCCAGAAAAAACATTTGATAAAATTCAACATCAATTCATGATAAAAACCCGAAAAATGCTGAATAGAGGGGGATTTCTTTAGTCTACCTAAAACAATAAAATAATACCTACACTGAACCCAGTCTGGGAACATGACCAAGATGTCTATATTATTTCTTTTACTCAACATGGTTCTGGAAGTAAAATCTAGTGCAATAAAACAAGAAGACAATAGGAGTCCCTGGGTGGCTCAGTTGGTTGAGCGTCCGACTTCAGCTCAGGTCATGATCTCACAGCTTGTGAGTTCAAGCCCCATGTTAGGCTCTGTGCTGACAGCTTGGATCTTGGAGTCTGCCTCCCTCTCTGCTCCAACCCACTTGCATTCTGTCTCTTTCTCAAAAATAAATAAACATTAAAAAAATTTTTTTAAAAAAACAAGACAAGAATAATTGATATTAATAATAATTATTATTAATCAATTATTAATAATTGATATTAATTTCAGGGAAATGAAACCTTTCATTATTATGAATGTACGAAACTGAGAAGAATCTCAAAATTACTGGAATTAGTTAAATGAATTTAGTTACTTACTATTCGTTACTATTCAGGAGGTTATTGCCTTTGTGGTCAATGTGCAAAATGTCAAACGTGTGAATATATTCTAGCAACAAACAAGTGAAATATAGAATTTTCTAAATTCCATTTCAATAGCATTACAAACATTACCTAGGAATAAGTCTGACAAAACTGTGCAAGAAGACTCCATCAGAAACTACAAGACATTACTGGGCTACATTAAAGAAGACCTAAACAAGTGATCTCTTTTGCATATGGGATGACTCAAGAGTGTTAGGATGTCAAATCATCTTAAATTACTCAGCAGATTCAATGAAATCCAAATCCAAATCTCAGAAAGTATTTTTGTAGAAACGGGCTCTAGTGCAAAGGAACTTGCAAAGTCAAGTCAATATTGAAGAAGATAAACTAAGCTAGAACAATTATGCTGCCAACTCACAAAATAGGTCCTAGGTAAATTTAGTCAAGCGAGGGTGGTCTTTTCCATAATGATACAACATCTTGAGAGAATTAAATGAATCTTGACTTCCTACTTTGCATTATAAATGCATTACAAACAAAACTATTTCGTGATAAACCTTCATGTGAAAGAAAAAACAACCCAGTTTCTAGAAGAAAACAGAGCAGAATATCTTCATGGACTTGGGCTAGAGAAAGATTTCTCAAATGGGGCCAACTGAGTCATAAAATAAGAAGTTGAAGAGTTGGACACTTCAAATTAAGGATGTATTGGTTGCAGAAGACACCCATGAAAAAAGCAAAAACAAAGCCTTGAAATGGGAGGAGGTATCTGGGATCTGTATGTATATTATCCATCCATCCATCAAATGACTAATTTCTTCATATATGAAGAACCTCTACGAATAAATAAAAGTAGACAACTCAACTTGAAAGTGGGCAACAGGGGCGCCTGGGTGGCTCAGTTGGTTAAGCGTCCAACTTCAGCTCAGGTCATGATCCTGCAGTTTGTGAGTTTGAGCCCCGTGTTGGGCCTCTGTGCTGAAAGCTCAGAGCATGGAGCCTGCTTTGGATTCCATGCCTCCCTCTCTCTCTGCCTCTCCCCTGCTTGTGCTCTGTCTCTCTCTGTCTCTCAAAAATGAGTAAACATTACAAAAAGAAAATGGGCAACAGGCTTGGCAGACATTTTGTTAAAAATATTCAAAATGGGGGGCGCCTGGGTGGTTCAGTCGGTTAAGCATCCGACTTTGGCTCAGGTCATGATCTCACGGTCTGTGAGTTCGAGCCCTGCGTCGGGCTCTGTGCTGACAGCTCAAAGCTTGGAGCCTGTTTCAGATTCTGTGTCTCCCTCTTTCTCTCTCCTCCCCTGCTCATGCTCTATCTTTCTCCTCTCAAAAATAAATAAATGTTAAAAAAATTTTTTTAAATATTCAAAAGGGTCAATAAGCATATAAAAAGGCACTCAACATCATGACTCATCAGAGGAATGCAAATCGAAACCAAAATTAGATAGCACTATACACCCATGAGAATGTCTAAAATTTAAAATTCTAAGCATAAAAACTAGTGGTAAGAGCATTTTCACGTTGCTAGTAGGAGTATAAATTCGTGTAACCACTTGGAAAAAATGTTCCACCATGCCTACAAAAGTTACACATAATATTCTTGTGACCCAGATATTATCCTACTTGACCACGTAACCAACACAAATAGCGTGTACGCGCATGTTCGTAGCAACGTCATTTGTGACAGTCAAAGTCTAAACCACCTAAATGTACTGTCAGTGGCAGAATGGAAATGTGGAATAGTATACAGCCATTATAAGGAATAATTACTGATAAACACAGCAACATGGCCAAGCCTCACAGATATGATGTCACTCAAAAAAACACCTAGAAGAGTGTCCATCTCCACTTATAAGAAGTACGAAAACAGCAAAATTGATATATGACGATGGAGTGCTTGTCCTTGGAGGGAGGGTACACGCGGACAGGGATGAGACTAATGAGAGCCTTCTGTACTGCTGAAAATGTTCTGTATCTTGATCGTGGTGATTGTCATACAGGTATATGTACATGCGAAAGCTGATCAAGCTATATAATTTTAAGATTTGTGGTCCTGGGGCGCCTGGGTGGCGCAGTCGGTTAAGCATCCGACTTCAGCCAGGTCACGATCTCGCGGTCCGTGAGTTCGAGCCCCGCGTCGGGCTCTGGGCTGATGGCTCAGAGCCTGGAGCCTGTTTCCGATTCTGTGTCTCCCTCTCTCTCTGCCCCTCCCCCGTTCATGCTCTGTCTCTCTCTGTCCCAAAAATAAATAAACGTTAAAAAAAAAAAAAAAGTTTAAAAAAAAGATTTGTGGTCTTTACAGTACGTAAGTTATACCTAAATTGAGAAAATGAAAAAAATTAGGCAAAATAAAGATGGTTTCACTCGAAGGAAAGCAGGGAGAATGCCTCATTAGCAGCCATGCATGACAAGACCTGATAAAGGGTGAGGTGCTGGGTGACTCAGTCGGTTAAGCGCCCAACTCTTGACTTCGGCCCACGTCATGATTTCACGGTCGTGAGATCAAGCCCCACGTAGGGCTCCACACTGAGCATGAAGCCCGGTTGGGATTCTCTCTCTGTCCCTGCCCTGCTCATGCTCTCTCAAAACAAAAGTTCCAATTTCAATAAGCATCAAAAATGTCACCTGCCTAGCAGTAAATCTAATAAAAGATGAGCAAGATATCTGTACTAAAATCCTGTATTCATCCAGAAGAAGGTGAATAATATAAATACTTATCGACTTAAAAAGGGGCAAGGGAGCAGGAATGGGAGGACAAAGAACAAACTGGCAAAGTTGACAGAACTGGAAGCAAAACTAAATAGCTACTTATCTTTAATGCCAGTAGACTAAATATTTCAATTATAAGACAGATCATCATAATGGGGAAAAAAATTTACCCAAAACGATATGCTTTTTATAAGGCACACAATTTAAACATATGGCTTTTTAAAAAAGATTGAAGTAAAAAAATGGAAGACACAGAATAAATAACAACAACGAAAACTGACCCGAACCACTTTAATGAGAATAATTTGAATTTGTAGCCTTTAAGAAAGAAGCATTACTAAAAATAATGAGGCTGTTTCATAACCTCCAGGGTCAATTTAGTAAGAAAATATTACAACACTATATTTGTACGGGCATAATAACAGCTTCAAAGTGTAGAACGCAAAAGATGGACAGAGCTAAATGAAGACACACAAAAATCCATAATCATAGTTGATATTTCAACACCTCTGTAGAAATAACAAACGGGACTTAGAGAAAATTTTACTATGGAAAATTAAGTAAAATTTAGTGAGGAAATTTTAGGCAACTGGATTAATACGATACCCAACTGCAGAACACCTGAGCTTTGGGGGGACACAGGAGACACTGAACAAAATCACTACAGGCAAAGCATCACGCAAGTCTCAACGAGTTTCAGGAGACAGAGATCAAGCGGAACAGGTCCGGCACTGTAAAATGAAATCAAAACCAATGTCAAGAACATCAACAAGTGGAAAATCCTCAAATGTTACAAAATCAAGTAACGGAATTGAACTTACAAAATAACCCTGTGGGTCAAATAAGTTTAAAAAACTGTAAACGATTTTTAACTGCATGATAATGAAAACCGGATCTATAACGTCTTGTGACAAGAAGCTACAACAGCACTTGAGGTCTAATCGTTAGCTCCAAATCTACACATTAACAGAGAAGAAAAGTGGAAAGGTAATGATCTAAGCTTTCATCTCAAGAATCGAGTTTTAACAAGCCAGTAAATTAAATCTTTAAAAGTCTCAAGGAAAAGACAATAGTAAGTGTGATACCCGCTGAAAAAGAATAGAGGAAATTAATAGAACAAAAATTTGCTTTTCACATAGTGAAATTGTTACCTCAAATCAAGACTATTTTTTTAAAAATTTTTTAATGTTTATTTATTTTTGAGAGGGAGAGAGACAGGGTGTGGGCAGGGGAGGGGCAGAAAGAGAGAGGGAGACACAGAATCCAAAGCGGGCTCCAAGGCTCTGAGCTGTCAGCACAGAGCCCGACGCGGGGCTCAAACCCACGAATCGTGAGATCGTGACCTGAGCCAAAGTCGGACGCCCAACCGACTGAGCCACCCAGGCGCCCCAAATCCAGACTATTTTTAAGGAGGAAAAAGTATAAAAGGGGGACGACATTAAAGATCTTACTGATATCAAGATCAGAGTGAAAAGATAAAATGAACAGTTCGTGAGGAAGGAATCTGACAATAGAGGACAAATCACAGGTTCCTTTATAAACGTGACTTACCAAAGCAGACACAAAAAGAAATTAAAAGTTCAAACAGTCTGAAGTCTACGAGAGAAATTAAAGTCATAATTACCCTCTGTGTTAGCTTGCTATGGCCGCCATTACAAAATACCATAGAATCAGGGGCTTAAACAACAGAAATTGATTTTCTCACATTTCTTGAGGCTAGAAGTCCAAGATCAAGGTGCAGTCTTGGTTTATCCAGGGACCTGTCTCTCTGGCTTGCAGAGAGCCATTTTCTCCAATGTGAAGATAGCTGTGTCCTTATATGGCCTTTCTTCTGTGAGTGCTCATCTCTGGGGTCTCTTGGTGTGCAAATTTCTTCCTATACACCGGTCAGATTGAATTAGCGCCCATCCTAACAGCCTCATTTTAACTTAATTTCCTTTTTAAAGTCTCTATCTCCAAGCGCAGCCACATTGTGAGGTGGGGCACTGGGGTGGGGGTGGCGGTTAGGTCTTCAGCATCTGATTCTGGGAGGGAAAGGGCGCCTGGGTGGCTCAGTCGGTTGAGCATCTGTCTGACTTTGGCTCAGGTCATGATCTCACAGTTCACGGGTTCAAGCCCCATGTCGGGCTCCGTGCTGACAGCTCAGAACCTGGAGCCTGCTTCAAGTTCTGTGTCTCTCTCTCTGCGTGTGGGTCCCTCCCCCATTCATGCTATATCTCTCCCTCTCTGTCTCTCAGAAATAAATTTAGAAAGTTTAAAAAAATGCATCTGGGAGGGAACACAATTCAGCTTATAACACCTTTTGACAAAGCAAACAGTATGCAAAAATGGCTTCACTGTTGAAACCTTAAACCATTGAGGAAGGAATAATACCATACACAAACTCTCTCAGCAAACAGAAAAAGTAAAAACATTCGTAACTCTCTTGATGAGGCCTGAATAATCTTCATACTAACACCTGACCAGGATATTACTAGAGAGGAAATTCCAGGTCAATCTATGTGTTGAACATTCTAGGTGTAAAACTCCTAAATCAAATAATAGCAATCAGATCCAGTAATATCAGTGATCCAATGAGTTGAAAGTAAAGAGGTAATGTTTGTCTTAGTAATATGAAATTTGTTTAATATAAACATCAATCACTTGAAATGTATCACAAAGAGTAAGAGAAAAAAATCAAATGATCATAGCATTTGACACAATTCAACACCCCTCATTAAAAACTTTCACCGGTCTAGGAATGGAAAGGAGATTCCTTAATCCCATGATGCATATATACAAAATCCGACATCTAACATCCTGATTATGGTAAGTATTCAACACTTTCGTCCAGATCCTGGGACCAAGACAAGCATGGTCACTCCCACCACTGCTTTCGAAGTTGTATCGGGATCTTAGCTCATAAAATAAGTTAAGGCGTAACAAAGAATTAAAGACATTGACATTGGAAATGAAGAAATAGGACTGTCATCATTTGCAGATGATGCAATTAGGTGTTTGGAAAACTCCCCAAATCTACAAATTATTAGAATTAATAAGTAAAAATAGCAAATTTGTTGCGTACAAAACCCAACATCCAAATAAATATATGTCATCTTCATACACACTGGCAAAAAAAAAAAAAAACAAGACAACTTTTTATTTATTTATTTTTTCAACGTTTATTTATTTTTGGGACAGAGAGAGACAGAGCATGGACAGGGGAGGGGCAGAGAGAGAGGGAGACACAGAATCGGAAACAGGCTCCAGCCTCTGAGCCATCAGCCCAGAGCCGGACACAGGGCTCGAACTCACGGACCGCGAGATCGCTACCTGGCTGAAGTCGGACGCTTAACCGACTGCACCACCCAGGCGCCCCAAGACAACTTTTTAAAATGTCACTTATAATAGCAAGAAAACTATGAATAACCTAATAACAAATACCGTAATAAATGTCATTAAAAAGTACAACAGTGCTACATTAATAGCTCCGAATCACTGTGCAGAGAATTTTAAAAATTGTCTAAATGAAAGGATATACCATATTCATAGATTGAAAGACACAGACTCAATGTATTTGAAATAAAATATTCAAACAGGACTTTTGGTAGAATTGACCATCTCTAAAATGCAATTTCAGGGGCTCCTGGGTGGATCAGTCGGTTAAGCGTCCAACTTCGGCTCAGGTCGTGATCTCACGGTTCGTGAGTTCAAGTCCCGCATCAGGCTCTGTGCTGACGGCTCAGAGCCTGGAGCCTGCTTTGGATTTTGGATTTTGTGTCTCGCTCTCTCTCTGCCCCTCCGTCTCTCTCTCTCAAAAATAAACATTAAAAATTTTTTAAAAATCAAAGTGTAACTGCCAGTGGAAAGGACTTAGCATAGTCAACGAAGTCTTGCATAAGAACAAATCTGGAGGATTTTTACTACCACATAACAAGACTTATTCTAAAGCTATACTGATTAAGAAAGTGTGTTACTGGGGCGCCTGGGTGGCTCAGTGGGTCGGGCGTCCGACTTCGGCTCAGGTCATGATCTCGCCCTCCGTGAGTTCGAGCCCCGCGTCAGGCTCTGTGCTGAGTGCTCAGAGCCTGGAGCCTGTTTCCGATTCTGTGTCTCCCTCTCTCTGACCCTCCCCCGTTCATGCTCTGTCTCAAAAATAAATAAACGTTAAAAAAAAATATTAAAAAAAAAGTGTGTTACTGGCATAAGGACAGATACAAAGATCAATACAACAAAATAGATATGCCTACACAAAACCACACACATGTAACAAAGTGTCACTGCAATTCAATGGGGCAAGTGATGGATTTTTCAAAAAGCAGTTCTGAGTCAACTCAACATACAAAGGAGAACAATGTGGACATTGACCTCCTCTGTAAACTATCCCCTAAACTAATTCAAGATGTATTCAAGACCTAACTATGTGAGCTAAAACAATAAATGTTATCGACGAAAACAGGAGACTGTCTTCACGAACTTTGAATTAACGAAGATTTCTGTTTAATAAGCACAAAAAGCAATGCCCATTTAAAAAAGATAGATTGGACTTCTTTCAACTTAAGAACTTCAGCACATCCAAAGACAACATTAATGGTGTGAAAAGGCACAGGGCGGGAGGAGATATTTGTCACACACACATTTGGCAAAACATTTATGTCTAGAATATGTAAAGAACTCCTTAAAATCAGTAAGAAAAAAGGCTATAGGCAGTAACTCAGATGGGGGGAATCTGGGTAATCTCCTGGGGCAACGGCTGAAAAACTAGTCACTAACACTGAGGGCGTCTTTCGAGGTGTCAGTAGGCTTCCCCTCAGGGTGATACAGGTGCATTATTTTTAATTCTCTGGGAAGGCAGAACATTTCAGCTTTAACGTCTATACAGGGTACAGCAGGTTGGCATAAGCATCTAGTTCCACTTTCTGAACCTTCCCTTACGACAGAGGCTAGAAGGTTAAAAGTACAAATCCTGGGCGCGTGGGGGGCTCCGTCGGCTAAGGGCCCGACTCTTGACTTCAGCTCAGGTCATGATCTCACGGTTCGTGGGTTCGAGCCCCATCTCGGGCCCTGTGCTGCCAGCTCAGAGCCTGGAGCCTGCTTCGGATTCTGTGTCTCCCCCTCTCTCTGCCCCTCTGCCCCTCGCACTCTCTTTGTCTCTCTCAAAATTAAGTAAACATTTTTTTAATAGTCTTTTTTTTTTTTTTAAAGTTTATTTATTTTTGGGACAGAGAGAGACAGAGCATGAACGGGGGAGGGGCAGAGAGAGAGGGAGACACAGAATCGGAAACAGGCTCCAGGCTCTGAGCCATCAGCCCAGAGCCCGACGCGGGGCTCGAACTCACGGACCGCGAGATCGTGACCTGGCTGAAGCCGGACGCTTAACCGACTGCGCCACCCAGGCGCCCCAAGTAAACATTTTTTTAAAAAAAGAAATGGGGGCGCCTGGGTGGCGCAGTCGGTTGAGCGTCCGACTTCAGCCAGGTCACGATCTCACGGTCCGTGAGTTCGAGCCCCGCGTCGGGCTCTGGGCTGATGGCTCGGAGCCTGGAGCCTGTTTCCGATTCTGTGTCTCCCTCTCTCTCTGCCCCTCCCCCGTTCATGCTCTGTCTCTCTCTGTCCCAAAAATAAATAAAAAACGTTGAAAAAAAAATTTAAAAAATAAATAAATAAAAAAAATAAAAAAAGAAATGTAAACTACTTTCTGACTGTTGTGTTTTCTCAGATTCTGTTTCTGTCTATCTGATACCCACTGATCACAGGGCCAAGTTAACCCCCGAGTTTGTTTTTTTACATCTCCTGCCATCCAGAGCCCAATACTCTGAACCACCTCCCAAACTGCTTCTAGGGGACCCGAGTAGCATTTAAGTTTTCTTGCAATGGCACCGACCTCTCCTCTCTGAGACCGGGGCACAAGTCACTGGCTGACTTGCTTTCTGCCATGACAAAAGGCTCTCGTGCCAAATTTTGAGAACCACTGCCCTGGAAAGTACACTGGTGTTGCAGAAGCCTCCAGATTTCTGCCCCGCGGTTCAGGCAACAGACGTCTGAAACCAACCATTCCAGGGGCAGCGTCCGGATTTTCTGCTTTCTCGACTGCAGAGACAACGCAGGCTCTCTGGGAGCCCATCTCCTCGGGGTTGGATTAGAGCTGGCACCTCCCTCCACCCCCCCCATCCCAAACTTTCCTAGGGGTCTGTATTCTTCATTAATCCCCTTTCGCTTACAATAGCTTCAGAGGTTTTGTTTTTGAAGGAAATCTTTAGGGACATACAACACAATGTAGTAGTGATGAGGAAAAAGACGTGAACTGTAACGACACAGCTCAAGGAAGTTTCACAAAGGGAACACACCTGTGTACCCGGGACCCCAGAATGAGAAACCCCATTCTCGGCATCCCGGGCAGGTCCTCCTCGTGGACTTTCGCAGCCACAGGTACCTTCGACCATCACCTGTCTGATTCCTAACACCACACATTTGTTTTGTCTGTTTTGAAAGCATGAAACGTGTCTGGTTTTTCGCAGGTATTTGACTTCCCTCGAACTACAGTTCCACAGGAATTTACTTAAAACGTCACAGGTTTGTTAAAAACGTGTGGACCAAATAAAAGCGTCATAATGTGACACATTACGGCAACATCTATATCACAACTTCCATTTTGCTTTAAATTTGCACTTAGTCACGTTATAAGTTGACCCGATTTGTAAACAATGACTCCGCGACTGATACTCAGTTTGATGGGAAAGGCAGTTCGGCCAATAGACCGCTCAGTTAAATACGGAGTCAGGCTCCTTTACCCCAAACCCGCCTTAATACTCCCCTCAGAGCAGTCTCCCCTCCATTAAACTGGGGGGTTTCCTAGAATTGATTTTATGTTAGGAGAGGAACCTCCTTCATCTCCCTCCCGCCCCCTTCCCTCTTCCCGTCACCTCTCTCCCCCCTCCTCCTCTTGTCTATTTAGTTTTGCCTCAAAAAAGGGACATTTATGCAAAGGAAAAAAGGCACAGAATAGCAAGATAGTCATGCCTGTCTCCCTCCCCTCCCCTCCCCTGCTCCTCCTCAACCCCCCTTCCCGCCACGCACAGACCCCTGGCTGCTGCGGGGAGCAGGACAGCCCCTCTCACATAAGGTCGGGAACACCGAGGGGCATCTCCTCAATGGAGGTGTTGCAGAAGGTCTGGGTGTCTCCAAGAGTCCCCTTGTCTTCTTCGGTCACCATGGTAATGGCCGCAGTCTATGGCCACATATGGCTTTAGCCGCCTCCACGCATACTTCAGTCCTGCGGGCGGTTTAGTGGCGCCGAAGCCCCTTCCGTCTTGGGCTCGAACCCCCTCCTCCTCCCCACCCATGCCCTCCTCCCTCCCCTCCTTGTCCTCCCTGTTTAAAAATTAGATTAAGCCCTTCTAAGCAGGATAGACCAAATCCGCTTCAAGAGTTGGGAAAACGCGGCCAGAGAAACTAACATGTAAACCTAAGAGGAAATACAGACGCTGCGGGGCGTTGGTTAAACCTGGAGAGAAAGAGCCCGGGCCTCGGCCCAACGTCAGAGCCGAGTGGGAAACAAGAGGCTTAGCAACCTGCCGGCGAGGGGATGCAGAACTCTGAGCGCCCTCCGCCCGGGGCACAAAGCCAAGGAAGCGGCCCCCCGCCTGGTGCCCGCCTAGAACTCACCGGGAACCCACCTGGAGCCCGCGTGGAAGCCCGGACTCACCCGCGACCGCTGGTGGCACCGCCGCTCCGGGTCCCGGGGGTCGGCCGCAGCGTGTCCGCGGAGCTCCCGAGGGATCGTGCGCGTCGCCGCCGCGGCCCACGGAAGCGGGGCCGTGCGCTCCCGCCCGCGGGTAGTCGTGGCCGAGCGGTTAAGGCGACGGGCTAGAAATCCGTTGGGGTGTCCCCGCGCAGGTTCGAGTCCTGCCGACTACGGCGTGTTTTTCTGCGCCCCCGCGGGCACTGCGGGGCGGCCCTGGTGACCAGGGCCCCGCTCCGTCCCTCTCGCTGCCTCCGGACTCCCGTCGTGCGGCGGCTTTTTTTAAAACATGGTCTTCACAGGCAAAACCCCGCAAAACCCACCGAGCAAGCTTTTCTCTGCGGCGACGCCGCCTGGGTTTCCTCCTGCGGGTGGCGCGCCCGGTGGCGGGGGCACAAGGCCCGGGTGCCCCGCAGACCCAGCGCGGAGGGACCCCGGGCCGTGCGCGGTTTGCGGCGCTCCCGCCGGAGGACGCCACGCGCGCCCCCCGCGCGCCCCCGCCCGGGCTGGCGGTCTCCGGGCCGCGGGCGCCCCCTGGCGGCGGGGCCTTCCCGCCGGTCCCGGGCCCCCGACCACCTGCTTGCTCCACTCAGTTCTCGTCCGTCTTCCTGCGCCTCACTGTTTTCTAGGCAACCGGATCGGATGCAAAAGAAGCGAGCTGCATGCGTCACGATGAGTAGTACAGAAGGAGAACGGTAACCCGACAGCGGGGACGATGGGGACAGGCAGCATCCTGTGCCGCCCAGAGACCTACTTCGGTGGACTCGACCTCATCTGCGTGGTGCTCGGCTAAAAGCGCACAACCTGAATTTAACTTTCGGGAAAGCATCAAACTCAGGGTGAGGGGGCGTCCTACAAAATACCTGCCCAAGTTAGGCTTTGAAGGTCAATGAGATGAAACACAAAGATGGGGGCGCTCTTCCAGACGAAAGGACTAAGGAGGCAGGACAAATGAATGTCATCTGTTTTTCTTGAAATAAAGGATTCGCACAATTGGCAAAACAGTAACAAGGTCTCTAGATCAAATAAGAGTGTTAATCCAGATTTCATAACTGTTCTGTGCTTAGGAAAGAGAACGTCCCTGGTTTTAGGAAATACACACTGAAGTATTTAGTGGTAAGGGGACATCTTGTCTGAAACACACTAGAAAAAAATTATATATGTGTAAACTTATTTTTATATATCTAGCTATTAAAAAACACATATCATAAATTAACAGCGAATATAGGTGAAGGATTTATGAAAATTCTTTGTACTATCTTGCAACTTCTCCATAAATTAGAAATTAGATCAAAATAAAAAGTTGAAGGAAGAAAAAGAAAGCAATAGAACAATTAATTTAACAATATGCTCCTTCAAATAAAAACCCAAGCACAATTTGAGCATTAGACATAACATTAGGGAAATACTATGTTTCGAAACACTCAATTAAAAAAAAAAATGTTTGTTTCTTCATTTTGAGAGAGAGCATGTGTGCAAGCAGGGTAGGGACCAAAGAGAGAGGGAGAGAGAGAATCCCAACGTGGAGCTCGAACCCATGAACCGTGAGATCAGGCTGAAATCAAGCCGGATGCTCAGCCTTGGGAGCCACCCAGGTGCCCCGGAAAGACTCAATTTTATCAAGATGACAACTATTTCCAAATTGATCAATAGGTTCAATAAAATCCAATCAATCTCTATGTATTGTATGGAAATTAACTCACTGCTTTAAAAACACATTTGGAAATGCAGAACAACTTAAAAAACAAGAAGCTATTGAAGAAGATAGCAAAGTTGGAAGACTGATACCATATGTGTATATATATATATATATATATATATATATATTCAAGACATATGTAATTACTTATAAATCCATACTAATTAAGACAGTGTGCTCTTGGTTATTATATATGTAAATACTAAAACATTGTCTTCTTATAGTTATTTTAGAGAAAGAGTGAGAGTAGGGGAGAGGGGCAGAGGGAGAGTAGGAAAGAATCCCAAGCAGGCTCCACACTCAGCTCGGAGCCCCATGCGGGGCTCCATCAGATGACCCCAGGATCATGACCTGAACCAAAATGAAGAGTCAGCCACTCAACTTATTGAGCCATCCAGCGCCCCCATTATCTTCATTATCTGTGTCAACTTGGCCAGGTTGAACTACATTCCCCAGAATTCCCTTTTCTATGTGTTTCTGATTGGATGGTCCCCAGGAGACATTCTTGGGAGAGATTTGGAGGAAGAGGTCAAGTAGCAGCCATCTTGTTGCTCATTCTAACTCATCTGCTGACTTACCTCCTCAGGAGGCAGAGCTGGGTCTGCCGCTGCCCCCCACCCTCCCTTCCCCTGCACCCTCCTTCAGCCTCCCTCTTTCCCGGATCACATGTGTGCGTTTAGCCCTAAATGAAGGGCCCTGGCTTCTGCAGGACATCTGCACCACCAAGTTCTGAGGCAACCAAAGCTGACACAGATTTCAGTCCGTCCGGTGGGATCCAGTTCATGCTTGTGGGTTCCAGCTTGTTCTAATCTTACCCACTTTTTATCTGTCTTCCCGTCTGGGTCAAACTGCCCTGGGGGGTCTGAGCTTCAGCACTTCAACATTTATGTGGACTATTCAACCGGCTTCTACAAATCTACATGTGTACACATGTATCTGTCTATCTCTAGGTATCGATACCTGTATATGAAATTTACATAACCATCCTTAGGTGGGGGGGGGGGGTCCGCTTCTGCCATTGAACACTGACCGCCCTTATTTTTTCATGGTCTTGCACTAAGCGTTAACCCTCACGTGTTGACCAGGAATACATTTAGTTGTCGAAATGTCTGCATTCAAGAAGACGGTCACGGAAGAAAAAGATGATTAAGCAACCACACAAAGGAATGGGCGAATACCCCGCCAAGATTTAAAGTCAGATCGGTGGGCTGGAAGCGGCCAGCGCCAGAGGGACTTGTGATCTGCAGCATTGTGGAACACCTGAGACCAGACATATTCGTCCACCTTAAACTGGAAAACAGAATACGGTATACAACACAGTGTTCTTCAGACAGCAAGCGACTTCAGACGGTGACTAACGCGGATACCTGGGAGAAGAAAAACGGATGAGAAAAAAAGCACCCACCTTACTGCTGGAAAACAGATCAAGAGGGACATTTCATGATGGTAAAGGGGTAAATACTTCAGGACACAACACCCCTACATCTGTATACAATTAATAACAGTTTCAAAATACATGTAGCAAAATCCGAGAAACTGCAAAGAGAAAGAGAAAAATTCCTCAAATACAGTTAAAGATTTTAACACTTTCTTTCAGTAATTGGTAGAACACAACGGTCAGGAAAGTCAGTCAGAATATGCCAGATTTGAACAACATTATCAATGAACTTGACCTAATTAACATTTATCGAACCTTCTATCCAACAACAAAATATACTATACTCAAGAAACATTGACTACTCACCAAGGCAAATTGTATTATGGGCTATAAGACAAATCTTGGTAAGTTTAAGAGGATGTGAAATCATGGAAAATATGTTCTCTGATCATGACAGAATTAAACCAGAAATCAGTAACGGAAATTAAAGACAATACATCTAAATAACCCACAGGTCAAATAATATATCACAAGGGAAATTTAAGTTTTTTATTAAGAAAATAAAAACAAGGGGCACCTGGGTGGTTCAGTCGGGTAAGCGTCCGACTTCAGCTCAGGTCATGACTTCACGATTCGTGGGTTCGAGCCCCGTGTCGGGCTCAGGGCCTGGGGCCTGCTTCAGGTTCTGTGTCTCCCTCTCTCTCTGCTCCTCCCCTGCTCACACTCTGTCTCTCAAAAACAAAGATTAAAAAAATTTTTTTAAAGAAAGTAAAAACAAAACATAAAACACCTACAGCTGAAGCTTTGTATAGAGAGCAATTTATAGCAAGAGATGCTTATATTATAAAAGTTCTTAAATCAGTGAATTATAGTCCACCCCAAGAAACTAGAAAAAGTGAACCTGAAACTAATATAACACTGTGGATTAGCGATACTGGAATTAAAATTTAAAACTTAATTTAAAAAAAAAACTAGAAAAAAAGAAGAGCAAATTAAATGCAAAATAAGCAGAAAGAAATATTAAAGAGAAAAGCAAAATTCAACTAAACAAAACAGAAGAACAGAGAAAATCAGTGAACCCCAAAATCTGGTTATTTGACAAGTTGAATAATATTGACAAATCTCTACCAGACTGATCTGGAAAGAAGTCACATATTACCAATACCAGGAAAGAAAGAGGGAACCAGATTCTGCAGACAATAAAATAATGTTATGAATAATATTACGTCAATTAATGTGATAAATTAGGTCAAATGGATCAAACTACAGCTCACTCAAGAACAACTAATCTAAGTTGCCATCAATCTATTTAACATAGAATTTGTCATTAAAAACCTCACAAAGGAAAATCCAGGCCAATAAGGAGCTTTACTGGTGCACTGTACTAAACCTTTAAAGAAGGAAGAACACCATGTCCACATAAACTTTTCCAAAAGTTAGAAGAGGAGGGAGCACTTTTCCTGTTCGTTTTATGAGGTCAACGTTACCCTGATATCAAAACCAAATGACAGTTGAGAAAAAATATCACAGACCAATATTCCCCATGAAAAGAGTTGCAGATATCCTTAACACATTTTAGCGAATTCAATTAAGTAATATTTTTACTTTTTTTGAAAGAGAGAGAGAGCGTGGGTGTGGGAAAGGGACAGAAGGAGAGAGACTCTCCAGCAGGTTCCACATGGGACTCAATCCCATGTCTCTGGGTCAGATGCTCAACCGACTGAGCCACCCAGGCACCCAAATCAAGTAGTTTTTAAAAAGCATGATATGCCACGACCAAATGGGGTTTATCCACGAGACCCGAAAAGTGATTATTGCTTTTCAGTTCTCAAGGGGGTCATTTCTCGTGTTTCTCCCCAAGGAAACACGAAGACTGGATGCTTTCATTCCAACATTCAGTAGTCCTGTGGATTCATGAACGTCTCTTACCTGCACATTTTTCTATTTGTACACGTGGGTGTTGGCACTTCGTGGGACTGTGCTGAGGGTTCAATGGAGTTACCAATCGGAAGTCATTTTCTAGAAGATGAAATACGTAGCCCGTAGATCCTTGCCTTATTTCCACCAGATCAATTTCCATGCCACACCTCTCCCTGTTCCTTCAAACACATGACAAGTGATACAGAATCATCCTATAGTTTGAGAGGACGTGTGGGGACCCTTTACATCCAAGTACAAAGAAATGCATATACTTGGCCTGAAAATTTGAAAGCGAGAGAAAAGCTGAAAGCAGAAAATGAGGCTAGCTACGATTCCAACACACACAGGGAAGTCAGCATTCGGTGTTTTGTTGACACATGTCTAGTTGTAGTTGTTGCTGTTTCTGCTGTGTGTGTGTGTTCGGACACACACAGGGTTTTTAACGTAAGGGTACGCAGTGGCATATTGATTTAAACCTGGCTTTCCATTTTCATATTTTCCGGTAATATAAATAACGCAGAGAGCAATGCTTCCTATGAAAAATTTAAGGAAAACAAAAGTGATCGAAATAGATAGCTACCCTCACTTCACCGCACATCTTTGCTCTCTTGTTAGATTGGCGGGTGTCCCGTGAGATTTTTTTTTTTTTTAATGTACTTGCTTAATTTGGGGTTTCACTTTCTATACATGGGGACTATGTGTACGTGCTGTTATGGGTACTAAGGTTCACACGCATTTTCCAAGTAGAACGACGAGGATCTAATTCTTTACGGGCTACCTGGTGCCCTGAGATCGGGCCGGCGTCACCGTCCTGCCTTCCTGGCCAACGTGCCGCTTCCATGGTTCTGCAACGACAACGTTGCGGCGGCCTTGGTGACCACGCAAAGCGGCTGTTTCTGCCCCGTTTCCTCGGTCCGAGTGGAGGGTTCACGGAAGCCACGGCGTCTCCCACTCCCGGGACCCCGGAAGGGCAGGGGTTCAAAGGCCGCGGGGTCAGTGGGGGCCGTTCCAGCGCGGAGAAAGCAGACCCCGGGTGCGACCCCGCGCGGGCCCAGGCTCAGACCGCCGCCTCGTGCCGGACTCGCTGGTCTGCTGGGAACACTGACGCTCCCGCGGTGAGGACTCTGCTCCCCGCGCTCCCGACCGCCCGGGCGGCACGAGAGGTCGGGCCCTCTTAATCTGTACCGTTTTACAGGCCAGCCCCCCATTCTCCCCGCGGGTTCGCGTTCCGCTCACCGGGCCAGCCGAGCGGTGCACCGGGCCCCGCGAGCCGGGCTTGGGCGCCGCGCTGTCTACGACTTGAAAAAAGCGGCCGAGCGTCGTGTAGTCGTGGCCGAGTGGTTAAGGCGATGGACTAGAAATCCATTGGGGTCTCCCCGCGCAGGTTCGAATCCTGCCGACTACGGCGGCTCCTTTTCCCGCGGGCGGGCGGGCGGGCGAGCGGGACACCCCCAGCCTTTTTTTTTTTTTTTTTTTATCAAAGCCCGGGAGCCCCGCGGAGGGGGCGCGGCTGTGCCGAGGGCGCAGCAGGTGCGGGGGTCTCGGGGACGCGCCGCGGGCGTCCCCGGTTTCGGGGCACCTCTGGAGCGGCCCGGGGTCGCCGCTTCGGCCGCCTGCGTCCCCCAGCGCGGCGGAGCAGCCCGGCCGGGGAGCGGGCGCCGTCGGGCCGGCAGGGCGGGCGGGGTCGCCGGCAGGGGTCGCGGGAGCGAGCCGCGCGCCGCCCTCGGGGCCCAGAGCCCGCGGGCGGCGGGGGTTGGCTTTATGGGATCCGCAGGACGCCGTCACCGCGTCCTCCTCGTTAGTATAGTGGTGAGTATCCCCGCCTGTCACGCGGGAGACCGGGGTTCGATTCCCCGACGGGGAGCACGGAGCATCCTTTTGCGTCCACACCCGCCTGTTTTGGAATCCCTGGCCGCCCGGAGAGCTGCGGAGCTCGACCCGGTTGGCGACCGTGAGCGGCGGGGACCGGGAAGCGCTCTCCCGCCGCCGCGGCTCCTCCGGGCGCACCTGCCTGATAGAAGACGCGGTCCAGGACGCAGAAGCCCGCGCGCCGTCTTGACCTTGTTCAATCAGCCTCTGTTAGGGGGAGCGCTCCGTGCCGGTTGGCGAGTCCGGGCAAGCTTCAACGGCGGACCGCAAGAGAAGTTACGACAGAGAAGTTCATTACTCACAGGTGGTGGAGGAAGGGCGCCCACGCTTCAGAGCGCCGCGTCGGGAGGTCGAGGCAGACAGAGCAACCCGACCTGCCTTTATTAGGGCCCGTGAGTGCAGTGCTCTGGGGGGCTCCAGGGCTAGGGCTGGACTGGCCGGTTCGAACCAGAAGAGGGGTCTGGGTGAGCTCCACAGGGCTCTAATCTAAGGAGAGCGCAATGTCATGGCCCTGGGAGGCAGGGGAGACTTGATCACGAGCGCTTCGGGGACGTCATGGCAGGAACGTACATTTGCTGTGACCCTGCGGGCTGCTGTTGTAGGGCACACACCTGTACGAGGGCCTGGTGTCCCTTTCCCGTCCCTGCGGGCCTCGGCCCAAGAACGTGGATGCTGAGACCGCAATCCCCCCGGGGTAGCCTAGCTGGGCTCTCCATACACAGGGATGCGAATAAGAAAAATAAGTAGGAAACACACAGTCTAACAGAAAGATGGGCAAACGTCCAACGGGTCCTTCACAGAAGAGGGCATCAAAGTAACCAATAACCTCACCAGAAAAAGTGACAAGTAAAACTAGATTCCACTACTACATTCGTTAGAGTTCTCCAGAGAAAGAGAACCGATCGGACGTGTTTCTAGAGAGACAGAGATTTATTTGGAAGAGTTGGTCACAAGCTTATGGAGGCTGGTAAGTCCAGAATCTCCAGAGCGGGCAGCGGGTCGGTGACCCAGAAGAACCCAGGCAGCCGGGCAAGTCTGAAGGCTGTCTGCCGCCTGAATGCCTTCTTGCTCGGGAAGTCAGTCTTTTGTTGGATTTATGCCCACCCACGTGATGGAGGGCAATCTGCTCTGCTCAGAGTCCACCAATTTCCACGTGAATCTCATCCAAAAACACCCTCACAGAAACGTCGCGGAGACACAGAATAACGACTGACCACACGGCCCAGCAGGTTGACACGTAAAATTAACCAGCACAACTGTTTGCCCATTAGAAACGTTCAAATGAAATAACAGAAGACAAGGATGTGGACTCTCATTTGTGGGCACGCAGAGGGGTTCGATTACTTGCAAAAAGTACTTTGGCATCACAGGACTAAAGCTTGAACATACACACTTACAGCGGTTCCACAATTCCATCCCAGACGACATCTGCCCGGCAAAACCCCCGACTGCTGTTGCCTTGAAAGACACGCACAAGAATATTCACGGCAGCACTGTTGTGGCCCAAACTAGGAACATTCCAGATGCCTCCGTGGAGGAGGTGGACTTTAAGAAATGCCTTGAGGGGCGCCTGGGTGGCGCAGTCGGTTAAGCGTCCGACTGCAGCCAGGTCACGATCTCACGGTCCGTGAGTTCGAGCCCCGCATCGGGCTCTGGGCTGATGGCTCAGAGCCTGGAGCCTGTTTCCGATTCTGTGTCTCCCTCTCTCTCTGCCCCTCCCCCGTTCATGCTCTGTCTCTCTCTGTCCCAAAAATAAATAAACGTTGAAAAAAAAATTTTTAAAAAGAAATGCCTTGACATCTGGGGCTGATTTTCAAGAGTGGTGAAGGGGTGTGTGTGTGTGTGTGTGTGTTGGCTTTTTGTTTCATTTTGTTCCTCTACAAACAAAAGGTCTGTTCCTACCTGGACCTTTCCTTTCCACTTTCTTCTGCATGCAAATCAGAACACGGAGCCTTTGAGTTTATACTTTGTTTCCCGAATCAACCATAAGGCCCAGGTAAGTGTCCTTGGTCCCCAGATGTGCAGGAGAAGGTAGGAAGAGAGGGCTGGGACCAGAGAACTCTCCCCTGGAGTCTCTAAGTTGTAAGGTGGAGATACTGAACCCGGTGAGTGCTGGCCAGAGACTGTGCTGTTAGGTTTGGGAGTTTTTCTCTAACTGACCTGATTTCCACTTTTTTAATTTTTAATTCCCACTTCTTTCCAAAACTTGCAAATGCGATACTATGACACACTCAATGGATAAAGTGTATCAGACCTCGATGTGCAAGAGAAACTCTAAGTTCAACTTCTTCGTGTATCATGTTATCTGTCAATGTCATGGTAATACCATAGTAAGAGTAATTCCACAGGCACTCACGTTCCAAAGATAAGACGATTGACTACCCCGGTCATTTACTTAGTTTACGTCCTCAGACCAGTGTCACCACAGATCTCCATCAGTAATTTTGCTCTAAAGTCATCCTGTGACGAATCCTGGCCCCTAAAGCTCCTATAAGTCTCCTTCCCTCACTCCCCTCTTTGAGACACTGAGACTCTTCCAGTCTGAGACTCTAACTTGCGGAGTAAGTTTAATACACCCAGTTTGCCAGAATTAGCAGGCTTTTTCCCTGATGGTTTTTGGAGGGGGCTCCACGTGGACTTTGTTCTTACCTTCAAACTAGAAATATCCACTTCTTGTGGTTCAACCAACTTTTCCCACTCTTGGGCCCTGGAATTTTCAGGTTGAGAAGGTTTAATGGGTGCAGAGCTCTTTATAAACCGATCATTCATATGAAGCCACAATAACAATCGGTCACTATCACTCAAAAACAGGTAAAACCTCATTGCTGTTGAATGATCCGCCCTACACTTGGGCTAACAAAACACTTAACACACAGTGGGTAACAACTCATACTCCCGGCCAACCACTTAGATTTATCTATGGAGGCAAAAATCTGAATAAGAGAGTCAGGCAGTAACATTAATTTCCAAGTGTAGACAACAGCAGTGAAAGCAAGCTGAGCTGCCCCCACACCTGCACCAACGTCTGGCTCCCTGGGTATAGACACAAACCCAGACAGAGTTCAAACTCAGTCCTGCCACTTACTAGCTGCGTGACCTTGGCCAACTTATTTTACTCCTATGGGTGTCCCTTTCCAGATTTTTAAACTGAGGATATGAATACAATTCACTTCACACGAATGTTGTAAGGACCTTACGTGCTAACATACACAAAGCGCTTGGAGATTTGTATGTAATGGGCGCTTGATAAATACCAGCTGATATTAACGTCATTCCTACGTGTGAACTACACCAGGATTGAGTTGCTGGCCACTAACCCTGCAATATTTGTGAAAAGTGACTTCACAACTGCATTTAAGAAAGTCCTTGCTCTAGTTAGCATTTGACTGTGCACTGTTGGGCGACTCAATGTCGGGTTTCCTTATCTGTAAAATGGGACTTATGTTACCTACATGATAGGGCTACGGGATTAAATGAGCTAACGCAGGTAATCCCAAATTCAGTGCTTGGGACATAGTAAGGATTCAAACACTGGTAGCTGTTAGAGCAAATACTGCTTTATAAAGCCTGAGTTCCCTAGAGCAGACGGTAGCAAGGAAAACACCTCGTCTCCAGAAGATGGGGGTCCGACTTTGCTGCCCAGCGACCCCGAGTTGGCTATGAGCCATAACCGTGGAAAAAGAAACGGCCTTCCTCAAGTCAAGACGTCCACACCCTCACAGATTTACTCACCCCTTTGCGACTGTTTGGCATCGGAGGAAGAGGTTATGAGACCCAGAGAAATGGGTAGCAGGGTAGGCAGGGCGACCAGGGGACCCGGACGCCAAGGGCAAAACCGTAGCCGGCAGGATTCGAACCTGCGCGGGGAGACCCCAATGGATTTCAAGTCCATCGCCTTAACCACTCGGCCACGACTACCTGCTGACGGCCGCCTCCTGCCAGCGATTTTGAAGGCGGGCCACCTCGCGGCACCAGGCCGTCCTGCGCCTGCCTGGACGCGCCGCGACGCCGAGATGCCACGCGGGGAGGGAGGCTCGCTGTGCGGGAGTCGGGTCTGCGTCCACGCGAGGCCTCTCAGTCTGGGGTGCGGGGGTCACCCGGCAGCAAAGGGAATCGGGCGGCGCGGGTGGGATTCAGGGAAGACTGTCCGTGCCCGGAGTCCGCTCCCTCGTCACCGCCGGCCGCGCGTCCGCGGGGTCTCTGCGGAGCGGGCGGTGGTCCCGGCGGCCTCGGATGTGCAGGTGCCAGTGGCCTTGGGAGCGCGCCGGGAGGACTCCGAGTTGCTGGCGTCTGCTGTCGGCGCCCGCCACTAAAACCTCAATACCTCGATGGCCTTCACCTGCTTTGCGCTTTCCTGCTTTCCAAGAACAGGTTGAAACCCGACGGGAGCGCGGGTGCGGTGGGAGGGGCGGGAGGGAGCAGGTGCAGAAGACCACCCGGGAGGGGGGTCCCTGCGCCTCGCCTGCCCCGGGAGGGAGGCCCCTTGGATGGGGAGACGCAGGTCGGACGGGGAGGACCCTGTGCACCTCCCTTAACACACGGGCGGTGTGAGCGCGGCCGCATCTGGCTCGAGTAATAGGATTGTCCCCGCGCGCAGAGACTGCCTTCAGCGGCACCCCGTGGAACCGGGTTCTTCTCTCAGTGCAGAATTTAGGGACCACAGGGGTGAGAACTGGGGATTGAAGTGCTTTGTCAAAGCTCCCTCACAGCACAGTCACCAGACTTGAGAGAATTCCCTGCGCGCCCGAGGCCCTCAGGCTCCCGCGTCTGTTCTCACTCAGGGCGGGCGGAGGGACAGGTGCTCCCGCAGTGGGTCCAAGGCTGGCGCCCAGGAAGATCCGCTGAAATCCTGTCCCCCCTCCCACCTATGAATGTGACTATTTGAAAAGAGTCTTTGCTGATGCCATCAAGTTATTAAATGAGGTCATTGTGGATTAGGTGGGGCCCTAAATCCAATGATAGTGTCCTTATAAGGAGCAGGAGATTTGGAGGCACACGGGGACACAGTCCACGTAAGGGGGAGGCAGAGGTTGGAACAAAGCGGCTGCCAACCTAGGAGGCCAGCGGAGAGCCATGAAAGAGGTTCTCCTCGGTCCCTCTAGAAACACCAACCTTGGAGACACCGTGCATTCGGGTCTCTGGACTCCGGAGCTGTGAGAAGATACATTTCTGTCGCTTTAAGCCACTCACTTTCTGGTAATTTGTTAGGGCAGTCCTGGGCCACCAAGCCAGCTCCCTTCCCGGGGTGCTTGGAACAAGATCCTTGTTCGGGACTCGCTCCCACATTCCACCGCGGAAGCCCACACAAATGGCTAACCTCCTTCCACGGCAAACTTAGTTTGGAGCAAACTCTCCTAGGGAAAGAACCCAAACTAAAAGAAATTATTTATGTGCAAAGACACTTGTGATGCTGTTAGTTATAATTAAAGCATTTCCAAAAATGGGAGGGGGTGATGGTATAGCTTAGGCGTTTGAGGGTTGTGGGTTATTTCTTTCCTTGTGTTTTTCATGAAGTACACATTATGACTCAAGTGTTTTTAAAGTGAAGAAGCAGAAATCGTGACTTTATTGCTGGAGCCAGAAAGATGTATTCTCCAGGTACAAGGCTTCAGTATCACTCAGTAACCAAACGTTGGCTCAAGGGGTCATTGTCCAGAGGGACTGCTTGTCCACCATGGCCGTGAAGTCCGGTTTTCCTGGGAAGGAAGGAAGCACAGAGAGATTAAGTGTCCGGCCCCAGGTCGCAGAGCTAGCAGGAAAAAGCCACTGAGTGGCTGCAGCTAGGAAATGTGTGTTCACTTGAGAGAGGATTTAGTGCAGAAAAGTGCCATGTTCATTTTGGGTTTTGTTGGTTTTTTTTAATAGACGTTGTCAATCCAGTTGGCTTTTAAAACTCAATATTGGGCAAATAATCATAACAATTGATAATAATAGTAATAATAATAATAATTTGAGAAATAATTTGGGAGATTGAAGTCCTAAAGTCGCCACGAAGGTGAGGCTGGTGGCCGCAGAGACTGCCACGCTGATGTGCAGATTCTGAGAATTAGTCCTCAGCGAACGAACGTCTAGGTTTGTTTTGAGGAGGGCGTTTGTCTCCTTGGGCCACGGCAGAATCAGCGCCGAACAAAAACCGCCAGAATGCTCTGGAACAGATGAGCTCCGTGTTTGCGAAGCATTTGCAAAGCAAGGTCTTCTGCTCTTGGCCTTGTTTATTTAGGAAAAGGTGTTTATTATTAATTAAAATAGACCCGTTGTTCAACAATGCAGCTGGAGGGGGGCACGCGTCCAGGAGGGCTGGGGCAGCTTTGTAAGGTGCCCTGCTCCTGGGCCCTCCACCTCATCGCCCCCCGTCGCCCCGTGGATTTCACGCAGAGTCGAAAGTGATCCCTGTGGGCCTGGAGCCAGGGTCACCCTAGCGGTCGTCATGGGGATGAAACTTGAACTTGGCGCGGTGAAAAGGATGAGAGACACGAACCTCCCTCCCGTGTGAGGGTGCAGGCAGGAAACCGGCCCTGAACCAGCTGCTCGGAAGATACGGGAGACCACTCAGACCCGCCCCCCCTCCATGCCACAATTTTTTCTCATCTACGCGTAATCACAATGAAACAACTTGGAAACTACTGCCACTTGGGGACTAGAAGGGCGTTTGTGTGTGTGTGTGTGTGTGTGTGTGTGTGTGTGTGTGTGTGTGTGACTCTCTGTCTCTCTTCGTGAACGTGCACGTACAGAGGTGGATGAAAGCCACGTGCACACAGCAGTGATTCCTCACGCGGAGAACATGCTGGGACCCCACACACAGGTCTGGAAATAGATGCAGCCCCCTCCCGCCCCATCCCAGTCAACAGATTACGGAATATGTTTTGGGTTGAAATGATCATCCTACTCTGTGTAGTTTTCTGTCCCTTCTGATATATCCCACTTCGTTTATTACCCTGTCCTTTTATGTTCCCCCTTTTATATCTTGTCTGCTTTTGTGTTGACTGAACAGTTCTATGTTATTCTATTATTTCCTCTCTACCAACATGCAAGTTGCATGTTCTTTTAATTTTTCTTTCAATGGTGAGCCTAGAGATCACCACATATAGTCCTGACCCAACAGTTCTTAGTTACCATCTTTCCAGACAATGCAAAGGACTTAATGTTAGAAAAATTTAATTCTATTCATTCCTCTCTTGATTTAAATGCCATTGTTTGCGTGCACTTAATTTTTTTAATGTTTATTTATTTTGAGGGGGAGAGAGACAGAGCCTGAGCCAAGAAGGGGCAGAGAGAGAGAGGGAGACACAGAATCTGAAGCGAGCTCCCTGATGTGGGGCTCGAGCCCACGAACAGTGAGATCATGACCTGAGCTGAAGTCCAAGTCCATCCAGCGTTTAACCAACTGAGCCACCCAGGGGCCCCTGTTTGTGTGCATTTAAATTCTACATTCATTTTCTCCTCTAGAAGACATTCGTATTGTTTTATTCAGTCAATATTCGCTTTAATTTGATGATAATGTTCCATTTTTATTTGTATTTTCTGCATCTTCCTCTGAGATCCTTTCTACTTTATGTCTTAATCTTCAGGAAGCAGCTGGAATATGGTTTATGAGATAGCTATGACTGGGGGGAACAGTGCCTCTGTGAGTGGACAGGAAAAAGCCCAAGGAAACTAGGTTTATTTTGTTTTTAATTTAAAAAAATGTTTATTTGTGAGAGAGAGAGTGTGAGAGGAGGAAGGGCAGAGAGAGAAACAAAATCTCAAGTAGGCTCCACACTGTCAGCACAAAGGGTGTGCTGATGCAGGGATCGAACCCATGAATCCATGGATTGTGAGATCATGGCCTCCGCCAAAGTCAGATGCTCTGACCCATTGTGCCACCCAGGCTCAGGCCTAGAAACTAGGTTTAAATGACACAGGATTTGGCAAACTCACTGACAGTCAAGAGAGAAAAAGCTGTCGGGCACCTGCCTTCCATTTACATGCCAATTTCTTTACCGATTCCTGGAGAAGGTCAGAATGTAAGGGGTCTTCTCAGAGAGGACGCAGTAGAGGTGCGATTGCCCCATGACAAAGATGAGCCCGTCTCCCCTTCCGTCCCCATTCCATCTGACCTACTTATGTGTGAGTCCCCAGACTGCATTCTCGGGAATCTGCACCCCAACAGCCCCCTGAGAACCAGTCCAGCTAGTATTTGGGCTTCAGTCACAGATACAACTTTGACCTCATTCGCAAGACAAAGATTAATGAAAATTTTAGTCACAATTAAAAGGTGGTTCTCCTTCAGCAGTGTGATGCTTCATTTCTACTTAGAGAATTTGTTTTTATTCAGTTAGAGATCAGGTTAGGTGACATAAGAGAATCTCCAGATGCAGAATATTCATAGCCTGGGGTCCATGAACACCTGGAATAGTTTGCAAAATGATATATGTATGTATCTAGGGGCACCTTTGTGGGAAAGAGGCTTCCCAGATTTTATTTGATATGATCTGGAAGCAAGAGGCAAAAGAAATATACCAGGAATCTTTGCTCTACTGAGTTCTTTATCTTGGGAAAGAAGAGAAGAATTTTTCAGCAGCATTTTGTTGGGGGAGAAGATATAAGATGCCTGTGAATGAGCACGAACATTTTAAACCAATTCTCAGGGACTGGTACCAGCCCCCATACCTTCTCTGATGTGGGACTGACCTCCGTCTTGCAGGAACTTGGCGATTACTTACTCTCAGGAAAGATGGTTCGCTCCGTCCTCAGCCCTTCAGCTTGACAGTCTGGGATCGCTTCTGTCCCCTACCGTCCCCACCTTGGTGGGGGGGGGGGGAGGATCTCCTCCGCGACAGCAGGGAGCCTTGCTGCTGAGAAGCTCAGGAAAGGGGGAGCCTCGGCCGCCCGCCGGGGGAGCCGCTGCACCTGCGTCTGCGCAGCCGGGCGGGGGCGGCCGGGCCCGGATTGGCGGTGGGGGGCGAGCTGCAGAAAGGGCAGAGGGCGACAAAAAGCAGGACCTGTCTCATCTGTCCCTAGAAACCGATTTGCTTCTGAATTTTGCGCCGAGAGCCCGGTGCGCGCGAGGAAAAGCCTGCGTCAGGAGGCAGGCTGATACCTGCCCAGGGCGCAAATGTCAGCTTTTCCGAGGAACCTGAGCCACAAATGGGGATGCATCCTGTCGGGAAGGAGAGCTGTCCGCGACAGCGGCTGTGGGGTTCCATGGTGTAATGGTTAGCACTCTGGACTCTGAATCCAGCGATCCGAGTTCAAATCTCGGTGGAACCTAAGTATTTTCATCCTTTTTTTTTTTTTTTTTTTTTTTTTTTTTAAGTTTTCTTTTTTAGGAATGATCGTCAGGGAGTCCCCGGTTCACATGAAACCCAGAGTGTGATCTAGAAGGGGAAGATGACACGAACTCTTGTGTGGACCCCACTGCCTCCCTGCCGTCTTGTTCGGAGTGCAGAACCACCTCCCTCTTTCTCCCCATTTTCCTCTCCCACCTAACAGATATTCTGTGACGCTCATAACTTTGAGTTGAGTTGAACTTTTCCGGATTGATTGCTCTATAAAATGCCCTGAGCTCACTTGGTGCAGGGTCAAAAGGATGCGACAGAATTGAGGGAGAAAAGAGATCCTCTTGAGCACAATACTTTTCTGCCCAGAGAGAATGAGGCTTCATAATGTCCAGTAGGTACAATGACCAGACTTCAGAGGTGTTTCATTTTCCACGGAGAAATGAAGACTTGTGAAAATCTATTCATACTTTAAATAAAGGATTTCTTGAACTGTCTCAGATATTTGAACACCACTGGATGATGCCCATGTAAACTTGAAGCACTGTGGACAGAGCAAATAAAGACTCAGATACATTTTCTAAGTACTTCCGCGGTGTTCCTTTGGTCATTTCCATGACATTGATCCACCGCACAGAATTGCTGTCGGTGACGAATTTGTTCCAGAGAAATCACGGGGCTTTCAGACTGCATCCTAGGACATCTCTGCGTTTTATTTTCATAAAACTGAACGTTCTGATTGGAAGCTGGTTGTTTTTCTGGTGAATGTCTGCGTATGCCACAAGTTCAGGCAAGACAAGGAAGTTCCCGAGATCCTCAAGAAGTAATCCCAAAGTGCTTTCCTTACTTTTATTTCATCTATTGCCTTCCTAAAAACGGTATATATACTTTTTCACTTAATATTTGCTAATGGGTATAAGCTTTTCATATGCCCTTTTTATTTTTTTTTTTATTTTTATTTTTTTAATTTTTTTTTTCAACGTTTATTTATTTTTGGGACAGAGAGAGACAGAGCATGAACGGGGGAGGGGCAGAGAGAGAGAGAGACACAGAATCGGAAACAGGCTCCAGGCTCCGAGCCATCAGCCCAGAGCCTGACGCGGGGCTCGAACTCCCGGACCGCGAGATCGTGACCTGGCTGAAGTCGGACGCTTAACCGACTGCGCCACCCAGGCGCCCCCATATGCCCTTTTTAAAAGTTTATTTATTTTGAGAGCTAGAGAGAGTGCGAGCAGGGGACAGGCAGACAGAGGATCCCATGCAGGCTCTGCACTGCCAGCACAGAGCCCGATGTGAGGCCGGATCCCATGAACCATGAGATCATGACCCGAGCCAAAATCAAAAGTCAGAAACTTAACTGACTGAGCCACGCGGGCGTCCCTAAAAATTGCATATTTTAATTTCAAGATACAGAGTATCAGGCTATAAATGATCTTATGGGTCTTACTCTTTGACTTAATAACATATTGCTAAAATTAATTGTTATTTTTGTTGCAAGTAGCTGCCATTCATTCAGTCATTCGTTCACTCCTCCTTTCATGCATAATACTCTACTGCGTCGATATACCGCAGTTCGTTCATCCATCTTTTTGTTAATGGGCAACTCACATAATTATACATAATATGAATTTGGTTTTGACTTAGGTCAGCTCTGGGGTCATGGGAAATTGAAACTGTTTTAGGGCAGAGAAAATCCACAATTCGATAACCACGCATTTAGCTGGAATTTATAACTTCCAGCTGTCATTCCCTCCCTCCAAAGGCTTAGGCACAGTAATAATCACTCGCCCTTCTATATTATACTACCCCGTTCTCCTAATTACTCATAATGCCTTAATTCCTAGAGTTCACTGCCAGCAGAACTATGTCTCCAGGTACAGTAGGCTATTACTGGCGCGAACAGCTTAAATATCTACCTACACTTACTGTTTCCGGGAAGCAGTTCTGCATAAGACTTTTGCCATCTGTTTCTTTCTTCTGAAGGAAGAGATCTTGCTTTCAGACATCTGATTGGCAAACCTGAGGGCGCAGGCCTGTCTTCTAGCTGCACGGGAGGCTGGGGACTGAGTTATGGCTGCCGTCTTGAGCATGCGCAGTTCATAGCTAGGCGTTTCTTCCTAACCTATGAAGTCTCCGCCATATTAGTGCACTATGTTCAGCAATATGATTGTCACCTACTATTCCTTTTTCTAACTTGCCCAACTTTTCTTCTCCCAGTAGTTTTCTCATCTGTCATGATTCATTAGCAGAATATATTCTAAAGAAGGTTATTAAGCACAGCAAATAGAATTACATCATTAAGAAGTAAATTATGAAAAAGATCGCTTTTAATAAATAATAAAAAAATAAAATCAGAGAGGGGAAATTTATTCATTGATACTAAAAGCTCAAATATATAGTTTCAACAGTAGAGACAACAAAAGTGAGAGCAAATGAATGAACAAGAAATTGGAATAACCGAGTGGTATACAAAAATTATAAAGAACAACATTCAGAAACACACGAGAAAATCTAAATAAGCAGTGAATGCATAAGACAATATCATTAGTAATTACTACCTTTTCAGGTGTAGTAACAAAATGAAACTAAAATTATAGACAGCAATGATATAAGAAATGGGACATTGTGATCAGGGTCAAATTAGAGTTATTTATTATGAGAAAAGATTAAACACAAAGTTCATTGAAGTCATAAATCAGGCAAATGATAAATGACTGTAAAATCAGTGTTTGTCTGAGTCCCTTGCCGAAGCCACACAATACCCATTTGTAACAAGGGATATTAAATGCTAGGATTAAAAGAAAGGAAGGAAGGAAGGAAGGAAGGAAGGAAGGAAGGAAGGAAGGAAGGAAGAAAGAAATATTATTGAAAAAATCAATTAATATTAGCATTATATTTTGTTTTTTTAATGTTTATTTATTTTTTTGAGAGGGAGAGAGACAGAGCATGAGTGGGAGAGGGGCAGAAAGAGAGGGAGACACAGAATCCGGGGCTCGAACCCACGAACCACGAGCTCATGACCTGAGCTGAAACTTAACGGACTGAACCACCCAGGCGCCCCATAGCATTATTATTTAATGTAGTGTATGACATGTGAGTATACTGGTGTATTATAATTGTGCTGTAATTAAAAGTTTAATAGTCAAGAATTGGAATATTGATATTGTGTTTTATCGTCATTTGCTAAATTTTTCTTCATTGTGCTGCACAGTTGGGCCCCCCAAAACTGCCCTCTTGTAACTTAGATGGACCCCATTTGTTTCTAACCCTTACTCCTTTTCTTCATAGACTTTATTATATCTGAATAAATGAAGATTTATCCTAATTTTAGAGTTTTTCTTCCTCATGAAAGTGGAATATGGCAAAGTAAACATTCTACTTTTAAATTATCGTGAGCGGATGGAAAGAATTCTCAAACAGGGCTTTTTCTTTAAAGACTCAAAGCCAAAATAGAATGTCATTTTTTAAAGTTATTTTTAAATATTCTAGAAATGAAGAATTAAGATACAATCACATCTTTATTACTCTTCATTTTATTCTAAAGCAAATATTTATAAACAGTTTTGGGGAATAAAAGTATGAGATGTTCTGTTTTAATGTTTTATCTATTTATTTTGAGAGAGAGAGTGAGCATGAGTGGGGGAGAGGGGCAGAGGGGGAGACAGAGAGAGAGAATCTTAAGCAGGCCCCAGGCCCAGAACAAAGCACAAAGTGGGGTTCAGTCTCACGACCGTGAGATCATGACCTGAGCCCAAATCAAGAGTCAGATGCTTAACTGACTGAGCCACCCGGGCACCTCATGAGATGTTCTTCTCACTGCTAGCTATCTAGCTAAAGAACTCTCAATATTTATATTATCTTTTTTATATCAATTCAGTTTTATTAATTCTTAATATTGCATAAATAAAATTAGCCATTTTCACAAATTATTAATTATTGAAGCATTTTAACCCCAGAAATAGTGAAAATCCATTCATATTTCAACAAATAGATGGTATTTAAAAATTTTTTTTAAGTTTATTTATTTTTGAGACAGGGAGAGACAGAGCATGAACGGGGGAGAGTCAGAGAGAGGGAGACACAGAATCCAAAACAGACTCCAGGCTCTGAGCTGTCAGCACAGAGCCCCACGTGGGGCTCAAACTCACGAACCGCGAGATCATGACCTGAGCCGAAGTCAGCCCCTTAACCGACCGAGCCACCCAGGCGCCCCAAATTGATGGTATTTTAATAGATAGAGCACATAAGGAGATTTTCATTCCGTGCTTAATAGCTGGAATTATTATTCTTGTCTCAAAATAACTTTTCGGATAGTAACAGTAAACCTGTTACTGTAAACACTAGTAGTCTTACACTGATTAGACATGATGGTAAACAATACAATCTCATGATTGTTTATTAAACTTAGGTTTAAGGATGCCAAAAATGCTGTGGAAATAGGCACCTGGCTGCTTAGCTTAATAAAGGCAACAGATAGAGCAAAATCAATCAGCAAAGCGTTGAATCTATGGCTAAAATCAAGTTGTGTTACATCTGATGCCGATTACATTCGGATTTGTTACGTATGAGTGTTGAGACTTCAAGGGAAACACTAATCATAATAGAAATGGTGCATTTAAGTTACATATTTTACTTTGAGATCATTGGAAATTCAAAGGCACTTCCAAGAAATAATACAGAGAGACCTCCTGTGCCCTTTCCCCAGTTTCCCCCAAGGGTGACATCTTGCAAATTATCCTCCAATGTAAAAAACAAGGATGTTGACATAAATATAGTGAAGATAAAACATGGCCATCGTCACCTCCCTTTCCCAGTACACCTACTTTCCTCCCTCTGCCCTCATTCCCCCACCCCTCGCAACCACTGATTGGTTCTCATTTCTACGTGTTCCCATTAAAGAGTGTAAGAGTCTTTCGGTGACTGAAGCCGGGAAGATTCTAGCCGGGGCCGAGGATATAGGACCACCTTGTCCTCCTCCCCTTCGACCTTTCCCCAAGGCCCCTCTATAAAATGGTTTGATTCCCCCCCACACACACACACACACAAAAGAATGCTATATAAATGGAATCATAGAGTATATAACCCTTTAAGGTGAACTTTTTCACTCGCTGTAATTCTATTAAAGTGAGATTTCTGTTTGCAATCCTTTTAATGAGCAGTGATGTTGAGCATGTGCTTCTCAGCCATTTATATGTCATTTATGGAGAAGTTCATTCAAGTACTTTGCCTAATTTTAACACTGGGTTGAGTAGTGGGAATTCTGTATATAATCTAGATATGGAACCCGATCTTGTCAAACGTACAATTTATGAATATTTTCTCCAAATCTGCTGGTTGTCTTTTCCCTCTCTTGATAGTTCCCCCGATGCACGAAGCTAAAATCGAGGTGCCAGTGGGTCTGCATTTCTTTCTGGAGGCTCCAGGGAAGAGTCTGTTACCTCACTCAACTGGGTCAGAATTCGGTTCCCTGCGGTCGTAAGACCAATGTTGCTTGCTGCCAATAAGCTTAAAACGGTTTCCATCATTTCGAGGCCACCACATTCCTTGGTTTGCAGCCCTCCTTCCTCCATCTTGAAAGTCAGCAGCGATGGACGGAGTCCTCATCTCCCATATCTCTGGCCTACTGTTTTGCCTCCCTCTTCCACTTTTAAGCACTTTAGTGATGAGACTGGGCCTTCTCAGATAATTCGGGATAATCTCTCCATCTCCATCCCATTCCCAAGAGCCATTTTGCCACGTAAGGCGACATATTTGCAAGTGTTGGGGGGGGGTTAGAACATGGACATTTGGAGACACCATTATTCTGCCCATCACAGCAGCTACGGAGTGCCTTTATTTCATTCAGTTTAAGATCTTTCTGGTTCTTGGCGTGACAAGTGATGTCCAATTGGTTCGAGACATTTTGGGTATTATGCTGTGAGACTTTGGATCTTATGTAAACCTTCTGCGTTAGCTGGCTCCCTCTAACATCTAACACTGCTCTGACAGGGGAAGGGGGAAACGTTCTGGTTACGGCCAGGGAGCGATAGCATTTCAGGTTCCCCATTCAGCCTCTGTCGCTACCCAAGGTGTTGGCTCCTTATTGCTGTGCAAGAGAGGGAGTCCTGGGTCCCCATTAGGCTTCCTCTAGTGCTTCCCTGAATCGGAGGGGTGGGAGAGCCTCATCCTTGCTCCCCGTGTGACCTCCACTAACACTGAGCAATGATGAACGTCTTGTCTCTCCGCTAGGCCTCTTCCAATCTCACCCCGGTGGGGAGCGTGAGAGGCCAGGCGGGGTTGGTAGTGCAGGTGCCCCAAGGGGTCTCTAGGGACAGGGCCTGGGAAAGGCCCTTTTAAAGCCTGGAGCAGTGAAAGTCTCAGCCTCATACTCTGCTCTCTCTGAGATACTTTGTGGCGGGGGCAGGGGGCAGGGGTGGAGGGGAACGCCCTGCTACAGTCTGGCAGGGATGGATTCGGGCCCCCCCCCCCCCCCGTGTCTTCGCTGCTTGTGGGTGGGGTGAGACTGCAGTTTGCTTTCATTTTCATCTTCCTGCAACTGAAAACCTCTCCAATGGAATGTTTAACTTCCCTAAACACACAACATGAACTTAAAAGCATAAATCCTAAGACTCAACATACAATTTTTAAAATATAAAGCTTTTAGAAAAAGGCAAGCTTAGGTCCAGGAACTTGTCAAAATATCATGACTTCCTACTGGGAAAGCACTCTCAGCCTCCCATCCACCCTTGCTAATTTAGATTATATAGATTGGGATTTTTTTTTTTAGTTTATTTATTTTTTAAGAGAGAGAGAGAGAGAGAGAGAGAGAACAGAGGAGGAGCAGAGAGAGGTGGGGACAGAGAATCCCAAGCAGGCTCCGCATTGTCAATGCAGAGCGGGACAGAGGGCTTGAACTCACAAACCCTGAGATCATAAATCAAGAGCCAGATGCTTAACCAACTGAGCCCCCCCAGGCGTCCCTAGATCATATAGATTATGCAGCACACATACCAACTGGCTGTCTGACCCTTCAGGACCCTGTGGTCTATTAACTGTCTCTGCAGCCCTGTTGGTGAAGCCGACCCTCCAGCCCAGCTGGTCGTCATGGTAACTGCCTGCTTCCACCAGGGTCCTGTCACTCCCGTTGCCATTAACAAGCCCAGCCCTGTGACCACCTGTCCTTCAGTGAGCCCTGAATTTCCCAGTAATTCTAGTCCCTTCTCACCCGCACATTTCTGATGGCCTCGGCGAACAGTGCGGTCATCTGGGTGAGACCCGGGGTCAGGCGGGAGCTCTTGGGGCGCTGGTTACGACCTACCTCCATCTGGCTCACCATGGTGTGTGGATTGGCGAAAACTCATAAAGCCCTGCCCTGGAGAGCTGTGCACATTTCTGTGTCTGTTTCGCTTCCATGAAGACAAACACCAGTTTGCCTTGATGGAGAGCTCTGTTTAGCCAGAGGAATAAAACCCAGCAGTCTTTCTGAGCACATTGCAACATAGTAGACAAAGACATTCTCATTTTAAAGCATGAGACACTGAAACAGAGATTTTAAGTGACTCCCCCAAAACCACACAGGGAGTAAGGGACGAAGGTGATGTCTGAACCTGCCCATGAACCCGAGGGTGGGGGTGGGGGGCTCCCGCGGCAGAGTCCGGGCGTGAAATCCTCAAGCTTTGAACACGATTGTTTCATAAAGTAAATCCGAGGCTGAAAGTGGTAAGGAACGTGGGGAAGAAGTCCTACCTGGCTCCCGAAGAGACAACTGCAGCTGACTTCTTCTCCTTCAAGTCACAATTCCGAACAGCGCGGTTTTTGGTTTTGTTTTAAAGTAAGTTTGACTCCTTGGAAACGGGCCGCGAGGACACAGCAGGTGTATGTCCGGTCGGTAACCAGAGTGCACCTTCTGCCTTGAAGCAGCCGCGGGGTCTTCTGCCATGTGCAGAACCCAACACTCGTCTTGAAAATGGTTGGTCACTTGGAGTTGTCCAGCCTGTCGCTGTCCTCACGGAGCCGCGGCCCGATGCTACAGCCCGTGCGGGTTTGCTGCGCGTCTCCCGGGTCCCCTCGGCAGCTGGCCGCGCAGGGAGCTGGGCTCCCGGGAGGTGTCCTGCCCCAGCCCCTTCCGGCAGGCCGCCCGAGGCAGGGGTCCTCCCGAGCTCACGACAAGGACGCGTGACTCCGCCAATTCGCCCCGCTGATGTGCAACGGGAAGAGACGGGAACAGCAGATGCGCTTCCTGGTGGAAGATGCGAGCCCCTGACGCCTGTCCCTGGCGCCTGCCTCTGGCGCCTGCCCCTGACACCTGCGGGCCTCACGGCTACTTATGCTAATGAGGTCCGGAGCGCCCATGTAGTCGTGGCCGAGTGGTTAAGGCGATGGACTAGAAATCCATTGGGGTCTCCCCGCGCAGGTTCGAATCCTGCCGACTACGGCGCCCCGCCCCCCACCTGGGGGCCATCCTATTGTCGCCGCCTGAGCCGGGAAGGCAGCGACCCGGTCCTTTCTGGGGCGGCGGGAAGACTCCGCGCTTGCCCGGACAGGAGGCGCGCGCGCCGTGTTTCCATGCACTTTTGCACAAGTCGCTCGGCCACAGTCCTGCAGGTGTGTCCCTGTCCCCGAGGAGGAGCCAGGCTTCGCGATGCTCCCGTGTCCGCCGCGGTCCCAGCCCCGCTCGGACGGCAGCGTGTCCGCCCGGGAGGTGGCCGCGGGGTCCGCATCTCCGAGGAATCGCACCTTCGTCTGGACGCTTGTCCCGCCACGCACGGCCTGGCCACTGGAAAGGACATCCCAGGAAACTTTGGATCAAATACAGGGGAAAGCCACGACCCGGCGATGGTCCCCAAGTCGTGAATCCAAACCACTGCACAAGTAAGGAAATTAAGTAAAGCCATTTTCCTCGTCCAGCAGGGTCGACGGGGTCTCGCTGAGCTGGCTGGTCCTGGGGCCCTGGACAGGGGTGGGGTGGGGGGGAAGAGAGGGGCCAAAGACAAGGAGTTTGACCCTCCCTGGGCTCAAGCCAGACCCGGTTCAGAGGCAGAATCGCACTGTACGAATTACAGGCAGGGGGTCGTGTATTAAAGGGACACTCTCGACTCCCTGCCTGGACAATCCTTGGAGACTCCGGCCTGTCACTGTCCTGGCTGCTTCGTCGCACCCGTGTCATCACACCCGTGTGCACCTAGTGCAAGGATGCTTCTCATAACTCCTCGTAAACACGGTGCCCACCCTACGGATGGATGACCGGGTCCCTGCCTCCTTTATGTGTGTCTCCAGAGGCAGGAGGAATAATTAAAAGCACTTTGAGTCGCCAAGTCAACTGGGCCGGTGGTGCTGAGCTGTGACAGGTCCTCTCGGCTGAGCAGTGCCAGTGGGATGAACGTGACTCGGCCGGGCCTACAAGACAGGTTTCGAAGGGTGAACTTGATCTTTCTTTGCAAAACGCATCATCTTTCTTCTCTCCTCCTTTCCCATCCAGGTTACTGGTGGCTGAGACTCAGAACCTAACAGAATTCTAAAATGTCAGAGCTAATGGAATGTTCAGGTCCTCTTGTGGAAACAATTCCTAATTTTAGAGGTGAGGGAAGTGACCCATGTGACATCAAAGTACAGAATTTAAAAACAGAAATGTGTTCAGAAAAGGGCGTCTGGCTGGCTGAGTTGGTAGAGCGGGCAACTCTTGATCTCAAGGCTGCTGGTTCAAGCCCCACGTGGGGTGTAGAGATTGCTTTAAAAAATAAATGTAAAAAAAGACAGGTTTTTTTTTTTTTTTAACGTGTTCAAAAACATACCTTAGAGGAGAGTTTTGATCTGTCAGCGGGAGTTCCTCTCATTCCCAATGCTTCTTCTGGAGGAGCCCGTGGAGGGCAGAGCCCATGTTCTGGGGGCTGTAGCAAGGATCCCCAACCAGGACGGCCCATGACGCAGAATTTTGCTTCTCAGAGTGTGGGTGTGTGATCTGGTTTCCAAACATTGCCCCTGGGATTCTAGAAAGAGTTCTCCCTTTACTTTTAAATTGCCAAGATGTCTTGTAGAGGAGGAAGATAAAACCGACAACACCACACTGGTGGACCGGAGCCAGAGTTCCGGTGATTTCAACAGAGAATGTAAGGAAGGAAGTGGAGACGACCCGATAGGGCCACCCTTCACTTTCCTCCATCGTTTTGATATTCAGAGAGTGGTCGCATTTCCAGTGGAAATACGGCCACAGCTGTAATGTAAAGACTTCTATCAGTCATATTAAAAAGTAAACCGACAAGTATAATTCATTTTAATAATGTTTTATTTAACCCAGTACAGCCAACCTATCATTTCAAGCTGTAAGCAATTTGGAGAGTCGACGAGATATTTTGTTGTTTTTTTTCCGGGCACGATCTTCCAAGTCTGGCATGTAGTTTGCACCTGGAGCGCGCTTCCTTGGGTCCAAGGGCTCACTGGTTCCCCGAGGCAAGCGGCTAAGACACCACAGATCTGCAGTGTGTAGAAAGCACCACACTGAGCGTGCAGGACATCGAAGCCAAGCATGGTCTACGCGGGAAACAACCGGGTACGTCTAAGTTGGGAGTCTCCCAGGCGCGCACCTCGCGGCGCTTCGGGGACTACTGTCGCTGTGACTCCCAGCATTTCCAGGCGCTCTTCCCCGACTCCCTGGGTGTCTGTGGCGGCCGGTGAGCGAGGCTCGCAGCCCCTGTCCCCGAGCGGCGGGGAGCGCCTGTCCGGGCAGCGGAAGCAGCTGTTTGGGCACCGAGGACACTGTCCGTCCCTTGCAGGGACGATTCCTCAGAAGGCAGAGGCCAGGAAGCCGTGCGCCTTCATCACTCATCAGCTCCCCCCCTCCTCTCCTTGTGCCGTCGTGGGGGGTGGGGGGGGCGCGTCTCTCTGATGGGCTGAGTTGCTGCTCTTACAGCAAAGGTAGAATTCCTCGTGGGTGCAAGTTGATGGTTAGCTTCCGCCCTCGCTTCCTGCCATCCGTGCATCTTGGAGGCTGCCTTCCCACTTGGATACTGAGAGAGTTCATACTGAGAGAGTAGTTCATCCCCCACCCCCGGCTTCTATGCCTCTCCTGGTGTCTTTGCCAAAACACGCTTTGAGAAGACGCACATCACCGCTAGTGCCCCAAGTCACTTTTTGCACATATATCTCCTTTCAGCCTGGTGTTATACTTCTCCCTCATTGTGTCTGCAGAACGTGTCTCAATGGACTGTCCCGTTTCAATCCTCAAAGTCCAGCTGATAAACTATTTCAGCCACTGTCGTAGCAAATCACCCCACTTACGAATCTAACTGGTGTCGTGTCCTTTCTAAATAGTAAATTCCTACGTGGAGTGTCCTTTGCTCTCTCCTGTTTTCCTGGCTTCATCTAAGAGTCCGCAGAAAGTAGATGCATGAATCCAGCATTTCCCCTCACACGTCTTAAGAAACCTCTGTGTCCTCTGTTACATGTGCTAGTCCTTCAGAAGGAACACAGCACTGCCAGTAAAATGCTACTTACGAGGTGTCTGTGACTCCCGGAAAGAAAGGCAGAAAAGGACAAACCAGGGGCTTCTTCTCAGTGGAGACCATGGAGTTGGGTTCGGAAGGGAGGACTAGAGAATCCCGTGACCTCTGGTTACAAGGGCACAGAGTTCTGTTCCACTCTGTTGGGCCTGCGTGTGTCTGATTTTAGTGTCTCAGGGGTGTGCATTGAGGAACTCACACCTGGCAAAGGTGAGAGAAATCGTACAGCTGGTTTGACTAGGACCTGAGCCTCGGGCATGGGTGTGCCTTGGCCTCCTAGTTTATAAAGTTGAGGCTAATGACTCACATAGACGCGTTTCAGAGACGATATTTCTCTGGCAACTTTGTGTTTAATTACAGTGTAGTAGTGATGAAACTTATTCGTTAAAATAAAAGGAGACACAAAGGAGAGGCTAAAATGCAGACGGTTTCTCAGTCTGCTGTCTGTGGCCTCTAACAGTGTTTGTGAACCCCCCCCCCCAGTGGTCTCTACAATTGTTGGTTTTACCCCCAGGGGTGGGCGTCTCTCTGTGAGAGGGTGAGTAAATGTTATTTTCCGGGCCGTGGGACTTTGAGCCAAAAAATAAGTTAATAATTTCTTCCTTAATAGCTTCATGACCACTGAATGGGAAGAAGAGCTTGCTACCTCGATTTTGTTGTTTTGGGAAGCACACAAAATGACTAAGAGAAGATATGTGGGTCACAAATAGATTCCTTCTAACTTGTACTAGGTTTGTCTGACGTGAGTCCAACATGAGTCTTCTCAAAGACAAAGTCCCACTCACTACCACAGGAGGGAAGAAGCTTTCTTGAAAACCACTAGGCTTACTGCCATGCCCATGTGTGTTGACGACGTACTCAGACCAAGACAGGCGGGTGTCCATCTAAAGCAAATGACTTTCAAGGCTGATCCCTATTGCCAACGGCATCGACAAACTTATTCTCCTCTCCCCCCTCTTATATTACACGAGCTTGATTGTATTTTTGCCTTCCACTTCATCACTGCCATTACACCCTCAGGAGGTTTTTGTTGTTGTTGAGATTTTATTTTCAAGTAATCTCTGCACACAGTGTGGAGCTTGAACTCACAACCCTGACATCAAGAGGCCCAAGCTCCACCCACTGAGCCAGCCAGGCGCCCCTACACTCAGGTCTCTAATGGCTATTCAAACCCTTCCCGTGTGGGCTCTGTTGCATGTGCATAGAGTAGCCTTCCTAGTTGGACACAAGTCACAAGAGCAGGGACACGTCCTCCGCCTTCACTTTGTGTTAACTACACCCCAGTCAATAAGATCAAATTCATTCAGAAATGGAGTTTTATCAAAGATACACTGTGTTTCACAGTTTGCTTTTCTGTTTTTGATGTTTTTTGTTTGTTTGTTTTGTCTGCGTAAGCTATACTAAGCACTTAATATTATATCTGGGAGGCTTCAGACAGCTTCGTCATGTTTCATAAGGAAGGGGAAAAGGGCAAAGTAAATGCCTCTACGTAAAATGCCTGAAAAAAAGAAAAACTATTCAGGAACAAGTTCAACAAAAGAAGTGCAAAACTTACACTCTGAAGACTACAAAGCATTACTGAAATAAATGAAGATAGATATGTTTATGGATTGCGTCTGAACAATGTTATGATAGCAAGCGTCCCCCAAATTGATCTTCCCTCCCAGAATGCTAGCTGACTTCTTTGTAGAAATTGATGAGCTGATTCTAAAATTCACATGGGATTTCAAGGGACCCAGAATATCCAGAACAATCTTGAAAAAGAAGAAAAAGCAGGAGGACTCACTTCCCAACTTTAAGACTAACTGCAAGGCAATGATGATCAGGACAGTGAAATCAATGGGATAGAATTGAGAGTCCAGAAATAAAGCCATATGTCTACAGTCATCTGGTTTTTTATTAAAAAGTGCCAAGACCATTGGCGGGGGTGGGGGTGGGGGTGGGAATGGTCTTTTCAACAAACGGTGGCTCTGAGACCTAGATGACCACCTGCCAAAGAATGAAGTTGTGTCCTTACCTCACACAATTTACACACATTAACTCAAAACGGGTTAAAGACATAATACAAGCTCTAATATTATCAACCTTTGAAACGGAAACACTGGGGAAATCTTCAAGGCCTCAGATTTGGCAATAGATTGTTAGGTATGACACCAGGGCTCAAGCAACAAAAAATAGATAAAGTAGACTTCGTTAACATCAAAAGCAATCGTGCTTCAAAGGACGCTATAAAAAATGCAACCAAACAGCTAGAGGAAAAGATTTGCAAATCATATACCGGATAAGGGACTTGCATCTAGAATGTATAAAGACCTTTACAACTCCAGGGAAAGACAAATAGTTCGTGAAAAAATGAGCAAAGTACACAAATAGACTTTTCCCTAAGAAAGATATACAGATGGCCATTAAGCACACGGGAAAATGTTGGCTGTCATTAGTCATTTGGGAAATGCAAATCAAAACCCCAGTGACATACCATTTCACACCTATCAGGATAGCTTTAATGAAAAGGCCATGTAATAACAAGTGTTGGGGAGGATATGGAGAAATCTGAACCATCACACACAGGGGAGAATGAAAATGGTGCATTCATGTGGGAAAACAGTCTGGCCACTCTTCAAAAGATTAAGCATCGACCTACCATATGACCCAGCAATTCTAGGTATACAAACAAGATACAGGAAAACATGTACATAAATAATAATGATGGCAAAACTCACGTTATTTTGAAGTACATGTAGTGAAAACTAAAAGCTCTCTGCAACCCACGAGTTCAGCTCTTCAATTTCTACGCACAGCAGGAAGCTGAAGCCAGGTCTGGTGGAACCTTCCAGAGGGAAAATATATGCACGTGCACCACCTTTTCACCTTTTCTGGTTTTTAAACATCGTAGCTATCACATACAATTCTGCAGTGAATGTTGAAGGCCGTTCCAGTTGTGGGACGTAGCCCGTCCAGCCTCCCCAAAGGCTGACTCGTTCCAACAACTCATCAGAACAAGGAGTCCCTTCAGTTCTGAGGAGAAAGTCTTACTTGCCAATATGGTGCCGCAGTATGGTAGTCATCCAGATGACATTAAGGAATAGGAAGGATTTGACTACAAGTGCACTTTCTGGTATGCAACGTGATCTTCACCAACAGAACCAAGCTTCAGCACGGCTATTTACTTTAACAAGGGACATCTCTGTCATGTAGTCGTGGCCGAGTGGTTAAGGCGATGGACTAGAAATCCATTGGGGTTTCCCCGCGCAGGTTCGAATCCTGCCGACTACGGAGCGACTCCCTCCGGAATATTTTGACATCTTGTAGGTTACTTTGAAACCCTACACAGCTGCAAGTTCAAGAGAAACAGGAACTGAACCCAAACTGTAAACAATGCATCCTCATTCACTAAAACCCCCCTGTTTTGTTCTTGGGATTAACGGGCCTGTGATGGAGCCTCTCAATCTGGCCAGAAAAAAAGAAATCATAATTACTGTATTATCCAGTAGGTTTGGCCTGAGTCCTAATGCTTTATTTTCTCCCAGAAGAGTCCAAATTTCAGAGATACCTTGGTGGTTCCTGCTTGAAGGTCACTCTTTCAGAAAGATGAAAAGCTAGTGGGAGTGCTTTCTTCTCCATGGAATTGTTACCCTTAGGCAATTTTTGCAGACCAGCTGTATCATTAATATCCCCCAATACACTCATGTTTTCATGCATCTGTGCAGGCTGATCTGGAGTTTCAGGCTGGCTTACCACAACCCCAGCCTGGGTAAGGGGTAAGGAAAGAAGCACCAGAAGTAAATGTTATCCGAAGACAGTAAAATCATTTGCTTCCATGTCACTGGAAAATAAAGTCTGGAACAAAGCTGTAATCAACTGACAGAAAGTATGTTTTCTTTGCATATTAAGAATTCCAATATTGGGGCGCCTGGGTGGCTCAGTTGGTTGAGTGACCGACTTCTCAGCTCAGGGCGTGATCTCGCGGTCCATGGGTTCGAGCCCCACGTCGGGCTCTGTGCTGACGGCTCAGAGCCTGGAGCCTGCTTTGGATTCTGTGTCTCCCTCTCTTTCTGCCCCTCCCCCATTCATGCTCTGTCTCTGTCTCAAAAATAAACATTAAAAAATTTTAATCAAAAAAGAATTTCAATATTTAAAATATTTTAAAAATAATAATCATGATATGAATCTCAAATGATATTGGGATACACGCAGTAAAAAAAGTGTTTTCCATCTAATTGCTTGAGCTCTTCGATTTGCCTCCCCAGTGGAATGAGTTTTTGCATAACTTTCCAGAGTTACATGTGTGTATAATGTTCAGTCCACTGTATACTCTTAAGTGAAGGGTAGCAAATTCGTACACAGTGTTCATCTTGGTTATTTCTTTCCCTTAACAATACATACTGACCCATGGAAATATGCCCAACTGATTTCTGAACAGTAGCGTAGGGGGAAAAATTCAACAGAAGAGGGAGCCTTCAATACTTGGTCCTCGAGTAGCTGGCATCCGTAGGCCAAAAAGCCCAACAAAAACAGAAACCAAAACCCACATCGACCTAAATCTCATTCTGTACACAAAAATTAACTTAAAATGAATCACAGACTAAAATGTAAAATTCTAAAACTTTTAGAAAACAACATAGCAAATTTTTCAGGATCTAGGGTCAGGCAGACTCCTTCGACTTGGTACCAAAAGCTCAATCCTCAAAAGGAAAAGAGATAAATCAGACCTCTTCAAAATTAACAGCTTTTACTCTGCAGAAAGACGCTACGAAGCAGTTGAAAAAACAAGCTACAAATCGGGAGAAATATTTATAACCCACATATCTGGCCAAGGACAGTATCTAGAACATCTACACAGAATTCTCAAAACCGGACAGACCAGGAAAGAAAACCAACACTTTAGTTAGAAAGTCGATAAAAGACATGAGAGACATTACACCTATGATAATATACGGATGGCAAATTAAGTACAGGAACAAAATGTTCAACTTCCTTAGCTGTCAGGAAATACAAACTAAAACCACAATAAGGTATCACCCTCCACCTGTCAGAATGGCTAAACCAAAAATAATGACCACACTCGATTCTGGCGAGGATGTGGGGAAACTAAATCCCTCCTACACTGATGGTGGGAACGTAAAATGGTAAAGTGACTCAGGAAAATGGTTTGGTAGCTTCTTAGAAAAGTAAACGTGAAATTTTCAGATAATCCAGTAATCGCACTCTCGGGTATTTATTCCAGAGAAATAGGAACCTATGTTCCTACAAAGATCTTTATGTAGTTTTTCTTACAGCATCTTTATCCAGACTAGCCCCAAACGGGAAACACAGGTAGGTGAATGTCTGAACAGCTAATGATGTATCCACACTGTGAAATATGCTTCCAGTACAAAGGAAGAGACTACAGATACATGTGTCCACTTGGATGAATTTCCAGGGACTTGTGTGGAAAAGAAGCCAATCTCAAAAAGTTATATATTGTGTGATTCCACTTCTACAACATTCTGGGAAAGACTCACTTAGATGAAGAATCAGCTTCTGGTTTTCTGGCCTTAGGGAGGGAAGTGCTGGGAGAAGATGGGGGGGGGGAGTCTCACTGCCACGAAGCCACACGGGCTTGGGGTGCTGGCTACTGTGAATCTGCACGTGATAAACTGCATAGAGGTGAACGTACTCACACGAAAGTGAGTACAACTGGGGAGATGAGAATAAGACTTGGAGGGCTGTATCAATGTCGATATCCTGCTGGTGATGTGATGAGCCCGGATGTTACCATGGGGGGAAACTCGGGTAACGTGTTCTCTCTCTAGCATTACTTACAACTCAGTGAGTCTGGAGTTACATGGAGTAAATACATAGATTTACATATATTATGCATGTGTAATTCACATCACTACAAACGAACATGCCTCATTCACACGATCACCTGCAGAATATTCCATTATATATGCGTTCCACAGCTTAAAGAATCAAAAACTATTTCATTTAGAGTTTTGAAATCTTCTTTTTTTTGTATCATTACAAAAGAGCTTTTTATTAGAGGTGTAGTTGCCAGGTAGGTCTAGAATGTAAAGAATCCAGAAGCTTCTGGCTCTGCTGTTTTATTAGCATAGGCTACATGTTTAACCTTCTTCGGTCTGTATTTCCCTCAAAATGTTTTTGTGTGTGTGTGTGTGGATAGTGTAATTTTTTTAATTTTATTTTTTAATTTCTTTTTTTAAATTTACATCCAAATTAGTTAGCATATAGTGCAACAACGATTTCAGGAGTAGATTCCTTAGTGCCCCTTATCTTTGTATTGCACACAATTTCACAGCGAATGTCTTCGCGTTGTCCATCATTCCTCACAGAGTTTGATTCAGAGTCCGTCTGAACCTTCCATCAGGGTTTGTCCTGGTTTGGAGGGTAGCTCCCTGGTTGCCCTCAGAGGCTGACAAAGCAGGAAGCTGGAGATTAAATCAAACCGAGTCTCGTCAACCCGGGGACAAAGCACAACGTGCCCATTTGTCATGAGAGCAAAGGGTCATCTATTGGACCCATTATGTCAAAGAGTCAGGAGTTTTGGCTTCGAACGTACATTTTACTGTGTTCTTTCACCTCACTGAGAGAGAGTCAAAGTTGAAGACAGTTGCTTCATCCCAGTGAGTGATCTTGCTGGATCTCAGTCTAGTTCTCATTTAGCTGCAGGAATTTCCATCTCCCGTGTTACATACGAAACAAGCAATCTGCTAGAGCCTGATTCTCCCTGCAGCTAAGTTTTCCACCTGAAAAGTTGAAGAAAGACGAAGACAGAGGATCCTCGAGTCTAAGATACACTCACCCCACTGCCAGAAGGGATGGGTGGGTGGGGACATCTAAAGACGCAGCTGCTGGAGTCGGGGCCGAGGAGCAGACCAGAGAACTCAGTCAGGTCAGGGAGAAGTGGAGCGTCTTGACTCGCACTGTCAATCCTGAGGGCGAAAAACCGGGCTCCCTCTAGACATAAAAATGTAAGTTTCAGCCCTTCTAGTGCAATCCAGAGACGGTGTCACAGGCTTGAAATTAGCACTTTGAATCAAAGCCAAAAAACGGGCGGCCAGTCCAGCTAAGAACAGGGGCCCCCGGAGTCTGGCTTCGCTTGACAGAATTGAGGAGCGCGGGCCAAGTCCCGCATTTCCACGATCTTTTTTTGAAGTCTTGGTTCGACCCTTGCAATTTCCCCGGAGAGCATTCGGGAGTCCTAGTGACCGACGCACAGGTGCAGAGGCCGCGTGACCCTCTTCCGGCAGGAGGGGGCCGCGTCCCGTTCCTGCTGGCGGGGGTCAGCCGTAGAAGTGACGGAACGTTCTGTCCACACAGGGTCTGCGCTTCTGTGGCAGGCAAGAGGGAACGGGGCAGAAAGTACGAGAATGTGCCCGAGAAGGTGCGCACCCTGCAGAATTCGGAAGGGAAGCGAAGGGGGTGAAGGAGGAAACCAGTCGGCGCCTTCAGGGGTTGGCAGGTGCCACAAACCGCGCCTGTATCGGGGGAAGGGCGTCCCCGGTTTGGGTAAAATCGCCTCGGAGAGGGCCCGCCTCTGCCCCGGGAGCTGGCCTGTCGGGTTTCTTCAAACGCCCGCAGCCTTGGCAGCCTGTAGAGTCGCTAGGGCCTTCTGGGCTAAGTCACCCGTCTGTCGGTGCCCGAGGGCCAAGACCCCGCAGGTAGAAACGGACCTGTCGCGCAGCCCCACGTCTGACCGCGGAGCGCGGTGCGCGGGGCTGGGGGTGGGGGCGCTTCCAGAGCTGGGTGCAGGTGGCTCTGAACCCCGCGATGGGGACTTGGAAATGGGGGGGGGGTGACTTTGGGGTCTCCAATAACGGAGAGCGGCCGAGCGAATGAGACCTGCGCGGACGCGCAGGCAGGGGTCACGAAAGGTAAAACAGAGCCCGGGACCACGTTAGCAGATAAATCCGAGTGCGCGGCGAGAAGGAAGAGGAGAAAGGTGATGGGGTGGAGGACCAGGAGCGAATCCCAAGGAAGGGGCTTTGCCCGAGCCCTGGTGTGGAGAGCTGACATCCTCGCCATCATCACTCCCAGCGCAGGCGGGTGACGGGCGACCTCGCAGGGAGAGGACTGGAGGTCCCTGAGGGTCTGCGCGGCGAGGACACGTCGGGAGTGGCGTGTTGGGCTGGGAAGAGAGTGAAACGCGGAGCAGAGACGGAGGGAGGGAGGGAGGGAGAGTGGGGGGACGGAGCGTAGCAGCACGCGGGTCAAGCAGGTAGGAATCGGGATAGGAAAGCCAGCGACGGCTTCGCCAGACGAGCAGAGTGGCGCAGCGGGAGCGTGCTGGGCCCATAACCCAGAGGTCGATGGATCGAAACCATCCTCTGCTAAGCTCGCTTATTGCTGCCCGCGAGCGCGGGGTCTGCTTCCCAAGCACCCCCAGGGCGGAGGCCCCTCCCGGGGAAGGATCTCCCGGCTGCCCTGCTCTCTCTTTCTCAAAGCTCACGGAATAACGGCAAACCCTCCCAGCCTTTTATTTTTCTGGCACTCCCGGTCTGCCGGCTGGACTCGGGCTCAAACCTAAAGAGTCACAGGGGCCTTTCGTGAGCTCGGCGGCGCCCCTACTTCCCGCGCCGCCGGGCCCTGGCGGCCTTGGCTTGGGACGCCGCGGAGGGGACCCTCGGGGGAAAGGGAGCTGACCCTGGGAGGAGCGGGGCTGACCCTCGGCGGAGCGGAGGTGACCCTCGGAGAGAGTGGGGGTTCAGGGCGGAGGGAGGGGAGGTGACGCTCCGGGGGGCGCCCGTAGGAGAAGCCCCCGCAATAGCGGGAATCCGTACGCGTGGGGAGCGGGCGGCGGGACGCGGTGCCGCGGCTCCCGGGGGAGGAGGTGCTGGCGGGGGCGGGTGGGCAGCGGGAGGGTGGGGCGGGAGCCGGCGGACACCGGGGCCCGCAGAAGAGGACGCGGGGCCGCGCGGCGGGAGCGGACGGAAAAGGACCGGGACGCGGGCGGGCGGGGGGTTCGCGGGCGGGAACCGCTCGCAGAAGTGACCCCCAGCGTCCGCCTCGCTTCCGGGCCGGGACGCGCGGGACCCGAGACGTGCGCGCCCCAGACGGCCGCGCCCCCGCCCTGCGGCCCCTGACTCCGGGACCCCCTCCCCGCGCGCCTCCCCGCACGTACCGGCCCGATCCCGGTCTCGGTGAGAAGCCCGGCTCCCCGGGGCCCGGGTGAAGTCTCCCGACTCGGGAAGGACGCGCTGTTCCGTCACCGCAGCGGCCGCGCCGTTGAGGCGGGAGGGGGCGGACTTTTAACCGGAAGTCTAGGGGGCAAATTCCCGCGTCTTCCTTCGTGTCTGTTCACGAGCCGCGGCGCAGCCCCCGGAGGATGAGGAGCGGGACAAGCTGCGGGTCCGGCTGTGGTTGCACCCCTTCTGTGCTCAGGGCTCTGTGAATTCCAGGTCCGGCTCCCGGGGGGACGCCGCACCTACCATCTTCCCCGACTCGGGGAGAAGCCCCCTGCGGACCCCGCGGCCACCTCCCGGGCGGACACGCTGCCGTCCGAGCGGGGCTGGGACCGCGGCGGACACGGGAGCATCGCGAAGCCTGGCTCCTCCTCGGGGACAGGGACACACCTGCAGGACTGTGGCCGAGCGACTTGTGCAAAAGTGCATGGAAACACGGCGCGCGCGCCTCCTGTCCGGGCAAGCGCGGAGTCTTCCCGCCGCCCCAGAAAGGACCGGGTCGCTGCCTTCCCGGCTCAGGCGGCGACAATAGGATGGCCCCCAGGTGGGGGGCGGGGCGCCGTAGTCGGCAGGATTCGAACCTGCGCGGGGAGACCCCAATGGATTTCTAGTCCATCGCCTTAACCACTCGGCCACGACTACATGGGCGCTCCGGACCTCATTAGCATAAGTAGCCGTGAGGCCCGCAGGTGTCAGGGGCAGGCGCCAGAGGCAGGCGCCAGGGACAGGCGTCAGGGGCTCGCATCTTCCACCAGGAAGCGCATCTGCTGTTCCCGTCTCTTCCCGTTGGACATCAGCGGGGCGAATTGGCGGAGTCACGCGTCCTTGTCGTGAGCTCGGGAGGACCCCTGTCTCGGGCGGCCTGCCGGAAGGGGCTGGGGCAGGACACCTCCCGGGAGCCCAGCTCCCTGCGCGGCCAGCTGCCGAGGGGACCCGGGAGACGCGCAGCAAACCCGCACGGGCTGTAGCATCGGGCCGCGGCTCCGTGAGGACAGCGACAGGCTGTGCGGAGGTCCAGCCCCAGCAGGTCCAGGGGTTCCCGAAGGATGAACGTCGTGGGCGAAAATAACACATGGACGCAGACAACAGCAGTGGGTTCGACCGGCGGCTTTATTGTGGCAAACGTGGCATTATATTTGTTAGCAAATTCCTTGTAGCTGTGTTATCTATGTTTCTAGGCATTACCTAATTCTAAAAATGTTCCTTTGTGTGATCACCCATAAAGGAACAACATAGTTATTTTCTTGTAACGTTCCCTCCTGCCCTTTCAAGGTCATCTAGCTCTCGACACCTCAAGTGGAACGTTTACAGGGATAGGACTTTTTAATTGTTTCTTTGAACCATTTGCAGTATAAGGAACAAAGGTTTTCGCTTTGGTCTGGGGTGCGGGGAGGGAGCCAAGAGGGCCCTGGGAACCCACGCCTCATGTGCTCCCAGAGAAACAATGTATACCTAGGAACTAATGAGCCATTCTGTACCTTAACCCACCAGGTCCAGTTACCATCTGGAAGCCTCCTGGGGGCCAAGCAGGCCTAGGGGTTGGAGTAATTTGTATCCATAGATATGTTTCTTTGTTGCCATAGTGGGGATTTCGAACCCATTTGCCCCCTCCTTGGCTGGGAAATACATGGGCCCATCCTTCCTTTAGGTAGAGGAGTCTTTATAGGGGGTGGCAAGGGCTGGATGTGGGGCCGCACAATTTCCCTGCGGAATCTTATTTCTTTCCCCAATGGTTCTTTTCCCGGGAGGCCTGGTGTGGGCAATTCCCCAACCGACAACTCCCCAGGTACTTTCATTGGTAGGGGGGCTGCCCTGACCAACGCTAAGGTCAAATTACATAGAAGCGGGAACATGAGAAGCTTCACTTGAACTTGTACTTGTGGGCCGCCCGGGCCCTGCCATCAGGCTGGTTGGATAGCTCGGCTTCCGGCGAGGCTGGACAACTCCAAGTGACCAACCGTTTTCAAGACGAGTGTTGGGTTCTGCACATAGTGGAAGATCCGGCGGTCGTCTCCCCGAAAACCCACACCCATCTGATTTAAAAGACTGTCTGGCTGCACCCGTGTGCGGAGATCACCCTGGCACAGGCCTCCAATAAAGCCGTTCCTCAAACCTTCAAAACATGAACATGTATACAAATGTAAGAGGCTTCTAAAACTGTTCCCCATCTCACTGTTCTTTCAACATCATCTTTTAAAAATTTGTTAATTTTGCCAATCGCCGACTGGCGCCGATGTTTTGAGAAACAAGTTCAAGGTAATTACTTTCACTGTGCATTGCAGGCAACGAGGCAGATAATTAATCCAAGAACCCTTTGAGGCAAATGTCAACTCTCGGGTAATATCAATAAATAACCAACAAATCAATACAATGCGTCCCTCTGCTGTTCACTTGTAAGACTGGATCACTTCGGGCTGCAGGAAGCAAACAGAAGGTTCGCTCCTGACTCTGCAAGCCGGAAGCCAGCAGCGGAAACATCGTGAAGTGTCCCTCCCTTCCTCTCAGTGTTTCACTGGCGAAAAGGTTGCCTCACTGAGGTCATGTTAATTGCACATTGCTCTTGTCAGTGAATACGTGTTATGTCATAAACGTTTTCCCAGGACGATTACAGAAACCTCCCAAATTTCTGTTTAGCGGCCTTTATTGATCTGTTAGGCAGATGAAGCAAAAATATTTAAACATTTCATCCATTTTTAATACCTTTTTAAACCTATCACAACGGGAAATGAAAAGGTTTGTGTGCAGTACACGCTCTTTGTTAAGTTCATTTCCCTAGGACGGCGCTCCTCAAAGCTCAGTGGGCATCAGGTCCTCCCTCCTGGGCTCCCTCCTGGGCTCCCTCCTGGATTCCCTTCCGGATTCCTTCCTGGGCTCCCTCCTGGGCTCCGTCCTGGGCTCCCAAGCACCCTGTGACCCTGTGACCGCGGTGTCCGCGAAGGGCGGCCGCTGGGGGTCGGCTCCGGTGCTGCGGGCCTCGGACATTCGAGTGGTTTGTGCCGGAGCCTTTTTCTGACCCGCCACGAGGCCGCGGGTTCTCGGTTTGCCCTGCACGGTGGACGGGCTCCTTTGTTCCGGAGGGCGAGGCCCGCGGATCTTCCCGGCTGTCGCCCGGCCCCACTCCTTGGGGCGCGGCACGCATCCACTCTCGGTTCACCCCAGGCGAGCAGGTAGTCGTGGCCGAGTGGTTAAGGCGATGGACTTGAAATCCATTGGGGTCTCCCCGCGCAGGTTCGAATCCTGCCGACTACGGTTTTACCAGGAACAGTCTGGATTATTCTCCCGCGTACGCACACCCGCAGATGAAGGTAACGCACCCCGTTCCCCACCCGCGGGGGCTGCTTCCTCAAGTGCGGGCGGCGCCCTGCTCGGCTCCACTCGCCAAGTTGGCATGATGCATGCACCCGACTTCCTCAGACTCCAGCCCCCACTGTGGGAAGTTAGGATCCCTGAAAAGTAGTGACTCTGGTAGCTCGCTACCGATCACTTTGTGCCGAGAAGACAGGAGCGAAGCAGGAGCCCCGTGAGATTTTTATTTCCACTTAATCGATGAAGAAACTGCTCAGGGCCGCACAGTGAGGCGGTATGGTCGCGGACTTCCGGGTGGGTTGATGGGCCGGGGCGCTCACAAGGTCCTCAGGAGACACTCCTAAAACGCTCAGGTTGCTCGCAGCTTCAGGGGCAGATTTGTTAGCGCCCCCAAATCACAGTGGGTCCTCTTTTTCAGGCCCGTACTGCACCCCGGCGTTCCAAGGACTTGGCGCGTCTTATTTGTCGATGTTTACACCAGGTCGTCAGAGATCCCGCCAGACAAAATAGGTTTGTATCCTGGTCTCAGGACTGGGAAGCCAGAGGGCGAGCCCCGCACCCAACCCCCCAGCAGCTGTTCGTCGCCCCTGCCCCTGCCGGGGGTTCAGACCCGCGCCTGCCTCCACCGCTGAGTCGGCTCACTGTTCTGGACTCGTCCTCTCCGGCGATAAGACCACAAGAGTGGTGCGACCTAAGATCCTGGATTTGGCCTGGGATGGAATATTGCTGCCCGTTGAGTGTTCGGTGCTCATGTTTTCCCTGATGCCGGAAGCATCACCCCTCAGTACGTGGGTGGGTGGGGGGGGTTCGCCTATATCTGAGCGGGGCATTTCTTCACAGCGCGCAAAGAGTTTCCCACCCAGCAGACCTTTTCCGCTCCTGAACCCCAGAGCCTGATGCCGGGACAGACTTTTCCAACCAACAGGATTTGGATGTAGAGTCGAAGACTGGTTTGAGAGAAAGGCGAGAGCTGTTTTGGCCCCAGAGATGGGGAGGAATTGGAATTAAGGCACATATATTGGAGGGAAGGAGACTTTTAAACTCTGCAAAGCCCCCGATCGACATATTCCTTAGAATTAATGCTTCCATGCTGCTGCAGAGAGAGACCCCAAAGCAGATTCTTCTGTCCCCACTCCCTTCTCCTCTAGCACGTTCAGGGGATGAAAGTGTTACGGTGGGTTTCACAAATGATTAGGAGAAACAAACAGTGATTAAGAGGCTTATGAGTTCAGGTCCGGAAGAAAGATGGGAGTGAACTTGCGGGTGAGAAGACCCGGTGGGGGATGGAGCTGTGGGGGGGGGGGAAGGTGACTGAAAGTTATATGGCTTTGAGGATAAATGATTATTTAGGGAGTCACTAAAAAGATCACCTTATTGCTAAGGGCAAGAATCATCCTGGAAGCAGCCTTCCCCAGAATGACACCCAACAGTGTGAGACAGTGGGGGGAACACCGACAAGATCCTCAGGGAAGCATAATGTAAGTCCAGGATTTTACATCAGCTGAGATGTATTTTGGGTCATTTAAGAATGTGTATTCCCACCCAAAAGGATTAGGCGACATTTAACAGGCATAGATCCACACATAGCTATATGGATGAATCTGAAAAAAAAAAAAAATGAAAGCTTCAGGAGCAGAATGAGACATATAGCAAAATATGATACGGAAAATAAAATCAAATACGCAAAAATACTGACATCTGTTTTGCAGGAACACATTTGAGTAAAACTGTAAACATTAGATGCTTTTAAAGTTAGCCTTATAGGGGCGCCTGGGTGGCTCAGTTGGTTGAGCATCCGGCTTTGGCTCTGGTCATGATCTCATGGTTCATGAGTTTGAGCCCCACGTCAGGCTCTGTGCTGACAGCTCAGAGCCTGGAGCCTGCTTTGATTTTGTGTCTTCTCTCTCTGCCTCACCCCTGCTCATGCTGTCTCTCACTGTCTCTCAATAATAAATAAACATTAAAAAAAATTTTTTTTAAAGTTCACTTTGTAGAGTAGATTCGAGGGAGACCATTATGGAGATAAAACAATCAATCAATTAAGACATGGTCTTTACAGAGACTAATTTACAACCGAGATTGAAAATCTGACAGGTGTTTCAAATCATTGTAATCTTTGAGACACATTTATGTACATATACATATATATTATATTAGATAAAATTTAATGGATGAAAAATAATGGCTAAACGTTAGAATGACAGAAACTTCAAAATGTCGACAGTATTGCAGGGCTATCCAAGGCCTGTGAGCTGACAGTTGGAAATTATGGAGCTATTTTGGACACAAATCTGTCACCGTGTAATTAAATAAAAGACAAACTTAGCACAGGATCCAACTTTTCATTGTGTTTATGCTACATATCCCACAAGTCTGTAGAAGGTATCTATGACTATGTTCAGCTTAGTGGCGTTAACAGGGGTGGGATTTTTAATCAGTCTGTTTGTCTGCGACTTGGTGAGTCCATACGACTGAGTGGACGCACACTGAGGTCCGAGACAGTGAGAGGAAGTTACACAGTAAATGTAAACAACACGTGTGGAGCACTTTACTGTTCGTATAAAATAACAAAACAACACATGCAAACAGAACTACAAACATTCAGACAAAAAGTTGCAGAGTCTGGGGGTGGGGGTGAGGGGGGAAATGTCACAGGGCACCTAGCAAAATAATTGCTCCTGGAGTCAGAAGGCATAGAATATTGTAGTGTGAAAGGGAAATATCAATCCATCCAGCTAAAAAAAAAAAAAAAAAAAAAAAAAGAGCTGTATATAGACCAACAATGGTAATGTGCTTTGAACTGTGGAACGTAATTAAGTTAAATGCCTGCTTGGAAATCCAAAAACAAATTGCAACTCTTTGACGTTACCTGGATAGGGTCTATGCCCTCCCACCTGACCCAGGAACATACCTGTAGTGGGGCACGCTGGGCCGATCACCCGTGGCAGGGAGGGAGAACTCCCCCCAGAGGGATCAGGAGGTGTCTCAGGGGAAAGGATGCTGGAAATAATTTTTCTAGGATTTGGGCTTTGGCCGGGTGCTTTGGGGGAGGCTCCCGAGTAGCAGGGTTCTGCTCTGGATTAGAAACTGTCAGAAAGCAGGCGCTATTCCATCACTAGGTATCGCAGTTGATCTTGTGAGAAGGAAGCAGATCGGAGAGAAGATAAAGCTGTAACTGGTCAGAGGTGACAGTCACTTGTTTGCATGAGGAAGAGGTTTGGTATTGTGTGTGTGGCACAGTGACCTTAGACAAAGTTGGGCCGTCAGCTGTCTGACTCATTCTATCATGGTCTCGGAGGAGGCATGTCTGATGTCGGTATTCTGGGCGATTATGTTCAATAGGAGATGACGTGGCCTGGCCCGAGTGCCGGCTCAGCTTCTGGATGTCACAAGATACTTTATTCTCCTTTCTTTCTCTATCCAACACTTCTCTTGTGATGAAATTCTTGTTTGCCTCTTAATTTCAAAGTTGAAATTCAACATATCAAAGTTCTTGGGGGATAGGATTGGGGAATATGGACTTTGACCAAAGTCTTTGAGCCCATCTTACCATAGTTAGCATCTAATGTGGGTAATGAGGGACATTAGAACAATTTCGAATGGGGCCACCTTCAGATGGGGTGTGAGATGAACAAACTTTGAGGTGATCAGAGGTCACTGGCATGATTAATTCCACTTCAGACCATCGGTGTACTAGAAATCCCTGTACCAGCCCTAAACCTTGACCTGCAAGGGCTTAGTTTTCAGACAGTAAAATGACGTCACAGAACGTCCCAGGAAACAGATATCACACGGGTATCATCGTAGGTGGGAGGGCATCACAAAAATGGCCCTGATTTCACTTGAAAACATCATCCTCAGTATATAATGACTGATGGGGGCACCTGGGTGGCTCAGTTGGTTGAACAACTAGCTCTTGATTTGACTCCGGTCATGATCTCATAACTGTGCGATTGTCCCCCTACCCCCCACCAAGCCCAAGGCGCATGGAGCCTTGGAACAGGCTCTGAGATGGACAGGAGGCCTGCTTGAGATTCTCTCTCTCTCTCCTTCTGCACCCGCCCCCCCCCCCCCGGTGTTAAACTCTCTCAAAAATAAAATATATATATATTTAAATATATATACATATATAATGACTGGTTGATATCAACTGTGGTAAACTGAATTTCTACTTTCTCTGGACATATATTCATCTACTTTATGCATGCCTCCCTTCTTCTTCAATTAGGCTGAGCCTTCTCACACTTAATAAGAAACAACAGAAAGGAAAAGAGTTTCCACAATCTTTCCTCCCCTCTTCTATAACAATCAGGCGAATCCGTATGGCTACAGGTTTGAGTCAACCACGGCTGTCAGTTTTTGGTGTAGAGGAAATATCTGTTGATCGTATCCTCTTTAAGTTTTCTGATTCTGATTCATGTGGACCATTTTCTGATGGCAAAATATTTACAAGAAAGACTTAGAGTTTTACTTTTGCAGGGTAGAGACACTTTTTGCATGTTTGTCTGAACAAGAAAATTTGTGTGCCTAGGAAGGTAAGAAAGAATAAAGCAAACTTCAGTGTCGACCACACTAAGAGCAGTCCGTATCCACGGGTGACGGAGTGTGTGAAGAGTAGATCCCGCATACTCTGAAGGGCGAGGGGCTGCGGCAAAGCCATAACTGGTGTTTCCCCAGCACAGACCTAGCAAGACACTCGGGATTGTGCGTATCCCACAGTCAGTGACACACCGTGAGAGAGAAAACCAAAGATCTCTAATTTTGAATGAGGGTGTGTGTTTACTCGTGGTGGCAGAGACTTCACAGAACTCATTTATTATGAAGGGCAATCTGGATATGCACGTTTGGATAAACAGTTTGCACAAAGCGACAACGGGAGAAGAAGCAGGCCGTGAACGAGACCCGGCTACGGGGACAGAATTTGCAGGGCGGGCACATTTGGAGTTAGTGATAGGTGTTGGTTGTGAGGGGGAGACCATTGCCTAACAATCTCCTACCCGCCTGGTGTCGTGATGAGACTATTTGCTGGCGTGGGATCTTCCAGCCCGTAGCGGAACGTCTGCAGATTTCCAATCCAGGATGAAAACAACCTCACTGCATGTAACACAGACGCCCAACCAGAAGTTAAAAAGAAGAAGAAGAAGGCCTATACACAACAGCACAAGAGCAAATGAAAAAAGGAAACTTGTACAAATAATGTAATTAGTAAAGAAATAGCTGTAGAGCAGGAGTTAGCCGTGCTGGATGAGAAAGAGGGAAGTCTGGCGTTCTGGGGGCGGCATAATGGCCCGATGAAGGCCCAGTGAGATTATTACTATGGATTTCCCCTCAAATTTTACCTCGAAATATGTTGAATCTGTAGATATATTTACGATGTGATAATGAGTCTTAGGCACCCCTTACTTAGAGTCCCCTAATTTCAGATTTTCCACCTTTGGTTTCTGTGTGTGTGTGTGTGTGTGTGTGTGTGTGTGTGTGTGTGTGTATTGTATACACAAACTGGGTTCAGTGGCCATAGGGAGAGGGGAGGAGGACCATTAGAATTATTTATTTCCCCTGTTTGAAATATTTAGCAAGTGCAAACATTCTTTTTAATGTGCACAGAAAATAAATGTTATGTGAGTCGATTCTTGCTTTTTATTTAGAGTTGTTTCCCGGTCACGGCAGAGTACAGGGGCTTTGCGTTTCCCTCCTGCGTTTCCGTCTCATGGTTCTTTCCCTCCTTAAAAAGAAACCCCATTAAGCCAGAAGGAAATTCTGTTCCTTCGTCCTGGCCCAGATGCAGGCGTGTGCGGACTTGCAGGGACTCACAGGGGGTACCCAGGGCAACACTTGTCGGGGTCATTGAGGTGAACAGCACTTTCCAGGAAAAAAACAAAGCGAGACCAAAACACTCAGCAGGTTCCACCGAGACTTGAACTCGGATCGCTGGATTCAGAGTCCAGAGTGCTAACCATTACACCATGGAACCCCACGCGGGATGCCAGCCCCCGTAATCGTCTATGAAGAGTTTGAGCGACTCCACTGAGCGTTTAGTCGCGTTTATGAGTCACGATTCTTCGTCCACGCTCGCGCATGACACTCTTAAAAACAAACCCCAGGAGATTTCATTTTTGTCTTATTTTATGTTCCGCCACCCAGACGGCCATAGAGTGCCCCTCCCCCCCCCCCCCCCCCCCCCCCGAGGTCCTCACCCTGCTGGCTTCGGGAGGAAGAGGCAGCACCCGATCCGCAGCGGGGCTGGGCGGACGTCACAGTCACTGTACGCGGCGACGGTCCCCGGGAAGCGGCCCGCTTAGTCCCCGGACACACGGGGCACAGGCTTGGCGTCTCGCCTCCCGGCCCCGCGGTGTTTTCTCCTCGCACATTGTTGATCGTCGCGTCTCCTGCCTCCGGGAAGACACACCCATGTGTCCGTTTCTGGCACGTTCACGGGAGAAAACCCGCGGGAGGAGCGTGTTGGCGAGAAAAAGGCGCAGGTGGGCTTGAGCGCACCTCGGCCACCTGCAGCCGTCGGCAAGGAGCGCGTGGGCCACGCGGCAAGTCACCGTCTACACCCGCCAAGTCACCGTCTACACCCGCCGCCTGACCCGAGAGGAGCGTGCCCGCGAAGGCTGCCGAACTCTATCCACGACGTTCTTTCCCGCTGCTCCGCACAGACCCTCTCTCGGGCCCCGCGATCCCCTTCGGCTAAAGAACAGGCTTCTGGGCGCGGAATTTGTGCGGGCGGGACCCCGGGGGTGCGGGACCCTGGGGGGGAGGGCGCGGGACCCCGGGGGGTGCCGGCCGCCTGCCCCGCGCGTCCGAGGCCGCAGAACGACTTCTCATCGGAGAGAGGGAGCCTGGGCCCTGCGGCGCGGTGACTATCCGGGTGAAACCTGTCCGCGCTCAGGACTGTGTCCGAGGCCAGCACCCGGGTCTCCGTGCCGCGCACCCCGGACACCCCCCGCCCCAGGCACTCGCCACGCGGAGGAGGCGGCGGCACGCGCCTCCCCTGCTAGCAGGGGCGAGCGAGGTCGGAAGGGCGGCCCGCCTCTCCTTCCATTGGTCTGTGATGCAAGACCAACCAAACTCAAGGAGCTTGCAAAACGCCAACTCCGTGCAAACACCAGTTCCGCGCAAAGCCCTTGGAGAACTAGGACCCGGTTCCGGAATCTGGGTCCTGCTAACCCACACGTCTGCGGCCATCTCACGCGCGGGAGGAAGGTGTCACCCTGCAGCTCACAGGAGCAGGTGCAGAAACATCGCCACAGAAAATAATCTTAAAGGAAATGTAGAGCTAAGCTTGCAAAATGCAGAGCGAAACCTCTCCTCCCTCTCAGGCTTGGGGGTTAGCCCACGGCCCCTGGAGAGTCACTTCTTGGTCCGGGGCCTATATATGTAGATATCCAAAAAGCAGGAGTGAAGAACGGGGAAAAGAAGACATTAGAACAGGACCAAATCAAAGGATTGAAACAGAAAGATACAGTTTTTAAAGCTCCTATTGTAGGGGCGCCTGGGTGGCGCAGTCGGTTAAGCGTCCGACTTCAGCCAGGTCACGATCTCGTGGTTCGTGAGTTCGAGCCCCGCGTCGGGCTCTGGGCTGATGGCTCAGAGCCTGGAGCCTGTTTCCGATTCTGTGTCTCCCTCTCTCTCTGCCCCTCCCCCATTCATGCTCTGTCTCTCTCTGTCTCAAAAATAAATAAACGTTGAAAAAAAATAAAGTTCTTATTGTAGAAAAAAAGCCATCAGCACCTTTTCCCAAGACCATTCAACAGTTTTATTGGACTCTGGAAGGTCAGGCGCTGGAGGTGTAGAGGTGAATAAGACACGGGCTCTCTGCTGGGAAGGATGTTCCGTAACCGGGGATCAAGTGGAGAAGCGCTTGTAGCTGGCAGTGTAACGGCTCGGACAAGATGGGAAGTTCAAATACAAACAAAAATGGAAAATACTGGTTTGCACAAGAATTGATAACCTACTGTGCAGACTGACCGTCCATAGAGAAAGTGCACAATAAGAGTTCAGCGCATGGGTCCCGATTATAAAAGCAGAACGGTTTGTCTTTGGCAGCCACAAGACGGTAAAACAGAAAAGGGAAAATAAAGAGTAAGTTCCACAACGGACTTAGAATTTTGGCTCAAACGAGCCTCCGTGCTGTTCGCTTTCACAGGCACGTACACGCACCGGGGTGTGAACAGGAAAACCCAACAAGGGCAAAGCCAGCGAGCCCAGGAGCTCCCACTGTCATGAGGGAGAGAGGTGCTGAGCCCGCTCAGGGGAGATGCTTATACTGGTCAGAAAGAAGGCGCTGGGCCTCGTGGCCATCGAGAGGCATTTTGTGCATGTCTGAAAACAAGAAAACGAAGCTGGCAATTTCTTCCGTCTCTTTGTAATGGACTGTGAAATTACTAGGGAGACTTCCAGAACCTTTGTGGGTGAAGCACCCCATGGCATAAGGAATGGAAGTGTCAGCCCGTCACACACAGAGGAACCTGGACACCAGCACCCCGCGAGTGCAGACCACAGACCACCCAGCGAGTTCACAAAATTACCCCAGTCTGTGCCCAAAACTAAGACCCCCCCCCCCACGTCTAGGTTTTTCCTGCATCTCATAGAGCCCAACGGTAACTCTTAAGAAATGAAATCACTCCAGTAAAATCAAACATAAAGCTCCTAGAGAAACAGCCTCTTCAAGTTCAGGCTGCATGATTCATTAACCTCGAAACTGCAAATTAGGAGCCCAAGGTGCACCCAGGCCTGGAGCTAAAAAGCTCGTCAAACTGGCTCTGATTGTCTCCCTCGTCTCAGGGCGGTTATGGGATGTGGCTTCCTGACCAAGCTGATGTAGGAGACCAGAGTTACACAAATCTGGGTCAGGCCCTGGGGAGAGGACCAGGTTCCTTTCTAAGCAGAGGAAGATCAGAATCTCTCCCGCAGCTTCTGCTCAACCTTTATCTTGAGTTTCCCATGAGAACAGTTATATCTGAATTACATTTTCCTCATTTCTTTTGGCAAAGGAAACATGTAAAAGTGTCTCTAATAAAGTGTCTCCTAAGTCTCAATAGATATGCTGAAGCTTGTAGGAACACATTTTTTTTTTTTCCCCTAGGCTTTCCTTGTTGCACTTGGAGGTAATGCCTTGTATTTCCAAGTCATGGCTATTTCATTAGCCATGCTTTATCCAGAGGTCTTGCTTCTGGAAGATTGAGAAATGGAGAAAAAATTCCAGGTAGCGACGGAAGTAAAAAGAGACGCCGATACAGCCACAATCATAGTGGGGTATTTTCACACAATACACCTCTCTGAAAAGCTAATAGAAAACATAAACAGAAAAAGTAACCATAATTCATAATACTGTTATTCATATAACCATACAATATAGAGAGAACAGGGCACACATCAACTCCAGGACTCAAACTTTTTCAGACACAGACGAAATGATCTCAAATTTGACATTTTACCAGGCCACAAAGCAAGGCTCCAAAACCATAACAGGGCTGGATACATGCTATTATTTCACGGCAAGAAAATTATACCAGAAATCAAAACCTGAAAATGAAAAATTATATTTGTTTACAAAATACGAAATGTGCTTCTAAATAACCTATGGTTCAAAGGATAGATCCCAAATGAAATTAGGAACTATTTTGAAATAAATGATAAAAATAGTGCATATCTGAACACATACTGTGCAGCTAGAAGTGTATATAGAGGGACCCCCTTGTGTACATATATATAAATAAAATAAACACTTAAAGGTAATGATCTAAGCATTCAGCACATGAAACTGGGAATCAACCACTAATTTCTTTCCAAAGAAGCTTCAGGGAAGGAAATAATGAAGCAAAGAGCAGACAATGCAATAGAAAGTAAGTACAAAATGGGGACACTCAACAAAGCCAACAAAAGTGGTAATCGTTTTTTTTCTTTTTTTGATATTTTTCTTGTGATAAAATACACACAACATAAAAACTGACCGTTTTACCATTTTTCAGTGCACAGTTCAGTAGCATCACGCACGTTCACCTTGTCCTGCAGCCCTTCCCACGTCTCTCCTGAACTTTATGCACCTTTTCTCAAGCTGAAATTCTGTAGCCACTAGTCAATACTTCCCTATATCCCCCTGGAAACCACCGCATCACTTTCTGTCTATATGCGTTCACTCTAGGTATCTCATGGAAGTGGAATCAGTTTTTGTCCTTTTGTGGCACATTTCACTCAGCACGGTGTCTCCAAGCTCCATCTGTGTTGACGAATGCATCAGAATGTCATTCCTTTCTCAGGCTGGATAATACCCCATCACATGCATAGACCCCATTTTGTTTAAGCACTCGCCCACTGATGGACACTTGAGCTGTTTCTACCTTTTGACTGTTGTGAACAATGAGTGTACAAATATCTGTTCGAGACTATGCTTTCGATTCTTTTGGGTGCATACACAGAAGTACAATTGCTGGGTCATATGGCCATTGTATTTTCAACTTTTTTCAGCCTCGTTGAGATCTAACTGACACCTAACGCTGTGTAAGTTTAAGGCACAAGGCAGAATAATTTGATATGTACGTGGTTGATATGTACGTATTACCTCACAGAGTTTCAATTTTGTATTGATTGTGTGATTTATTTCAGAAATGCAATCTGATTTAACATTCAAAACGCAATCTATAAAAGTAAATCTTTTGCATCGATAATATTAATAAGTAAAAGAATAATTATACAGTCATCAAAATACACGTGTAGAAAGTGTTTGACAAAATACAGTCCCTGTTCATGTTTTTAACTTAAAAAAGCTGTTTTTAATGGTTACAGATACATAGCAAGTTGCAAATATAGTACAGAGAGGTTCCATGTACCCCATGGTTCCTTCACCCATTTCCCTGATGGGTTACTTGTGACATAATCAAAGTACCATATTAAAAGCAGGAGATTAATATTGGCTCAGTGTTTGTATGTAATCCTGTCTCTGGTGAGAGCAGCCAATCTCAAAACGTTACATACTGTGGGCATTCCTGCACCAGATACACCACAGAACATCGCTGGGATCATCTCCACCCGCCCCTTCCAATCACGCTCACACTCTGTTCCCACCATCCGGAAACCTCTGACAACCGCTACTCTGTTCTAATCTCTACAATTTTGTCACTCGGTAGAGTCACGTAGTTGGAATCATGCACTGGGCGACCCATCAGGATTACTTCTTTCCCTGAGCCTAGTGCCCCCCTGAATGGCTTCCAAACTGTTGATTCGTCACTAGTGCCCTCCACTCTTTCCTGCCTAGAGTTCCAATCGACACACTTTGTGTCGTCACGCACCTGCTGAAGGACACTTTGGTGGTGTTCAGTTTTTGGCTGTTGCAAAGAAGACCCCTGTGGTCCTTCATCTGTAGGTTTTTGTGCAAACACAAGTTTCCATCTCTCCGGGAATGAGAGTGCAGGGGACGAATCATACAGCATTTTCCTGTTTTATTTTTATAAGAAACTGCCATTTTGCATTTCCACCCATATAAAAATCGTGTTCAATTTCTATCACATTCTCAGAAAGGCCAAACTACAGGGACAGAAAACGTGTGTGGGTATGGGCTGTTGTCTGCGGGGCTGGGAGGTGTCTAGAAAGGGGAACACAAGGCAGTTTCTGGATTGATAAAACCGCCTGGATCCTGATTACGGTAGCTGATTACACAAACGTGTGCATATGCTTTCAAAAAGTCCATTTTACTCCTCAATAAATTTTTTAAGTATCCTAAAAATAGCCTCTTGTGGCAGACTAAATACCCTTCACCCAGTGGTCTCTTTGGGAAATAGCTTACCTGGAGCAGAGTTCGGGGGAGAGAAAATTCGAAAGTACCCTTAGCTTTTGCACGTCGCCGGGCACAGGCCTGTTGGCGCGAACTTTCTGTGGCAACGAGCGTACCGACTCCGGTTTTTTCTGGGCGGCACTTGGGGAGGGCGGAGGCGGTGGGTTTTCGCCAGGCCCGAGACGCGTCCGCGCCAGGAACGCGCACCCCCTGCAGGCGGGATCAGACTGGGGAGAACGGTGAGGGCGGCCTCTCCGCGAATCGCGGGGCAAAAGCTCACTCGTAGTCGGCAGGATTCGAACCTGCGCGGGGAGACCCCAATGGATTTCTAGTCCATCGCCTTAACCACTCGGCCACGACTACAGGCACGAGCCGTGCTTCTTCGAATTCTAGGAGGAAACGTGGTAGGTTTACAGGTAGGATGCCCGTGTAGACAAAAGCGTGTTCAGGAAGCTGGCCAAGGTGCAGGGAGAGAGACGCGACGCTGAAAACCGCCCTGGGTCCCCTCACTCGGGGTCCCCAAGCTCCGAGGCTGACACCTAGCATACTCATCTCGCGGCGTTCGGGAAAGTGCTTGGCAAATACCAATGCGCTATCACTTTCCACGCGGATTAGAAGAAACCTATGGGTATAGACGGTCCAGGAGTTTCATTTCCCCTGAGATCCTGGCTGCTTTCTGAAGAAATGGATTAGCTGGTGTGGTTTGGTTTTTGCCAGTGCAAAATGTAACCAACACGACAGTTTCCTGCTCTCCTGTTCACTTTTGCAACGCACTGCTTCCTTCGGCAGGATTTCCAGATGCTCCACAGGGAAGATTCAGAACAAAATGCTTGAGTGTGGGTGCCAGGTAGATCGGTCCCCATTTTATGACCAATGGGTAAGAGGCGACAGCTGAAGGATTTGATGCGTCTTGAGAAAGCTGAGGTAACTGCTTGGATTTAATACATTGTATTTAATCAGAAGTAACAACGTGTTGTTTAAATAGAGTTCAATTCAGATGCCACTGGGAATGGAGAGGGCTAGATCTAATCAAAGATAAAATATTTTCCTTCTATTTATATCCAGAAAAGATAAACTGTGCTGTCGCTAATAACCAGAAGGCATGTGGTCATGGTAAGTAAGCACGCATCACTGGCAATCTTGGGAAAATTCCCAGCTATTTGCTTTAAAAGACTGAGACATATTTTCCATCTTTATTTTCTGCGTCTCCCCATAAGAATATTGGGGGGCGGGGGCGGCAGACCGTTGTCTTGAACTTTCCTAAAACATTTTTTAAAGTCTCAATTTTTTGTTATTAATATAATAACCCCCAAAGAGTCCTTCACCAAAGTATGCACGCAAAATAATTCTTAAGGTCTAATTCAATCAGCAGGTCAGAGAGGTAGAGAGGCCCCCAGGAATTCAATTAGTCAAGAACAAACTCAGAAATAGTGACCCGCATTGGAAAAGACAGATGATTGAACTGCGAACTGCTGGGGAACATTCAACTCCAAAGTCCTCGAGTCTATACTTAGAGTTCCTCTTTCGGTGCCCAGAAAAATAGATGTTTCTCTTCCTTGATTGGAAAATCTGTGATGTATGGAAACCAATTTGACAATAAATTTCGTATTAAACATAAATAAATAAGAAAAAAAAGAAAATCTGTGATGGCTGTCTCACACGGGGTGAGGGAGGTGGAGAAAACAACCCACAAGCTTACCTCCCAGAAACCAGCAGGACTTGGGTATAACTTCTTTCCCTCACCCCCAACCCCAGTCCTTCCCTTTCTTCCTTTCTTTTTCTTTCTTTCTTTCTTTCTTTCTTTCTTTCTTTCTTTCTTTCTTTCTTTTCTTTTCTTTTCTTTTCTTTTCTTTCTTTTTTCCTTTCTTCTTTTTCTTTTCTTTTTTCTTTCTTTCTTCTTTCTTTCTTCCTTTTCTTTTCTTTTCTTTCTTTCTTTCTTCCTTCCTTTCTTCTTTTTCTTTTCTTTTCTTTCTTTCTTTCTTTTTTCTTTCTTTTCTTTCTTTCTTTCTCTGTAACACAAGGGGAAAAGTTTATTAAAGTGAAAAGTGCACTCTTGAGATATGAGATGGGGTGAACTTAAGAGAGAGAGAGAGCTTGGCCCCCTCCCCCAGTACTTTGAATGCAAAAAAAAAAAAAAAAAAGTGAATAGTTGAAGTCCCCCAGAACTTAAATGCAGACAAAACCCAGCAGGAATACGTAAGCAGTTGAAAAGTTGGGTTATGACTCCTGTGGTAAGAACCACAGACCACACACCATGGGGAGCGGTGGGTGCATCTCACTAGGAAGAGCCTATTAGAAAGTTCAAGTTCCTACAGGGTTGAGTCTTGCGTGAGGTGATTTGGGGGAGGATTTCAAGAGGAGGGCTTTTCTGGATTGGATGCTGTCTGGAAGCAGGGAGCGATTCTGTGACTGGATAGCTTGAAACATCCCGTCCCGAAGGGAGAGTAGAGCAAAGCTGAAACTATGATTACTGAAGAAGCTGTGGTTACTCATATTGGACAAGTTGGGGCGACTTGGGGTCATTTTTGTGGCTTCACAATATGTTTGTTTCTGTTTTTCTTTTGTGTGTGTGAGTGCGCTCAGACACGACTACAGAGCGATCTTATTTTCATCTTGCTCCGTCAAGGTCACTGAGTGGCCCCGTCTGGCACCTGTGTTCGGTCAAGCTGTCTGTGCGCAGCGGGAGAGCGCCCAGGCCCGGCCGGTGACTCCGGGTCACCTCCCCATGACGGGTGCCGCTTTTCTCTGTCTCACAGTTTTCTAAGTCACGAATTTCGTCGAATATCACATCACAAACGCTTTTTGCAGGAACTCCCCAGATGTCATCGTAGTGGCTTGGTGATGTTTCGCTCTTCGGATGAGGCCGGAAAGAATTCGATATTCAATATTCTGCTTTTGCGCACAAAACGTTCTTCTTCAGGTGGGGCTCGTTCCGTGGGACAGTGTCCTGCAAAACGGATGACCGATTCAAGCGTTATCAAGCTTAAATCAGCCGAAACGCGTGTCCCGGGTGCTGCGCTCGCGGGGAGAACACGACCCTGTGAGAACACGAAGGCAGCGCAGAGGCAGGAGCCCTGGGCGTCGATCGCCACACGAGTGTCCCGGACAAGGGCTGGAGGACATCTTTGCCTTGGGATCTGAAAATCGGACGCCATCTGTTACTTGCTCGCGCCCCCGCAAAGGCCCTTCTGTTCCCAGGATTGCGTGACCCCACGTGTCCTCGCAGGTCAGCGGCGGGAGAATGCACCATGGGCAAGCTCCGACTCACCAGCCTCGATTGGTTCTGGATTTACTAGGGGCGCATTCTTTAATCTGTGAAGAAGACGCCTGGCCTCAGCCAGGAAATTGTTGCAAAACTCGGTGTGTGCCCATGCCCCCCACATCAGGCCTCTGTCACACTCACTGCCAGCACACCTTGGCCCGGTGGCCAGCCGCCCGCCTACCACACGCTCGCATTAGGAGTTAACATTCCACTAGCTATGAGGGCGGCTAGACGGCGTGCAATTCTGCTGACTGGCTGTGGAGGGGTGAGCCGGGGCGAGCGATCCAGCACCCAAGATGTTTACTGAGGATGTGGGGATCAGGGGTTCAGGGAAGGTAACCCGAACGTCTGCTGTCGGGAAAGGGCTGAGGATGACCATGCGCGCGACCAACGGCATCAGCCTTTCCAGAGCTCAGGTCCGGGAGGGTGGATCACCCATCGTGGATAACGGGGACATGAGCAGGGGTGGCTGTAAAGTCTGTGTATCTTAAAGATGCCCGTTGTCATTCAGTCCGTCATCACAGCCGTCTAGAAGCAGCACACCAAGTTTCTGAGCCACGGGGGGGGGGGGGGGGGGAGAATATCCTTCCCTGTGAACGGGGATGATGGGGTTTCGTCCTGGTCCCGGCCCAGTGCCTCCCTCCATTCACAGGCTCAGCAATCGTAGGAGAGGGAATTCTCCGTCCGGAGCAAACTCTGCTCTCACTCACAACCTGTGGTCTGAGACAGATGGGTTTCCAGGAGACCCTAGTTCGCCCAGGATGGACAGCACAGGTCGGAAGACACAGGGGGAGACCTTCACAGCTGTGCCAAACATCACAGGGTCTTTCCTCGCACTTCGCTGTTGGGATTTCACGTGACATATACGGGAAAGGCCCACAAAGTATTTGGAGAACGTGGGTGCATGGCGTAGCCCACGATGGGTAAGCGGCCTAGAGGACTTTATAACGTATAATGAAAATCATGTTTAGGCACCGTCTCTGCATGAAATTATTTACTTGAAAACGCGTTCTCAGATGGGGTGTTAAGACTGCTGAGGCAAGAGGGATTAAGATAAGGTCCGGAAGACTATTTCATTCCACAGACCACTAATTTGGGGGCTTGCTGCAGATATGTGCCACACGAGCAGCTGGGAATATTTAACTGCTCTGCAGTCTACGCGTCTTATTTTCTGCGAAGGAGCCCTTGCAACTGAGCATTCTGTTGATGGCAGACACAAACTAACGACAAATATATTTCTACCGCTGTCCACCCGGAAAGACTTCCTTTCATTTGAAAACTTTAACATTCTCTGCGAAGCACAGAGTGTGGGTTTCAGTATCTAATTAAGTAGCTTAAGGCGTGCTTAGTTAGATCTCCGGATTCCCGGATCTCATCTTCCCAACTGACTTGTGCTTCGTGCCCATCTCGGATACTCCACGGTGACGAAAAGAATTTCATCTTGTAAGCGGACACGCAGGAATGACCCTCAGGAAATAGGACGACCCATCTCCTCTGGCGCTGAGAACGTTCCACCCGGCTTAGCCTCCCGCTCGCGTCCAACACTCTCGTCCTGTCCGCTTTGCACTTTCGCAGACGCTGGGTTGGGAGCTCGGGTTTTGCCCTGCAAGCCTCGGAGCTCGTTTTGTGCTTTCCGGGTGCGGCCCGGACGTGGGGGTGGGGCTGGGGACCGACGGACCCCGCGTGCGCGCGCGTGCAGGGCCCTGGGGCCCCTGACCTCCACGTGTGCGCGCTCCGCCTGCAGGTCGGGGCTGGACCCCCGCTGTCCGGGTCGCCGCGCATCACGTCGTGGCCCAGTGGGAACAGCTGAGATGTCCCCTCTTCTTCCGACAGCCCCCTCCCGATGCGCAGATCACCGCAGCGCGCGCGTTCGCGCCCGCAGATCCCGGACTGGCCGCACCTGTAACCCGCCCCTTCGACGAACCCACTGGACCGAGGGTCGCCGAAGGAGCGGGGGCGGCTGGACCGCCCGGTCGCACCGGAGAGAGGCAGCAAAGAAAATTGCCGAGTTGGGAATCTGCAGTATTTCCCAAGCTGCCTGGATGCGCTCAAAGCTCCGCGGGCCTGCGTGGCGGTGCGGTGCTTTGCTCCGCGAGTCCCGGGACCAGGCCGCGCGCGGAAGCCACCGTCCTGGTCAACAGCACAGGTGCCAGGGAGCGCCTCCCCGACCGGGGCCGGAGGGGACGGGGTGAGGGCGGCGAGGAGGAGAGAGGTGGGTGGGGACGGGTTAGCCCCGGCTGCCCAGGCCACGTGCCGGGAGCCCCCCCCCCCCCCCAGTTCTGTATTCGCGGAGCCAGCGGCCGGGAGCACATCCGTGCATCATGCGGCTGAAATGACATCTGCGTGCTTATGTCTTTATTTATTTGATTATTTATTTATTTACTTTTTCCTTTACATCCAAGTCGGTTAGCATATAGTGCAACAATGACTTCAGGGGTAGAGTTCAGCGGTTCATCCTCTATGTGTAACACCCAGTGCTCAGCCCTTTACCCATTTAGCCCACCCCCCACCCACAATCCCTCCAGTAACCCTCTGTTTGTTCTCCATATTTAGGAGTCTCTTATGTTTTGTCCCCCTCCCTGTTTTTATATTATTTTTGCTTCCCTTCCCTTGTGTTCACCTGCTCTGTGTCTTCAAGTCCTCAGATGAGTGAAGTCATGATATATGTCCTTCTCTGACTAACTTCGCTTAGCATAATACCGTCCAGTTCCGTCCACAGAGTTGCAAATGGCCTGGGGTTTTGAGCTTTGATCAAACTGTTCCTCATCTCGTAGAGACAGATGAGAATGGTCGCTGGAAGGATCAGAAACACCCGCGTCGGGTACTGTGTGTCCTGTTTTTGTGTTTCTTGCACTTTTCGCGGTGACTGGAACGGAATAAATGTCCAGAAAAATACTGTATTGCTGACCAAATGCACAGTAGACGACCTTAGGGCTCGGGCCCAGCGCGCCTCCCTGCAGGCTCTGTGGCGCAATGGATAGCGCATTGGACTTCTAGCGCGGGCGGTGGAGGAATTCAAAGGTTGCGGGTTCGAGTCCCGCCAGAGTCGGAAGTGTTTTGCCACTCAGTGGCCACTTGGTTTCAGCTTTGCGGTGTTGGGTCCCTGTAGTTTCTTCATGAGCAATCCCACTCGTGTGTACAGGGGCTCAGTGACCAAACACAGCGAAAGAGAATGAACGCTTGTAGCGAAGGTTCAACATTTGCATAAATGCTGCTATTTCTCTGTCATGAGAAACGTCTTCCAACGTGCTGTTTTCCCGGTCTTGGCTGGAGGGTCGCGGGCGGGGGTTCCACGCTGCTCCTGCCAGAACATTGAAGTCGCGGGGGCTTTGCAGCTGCTGACGCGCAGCCCGGGTCTGCACTCCCCCTTCCCTCACGGCGCCCCCAAAGCGCTCCTTGGAAGCACCCAAGTTCCAGCTCCGGAAACTTAACCAAAATTCAGTTTGCTTTTAAATGAATGGTGGGCGAGATCAGTAGCAATTATCCCACTTCCCCCTTAACTGTGGAAATGGAGACAGAGCCGAAAAATACACCTGCTCTCCATCCTCGAACACTACTTCCTTCATTCTCTCCACTGGCGCTTAGTTTCGAGTATCCTTCCAGAAGTTATACATGCATGTGTATGTTATATAAACATATATTATACAATATATCTATATTATATAAGATTTATATATTTATATATAATCATATGGAACTCTGCGCCCGTCTTTCGTGTGTAATATCATTTCACATATGCAGTGTTGTTGTGTTCTTTATATAAGCTATGTAATATTCCACAGCAGGGGGTGTATACAATTGTATCGTAAACACCTCACATCTTAAGTCCAGGTTGCAAGGCATCGCATGGCCAGCCCTCCCCTTACTGAAGGCCCCCCGGGGGGGCGGGTGGTCTTGTGTTTGCCATTAGGGAAACAGGACCACAGACCCACTGAATTCCCAGCAAAGCCTGCATCTGGCATGCTTCCGTGCGCTGAAAAGGGAGAACTGGTTGACCTCTACCTTTGCTTGTTGAGCATGGGGTCATTCATCTTCCAATAAAGCATTTTCTTGAACCACCTCTTGTGACATGGTGGGTTTTCTGCTCTTCAACTTGCACAATTCGGCCATGATGCACGTTTCACTGCCGTCAGCTAGGGTAATAATTAACCTCCTATAGAATAGTGCCGATTACACACTCCTCATACCACGATGTACATCGCGTGTCCAGCAGGCCAGGCAGTGAAACGAGGTGCTAGTTTCACAGCCTGTGACCCCTATTCATTCCTGCATAGATTTCCCAGTAAATTACCACGTTCTTACTATGGCTGCAATGCCGCTTTTCTAATATTAACTCCACACATGGATGATTTCGGAATTCTCCATGCCACTGCATGTTTTATCTGTTAATCCCTGCACCAAAATGCATGCCCTTAATTAAATGAGTTTTCTACTGAGTCTTGATACTTAGTATGCTAAATACCACTGTCTTTTTCTTCTTTAAAAGTCTCCTGACCAGAACAGTCACAGACTCACCTTTTCTCTTTGCCTTCCCTCAAGGATCTCAGTCCTACACTTCCTGCTTCCTGACATCTTTTCTCTAATGGTTATGTAATAGATTTTTTTTCCTGGTTTTCTAATTTTTGTATAGCCAGAGGACAACTCTCCTTGTGGTTAATCCTTCATGGGTGGAAGTAAAAATTTCATTAAAAAAAAAAACACGACAGAGATCACCAATTACTTTCACCATTTCATAGTACTTTTCTTAGATTTTTAGATTATTTGATCTATGCATGGGGCTGTTTAAGGACCCTCTTAATCAATTGATTGATTTCTTTTTATCTGCATATTTTATTCCCTATATCATTTTTCTTCATAGGAAACCATTTTAATGTATTAACTGTTTACATTGCTATTACATTAAAACATTACATGTTTTCTTACAGAATATGTAATATTTTGTGCATATCTTTTCCATATGACAAAATCATATTTGGTATACATATCATTCCACTTCGGACTTTTTCTTTTTTTATAAATTGGGATTTAAAAAAATGTTTATTTATTTTTGGGAGGGAGACAGAATGTGAGCGGGGTAGGGGCAGAGAGAGAGAGGGAGACACAAAATCTGAAGCAGGCTCCAGGCTGTCAGCATAGAGCCTGATGCAGGTCTTGAACTCACAAACTGTGAGATCATGACCTGAGCTGAAGTCAGACACTTAACCAACTGAGCTACCCAGGCACCCCTGACTTTTTTTCCATAACCATCATTACTTTCTTTATACATCATTTAAATGCTAAGCAATATCTCATAGGGTGTATCTACCATATTTTACCTTTTTAAAAAATGCTTCTAAGAAGGTGCCATTTTAGTTCCTGAGGCAAACATCCTCATTCGCATCCATTTGAAAGGCATCTACCATATACCATCCAGATGTGCTGGTCTGTAAGTTACATTTCAAATACATAGTAATAAGTGAAAGAAATACGGTCACTGCTGACGGTCCTGACTTCCCTTCCAGTATATCATATTTGTTTTTGGCTATATAATAATACATTTCATATAAAATTATAACGAGATAATTAAATGAAGGTCCAACTGTCAAGAAGCAGGCTTAGAAACTGGCTTGGGTCGGATGGTGCAGCGGTGTGAATGTGTGTGAGGGAAGGAAATATTCAAGGTAGATCCTATCTTACTACATAAATAAATACATTATCAGTAAACTTACAAGATCGGGGGTTCAAAAAACAATGAGAACATTTGCTGTAGATGGGACTTGGTGAAACAAATCAATGGATACATTTCCTCACAGGTCATTGACATGCTCTCCAAGCTTCTCGGTGTCTTTCTTGTAAAATGCCTATTTCATAAACAGCAAATGATTGGATCTTCTCTTTTTTCCAGTCTGACCATTTCTTGATTTCAGAGTGGGATTTTAAACTCACAGAGGATGTTGTAGAAATATCGCTGGTACCTGTTGAATGTGAGACTGGGTTCTACGTGTGTCTCTCGCAACGTGCGGATGTAGTAAGGCAGAGACCAGGACTGGAGAAAGCGTTCTCAGGCTCCTGATATTCAGTCATTGATTCATAGACAGAAAGTCAAAGGGCTCCCAGGGGGAGTTTTTCTCACTGTTAGGAAGGCCAAAAATAATACTTCAAGCTAAGGAAGTGTAAGAATTTCTGAAAGTTTGGCACCCGTATGTTTGGCAGTTTCATTTATTCTCTCTGTCTTACCTGGGGAAAAAAGGATGATACGGGCAATGGAGAATCTGAGTAAGCATTAATATCCTACAGAGCTCTTTAGTAACAATTCTGGGCAATTGAGTGTACATCACTAAATAAGTAATACAGATTTTACCAGGTGGGAAATAGAAGTCAAACAGCATTTTGTGCTTCTGCTAAAATTGTGACTTTTTGACAAGAGAAAGCTTTGATCCACATGAAAATTGTTTTTTGTTTTGTTTTTTTTTTTAGATTTTATTTTTTAAAGTAATCTCTACACCCAACATGGGGCTTGAACTCATGACCCCAAGATCAAGACTTACATGCTCTTCTGACTGAGCCAGCCAGGCTCCCCATATGAAAATTGCTTTTATATACATTTTTATACACATTTCATATAACACACACACACACACACTTTTATATACATTGTTTTTATAAACATTTTTATATCTTTTTTGGTACAATGGAATAAAATTAATTTTTGAATGTGTAAAGGGGTCTTGAGGCTTGACCCCAGTGTCTTTATCGTTTTGAGGGGATTACAGACTAGGTAGGTCAGATAAGCATCAGAAACATCCTCGGCTTTACCTTTAACATTTTTGTATGAGTCCTCATTTAAGAGTGTAGTCGATTTTTCTTTGGAATAGCAGTGAGACTCCAGCTCCAGCTAACGTATGGGTTAATCAGCACGAGCAGAACGGATGGTAGGTAAGTGGGATCCTTCCTTATCGTATAACAACTAATTTCTGACATGGAGTTAAATATTCCCCTGTGAGTAGCAACTTATCATAAACACTGAGGACCTCTGTTTTAATCGTGAAGTGTATGTACTATAATTGTCCCCGACTGACTGATAATCACTTTATACACAATTTTTATACCTATCTTTATGTTTGAACATGACTACGTTTTCTATAAGCTGAGAAATAAAAGATCATTGATATGTATTTATATTTATGTATTTTACTTTATTTTTATGAAATAAAAATACACCCTCATACACAATTAACCCAGGAAGACTGTTCTCTTTTCAGTGTTAGTCTTTTTTTTTTTAAATCCTAAGTTCGGTAAATAAGAGAATTCTCACAATACTTCTGAGTCCAAGTCTGAAAAATGACAAAGCAAACCTAATTATTTCTATCATTCTTCCTTTTTAAAGTGGAAGAGCAAATCTTTCTGTCAGTTGGAGGCCATTCTAGAAAACCTGAAGGAGTTAGGCACAAAAGACATCTTCCTGGTTTTTACTATTCTGAAGTTAGGCCCTACATTTGTGAAAATCAAGTCAAGAGGAATTGTCATGGGAGACAAAACATGAATACAAGTCAGAATTGTGTAAAAATGAGGCATAGTTGTTTTTTTTTTTTTTAACAGATAACATGTAAATCCACAGCAATAATAACAGTGACTATTGGGAACTTAAAAATATGTAGATTGTCTTCAAATTACTTAAAAATATACCAGGAGTACAAAGAGGCAACAGAATATTTTGGCGATTCAGAAAGAACTTCGGTTAACTTGGCACAAATAACTTGATAATTTTGCAGGAAAAAAATCAAATTTTGCTCTTTTGCACGTATTTTCATCCCACAATTGTATATTCTTTTCCTACAAATAAATCAATTAAAAATGACTATCTCATATTTTTGATCATTTGTATACTGTTTTTTATTTAAAAAAAAAATTTAAATGCTTATTTACTACCGAGAGACAGAGGGACACAGAGTGTGAGCAGGGGAGGAGCAGAGAGAGAGGGAGACACAGGATTAAAGCAGGCTCCAGGCTCGGAGCTGTCAGCACAGAGCCCGACGTGGGGCTCGAACTCAAAAACTGTGTGAGTTCATGACCTGAGCTCAAGTCAGCCGCCTGACCAACTGAGCCACCCAGGCGCCCCTGTGTACTGCCTTTTAAATGAACCTTACTATATCTCTATATGTATGTATTTAAATATACACACATACAGCATCAGATGTATCTGCGGACATTACCGGGGGTCCACGGAGGGTGGCACCGGGTGCCAATCACCCCTGGTTGAGAATCACTGTTCTAACCCTTTTGCCTCTCATGTCTCGCTGATCTGATGCCACAGAATACATCACATCCAGACGCTTCACGCCACAGCCCACGCCCTGACCATCATGGAGAAGTGATGGGGAGAAGGTGTGCAGGGGAGGAAAGAGGAAGGTCGGAGAAGAAAAAGAGGCTGAGGCGAGGGCAGTGGGGAGGAGGGACACGCAGGAGAAGGGTGGAGGGGTGGAGGGTGCCCCTGCCCCTCACAGAGCAGTTCAAATACTGGAGGCAGGAACCCTCACCTCATCCATGTTGTAAGACCTACATTTTAATACTGATGTATTACTGAGATTCCACACAGAAGGAGAAAGAAAGAAACAGAAAGGAGGGACGAAGGAAGCACCGGCAGAGGAGAAAGACATGCAAGCCCACCGACTTAAAAACGGTGAAGTGCGGGCAGCAATAGGGAGAAAGGGGAAGATCCGCTCTTGCTGCCTAAAACGGCGGTTACGTAAAGTTGCAGACTTGGAAACTAAAACGGGAGCGTGTCAGAAGTGGGATTCGAACCCACGCCTCCATGCGGAGACCAGAAGCCCCGATCGCGGGAAGCGAAGCTTGAGTCTGGCGCCTTAGACCACTCGGCCATCCTGACACCCGCAAAGGGCGGGCCGCTAACCGGCTTGTAAACGCACCAGAGGGACTCGGACTCCGCGCGGCGAGCGCCAGCCCACTGCGCCTGCGCGATGCCGGAGGCGAAAGGCGAGTTTGCCGGAAGCCGGGGGCTGAGGCGCGCGGAGCCGGAGCCGGGACCCGGGGACACCCGGGGGGACCCGGGGGACGCCTCCGCCCCGCCGGGTGGGGTGAGGAAAGCGCGGGCCGCAGAGCCCTCCCCCACCCCCCGGGCTTCCCGCGGGGCTCACGCCCCTCCCCCCACGGTTAAGTTCAGAAGGTAACAGGTGCCGCGAGACCCGGCGAGCAGGGCTTAGCGCCCCCTGCCCCGGCCCCCCTGGAAGTGTCCTCCTAAGAGTAAGCGGCGGCTGGATTGTTTTTTCGGTCAAGTCGAAATGATTAAATGTTATTCCCCAGGCATAGGTTTGTCGCGTTAGTTTTAATGCCTGAAATTCGGTGTCATTTCTGTGCCAAAATAGCACGAACACACGGCTTCGTAGGAGTTGGCATCGTGGGTACTGCATGAACTTGACGCATGGTTTTCCTATTTGGTCAAAGTGGCATTTGTCTTCATGAATTGAAAAGCCCAAACATTATGCCTTAAATTAAAGATAACGGAAGTATTGACTCGAAGTAGGTGAGTAGTCCGGGGCTGGCGCTGGGTGGGTGGGAATTTGTCCCCCCCCCCCCCCCCCCCGGTCTCTCTGCAGGTGCTCGCGAGCAGCTAAATCACGAACCACGAGCACTGTTTCCTCACCCGCCGCTCACTCCTGTCTTGGGATGAGTTGGGGCTCGCGATGCAACGTGAGGGACAAAGCTGGAGGCGGCCCTGCACCCCCCCCCCCCCCCCCGGCCCTAAAGAACACAGATCCTCCATTTCCGAAACTACGGGGACAGTCCCGCAGGGGACAGCCAGGCTTAATCCCCCTCGGTTGTGTCAGGTCAAACCCTCCTCCTCTCCATCTTCCTTCCCTGCGTTCTCTTGAGGATGCCCTTCAGTCGTTCCAGTTCCTACAAAAGCCTCGTCCCGGTTTCCCCCACCGGCAGGGCAGGGAGCCCGCGCGTCCGCTCTGCAAGCATCTGAGGAGGAAATAGTGTGTCCGAGGGTCCTTCTGCCCCAAACCGCGAGTCCCCTTCGGCAATAATTGGGTCCAGGAAGAACCTTCACTCTCCCTGTAGCTGTGCGCGTTAACCGGCTCTTTAAAGAATGTCCAGGGTGGCGGTTACGCGGTCTGCTTAAGGATGAGATGACCCGGGTCGCTGAGCCACACTTTGGGGGGGCCCTGGTAGTTCCTGGAACCTTAGATCACTTCTCTTCCTGGTAGTTCGAATGCTGCACGGAATTTAGTTATTTATAAGACAAGTTAGCCCCACCCTTCCAGGGCCTGGGTAGCTCAGTCGGTAGAGCATCAGACTTTTAATCTGAGGGTCCAGGGTTCAAGTCCCTGTTCAGGCGGCGGTTGAACTTTTTTTCCCCCCAGCCACATGTGGAAGAGGAACCTGCACGTGGTCCACATGAACTCGTTGTCTTTGCCCACGTGAAGGCCCAATCTAGCCTCATTTAATTATTCCAAGAGCGAACTAAGCCACTCCTAGATTTTGCAAGGGAATGTAGAATTGTGGGCGATAGGAAGAAAGACAACAAAAAACTTTTGAGTGAATTGCTGTGAGATGTGCCCTTTTAAAATTCCCTTGCGCAACGTGGGGGTGACTGTCTAGAAGGCGGGGTGCAGTTTGATTAGATCCTGCCCGGGTACCATTGTGGTCGCTTTGATCCCTGGGCGTCCCCCAGCTTGTTCAGCAGACGCCAGTGCACGGCTACTGCCCCGCTCTGCAACACGGAGGTGAAGAACTGAAATCCAGACACATCCTGAAATCGTGTTCGCCATCCACTTTGTGCTTTCGTTGAGAAGCCGCCCCTCCCAGGGTGCCTGGCCGGCTGGGTTGGTAGGGAGTGCGACTCTCGGTCTCCCGGTTGTGCGCTCGAGCCCCATGTCGGTATGGAGGTTACTTTCAAAATCTTTAAAAAGGGAAAGCTACTCCCCTTCTCCTGGGGTTTAAATCATCTGTAGAAGCTCTGGAAGGAGGCTCTTTCCATTTGTTCTGTGTAGGGTGCCATAGGCTTTGGTAAGTCCTTAGATGGCGTTTTGATTAAAAAGTCAAGGTTTTCGCCTGGTGGATACTGTGTGTGCAAAGCAAGAGTGCGTTTGCTTCATCACTGTGTTCCTCGTTTCCACCGCGTGATACCCCCGCAGGAGAACGCATGTCTGGAGAGTGGTGCCGGCTTCCCTTCCTTCGGCTGGACGCCTGACAGGGCGACAGGGAGCCTCCCCATCTAGGTGTGCCTGACGTAAAGATGTCAAACAACTCCTCATTAAAAGATCCAAAGTCTGCTGTTCTCCAGGTTGAGTTCCTGGCCTGCTCTTGAATCTTAATTCAGTCGGAGAAAGGCTGAGATCTCCCAGATGAGCGGAAGGAACCCACAGCTTCCGGGACACTCGGGCTCTCCCCAGAGTGTGGACCAATTTCCTAGAGTCTTGGACGGGTGCCACAGCCCGTCATCACTGAGCAGATCATTTAACCTCCACACTGTGCATTTGCTGAAAGCTGATTTATGTGCACATACACGGGAAATGAACCAGAAAAGTCGAGTTCGAAGAGCAGGCTCCATTTGGGGGTGTTTTCGCTGGAGTCCGCCACTGACTGCCGGAAGCGGGCAGTAGGGTAGAGCAGAGGGGCCCTGGGAGATCACGTATTCCTACAGGCCAGGCAGAGCAGGACACCAGGTTCCCTCAGGAACTCGGGGACAGCTGTGTCCCCTGGCTGCGGTGACCAAGGAGGAAGCCCAGGAGGAGATCGGGAGGAGCTGGAGTCGAGCTGACAAGACAGGGCACCTGCCAGGGAGTCTGCTGCCCCCTGTCGAGTTTTTCCTGCACTTTGTAACTGGGATTTCCCAGGTCCTTCGGAGCCGGAAGAAGGGCGGTGAGCCCACCTCGGAGGCTTCTCCAGCTGGAAAAGACGGTTTCCCTGGTCCCCACTTTTGGCAGGTGTTTCCTGCTCGCTCGCCCCTCCTTCCTTTTCTCCACCTCGCCGCTGCCTCCCCTCCTTTTCTCTCTGGTCTCTTCTCTGCTTCCTTCTCTGTCTCCCCCCACGTGTCACCTCCAGTCTCTAAAGGCAAAGTGGGGTGGAACTAAAACACGCCGTCCCCACTGCGCACTGTAGTGACTACGTGATTTGGAGGAGAAACACCAGGTTGCTGTTGTTACACGAAGGGTGGTAACAACAGAATCTATGCTACATCACTAGTGGGCTTTTTTTTTAATGCCATACAAATAGTTTACATTTTATATGAAATACAATAAACATGTGACTATGTTAGTAACATAACCAGAATAACTAATGACAGAGAAATGAGCAGTGGTTCCCTAACTTCGAGGCCTGTTGAGATCACCCGGGAATTTCCAACACCTACTGAGGGCTGGTTCCCACCTCCAGACATTCTAATTTCATCGGTACTGGGTCCCACCCCCCCATCAGGGATTTTAGAAGCTTCCAGGTGATTCTAATGTACAGCAAACTTCTATGTACATTGAGAGCTTTGCCAAGGGCGGTTCGTGTAAGACCAAGGTCTCCATCGCCAGAGACCTTGTTAGAAAATCCAGAACCCCCGGACGTACGCTATGTCTACTGCAGGAGAATCTGCATTTGACAAAATAGGCGGGTAGTCCCAAAGCCCCTAAGAGTGTGAAGAGTCACATGTGTCGGGAAAAACCGTCAAAGTCTTGGAAATAGGCAACAGAAAGTTACTGGGTGTCCTTTCAGTGAAGTGTTGGACATTGTCTGCCGGACTTTTGGAAATTGTTTGGTTCTGAGTGTGCACCTTTAACTGAATTTCTATTTATTAAGCTATTCCAGAGTTTTGTATGGTAGAGGCTGGCTTGTAGATAGTTGATCATAATGCACCTGATGTCTGTCCATAGCAAAAATTCAAATACATTTTGCCCCATAGGGAAGATAATCTCAAGTATTACTGTCTTATAGATTGCTAACCCGTTTCCCATTAATTACTCATTTACTAATCTCCTCAAGAGTCATGGGGTAGAATTTGTTATCCTAAATGTACAGGTGCAGGGAGGGGCGTGAGGGGCAAGTACCCTAAGACAGCACCCGCTGTGGAGGGATGCGGCCTAAATTCAGGCACATCTCTAGGTGATTCAAGCGCTCCTCTGTCTTAACAATAGTCTGGGTTGTTTCATTTTCTCGCCAGCTCCATCGAAGGTTGTCCCTTCCCGTTTCAGTTCGGAGCAGCTGGGAATTGCTACTTCGTGTGGACTTTCCCTTTTTCTTTTTTCTAATCTATCCGGTCTGAAAGCGATTTTGATCAGGTGTTTATCGCCCAGCGCTGAGACCAACGGACACATAATTCCGGGGCAGGTAAGGGGCTGGCCCCAGGCACCCCAATCCTTGCCTGCCGCGGCCCAGGTTCCGGCTGCTGCAGGGAGCCGGGAGTTCGAGTCCCGCCGCCGGCAAACCTGGGCTTGAGCCCGTGCGCCACCGGTTCGCAGGCGCCTTCACCTGCCCCTTCGACTCCACCTGCTCCTCGTCCCCGAGCGCGGGCCCTACGCCCTGGATGCTCCGGGGAGGCCCCTCCGTCGCCTCACCTGTCCCGGCAGGTGCCCGTCCCTTTCCGCCCAAACACCCCCACCCCCTGCCCCCGACGCGCCCCCCGCCCCCGACGCGCCCCCCGCCGCGCCCCCCGCCGCGCCCCCCGCCCCCGACGCGCCCCCCGCCCCGCGTGCCTGGACACACACCTCACTGGCGCCTGCGACGTCTGCAGCTCAAAGTTCTCAGCTCAACATCCGGGAGCATTTCCGGGGCGCACTTCGCATCCAGGGAAAGCTGCCCGGTGCAACGATCAGCCCCCACACGGAAATTACCTTAAAACGAGTGGAATCCAAGCAGGAAGCCCCCCGGGAGCCCAGCCCACCCCGGAAGTTTGCTTCTCTCAAAAGGGCGAGGCCAAAAGTTGCACCTACTGTCTCCCCGTCGGGGAATCGAACCCCGGTCTCCCGCGTGACAGGCGGGGATACTCACCACTATACTAACGAGGAGGACGCGTTAGTCCCCGGAAAGTTCTCCTATAGAGGAATTCACACGCTGGGTCCTGACCTTTCCTGTGCACGGGATTCCTGAGACGCGCCCATCTTCACAGGAAAGATTTGTTATAAAATCCAAGAGAACAGATTTCCCAGTGTGACCTGGAAAATGCAAACACGACAGCCCGCAGGAGATCAGACGTTGCCGTGCACAGTGTTATCACTCTGGCACAGAAATGTTCCTTAACAGCAGGACCCCCGAGCTAGACGCACGTCCTCTGCTTCGGTTCGCCACGGTGAGAATCGTCTGTGTTGTGCGTGAATTTGTACACGGAGTAGGGAGAAGAGCTTACTCTCAAAATCTAATCTCAGGTTCTGCAGCGCTGGCATCGAGTGGGTTATTTGCCTTTTAGCGATGGAAATCCCACCGTTAGGAATATTCCTCGGTGAAATTCCAGCCCAGAGCCAGAGCGGGCTTCCCAGGTGGTCTTTGTAGCAATTCCAGGGAGCAAAGAATCGAAGACACACTTCCCGGATGAGCATGACTGAAATGAACGTGTGTCCTGACCGGAGAGAAAAGCAATAGGAGTCCTACGACCTCGGAACAAACCTCTACAAACAGGTTTGGCTTAAGGCAACAGAAACGCGTTCCTCTCAGTTTTGGAGACCAGCAGAGGGAGATCAAGATGCCAGCGCCAGGAGGGCTCTGGAGAAGACTCTTTCCCGGCTTCTTCCCAGCCTCCTGTGACTCCGCGCCATCCTGCCTGCTCCTTGGCCTCCGGCTGCCAAGTTCCAATCTTGGAACTTGCCTCTCTCTGTGTCTCTGTGGGTCCTCTCTTATAGGGACACCAGCCACTGGATGTAGGGCCCAGCCCAGCGCAGTAGGACCCGATCTTAATGTAACTAATGACATCTGCAAAGACCTGTTTCTAAGTAAGGTCGCGCTCTGAGGTTCTTGACAGACACAGATTTCCAGGGGGTGCTATTTAACCCGCTGCAATTAAGAATGAAAGATAAAGCGTTTATGCATAAACTCCATTGACTGTGCCAGAGTATACACTAAGAGCTGGAAAGGCACTGATGAAGTTTGGTTGTGGGGAAAGGGAAGGGAGAGTATACAGTCGTCTGATACTGTTGCTCCAGTAAAAATGGAAGGAAATTGTAAAAAGAGGAGGACAAAGCTGTTAAATGACATAATGATGGTGATAACACAAACATACAAACTTTCCAAAAATATTAGAAACGGCAAAATGTCAACATAGCCTCGTTTCCAAAGAGACATTAAAGACCTAAACAAATGGAGAAGTATATAATTTTGTGGATAGGGGGACTTAGTATCTCAAGGATAGCATTTCTCCTTAAAGCGATCTATGAATTCCACATTATTCTAATATTAATCCCAACAATTTTTTCAAGAGCTTGAAAAGATTTCCAAGAGCTTTTTGTAAAATTGTATGTAAGTGTATCGGGCCCATAATAGCAAGGCCACTTCTACTACAAATACGGAGAGGATCGCCTGTAAAGCTTGCAGAACTTATCAGACACTCCAGGAATGAATATATTGTCACATCACAGACACTGGTATAGAACCTCAAATTGGTTAAACAGGACAGAGAGCTCAGGAGATCAGTATTTGGTGTATTGAGAGGGGTGGCATTCAGGGCAGAGGACAGTTCAGGCTACTTAGTAAATGGAGCGAGGAAAAAAATATAGTTTTCTCATGGAGGGAAATATGACATTGGATAAAGAACACTAGAAAGATCAAGGATATAAATGCCACCACCAAAATTTAAAGCTCTCAGTAGAGAGTATGTGAATCAGCCAGGAACCTGTATGTGCTAGCCTGGGGAATAATGTGGAGAAATTTAATATAGTAAATTTAATAGAATTTAATAATTTGTATAGAAATGTAATATAGTAAATTGTATAGCAAATATAGTAATATAGTAAAATTCCGTTAATGATGGAAGAGCTGATGTGGTCAATGGGACAGAGACTATCAATGTAGGAAGCCACACAGCCTAAAAGGCCTGGCTCTCTGGGAGAACTTGAAACCCCCGCAGATTTGCCCTCGAAGGCATTTGATGCCCTGAGGAGATACAGCTGAGACCAAGCAGTGGCGAGTAATACTTTCACTCTGGCTTCTCTCCTCTAATCTCCATCCAGTGCCCAACACTGATTTCAACCCAACCAGAAGTCACCTGACGAGGTAAGTTGAGGACAGCAGCTTACGTGGTCCAGCATCTTCGTGTTAGAAAGCACGAACGAGCCCAGGTCATGGATAAATCTGAGCACAGACATGCGAGGCCTCCCCTTCTGCTCCTCACCATCCAGTCTCAGCATTTGACTAAAATTTAACTTACATTCAAAAAGCTAATGCTCTGTACGCATGAGGGTGCCCTCAAGCCCTTCCAAAAAAAGAAAGGCAAAGCACCATCCTACTTTTGGAAAGACAGGGGAATTGGAATTCTCCAGACCCAAGATCTCATCACACCAGCTCTGTTCTCTGTGAACTGAAGGCAAAGAGAACGTGCAGCTACTCCAGGTTACGGAGCCCGCGGTAGAAAGAGGGGTAGACATGACCTGGTTCCGCCATCTTTTTTTGGCCTCCAATCTCCCACCAGCACAACTAAGCTGCAGACAGGTGGGAGGTTGGCCTGGGAAACACAGTCTGGGGAGTTGAGCCCTGCTGATGTAGAGAGTAATTCAGGGGATGGGGATCCACCCACAAGTGAGTGAGTGATCCACCCCCATCATGAGAATGTATATTCGAGCAGCAAAGATTGGAAACACTGGTTAAATACGACACAGAAATGCTACAGGGTCAAGACAACTTTGACCGGTTTGTGCATATGAAATTAATAGCTTCTTGTAACCGAATTTATAGCTTAAAATGAAAACACAAGTTGTGCGGAGAAAGGTTAACTGCAATTCAAATAATGGAATTGCAAGAAACTAAAGAGAAAAAGAAAAAAATGCACCAAGACCTCCCTTACGTTAGTAAGTCAAGCACGTCAACTCAATAGAAAAACAGGCAGTCAAATAAATACATAAGTAAACCGGAATTGGGGAGAAAATTCAAGTGTATAAACCCAAACATGTGTAGAGATATTCAACCTCACTGTGATACCAAAATGCAAGCCATTACTTCAACAAACTTATTTCCACTTGATAGGATAAAAATTAAATGTACAGAAGTGACAACCGTTGGAGAAGATTTGAAGACACAGTACCCTTTATACTTTGCCCAAAGAGCCTGTGGTGGTGACCCTCATGTGTGAACTTGCCCAGATCAGATATCTGGCTAAACATTGTTTCTAGGTGTGTGTGTGAGGGTGTTTCTGGATGAAATTAGCACTTGAATTAGGGGGTTCGGTAAAGCCATTTGCCTTCCCCAATATGGGTGAGCACCATCCAAGCCGCTGAGAGCCTAAATAGGACAAAAGGGCAGGGAAAGACTTCGGCCCTCTGCCTAATTGCTCAAAGCTGGAACATGGATCTTCTTCCGGCTCCCTGATTCTCAGGCCTTCGGACTCAGGTTGAATTATGACGGGGCAGACGTTATGGGTTGAATGTTTGGTTATCCCCAAATTCATAGGTTGAAATCTTGCCCTCCAATGTGATGGTATTTAGAAGTGGATCCTTTGAGAGGTGACTAATTCCTGAGTTAGTCCCTACTGGATTGGATTAATGCCCTTTTCAGGAGACCCCAAAGAGCTCCTTCGAGGAAGCTCTCTCTCATCAGACAATTGAAGCTGCTAGCACCTTGATCTTGGACTTCCCAGGCTCTAAAACTGAGGAGTAAATTGCTGTTGTTTAGAAGCCCCCAGTCTGTGGAAATTGTCACAGTAGCCACAAGGGACTAAGACGGGCGTGCGTCTTTACAACTTTGGGAAAACAGTGCTCATTACCTCCAATGGTTACACATTTATGTAACCTGGCAAATCAACACTTTGTCTCCTAGGAACATACTCACACGTTACATAGGCATACTTTGTTCTCTTGAGCTTTGCTTTATGGCTTTTATGACTGTTGTTTTTATAAACTGTAGGTTTGTGGCAACCCTGCGTCCTGCAAATTTGCTGGCACCATTTCCCCAAAGGCATTTGCTCACTTCGTGTCCTTGTGTCACACTTTGGTAATTCTCACAATATTTCAACCTTTTTCACTATTATTATATTTGTTGTGGTGATCTGTGATCCATGAGCGTTGAGGCTCCCATTGTAACTATTTTGGGGGGCCACGAACCGTGCCCAAAGACGAGAGCGAAATTAATCGATAATTGTGTATATTCTGGCAGCTCCATTGACCGGCCTTTCCCCATCTCTCCCCTTCCCTCTTCTCGGGCCTTTCTTTTCCCCAAGAAATATTGAAATAGCCCTACAACGGCCTCTAAGTGTTCAAGGGGAGGAGGAGCGGGGCACCTCACTTTAAATCGAAAGCTGGATGTGATTAAGCTCAGCGAGAAAGGCATGTTGAGAGCCACGGCAGGCCGAAAGCTAGGCCTCTTGTGCCAGACAGTCGGCCAAGTTGTGAGTGCGAAGGAAAAGTGAAAAATGTAGCTCCGGCGAACACACAACTGGTGAGAAGTGACACAGCCTTATTGCTGATGGTGGAGACAGTTCGAGCGGTCTGCATAGAAGATCAAACCAGCCCCAACATTCCCTGAAGCTAAAGCCTTGTCCAGAGAGCAAGGCCCCGACCCTCTTCAATTCCAGAAATGTCGTTCCTGAACCATGCATCAACAAGTCTATCTTTCCGCCTCTGGTTTGACATGCCCTCTTTATCATAGACTAAATGTCCTCATGTGATTTGGTTTATTTCTGGACTTTGTATTTGACCGCACTGATCTATTTGTCCATTCATTTGTGAGTGCCACAGTTTTTTTGTAGGTTGATGTTTATCGTCGAAGGTTGGGGTCCTCTAAGCGTACTCGGGTCCTCCGCAAAGAGGGATCATTTCACTCCTCTTCCAAATTTTGTGTCTCTGATATTTCTCATCTAACTGCATTCCCAACACTGCCAGCGGACAATATTGAGTAGCAGTGGGGGTAGTGACCAGCTGTATTCTTAGTGGCAATGCCCGTAGTGGTCTCCTGTTAAATAAGCTGCTTAAACTGCTGGTTTCAAGATGGGTGTGTGTGTGTGTGTGTGTGTTCAGAGAAAGTATTCATTACTTTCTATTTTCTTGAACTTTTAAGTCAGGAACGGGTGTTGAATTTTACCTAATAATTTTTCAGTATCCGTATCGATGTGGTTTTGGACTGGTGGGGGGTCCAGAGCCGATGGCTTCGAAAGACTCCTTGAGACGTCTTTGCGCAAAAAGGTGGTTTTATTAAGGCATGGGGACAGGACCCGTGGGCAGGAAGAGCGGCTCTGGGGTTGTGAGGAGGGACTGATTGCACACTTGGGAGTTGGGGGACTCCAAGGTAAAAGGGAAGTTTCCAAAATGACTTTCATATGCTAAAGAGGACTCAGAAGATACCAGAGGCCTGGCTATTGTCAAGCTAAGGTGGTTTTCCCTCTAGCGAAGTATGAACATTAAGACCGTAGGGGTTCCCGGAGGAATGTTATACTCTGCCTGCCTCAAGTATTTGTCAATGAGCTGCAGGTTCTAAGGAAATTTAGTTCTGCCATTTCCTTCTGTCCTTGTTCCCCACACCACTGTGGAGGGGAGGGGCATGTTGGGGCTCCAGGAAACTAAGTCTAGAGGTGTCTGGAGATTGCCTTTTTTTCTTGTAAATCATGAAAACACAAACTGATGGAGACTCAAGTCTTGCACGACTGTGATCTCTATCAGTCAACCATTTGTTTTCCCCTTTCTTTGGTTCTTGGGCAACCAGGGGAGCCTGAGGAATGTCACAAAGAGCCCACCCGTCTGGGCAGAGGTGGGGGCGTGGGGGGGAGGTTGGAGGGTGTCACCTTGCCGTATGCTCCTTCATCAGTATCAGAAGATATCATATGGCTTTTCCCTTTACATCTATTAATGTGACATATCCTTATCCTTTAATGGACTTCGTAAAAATGAGACAATCTTGAATTCCTGGACTAAATCTCACTCGGTCAGAATGGTGTTGGACTCTGTTTGCTAATGTCAGTATTTTCAGATTGATATTCATGTATGATCATCACATGTACATTTTTTTACTGTTAGGTTCAGACATTAATGCGATAATTGCTTCATAAAAAGAATTAGAAGGTATTCCTTCATGTTCTATGTTCTGGAATAATTTATGTAGCACTCAGACTATCTGATGTTTGTAGATTTGACAGAATTCTTCTCAAGACCATTTGGGCCTAGTGGTTTTTTGTGGAGTAGTACCTTGATAACGTTCTCTGTTTTATGGCACATAGTCTAAGTTTTCTGCTGATGTAGTCTTGATTTTGGTAAACCGCATTTCTGTAGGACTCATCCGTTTCGTCTAGGTTTTCAAATATATCTCAAAGGGGTTTGCAAAATATTTTTATAATGTTGACAACATCTCTTTGTTTTCGATGTTGATTTCCCTTCAGTGTTTCTTAGGTCTGTTTTCTCCTTTTTCTCATGATTAAATTAGCCATTAGTTTGCCTTAAGTTATTTTTTTTCCAGAAATTCAGGATTTTGATTTTATTCTATTTTCTACCACACTGATTTCTGCACTTTATTTTTCTCATTTTCTTCCTTGTGTTTTCGTCTGTTAATTTTGTTGATATCATTCTGGTTTTTTCAACTGACCGTTGATTGTATTTGTTTCCATTCTTATTGACAAGGAGTTTCACAGAGTACCATGAACTGAGGGGCTCATAAACAACAAAAATCCATTTTTCACAGTTCCAGAGGTTGGAGGTCCAAGACTGGCGGTGCCAGTGTGGCTGGGGTCTGGTGAGAGCCCTCCTCCGGGTTGTTTTCTTGTATGCTCACAGGGCAAAGAGGGCTAGAGAGCACTCAGGGCTTCCTTTTGTAAGTCACTAATGTCATTCACCCTCCTGACCCAATTACCTCCCAAACACCCCACATCCCAATATATCACACTGGGGTTTAGAATTTCAACATATGAATTTGGGGGGGGGGTACAAACATTCAGTTCATTGCAAGGATCGCTATCTTCCTGTTATCACTACTTTAAATGAACCCCCCCATTCTGTTATGTAGTGTTTTCTTGTTGTGTTAACACGTCTAAGATAAAGAGATACACAATGAACAATTAATTAACAATTAACAATTGAAACAAAAGCCAAAACTTTATAGTAAAATAGTAAAAAGATGTTAATAGACAATTTTTTAAGATATAAAAAAAGTCCCTAGGGGCTCCTGGGTGGCTCAGGTCATGATCTCATGGTTTGTGGTTTCCCATGTCGGGGTCTGTGCTGACAGCTGGGAGCCCGGAGCCTGCTTCAGATTCTGTGTCTCCCTCTCTCTCTGCCCTCCCCTACTTGCGCTCTGTCTCTCTCTCTCTCAAAAATAAACAAGTGTTAAAAAAAAATTTTAAAGTCCCTTATACATATAAAAGTATATCCGAACTCTAACAGATAAAGAAATGCAAATTCACGCCAAACTGAGATGCCATTTTTCTGCTGTTAGATTTACAAAAATTCAAAGGTATGTCAAAGCTATGGGGAACAGGCAGTCTTACTTATTGCTGGTGGGAATAGAAATTGATATAACCGTTATGGAGGGGAATTGGGGCATATCTAACAAGATTCTAACAGGATAAGCCGAGTGGGGACTGATTGCCCACAGAGAGAAGGTGGGAGTGAGCAGAGAGAGAGGGAAGGAAAACCAAAGAACCGCTGAGGCGAGTGACATTTCTCCGAGTATCTCTGCATGGTTTTGACTTTTAGAACGATATCGTCCCCGTGCCTACAAAAATAATAAAATAAACAAGGATAGGGTAGAGATGCAACATGGCATGAAACTGATGATTTCAAATGAATAATATGACAACGAAAAAAGGAGAGACCCAACACAATGAACTTAAGCGCAGTATTTATACTACATGTCGTCAGGCTAAAAACATAAAAAATTAGAAAACCAGTAAATTCTCAGTACCTTGGGTTCCCAGGGCCGTGGTTTAACGCACACACACCATGCACTTAAAAGCGCATGATCAGGGCCTTTAACCATAATCCAAATCCCTGGATAAGAACCGAAACTTTTTAACGTAAAGACAAAAAAGCAGCTAAGACCATTTCAAAATGTGTTCGCATATGGCTTTTCAGCCAGGTGCTTTTAAGGTGCCACAAACTGTCCGTGTAGGAAGAGTTGGCCCAAACTGTGTCACCTCGGAGACAGACGGCAAAGACTCTCTTCCCTTCCAAGGCAAGAGAAATCGCTCCAAGATTAATGAGTCGTGTCAAAGGAACGTGAAAACAGACAAATGTGATTAATGAAAGACCAAAAACGTAAACTCTTGCAAGGATATGCCCTGGTCTGTTTCGGCTGTTGTGGAGACCCCGCTCCAGAGATGTTGTAGGCCTAACTGAAATAAAACAGTGACAGGCCGCCTGAACAGGGACTTGAACCCTGGACCCTCAGATTAAAAGTCTGATGCTCTACCGACTGAGCTACCCAGGCTTCACGCCAGAGGTCCCAATTCACCGCATATAATGACTAAGGGCTCCAAGAAGTGCGAGTGATGCCCGTGACTCCAGAGATCACTGGCGTCCCCCAGCTGCGCCGCTCACACAGTCCGGGCCTCAGCGCTGCCGCTGAGCTCGACGGCATTGAGCGCTGCATTTCTTCGCGACACAAGTATTGGGTGTATTTACTGCAGGGGGCGTGGGAGGAAAGTCGCTTGGGAACCGGGGGGATCCGTCTGGTGGGAAGGAATATTCCTGCAGGAGAGGACTGCAGGCAGAGCCCCCGGAGCCGGCCTGGGCGTGGACGCGCAGGTGTCCCCACGGCTCACCGCGAGGAGGAAGCGCGGGTTCCACCAGCGACTTCCGAAAATGGGAGGAAACTTAGGAGAGCCAAACGTTGGGTAAAGAACGAAGGTTGCGGCACAGGGCAGAGGTTTAATTCCCGTTGCTTCCAGCAGTGTTTTCCTTCGGCGTCGGGGTTCCTGGGCTGTGAGGGTGGAGCAGTGGGCAAACACGCGACCGCCTCTTCTAAGACGGGCTTCTGTCCGGGACGCGCCGCAGTGTCCAAGTCGTTCCTCGCCTTCCGTCACGTTCCTTCCCTCCACCCCTCCAGGTCTCCCCCACACCTGTCCGACCTCCCTTTATCAGTTCTGTCATTCTTGCGCCCACTCGTCCGACCCAGCAGGGACGTGAACCCCGGGCAGTGCACCGCCCCCTCCCCAGCGACTCTCGGGAGTCCGCTTGCGTCCCCGCCCTGCTGTTTTTACCTCCACGTTCGGTCCTGAGCTCCGTCCTGTGTACTGGAGGGACGGACCAGGCAGATGCGAGCGCGTGCGCGGCGTCACCGCAGGTCTTCGTGCGTGCACGACACGTGGTCGCACCTCGGCAGGGGCCAAGACGCGGGGACCATAAACGGGATGACGCGTCCCTTCCCAGTATGGGGTGAGCGTCAAAAATGTTAATAAAGACACGCTTTTGATAATGGCCAATTTCCAACAAGATCCAAAAGAGATCAAGAAAGGTAAGGTAGTAGTGTCACTGTCACGAGCAGCCTTGGTGTTCGTGCGGATCTTGGAGCTGGAGAGAGCAGTGTGCGGATTGAATAAAAACACGCTAGCAGAGGATGGTTTCGATCCATCGACCTCTGGGTTATGGGCCCAGCACGCTTCCGCTGCGCCACTCTGCTACCTGCGGCGACAGCGGCCTAGACTCTCACTAATTAGTACGTCTTTTCGGGTGTCTACACTCTCTTCTCCGCCGGCTCTTCTACCGCCTTCCACTCGGGGTCCACCCCACATTTCCTTCTCAGACCTGCGACCACAGGGAATCCCTCCCACGTCCGCGCCTTTGTACACACTCAGAAAACCCAGGGTCCGCAGCCCTTTCTCGGGAGCCCGCGTGGAGTTCTGGCGGGGGGTTCAAAGCTTGGAGCTCTCGCGCCATAACCTGCGCGCTCGTGGACCCGAAACTAGGTCGCCCTGCACCTCCGCCACCCAGGAGGGGGCAGGGGCGTGGGGCAGAGCCTGGGCTCGCTAGAGGGGAGGGGCGGGGCAGAGGGAGGGGAAGGATGGGGTGGGGACCCGGCTAGGGCAGAGAGTAGGGCAGGCTGGGACGGGGGCGGGGCGAGAGCGGAGGGAGGGGAGGGTTGGGGGCTGGGCGGGGTAGAGGGAGGGGCTCGCGAGGCGGGGGCGGAGCGAAGGCAGAGGGAGGGGGGGCGGGGCGGAGCGAGGGGGGAAGTGGGCGGGGCATGCCGGGGTGGGGGGCGAGAGCGGAGGGAGGGTCGGGGGCAGAGGGCGGGGCAGAGGGAGGAGCCACAAGCGCTACTTGCAGAACCTCCACTACCGGGGTTGCAGGGAAGGGGCGAGCGCAGGACTCACAGGAGGCTCCGTGCCCTCCTCCCCTGCAGCGGGACGTCCTGCCTACACGAAATCTCCAATCTCTGGTCCCGACACTGAGTTGGTGTTTGGGAGAGAGTCTGTACGTATGTTGTGACCTTGGAGCAGAAAGCGAGGCCCGGATCGCTTTCTAGTTATGTCTGGACCCGTTTCTGCCAGCGAGGCCTGGTTCTTCCCGACAAAGACTCCTGCCAAGCTGTTTCCAAACTTTTCCATGTCCTCATTTCTTACCTGACACCCTTTCGTTCTTCTTTCTTGTCCCTCTCATCGACCGTCTCTTCTTTCTCCCACCTTCCAGGGATGCCCCGAGAGCGTCGTTGAAAGACTGTCTCCTACGCAGAAGTATATGAAGCCGCCTCTCAGTTCGCGCAGGTGTTTCCGTCTTTCCTCCAGGCTCTTGGCCTTGGAGCTACAGAGCCCAAGGGGATCCTACCTTGCTGGGATCTTCGCTCACATCTGAGCCCATGGCCACCTGCTGCGTACTTATTCAAAACCAGACTTCTCTCCGTTCAGCTTCATGGTTACATGCTATATTCGTTCGTATGATTTGAATTGCTCCAAAGTTAAAAAGCAAAAAAAAAAAAAAAAAAAAAAGTCTGGAACATAGAAGGCGCCTGCTACTGGAGAGGTAGCATTTCCCCCACGTTTCGTTTTGAGTGGAACACAAGGTAACTTTGTGGTTCTCCTGGGTAGAGGTCACATTTGTAAGTGGATTTTTACAAAGGCAAGTTATCAATACTTCAGCCTTCTTTTTTTTTTTTTAAACAAAAATACAAGACAACAAATCTCCACCTTTATTTATTTACTTTTCAGTTAGTTTAAATCCTTGAGGGGTACAGCATCACACGGATTTTGTGGCCAATGGCTTTAGCAGGAAGGTTGCTTTGGAATTTGGCACGAACCATGCCACTGTTTCCATGAGCATGAGTCACTTTTCCCCAGATTACTCTGGTTTTATTCGGTTTGCCACAGGGAGTCACTGTGTTGTTCTTTGCTTCGTACACATAAGCACATCTCTTGCCTAGATAGAATTCAGTTTCATCTCGAGCATAAACACCTTCAATTTTAAGAAGAGCTGTGTGCTCCCTCTGGTTCCGGAGACCTCGCCTACAGCCAGCAAAAATGGCTTTGGATCACAGCCTTCCAGACGTGTTTGTTGTTTCAGGAGTCCAGTTCCTAGCAGGCCTCCACGGGTTCCAAGACGGCGGAAAGAGGATAGATACTTCAGGCTTCTTAAGGAACCGTTTCTATCGCCCATTCCTTACTGCCTCATCGTCAGCTTCAGAACTGTCTTCCAGTTTCTATTCAGTTACTTAGAAAGGTCTGATTGAGAAGGCCCAAGTCACAATCACAGTTTAGCTCCAGCTGGAAGCCTCTAGAACCGCAGGTGATACTTCACCCCCAGAGGGACTCAGCCATTATTTCTCTCAAGGTTCTGAATATGGTATGTGATTCCCAAAAGGGCCGGATTTATGGGCCTGAACCTATGCAGTCACACAGCGCACCGTCACCCCCAAACCCACACTTAGAAGGGCTCTGTCTTGGGGTTTATGCTCTGCAGATGCCGTCTTGAAATTCTTAAGAGTTTTCCCTTTACATATGTTTCGTGATGCTCACTGGGGCACGGAGCGTGTTGAGGCTGGGGCTTTCGTTGAAGCCTGGGCTCTCCTGGCTCTTCCCTCCCAGAGATGGGTTTGTGCCAATTTGCCCTTCCCACTCCCCTTCCTGACCCCCTCCCTCCAGCAGTAAGCTCCCTAGGAGATCTGGGGGGAAAGGTTGTAGTCTCGCAGCTGGCATTACCAGGGGACGCTGGGTGGGAGTCTTGGTGGGAGTGAGCCTCTAGCCCACCCCCATGCGGGTATATTTTAGTAATTTTAGCAGCACGTTTCTCCCGCTCTTTGAGCCAGGGGTCCCCATTTTCCTTTGTCATTGGGTCCTGTAAATTATGTAGCTGGTCCATCTCCCCCAGTTTCCCAGGTCTCCCGTTCTGTTTCCTGGCCTCTCCACGGCCTTCTTTGCTATCTTGCTCTCACTTTTGGAAAGTCAGGACCTGAATTTTCAACAAGGGAGCCTGGTGTTTTCAAGGGGAGAGTGCGGAGTCTTCATTTTGAAATCCCACTGCTGAAGGCTGTGTAAACACCACCCGCGGTAGATTTTTTTTTTTTTTTTTAACGTGGCCATCTACATGGAAGTGTACGGAACTGACCTTGAAGTGAATTTCGTTCCAGAGTGAAGACAGAATATAACTCAACGGTGAAGACAGAGGTTGACAATTTTGACTACGTGAAAGTTAAGAAGTGTTCTTTTAAAAATCATGCTCAACACTCTAAGGGTAAACAGAAATATACGAATAAAGAGAGAAGAACTAGACTAAGTCTAAGTGAATATTCTGGAAGCAGTATGACAGAGTTTAAGAGGTGGAAAATATGAAAGACTAATAAAGAGGCATGGAAAACAGATTAAAAGGTTCAAACAAGAAAGAGAACAGCTGTGCTTTGATTGTAGAACCAGCCAGTGATGGTTTAATGTTAGTCGACAGATCCTGAGATTAAAATATTTCATAATAGGTATTCTTTCTGTTAGCATAAGAAGATAGCACGATGCCTCTTAAAAGAAAGAAAAAAATATAATCTCCAGAAAGTTACATATTAAAAGCTAAAAGTGAAATAGGACGTTGAGTATGTTAACGTAATTTTATGCAACAAAAAGACAAGATAATGAAAGGAAGAATAGTAGAATTACAAGCCAGTGAAATTTGGCCTCCAATTACCATAAAGCAAACTTTCTTTGGCACTGGAGGTATTATTTATATTTCATCGTGGTAATTGTTTTTTTTTTTTTTTTTAAGTTTTTTATTCATGTTGAGAGAGACAGAGACAGCACAAGTGAGGGAGGGGCAGATACTGCGGGTCGTTGTTTTAATCAACAAACATTCAATAAGTACAATAGGGGAAAGGGTCTTGAGTCAACGGAAAACCGCAAACCGCATTCTCTCAAAGAATCCCCTCTGGGTTATCTAATTCTGATTCACTCGACAATTCGGTAATTGCGAATACCTGGGAGCAATGGAAAATAATTCTTGTCTATAGACATACAAACTCTGTCTTGGACAGGAGAGGTTCAGATGACTTCCCTTCCCTGCTGTGCCAAAAGCTGGGGTCACATTTTCACATTTATTTCAGTATTCCTGAGCTATAAATATACCTACTCTTTGGATTCTCTTTTAAACTGATAAAATATGCTGGATTCCTGTATTATGAGTTAAGTAAAGCCTTTAACGTACGGTGGTTCTTATATCTGTATGAGTTACGGCTTTACTTTTATTGAAACTCATCTTTTCACTACTATGTGCCAGACACAGTTCTAAGCAGTGAGAATAAGAAACTAAACTTTTGTCTTCAGAGAGCTTATTTTCTAGTGACACATAAAGTAAGTGTTGAACAATTATTCTGTAAAGACCTTTTACATCAATGAAGATATTTATTGTCTCGGTATTGAATTAGCCTATTAACCTTAAAAACAAAAACTGCCTATTATTTTTACCAGCGAAAGATGGGTTTATTTGGGAATAAAAGAGAATTGCAATCTGGCAAAACCATAGGCAAGTCCAGGGAACACAGGAGAAATGTGCTTTTTTAAGCAGAAAAGGGGTGAGCTGGGAAGGCAGTTCCAAACCAATGGTTTGTTGGAGCAAACCGGAAGTTGAAGCATGGTGGCTTCTCATTGGCTGGGCTGGGGTGGGGGGGTGGACAGGAAGAACGTGTCTTCCCGGGGCTGGAATAGTAGAGTGGTGTCCATTTGCAAGGTCGAGTCTGTGCAAGGTTAAGTCCCTGTCTTCCTGTTGGGGCTGCAGTTGGCATGGTTGGGCTGAAAGTGGTCCCGGGTAGACTGGGGAGCCCATCCCCAGGACGTCCACCGAAGGTTCTCCGTCTTGTCACAAGAAAGCATTCAAGGACAGACCAGACACAACGGTTGAGGGGTGCAAATAGGAAGTTCATTAAAGTGGGAGCACACTAGAGATGTGAGAGCGAGTGAACTCAGGGGAGAGCCGCCGTGAGGGGCTGGGTGTCTAGCTTTTACTGACAGTTGTTAACTAGGGGATGGAATATGTAGGATTTTTTTGGTGGGGGGTAGGGTTTGGGGGGCATTTTCTCCCTTATTTGGTGAGGGTTTCTGGCCTGTCTGGTGCCATCTGGCTTCTCGTGGCTTTGTTTCGGAGTGTGACCAGGACCGGCCTCTGACTTCCTTGCTGCTGGCCTCCAGACATCCTGTTAGAACCTAACTGACTGCTTACTCTACCAGTATGGAGTTAGTTCGTCAATCAGTCAAATCGTGGAGTCTTTCATGACCTTGGCCATATCTCTGGTCTGCTAGGTTTTGACTGTTTCAGTTGACTTGTACATTGTATTGGGCTTGAGAAACAAATATTGCATGCTGATTTTGAATTCCCTTCACACTGATGGGGGAATGTGGGGCAAGCTGAGGGCAAAGTACAGGCTGGCACACCCCCGCCCCCAGGTGGGATATGGGTGATGTTCCCAGGACACTCCTGGCTACTCAAGAACAAAGGAAAGGGGTGTAAGTGCTGGCCACGGTGATGTGGGAAACTAAGGCAGATGAAAAATTAAATTCCCTTACTGCCTACAGCCCACTAACATTCCTTGAAACTGGTAGAGTGACCTCCTGCTAGGAGCTCAGCTGCCTCGATGATGACACTTTGCTGGGGGCAAAAGAGAACCTTAGCTTAACATTATCCCAACCTCTAGGATCCTGGAAGTCTACTTCCTTGATCTCAACTGCCCCTAGATAGATGCTGGCAATCAGACTCCAAGCTTATGGCCCCTGGTATACATCTGAAGGGTCTCATGACTGAGGTTTTATTAAACAGCAGTTAGTGGCATTTCCGTAGCAACAGCCAGTCCCTCAAAGTCCTAGAAACCTTGCTTCCTGGGGCGCCTGGGTGGCGCAGTCAGTTAAGCGTCCGACTTCAGCCAGGTCACGATCTCGCGGCCCGTGGGTTCGAGCCCCGCATCAGGCTCTGGGCTGACGGCTCAGAGCCTGGAGCCTGTTTCCGATTCTGTGTCTCCCTCTCTCTCTGCCCCTCCCCCGTTCATGCTCTGTCTCTCTCTCTGTCCCAAAAATAAATAAACGTTGAAAAAAAAAAAAGAAACCTTGCTTCCAAAATTCCTTAGAGACTTAACCTATCCCTGATCCCCTCCCAGCCTGAGGGTATATAATGTTACCTGTCACAACCCCATGCAGTTCTTCCTGCCCATGGGTCCTGTCCCCATGCTTTAATAAAATCACCTTTTTTTGCACCAAGGATGTGTCTTCAAGAGTTTTTTCTTGATTGTCGGCTCCGGACCACCCCACCATCACCCCAAAACGTCATCAACACTACATACATCTGATAGTTTAAATAATCAAATAGGGACGGATAGGAAAAAAAAAAAGATGCAGAACAAAAGAAGAAGAATACATTTGTTTTTATTAATTTTGGGAACACACGAGTCCATTAGAAAGTGTAGGGAAGGAAAATTTTTCCTTCTATCCTCTAGGTTCTTTTGGCTGGTCTGTTAATTAAATTGACATAGGACAGATCAATAGGAGAAAACACACTTAATTTCATACATATGGGAGCCCCAAAGACAAGACACTCGGGGGCAAGTTGATTTATATGCCATTCTGAGCTAAGGAATGGGACAGGGGTTGGGGCTTCAACAAGAAGGAAGACGACTCACAGGAAGATGGGCAGAGCAAATGTTTGGAAAACAAATATCTGTCATGTGGTGCAAAGACAATGGGACACAGGAAGGACTTAGAACAAACAGGCCCTGTGAGCTCCCCCCAGCTCACCACCCCTGTTCCACACTTTTTACAGTCTTTTCCGCTAATTGCTCTCTTCCTGGGCCAGGCCTTCTATCTACATTTTTCAGGCAGTTGAGTCAAATGCCAAAGTGGCACACCCTGGGGTGGCCTATTCTGCTCCCCTGGAAAAGCATGTAAACTAAGGAAAGCATAAAAGGTTTTAAAGTGTTCTCCCTGACCACAGTACTGAAATTAAATACATATATCCCATTTTATACATAGGTAAACTGAGACAAGAGTCAGAACACAGTGACCTGATCAAACATGTCTCCCTCTCCACTCTCCTAATTAGCTTACTGTTAATCAGCTTGTATAAGATTTCGCATGCGTCAAAAAATCATCAGAGACGTAAAAATGGACAACAGAAATTGTTGGGTCCTTGCCTTAGTGAAGTGCTGGGCATGGTCTAGCAGACCCTCTGGGAATTATCCAGTTTTATAGGAATGGGCACCTTGGACTGACTTTTATTCACGAGGCTATTTTAGAACTCTATGGTGGTAGAGGTCAACTTATTAAAACAAATAATTTTGCAAGTGCTTCTTGTCTACATCACTGCAAAGGATTTTGCACGCTTGGAATACAATTCTGTCCAGGAGAAGAGAGGACCCCAAACACTGAGCTTTATTGTGCTATAGGATATTAACCAGTTTTGCACCTGTTAGAATTGACTTCAGCCTTTCTGATTGTGTGTGGTCTGTTCTTCTCATTCTCCTTTGAAACATTTCTAACTGTTTACTCATTAACTAGTGAGACATTTGACATTGTGTTCATATTATATGTTTAAAAGTCAAGTTTTCAGGTTTTTAAAAAAGGACTTTATTTGCCAAGTAACCTCCACACCCCACATCGGGCTCAAACCCACAACCTCAAGATCAAGAGTCACAGGCTCTACCGACTGAGCCAGCCTGGCACCCCAAGGCCTTGCCTTTTCATCTGATTGATAACACCAATACATTGGGAGAGTTTCCAAGAGAGAAGGAGGAAGAAGTCCTGACTGAGATGTCAAGGGCATCTTGAGAGAGCACACCGCCCAAGGTGGGCAGGCGAAGTCTGAAAACAAGTTCATTGGCAGAAAGGAGGACTGGCAGCACATTTTCTAAGTGTTTGGAAGATAGGACACCACGGTTCAGAAAGGGCAATGGAGCAGGGGATTGGAGTTGCTGCTGCACCAGCCACGTTAGCCAATAGAAAAGTGAAGGTGACCGGGGTCTTGAGCAGCGGCCACTTGTCACATGGTTTGCTGGGGTGGGGTGGGGGTGGGGGGCCCTACATGAAGTCTCCTTAATCCCCGGAGGATCTCGAGGGAGGACTTGTTCCCTAAATGTAGGGATGGAGGACACGTTCACAGATGGCCCGAGTCATGCAGAGCGGTCCCACACCACACTTTTGTGAGTCACGGGGCTTCAGGCACACACATCTGATTCAAGACCTTCACGTTTTCCACCTCTTTGCGTTGCCTTGGAGACAGTATTTGGGGTGCTCTCTGTGAAGACCGACACCAACCCAAACCAGACAACTATCCACCCCCCCCCCCCCGGCCCCCCACGGCCGTGCGCACAGACTAGGATCCTGGCACAGCTGTCTGCGAGTCGGGGCCTGCATGTTTCGGGGGTCCTCGTGGGAAACGAAAGGTTTCTGCAGGCCATTAACTGAGGGAACTGACCAAGAACGCTCCTATGGGGCAGCAGGAAAAGGGAACATCGGTCGAGGCAGGAGGGATTTAAAAGACAACGTCTTTTTCAACTCAGGAGAGATTGAGAAGCCAGTCGTCCGTCCGTGCCCTCCTACTTCTCTCATTCTGCGCCCTATGCTGAGGCGCGCCCCGCATCACATCCCTTCTCGCCCTGCAGGCCGAAGGAATGGAAGGGGAGAGGAGAGGGGAGCCAGGAGGTGGCGCCGGGGGACCCTGGGGAGGGAACCCGAGGGCCGCGCAGGGACGTTCAAGGCCCCCGCGCGCCCTGGCCGGAGCCGGTGAGACGCGAAAACACCGCTGCGCCCCGGGGCCGGCTCCCCGCGGGAAAGCTCGTGCAGATGAAGGCGCGGGAGGGTCCGTGACCGTCCAGGGAAGCCCCCGAGGCACGGCGGGCGCACCCCGGTCCCGGTGGCACCTGCAGCCGCACCCCACGCCCTAGACGGGTCCTGCAGGCAGGCCCCCGGGACGCGCGCCTTCACCCCGCCGCCAGCGTGCAACTCCCCGCACCGCTCGTCCGCTTGTGCCTTCGGGTTTGCGGGCGCTTCGCCCCCGTACCTTCTGGAAACAGAACCCCGCCCCCTTCCTGCACGGAAGGGCCTCGGTCATTAATGGTACTTACCCCCCAAGGCCGCACGGTTCGTCAGGATGGCCGAGTGGTCTAAGGCGCCAGACTCAAGCTTCCGCTTCCCGCTCTGGGGCTTCTGGTCTCCGCGTGGAGGCGTGGGTTCGAATCCCACTCCTGACAGCGCTCGTTTTGGTTCTTGCCTCACTCATCATCACCCTTTGGTCCCAGGGCTCACTCAGAATGGGAGGAAAATTTTGCAAGCCGTGTACTGGGTAAGAAGTTAATATTCAAAGTTTGTAAAGAATTCATACAACTTAATAACAAAGTAGCAACCGATCTGATTTAAAAATGGGCGGAGGAACTAAACAGACATTTGCCCAAAGACGACGTCCGAATGGACGACAGGCAAATGAAAAGGTTCTCAACATCACTAGCTGTCAGGGAAATACGAATCCAACCCACAATGAGATATCACCTCACACCTGTTAGAATAGCCAGCCTCAGGAAGAGGCTGTTGAAGGAAGGATGTGGAGAAAAGGGGGCCCTGGCTCACTGCTGGTGGGGGTGCAAACGGGGACGGCCGCTGCCGGAAACAGGGTGGAGTTTCCTCAAAAAAAGAAATAAATAAAAATAGAACTCTCATATGACACAGAAATGCCACTTCTGGGTATTTATTCAAAGGAAATAAAAGCAGCATTGAAGAGACATAGGCACTCCCATGTTTAGTGCAGTATTATGCATAATAGCCCAGATATGGAAGTGACCTTTGTCTGTCAATGCATGAATGGATCAAGATGTGAGAGATACATATCTATACGTATATAATAGAAGAGTATTCAGCCAGGAGAAAAAAAGGGAAATTCTGCCATTTGAATCAACATGGATAGACCCTGAGTATATTATGCTAAGTGACATGAGTCAGAGAGAGAAAGACAAATACTGCATATAGGAGGTATGTGGAATTAAAAACAAAATTGTGTCAGCAGAGAGTGGAGTGGTGGAATCCAGGAGCTGGGGGTGGGGGTGGGTGGGAGAGATACTCTAGGGTGTATATTTGCAACTAGTAGATAAATGAGTCCTGGAACCCTAAAAGACAGCACAGTGATTATAAACAACAAAACTGTGTTATGAACATTAAACTTGTCAAGAACCGAGATGCTGATTGTTGTCAGCACTAGAAGAAATGATAATTATGTGGCCAGCTAAGAACTCTGTTGTACACCTTAAGTGTTACACGATATTGAGCTTACACAATATTGTGTGTCAGATATCTCTCTATTTTGAACACAGAAAAAAAACTACTACAATGACTTTCCTAGGCAAGGCCAGCGGTGGAGCTGAGCTGGAATCCCACCGAGACACATCCCTGCCGGAGAAGTTGCTGGATAGTAATTCAGTAACAGGGGGACAAACTCGTATTCAATAGCAAAGCTGCAAACATCTAAGATCTGAAGTTTCAGACCAAGATGTTAGCCTACGCAGAACTTCATAGAATGCATTTTTTTTTTACCTTCAAAAAATGAATCACATAAATCACATAACCCTGAGATAAAATCTCACAGGGAGCTCTTACTGTTAGTGAGCGTATTTGCACAGCGAGGCCACTTCTCCGCGATTGCTGACTTAAAGGTTTTCGCTCTCAGAGTTCACAGGCGGCACTGCAGACTTCGGGACGCAACTTTGGAACAGGTGCTTTTCCGCTCGCGGGTTCAGTAATTCTCTCCTCAGTAAAAACCCCTCCCGCCTGCGGATGACTCGCCCACCCGCGCACGCGGTTCCAGTTTCTGGGAAGAGGGAAGGGGTTGCGTCCAAATGTCCGTGAAAACACCCCCGTACTCTCTTTGTGGCCGGTTAGTTAGTCGCAGGCGGTTACGGGGGAGAATTTTGAATCCACGGAGAGAGGAACAAAACGGAAGTGTCAGAAGTGGGATTCGAACCCACGCCTCCATGCGGAGACCAGAAGCCCCAGAGCGGGAAGCGGAAGCTTGAGTCTGGCGCCTTAGACCACTCGGCCATCCTGACACCGCGGCGCGACACTTGCCAAATCTGCTACTTGAGGTGCTTCCGCGCGTGCCCCGGGGCTCAGCGCCCGCGGCGTCTTGCGGAGAGACTGGGCGAGGCGCGGGTTCGGAACCCAGAGACGCGACCGCGGCGGAGTACGGCGCCCGAGCCGCCCTTAACCTTTCATCTCGCTTCCCGGTTCACTCACCAGCGCTGTCTTCCGCCCTGCGGGGTCGCTTGGGCGCTGCAGGACAGTCCTGCCCCTCCTTTCTCCACGGCTCTCGGGTGCTTTTCAGTAAAAATGACCCACCTTGGGCGGCAGCAGCTAGTCTGAAACATGTTTGCCTTCGTGGCTGGAAAAACACCAGCTGACGGTGAAAATGAAATAGCCAGGAAGGAAACGAAGTAACCTTGGTGCAACTACCGTTCTGGGACTAAGCCGTGAAAGAGAGAAGCACTTTAAAATTCCGACAAACAGGAGTATCGACAGGTTCCTGTAATCAGACCGCAAGGGTCTAGATCCATACAGCACATTTAAATTTGTAAGACATCACTTTTAAATCTGTGATTTCTTCATCTATTACTCTAAAGCTGCGTGGGAAATACCTTTTTTAAAAGGTGGGTTATTATTTGTAGATTTGACTCTTTTTAATGTGATTATGTTTCAGCACGGCAGTGACAACACTATCGAAAATTAAGTGCATATCTTAATGTATGCATATGTTGAATTTTTGCACTCGGCCTATACCGGTTTGAGGTCTATGTATATATTTTCTGTGGAATGAAAACTTCTGCATACAGGTTTAAAATATCGGAGATACTTGAAAGTAGATATTATTTTGAATGTCCCGTCATATGGAATTGCAGCAGAAAATATGCCATAATCCAACTGTCTTTCATAGATGGATTCCTCACAGCACAGTCAGTATGTCATGAACTCGTGGATCGTACATTTCCTGACACCTCTTTGTTACATTGTATTTTACCCATTTTTTCCTTACCAGTTCAGGGGAAATTGGATAAGTGAAATCTGAAATAGTAGAGGCTTCTGAGTGCAGCCGTAAGAACGCCTGTGACAGATGGTATTTTCCAAAGATGGCCCTACCGAGAGATGGCATGCCACGGGTTTTTCCTTTAATGCGATTTTGACACATTTCCGCCCGAGGGTGGGGGACTGTGTTGCATCGCATTGGATCTAGGTAGATCTGCGATGCTTGGAACCGATGCTGCTGGGCTCCCAGTGTTAGCTCACCACCGCTTCCAACAGGCTTATCTCAGGACATTTGTCCTCAGAACCCAGCCACCACGCTGCCAGGAAGCCCGACCTGGGCCACAGGAGACCCTGCAGGGGGGAACTGAGGTCTCCAGCCCGCACCAGCAGCGGCTGCCTGACACGCGGGGAAATGGTCCTTCGCATGATTTCCTGCCCCCAGCCTCACAGTCCTCCAGTGGGGTCTCCCGAAACCAGGAGCAGAGACAAGCCGTGTCCTCGGCGCTCTGCCCAGATTCCCAACCAAGTCTGGGAGAGAGTAAATGAGAGCTGTTGTGTCAGTTAAGTCATCACGTTTTAATGTGATTTTTTACGTGGCAATAGGTCGGGGGCATCCGTCCAATCAGGAGAGAGACACCGCACAGTAATTTGACAGGAAAAGGTGTTTGGTTGTTTATTTATTTACTTATTTTTCAGGTTGTATTGAGATATGATTGACCTAGAACACTGTAAGTTTAAGATGGGCAACGTGAGGATCTGATATAGGAACGTGTTGCAAAACGATCACCACAGCAACCTGAGCCAACATCTGTCACCTCGCATTGTGACAATTTTTTCCTTGTGATGAAGACTTTTAAGATCCACTCTCTCAGCAATTTTCAAGTACATATTTCAGTAGTGCTAACTATGGTTGACATGTTTTACACGATATCCCCAGAACTTGTTTATCTTATAACGAACAGGGCAAGTTTTAATGTCAAGAATTGTTAACTAAAGGGAGGGTCGGAGGAACAAGGAATTGGCTAGGAACAAGTAAAGAGAACTGGGAAGACTTTAAGAAGAGCGACCCAGGGAGCAGTCACCACCCCTAGGGCTGAAAAAGCACGGCCGGAAGAGAGGGCCGAGATAAAGCCTGGAAGGGTGAGCCCTCTGCCCCTCCGCACCCCTAGCTAAGATCCAGCCTTGCTGTGGGGGACACAGCCGTGGCTCACTAAAGACCAGAGAAATCACGTGGTGTTGTGCCGGCAGAACTTGGCAGAACTTGCGATCCCAGAGTCAGGGACGTTTCAAGGAGGGTGAGGAAAAATGAGCCCGGAGAAGGGCGCCCGGCTGGCACACTCAGTAAAGCACGTGAGTTTTGGTCTCAGGGTTGCAAGTTCAAGCCCCACATTGGCTGTAGGTTTTAATAAAATCCTTTTTGAAAAGGCTGGAGGAAAGGAAAGCATTATTATCTAATGGCAGAAAGCTTAGCAGGACTGTTACTATGGTAAATGTGAAAACAGAGAAAATGCACCTAATGAATTTGGAGATTCGGCGAAAGACGTTTCCGGGCAATGTTCTGAAGGTGTCGCCTGGCTTTTCCTAGATGCCTACGGTAAAATGAGACACGAGAGGGACACACTACGAGAGACAGACACACTAAGGAAAGAATGGTTAATTATAAAGGAGCCAGGACTTGGTGAATATTCAGCAGTAAAACTGTTCCCCATTGCCAGCTTCTCCAGATGACAGACGATGTTACAATTAAGAAAAGTCTTCTGGGAAAACATGGTCTAAAGAGAAAGCCAAGGATGCAATTGTGAAGCCTCGGGTCAGATCCCAGAAAGATCTCTGCTGAGCCGCACGCAGGTGGACCTGCGGATCAGGGCCCTACACAAATTACATATATGTATTTTTAAGTCAAAACCTATGTCATACTTGTTTTAAGCCCTTAATTTGAGGGGTAATTTGTTCTGTAGCCATGGTAACTGAAACAATAGTAATGGCAAATGCAATCATAGGACAATTAAAGGAACAAGACAAAAAGGAAAAGACAAGAAATCCAGATAATGGAGCTCCCACCGCAGAGCAGACTTTGAGAGCTGGTATTTACCTGTAATTGACATTCTGTAGTGTATTCTATTCTGGGGTCAGGGAACCAGCCCTGGGAGCCAAATCCCGCCCGAGGCCCGTTTGTGCAGGGCCTGTGAGCTAAAATGGACATTTTAGAGTAGTTGAAAAGGTCAAGGGAATATTTCATGACCTGTGAACATTATATGAAATTCTAATTTCAGTGTTGTGAATGAAGTGCTGTAAGAACACAGCCCCGCTTCCTCGCTTATGTATTATTTATCTGAGACGAGTTTTGAGCCACAGTCTGGAGCTGAGTAGTGGCGACAGAGACCATATGCCCGCAAAGCCTAAAATGTTTACCATCTGGCCCTTTCCAGGAAGAGTTTGCCGACTCTCTCGCGAATCTGTCATTCTGTGGTTTTTATTCTTTTTTTTTTTTAATTTTTTTTTAACGCTTATTTATTTTTGAGACAGAGAGAGACAGAGCATGAACAGGGGAGGGGCAGAGAGAGAGGGAGACACAGAATCTGAAACAGGCTCCAGGCTCTGAGCTGTCAGCAGAGAGCCCAACGCGGGGCTGGAACTCATGGACTGTGAGATCATGACCTGAGCCGAAGTCGGGCGCTTAACCGACCAAGCCACCCAGGCGCCCCCCCCCCACCGTGGTTTTTATTCTGAGTGCACTGGCAACTCTGGGTTCTTTGTTGTTCTTCTGGGGGAAGCTTAGGGCCTCCGTTTCTTTTCTGTTATCTGTTGCTCACGTCCTTTCAGAGGAGTGGCCCGACTCCAGGCTTCTCGGGCTAACAATTTCTCTCTACTCTAGATTAGCTGCCGCTTAGGGACACGCGTGACCTAGGGTGGGTGGGGGGTATGTCTGGGGCGCAGAGGTTTGTGAAAGGCAGAGACGTAGGCACGTTCCTTCCCCCGGTCTCGTGCTGGCGTCACCATCACCTTCTCCGCACTGGAGTGTGCTTTATCCCCTTTCTCCACTGCAGAGAGCGAAAAATCTAGCTCTACATTCCCCATACAGGTGGGCTCGGTGGACCAGATACGCTCTTCTGTTCTGTCTCTTCCCGGAACCAGAACAGGGTGTCTCATTTATGGAGCCCCCGACATTCTTGCCCGTGACCTTCTCTCCCAGGCCCCTTTGGGACCCAGTGCCACTTATTTACGCCTAGCTAGACATGTGTGTGCACCTTCTTGGCTCCTGCTGCCCCCTTTCTCACCCTGTAAAAGAGGAGGCAAGAGCATTTGTCTCACTAAATCTTACCCATGAGGGATTCCAAAGGCCAACAGAAGCCACACTGGGTATTAGTTGTAAGGAAAGGTGTTACGGATCCCAGTTGAGTCCTGTTGGCCGGAAAGGAGCTACTGCACAACCAGGATCTTCTCTCTGCTTTGTGTCCAATGGAACTAACCAGCTACCCATCAGCCCAACGGCACACAAAGGTGTGTGGCTACTGTCTGCGGAGAGCCTGTTGAGGGCAAGTGACAAGAAGGACATAAAACCGAACACAGCCACTCAACGTACCGTCGGCAGACCACCACAGTCCAAAAATGTCTACCACCAGTCTTCTCTGTTCCAAGATAGGGAGCTCGTGCCAGAAAGAAATCAGTTGTATTGGTGAGCATCTTGTTTAATTCTGTTGATGGATTGTTTGTAGTGAAAGTTCCTCAGGGAAGGGAGGAGTGCGTTTAATTACATTCTGGAACAAGCTTACCTCTCTGTGGACCAGAAACGGATGTTTCCTGACCAGCAACTTTGCACATCCCTGGTATTAGGGGAGTGTTCCAACACTCAAGTGTAGGGCAGGATCGTGCGTTTTAAAAAGATAATCCACACTACCAGTATGATCAGAACGAGATTTCCAAAACATTATTTATGTAGCTCATGGGGTCCCCAAGAGAAACAGACTTGACCGCCTCTCGAGCAGGAGATATCACTGCAGCCTTAGGTGGTGTTTGGAATGAAACCAGAAGCCCCACGGCATGTTCTCCAGAACCAGCCTTATTTCACAGGAGAGCTGCCTTTCGCAGACCAGTCTCCCTGGGAGGCGTCTGCCAGAAAGGACTAGACTTCCTGCCTTCTTCCTCACCCGATGGCAGTGAGTGGCCAACATACTGCAATGGTTGGACTCCCAATATGGGCCAATTCAAGCTGTTTAGAAGTAAATATTATGTATCCGCTGCTCAAGCGTCAACCTACCCTATTACCCGAGGTCCATCCAAGAATTTCACGACTCGACCAACCCTACCCTAACCCTATCACTGCAGTTACATTAGGGTGCTGCTCATCCTTCCTTTGCTCATCCAGACCCATTCTCTGGCCTGCGTTTCTTCCCTGGAAGGCTGTATCCCGTTGGGCTCTCCTGCCCCGCGAGCTCCTATGTGGATTCAGCCCGTGGAAGCTACCGGCAGATGTGAGATGCCAAGAGACAAGTAGAGGTCCCCGATTTCCTCTCTTGAACCTAACCCTAAATTTGGAGATCAATCCAATGGCTCTCCGAAAACACCCGTTAAAACAAATTCTAGGGGTGCCTGGGTGGCTCAGTCGGTTAAGCATCTGACCCTTGGTTTCGGCCCAGGTCATGATCTCACGGTTCATGAGGTCAGGCCCCATGTCCGGCTCTGTGCTGACAGTGCAGAGCCTGGTTGGGATTCTCTCTCTCCCTCTCTCTCTCCCTCTGTCCCTCCCCTGTTCATGCTCTTTCTCTCTCTCTCTCTCAAAATAAATAAATAAACTTAAAAAACGAAAACCACATTCCAGTTAGGCGAAGATTTCCTACATGAGAAGGAGGTAAAAATTAATAACAACAGTAGGGAAAAGTGAATTGTCAAGGTTAGCATCACAGAGTCAAAGGGCTGGGTCCTACATTTATGGAATTCTGAATCCTTTGGCTCCACAAATCACATTCACCATAAGTAAGGCTCAACCAAACACAGAGAAATATTACTCAAGTATCTTTTAATTTGTATGATTGAACAAGCATTACAAGCTAATTATAGAGGGCTTTACACATAAATAAATTCGAAAGCCAACGGAGAGTCCCCACTGTGCTGACTTATTTCCTTCTAAGTCAAGGTGCAAGGCGTTTAGAATAAAACTGTGATCGTATCATGTAGTTTTGCACTCAGCCTTTTTCACTTACTGGTATTTTATGGCCTTTCCCCATATTGAATATAGTTTTCTTCTAAAAATCTGTAAGAGCCACCTGATATCCTGTGTGGCTATATAGTACCTCAGTGCGGTGTTAGTGGAAGTGGACCAAAATTCAGAGTCCCACCTGGAGACTCCGGCCTGGGAGAGGGGTGGTTCAGGACCCCTTGGGAGTATTGGCAACAGATCTGGGGACTTGATGGAGGCGGGTGTCTATCTCCTACTTCCGTCCTTCCCGTCTCCCTCCCGACTGTGTTCTCTGCTTCCTTTCCCGTTTTCTTAAAGAGAGTTCTTTAATTCTTAGGAGGCGGCCATGCCTCCATGATCAGAGCCTGGAGCCGTCTGTCTTCCTGCCCCTGAGGTCTTGGGTTCCAGGCAAGGCTTAGCTGACTTTTGGAGACTCGAGCTGGGAGAAGAGCGCTATCTGGGCTCGTCCCCTTTGAGAACTGTGGCTTCTTGCAGGCCTTCGCAGAGCTGCAAAAACGCTCTCAATATAACTGTGTCTGCAGGTGAAACAGTCTGTCACACACACCGCGTGGTCGAGATTTGCACGCACGCCGCGCGGTCTCTACCTACTGAGCACTTGCGGAAAGACATGGAGCCTGCACAGAATCCAGCCCAAGGGCTCATCGAATGAACGCATTTCAGCCTTTGTCTCTGCAGACAGGGGAGGGCAGAGAGCCCATTGAGATAACTTAAGATCATTAAAAAATAAAACACCCCCCCCCCCCCAAAAAAAAGTTCAAGTGATTTCTCTGGCCCTAACAGGCCTGTTTCACCGACGTTATACATTTCTTTAGGTGCTAGAAGCAGGAAGTGAACATTGTACACAAACCTGCAAATCACAGGCCGGCTGGGACTTTCTGACCCTCCTCGGGCCTGCACCCCCTTCTCCGATACTCGGGCGTCGACGCGAAGCTTCGGAAGACAGGGCCCTTCCGCGCAGGCAAGTCGAGGATTTTGGAGAATGTGAACACACTGGCCGCTCCCGGAGGCGGGGGCGGACCTCTAATCCTAGCGGGGTCAGCACGGCGCCGCCAAAGAGTAAATGGTAACCTTGAACCCCCTCCACTGACCTCGCTCTCACCTTCATGGACACGCCCACCCCTTGTTAGGTTTCCGACCGCGTGCGTTCGTGAGGCCCCAGGGCACACAGGCAGTGCTGCGCCTGCGCACGGTGGTTGTCCCAGCCTGTGGGTCCCTCTGCCCGGCTGGCCGCCGGCCCTGCAGGCAAGGGTCGCACGGCCTCTCCCCTGCCGCGTGGAGCGCGCATTCCGGAGTCCCGGGCGGAAGCGCCGCGCGGCCCCCCCGCTTCCCAGAGCCGGAATCTTGCTTTTCCGGTCGTTTTCATGACTCCTTTGGCCTGGCCAGCAGTCGAGGTGTGTTTGGGTTTGGTTCCTCCTGTTTCCGTGTAAGCCAGCGACCGAGCCGCGAGAGTTCGGAGGGAAGCGGTCCCTGCCAGCTCCAGGCGCACCTGCTGCGGGCTTGGCTCGGGGGCCCGCGGCTTCCGGGCGCGTTTCCTCCCTGACCCCGGTCTCGTTACTTTGAGGCGCTGCTGGTCTGAGCCCGGTCCCCAGACAGCCCTTCTGATGTTGAAACTGTCACGGAGAAAGTAGGAAAGGGGATGAGGGTGGAACATGGAATTTCCAGAAACTTAAAAAACAGGAACCCAGACATTTGAATATATAATCAACCTTAGGACAAGGAGTCAGAGAGGGACTCACCAAGGCTCCGTAGCTCAGGGGTTAGAGCACTGGTCTCGTAAACCAGGGGTCGTGAGTTCGAATCTCACTGGGGCCTCCAATAACTGGCTTTTTTTTTTTCTTCAGCTTTGGTAGATGATTTCAAAAGGAATGTTTCATTGACACCGGAATCAAGAACTAGAAATGAACCGACTGCATCTCTATTCTGTATTCTCAGAAAATTGCTGCGAACAAAGGAGACGATTCTAAGATTGAAATTTCTCCTGATAAATGGAAATTGAGCCGCTGCGCCACCTGCATTACTGGTAACACCTGAAATTCAGGTGCAGAAACAACCTGAAGAGCCACCAGTGTCACTACTGCCCATATAAGCCAGCGGGGAAGCTGATTTGTATGGAGCTTCAACCCCACCCTGGGGTCCTGCCTCGTTCAGCCACTGGAGGCCTAAAGGAATTGTGTTATAATCATGGATCTTATCGCACTTACCCAGTGGACGCTGAACTCCCCCACAGACAGGAGTCACATCCGATTTACTCTTGTATCTCAGAGCCTGGCCAAGTGGGGACCCTAGTGTGTGCTCAGCAAAGGTTTGCTGAGTGAAGCCCAGCTAAAGACTGTACCCATAGTGCCGCGACTCTGCAAATACCTTAGGGGGCATAAAAACGATCTGAAGGTCAAGGAGCCAAGGGCAGCAAACCGAGAAGACCAAAGAGCAACTCAGCCCTGATAACGATTCTACCAAATCTGGGACTCCTCCTTCTGGCCTCATTTTGTTGTCTCATGATTGGATTTGGCTGCCCCCAACGTGAACACTGGATATCAGCTGAATGGCTTCCGTGTGTTGCTAAAACCAATAATCCACACCAGAGATTCAGCTGATGGAATCTCCCTACACCACGCTTGTATTAAATAATTAATAATATAGTAATTATAAGTATATAAGCCACAGACACATTTCTCCAGAAAGTACTTTGGAGTTTTGAAAACAATCCAACACACCTCCCTTTGCAAGGTGTTTGGAAAGGGTACTGTAAACTCTGAAAGACACATTTGATTCATTTTCGTTAAAATCAGTCAGCTTTCTGCTGCTCCCAGCTAAGGACTCTGGCTGTTCCTCAGAGTCTCCGGGGTTCGTTGTGCTTTCGTGACTTTGTGGACGCTGCTCTCTCTGCTCGAAATACACCCCCAACCCTTGTTCTGGCAAAGTCCTCCCCATCTTTCAGGATTCGGCTCGTGGGTCGCTTTACCCTCAATCTAGGCGAGCGGTGCTTTTTCTAACACCATTTGTACACCTTTATAACAGCATATGTATAAGGCCCACTAAATAACTGATGGCTTTTTTTCTCTTTTTCTTACTAAAATGGCACTTCTTGGGGCGCCTGGGTGGCGCAGTCGGTTAAGCGTCCGACTTCAGCCAGGTCACGATCTCGCGGTCCGTGAGTTCGAGCCCCGCGTCAGGCTCTGGGCTGATGGCTCGGAGCCTGGAGCCTGTTTCCGATTCTGTGTCTCCCTCTCTCTCTGCCCCTCCCCCGTTCATGCTCTGTCTCTCTCTGTCCCCAAAATAAATAAACGTTGAAAAAAAAAATTAAAAAAAAAAATAATAAAATGGCACTTCTTGGTAGTAGATAGGAAATTCCGTGTCCATAGTTATCGGTCCTAAGGAAACTATTATAATTCAGCACTTTAGGGGAAAAAGCAACACTTTTTTGCTAAATATAACAAGCACTATTAATGATCTTTAACTTCTCTGTCGAAAATAATACGCCAGTGCGTTTCTTTCCCGATTCAGAAATAGCCTCTGTTCCAAAGTTGCTTTGTAAACGGGAAGCTACACTTTGCTGGCTGGGCCTCAGAGGCTCTGGCGGTCTCCTGAGGGGCCTGGGGGAGCAGAGGGAAGGGGCAGAAAGGAGAGCAGAGGGTGACAAGAAAAACTGCTTGTCAGAATAAGAAAAAGACCTAAACCACGGCTTCTCATTACGATTCTGAAACTCCGAGCCGTCTCACTTGGCACAGAACTAGAGAGAAAGGAAGTGAGCCTCCAAAAGACATCTCTGGTGGAATGATAGCCCAGAAATCCAAATGAAAGACTGAACTTTTCTTTTTTCACATGAATTCCTTTTAGCCTCTGTGTGTATGAAGCAGACGATTTGAGGGCGTCTCGTTTTAGTCCCCAAGGTTACTGTTTCCCCTCGTTTTGGATTATATAAGCCAACGGCTTCCACTGTTTGGTGTGAGTGTGTGTGTGTGTGTGTGTGTAGCCAGGGTCAAGGCCCAAGAAATTGCAAGATAAAATTTGTAACCTCATGCGCGGTCAATCAAGGCGTGAAGAAGTGTGAAAGATAATGAGGCCAAAAGAACAGACTTTGGAGACACGTCCACTGGCCAAATCTGGATGTCGCAATACCCACCCCTACTTCGTGGTGCTTGAGGCCAAATGTAAAATCCGTTACTCTGATGATTCCCTGACTTCTAGAATCCACCTCACAACACGCTCTTACTCGTGGGGCTGATGAAAGTGAAACTATAAAAACTAAATAGGCTGAGGGGCGTCTGGTGGCTCAGTCGGTTGAGAGACTTTGGCTCAGGTCACGATCTCACAGTTCGCGAGTTCAAGCCCCGCATCGGGCTCTGTGCTGACTGCTTGCTCAGAGCCTGGAGCCTGCTTCAGATTCTGTGTCTCCTCTGTCTGCCCCTCCCCCACTCATGCTCTGTCTCACTCTTTCTCAAAAGTAAATAAATGTAAATTTAAAAAAATTTAAAAAAACCTAAATCGACTGAAAGGAGGCTGACCTCTGTAGACGGAACACACACGTCACGTCTCCTTATCCCATCCACTGAGCACAGCTAAGAATCCCAGGCGTTAGGTGTAAACCAAATGTAAGGAGACCCTGAAAGGTGTGGAGAAGAAAGAAGAGAACTTGGGACCCGAAGAATGGCATGATGGTGAATTCCCTGGGTTTTCATTATGGGGTGTCGTATTTTCGAGATTGGGTACAGTAGAGGCCTGCTGTGTGATATTTCATATACAGTACAGCATTATATACAAAGAGAGAGAGAGAGAGAGAATTGACCTTGAACAATGTGGGAGATTAGGGCCTGGGTCCCCATGCAGTCAAAGATCCAGAGATAACTTTTGATTCCCCCCAAACTTAACTACTAATAGCCTATTGTTGACCGGAACCCTTATCTATAAGAATTGACACCATTTTGTATACTGTATTCTTCTAACGAAGTAAGCTAAAGAAATGTTATTAAGAAAATCCCAGGGACTGACTGGCTCAGTGAGGAGGGCATTGACTCTGAAGCTCCCCATGGGGCACAGAGATCACTTAAAACAAAAAAAAAAAAAAAAAAGGAAAAAAGAAAGAAATCACAAGGAAGGAAAGATACATTTACAATACTGTGCTATAGTTACTGAAAAATCTGCATATGAATGGACCCAACAGTTTAGACCATGCTGTTCAGTTTAGACTGTGTGTGGGTACACAGCGGCCTCTGTCCCCGGTTCCTGGCACAGAGCTCCCAAGTCCCTTGTAGTTTCCCCGAGTGACAAGAGCACTAGGAGCGTCTTTTGTTCTAATACTCGGTCTTTGACCTCAGTTCCTGGTGCAGAGCTGCTAAACCCTTTGGAATGTCCTCGGTGACAGGGGCGTCTTTTGTTCGAAAGGGGCGACTCCGCGTGGGGTCCTGGGTGGGGGCTGGTCACCGGAAGACGGAGCCACCATCAGGAGCTTGGAATGTTCAGCTGCCCCCACCCCCATCCTCCAGGAAGGGAAGAGGGACTAGAGATTGAGTTACTGAGCCTCAGGCCTATGTGATGAGTCTCCCCAAAAATCCCAGAAGGACAGGGTTCAGAAAACTTCTGGGTTTATGGCTAAAAGCATCTAGAAGCGCGAGCCTGAGTGGCTGCTCTGATGGCTGAGTGCGGAGGGAGGGACAGAGAGGGTGAGCCATTCTTCCGTGGATCTCAGAAAAAGGCGGGTGTTTCTTGGTGATGGGTATGTGTCTCCTCCTCTAAGGGACTGAGGCTTCTTTCCTGTAGGGAGGGGTGCCTGGGGGGACGTGTGCTGTAGGGAGGGGTGCCGGGTGGGGGGCTTGGAAGACACAGTCTGCCCCATGCGGCCCAACCTCACAGCAGCCAGTCCGGGCGGCGTGAGTGAGGAGGGAGAGTTCAGGAGACCAAACGTACCTCCTTGCCCACTGCAGCGTCAGCATCGTGAAAAGGCCTGAGCCGGGAAAGGAGAAAGCTTTATGCTGGGTGAGGATTTTAAGAGTTGATATCACGCTATACCGGAAGACGAGAGTGTTCCTTAGCATTGGTACAGAGAGCTTATTCCGATGCTTGTCGGTGACATGGGGAGACTGGAGGGCCTCTCTTTCAGAACGGCGCGGTCCTGCTGTTTCTCCGCTAGGCCCCGCGTACTCCTGTTCTGTTCACCTGCCTGGGAGTAAACCAAAGAGGTTCTGTGCCCATTCCGAGGGGGGAGGCGAGAAAGTCAGTCTTTCTCTGAGTTTCCTCCTAGGCCCCCTGGGACACCGGATCCCGAGCGTGTTCGGGACACTGGCTTCCAGCAAACCCGGCTGGTGCTGCGTCAGTACCCCTTACCCACGGTGATCTGTGAAATAACACTTCCTGTCCACCTGTCGCTCGCCCTGGATTGGCCCCTGCCCCGGATTCCTTAAGGAGAAGGACTCTGGACCTCCCTCCGATATAAACTCTTAACCGCAGGCGACAAGACTCACTCTCCTTCCCTTCCCGAGTCTTCCAGACTCTGCGTCTGCGACACTCTTACCACTTACACTATTCACCGAACTGGTTTCGCTTCCTTCTGGCTCCTGTTTGATTTCGATCCTGCTCGAAGCCAAAGACCCTCTTGGCTGGTCCTCTGGGAGCCCCTGTGGGTCCTCCCACCCAACCTGCCTCCATCATTAAAAATGGTGAGATTTTACTCAAGACCATTGTCATGGGGAGAGGGACTGAACCCAACTCCAAACACAGCGCAGATCGTTGGAGAGTTACCGCCCTGAGGATGGCTAAGAGGAGAGACTTCCGACACCGGGATTCTTGTGAAAGACGGGGCCACAGCTCAAGGGTAGAGGCTGAGGAATCTGATCCCATGTCACAGCTGGGAGAATTCTTACGCAGCGGACTTTGCAGGATTCTTGCTAAACTGGGTGAGACAGGGGTGCCTGGGTGGCTCAGTCCCTTAAGCCAAGGACTTTTTTTCTTTAATTTTAAGTTGTTTTATTTTTTATTTTTTTAAAATTTACATTCAAATTAGTTAGCATATAGTGCAACAATGATTTCAGGAGTAGATTCCTTAGTGCCCCTGAAGACTCTTGATCTCGGCTCAGGTCACGATCTCACGGTTTCCTGAGTTCGAGCCCCGCATCAGGTTCTGTGCTGACAGCATGGAGCCTGCTTAGGATTCTCTCTCTCCTACCCTGCCCCTCCTCTGCTTACACTGTCTCTGTCTGGGTCAAAAATAAATAAACTTCAAATAAAAGGAAAAAATAAACTGGGGGGGGGGGGCCGGGGAAGCAAGCCCCGGGGGCCAAGGCCTCCCTGGAGTCTTTGTCGGCCTGAGCAAGAATCCAGAAAAGCTGGATCTACTGGAATTTTCACCGAGAAGTGAGGAGAAAGGTCTGCAGAGCCGGCTGAAAGAGGCAGTTGAGAGAGAGTGAAGTTTCTTCCTGCTCGTTCCCTACGAGCTGAGCTCAGCTCAGCCAGTAAATCTGGCATGCGGGGTTGCTCCGGTGCTTAATGCATGGATGGTATTTTCCTGTAAAGTCGGCGTTTGTTTGAAGGAATTTTGTAAACCGGAGTTGAGGGTTGCAAAAATCAGACGCTGCTCTAGTTAGTTTAAAATGGAATGGAATGGAATGGAATGGAATGGAATGGAATGTATGTATGTATGTATGTATTTAGGGAGCACGTGAGCAGAGCAGGGGCAGAGAGAGTCCCAGGTAGGCTCTGAGGGGCTTAAACTCATGAGCCATGAGATCATGACCTGAGCCAAAATCAGGAGTCAGATTCTCAACCGACTGAGCCGCCCAGGTGTCCCTGAAATGGAATTTATTTTTAAAGTCGAGGAACACCTGGGTGGCTCAGCCGGTTGAGCGTCTGACTTCGCTCAGGTCATGATCTTACCGTTCATGGGTTCAAGCCCCTCATTGGGCTCTGTGCTGACAGCTCAGAGCCTGGAGCCTGCTTCGGATTCTGTGTTTCCCTCTCTCCCTCTCTCTGCCTGTCCCCTGCTCACGCTCTGTCTCTGTCTCCCTCTCAAAAATAAATAAACATTAAAATTTTTTTTTTCACTGAACAACTTGGGGGCACCTGGGTGGTGCAGTCGCTTAAGGATCCAACTCTTGATTTCAACTCAGGTCATGATCTCACGGTTCCAACGTTCGAGCCCCGCGTAGGGTTCTGTGCTAACAGCTCAGAGCCTGGAGCCATTTGGGGATTCTGTCTCGCCTTCTTTCTGCCCCTTCCCCACGTGTATGTGTGCGCGCCCGCGTGCTCTCTCTCTTCCTGAGAATAAATCAATAAACTTATTTTTTTTAACTGAGCACCTCATAGGAGATTTTAAGATGGGCAAAAGGGACTTGTGGGTTCCCCTTCAACGGGATGCTGGGGCCTCCGGGGATTTGCTGATCCTAGAGAGGGTTGGTCTGTGGGTGACTCTTACAACTGTGGAGAAGGAAGCTAACCCGTAGAAGACTGACAGTATGCGAATCCTGTGTGTGGAGAGTCCAAATTACGGCGGGTGCAACGCCAGGCCGGTCAGCTGCGGTGCTCGCCGGCTGTGGGGCTGGCATCGGGTTGTAAATTCATTTCTGTATTTCTCACCCGACTACGTATGTGCGTTGCTTTGAATTCTCTTTTGAACCAACGATAATATCTTACTGATTAGCTAACGTTTCCCTCGTAAATTACTGAGCTTATTAAAATACTTGAAATGATAGGATTCCGAAAACTTTGCCCCAAAATGCGGCACCTTGACATATTGACTGTCTTAAGCCGAAGGAACTGGAGAAGATCCAGAAGCAGGAAGGTCACGCTGACCTGCCCTTGCCCTCCTTCCCTGAAGCAGGTCGCAAAATCCCTTGTAGCAGGTCTGTGCTGGGAGGATGAAGACATTCTTGCCCCCACGGGGTGGGCAGCGGGGGGCCAAGAGATCTGTGCAAACAAATCTTGTTAAACTAACCATTTGCCACCCCCACCCCAAACCCCCTCGTATTGTCAATTCCTCGCAAATTATTGTCCCTTTGTCCCAACGGCATACAAGCTTCCTGGTCTGGTCACTTCTTGGAGTCTTCGTGCTCTGGTGCAGACTTCCGCGTACACGTAAAAATCCGGTAGGGTCTGTATGCTTTTCTCCCCTCAGTCTTTGCCAGTTTAATTTTCAGACCCAGCCAAGGACCCCCAGGGGAGCAAGGAGAACTTTTTTCCCGCCTCCAGACACATGTTCACGTCATGGTTATAGGAGAGCCGATTCGTCCTTTAATGCTCCACAATTCTTCTCCGATGTTCCAGATACATGGATGTCCGGAGAGTCGGGCCCAGAGACAATGTCCAAGCCAGGGGGCTGCGGACGCAGACAGCCGGGTACCAGTGCACTGGGCGTCCCTGCCACCTCCTCTGCTAAACCCGACGGAGCACCCGCTGTTCCTGAGCCACGTGGCTGCCCGGAGAGCCGGGGTGACCCCAGGCCCCGAGGCCCCGCCCCAGCCCGCCCCGAAGATGTCGCTGAAGGCCCTTGGTCTCCTCAGGAGAAAACATTCAAGGACGCACGATGCGGTGTGCAGTGATCCAAGCAGCAAAGTCTATTGAAGTGAAAGTACGCTCTTTAGATGTGAGAGCAGGTGAGCCAGAGAGAGAGCTGGTGCCCTGGGGTCGGGTTTCCCTCTGTTACTGACGGTTGTGAACTAGGGGACAGAATGTTCATTGCTTGGGGCTCGTCTCCTGCTTGTCCTCCTCACTTGCTCGGGGGCTTGCCATAGTGGCCATCGGGGCCAACCGGTGTGGGTGTGACCCGGTTTCTCGGGAGTGCGGCCCACACAGGCCTCTGACCTTCCCTGAAGCTGGGCACAGCCTCCTCCGTGCTGGCCTCCGGGCTTCCTCTTAGAGCCCAACTCACCGCCCACTCTAACAACCAATGTGTCTCCACTGACAGCCTCAAAACGGCCACAAAGCCTGTCCAATGCTTCTTCCGCACATTAGTCTCTTCTAAATCTATTCCCGTATGGGTGTGTCTATTGGAGAAAAATCTAGGTCTGTCTCTGCACTCTGGATTCCAGGGAGACTACAAAGTGGAGTTTCTAACTTCTGCCTTGAGATAAGTGGGGCTGTTGATAGCATAGATGGGCTACTCAAAAGAAGTGTTCAAAATATACACAATATTTTATTTGACTTTTTGACAGTTCACAACGTGTTGCTCACGTTAATCCATTTCATTTAATAATCTGCTATGTTGTTGCTGTCACCATCAGCATTGTCATTGCTATTTCTCGTTTGAGAGGACCAGGCTTTTAAAAAATCCAGGGGGCTCCTGGGGGGCTCAGTCAATACACCAACTTCGGCTCAGGTCAGGATCTCGCGGTCCGTGGGTTCGAGCCCCGCGTCGAGCTCCGTGCTGACAGCTCAGAGCCTGAAGAGCTGCCTCGGATTCTGCGTCTGCCTCTTCCTCTCCCACTCATGCCCTGTCTCTCTCTCCAAAACAAATAAATGCTAAAAAAATTTTTAAAAATCTGGTTGGACTCCATGATGGTTAACTCCATGATTAAAAATCTTTTTCCTTACCAAGAGGCAACCCCTTAATCACAAGAGAAACAGGAAAGACTAAGATGTAGTTGTAGAAATTGGTCTCCACCAGAAGCAGTTCACAGTCTGGACAATCTGTAAAAATCTTGTACTTTACTTGGGTCTTGTTTGTTTGTTTGTTTGTTTGTTTGTTTGTTTTGAGGAGGGGGCTGTCTGTCATAAGATAACACGCCTGACTGCATCATAGAAGGACAAGAGAAAAGAGTCCCTAGAGAACAAGGCAGGTGGTCCTCCAGTTTCCTAATGGCTCCTTGGTGACAGAGTCATTCTGCCAAGGTCAGGGGACAGCATCGATGTCCCTCCTGCCCTAACCAATCAGCGGTAAAAAGGTCTAATCAGGTGAATGAAGGGGGCGGGCCTCTAGCTCAGGAATGCGTGTGTGAGGAAAGCCCGAGCGGAGGGACACGTTGCAGAGTCCGGAGAAGGTCACTAGAGCAGGCCCACAAGTGTGGAAATGGCCCAGGTTTCCTACCTGGGGACCCATAGACACGTACCAGTCAGGGCGGCCCTGCGCTTCTCTCCGACAACAGGATACCCCGAGTGGGCCGTGTTTTCATGTAACAGCCGGAAAGATACTGAACAGGTGGAAAGTTAAATGAGAATTCTCACCCTTTGTTCAGAAACGCAGACGGGACCCCCGGGTGCAAGGCAATGGGACAGGTGCCGGGGAGAAACAAAACAAAGCTGTCTAAGATGCGATCCTGAGGGGGGAGCAGTGTCCCCACTCCCCTGCAGGCCAGAGGGCCGTGTCCCCGGGTCTGGCCGGCGGGAGCAGGGCAGGCACCTCGCAGCCCTCTGCTGGTGTCGCTCCGCGTGTCCTTGCTGCGTCTGTTCCAGCTCGGCCTGGCCCCTCCCACCCGCCTGCTGATCTTCCTACTTTCCCCGTGGGTGAGAGATGGAAGTCCGAGGGCATAAGATCCTGCCTCACAGGTGCCTAGCGTGCGTGGGAGTGACGTGTCGCGAAATGTCCCTCGGCCTTGTTTCGGAAACGTGGAAAACATCGGGAGAAAGGAGAGCTTGAAAACGGGGTGGTTCGGACAAGGTGTTTCAGTCCGAAGGTGGGAGCGAAATTATACCAACAAGAAACCTCAGCGCACGGCTTACACCAGACGATGGAAAGGGCACCCCGCGCAGTGCCGCGGGGCCCAGGAAGGCAGCGGGAAACCCTCCGCCAAGCCGGTCAGTCTGCAGAATCCGGAAGCTCGACGGCTTTCCCACCGTCGAGTCAGCTCGACCAGAGCGCATGAGAGAATCGTGAATGACTAGAGCATCTCACATTTCTGGAAGATACAAAGATCGAGTAAACCCAACACCCCCAAACCCCAGCGAAGATGAATGTCAAAGGGTAGAGGAAGCTTCTGGCAACTGTCGTCTGGAAGTGTGTCTTTGGCGTTTTGCTCTGCAAGCCACCAAACGGAGAGAGAGAGGCTGTCACAAACGGGAAAATTTGTGGGAACCAGAGTGTTTGAGCCTGATGCCCCTAGACTCGCACAAAACCATGGCATAGGAGGACCGTCCCACGGGAATCAGCCAGGCAAGGCAATACCCGTTGGGGCCCAGGGGCCCCAGGCTCTGCGAAGGGACACTCCGAGGCCGGAAGATACCCCAACGCTGCATCACGTCCCCCAGGACGCGAGACAGGGCCCTCTGCTGGGCGCCTACATGATATTTCAGTCACGGATCCGTTCCGGAGCGAGAATCTCCTGTCCCCTTCAAGGTCCTCCAAGCTGGACGAAGACTCAAATGCACACGAACTAGATTAGCAGAGAAAATAAAATTTAAAGCCTGTGTCTGGGGAATCCACACAGACAGGGAAATTCCAAAGACAGTCAGGCAAAGACAGATGAGGCACACACGTCCTCATCAACCTTGCGGGTCGGGGTCTGGGACTTCAAATGGAAGGAATGGAATCCTCAGGAAGATAGAAACGAGTAAACGTCTGGTAAACAAATGTTTGCTGGGCCACCCAGAAACGGTGGGACGCAGGGAGGACATTCGTCCAACAGGCCTTGCCGGGTCTCCCCCCCCACCCCCCGTGTGCCCTGCCTAGTTCACCCCAGAGTGTCATCGTCCATGGTGACCGCTCTCTTCCTGGAGCAGGTTCTCAATCTAAATTCTTTTTAGACAGTCGAGGGGGAGGTAAAGAGCTTTTCCTGGATCTGCTCAGTTTTGATAGCTTTTAACACAAAATAATCTTTATGCCAAAGGGACCCATCTTGGGGCGGCCTGCCCTGGGCCCCGACATATCCATGCCTAAGTATTGAGAGCGTATTTTTATTAGGGAAGGTGTGCCGAATTTATGTACTTCCTATTTGGCCTACTCAAGATTATGTCATTTTTTTTTTCATTTGAATTGAATTAATGAATTACATTCATTAATTATGTAGCATGGAACCAACTTTAAATTGTTTAAATGACCACCTTCTGTTTTTTGCAAGCACGCTTAAAACGGGCACTGCTCGATTCTGTTCATGAACACCTTCCGCAGTGGTGTTAGTTAGCTGAAGATCGGACTGTTCCACCCCACGGTGTGCCTGTTCGCCATAAGGGTTGTTTTGAGCTGATTAGTTCTGAGAAAAAGCAGACACAGAAGAGGCTCTAAAAACAGAGTAGAAGTTACCCGTTTGTAAAGGCAGTTTATAAAGGAACTCTCTATGGGCGAGGCTTTCCTTCTCTGTACTCTAAATCACAAGAGCATCTTTTTGTAACACCCCTCCAGTCTGTCTTTTTTTTTTTTTTTTTTTTTTTAGACGTTTGCTTATTTTTGAGAGACAGAGAGGGGCAGAGCATGAGCGGGGGAGGGGCAGAGAGAGAGGGAGACACAAAATCCAAAGCAGGCTCCAGACTGTCAGCACAGAGCCCAGTGTGGGGCTCGAACCCTCAAACTGCAAGACCATGACCTGAGCTGGAGTCTGAGCCTCAACCCACTGAGCCACCCAGGGACCCCCCCTCCGGTCAGTCTTAAGGGTTCACTTGCTTCAAGCTAACACACCCCTTACTTGCTGTCCCAAGGCCCTTCACTGTAACAGAACTAATGTGCTCTCTCTTGAGATTTGCAGAGCACTGGCCTTGAGGAGTGAAGGACCAGAATGTTCCCAGGCCACGGAGGCCAGCAAGCGGGTTTAAAGCCACCTTAGCTTTTCGATTAGCCTAGCAATTTTTTAGCAAAATGGTTTTCTTTTTCAGGTCACACAAATGATTTTACTAATCTCCCTGTGGGTGTCTGCAGACCTTGTCCTCCTTTGCAGAAAGAACGGAGTCCTCCTACGTACCATGAAACAGGAACCCAACTCCCTCACACATCCCAGCACTGAGACAACGTTGGCAGCTGGCACCATGGGGTCTGCGCATAATCAAGAAATGTTGCAGGCCCCTTTACTTCCTTTGCCGATTAACCCCCTAAGTCCCTTTAAAAACCCCTGGGCCGGGCAGAAACCTGGGAGTTGGCTTTTGGACAAGAGTCCGCCTTCTCCTCAGTTTGCTGGGCTCCAGAATAAAGGTCGATTCCTTTCCAGTCAAAACTTGAGTCTGGGTCTTTCAGTCGATGACGCTCAGCTAAACTTGGGTTTGGTAACATCATCAATGGAAAAGGCTCTGACTTTATGCTGCGTGACAAACATTACCTGTGTTTACCTTGCTTTTCCTGATAACGTCAAAACTGGCGCCCCCATACCTTTCTCTTCTTCGTCTTTAACTAGGATGGTATTTCAGCTGGAGTTGGAAGTCACTTTGAAGAGTTACTCATTTTCCCCTGGGCGTCTTTCATATGCACCGGAGGTTCCATGTTAGTGAGCTTCTGTGTTTTTGTTTTGCTAATTGTTCACGACAGGGATCTCAGGCAAGAACCCAGAGGGACAGAGGGCAAATTATTTTTCCTACTCTGCAAAGCAAAATGAATCGGTGTTCGTTTTTTTAATTAGCAAGCTTTATGTTTTAGAATAGATTTTCAGAAAAATGAGCAGAAAGTACAGAGAATTCCTGTATTGGACCTCTTTAATTGTGTTACTTTTATTTGTTGCTGGTATCGGAGTAATGCTGGTGTTATAAAATCAAAAACAAAGTCACTTCTTCCTACTCTATGCTATTTTCAATATTTAAATATTAAAAAGGTTCAAAGCATTCCACTCCAAAATATGCCGCTTTGGGAAAGACATTATTTTTAGGCAACGGAAGACCAGCAGAGACAAGCTCTTTACTGCCCCCCCACCCCAGCTGCTTAAATGCCTAAAATACAGTGTATTTTGTAAAGGAATTTTGTAAAGGAATTTGCCAGCTGCTTAAATGTCTAAAATACAGTGTATTTTGTAAAGGAATTTTGTAAAGGAATCTGTAAGTTCCTGTAAATTTTGTAAAGGAATTTACATTTATAAGGGAAACTTCCACTAGAAAAAGCATCTGTACCAAGAAGAGAGCTATTCCCAGAGACAAATTTATCCAGGAGACACTCTTAGCTGCGCAGAAAGGCAACTTTATTTACCATGCATTTCCTCCTTTACCTTCCCATAAGTTGCCTCTTCCAACTCAGAAGCTCCACATCTCGATTCCTGTGCGTCTCCCAGGATGGCACGGAGGTCTCGATCATCTGTGAGATGCCTGCGTGTACATACGTAATTAATATAGCTTTTTTCCTCCTGTCAATGTTTTATGTCAACTTAATTCTTGTGCCGGTCGCAGAACCCAGTCAGTGTCCCTCTCCTGCAATGTCATCACACACCTGGCTTTGCTCTGACAAGTCACTTTACTGTCTCCGTGGGTATTAGCCACATTAGTAATGCCTGTTGTCCTGGAAAATCACCAATTTTGTCCAGGTTCTCATTTTTTTTGGTTGAGGTGTACAAAATACTCTTTTAAAATTATATTTGTACATTTCTTCTGCATCCTCGCTGTAATTCCCAAGTTTATGTTCCTGTTTTTAATAACCTAATTATTATCTATTTTATTTCTCTTCATGTTATCTATATATTTTTCCCTTTTGTTTTTTCCTAAAAATAATCTTTGGGGTCCTGCTTTTTTCCCTTTAGCTTTTTAAATTAATTTCTTATGCTTCCCTTGGATCTTTAATTGTTCCTTTCCCACTATCATGTCTCAAACACTTACTTATTTTCTTTATTCTTGTTTAATGATGTGAAGGTTTTAGGCTCTGAGCCCACATTGAGCTGTACCTAAACGTTCTCAAAACACACGTGCAAGAAACACACTGCGTGCACACACACACACACACACACACACACACACACACACACGAAGGATATCTAGAATAATGTCTCCCTTACCTCATACTTGACTTTATTTAATCTATACAGTACAAACCATGAAAGCACGTTGAAAAACATGACATGGCCCACCTAGCTATAGTTTCTTTATTCTGGGACGATCATCTCCCCGCATGGGCCAACCGTCACCTTGTTCCTGGTTTTACCCTTTAGCCAGTTACTTGGCCCAAAGGGGATGCTCAGTAGATTTACTGTGAAGGTGATAACTTTTCAAGCTGTTGGATGCCCGCTTGCACTCCCAGGCTCCGTGGGACCCAAGCAAGGTGCTCCTAAGGTTATGATGCATTTTAATCGCACTTAACATCGCCGGAGACACGTGACCTGATGTCCCTCCCTTTGTAGGTCATTTGCTGTCTTTCTGTTTATGAAGTTTGGTGACAATGACAAGATATCTCAGTTTTGATGGATTCAATATTTGTTTTTCCTGGAAGACGACTTTCTTTATAAATATTTGCAAACATTTTTGTTGACGTTTTATTTCTTGTTTCACTTCATCTTTCTCTACTTCAGACACCGGCCACCAGATTGTTTAGCTCTCCGTCGTGTTTCGGTAAAACCTACGTGATTCTGTTTCCGCGTTTGTCATTTTCCTTTGAATTTCATGAATTTTTCCCTAATCTTGTTTTGTCACAGACTCAGTTTGTTAGGGTTACTCGCTGTTTCTACTTTGTAAATGCTGTAGCGCATTTTATTTGCTCTTCAGTCTCTGTTTTCATTCAGTTCTGACGCCTTTAAAGTCATTTTGCTTCGCAGCCAGAGCATAAGCGTATGACCCAGCTGCCACCGGCCCCCCGACCCGCGTCAGGCTTCGGTTCAGGCGCTGTGGACGTGGAAAAGCAGGTAGTGTGAGAATCGGCTCCGCCGAGACGGACAGAAGATGTGTTCATTTTTCCGAAGAACCTTGCACCACTGCTTGGTGGTGCGGCTGTGTTGGGGGGGGGGGGGTGGTGGGTGGATGGGGCGTTATTGCTGGTTGCACAGCGTCTACGCCTGGCCCTCTGGCCTCCTCAGGAATTCTGGTGGATTTCTTACCCACTTGTTGCACAGTTGGGTTGGCCATATACAGGTAAGAACTCTGATTGGTACGGTGAGTCTTTGAAACGTTGTTTAAAGGGCCATAAGAGACACATTCTAACATGTCAGTTCCGGATAGTTCTTCTGATTTGGGTGAAAGCGTTGGTTTGAGGTTATCAGAGAAAGTGAGCCTTCGGACCATAGACCTCCACTAATCCTATCTCTCCCTACCCCCATCCTCACCGCCCTTCTGGGGAAAGAGAGAGAGAGGGGTGGGGAGAGAGAGAGGGGGGCACACAGAAAGAAACAGAGACAGAGACAGAGACAGAGAGAGGGGGGACAGAGGGAGAGAGGGGGGAAGAGAGAGAGAGGAATTGAGATGGGGGGATAGAGAAAAAGACACACACACACACACACACACACACACACACACACAGAATCTCAGGGTTCTTTGGGTCTTGTACACGATGCCGACTTCTCCACAGGGCTGGAGGGGGCTACGGACCTTTTGGGCATCTTTTCAGTAATCGACCCATTTTTCCACATTAATTTCCTTCGTTCCTTTGTGACCTGCCAAGACATGGTTTATTCTTGGAGGTTAGTCATTCTGGATAATTCTTCCTCGAAGACTCTCCTAACGTCATCCTACAGGGAAGACGCCAACAGACTGAGGTTTGGCACTTCTTTCATCTTGAGGGACGTTCCCCTGATCGGTGTTGGGGGAGGTGAGTTTTCGGTCTGGAAGGATGTTGTGCAACCTTTGCCCAGGTTGCAGCCCCCACCTCCCACCGACAATCTACAGGTTTCCAAATTGGAGGATACTACTGTTTGCTTTCAGCTCTTATGTAACTGATTCATTCTATGAAGTATCTGGGAGTGTGTACAGAGAACCTGCTCAGTTCTCTTCTTTTAGATTGGTGCTCATAACTGTTCATTCTTCGGGTGACCTCTAAAAAATGGACATATAACTTTAGCCTTTTCTCTGCTCTGAATACTTGCTAGGGATCCAAACACTTTCTCTTATTTTTATTTATTTTCTTAGATTTAGAGACAGGGAGGGTTTATAATTATTAGGATCAACTGGGAGCTTTTTAAAAATGTTGATTTTGGGGATCTATCCCAAACCAATAAACTCAGTCTCTGAGGGTGAGGACTGTTCGCGGGTATGGTGCTAGGCAATTTTTCAGTTCCTCCAGGGGGAGGAATCACTATTCTAAAAATACAGATTCAGAGGGGTTGGAATGTTTTGTGCCCCCAAAGCACATAGCAGCCAGGCTCTGAGGTGTTTCAAATGCTATTTCAACATTTCCGCATTATTAATATGGTCTTAAAGACTTGTGAAGAGAAGATACACCCAAAGGTAAATGGCATTTTCCCCGGGTTATAAAAAGACACCACTTTTCTCAAATGGCAAATGAAGTCCAGCCACATCTGCCTCTTGCAGACGCAGAATAATGAGGACCTTGAATCATGGACTCTATAGAATCATCTTTTTGAGACAGAATTTGAGTATTTCCTAGAGTTACTGGCTGAGATGACTTTAATGGGACATTTCAGTTGCTACCATACGTCCATTGTCTTCTTGAAAAGTGGGTTAAAGACCCAGTGGTTGCCCTTTATTTGTATTGCTGTTATGCAAGGGAGGGAAAAAGGTTTTCCTTGACCCTCGTAGGGTCCCTGGCCGGGTCTCAAAATTAAACCGACAAAGGCAGATTCACAGGAGGAAAGCACACAAGTTTATTTGACATAAGGTGTACATGACCCGGTAGCCTTCATGAGGAAATAAGACCTGAAGACAGGGTTAAGCCTAATTATTTTTACGCCAAGCTTGATGAAGAATGGACGAGCCTGAAGACACGTGACAGGCCGAAAGGTAAACCGGGAGACACTGTTTGGATTCTTCCCGGGGTCCCTTTGTCTTTGGAGAGAAGGATGCTGTTTTCCTCAGGGTACCTCTGACACAGGAGTTTTATGACCTGCTTCGGGGCAGACGGGCAGGGGGCGGGTCAGAGTGACCTTCCTGCTTCTCACATTTTCTCAAGCTCCTTCCGCTTGAAATAGTTGATTTGCCAACTTGCCATATTTTGGGCTAGCGTGTTCTGAACCCCATCAATCACAACAATATGCCTATTTCCACCTTGGTGCCCTCCCCCCCCATTCAAAACATAATATCACACACTACCTCCCAAACCCCGGCCAGTCATTCCGAACACTGCCAGTTGTATCACGGCTCCTATCGCCCAGGAACTCAGGTGCGGAGGGAACCTTCACAATGGATAGTCTTAGAAGGGGTTCATAAACAGGCTATTTGACAAAGGTGTGGGCAGGTTGAGGGGAAGGACAGAGAACACAGCTACTGCTGACGGGTGGTTAGCATCCCTAGGGCCTGAAGCAGCAGGGAAGAAGCCATTATTGGAGATGAAGGAAAGGTCCACTTGGATGAGCTAGACGGAGGTGAGGCCCAGAAAGGAGTGCAGAGAGATAGATACCCCCACCTCCGTGTCCTCTCTGACCTCCCGCTGGTGCCCCCACTGTGAAACTGCGGCTGATGTCAGCGGCTGGTGGGGAGCCCATGATGTCGTCCAGACGGGCCAGCCTTCCACACGACAGAAGGTGGAGATCAGAAGACGGTTATTATTATTTTTTTACCATTAACGATTCCAAGCATTTAGCTTCCTGCTTTTCCCCACGCACACGATTTTATGCTTTAAGGCCTATGTTGTGTCACAGATTTGGCTTCTCTGATGAAAATCAGCTTAAGATCCGGTGGCGCCCCAAGTCTTGTAAGTTTCCACCTCTTAAGAACAGTAATTCCCAAGATGCGGGCTCTTCTCTGGATCCGGATCCGGGACACGGCCCCATGGACGCTACCCTGGGATTTACACGCGGCCGTAGAACAGTGCCTGCCGACGGCTGCTGTTCAGATGGGATGGTCTCTAGATGTCAGGCCAACTTGGTCTCTGGAGGCCGTGGAGGAGGGGGGGGGGCGGGGGAGGACTTCTCCGGTTGAGGGTCATCTACCGAAGATCTAGTGTTGCTTCTCACCTCTCGTGTTCAGGTGTCACACACGTGGAATGACAGCGGCCCAGCGATGGTCTGCCCTCCCCTCCCCCGCCGTGCGTGTGTCTGGGAGGAGGAACCTGGTCGCCGGCCTATTCCTCTCAGCCCCGACTGTGAGGCAGTGTGTGGTCAAGAATACTGGGCAGGCTATTCTCCTCTTTAAACGATTCCGCTTCTTCTGCACAGGAATTATTCCATAAAAGCAAAAAGGCCTCGTATCTCGTGTGTACTTACACTTTAATGGTTGCAATTTCCGCGGGCCCAAATCAAACGAATAAGCCAGCAGACCAATGCACAAGGGGCTTTTCTGATTAAAGGCCACATGGAGGGGACGAGGGTTGTGGGTGGGCATGACATCACAAACAGCCAGGCAAACAGCCAGGAACCTGCAAGACCCAGCGGGGTGGAGGAGGGGGGGTGGGGGATGGAGGAATGCGGGTGGGGAGTGGAGTGGGGTGGAGGAGAGGGAGGTGGGGAGGTGGAGGGGTCTGGGGGTGTGGAGGTGCGGTGGGGTTGGGGTGTTGAAGGGGGTGTTGAGGTGGGGGGGTTGGAGGGGTGGGGGGGAGGAGCAGGGTGAGGATGGGGGTGGGAGTGTGAAGGAAGGGTGGTGGAGGGAGGTGGGTGGAGGAGGGGGGTGGAGGGATGGGGTGGGGGTGTGTGGACCCGGCCTTGGCCGCCGTGAGGCGCAGCACGAGCGAGGAGGGGTCTCGACTCCAGCGGTTCCCGCGGGGGCTGCCGGAGCGGCGGGCTGGGACCCGGGCTCGCGAGGAGCCGGCGGGCGCGGACTCCAGGGGGCGCGCGGAGCCGGGGCCGGGACTCGGCTCGTCGGCGCCCCGGGCGCGGTGGGAGCCTCTCGGAGCTGCGGACGGGTTGGCCCCACGTCTCCTGCCCGCGGACACCGGCCCCGCCCCGCGGGGGAAGTGGGGGGGGGGGGGAGGGGGCGGAGCCGGGAGGGCGGAGCGCGCGCCCGTCCCGGGAGGGCGGGGCAGGCGTCGGGACGGCGGCGTGCGTCGGCTCGCAGCGGGGCGGCGGGTGCGGGCGGGTCCCCGCGCGTCCGCGTGCCCGCGCGCCGGCCCCAGGCTCTGTAGAGCGCGCGCTGGCTGTGCGGGGAAAGCATGCTCCAGTGGCGCAATCGGTTAGCGCGCGGTACTTATACAGCAGTATATGTGCGGGTGATGCCGAGGTTGTGAGTTCGAGCCTCACCTGGAGCATGTTTTCTTCCCTTTGCGGTTTCACACTCCTTTTCTTCGGGTGCGTTTCCCCCTCCTCCTCCGGACAAAGCGCTGGAGGGAGCCTGTGTTCTTTTCCGCGGCGAGACCGCGGATATGGAGGGCATTTGGTGGTTTCCGAACGGGACGAAACCGCACACCAGAAGGAGGCAAATTGAATTTGTCCAGGCGGAGGCGCTTCTCCCGGGTCAGGGGACCTCACAGCCATTGCATATCGGCGGAGGAGGCCCCATCCTTTCCCCGCTCCTTTCCTTAAAGGATTCCGCAGCTCTTTGGGAAGTGGGCGGGGGAGCGGATGGGGCCTGGCGTGCTGTCTGCTATCAGCTCGGGGGGGGGGGGGGGTGCGGATGGGAGCAGGGGGGGCGCTCCCGCATCTTAGTTCTGAAGCCGCAGGGCTCCGTCTGGTGGCCGGATTCCACCTGTGAAATCTTCGTGGGATTTGAGTCGCCTAGGCCGGCCTCCAGCAGTGAGGCACCGGGCACAGGTGGCTGGGTACGTACTTCTTCCTAATTTCATCAGAAAATAAACAGACAAGGCCTGTTTGCAGAGCTGCTGTCATTCTGACGCTGTGTCTGAAATAAATGATTCAAGTTTGCCTGTTTTTTTGTCCAGGCTCTCCTGGATTTATTCTGTCTCAGGGCCTCCTCCTCTTCTGTTCCTTAAATACGACATTCCCTACAGTTCCGTCCTCCGCTTTGCTCTCGGCTAAGGATATATGCATTCTTTGTGTGGCATTCGTTCCCTTGATTACAGCCTCTCCGTCAGAACCGAGGTCTACCCTTTCTGTCGCACCCAGCCCTCTCGATTGAACGCAGAGCCCAGCATCCTGCTGACCTCTGCGCTGTTCTGACCTTAACCCCGTCGGGTCTGTAACATCGACACGTGGGAAAATTATCAACCTTAAACCCACTCCCTCCCCTGGGCTCTTTACTTCAAAGGCGGTCATTTAACAAATATGGAATGCCTGCGGTTTTACTGGGTCCGTGCCTCGTGCTGAGGTTACCCACTGAAGTAAAAAGATGAAGCTTCTGTGCTCTGGATCCTGAGTTCTAGGAGGGAGGAATCCGCAGTGACCAATTAAAAATAAACATCCAAGTAGACAGAGTGGCGGAGTGTTTCCTGGAGAAAAACAAAGACAGGCGACAAGGGACAGGAGGCACCAGAGTATGTGCTGGGAGTGCTGTATCATGTAGGGTTGTGACCAGAAGGCTCGCTAAGCCAGTGGCCTGTAGGCAGAGGCCTGAAGGAAGCAAGGAAGCAAGTCTCAGGTCTCCACCGCGGAAGTCCTGCCCAGGCCCAGGGAAGAACAAACACGCGGCCTAGCTGTGGGAAGTCCCCAGAAGTTCACTGCCGTGTATTTTTCCACAGAAGAGCCTCTTCGATAATTTTTGAAAAGCTAATACGTGACGTGATGTTATATACGGTACCAGTTAGGACCGAGGCCAAAGGATGTTCGAGGAGACGGTGTGGAAGCAGAATCCCAGAGGCACAGAGCAGTGTCCCCAGGGCTTTCCTGCGTGCTGTCCGAGGCTGGGCTGTCCCTGGCTCCCGAGGCTTGATTTTAGAGCACTGCCGCGGGTTGTTCAAAACAGAAGACAGCCATGCAGTTTTCTAGCATCTCCTTTTTCATGAGATTCTCACCAACTTAGTGGCTTAAGAGAGCACAGGATCATTGCGTTGCAGCTCCTTAGGCCGCGAGTCCACGGTGGCTCTCACTGCCCTGAGATCAGGCTGCTGGCCAGGCTGGGACCTCCTGGAAGTTCTGGGGGAGCATGCTTCTTCTTGCCTGCTCGGCCTTCGGCCTTCTAGAGCCCGCCGGCGCCTTGGCACTGGAACATTCCATCTCCAGAGCCAGCCACGGAATGACCCTGATCGCTGCTTCTGTGGTCACCTCTCTTTTCCCGACTCTAATGTTTTTCCTCTTCCATCTTTTAAGGACCCTTATGATTGTATTGGAGCCCCTGGATAATCCAGGATAATCTCCCTATTTTAAGATCCTGAATTTAGGCACATCTGCAAAATTCCGTTTGCCGTGTGAGGCAGCACATTCCCAGGATCTGGGGGTGGTGGTGTGGACATCTTCACGGAGGCCTTACTCTGCCCAGCAGGATGATCGTATCTCAGGGGTAAACTCCACCACCGTCGACGGGGAGCAGCGCCTTCCCCCAGCGTCTCCTCCTTCCCTGGTGTAGCCTACTTCCCCTGCACGCCCCCCCCCCCCCCCCCCCCCCCGGCCACCACTCACCTGCTCTCCACTGCCATCCGGTTGCCTTTTCTAGAATTTCGTGTGAGATCATACAACTTGTGGGGTTTTGGTTCGACCTCTTCTACTTGGCATCGTGCTGTGCTGATGTCTGTGGCCGAGACTCACGTTTGATTCCTCGTATTTGTCTGTTACGCGGTCTTCTTGATTCCACCTTACCTCCTAACGTCTCTGTCTATTCCCCTGTTCATAGTCCGTGCTCCCACAGACCGCTGTGCCTTGATAAGTACCCTCGTTGTGTCCTGGCTCTTTTTTCTTCCTTTGCATCCATGTGTCTGCTGGTGACCACACTCCCGTACCTCCCCGGTGTCCACGGTGCACTGCCCTGCGAGCCTCTCCTGCTCTGCCGGGCCCCGGGTGGATTAGCTCAGGCTTCTCTTTGCTTCCCTCCCTCACTCCGTGGATCATAAGCTCCTGGGCGGACAAGGACTGTATTTTAGCTGCTCTGATTTCTTTAGCACCCGCTCAACTCCTGACTCTGAGTAGAGTGTCCCCCTAGGTAAGCTTTCTGCACCTGTGGTGTCTCAGAGGGCTCTGCACCTTTGCCCCCTCTGTCTCCCCCCTTAACCCCTTATGGTGAGACTTTATTTTGTTTTATTGATATAATTTATTTATTTCAGCAAGATAAACGTTAAAACGCAGACACTGAGAAATGAACAATATTAACAAGGGACTTTTGTTTTGTCTTGCAGTGTCTTTCACTGAAGAATGTGGAGTCAAAGGTCAGAGCAGGGATGTGCCAGCTCAGGTAAAAAAAAAAAAAAAAAAAAAAAAAAAGCAGTGATGACCACGGCCTGTTTGAGTCCTTTCTCTGCCTACGAGATTCCCTTCACCTGGTCCACTTGCCAGATTCCTGCTCCTTCTTCTTCGTGGCCCAGAAACAGACCTGATGGTTTTTTCCCTCTTCCTAATAGATAATTTGTAGTGTTAAATTCACATTTATCTCATGGTAAAAACGATGTGTTTACACACACAGCCGTCTTTCCTACGAGTTTGCTTATTAAGGGCAATTACCATGACTTTTTGCTCAAAAATGCTCAAAATGCTCAAAAATATCTATAGAGTCTCAAAATGGTACAGGAGAAGAATGCAGAACTTTGAAGAGAAAAGGAAGATAAAAAAGGAAGGAGGAAAAAGTAAGGTGGTTTGGATGGGAATGATGAGAAGGAAAACAAAAAAAGGGTTTCTGTTGGCTGTTCCAGGTGAAAATATCAGATATTTTAAACACTATAACTCGAGGTTTTTCTAGAGTTGACACACACTTCCACCAAATGAGGATTGATTTACACGCTTGGCTGAGAAATAGAACTGGTAATGAGTTTGTTTTAGCCACCGTGAGACCTCGTGTGCCATCAGAAAAGGCCACATAGGCGCGCCTGGGTGGCTCAGTCGATTGAGTGTCTGACTCTTCATTTGGGCTCAGGTCATGATCCTGGGGTCGTGGGATCCAGCCTGTGTTGGGCCCCATGTTGGGTTCCACACTGGGCACTGGGCGTGGAGGCTGCTTATAATTCTCTCTCTCCCTCTGCCCCTTTCCCCAGCCTGTGTGCACTCTCTCTAAAATTAAAAAGAAGGCGGGGGAGGAGGAGGGGGAGGAGGAAGAGGAGGAGGAGGAGGAGGAGAAGAAGAAGAAGAAGAAGAAGAAGAGGAAGAAGAAGAAACAGCCAAATATCCTACTTCAAAAATTTCCCTCTTCATTGTGTCCAGTAAAATTTTGTGACTATTTATGGAGTGATAGAATTTTAAATAGTTGAACAAGAAACTTTCTCACAATTTTGACCTGTGGGTCTCTTTACTATTTGCTTATTTCTCCCCAGTTTCCATTTCTATTTCTGGGGCAAACTGAAAAGATCCATATCCTTAAAAAGCCCTGTAAGTGATTTTATCCATAACTTAAATATGGCCCACTCTTGCGTCTTCTATCACATCCAAGTTATGGTTCATGTAACAATTTTGTGAATTTTTATTTATTTATTTATTTTGCCTAGATAACACATTTCCTTGGCTCTGAATATTCGTGAGTATCAAGGTCCTCCCTGGTTCTATCTCCCAGTCCCCAGGTCCCCCGAGCACAGGCTGTTGCTTTACGTTGTGGATGCAAATTGAATAAGCTTTTTAAAAATCTTTAAAGAGAAAGGAAAAGAGTTTCATTTGAGCACAAGTTAGTTCAGGTGCCTGGGATACACAAACTTTGCAAAGAAGAGAGAGCTCTTAGGAAGGAACATTTGGTGCAGTTATATATGTTTTTTACATTTTAAAAAGTTATGGGGGCGCCTGGGTGCCTCATTCAGTTGGTTCCTTACAGGAACCAGGGAGGTTTTGAAACTTTTCTTATCTTTATGTTAGGAATGCTCCTTTTTGGTTATTATTATTTTTTTAAATAAAGCAGATGCACCGTGTGTGTTCAAGGCAGAAATAGAGCCCCTGCTTTGAGGTTTTGCTGAGTCATTTTGACCTTGGTAAATGTTAAAGCATGGCTTCCCCGGAAGCCCAGAAGCAGGGCCCATAAACATGAAAAGTTGACAATTTTCTTTGTTTTACCAATGTTGTTAGATTCTTCAAAAACTAGAGTGACTTACATTCTCTTCTTTGCCAGATACCATTCGAGGTGAACATGTGGAGAGGACCCTACCCCTTCCCAGGTAGTGAAAATGGCCAGAGAGGTCTGTCCTTTGCTTCAGATGTTGGAAGCTAATCTATGTCATACCCAATAGTAGAAGTGAAACCTTCGTCTGTGAGCCTAATTCATTTCAGAACCATGCTTGTGATCTAAAGCACTTCATTGCAAATATATCCAATGTGTATTTGTATATTCAAGCGAACTTCAAAACCATTGGCTCAGTTGTGATCACCTGACATTCGGCGTCACGTACCACTCGTTTTGCAAGACATCGCTCATGTATCAAGTGAAAATGTATCAGAAACGTTTGCTTGTTTTGTGAAACGTTTGCGGAACAAGATACTTGCAATCCCAGGTTTTACTGTATATATATTTTAGGATGGGTCTGGCCACATAACACAGCTATGTCAGAAAGACCAACCATGTGATCTAGGGTGGGGGCTTTAGGTCATGCTCTCAGGCAGCCTGGAGGGTGAGTTCAAGTACATGCATAATCGATCACTTATGCCTGTACAATGAAGCCCGGTAAAAACTCTGGGCACAGAAACTCAGGTGAATTTCCTGAGCTAACAATAAATACTCTGTGCATTGTCACACGTCGATGCAGAACTATCGCTTATCCTGAGGATGATAGCAATTTCATTTGGAACTCTGCCAGAGTCTGCTGCATGTGTGTCTCCTTTTGGCTGATTTTAATTTGTGTTCTTTCCCTTTAATACACTGTAACCAATGAGTATAATAGCTCTGATGAGCTCCGGGACCCCTTTTAGCAAATTATCGAGCCCAATGGTGTTTTGCAGAACGAAAACTTGCAAATACGTGTCGGAAGTGAGAGAAGCCTAGGGACTGTGCCCTCACACTTTGCTGTTTGGCCAACTCCAGGTAGAGGAGTCAGGTAGAAATCTCCCCCGATCTGACAGCGCTTCCCATGAAACGGATCAATAGTAACATAGGGAATAAGCTTAATTATTTCTAACACCCTCTTTTTACAATATTAAGGAGCAAATCGTGGCTGATTCTCTAGGAGCCCTCTGGGAAATCTCAGTCAGTGTTAGGTGCAAACTGCGTCAGGAGTTGAAGCGAGGAGAAAAAAATGTCAAAAGTTTCCAGGTAGTAACACCTAATTAAATAGGCTCGCAAGTTAATACTTGGCTACCCATTTAACCAAGTGACAGTAAGATCTTAAAGGTAAACACAGGGGACTTTCACTTTCTGCTCCAACGTGTAAACAGTTTGGGAGCCATCACTCTGATCCTCACCACAAGAGAAAAGCTGAAAATCAATAATTCTCCTTAGATGTATCAGGATATTGAGGTCACAGGGCGACCTGGTAACCCAAAACCTGGAGAGGAAGGAGAGCGGCAGAGGGAATCACGGTCACTGATCACAGTCCGTGAGAATCACAGAAGGTGGAATCACAGCCAATGCTCAAGGAAGCCCCAGAAGGTGGAAACGGAGCGGGAGACAACTAACAAAACAAAGAACAAGGGAAATGAATGGAAAATGTTTACAAATACGGATGTCCTTGACTTGCAGTGGGGTTACGTCCTGCTAAACCCATCATAAATGGAAAATATAAGTTACAAATGCATTTAACGCACTTCCTACAGGACATCAGTTTCGCTCGCCTCAGATGTGTTCAGAATGCTCCCATCAGCCTACAGTTGGGCAAAATCATCTAACACCCAGCTTATTTTATACTAAAGTGTTGAATGTCTCATGTAATTCACTCAATGCTGTGCTGAAAGTGACCAGCAGAACGGGGTCAGAATGGTCGTGATGCTTCCCAGCATCACGAGAGAGGACCCCACCCACGTCACAGCCTGGAAAAAGATCGAAATCCAAAGTCCGCTTCCTCCTGAATGTGTATGGCTCTTGCACCGACGTAAACGGAACCATCATAAATGGGGACTGTCTGTGCGGTGATCCCTCCGTACGCGTGGTTCCACTTTTGACAGTTTCCGCTGCCCGCGGTCAGCTGAGGTCTGGAGGCAGACGACCCTCCTTGTGACATGTCATCAGAAGGTCAAGAGCAGCCTAACGCCTCCATCGCAGTGGCTGCGTCATTCAACCACTGCATGTTTCAAAACGTATGGGCCTGTACAACACAAAGAGTAAATCCTAGGAAACTATGGACCTCGGCTGCCAACAGTGTATCACTCTTGGTTTATCCATTGTAACAAATGTATCATACTAATGCAAGATGCTACTAAGAGAAGAAACTCTGAATTTGGGGGAATAGGGAATCTGGGAAGTCCCTGAACTTTCTGCACAATTTTTTTTGTAAACCTAGAAATGCTCTGAAGAATAGCCTATTTTAAAAAGTCAACATAGAAGGTAATGTCATTATAAATAACCGTAGCTGTGTCAAAGGTGGAAAGACTTTGTTATCTCACATAATCAAGGGCATACTAAAAACAGATAGTTGTAGGAGTTAAATTCTGCCATTTGGGGGAGGAAATGAACTGAACTGTCACCGTTGTGCCAAAGCATGTAATGGCAGGAGCTTTTGAAGGGGGCTTGGGGTGCATTTAGAGTTACCCATAGTATCAAGGTGAAAAGCCAGAGCGAAATAACTGTCAAACAAAGAAGCAAAATTACATCCTCACCGAGCTGCCCCAGACGAATGTCTGGAGCACCTGTATCAGCAGGTGGTCTCACTGGGATCGATCCCAGAGCCACCGTCAGGAAAGGACGACAGGACGACAGCAGGCTGGGAGCCCTGCGCGTCTGGGTGGATGAGACGGGTGTCCCAGGTGGGCTATTACTCCCGTGTGACCCAGGACACCAAACGGCCAAAGACAAAAGCCAGAGAGATGAGGACACCGACTTTCTTTAGGCCCTCGTGATCGGGAGAGTGCCCCCACAATGCGGGATCGTGGCGTTCTCTGCAGGGTGGTTTGCCTTAGACGGTTATAGGGAATATACACAGCGTCCACATGAGGTTGTGTGGAATCGTCTAGCAATTGGGGAAGTTTCAATCAGATGAGTGGGAAGTGTTCAGTTGTGTGTCTGGCTACTTTCAAGGGGATTGTACGGAGTTCACACAGCAGGCCTGGGGCTGCTGTCCTTAGGAGGGCCTGCTTGCAGGATGGGCCTGTGGCTGGCATCTGGGAACTTAGATTTTAAGAGATTCCGACCATTTCCCAAATGGCGGGAGCGCCTCACTGTGCCTGAGCTGTTCATGCAACGCATACAGTTCTGCCGAACACCTGCCTTCTTCCTGGGTCTGCAGTTTCGATATACGCTAGGCAGTCTCCCCCCACCCCCAAGTACTTGGGCACCGGGTCTCTGACGAACTTCCCTGGTGGACATTTTCCGTGTCTTGTCACAATTTTCGGCTGTGGGAATTAAGCCTGTCCTCTGTGACTCGCCCCTGGTATCCCCCCGACTTTGCGCCTGGTGCCTTTTTCCTTTGCTGACTTTTGCTGTGATAAATCATAGCTATGAGGACACCTATATGCTGAGTCCCGTGAGTCTTTCTCGAATCATTGAACGGGGGGTGGGGGTGGGGCGACAGAGGGACAAACAGTTCTCATCTTGGTCGATCACTCATGTCACAAAGGACAAGAACTTGGCGAGGAGTGACAGGGGAAGGGTCTGTGTTTGGTCTTACCAGCAGGTTTGGGCAAAAGAGGGAAGATTTGTGTTTGGGCTTGTCCGCGCTTAAAGACTATGATGATGTTTTGCATTATATAGGAGGTGGGGTTTGTTGACTGCAAGTTGCTCGTATAATTTTTGATACAGGGTATGCTAAATTATTATTTTTTTCAGTTATCCAAATAACAGATACCCCCATAGGGTAACTATTTTAAACAATACAGAGAAACACCAAAAACATCTTATTCTCCCCTCTGTTAATAATTAATATCATTAGTCATCAAAAAAAAATACAAGTGCAAATCACAAAGAAACTGCACGACATCCTGGCCTGAATAGCCAAAATTAGAATGGCTGACAATATCCAGTACTGGCTGGCCTATGAAGTAACCAGAAGCCTCACACATCGCTGTTAAGAGTGTACACACTTAATACGTGCATTTTGGAAAACTGTTTAGCAACATCTAATAAAGTTAAACATACATATATCCTGTGACCCAGCAATTTCATATTCTATCTGTGTATTTATGTATCTAGGTATTTATCTATGTATCTATCCATATACCTTTGTATCTATCTATGTATCTATCTGTGTATCCATCTATTTATATGATGAATGAGTGCTCATGTTCACCTGAAACCATGCACAAGACGGTTCAGTGGCTTTTGTAGCCTAGAACTGGAAACCAAATGCCATCATCAGCATTAGAATGCACCAGTGAGTTGTGGTGTAACCAAATGGAAGTTGATGTAAAGGGACAAACTGTCATCACAGATAAAAACACAGATGAATCTCAAAGACAATATTGAGTGAAAGAAACCGGACATAAGAATGCAGATCCAATTTGTTTTAATGTGTATGAAGACACAGTAAAGGACAGCACATACAGTGAGAGCCCGGACCAGGGGCTGACTTTGGGAGGACAGCAAATGAGAGGGAGTCTGACAGTGCTCAGGTGCTTACACAGGGTGTGTAAAAATCATTAAGCTGTGCACTTAAGATTTGCATACTTTACGCTATGTAATTTATACTTTCATAAAATGAAAGGGGAAAGGAATAAAAACAACTGAAAGAATAAAAAAATTTGGGGGGTCCAAACTAGAAATTACCCCAAATGGCGTTTTCTTGAATTCTTCCAGCAGGAAGCTTTGAATCTCTACACTCCCACGGCTATCTTATTCATACATTAGAAACCCTGTACAAAATTTTCTTTATCACCTTTTTTTTTGTTCTTCCTACAATACTCAGGAAACCTTGAATATGTTCACACGTTGTGTAAATTTGTTTAACTTTTTTTTTTTTTGTATAGTTAACATACAGTATTGTATTAGTTTCGGGTGTACAATATAGTGACCCTCCCCCCCGGTCTGATTTCTATGTCCGTAGGATTAGTTTTGAAATGGGCAAAATGTAACATTTTCAGAAGATTATTTTTGAGTTACATTTTCAGAAAACAACACAAAAAATTTACTGACTTTCCTGAAACGTATCATCCTAAAAAGCAAATAGGCTGTTCAGAAAAGCTTATTTAAGGAGTAATTGACAAGAAACACTCTCAGGGCTCGCCGAGATAGCTCAGTTGGGAGAGCGTTAGACTGAAGATCTAAAGGTCCCTGGTTCGATCCCGGGTCTCGGCAGGTCTCTTTTGCAAATGTTGACTTTCCTATTACTGATGGGCCTCGGAAACCGTGAACCCATAGCAAATGTCAGTCACCCTCAAATAAGTTCAGTCCACAGCACCATTTATGTGGAAAGGAACCGCATACATTCACCCTTACTTTATTGGAAAGGGCTTTTGTAAACTCTGGCAAAACGCAGTTCTACATCTATACACTAAGTTCCTCCGGTTCCTTCAGGTAAAGAGAGCTCAGGGCCTTTTTCAGAGCACTGGGGTGTTACTAAATGCATCTATAGGAATCAGGGCATGAGCACTTTGAGTTCTTCACTTAATTACCTCTGTTTCTGCTTTCACTTAGGGTCCTTACACGGTCAGCACTTTGAATCCTGTAAGAAGTTTTGCTTACTTTATACGGCGTTTTGGTTTTCAGCTCTAGGGACAGTCCTAGTGCGTCATTTTACTGTGCAGAAAGGCGAGAATGATAGTTTAAGCATAAATTGAATTTTATTTATTTTTAAAGAACCTCTGGTTTATTTTTTTAAATATAATTTATTGTCAAATTGGCTTCCGTACAACGCCCAGTGCTCATCCCAACAAGTGCCCTCCTCCATGCCCATCACCCACTTTCCCCTCCCCCCCCGACATGAACTGAATTTTACTAGTATTTATTAAGATTATACGCGACTATATATATGCTATAAAATATCACAGGAATTGTGAACATTGATCTATCATTTTTCCCAAGACACTGCTGGATACTTAACGGAATCTAATCTGGAACATAACGCGCATCGTGTGAAATTCTCTTACAAGACATTTGCTGCACACGCTATAGCATATGGCCGAGGGTGTAGGTGGGGACGTTAAAGGAACGCTTGACTAGGGGTAGGATATTTTGGGGGGGAAAAGGAAGCAGACGAGCGCTCTGGTGGTCTCCGAGGACGATCTGAGGGTAGAGTCTAGGATCCATGGATTCGTTCTATACCGTCATGTTGAAGGACGGGTCTTTTCACGAGCCCCTCTTCTGATCCGGAATCGCTACGTTCACACGCAATATTTCACTTACAAGCAGGCACGGAAAAATACAGTTGTGGGCGTGGGACCTTCGGTCCACGTGGGCAGGTGACTGAGGTGGGGTGAGGACAGCTGACCCACACCCTAGGTTTCCCCAGCTGGGAGGGGCTGGGTCTGCAGGGGAGCGAGGGCGGGGCCCGCGGTGGTCCCGGAGACCCTCGGGCGGGGTCGGAAAAGTCAGGGGGCCGGGCCGCCCTGGAAACTCCGTTCTTCCCGGAGGAAGGGAGTCCAGGGTAATCCCTTCGGCGTTTCAAGGCCCGGAAACCAGCGACGTGCGTCGCGGCGGCTTTGCCTGCCGAGCCCGGAGCCCGGGACGCGGTCGGGGGGCGCGGTTGCGGTGCGGACCCCGGGGTCAGGTCGCGGTGCGGCGCGCGGCTCCCCGCGACGACGAGGAGGACGCAGACCGCGGAGGCCACCTCGGGGACTCGGAAGGCCTGGGCCCCCAGTCTCTATCCGTCGACCCTGGACACTTCCAGAGCGGACCCTGGAGGCGCGTGCTTCTGTCCTGCGCCAGCGTCGGCTTTGAACCCAACAGTCGTCATCACCTGTTGATTCTCTTAGCTCTAAATAAAAGTATTCTCGGAAAAGTATTCTCAGCACGAAAGTTCGACAAATACGTGGGGACTAATTCACGCCGGGAACACCTTCAACCTGTCTTCGGGGGACCGGCCAGGAGGCTCGCGGGACGCCCAGCGCGCAGCTGGCTGACTCCGGGGGTCCCCCCGCTCGCACGCCGCGATCCGAGGGACACCCAGCAGGTGCCGTCGGCGGAGAATTAACAGCCGGGCGCCGCCTGCCCCTCGCCCTCTGCAAACCTCCGCGGCCCCGCTCTCCCGCCCCCAAGCAGGACAACTCACGGTGGTGACCCGTGCTGCTGGGGGCCGCCGTCCCGGCTCATGACGTCGGGGCAGGTGTCTGCGGGGCTTCAGAGACCCCGGGGCACAGCGCCTTTCCTGCCTCGCGCTCGTCTGCGTTTCCTTGCCTGGAACCGACCCGAACTGGACGCGTCACTAAGGTACAAGTCCTGGGAGAGAAGTTTGCGACGTGTGATCCGGAGCTACCGACTCGCCTCTAAAAAGGGGACACTCCCTTCACCACAACCGAAAATCCCGTCCCGGTGCTCTCTCCACAAATAGGCTGGACCCAGCGTCTGCACAAGTCTCTCCGTGGATTTCCTAGTCCAAATCCGAAGAACTGAGAGTGTAGACTTCTCATTACAGGCTATGGATACGGTTCAAAACGGTCCTTAGAAGCGAGAGAAGAAAAAGAAGACATTCCCCTTAGTTTAGGGCAAACAAAACTGTAGATGAACTTATTCTTTTAGAAAGCGCCCCCCGTCGGGTGGCCGGTTAGCTCAGTTGGTTAGAGCGTGGTGCTAATAACGCCAAGGTCGCGGGTTCGATCCCCGTACGGGCCACGCAGCGTGACCTTTTTCGGCCTTCCCGCCGCGTGGACTTGGCCGACTCACTCGACGGACCCCAAATCGCCGCTAATCAGAATCAGAAGTTCGGACCTTCCTCTTCCCGACAAGAAGGCTGTGTATTTTCGCTTCGCTTCGCTTGTTCTTAATTAAAAGTAACCACACCCGCCGCGAAGTTTCCTGAAGCAACCCGAGGGAGTGGTGTGGGCACGAGGCGGCTGTGTTTTAGGAAAGGGGGGCGTCAAGGACCGTTGTAGCAATGTGCCTGCTCGGTTTTTGGTGAAACTCCAGGAGACGGTAGTATCCGGGCGCGTAAGAGAAGCTGCTAGAGAGAAAAGGAGGCAGGCGGAGGCTGGCGGTGGCTCGGTTGGCTGGGGCAGCGACACACGGGCTTTGCTCCGGTCGGGTCTCCGCCCCTGCACCTGCGGGCCCCCGGCCAGGCTGCACCCGCTTTTTCCGGCTCGGTCCCCGCCCCTGCACCTGCCCGCACCCGGCGGGGCTGCGCACCCGGGCTGCACCTGCTTTCTTCGGTTCCATCCCCGCCCGCCAAGGCGCACGCGCTGACCGCAATTCACCTGCCGTGCCGAGCGAGGAGACAAGCTACACATTCGGAAATCGGTCCACGTACGAGGATGATCTTCTGGGCTGGTTTGAAGAATTTCCCCCACTTGGCAGTGATTCCCCCCCAGCCTCTATGCTGGGCCCCGACGCACAGGGAGGAGGCAGGTCTGTTGAGAGCCCCCTCCCCACCCCACCCCCACCCCCGGGAGCTGCCACCTCCCGGGTCTTCCTCATCTTCTCCCGCTGTTTACTTTTGTAAAAGAAGGGATTCCTGTCGGCTCTTTGTCCCTCGGGGGCAGCGGCGTCTGTCCCCACGATGGCCTGGCCGGGCACGTGGGGACATGTCGGGGAGGAGTGGCGACTGCGGCCGGCCGTCAGGGCCAAGCTCTAAGGGGCCCCACTGAGGCAAAGAGCCGCTCGCACCCGTGTGCCCACAGCCCAACCTTCCTTGAGGGGTTCCCCAGGAGGGGTTCCCTTTCTTGGCTGGTAGCCGTGGGAGGAAGCAGCTCGCAGGAGAGACCTCTGGGGTGAGGACCCTTCCCACGGGGAAAAATGTGGGTGGAGAAGATACTGGAAGAACAGCTTTTATTTTTTAGAGCTTCTTTGATTTTAAAACCTTCCTTCTAACGGTCTTTTTCGGCCAATCTCCTGTCTCAAGTTCAAGAGATGAAGGAAGAAAAAGCTTAGAGGATCGTTCCTTCGATGCTTCGATGCGTCTCTTTCAGACCCAACCCACAGCCGATGTGGGATAGCATTGCCAGGGTGAAGGATCAAGTTCCAGGAAAATGTGTTCAGAGGACTTTGAGGATTGTTTCAATCTTTCTTTTTTCTTTTTCTTTTTTTTATGGGTACCTAGAGAGCGTGAAGAGAAAAAAGCGAGCCCAACGAGCCAGCCAGGAGTCGAACCTAGAATCTTCTGATCCGTAGTCAGACGCGTTATCCATTGCGCCACTGGCCCGCGCTTGCTCAGGTGGCCTCAGTGTTAGTATTTTCATTACTTTACACAATTCACACCAGACGAGGAAGTGGTTGACTAGGAACAAAATCTGTACCAATTCTGGGAAAGCATAATTGAGTTTATGACTTGCTTGCACAACACATTTACATAAAATGTTTTCATTGAAGACAGAGGGCGACCTGCACTTCTCTGACTGTCCCCATGGGACACTTGTTTGGTGCTTCGGGGCTGTTTGCTTTGCTTCGTTTTGGTTTGGCTTTTGCTTGAACAAATCTCCACGGACGCAGGGTTCACGTTCCCTCTGGACTCTGTCTTCACTCCAGCTTATCCTGGTGCCTGGCTTTGGGGCTCTTCCTCACCGCCCCGCCCACAGACGTCGCCCACAAACTGCAAGAAACACCAGATGCAATAAGGAGGCGAGAATTCAGTGGAAGTATACATTTTAAGATTCGCATTTGACGGAGAAACTTGGAAACCAGGAACTCATTTACTAACAAACACAAAATTGGCTTAAATTGTACTTGGCTCTTCGAGGGAGGCAGAATAGTCGCCAGCATGAGCAGGCGTTCGCCAGATTTCACAGCCTCACGATCAGGCAGCCGGTGTTTTTGAGCTCTCCAAGGCCGGATCTCGGCGTGGACGGTGGAGACGCGGAAATCTGGAGGTTCTCAGGCGCCCTAGGCGCCCAGACCAGGGAAGGGGAGGGTGGAAGTCAGACCGGGCTGGTGGCCCAGGCACCTCAAGCATTCAGGGCTATAAATGGGGACCGTGGCTGAAGGGAGGGGGCCGGTTGGGACCCTCACCAAAAAGCTGCGACGCTGTGAGCAGGATTTGAACCTGCGCGGGGAGACCCCATTGGATTTCGAGTCCAACGCCTTAACCACTCGGCCATCACAGCCCCCATGGAGAAGGCCTCACTCGCTGGACTGAAGACAAGTGTCTGTTGTTGACCGGGCGGCGTGGCAGAAGAGATAGGGGTGGCTGATGCCGGAGGGTCCCCTCAAAACCTTCAACTTCATGGCTCTTTCAACTTTTCAGATATTTAGGCAAAAATCTGGGCAACACGCTTGACTTCAATTATTCTTTCATGCCGCACAGGTGCAGGAATTCTCTTTCCCTCTGCCCTCAGAAGCATCTAGATCCGAAAACGCTCTCACCACCCAGCTGCTAGCAGCCTGGTGCACAGCGCCTGCACGTCTAACGCGGAATATGCTGCAGTCGCTGTCAGCCTTGTTCTTCGCTGTAAGCATCAGGCTCCTCGCTGTCCCGTGCTTTGCCCTGCCCGGTCCCAGCCCCTTACCTACTGCAGGTGTTTCCTCAAATAACACCTGAAACTCACACCTGAAACTTTCACCTCCCCTCTTTCCAGTGCTTCTCCTCATTCTCTGCTTTATTTTCCCCCATGTCACTCATAATCACTGTAACACACTGTGTAACTTATTTATTTTGGGTGGGACCATGTGAGGTAGTTCATGGGACCATGGGACCGTGTGTTGAAATGTGAGTACTCCTGGCTCCCCATTACACGCTTATTCCTTCACATCCTTTTGGATATGCGTGTATTTTCTTCAGATTCCCAAGGCCCCGATGTTCACAATTTCCATATGTAGGGAAGAAGAATGTTCCCTCTCTTCTCTTAGGCTGGGGGCTGGGGCCTACGAATGCAACTGACAAAAGACAGACGAACGGGAGAAAAGGTTTACAAAGTTTGTCAATGTTGTTTTTTTTTCTTATTTTAATTTTACAGGCGTGAAGGCTTCACGTGAAAGAAGTGAGAACCCAAAGAAGCAGTTAGACTGGAAAGCTTTTATGCCATTTTAGCAAAGGGTGATACATTGTAGGGAAGCGGGTACACCAGGAAAAGGGGACCGTGGGCTCCAAGGGGCAACAGTTGTGGGAAGGAAAACAGCGGGGAAAGAATGGAAGACCGGGTTGGTTGGCAGTCTACTTCCTCAGGCTCCTCTTGGCGCTGACTTCCTACCTCCAGTCATCGGGGTGGTTCTCTCTCTGGCAGGACGTGGGGGGTGGGGGGAACCTTCACCAAGGGACACTTATGTCCTGTTTCAGGCACACAGGAGGACAGAGGGCTCTTCCTGTTTGCTTTTTCTCAGTTGCTCTCAGCTCAAGATCATCCTTATACTAAACTGACGTATCTGGGCGTAGCAAACGTTTGCGTGCGTTTGTAAGTCTGAGACCCCAGAAAGGAAGTGCAGGTTCACGTCTAAAAGGATGTAGGCTCAGGAGCAAAACAAGGGCCAGCGGCTGTTTCCGCCCGGTTTCGAACCGGGGACCTTTCGCGTGTTAGGCGAACGTGATAACCACTACACTACGGAAACCCCGTGACGAGAGAGCTTAGTAAAAGTAAATATTTCTTGATGCCCCCAGGTCTTTTTCGTAGGGGAATTTCCCCTTTACAAAATTAACGGTGTCCAATCCCAGGAGAAATGCGTTCACCAAATGTATCTACCATAATGTTCAGAGAAGCCTGTTTAGCCAAAAAAATTGGAAACTACCCCAGTGCCCATGAAAGCTTTCTACAGAAAATGACCCTTGATCTGAGACTTCATAGATGAAAAGACTGTGAAGCATGATGCAGAGACGTCAGAAAGGGGGGTCTCGTCATTGGGAACTGAGTGGAGTGGGCATGATCTTGGGAGGCGGGGAATGGTGGGTGGGCGGGGATGGAGGCGTGGCGGGGGGGGGCGGGGAACGTCAGGAGGCAGGTCGGTGGATATCCAAGGATTTGAAGGAGGGCATGGAAAGAAATGAGATTAAATGGGAATATGTGGGCCAGACCAGAGAAGATGAGGTGTGTGCCTTCCACAGAGGGGAAGGTATAATTTAATCTGAATGTGATGAGACAGGTTGGAGCCTAAGCTTTAATTCTTGGAGTGTAGATGTCATCAGTGAAGATTTCCTTAAAAAAAAAAAAATCAAGGTGTATTTTACACTATTAAAATGCACTAATCTTAAGGATACAGCTCAATGAAAAAATAAAAGTCACATCACCTCATTGATTCAAGAAGCCCAGCAAATGACAGCCAGGATAATCATAAGGGAAATCATAACCACCTAAATTATATTGAAATGCTTGGAAACCAAAGATTTAAAAAATCTTAAAAAGGAGGTGGAGAGAAAAGATAATACATTTTAGGTTAAACAAAGGTTAAATGGAATAATAACTATTCATTCAAAGAAACACAGAAAAAGAGGAACATAAAAAGGGGGGACAAATGGACAAAAAAATAACTTGACGATGGACTTAAATCCAAATATAAATAACTTCATATCATGTAAGTGGGATAAACACGTAATTAAGTGGCAGAGATCGGCTGGCAGAATAGCAAAATAGGAAAAACCGGAGCCAACTGTTCCCTGCTTACAAGAGACGCACAAGATGACTAATGATGACAGGTTGAAGGTAGAGTGACGAGGAAAGCTTACCTTGAAATCACTAGGCATTAGAAAGCTGGTGTGGCCATATGAATATCAGACAGAGTAGACCTGAAGGTAAAAAGCAAGACCAAGGTTAAAGAGAAACATTCAACAACAATTAAATGATCAATTCACCAAGGACACTTATGAATTCTTGGATGAAGCGAAACTGAGAAAATTAAAATAAGAAATAGAACAACCACGACTATGGTTGGTGATTTAAAAGACCCCTTGGAGTAGCTGGTGAGAAGCTGAAAGAAAAGGGGAAATAAGTAGGATATAGAAGATTTAGGCCATGGCTAGTAACTTAGCAATTTAACCTAATTAGCACTTTTAAGACACTACGCCTAACTCTTGCAGAATACACATTATTTTCAGGTGCACCTGAAAAATTCACCAAAACAGGGCCATCGAACAAGTCCCCCAAATTTTTAAAGGACTAAAATAAACCTTCAGATATTTTCTGACAACAGAATTAAACAGGAAGTCAGTAACAAAAAAGTAGAAAATGCCCAGATATAGTGAAACTTCAGCATGACTCTTCTATATAAGCCACAAGTCAAAGTCAAGGTATAATGGAAACCAGAAGGTAATTCTAACTAAAAGCAACTAGAACAATACTTAGTGGAAAATATACAGGTTTACATGCATATATTAGAAAAAGAAGAGAGGGTTAAAATTGGGAAATTTTAAGAAGGAAGTGGTGTCTTGTATTTTAAGACAGAGACTTTGGTGTGTCGAGAATGGCTTTCGATGGCCAATCTGGAAGACAGGGACAGCTAAGAGATGTTGAAGACCCAAAGAGGGACCAATAGAAGGACAGATGGCAAGGACATCTTACGCGTGTTGAAGGCACAATCAACAAGACTTTGTGGTGACTTCATGGTGGGAAAGGCAGTGGGAGGAATCGAGGTTAATTTTAACCACAGGTTTCCAATGGGATTGACGTCAGTTGAGTTTAGGGTGTACTGTGCTAATAGTGCCTATGTGAAATCTAAGTGCAGATGGAAATAATGAGTTTCAAGCTTGGGCGAGATCTGTTTTGGATGTGGATATTTGGGGAGATCAGCTCCAGGCAGGCCGCCAAGATGCTTAGAGTTGCTGAAGAAATTCTAAAGGATGAAGGATCAACTCCAGAGATTCTGCAATGGGTCAGCGCTGGGGACATCAGCCCTGGAAAGCGCCAAGGTGCTTGAGATTTTTTCCAGGTGTAATCATGGTGTAGGTACACGGCTCAAGAACTTAAAACTTAACCATCTGAGAGTGTTCGACACTCCTAAGTTTGATGTGCTGTTTATGTGGAATTGTAGACACAGACTCAGCATTAAACAACACCAACACAGAGAAGAAAGTGTGACAACAGGGAACAGGGACAGATGAATCCAGAAGATCTCAGCTGAGTCTGCTGAGTAATGATTTGTGCAAGTAATTATCTACAGGGTGGTCATTATCGCGTTCATTTCACACCTAAGCTTTCCTGGTGAAAGCTGGACATCCTTCCCAATCATTTCCCTTTCTCCAACACTTTTCATCATCACCATACTTTACCTTTCACCTTTTAATGGACATTTCATTCAGATGAATTCACCAGCCTCTCCAGTGCCCAATTTTAGCAACGAATACCTGAACACGAAGAAGAAAGAAGCACACAGCTGACCTAAAACAACACCACGCCTCCTGTAAGAGCGCAGAAGAGAGCTGTCTGTTTGAGGATCCCAAGCCAGGGAACATTTAATAGGGGAGGAGGTTTGAATAAAGAATAACTTATGTCAGGAAATAAATGGTATTTAGTTAGAACTCTCTTCAGCAAAGACACAATTTTGAATGTTCGGGACTTGATTCAAATTATCTTATAGAGGAACTACTTTTTATTTTCTAGTCCTGTTAACCACTCAACTCTTATGGAGTCCATTAGATGCAAATCCACTTTAAGGAGTTTTAATAAAATATTAGTCTTCTAACACCTTTGCATTTCCTGATGCTCAAAAATCAACAAGAAAGTAATCAATCCTTTCTTAGTCATCAGTAATTTCTTAGTAATACAAAGAATATCTGAAAGGGTGTTTTCACAGTGGTTGAATCTCTGTCACTTGATCTCAAATGGCAGGGCAGAGGGGCAAACCTCACCTAGGCTAGGCGAGGCTCCTTGCCTTTTCCTGATATATCACCCCTAGAACAGATATTCTGAGTCTTTAAATTACCCTTACGACGTACAGGATATGCGTCTCAAAGGCGTGAGTATTCCCCAGGTAAATTCAAGTTGGTACCTACCCACCCGGAGAAAACACGGGAGGTTAAATCACAAAAGCCAGAAAGAAAGCTGAGGCACAGGCCCCGCTGGGATTCGAACCCAGGATCTCCTGTTTACTAGACAGGCGCTTTAACCAGCTAAGCCACGGAGCCAGGTACAGTGGGCCCCTAAATTACATATTATTTCAGTATGATTTCACACACCTCAACTGTAATGAACTTAGTAACTAGTTCACCAGATGTTTCAGAAACGAAAGAACAGACATGTCTCAGTCAAAACCAAAGAAGAATGTTCTCTTGGAAGGATGAACACAGGGCCTGGATTGAAATGATTGTCTCTTTGTGGATCGTTGTTTCAAGGTGGACACCACTAGACCCACTGAAGTCTGTTGGGGACACAGACCTTTGTTGAACCCTAAAGGAAAGATGAGTTGACTTTCTACTAATCATCCTTTTCTCTTAACCACACACCCGCTCTCTCCTCTATTAGTGTGGAAAAGGAGAGGTCGCTGGTCAAAGATTAGCACGTGTCTGCCACATGGCTCTGAGAGAACTGTGAGGATTTGTTTGCGCCTGTCAGATGGCCCTCCAAAATGGTGGCACTCCTTTCGCCACTCACAGATGTTGACCGCCCATGGTTCACTCACGGCTGGGTTGGTCTCTGGGAACTTCCTCCACAGAAGAGGCACCTTGCTCAAAGTTACACCCACCTTCGAGGGGTGCTCACATCCAAGACTGGGTGATGTTAGAGTACAAATCTCCCCCTCACCCTCCTCCGCCTCAACGCAGGGCATTCCTGAAGCGCCATTCCAAGCTCAAATCCCCCTGAGACATCAGCTTGAGGCCTCTGTTAAACTACACGCAGCTCAGCTTCTGCCTCTTCCCAATGCCACTTCCCTCACCCTCTCGTATTTACTGATTCTGAGAGCGTTCCCCATGAACTCGGAGCGTTTCCCAGGGAAGTGACCCTTGACAAAAGGCAAGTAATGACTGATGCATACTTTGGTCTCTAGAGGTCAGAGTGAAGTCTGAATGGGGTCCAGACTTTGAGAAATCATTTACCATAGCAAGTGCCCCGGGAAAACAAGCATGATAATAATATTAATCTTCTACTCTACAAACTTTCAGAGTTCTCACCACAGAATAACAACAGAAATATGAAGATACCTGCTGGTTGCTTCAAACGGTATACAAAGTTGCAAAAGAGTGCTAAATGGCCAGAAGAATGATTTATAGGTATATTAAACGCAAATACTTGAAATGGAAAGTTAGGAAATAAAAGGCAAAGTTAGCTGGTCAAAGAATATGGTTCTCATTTCCAGGGAGAAATAGCGCATATCAAGTCCTAAACACCTTACATACTACAGTGCATATCCGAGAGAAGCCCATATAATACATACACGTGCTCACAGGTACTTATAAATGGAGGGGAAAGAAGGCTTTGAGAATGTGCACAGACCGGTGAACTTCTGAAAATAAGCCAGTACCCCTGGCTGAGAAAGCGCCGTGGTGGGAAGCCAGGGGGAAGCGGGACCTAGCAGAGAGCGGAGGATGGCAGGACTCCGCGCCCCGCGCCCCCTGCCGGCCCCTCCCTCGGGGGCGCGTCCGGGCAGGTGCATCAGGCCGTGCTGGGAAGGGCGCACCTGCTCCGAGGTTTCCCTCCTTCCTCCGGAGTCGCCCGACGGGGGCCTCGGCTCCTCCTCCGGTTTCAGTCCCGGCGCTGCTCCCGGGCCCAGGACGCGCCCCGCCTCCCCCTTCCCTCCGGCTGGGTTCGGGAGCTCGGGTCGCGCTCCGGGTCCCGGTGGGTCAGCAGCCCCGCAGACCCCAGCCCCGCTCTCGGGCGCCACCACGCGTCCGGGAGCCACACGGCAGCTCCAGCTCGGCGGCACTGAGGCGCGGACTCGGCGCGGCGCTGCGCGGGGTCCGAGGTGCGGCGTCCCCAGGGTCCGGGCGGAGCCGGCCTGTCTCGACGGTCCCCGGGAGCGCCGAGGCGCCTGGATCCCGCTCCCTGACGTTGGCCTGAATCTTCTCGGGTTTTCCCGGAAGAAGCCCGATCCCTTGAGGCCGAATATGGAGCTTTCCCCCTCCCTTCTCCCCCCTCGGCCCCTCCAGACGGGAAGGACGCGAGGAACAGGAGCGGTCCTCTCTTCTTCCCGAGATTAGCCTCGAGGAAGCAATGCTGTTTGAGTGCCGTTTACCGTGGGAAAAAGCCCGCACGTGCCCTGGCCGGTTAGCTCAGTTGGTTAGAGCGTGGTGCTAATAACGCCAAGGTCACGGGTTCGATCCCCGTACGGGCCAACTTTTGCGCTACACGTGGAGGGTACCCGCGGGCCTGCACACCCTCTGGGTGCGGGCTTTGCTGGGTGAGCGAGTCTCCGAACTTCTTTGCTGCGGTGCTGGCCCCCAAGGTGGGCACAGTCCCCGCCCCCAGCTTGCCGGTGCCCTGCACCTGTCTCGGCCCCCCGCGCTCTCGCACACTAGCGGGGGCGACAGAGCAGAGGGCTTTGTTTTCCTGTGATGAAACTCTTCTGGAAGGAGAAAAACCTGAATTATTTGTTTCCTCTGAAAACCAGTTGTGGAAAACCAGTTGTGGAATCGCCCTTCCTACCACTCACCGTGGGTCATTCTGCATCCCCCGGTTCAGTCTAAAAGACAGAAAGGACTACAAAATGAGAAAAATTTTCCAAAACTTTAATAGTAAGGATTGACAAAGATCTCTGTTTCCTACACTCTCACACTTATTCTGACATGAAAGGGTTACATAACTTAAAACGTTATTTGAGGTTTCTGTTTTTGCGTTAATGATACATACATTGATGGTTTTGAAGAAAAAAACTTTAAAAAGATAAATGCAAACGTTTCCCTTTCAGCGGTATTCTTCCTTAGCCCACTTCTCACCATCACCTTCTGTAGGTCAACTCTGTTCTTAACTTCTCATTTATCCTTACTGGTTTTCATAGATATAAATATTTGTATTTATTATTATTTTTTCTTCTTTTCCCCGCAAAAGATTCATAATCATTTACCCAATGTTTGCCCTTGCACTTTTCTCTTAGTATATCTTGAGTGTTTCTAATTGCACTTTCCACTTTGTACACAGTCAAAAATTAAAGCTTATTTTCAAATGAGTTGGTCCTGCCAGCCAGGAGTTGAATCTAGAAATTTCTCAACATCATACAAAGTGTCGGGTTTTCCAACACAGGGAAGGAGGTAGTGGAAATGATATCCTTGATTTTCTCTAATGTGAACAAAGCGCTTTCTTTCTCAAGCCGTATCACATTTAGAGACTTGAATAGGCACTCCTAAGCTGCTCAATTATCAAACAAAATTACAATTTTGACAAACGTGTATCGATCTTTCACTCTTCAGTATGGCACTGTGTTGTCCTTCATGAAAAGATGTGAAGGAAATATGAAGTGACAGACTGGAGTCCGAAAGACTGTGTGTGCATGACTATGATCTCTTTAAAACTATCCTGCGACTAACTCTCATGTGGTTTGGGGGGAAATGGGTAACGTAAGACAAGGGGCAAACGTGGAAAATGTGTTCCCAATTGTTGACATTGGATGAAGAGTATATAGGAGTTCTTTGTATTACTTTTGCTTTTTTTTTTTTTCTGTAAGTGTGACATATATGTTTTTTAAAACTTTAAAACTTTAAATCAATAAGAATGTTTCACACATGTCTCAGGACATTATTAAATGTGCTAAATAGTCATTCCCTTTATTTATTTTTTTTTTTTTAATTTTTAAAAAAAATTTTTTTTCAACGTTTATTTATTTTTGCGACAGAGAGAGACAGAGCATGAACGGGGGAGGGGCAGAGAGAGAGGGAGACACAGAATCGGAAACAGGCTCCGGGCTCTGAGCCATCAGCCCAGAGCCCGACGCGGGGCTCGAACTCGCGGACGGCAAGATCGTGACCTGGCTGAAGTCGGACGCTTAACCGACTGCACCACCCAGGCGCCCCAATAGTCATTCCCTTTAGATGGTGGAGTTATGAATTATGTTTAGTTTTTTCTTTTTGCTTAGCCACACTTTCTGCAATGAGCCCCTATATATACTTATATAATGTAAAACAAACAACAACAAAAAAATTTAGAAAAAAACAAAGAAAGAGAAAAAAAAAGAATCATCAATCTGTAGGATGTTTACACTCATTATACTTCTTTTCCTTATTGGGAAACTAAATCAAAGGAAGTAACCTACTAAGTAACTAAAGTGAAATTCCCAGAAAGAATCCCCATGCCGATAGTGCAGGGTACATGGCTCACATATGCTCAGAGTTTCTTATCTAGACAGGAGTTTTCAAGTCCACAGTTCATATTCAGTATTAATGATGAGATTAATATTAATTTAAAATTGGAGCAATTAATATTCTAAGGTACAATTCAAGATGCTGTGAACTTGGTTATTTGAATAGGACGATTCCTTGGAATATGATCATCCACTGACAAAATGGCAAACGTGCCTTTGAGAAACAGCATAGTGACTTCGTTAAAAGGAAGTTCTGTAGAGCTATCTGATCAGAATGCTGACTCAGTTTTTTCTCTATAAAATGAGCATGATTATAATATCTACCTCATAGGTTTGTTGTTATGTTTCAATATGTTAACTCATTTAAAACACATAAATAGTGCTTGATACATAATAACTGTTATATAAGATTTTAGTTACAACTGTTATTTTAAACTGTAAGATACTGAAAGACTGGAGCTGAAGTATACTGTAGCAACTCTGGGATCAACCCAAAACTGCTGGTCCTTTTTATTCCTATAACACTGTGTAGGATCAGAAAAATGTTTGCCTTCTTCCCATCTCGGTTCTTTGGCTGGTCTAGTAATTAAATTGAGATAAGACTGATCCACAGGAGGAAGATAAATTTAATTTTATACATGTGAGAACCCCATAAAGAAAGGAAACTCAAAAATGTGACCAAAGCAGGAAGCTTTCCTACCGTGTAGGCAAATAAACAATCAATTTGTGAAGAACTGACAGCACAAAGGGGTTTGGACTTGGGATAATTAACGGTGGAGAAGTGACAAGGTTTATTTGTACAGGCTTCTCAAACAGAATCTTGTAGAGCCCGGATCGTCATCTCTAGCGCTAAGGGTGTCCTCTACCTTTCTGGTCCAGGGAGGGGACCCTTCACATGGGAGACTTCGCTCCTGCTCTTGGCAGGACAAAGGAGGGTCAGAGTGTTGTTCGTGCACGAATTGTCTCTCAAACACCTTTAGTTACAAATAACCAGTATGTTAAAATGACGTATTTTGGGGTGTGATATTCTGCTCACCTTCAACCGCATTCACTTCCAAATTCAATTTATGTTCTTCTCTACCTGTCCTCAGAATCACTGGTTGTTTCATCTCAGATCTGACTTCCCCGTTTGGTCGCACAAAGTTTTGTCCATTCCTATTTCCTGGGTTCTTTTAAAAAACTTTTCATGTTAACTTTTTTTCTAGCTCAGGTGCATTATCGTAGTCATGTGTCTCTTGTTTATCATTGACATTTGATTTGCATTATTTCCTTGTGGAAGGAAGCTTTTAATTTTGCTCATTATTGGGCCCCCATATGTACGTAATTAAACTTTGGGGTTTCTCCTCCTCCTGTTGATCTGTCTCATGTAAACTTAATTCTTAGACCAGCTAGAAGAAACTTGAAGGGTAGAGGAAATTCTTCCCCTCCATCAGCACAGCAACTCAAAGGCCATGAAACCAAGTGAATAGGCCGTACCGTAGAGCCAGATGACCAGTGTGGCTGGTGAGGGAAAGGGTCTGGGTCTCTGGCCTGCCCTGCCCATTCCAGTCTCTGCTCGATCTCTAGCTTCGGGTGGTCCAGCTGAAGATTCTCCTTTTGTGAGGTAGGTTGGCTGATCTATGGGCTTTGGCATTAGGAAATAAGGAAGAAGCTGGTGAAGGGTGGCAGACAATGCCAGCCCGAAACATGCCCCTGGGGCGCAATGGTCATTTTGAGCGAAACGCTTTTGAAAAGCAGCAGATGCAAGAAAAACACTCCAGCCTTTCTTCTTATTCTTAAAAGTAGGAGATAAAATTCTCCTGTGGAAGATGTCTTTAAATATTGCTTTAAAATATTATCTCGATTGGTAATTATCTTGATTCCTTTTACCAAGAGAAGAGTAACATTCTGATTCTCAAGGATAGAAAGTTGAGGCTGAGGGAAATCTGTACAAACAAACCTTGTTAAATTCACCCTTATCTTCTGGTCACTTCACCCAATTACCTCCCTAGCCCCTGCCACCTTGCCTCATCACATTTTCTTAATTTTACTGCTCTTTGTCCAATTCCGTGTAAGCGTGTGCAACTCTAACTTTGGGACATTCCCTGTGAGGCCTCCCGTGTCACATAAATCATGTTAAATAAAGTGTGTTGTTAATTGTCTTTACATTATAGGGGCCCACATCGAGAACTCAGAAGGGCAGAAGGAAAGATTATTTTCCTTCTCTTCATTGAAGTGAGAGACTGGTTTTCTGATGTGTGCATTCTTAAAAGTCCTTGGGAAACAAAACCCAGACTGGAAAACCTCAAGTTTCTTCTACAAATAAAAGGGGGGAGAGAGAGAGAAACTATAGATTCAAAGAACTGAAGAGACATATATGTCCAATCACTTGTTTTTTAAAATGTGTATGTGTATCTTATATACATGCTTCTTATAGTCTATATTATATAGAATATTATAATTTTAATACCTCTATATAATTATATTATACAACACATTTATAAGATTTATCAAACGTGGCAAAATTGGAACAATAATTGAATGCTTGATCTTATTTTTGTTATATTTAGATGTGGTCATTATACTGTGATTATGTTTTTTAAGAGTCCTTATCTTTTAGAGATACATAAGGATTAGCCTTGTGCCAGTCATAGTGGAGCCTGAGACAAAAGGAAAATCAGTAATACTGATTCTCTATTAAGAATTTTGATATTGTATTCATTATGGATCTTTTGCATTAATTTTGATTTTTAAAATATTGCTTTAAAATATTATCTCGATTGGTAAGCTTTTTGGTAGCCTTGCAAATTTTGTGCCCAAGGCAGAGCTCACTTGCCTCACCCTAGCCCCGGCTGTGCTAAATTTATGGAAGATTCATGTCTGAGATTTACTGCAAAGTGTTGGGGGAATGAGGGTTGGGGTTATAGATGACTAAAATTGCCATCAATTGATAATTATTGAAAGGGTTAGATATGGTTATCGGATTCATTATACGGTTCTCTCTTTGTATGCATACTTCTGAAGTTTTCCAAACAATTTCTGGCAAATCCAACCCCTCCGGGCCCAGGTTGAAGGTAAGGAGAAGAGAGAAAGGCAGGCGGAGCAACTAACCATAGAGGCGCAGACTCCTCCCAGGTTCCTAGAGCGGACCGGAAGTGACGCCGCGGAGGGAAGCCTAGCCGTCCCGCTCGGCGGTGGACTCGGAGGTGGCTGTGCGGCGGGGAGCTCCAGCGGACTTGGACGCCAGTTCTTCGATCCCGGGGCCCCAGCAGGACCCCCTCCGCGCTTCGAGGCTGTTCGAGGAGGGCCGGGCTTCGCAGCCTACAACCTGACGAGGGCGGGACGTGGGGGCAACTGTCGTGGACGTGGGTCTGGGACACGAGCTGGCCCCCACGGTCCCTTTCCTCGCTTGGGAAGCGGCCGGCGCGGGGCAAGGCACGGAAGGGCCTCTCCTCGGCCTTTGGGAGGGAACCGAGTGCGCGGATGACCGGGCCGAGAGGCGACTCTGGCCCGGGAGCCGAAGGCACCTCCCCGCCCCACCAGGGGAGGCCCCTCCGGAGCAGTGTGGCCTTTTCCCTGCGGAGGAGGTTCGGGGTCTTGAGCGGCAGGTGCTGGAGTTTACTGCCCCAGATAACAGCATCTTCTGGAAGAGTATTCCGTGGGAGGCGGAGATGTGGCTGCGTTCAGGGACCGACGATTCTGGGCATCGGAGGAGTACGAGATGGTAGTTATGGGGCGGGGGTTGGGGGGGCAGATGGTCATCACGATTGCAGCCCCTCTGTCTCAACAGCCGGCCTCGACCTTGAGATCATCTGAAGTGTCCATGTGCGGACGGTGGTGGTCACCCCTGGCTGCTGTCCGAGCCCCCTCTTTATTCCGGGCAGAAGCCCTTTCTTTGACGCGGTGCCTGGTGGAGACATTGTGGCTTAACCGGCACTTAATCCGTTGGCCCGGGGAAATTTACCAGCACCGTACTGAGTCACAAACTTGGGTCATACAAGCAACGAGTAGAGGGAAAGAATCTTACCTCTTTTTACCGAATTTGAAGAACGCCGCGATATTTTTCTCGGTTTAAGCAGAGTTTTCTTCAGCAAAGGTGGAATCCGTATAAGGATTTCCTGGCACTGTTAGGAGCTCGGTGATGGAATTTTAGTATCTTTTCTGTCAGGAGTTAATGTGGAAATCCAGCGATGTTCTTGAAAGCTCTAGTGATTGGGGGAAAAAATGACCTTTGTTCTGTTGCAGTAATTACAACAACAGGTGGAGGAATTGTATGCCAGCTGCTGCTGAACCGGTTTACACGTGTGTTCCTTCATCCTCACAACCCTGAGCGAGAGATGCTTTTGTTAAATCCATTTTCACGCTGGTGTAGCCAAGGCCCAGAGTTTAACTCGGTGAGTAGTTCAAGATCCCATCGCTAGTAAGTGGCAGAACCAAGGGTTTGAGTTCATGTCCGTCTGACATCAAAGCCTGTGTTTTTTTACTGTTAAGCCAGTGGGGTGCTTCTGCTATAGGCTCTCATTTTTTTTTTTTTTAATTTTTTAAACGTTTTTTTAAAATTTATTTTTTGAGAGGGACAGAGACAGAGTGAGCAAGGGAGGGGCAGAGAGAGAGGGAGTCACAGAATGTGAAGCAGGCTCCAGGCTCTGAGCTGTCAGCACAGATCCCGATGCGGGGCTGGAACTCACGAACCATGAGATCATGACCTGAGCCGAAGTCGGATGCTTAATCGACTGAGCCACAGGCGCCCCTTATATATTTGTTTTTGAAAACCCAATTTATTCATGTGTTTCAAAATGAAAATAATAAAGAAGGTACACAGTGAAGTCTCACTCCTACCCTCCCTCCCATCCACTCCACTCCCTTCCCCGGCACAGCAAACAGGGAACAGTTGTTGTTAGCGTTTTTAGTTGTCTCTCCAGAATTCCTTTGTGGAAATACAAGCAAATACAAGATATGTTATTTTCACTCTTTCTTATATGTTATGTGACACTCGCTTTTTTCCACTTAACGTTATATCTTAGAGATTTCCATATTAGTAAAGACAGTTTATTTATTTATGAATAAACTATTATGATACATTAGGTATATATTTTGGTCTTCCTCCATGGTTCTTGGCTCGTAGCTCCAAAAACCTTTGTCATTTCCTAAGAGACTAGAGTAAGAGGGGCATCTTTGGTTATAATATTTGGTGTTACACTTGGTTCCTGAAATAGCTTTTGAGTGCTAAATGTGAAGAGTATCTTTTATTATTCATCGCGAACTTCTTTCAGCCACACCTGAGCCTATGTTAATGAAGTGACTTTTTTGGAAAGCTCTAGGAACCGGATTTTGAGATTAGAGTATTGGAACTTTCAGCTCTACCCCCTGACCTCCAGGAAGGGAATGGGGCTGGAAGTTGAACTGACCACCAGTGGCCAACGCCTACATGCTGTGCTGTCTGTCTTGTATCCAAATTTGTTTCTCCTTTGGTTTCCGCCACCGTAACAGCTAGAGAGCCAGAAAGTCTTTCCTTCCCCAACTCCCTTGTAGTTGGAGTAGCTGGCATGTGACCTGGGTCTGACCGTTGAGATTCAAGTGGAAATCACTTGTGAGGGGCTTCTGGAAACATTTCTTTAAAGGGAGTGACTTCTCTAAAGAGAGTGAAGTCTTTGCAAGGGTGGAGGGTGACTTGGCCGTCATGCTCCATCACCTCCTTAGCCTGTGCTTTGCTCTCTATCTGGAATGCAGACAGGATTCCGGGAGGAACAGAAGCGCTCACGGGTCTGTGACGACGAAAGCCACAGGACGACGGCGGTTAAGCAAGGAGACAGAAGGTGGTTGGGAACTTCGTGACTCTCTTGAACAGTGGTGCCAGCCCTAGATGATTTACCTGAGGACTTCTTGATAAATGACATACTTACCCCAGAGAAAAACTAGACTTTTCTGTTGCGGCGAGTCCCGTCCTAACTGACCACCCGGCGGGTAAGTAGTAGCCCCTGCTGTGTGCCACGGCACTTGTCACCACGTCACGTACTAGCCCCGAAGGTCCTCGTAATGATCGCATGAGATAGACCGGACGTTCTCCAAGCGCGGTCCCCCCCGAGCCAACAGCGTTAGCATGACCTGGAAACTCGTTGGAGATGCAAATTTGGGTGCCTGACCCCAGAACTTCTGAATCAGACTCTGGGAGCAAGGGTCCAGCAATCTGTTTTAACAAGCCTTCCAGGTGATTCTAATGCATATGAAGTTCGACAGATTCATCTCTGTAGATGGAGTACTGTCTCCATTTTACACATAAGTAGACGGAGCCGAACTTAAGTGACTTGCCAGTGTCCTAAAACTAGTAAGACGAACTACTAGTGTTTCTATAATGACCCCATTACATCCCATGTTAAGAACTCCTATTCTAGAGAAGTGATCTCCAGAATTTGAAAGCATACCCCTTTGAGAGATAATAGATAGTGCATCCCCTTGAACATTTTTACCTTGACATATAAAATTCTCCATCACAAGTTTAAACGATGGTAAAGAATTTGATTGCCAGTAGATTGTAAATGATGACATTTTAGAATGTGTTCCGACACTCTCCTAAATTAAAAAAAAATTTTTTTCTTAATGTTTACTTATTTTTGAGAGAGAGAGAGAGAGAGAGACAGAGCACAAGTGGGCGAGGGCACAGAGAGAGGGAGACACAGAAGCAGAAGCAGGCTCCAGGCCGTCAGCACAGAGCCCGACGCGGGGCTCGAACTCACAAGCCGCGAGATCGTGACCTGAGCCGAAGTCGGACGCTTAACCGACTGAGCCACCCAGGCACCCCTAACACTCTCCTAAATTTATCCAGTGGAATCTAAATACCATAGTGGTGATTACTTTAAATGAACTATCATCCATTTATTTATTTATTTAAGTTTATATATTTTGCTAGCACCAGCGGGGGAGGGGGAGAGAGAATCCCAAGTAGGCTCCACGCTCTCAGTGTAGAGGCGACTTGGGCTGATCCCATGAACCATGAGATCGTGACCTGAGAGGAGTCAAGAGTCAGATGCCTGACTAACTGAGCCACCCGGGCGCCCCAGCTGTCATCCATTAAAAGAAATAATTTCCTTTGACGTCTGAAATTTTACCTCCTCGTCTTTTGTGCCTGAACTTGTATTTTCATTCGCCACCCCACAAAAATAAATTCTACTGTAACATGGCTGTTTTTGGTCTACCCTGTCTTCTCTGCAACAAAATAGTATAAACAGTGAACTTAATTTTTTTTAAAAGTTCCATTGACCATAATAACTTTAAGAGTTCATTTGCTCTCACCATTGTTATAATTTTTATTAGTGTAAAATCAAGTCATTGTGGATATATTTGATTATTAACTTATTTGATAGGTTAATAAAGTAAAATTGAGTTGCAAATTCACTCTTAATGAGATGGATGTGGCTAAGATTTTCTAATTAATGCATGTATCTGTGGATGAATATTCCTCATTGCGAGAATGGGACAAGTTCAGTATCAATTTTATGTCTATTTTCATTACTGTAGATGAGAGACTATATCAGTTTACAAGAATCAGTAGGTAGGAATTCAAGGATTTTGAAGTAGGAATGCTATTCTAATTTTTCTGACACCTGCGTTACATGCCCAAATCACATTATGCGTCAAAAAAATGTTTGTTACTCTGATTCTGACAGCTGGGTTAGACCCTCCTCACTTGTGTGCAAAGCAAATAGAGTAGAAACCATTTTGTTACAAGTCACGTAAGGCTCACTTGCTCACTGACGCCGTTATCTCCGGGTCCTCTCGCGAGACGTCTTGAGGCCGTGCCTCTTGGGTCGGCGTGAAGGGTGTGACTTGGGACGGCTGGGTGGAGAGGGCTGTGACGAAAGGGAAGGTGGGAAAGCAGCAGGTTGCGGGCAGATCGGTCACGAGTCTCGGGGGAATCCACGGTCACAAGCTGGTTCCTTTACGGTGTCTGCGTTCACGTGTTCCCAGGGGGCACGTGTGTCCGGGTTTGACAACTACGGGAGCTGAGAGATCGCTCTCGGAATCATCGCTGTTATGTTCTACAGAGTTTAAACGGATAGATCCCTTCAGGTTTGAAGTCTCTCACTTGGGAAGTAACGCGTTTCTGCAAAGAACAACACGGAGCCAGCCTGCAAATCGCGAATTGTACTCGGGCGTCAATACACTGCTGAGGGGTGATTGTTCTCATCTGAGTATCTCGGGGGCATCTTTAACCTTCACATATTTTAGGTAAATATTCAAATGGTCTGAATACATCCTAAATTCTGCAGACCTCTTGTCCCGGTAGCAGCAGTCACAGACCAATTCTTGAGTTCTGAGGGAGTAACCTTCACGTCACTTAGGACTTCTGGCCTCACCTCCGAAGGGGGTTTCTGTGGACTCAGCACGAGGGGAAGTGAGTTGAGAATCCCAGGTGTTCAGCCTGTTTCATTCTTTGCTGGCCCCACACCCTCCTGTAGTTTCTCCTGTGTCTGTACGAACTTGCTTTTCTCTCATCCGTCACTACACTGGTTCATTTCTCTTTTTTTATTGTGGAAAGAACACTTAACGTGAACTCTGCCCTCTTAAACATACAATAGATGGTCGTTGGCCGGAGGTCCTTGTCGCACAGCGCATTTCCGGAGCTTGATATCTTCCTTGACTGGAACCGTGTCTGGTAACTCCGTATGACCCCCGGCAGCCCCCGTTCCACTCTGATTCTGTGAATTTGACCACCCTATATTCCTCAAATCGCGGAATCATGCAGTATTTGTCCTGAAGTGGCTTATTTCACTTGGAATGCTACCCTCAGGGTTCATCCGTGTGGTGGAATAGTGCGCAATGCCACTGTTTTAGGACTGGATAACGTCGCGTTGTCTGCAGAGACCAGGTTTTCTTTATCTGCTTGAAAGTCTAGGTGGTGTTCACATCTGGGCTACTCTGATCATTGTTGCAGTGGACACGGGAGTGCTAATCTCTCTTCCAGACCCTGATTTCGTCTCTTTCGGAGAAATCCCAGAAGTGGGGTGGCTACCGCATGATAGTTCTGCTTCTAATATTTTGAGAAGACGCCTTCCTGTTCTCATAGCAGCTGCATCATTTCCTTCCTACCAGCGGGGTGCGGGTGTTCTGTTTTCCCCACATCTTCACCAGCACCGTTGTCCTTTTTTTTTGTCTTGTTTTTTTGATGATAGCCATCCTCACAGGTATGAGGTAGCATCTCATTGTGGTTGTGTGTGTGTGTGTGTGTGTGTGTCTGTGTGTGTGGTTTCGATTTGCATTCCCCTGATGATTAATGCCATTGAGCATCTTTTCATATACTTGGGGGCCATTTATATATCATCTTTGGAGAAATGTCTTTTCAAGTTTTCAGCCCATTTTTTAATTGGACTATTAGTTTTTTGTTTTATTTATTGCTATTGAGCTGTAGCAGTTCCTTACGTATTTAGAGAATTACCCCTTATCAGATACATGGTTTGCAAATATTTTCTCCCATTCTGTAGGTTGTCTTTTTGCTGTGTTGGTTGTTTCCTTTGCTGTGCAGGACATTTTAAGTTGATGTAGTCCCACTTGTCAGCTTTGGCTTTTGTTGCCTGAGCCTTTGGTGCCTTATCGATGAAATCCTTGCCAAAACCAATGTCATGAAGCTTTCCCCCGTGTTTTTTTTGTAGCAGTTTTAAAATCTCAGGCCTTACATATAAGTTTTTACTGTATGTTGTTTGTTTTTTATATGTGGTGTAAGATAAGGGTCCAGTTTCATTCTTTTGCGTGTGAATATTCAGTTTTCCATCACCATTTGTCGAAGAGACTATACGATCCTTCCTCCATCTTGTATTCTTGCTGAAGATCGGCTGACCGTAGATGCATGGCTTTATTCCTGGATTCTCCACTCTGTTCTTTGGTCTTTGTGTCTGTGTTTATGCCGTTACTGTACTCTTGATGACTGTATCTCTGTAGTATTTTTGAAACCAGGAAGTGTGATGCCTCTGGCTTTGTTCTTCTCAAGATGTCTGACTCTTTAGGGTCCTTTGTGCTTCTGTATGAATTATAGAATTGTTTTTTCAGTTTCTGTGAAAAATGCCTTTGGGATTTTGATAGGGATTACATCGATTCTGTAGATCTCTTAGGAAGTGTGGACATTGGAACAATATTAAGGTTTCCACTCAATAGGAAGTCTGTTTGTAAGTTCTTTGTTTCATCTTTGTTTTATAGTTTTCAGTGTACAGGTGTTTTATCTCCTTAGTTAATTTTTTTCCTGAGTATTCTTTTTTGTAATAAGTGGGATTGTTTACCTAATTTCCTTTTTGTAGAGTTTGTTATTCGTGTCTAGTAGCACAGATGAGTTTTGTGGGCTGATATCATATCCTGTAATTTTATTGAACTCATCTGTTCTAACAGTTTAAAGTTTTTTTAATGTTTATTCATTTTTGAGAGAGAGAGCATGGGGGAGCGGCAGAGAGAGGGAGGGAGGGAGACACAGAATCCGAAGCAGGCTCCAGGCTCCGAGCTGTCAGCCCAGAGCCTGACATGGGGCTCAAACCCACAAACCGTGAGATCGTGACCTGAGCCGAAGTCGGACACTTAACTTACTGAGCCACCCAGGGGCCCCTATTCTAACACTTTTTAAAATGGAGTCTTTAAAATTTTTCTCTATATTAGATCATGTCTGCTGTAAACAGGGATCATTTTACTTCTTCGTTTCTGATCCGTATGCCTTTTCTTTCTCTTTCTTGCCTAATGGCTCTGACTGGGGCTTCCGGTACTGTGATGAGCAGAGGTGGCAAGAGTGGCCATCCTTGCCCTGTTCCTGATCTTAGAGGGAATCTTTCATTTATTCACCTTTGAGAATGATGTTAGCTGTGGGCTCATATTTGATCTTTATTACGTTTAGGCACATCCTTCTAAACCTAGTTTGTCGAGAGGTTTTATCATGAGAGGTTGTTGAGTCTTGTCAGATGCTTTTTCTGCACCTCTTAATTAGTCCTTTATTCGGTTAACGTGGTGTATCAGGTATTCACTGACTCCGGTCTGTCGACGACGATGAATATCCTTGCAAACCCAGCAAGAGTGTGTCCCAAATCTACCAGTTTTGGTGAGTCGAGTTCTGGGTTCCCCTAGGATGAAGAAACCTTTTAGTTTTTGATTTCTTAAAAAGGGAATTTGGTGGGGTGTGGGGGGTGGGGACTCAGTCGACTGTCCAACTCTTGATTTTGGCTTAGGTCATGATCCCAGCCGGGGATGGTGGATCGAGCCCCACGCAGGTCTGTGCACTGAGCATGGGGCCTGCATGAGATGCTCTCTCTCCCTCTGCCCTCCTCCACTCACTCGTGCTCTGTCTCACAAAAGAGAAAGTCGGGGGCGGCGGGGGGGTTGTCCTTGCATTGTCGCTAGTTGGTGGGTTTGTGGGGAGAAGGAGATCCAGGGTTTCTTGCTCCAGAAACACCATCTTTCTTCGTGTGCCTTGACCAAGTCAGCCAGCTCCTGGAGTGCGGCCCAGGTGCTCGTGGTGGACTTTTATCCCCGCTGGCCACCTAGCTCCAGGGACCGCCCCCTGCTAGTGCCGTGGCCATCCCGGAAGCTCAGCTAGTTCCTCGCAAAGGAGCTCTGCCTCTCGACGGGTCCAGTTTTGGCGATCCCACTTGTGATTTATCATTTCTGAGCGCTGGTGCAGTCATTCTGTGATGGGCTCGTTCATTCACCCCGTATTACAGGTGACTGCGTGCCAGACTGTTCTAGGCGAGGGGGGACCCAGACGAGGTCCCTGCGCCCGGTGACCTTACGGGCTGGTGGGAGGAAACAAAAAGTAACCTTTCCGCTGGAAAAGAGCCATGAAGCAACATAAAGTGGAGTCAGCAGACGGAGGAGGAGGAAGGACGGCAAAGGGCCCTGAGCAAAGGACTGAATGTCAATCAAACAACACTCACATGAAAGTGCTAATGCGGGGAGGTGGGCACTTAAGAGACTCCATCATTGCCTTGGCCTTGTATTTTGGAGGCCTGGATCTCAGTTGCTTAGTGGGGACAGAGAAGCCAGGAAGGGTGGCGGGGGGGGGGGGGGGGGGGAGGGGTCCAGAAGTCTTCCCTGTGCTCGAGTGTTGTGACACCTCCCCCGCCCCCAGCCCCGAATCTGTCAGCTGCTCGCCACTTACTCAGTGACCCTGACGTCGCTCTCAGTCGCGTCTGGACTTGTTCACAAGCGTGGGGTCTCTTCCTCCTTCCAGAGCAGAAAAAGGGACACTGACAAAGGATGGCTTTGTGTTGAGCGAGTGCCCGAGAAAGAGAACATGAGAACATGCACTGTGCTGGCAGAGGCAGGTTAGATCATAATGCTGGGTCCGTAAGGATTTCCCCACTTCATGATGTCACCCCGTGGGCCACCAATGAGCAGGCACAGTGGCCTGTGTTCTCAGTCTCCGACTGGTCCTTCTGTCCACTTCCTCACCAGAGCCGGGTTCTCTCCTGGTGACCCCGCTCCCCCTGCTGGCTCCTCCCCCGTGTGTTAGCCCCTTGCTCCTCCTCACCTCTTCCAGACTGTTCTCTCCCCCTCCGTAAGAACTCCTAGCCTGGAAGCTTCTCCCCAGGACTTGGCCACACCTTCTCCTTACTTTTGCTGTCATCTACAGCCTGTTGGGATAAGTCCTCCCATTTTTTGAAAATGTAAGCCCTTGGAGTACTCTCACTCTGATACGACCCCTCACGTGATTCTTGGTGAGGTTAGTACCCGGGAAGGCCGTTCCCAGTACGCCTGGCCTCCCAGCTCCCTGGTCGCTCATCCCGTGATCTTGTCTCCGCCCCTTCCTCGCAGCCCCTCATACGGCCCAGGCTCAGACCAGGGCTTTCCAACCTGCGCCTCGGCTCACGGCCATAAATCTGTCTTGCGTGCAGACTGTACGTGTGCGTGTGTATAGTTTGGACGTTTTGTATTCCACTACTTGCCTTTGCTACTTACAAGTAAAAGGTAGAAAGTACCAAATGTGTGTTTACTCATATTTAAATAAATTAAAAAAACTCCAAAACGAACAATGGAAGCGCAAAGTCAGAAAGGTTCGTTGTGACCTCCAGAGCCGATCTGTCCGTCCACAGTGTCTTGCTGCTGAGAGCTGCAGCTTTAAAACTGCCTTAGACGTGGTTAGACCCTCAAGCGTCTCGCTCTGTCCGTGACCTCTTCCCACTCATCCCCTCTCAGGCCTCAGCTCTATCAGCCCCCTGACCCCAGGGCACCTTTGTCCACTCCCCCCTCCCCCCGTGTTGCCCACCCCCCTTGTCACGTCCTCACTTCCCTCCTTACCTGACGCCATTAGAGCCACCCTCTTGCACACCCCCTCAACCCACCTGCCTCATCAACACTCGTATGCAATGCCAACCCATCAAAAATCTGCATTTCTGTTTATTCACTGCCTACACCCATACAGTGAATGAAACTGGAAAAAAGCAGGCTGACTTGTCCAGTTGTAAACTCATGACCATAAACCTTGAGCGAGCCCTTCGTGCTGCCCCGCGATCCCACACCATTCCCCAGCCCTTTCTTCTAGGTAACTTCTCACCTGTCACCGTCTCCAGAACCTCCTGCCCCGTGCTCACCTCGGCCAGGACCTTGCCGTCTCCTCCTCTGAGAAAATAGAAGACGTTTTCCACACAGTCTCATGACCTCATCTATGACCTCACGGGTGTGTGTTCTGCCTTTCTTCCTAGTTACCGTGGGTAATTTGCTCATCCTCTCATCTGGGGCTAGCCTCAGGAATATTGCCGTCTCCCTCAGGTTACCAGGGTCTCTCTTCTGCGTGTTAAAAACAAAAGACCTTTTGATCCCACAAGCTCTTCAAAGACTTGTCTATTGTTATTGTGTCCGTCCGTCCTCTGTCCGTTCTTCCAGGGGGCCTCCTCTTCCATCCGTCTTTCTGATGAGCTCTGTCGTTCCATTCAAACAGCGTCTGTCAAGGTCGCAATGACCTTTTCATTGATGAATTGAGGATCCGTTTTCATTCCTCACCTTACTTGTCTTATCGATGACATTTGGCACAGACATTTCCTCCTTGAAACATTTTCTTATGGCTTCAGGGACACCTCTCTCATTTGGTCTCTTCCTATTCCACTGGCTACTTCTTCCCAGTCGTCTTTGTTGGGTACTTCTGTCCCTGGGTCTCTAACTCCTGGAAAGCCTTGGAGCTCAGTCCTAGGATCACTTCTCTCCTTGGGCCACACTGAAACTCACTTACTCGCGATGGTTTTAATTCCCACGTCTCCTGGGGCCCCTGGGTGGCTCAGTCCGTTAAGCGGCCGACTTCGACTCAGGTCATGATTTCACAGTCCGTGAGTTCGAGCCCCACGTCGGGCTCTGTGCTGACAGCTCAGAGCCTGGAGCCTGTTTCAGATTCTGTGTCTCCCTCTCTCTGACCCTCCCCTGTTCATGCTGTCTCTCTCTCTGTCTCAAAAATAAATAAACGTTGAAAAAAAAATTTATAAAAAAAAAATTCCCACGTCTCCTGACATTTCTCAGATTTAAATCCCTGTGTCTCTAGCCTGGACCTCCTTCTTAATCCCCATGCGAGTATATACCATCACCTAACATCCTTGGACGTCTAAAAGGTATATCTGATGTAACATGTCCGAAATCAAACTGCTTCTCACCCCCTTGTGCCTGCAACTTGATCTCACCCATATCAGCAAAAAGCAACGTGGTCCTTACGGATCTGAATCCAAAACCTTGAGCTCATTCCTGACTCACATGTCTAATCCATCACTAAGCCCAGTGGCTCTACCTGCCAAGCAAACCCGGTGGGAGACTGGCAGCGCCCTCCTCAATAAGCACATGCTCCAAACCTCCATGATGTCATATGGTGTCACTCTTGCAGTAGCTCCCTGAGTCCCTTGCTTAAACCTTGCCCAGTAGTCTAATCATAAAACAGCAACTGAGTGAATCCATGGAAATGTGAGTCCGGCCTTATTTCTCTGCTGCAATGGCTTCTCAGAATAAAAACCAAATTCTTGGGGCGCCTGGGTGGCGCAGTCGGTTAAGCGTCCGACTTCAGCCAGGTCACGATCTCGCGGTCCGTGAGTTCGAGCCCCGCGTCAGGCTCTGGGCTGATGGCTCGGAGCCTGGAGCCTGTTTCCGATTCTGTGTCTCCCTCTCTCTCTGCCCCTCCCCCGTTCATGCTCTGTCTCTCTCTGTCCCAAAAATAAATAAACGTTGAAAAAAAAACCAAAAAAAAAAAACCAAAAAAAAAAAAAAAAACAAATTCTTTAATGTTACTGCTGGATCCTCCAGTCTGGCCCTCATCACCTTGGTGATGTACTCTCTGTCTCCACTCCAGCCGCATGCTGGCCTCCTTGCTGGAAGTGATACATGACTTCGTTGTCATATGTATTCACACAGGCTGCACACAGTTTGGACATTGGGGTTGGGTAAGCTTCCAACCGAAGCTTGGGCCCTGAAGGATAGATTCACACTGGCTGATGAGGGAAGAGAAGCAGGGGGACCGGGTAGATGGGGACGAGCAGAGCCCAGGGGCTGCACCACTCTTGGGAGATCTCCCTATGGTAACCATATTTGTTTGCAGACCAATACCAGGCATCTGGAACAGTGTAGGCACCACAGTGGGCAGTCAAGACATATCCGCTTACTAAGTGAATGAGATACTTGGATGGTACTTAGTGGGCAACGGGACAGAAGGTTTAAGTGGAGCCCATAGCGGGAACTCTTGCCTATGCAGGATTTGGGAGACAGTATGGTGACCTTTTTTTGGCAGAGAGGTTGAATTTTTGGAGGAAGTAGACAGAAATAAAGCTGGACAGATAGGGTGAAGCTAGATTAAGGAAGGGCTTGGATGCTACTCAAAGGATTACATCACATGTGCTGGGGAGATTTTAGGAGCCCTCTAAGCAGAAGGACCTGATAAAGTTATGGGGGGAGAGGCTGTTAGTCTGCGGTCTGGATTGGTGGGGACCACAGCCGACCCGGGAGAGGTGTTAGAAGGCAGTATTACAGAATGTCGGGCATGACATGGGCATAGGGTATTTGTTAAATAAGGAATTAAACTGTGGAAGGGTTATTGGGGCCAGGATGGGAGATTCAAGAAAGTTTTAGGAATGAGGGATCATTAGGAATTGTTTTTGAAGGGTAAGGAGTTAATCTGGAGAGTCTGGGGAAACTCCCCCCTGCCCCTTCCCTTTCTTAGGTGATGCCTCTCCAGCGGTGGTTTAGCATGAAGACACCGAGCAGAGACATGGTCCTCAGCTGTCATTTCCTGGCCACCTCCTTGGTGTGGTGGTGTTTCCTGGTGTCCTGGGTGGAAATAGAGCTGCCTGGAAATAGAGCCTTGTCAGCACGCTCTTCGAAGTCTGGGCGCCCGGCACAAGCCAGGTGAGACGAGGTTCGACCTGCAGCCTCAAGTCCCCTCCTCCCCAGCTCCCCCACAGCCGCTCCTGCCCGCCCGACACCCACCCGCATTCACGGGCTCCCCTCACGTGGGGCCTGGACAGCCGGGGAGTGGGTCCTAGAGAGGGAGGGCTTCTCAGACTCTGCCATTCGTCCCTGGTTCTAGCCTCCTGAACACTGGGTGGGAGTTTCATGGTCAGCGCCCTTCTCGGCTCGCTCGTTCTGCTTGAACTTTCTGTTGCTGGTTATTCCCTGAGGCCCAGAAACGGTGTTTCCTATGCGTTTATCTTCACCGTCAGGGGTAAGGACAGGCAGGAGCGAACTCTGAACGTCTTGCCCTTGGGTTAGAGGGAAGATTTTAGCTTGATGAGCTTTTTAAAAAAACGTTGAGGAGGGGAGCCTGGGTGGCTCAGTCGGTTAAGCGTCCGACTTCAGCTCAGGTCACGATCTCACGGTCCGTGAGTTCGAGCCCCGCGTCGGGCTCTGGGCTGATGGCTCAGAGCCTGGAGCCTGCTTCGGATTCTGTGTCTCCCTCTCTCTCTGCCCCTCCCCCGTTCATGCTCTGTCTCTCTCTGTCTCAAAAATAAATAAACGTAAAAAAAAAAATTAAAAAAAAAAAACAAAAAACGTTGAGGAGAGTGCCAAGGAAAAGAAAAATCTAGGAGAAAACAGTGGTCTCGCAGTATGGAGGACGGTTTGGCTCACGGATCATGTTTCTGCAGTGGAGCCGTGAAGTGTCAGCACAGGCTGATCAGAAGGTCTGTCTCTCTAGTGTCTTGGGTTGGCGCGGGCTCTTGTGTTCCTCTCGGTATCTACGCACTGTCTGCAAACTTTGGAAGTGGCTCGGGGACCTGATCTGCCAGAAATCACCAAAAGTGTCCTTACACCTGTCCGGCTCGGCCATCTTTCTCCTGTCTGGTGAGTGGTCATCGGGTTCTGATTGAGGAAGGTCAGTCAGCCTCCCGGGAAGTGGATAAAGCTTGTTTCTTTGGTCTTCCTTTTCCTTAGTCTCAAGTTCCATCAGTAGTCACTTTCCTTACTTTCTCCTTTTCCTCTTTGGTTCTGAGCATTAGTGTCCCTTATGGTGCTTGCCCACGATTTCGGGATGTATGTTAAAAATTTTGTTCTTACTTGATTTCTTCCTGCAGTTCGGTTTCGCAGTATAAACCCCGGAAGTGGGATCAAGAAGCACTCTCTGCACCAAACGCACTTTGGACAAGGGGTAGAATGCAGAATACGGGGAAGAATTACTTCCTTTTCTTGACAGCAGAGTGTAGAACATAACACGTAGGACCAGCTACATACTTTGTGAGGCTCAGTGCAAAATGCAGCTGTGGGGTCTCTTGGCCGAAGGTCATCAACCATTTCAAGATAGCGACGGCAGAGCAGGAGGCCCCTCTGGGTGCAGGGCCCTGTGTCTCCGTCCCAGTCACACAGCTGGACGCTGTCAGCTTGGACGTTGTGTTACGGGGTGATCACAAAACCACACCTTAGTCTCTGGGCCTGTTCCACTCCTTGAAAATTAGAGACTGTCTCCACCAGAGTCATCAGTATAGTTGTTTTCTTAGGAGCCCTCTGCCTTCACAGTTCCCAGGGTTTGGGAGCTGTTGGAGTTTTAAAATCTCAACCAAGCCACATGGACACCGTCTCATCAGAAGACCCAAAACTGAGCCGAAAACCAGCAGAGAGAGTGAACTGAACGAAGAGGGCTCCCTACCCGCAGCTGGCGATTTCTCAGCCACCCACCCCAAAGGCAGTGTCCCCGACTCTCCCCCTTGTTCTGTTCAGGTGTCTTTCTAGAGCCCTGGATCAGAGGTGTGTTTCATGGTGGAGGAAGTGAAGGGGTAGAATTGCGTGTGAAGAAGCAGAGAGGCAGTCTTGTATTTTGGTTCCTAAATTACACAGATGCCTCTTCTCCATTTTCTCTACAAATGTGCACTTACTGGGCTCAGTATTTCATTGTCTTTAACAAAGCTCTTCCTCCATCTGTGAAGCTGAAGTTTTAATAAAAATCTTCCTCCCTCTGGGAGCGTTGTGACTGATCATTTTTCCCCACAGTGTCGTTTCGGCAAATGCTGCTGGCGGGCACAGCGTCTGCGGCTGGTGGAGCCGTCTTCCTCAGTCTGGTGGAAGGGCAGTGACCGTTTGGCCCTACTCACGACACCGCTGCTGTGGGACCGCAGAGGGTCCTGGAGACTGCAGTCAGATCGCCAGGCCGGAGGCTCGCGGCCAGGCCCAGGGTGATGTGTTGGGAACACCTGACTCAGGTGTTCGGCCTATAAAAGTGTGGATGAGATGACAGCGTTAGAGAAGTGAGAAGTGAACGTCTAGAATGTTTTAAAAGCTACAGAAATCAATCAGGAACATTGTCATCAGGACAGCTTATCAAGGAAGGGAATGGTTTTCTTTTATGGGGCACAGGAACTAGTGATTACTGAGCACTCCCTACTTGCTGTGCTACACGCAGTGTGTGTGTGTGTCCTCACAACTCGGTGACGTAGGGGTTATTATCTCCACTGGAACCGTGAGACACTGTGGCTGAGGGGATACGTGGTGGAGGCAGAAGTGGGAGACAAGATCGCTCTTCTGCGGTGTCCACGTGTCCGTGAACCCCTCTCTTCTCAGGGTCTCAGTAAGGGGTCGGCTTCTCTAGATCTGGGGAATCTGCTCCGAAGTCTTCCTTCCGAACTAGTCTACTCCATGGTCTCTTAAAAGCACATTTATCTTTTGATCAGGGAGTGACCACCTTTGTAGGAATCCCCTGATCTAGATAACTGAATTCATAGTGGAATCCTGATAACCAACAAGAGTGTTCACCGTTCTAAGTTTCTATCGTTTCAACCTTCCTCATCACTAACCCTGATACAGACTGTAGGTCAGACGACTCCCATCCTGGGGAAGGAACCCTGAGCGTCCACCTTACACTGTCAGGACAAAAGATTCTTCATAAAGTTTTATTTTTTTTAAGTATTTCATCCTTTCTCCACATATAAAGATCCAAAGGATTGGTTGTTGTGGTTTTTTTTTTTTCACTATTTCTGCATTTACTTTTCTCCTTTTTAATTATACAAGTATTACGGAGGATTGTTGCCAAAACACATAAAAAATATGGCTACAAAAATATACATATATATTCCCACATTAAGTAAACACTTAAGCACATTTTATAGTATAGATACTGCTGGACATTATATACATATGTATACATACATCCATTTTTTAAAAGGATTATCCATTTTTTAACTTAATGCTATTTCCTAAGCCTCTTTGCTAAAAAATAATAACTATTACATTCTAAAGAGTGAAGGTCAGTAAATATTTCTTGGATGAATATATAATTTCCCTTGATCACTAGCTGCTTCGAAACCCCTACCTCAGGTATCTTTGAACACTATATTGCGTCAGACAAAAAGTATTTTGTCCCTGAGAACAAAACAAAAAGTAATAGGGATCTCATTTTCTCCTCCTCCCTTCTAGCTCCTACACTTTGCTTTCATTCCCTTCTCTAGAGGTGCAGTGGGAAAGACATTTTCAGATCCAACTCCTTCCTGGTTGGATAAACTCATCTGAAAAAAAGCCACACTTGGGCCATGTGCAAAACGGGAAGTGTTATTGGTAAGCCAAGTACTGATGAAAGCGAGATCTCATTGTTCCATTGCCTGAAAATTGGAGCTGCAGAACAGTGGGTAAATATTTTCTCTTTTATGTAAAAAGTTAGGGAAGATAAGACTACGTTCATATTTGCAAGTATCATTAAGAAAAGGAAGGTTGTATAAGAAACTGAGGTAAAGGTGTTGGTGAGACCCGCAGAGATGGGGAAGGAGGGACCACAGACTTCAGGAACCTTCTAATACTCTCTCATTTTTCAGCCAAGTGAATATATTACTCATGCAAAAACTATATATACTGCATTGTTTCTTAAATTCTTACTGTGCTGAGATTAGTGCAAATTGTCCTTCCTTGTTTTTTTAATCATGGTTTTGCTTACACTGAACTGGTGTGATGGTTAATTTTATGGGTCAACTTGACTGGGCCATGGGGTTCCCAGATACTTGGTCACATATTCTGGATGTTTCCATGAGGGTGTTTTGGGGTGAGTGTAACATTTAAATCAGTAGACAGTAAACCACCTTGCCCCCCCAATGTGGGTGGGCCTCCTTCAATCAGTTGAAGGTCTGAATAGAAAAAATGGGCCTCCCTCCCCTGAAGAAGATGGAACTCCTCTTGCCAGACGGCCTTTGAGCCGGGACGGCCGTTTCTTCCTGCCCTCGGACTCCGTCTGAAACATTGGCTCTTCCTGAATCCCAAGGCTGCTGGTCTTTGCGCCGGAACCACACCATTGGCTCTCCTGGGCCTCCCACTTGCTGCCTGCAGATCTGATGACTTCTCAGCCTCTATATCCACAGGAGCCAACCTATATATTCCACCCTACTGGTTCTGTTTCTCTGGAGAAGGCTGGCACAAGCAGTAAAGAGAGGATGGCCCAGGGTGAGGTGGTAGGAGTGTGGCTGGCTTGACGATTTCCGTCCAAAGACAAAACCAATCCAGAAAGCCTCAGTTTCCTCCTCGAATCAGTTTCCTGTTGAAAATAAAAGCCACCTGTGTGTCTCTTCCTTTACCCAGAAAGCCTGGGTGGGAGGGAGGAAACTTAGTTTGTTTTTCCCTCAGTGTTGCATTCCCAATATCAAGATGCATGTTGCAATATATATATATCATATATATATTATATATATATACCATATATATATATGATATATATATATACCACATATATATGTACCATATATGGTGTATATATATATATATATATATATATATTTATAAACTATGTATATAAACTAGTTTAAGGGATGAATTGGTAGCTATTAATTATGTATTAGATGAAAGACTAGTATCTGTGAAGGATTGTACAGGCTTATACACCGTGGGAGGGCAACTTGGAGGCCATCACAGAATTCCACCTGCCTCGAGGAACAACAGGAGAGGTTGGGGCTGCGTGGAAGTTGCCGGCATCACTGATGATCGGGAGGAAGTTAATAAAGTCAAGTGCCTGACACAACGGGTTCAGATCTTCCTGGTGGCAGAGAGGGGTTTGGGATGGTAATTTTAGAGGAGTTGACTCTCTGGTGGGGAGATGTGACATAAGAGAACTCGTGCAGTGACAGAACCTGGACGTCGGTGGCATTGGGCGCCAGTCTGCACGGCATCGCTAACCGACCACTGAGAGACTGCTGTGTTTTCTCTTTAGCAGATTTCAGTTGGGGTAAAATCTTTGCCATCTGGAATCTCATTTCAGAAAAAAATAAATCTTCCACTTCCACCCGTCCTCTCTCTACCTCATTCACGGGAAAGAAAAAAGATGACAGAAACCACCTTTGGTAGGGAGGAGTCTTGCCTCTCCATGGAACGTTAGTCTTTCTCAAACCGACTTATTTCTGACCGTGAAGACACAGGAAGTTCCTTCCTTCTGCCGGGGATGGCCAGGAGCAAACGTGAAACTCAAGGTTCACACTTGAAATTCAAGGCCGCTCATGAAAATGATGCACTGAGCTGCCCCAGGATCAGAGAACGTTCAAATGTGGAATCTCGATGTTTGATCTCAAAACATAGAAGCAATTTAGCCATCAGGACAAATTTTATCTGATGTTAAATCTGATTTTGGGGTTTCTGTTAGGGACTGCTACAAAAGAAGTGTGTGAGTTTCTTCTTAGGGGACAGATGACTAATCTATACAGAGGCAAAGAGACTTCTTAATTCAGCAGGCATTTACATGAGATAAGGGTTATTGTCTCCATTTAACAAAGGAAGAAATCAAGGCTCAGAGAGGCCATGGGAAAGCCAGAATTAGAACATTGGTTGTTGAGTTCCAAGGTTCGTGGTCTTTCCAATCATCCAGTCCTATGCATTTTAGAGAACAGAATTTAGTAGTCCGGCATTTCAACGGATGGGGAGAATATGGACATTCAGTAATATGGTGTTGAGATTACTGGTAATCCTCTGGAAATAAGGTAGAGTTAGATCTGTATCTCGCATATTAAAACACAGGGAAAAATCAGATACCTCAGAGATCTAGATACAAAAATCATGAACATCGTAGAAGAAATGGCGTTCCTCTGTCACTCTCGCTCTTGTAGCAGGAAAAGGCACATCCAAGTCAGACATTGAACCAGAAGGCTGATCACTGTGGGGGCACACGGTCCAAAGTGTCCGCCTCCAAAATCCCTGCCAAGTTCCAAGGCAAATAAACCTGTGACATACCGACAGAAGGCCCCACGGACTCCTGTTTCCCCCGAGAGGAAGACCTGACAGGGAAGGAGAGAAATGGGTACAGGATATAATAAGTTCACACGAGAGGAGACCCAGGGGGTTCATCCACTTGAAAGGATGCCCAACAACACTGACCGGAAGGCCAGCTAACACCGCCCCCTGCGGGAGCGTCTTTCCATGTGCGGACACCCACCTTCCGCGGCGCGGGGTCAGCCGTGTTTCGGAGCCAGCCGCAGGGGGTGAGGGGCACCTGGCGGGTGGTCGTCCGGCGGGGCCCCAGGCCTCCGTCCCCCTCGCAACGGAGAGGCCCGCAGGAGGAGCGGCTCCTTAGGAAGACTGTGGACTTGGGGCGGCGCGTGGGGGGGGGGGGGGAGGGGGGGAGGAGGGGCTCACGCTGGCCCTCTGAGGGGGTCCGAGCAAAAATCGGTTCGGTTCGCGCAGGTGCTTCTGCTTGAGGACAGCGTGGGGGGGGGGGGGGGGGGGGGGACAAGAAAAGCAGGCGCGGGGTCAGGCCGCGTTCGCAGCCCCAGGGGGGCCTCCAGCCTTCAGAAACTCGCCCTACCGGGAGTGGGGTTCGAACCCACGCGGGCACCTGCCCATTGGATCTTAAGTCCAACGCCTTAACCACTCGGCCATCCCGGTGGCTGGGCTTCTGCCCCCGGCAACTGTTTTTTTCTTGCAAGCACGGTATTCGCGCCGCGCAGGAAGGAAGCCCCGGGTTTCTGATTTTGGGGGTTGCATCGGACGTGAGGCGGGTCTTCGCAGAGGAAGCAGCCCGCCGCCTGCTTTCGGGGAGCGCCCACGCCCCCCCCCCCCCCCCCCCCCCCCCCCCCCCCCCCGCCCCCGAGCTCACTGCCTGGGCCTCAGAGAAGTAGCTCTTTCTGTGTGGTACGAAAAGAAAAACGAACGGGGGCGGGACGGAGAGCAAGAGCCCCCGCCCTCCCCCTGCCCCGGTGCACCTGCTCCCTCCGCTCCCCGCCGCCGCCATCCGGACTCGCTTGAGAGGCCGCGGTTCCCCCCCCCCCCCCCCAGTCCCAGACCTCCCGTCCCCCTCCCCCCTCCCCAACCCGGGGCTGGGCAGCGGGGCTGGGGCCCAAGGGACGTGAGGTTAAACGAGCTCGCCCTGGCGGTAGATTTGGAAATCCCTAGCGGACACAGTTCACGTGCGTGACTCCGATTTTAATGGCAAGGGGCTGTAACTGCCAGCCCAGTGTGTCCCCGAAGGAGCGGAGCGTGGGACCCCGCACCTCCGGTATAGGGTGGGCCCCAAGAATGCCAACCCCACCGGGCACACTCGGGTGACCACCGCTCTCCGTCTGCGGACCACACTCCGCCAAGGGCGCTACAAGTCTCGCGGGGAATGTATGCATCCGATGGGACATTTGGGGTCTCCTGGGCTAAAATGAGATCTGGAGGGCGCTACCCAACACCTAGCGTGTGACACGGCCCTCAGGGAACCGAAGGGAGGCACCACAGTGTGAGGGGGTCATGTCTGCCCTACCGGACAAGCAGAGATGACTCTTCCAGAATGTCCGTTGATGGACCCAACCCTCGTTTTGAATGTTCAGACTGACCGGATCCACATTCAGATCTTTCTCTCTGGCTGATAAATTCACCCACAAGGAGTGGCCCCCTCAAGTCCTCCGGTTGGCCGGCTCTGGGTTCTGTCTCCGGCCAGATCAAGGTTCAACTCCTAGAAAGGAGACAGGGCCCAAGGGTCCTGCACTTAACAAGCCCAGAAGGAAACCCAGACGTCTCAGCGCTGGGGTGAGAACTGGGCTGAGGCTGGGGTTGGACACGACTGCTGCTTCCACAAAAAAAAAAAACAGATCAGAGATAGCATCCTACAGGTATGGACAGACACAAAGGTTCCCAGAACATTCCATTACTGTTGTTCTGAACACGGGCTACACAGTAGAATCAGCTAGTAAGTTTAGTTCCCAAATGTGAAAGTAAAAAATAAAGCTACCAGAAGTCCATGAGGAGAAGAACTTTAAACCCCTTCAAGAGCACAGTCGATAAAGACATAAGACTCTAGCATTTGCTTCCATTACAACGGAGAATGTGTAAAATAAAGGACATGAGAGAAATATAAATAGATAAATGAGATGATGGGTGAGTGTATCTAAGTTGTCCCAAAGTAGCAAGGGCCGGATAGATAGATGATACCGCAGCAAAAAGCCACGAACGGCAGCAAGGTCAGAAGGAAGTGGGCAAGTAGGTCGACAGGGACGCAGGCTTCCGCCTCCACCCGTGAAGGATGCGTGCCTGTAGGAGCCGCGCTTCCCTCGTGGGCAACAAGGAGGCCGGACAGGAATTGCGACATTTGCTGTCAGTGCAGGGCCCCCATCCCCGGCAGCGGGGGGGACGGAAGAGGTGAGTCTCACAAAGGTTTTAGCTTAGGGCCTAGAGGCAGCTTCTAGCCCCAGCACGGCCGAGGGCGGAGGGCGAGGGCGGAGGGCGATTCAGAGCCAGGCGGGGTCCCCGCATTGGGAGCACAAACAGCATCTCGACGAGGCCAAAGCCGTCAGGATACAGGGGGCACAGGACACCGGAGAGGAGAAAGCCGCGCACGGAGAGGGCTCCCGGGCTGGCTGTGCCTTCGGGGCGGAATATTGATTCGCGCTCAAGGGGAGGTTAAAACTCCAGGAGGCTGGGAAAGGAGCCCCTGGAAAAGAATAAGCTGCTTACAAAGCCCTGAAAATGGTTCCCACCAGCTCTCCCGAGGAGACATCCTAACTTACGGGGCATCAGGTGGGGTCCATACCAAGGCATAACCTTAGGTTTGGATCCCCCCCCCCCATAAAATATCCACAGGAGGCACAAATGGATCCCGAGGAAAATGTTACTTGAACCTGGAGAAAAAGGGATTCGTCGTGAAGCAGTTGGGGATTTAGAAACGCCAGGGCCTGCAGTGTCATGGAATGGAAACCAGTCCCACGGACCCGTTTAGCTAGAGAGATTTCCAGGCGGAACTGCGAGGGTGCTGCTCAGGTTTCAGTGAAGGGGAGGACTGTCAAACACAAACGAGCCACAACTCAGAGGGCTTGAAAGACAAGCTGTTCGTCATGCCCAGCGGCTCCACGATGAAAAGCGATGCCGACGTTAAGAAAGAAATGACTTTCAGGCAAGAATTAAATCCAGAGCACTGTCAGAAAATGCGGCCTCAAGATGAAGCCACAGGCGTGATTGTAAAATCTTTCGTTGGCACTCCAAAGGGAGTTAAGGCGGTATCTCAGCAGAAAAACCTCTGAGCCTCTTAAGGAGGACTTGCCCCGCCCGTCCCATCCACAAAAGCACAACTCTTGCGGGTGTGATGCCACGGCAGCTGGATTGGAAGCCAAGGCAAGCAAGGGCTTGTTTGCCTGAGGTCTGCGGATGTGGCTTTTTTTTAATACAGAGGTTGGCCAACTTTTTCTTCAATGGGCCAGTGGACCATACAGTCAGCGTCTGTCGAAGCTACTCAAATCTGCTGTTGTAAGCAGGAAAGTGGCCGCAGATGATGTGAAAAGAATACGTGTGGCCGTGTTCCAATAAAACTTGACAAGAACAGGTAGCTGGCCAGATTTGTCCTATGGGTCACAGTTTGCCACCTCCCACTATACAAGGATAAACTCCAACAACGTTCACGAGATCGCAGGTCTTTCAAGAGCAGGGTGGTTGAACGCGGCTTGAACTAAAGGGACAGAGGACCTGGAAGAACGAAAAGAAAAAGAAAATGAAGAGAGGGGCCGGAGCCTCCCAGACCACAGGCAGGAGGTCGGCTAAGGCGACTCTTCAGCTGCAAGTGGGAGAAAATTCCCGCCAGTGGGATGGCTGATCCCGAGGGCGCAGCCAAGGGTCCGGGAGACCGATTCCCAGACAGCAGCGCTGAGTCCTAATCAGGAAGCGTCATGTGCCCACCGGCGCCTAGGATCGCCGTGGACCCGTGTGCCTCCTGTTTTGTTCCTTTTGCACGCGAGTGTGCACACAGCGTGCCCCGTGCCTCCTGTGCCCGTCTGCTGGGAGGCAGGGAGCTCCCAAGGTGCATAGGTGTTCGAGTTAAGGACAGTCCTACTCGAGGATTCCTCCCCGAGGAAGGAGCTTTCCCTGGTGTCGATGACCCCATCCTGGGCTCCACGTAGATTAAGGTGTGACATTTCATAAAACAATATGCGTCAGGGAGGGATGGGACATCAGGCTCCGTGGCTTAGTTGGTTAAAGCGCCTGTCTAGTAAACAGGAGATCCTGGGTTCGAATCCCAGCGGGGCCTTCCTCTTTGAGGTTTTACAAAGCGAAATTGTCCAAGGCAAATACAGGCGATGGGTAAAAAATAAGCAAAACAAATCAGAGCTTGGGTTTTATACCTGATGGAAGCCTCAGATGTCGAGTCTACCTGTCTGAGGCGTTTTGTAGAAGACTGAGAAGATTATTCACCATGAATTGGCAAAGCTATGCTGTGAACTAGACGCGAGCCGTAATTTTCTAATTTTAAACCTCTATAGCTACGCTCCACATTTCCCAAAGAAGCTCGCAGTCTCAGCATTTTGCTTTTAAAGCAATCCACAAAGAAGGCAAGAAAAAGAGACAAGCCGTGCATGTTGTGCAAACCGAGTGCCGCGATAACCACCCCTCCTTCTCCCGTGATTGTGGATTCTAGGACGCCACAGAATATTTTGAAAAGTCCAGTGACGTGATGGAATCTTGGAAGAGTAAGAAGAATGGCGATGGAACCAACCAAAACAGAGAACAAGAAGTCTAACAGGCGACTGGAGGCAGCTGGGACTGGAAGTACTTAGATCAAAATAAAACGCTGGGAAAAAAAAAAAAAATCAAATCCTAGAATAGAATTTTAATGTTTTAGCCGATCTTTTCCTTTTGATGTGCGAGGATGCCTCTTAAGGCGGTCCAGTCTGCAAAGGCACCCCCTCCTCCACACAACATTCGTCGTCAAGCAGGGGGTGGCACTGTTCTCAGCTGCTTGCTCCTCCCCGGAAGGACCAGAGAGGTGGCACGACCGCTCCTTTTGTGAGCTTTCGGGAGGACGCGTGACAGGATTTGTGGGCCCAGCGTGAAACGAAAACGCAGGGCTTTCTGTTGAAAAGTTATTGAGAATTTCAGACCAGGAGTGGTAGAACATTAAGTTGGGCGTGTGGTTTGCCAGCCGTGACGCTGGCCCTCTTTGGGAGTCTGGTTTTTTTGCCCAAAGACTGGATTTTAAATTTTTTTTTTTTTCAACGTTTATTTATTTTTGGGACAGAGAGAGACAGAGCATGAACGGGCGAGGGGCAGAGAGAGAGGGAGATACAGAATAGGAAACAGGCTCCAGGCTCTGAGCCATCAGCCCAGAGCCTGACGCGGGGCTCGAACTCACGGACCGCGAGATCGTGACCTGGCTGAAGTCGGACGCTTAACCGACTGCGCCACCCAGGCGCCCCCAAAGACTGGATTTTAAAGGACTCCTGAAAGTGGAATGCAGTCCAAGGTGACGGTCAATGAGACCCAGTGCTTTTAGAAGCCCCGGGAGCTGGAGGGTACTGACTGGAGAACGTGGCACTCGAGAAAACCGTCGCGCTGTAAGAACTGTGAAAACAAACTCGGTGAGAGGGCCTTCTCTCCACCTGACGTATTTTGCTGGCTTATGTTCTTTTCCCAAACAACTCCTCCTTCCAGGTCCCCGTCAGTGTCCCCTGGCCTGGTGACCGGGCGCACAAAACAGACACCCTGTCTCGGGGTGTCCCCATGACTCTCTAACTCGGGAGAGGAAGGGACGGAGCTGTGCACAGGAGACCATAGATAAAGCGAATAGAAGGCTGGGTCAGAAGGGTGACAGGTGTCTATGTGACACACGGCATTGGCTTGTTGGAAGAGAAAAGGGTTTACTCGGCCGTGCGTGTGTTTCTGCCTGGTTTCGAACCAGGGACCTTTCGCGTGTGAGGCGAATGTGATAACCGCTACACCACAGAAACCCCCGCATGTGGGCTGGGCCGGTGGCTCTCACCTAGGTTTCCTGCGTTCATCAGCGTTGGTTCCTAAAAGTCCGGGGTCTTCTCTCTACTCACGTTTGCGTAGTCAGTGTCCACAACCGCATTTTAAACTTGATCCAAAACAAGCACCACGCTGAGGTTAGGAGGTATCCCATTCCCAGACATTTTTAAGTGTTTAAATTCTATGAGCCTTATGCTAAAACCATGACCACGATCAGAATGATCTCGTTCTTCCCCACCCTCCACATGCTCCCGGGCGTGGCTCTCAATCTATTCCCTGCCCAGCTTGAAATTCAAAACTTCACTCCCTTTCACACAATTCCACACACATTAACCATTTTCTTTTCTAATATACGCATTTATTATTTTTCAATAGACTTGTTAAAGAGCAGTTTAGGGTTCACAGCAAAACTGAGTAGAAGGTAGAGACGTTGTCCGAGAGTTCCTATCACGAAAGGGAGTTGGATTTTGTCAAAGGCTTTTTCTGCAGCTAGCGATCTGATCACGCGCGTTTTCTCTCTTAGCCTGTTGGTGTGATGGATTACATTAAGTGATTTTGGATCTTGAACCAGCCTTACACACCTGGAATAAATCCCACTGGGTCATGGTGTATAATTCTTTTGATACGTTGTTAGATTCAATTTGCTAGTATTTTGCTGAGGATTCTTGCATCTGTGTTCATAAAGATGACAGTCTGTGGTTTTCCTTTCCGGCCGTGTCTTTGTTTGATCCTGATGTTAGGATGATGCTCGCCCCGCTAAGTTTGGAAGCGTTTCCTCTGCTTCTGTCTTTTGAAAGAGATTGTAGAGAAGTGGTATTATTTCTTCCTTAGATCTTTGGCAGATTTCACTGTGAACTTCCCTGGGCCTGAAATTTCTGTTTTGGAATAGTATTTCTTATTGATTCAATTTCTTTAACATGTGGAGGCCTATTGAGGGTCATTGTTTCTTCTTGTGTGAATTTTGGCAAATTCTGTCTCCACAACTTCAATCGGTCCATTTCGTCTAGGTTATCTGAATTGTGGGTATAAAGATTGTGCATAACATCCCTTTATTGTCCTTGGGATCTATCGTTTTGTCTTTTCTTTCATTTCTGCTATCACGAATCTGTGTCCCTTCCCTTGTTTTTCTTAGTCTAGTGAGAGGCTGATCGATTTTTACTGATTTTATTGATCTTTTCAAAGCTCCAGCTTTTAGTTTCATTGATTTCCTGTCTTTAATTTCTGTTCTAATTTTTATTATTCTTTTCTGCTTGCTTTGGATAATTAGGTCTTCTTTTTCTACTCTCCTAGGATGGAATCTTAGATGATTTACTTCCGATCTTTTTTTTTGCAAATAATATGCATCCGATGCTCTAAATTTCTCTAAGCACTTCTTTTACTGTATGAAACAGTGTGTTTTCATGTCATTCAGTTCAAGATGTTTTTCACTTTTTCCCGAGACATTTTCTCTGCCCCATGTGTCATTGAGAAGTGTGTTGTTTAGTCTCCGGGTTTTGGGGGGATTTTCTAGCTATCTTTCTGCTATCGATTGCTAGTTCAATTCTGTTGGCGCCCGAGAGCAGACGTTGTCTGACTTCAATGCTTTCAGATGTGGTAAGGTGTGTTGTATGGCCCAGAATGTGGTCCCGTGTGACCTTGAGAAGAGCGAGTGTTCTGCTGTTGTCGGGTAAGCTGTCTGTAGATGTAGATGATATCCATTTGCTTGATGGCGTTGTTCAGCTCGGCTGTGTCCTCACTGATCTCCTGCCTGCTGGACCATTTCTGACACGAAGTCTCCAAACATGATCATGGATTCACCTGTTCCTCTTTACAATTCTCTTACATTCTTTCCCAGGTGGTTTGATGATCTGTGAGGCATGTTCACACTAAGCATTGACCCCTTTTGTCAAGGGAGAATCGAACCCCTTGTCATTCTCTGAAGCTCCTTTCTATCTCTGGTGGTGTCCTTGCTCTGAAGTCGGCTCCGTCTGGCTTGAACACGTTCTCCTGCTCCCTTTGTTCCAACGTTGGCTGGTGTGTCTGTGTCCATTCACTTACCTTTAGTCGATATGTGTCTTTATGTTGCAAGTGGGTTTCTTGTAGACAACATATAGTTTAGTCTTGTCTCTTGGTCCACTCTGACAACCTCTGTCTTTTAATTGGTGCAGTTAGACCATTGATATTTGGGCTGATTCCTGGTATAGTGGGATTAATATTTTGCGCAGCCGTTACTACTTTCTGTTTGGTGCCTTTGTTTTTTGTTCCTGTGTTTGTCTTCCACTCTTTTTCTGTCTTTTGTGGCTTTAATTGAGCACTTCACATTATTGTATTATATTATTTTATTTTCTCTCCTTTCTTAGCATATCAGTTATACTTCTTTTGTTACTTTTTTTTTTTACTGGTCACCCTAGAGTTTGCAATATATATTTGCAACTACCCCAAGCCCACTTTCAAATAACACTGTGTCAGGGGCGCCCGGCGGGCTCAGTCGGTTAAGCGTCCGACTTCGGCTCAGGTCGTGATCTCATGGTTTGTGGGTTCGGGTCCCACGTCGGGCTCTGTGCTGACAGCTCAGAGCCTGGGGCCTGCTTGGGATTCTGTGTCTTCCTCCCTCTCTGCCCCTCCCACGTTCTGTCTCTTTCTCTCAAAACAAAGCAAAACAAAACACTGTGTCACTTTACAGGAAGTGTGAGTACCTTATAACAGCAAAATAATCCTAATTCTTCCCTCCTGTTCCTTGTATCCTTGTTGTCATTTGTTTCACACATACATAAGCAAATATATGTATATACACACATAGATATACAACATACATAATCTAGTATGTTGTGGGTATTTTTATGTTGAACACCCTGTTATCAGTCAGGTCAATTCAGAGTAAGAAATAAGAAAGTTTTTATTTTGCCTTCATGTATTTCTTCTCTGATGGTCTTTCTCACATAGATCCGAGTTTCTGATCTGTATCATTCCTTTCCTCTGAAGAATTTCTCTTAACGTTTCTTGCTGGATGGGTCGCTGGCCACGAATGCTCTCAATATTTTCTCTGGGGAAATCTTTATATCTTCTCCACTCTTTAGGGATGACTTCCCAGGGTGCAGAATTCTAGATAAATGTGTTTATCTCTAGCACGAAATATTTCACTCCGCTTTTTTTGCTTGCACATTTCCTGAGGGGGAAGCGGCTGTAATCCTTATCTTTGCTCCTCTGTAGGTAATTTCTTCCCCCTGTAGCAGCTACTTGTTGGCATTTATCCCGGTCGGTGCTCCCTGACTATCGTGGATGACGCTGCTGTGGACACCGATGTACAGAGAAGGCCTTCCTCTGCCCACCGAGATTTTCGTGAAGCCTGGCAGCACATTTGAAATCAGGACTGGACAACCCGCCGTTTCCTACTTCCTGAGGGCGGCTGCTGGGATTGCAAAGGGGGCCGGCAGACAGCCTCCGGTCAGAAGAGCGGACAGCTTTCCAGAAGCAGCGAACCTAGAAACGGGCAGGTGCCAGGAGGCGACCCCGGTCCTCACACTCCGGGGACTCGAGGGGACCCGCTGGAAGAGCCGTGCCAAAGGAGAGGGAGGAGGTGACGCCAATCTGATGACTATTTCCCCCACTTTAAAGGAAGTATTTTTCCATGTATGACAGTCTCAAGGGATCAAGTCTAAATCAACATCCTTTGTCATCTCCGCAACCCCCCTCCGGCCGCCAAAAGTACATTTCTAAATTTTTTTTTTTTAATGTTTATTTATTTTTGAGACAGAGAGACAAAGCATGAAGGGGGGAGGGTCAGAGAGAGGGAGACACAGAATCTGAAACAGGCTCCAGGCTCTGAGCTGTCAACACAGAGCCCGACGCGGGGCTCGAACTCACAGACTGTGAGATCATGACCCGAGCCGAGCCGAAGTCGGCCGCTTAACCGACTGAACCACCCAGGCACCCCAACCGCCAAAAGTACATTTCTAAACGTTTGGTGGCATTCCTCCGTGAAACCGTCTGGGGTGGCTTTTCTTTGTTGTGATGGTTTGGATTCCTGCTTCAGTATCTCAGCAGTTACGGGACTGTTCACATGTTTGTTGCTTCATGTTTTCTATTTGGCCGATTGGATGTTTCTAGACATCCGTCCACTTAATCTAGCTTTACCCAGTATGCTTTTTCGGAGTACTCTCTTGCAATTGCTTTTATTTCTATAAAATCTGTAATAACGTCCCCACTTTCACTTCTCATTTTCATCATTTGCGTCTCCTCTCTTTGTTTTTCTCAGTCAATGTAGCTAAACACTGGTCAGTTTTGTTGAAACTTTCAAAGAACCGACTTGCTGTTTCATCTATACTTTCAATTCCGTTGCCAGCCTCTCTTCCTGCTGGCCCGCCTTATCTGAGTGCCTGCCCTACGGATTTACAAATTGCTTAGCCAGTCCCCGTAATTGGCATAAGCCAAGTCCTTCCATAAACCTTCACCCCCGCACCCCCCCCCGCCCTGCCACCCCTCCCAAAACGAATCCTCTTTTGTGTCTCTTTTCTTTTGGTCAACGGGTCTGTGAAGTTCATTCATGGAAGTTGTAGATTATTCATTCTACGTTCTGCGTTATGTATTTTTTCATGTGAACATGTCCACGTGACTGCAGGTGGGCACTTGGGAAGTTTCCAGTCTTGACTACCATGAACAGATGGCTGGGCGTGCTGGTGATTCTACCGGCTGGATTTACATCCCAGCATCCGCTAGGCAAGTATCGACCGTCAGGACATGGTATCGTTGATTACAAGGAATGAAAAGTCTGAGATCTAGGACAGGACACAATGAACGAAAGATCTCTTGAATTGAAAACGTTTCCAGGCCTGGATACCTTCTTCTAGTCTGACCACTTCACACACGTGGTGTTCTGGAATGTGGTGGTGAGCACCTTCCCTCGACATTTGAAAGGTTCCCTGGCTTGGAAAATAAGGTCTTCATTCCTAATCCTAAATTTTGCTTCCTAGCGTCTCCATTTGGCCAGATAGAATCACTGTTTATCTTCAAACAGAGGAAGCTTCTTGCTCCTCGCGGACTCCCTAAGCCACGTTGCTGGCACCCTGCGCCCCCGTCCCAGCCACCTGCCCCAGTGGCTCTGAGTCTCCGGGTTGTTAGGGGGCCCCTGCGGTGCCAGCCCCCGGAAGCAGCCTCAGCAAAGGATACCGCCTGCGACACCTTGATGAGGTGCTGGCCCGGACAGTCGTGTTCATCCTTTAACAGGTCTCCTTATCGGAAACAGTCTGAGCCCAACGAAAAGCGCCCACGTTTGGCTCTGACCACGGGTCTTACTCAGATGCTGAGTCCCCAGGGGCTGTCGCAGAGCCTCACAACGGGGGGGCCCGCACCCAGTGAGCCTTCTGACTTCGGTCGCTCAGGAGGCCATCCCCCTTCAGGGACAGCTCGTCCCCTCCTGCCGATCTGATGGTCTTAGCCTCACCCGAGCTGGGCGCTCCTTTGGAACAGGTGCCCCGTTCGTTTCCCTTAAGGGCCCCAGGAGGGACACCGCGTGTGACTGACGCACTCCCTTCTGGAGTTCCCTGTGTCTCAGCAGAATGGTGTGCTGCCTCTGCGGGATCGGAGCCGGGAGCAGCCAGGGGTGCAGAGAGCTGGGGCCGGGAGCCCAAGGCGCGCAGACCTGAGGGCTCAGTCGGGTGCCGGCTCCCCGCAGGGCTCCCGGCTTCCCACGAAGGCGAGGACGCGCGTTGGCCGTGTGGAAACATCTCGAGTGGAGGAGACGCAGGTGCCCGGGGGTCTTCCTGGGGTTCCCGCCAGGACGCGGCTGAGGGACGGACAGCCTCAGGGGCCGGGTCGGAGGCCTCTGCTGGACAAACCCTGCTGAGAACCGGAGCCTTCTTCCCCGCTTCCCCTCAACACGCCTGTGAAGGTTAATTGTTTGTGTCGGCGTGACTGGGCTCAGGGCTGCAGACAGGCTGCGAAACCATGATGGCCGGGTGTCCGGACTCCTCGGGAAGCCCCGTCACCCCAGACGGGCCCAAGGGGGTGGCGCCATGACAGGAGCCCCGGGGCAAACGAGGAAGGGAAGGCGCCAAACCTCCCGCCCCAAGTCACGAATATCCCGTCCTCTAGTGAACAGCTGCTCCCAAGACAGAAACCTGAGCGCCTGGGAGGAAGGGCTGGCCACACTCTGGCTCGCTCGGTGGGTGGGTGCGTGCGGCCTACGCCGTCTCTCTCCCTCCCCTGCGTCACCACCCGCCGTGCTGGGAGTTGTGTGTCTGACCTTGAGTCCTTTCTCGTGATGAGGCCAAGAGCGTTCAGTGACACCTTTGGGACGGAAGGGGTCAGGGCCCCGGGCCCCGGGTCTCCCCAGTTCACCCGGTACCAAATGCACAAGGAGGGTCAGAACTGGACTGAACCTCGGGACACGTAGCGGGTCGGTGTCCGGAGAGCTGGGGAACCGGCGGGTGTGGGGTGGGGGGGAGGTGCAGCACATTTGTTATCAGAAGTAGACCACAATCGCGGGGAGAAACCACTCAGAGCTGCTGCGGAGCCCAGGGCCCAGGACCGGGAGAGGCCTGGCCGCGATGGGGGAGTCTTCATGTCCACAGTAGACAGTGTTTGCTGGGAGGTACCGAGCGGGACTTCTCTAGCCGCTCGGGAGTAGGGACTTATTCAAGTCTCCACATTCCAAAAAGAGCCACCAAAAATGAGGCCATTGCCTCCCTCAGTGGAGCAGGATATTCCCGCACAGAGAGTAGAGTCGTGACAGCGAGGCTTTTTTTTTTTTTTTTTCCCAGGAAGCAACTTAATTCCTTCTGACACTGCTCAGTTGGGTTCGCACTCGAGGAACTGAGCCCCGGACGCCACATGGTGTAGCTTTTAATCTATTTTCCACTTCTTTGTCTCCCGTATATGGTGACGCACAAACGTGCAGTCTGATTAAGTGGTTTCACGTTACAAGGTCGTGAGGGATGTGGGCACGTACACGTATAGTCAGGTTGCCTTGAGGGTTTTTTTATTTCTTTCCTTAGGGAGGAGACCCTACCACATTCCCCCCTTTGAGGCTTGGACCCCTCTGTCTGGGTCTAAGAGCATCATCTTGGTTTAGAGGTTTATATTTCTATAATATCACTACACGAGTGGCCGTCTGTTGTTTTTAATCACGGCCTCGATGAGACTGGAGGCAGACAGTACAACCAGGGGAGCTAGGCAGGGTAGGATTAAGCACCCTCCCAGAATTAGGAGGATAATTTTTATGAGAGTTTTGAATCCCCTGAAAGCTGAAAACCATTTTTCAAATAACTCCCTGGGGTTTCAACCATTCCAGGTCTGGACGGGGACATGAGCAATCCTTTGTATTTGACCCGTGATCTCCTCTATGACTTTCCCTCATCATCGGTCTGCAGGCGGCAGGCGCTCAGGCTAAACTTTCCTTCCAGAAACGCCTCCCTCAGAAGCAAGCAGGTAATCTAAGGCCAAGCGGTTTTGATAGATGGCATGGCGCGCTTCGGTTTGCTGCTCGGCTAGTAAGTTAAGAGCTCTGACTGCATTGATTGTCGCATTGTAATTTCTACAACTGCTTGCAGTCTGATTATGCGGTTTAGCATGTAGATGGGGGTGCGGTGGCCCCAGGACCCGTCCTCTGTCCAGGTGGCAGGGCCATAAGATCGGATTACACGCTCGGGAGGCCATTTATGACCTTTTTAGTCGCCAGTTTGTAAGGCACGCTGCTTCCTTTGAGTCTCCCCGCCCCCATACGCTTGGGCTCCCAAATGTTCCCCTCTGGCAAGCGGGAGCAGGAAGAAAGATGGACAGAGAGTTCCCAGCACACGTGACCCTGACCAGGCCGAGGGAAGTCCTGTAGGGGCCGTCCTTCCCCATATCCAGCGAAGTCCACCTGGGACCCGCCATTTGATGGCCGTGTTGACGTTGTCTCAGGCCTCTCGTTGATGAGAGCAGTTAGACCAGGGGTGCGGATCCGGCTCAAGGTGATCCGGGGTCTCCCACCACTGGGTTTTCCGGGTGGTTGAGTGATGAGATCTTTGGCCTAGGCATGTTAAGTTTTTAACGAGACGACGTTTTTCCCAAATAGGGAATCCAAACCCCGGTAGTAGGGCTGCGGCATTTTGTTTTACTATAAGCTTTGTGGGACCTAATTTTCTGGTGTCTCACGGCCATCGATCCCCACGTTGGTACCAACGAAGAATCCTGTCCTCCAAAGGAAGGTGAGGGTTCACAGAAACCTGTTACCACATTTTTAGTCAGTTGGCCAATTACAGTGAGAATTACAGTAACAGTGAGAAACAAGGCGTGACAGTGCGTCACAGCAAGGAAACATATAGAAAATAAGGACGGTCTTCTGTTTCACCAGCCCGTCGGTTCCTCGAGCTTCTGCCGTGCGTAGATCAGTCAGCTTCCGGAGTGACTAAAGCAGGGCTGCAGTCTCCCGGGCCTCTGGAGTGGCAGAACCTTCCGTGCGGTCAGCTTGCGCGGCGTGGATGGATCCGGAAGGCACTCCCAGTTTCGAGATGCCAGCTTCACTCTGTTGTAGCGAATGCAGGGACCCGCCTCGGCTACCTTTCCTGCAGTAGGGGTGGACACAATGACAGTGAACGGGCCCCTCCAGAGGGGTGTCAGGGGTTGGATGTTCCACTCCTTCCTACACACAGCATCTCCTGGTTAGAGGGGTGAGGGTCTGCGGTCAGACTCACAGGTGATCGCTCCCTGACCCAGCGGTATAAGGTGATTAGGGTAGAGGCAAGGGCTCACATCTGTTGTCTTAGGGTTAGATTGCCTGTCTCATCTAGATCCTCCTCTTACGCCCTTGATAATGGGGCAAGGGTGCCCATAAAGGATTTCGAAAGGGGAGAACCCCGTCTGCTGCTTCAGCCTCCCACCTGCGGCTGCAGTCTGCCTCCCTGAAGGTCCCTGATCTCTCCCTGCCTCATGTTAACCCTTCCCTATTCATTCCTCCCCTGGAACAGGGCCCGTGTCGGCTGTCAGGGAACAGGGACGCTGCCCGTTCTGGCTTCTTCAAGCTGATAGGGGACAGTGTAGGGGTACAGCCGTCGGAGTGTGCCCCAGGGTCGCTGGAGTGGCCCACAGTGTGGTTCTACGGGAAGGCTGGCAGGCAGGAGGCTGCATAGACGTCAGCAGACACGAAGAGAAAAACACCAAGTGAAGAGGATACTCACCAACAAGATGGCATCTGTCAAACGATCTCGGGGAGACCCTGGCTTTGGGAGCAACGTGTGTTGGGGAACCTCTCGTAACCCAGGTGACGGAGCAAGTAACCGATGGGGGGGGGGGGCTCTATTTTCAAGAGTTTGGCCCTCAGCTCATTAAAACAAATTTTTAAGCATCTAATGCTTGCGAGGTGTTATTTAGAGTTTTGCTGAGTCTAAGCAGACGGGTTGCTTCATTTTGAGGTGTAAAACTTTTCCAAGAGCCAGGAGTTCGACTGGAGGAAGAGGCAAGGCAGCCATTTCCCGTTATGAATTTGCAAATGTTTAGGGGAGCCACACCCGGGTATTATTTGATAAAGCAGAACTTTCCTGACTTTGTGTGCCTTTTCTGTCCTGTAGGGGGAGGCCTTTACTCAATTAGTAAAAGTATCAATCCGCACCCACAGGCGTTGGAATTCCTTTGGCCTTGGCAGATGAGGGAAACCTAATCGTTAGTCTTTCCTGGATAGTCTCTGGTTCCTTGATGGTCTGGGGGAGCAAGTCTGTGGTTGGAAGGATTGCTTCTAAGACACTTTACAGGCTGTTACTACTCGCAAAACTGTCCTTGACGCCTTTTCTTTTAGTAAACATCCTTTGGGCCATTTGATAAGTTTTGTCCCTCCCTAAATGAAAAGCCTGATGCTGTGTTTTAATGATCTTTTAGCTCTGTGAGCCCGGTAATAGTAAATGCCCTGCTCTGTTTGCAGCCATTCCAAGGGCTGGAGTCAGACCCCAGTTTATTTTTTCGGGGGGGCGGGGCGGGGAGAGTAGGTGGGACTGAGTCTCATTTAATCATTGATACGGCAGGCAAACTATTTTCCCGAATCAGCCTACACTATCCGCTGATTTCCAAACGCGCACACAATTGTTCATCTGTTCTGGAGTCAGTAGTGTGCAGTCTCTAACTCGGTTACAATGTGCCTTCCTAGCAAGGCAGGAAGGCCGTCTGGTTTTGCCAAGAAAGAAGGAGCAGAAATTAGTTTTCCCCATAGGTATCCCAGGGGCTGAGAGAAACACTTAGGTGTAAGCTTCCCGGAGATGCTTCTACTTGTTCTCCTGAGTGTGGACGGTTGGCCTGGAGCGGGAAGGGGGACGGAGAAGGTGGCTCCGGCGTCAAGAAGGACATCAACCAGTTTTCCTTCTGTGTTGAGAGTCACTCGAGGCTCCGGGTTTCTGATGGACAGTTGGTTGAGGGGAGCCACCGTCAAGAGCCCCAGGCCCCGGTCAGTCCCTCCCAGGGACACTGGTTTTCTGAGCCCTCATAGACAGAGGCCCCGAGAGGGCCTCGAGATCTCCGGCGGTTGTCTCCGCGCGAAGGGCCTGGCTTACGGGGTTTTCATTTTGGTTGTCCCCTCTGAGGACAGTCTCACTTCAGTGCTCTGAACGACCTCGGGAAGTCCGGTCTGACCTAGTGCGTAAGGCCACCACTAAGGCCTCGGATTCTTTTTTTTTTTTTTTTTAAGCCTCCTTTTCTGTTTTTTTTTTTTTTTAATTTATTTTTATTTTTTTATTTTTTATTCTTCTCTTGATCTTGGCTGTAACATGCCCAGTTGGCAGCTCGTAAGAGCTCCTCCGGGCTCCCTTCCAGACCAACGGTCAGGTTTTACAGTTTTCTCTGAATATCTGGGGCCGATCGAGTGACAAATTTGTCTTTTAGGATTGTCTCAGCCTCAGGGGTGTCAGGGGAGATAGGTCAGTGTCATCAGCCTCACAGACCGTAGATTTGGGGCGAGTGGTGGCTCAGAGGTGCACCTGCACAGAAGTTGTGCAAGCCAGTCCTCGTGAGCCCGAGAAGCAGCACCCACAACAGGCAGAGGCCTTGGGCAGCGGCCAGTCATGTGAGGAGACAAAGGTCTCTCTCCCTCCTTTGCTCCCCAGTCAATGGATGAGCCAGGCCTGGCAGCGGAGAGGGGACGTCTGACCCTGCACCCTCCTGCGTCCTCGGAAGACAGACCACCTGCCCCCTCCGTCTATCCGCCATCTTCCTTACTTCCCTTTCCTCTCTGCCCCCAGCCCTACAGTGGGGACACTGAAATAAATGTGTCCTCAAACTTATGGAATTGGCCCACAGGATGGAAAGAGAGGTTTAACAAGACCAGGCTGAAGGCAGCGGTTGGAGGAAAATTAAGTCGTCTCATGTTGCAATGTCATGGGGTTGAGGCTCCTCGTGGCTTTGTGGGCCATCACCCTGCCGAGGACGTGACCCCTGGGCACGGTCTGACTGAGACGCATGCCGTCTTCACGAGGAGAGGGACCTGGGCGTGGGGGACGCAGAGATGGAACCCGCGTCCCCCCCCCCCGGCTGCACCTGACCGTGATCCTGCCCGTGCAGCGGGAGTAAAGTCCGTGCTGTCTCTGGTCCTGCCCTGAAGAGGTGCTTCCTTCAGATCCTGATCACTGGGAAGAGTTTTCGAAGGAGGACAAAGCTTATTAACACAGCAGCGCACCCTCCTCCAACCAAGGCATGAAAACAAGACCCGAGGCCCAGGAAGCGAAAAGCACAGGCAACTACAGTCATTTCTCAGGACCCGGTGTGGGCACCTCGCCCCTGAGGACGCTACCCCTGATCGGTCCAGCCGGCAGAGGCCCGTGGCGCTGTGTCTGCCCTGCGGCTCAAGCTGATGCTGGTGTTTGTGTATCTCGCAGGGGTGGAGGCTCCTTGAGGACAGACCTGTGCTTCCTGCCACCCCGCTGCTTGTGGAGGGCCAGCATATTGTCGGGCCCGCAAAGAATTGGGGATTGCAGGGGAGAGGCAACCTCTTTCCCCCAGTGAAAGGACTGAGGGTCCCTGAATCCTCAGGTTCCACGGTGGTTCACACCCTCCCTGGAATTAGCATAAGGCCTATCAGCAGTCAAGGACCCTCTCGGCTGGTCCTGTGGGGCCCCTCTGGGTCCTGGGGCCCACATCAGTTTCAGGAGGCCCAACGTCCACTTCCGGTGAAGGGGTCTTACATTGGGCTGCTCTCGTAGGCCTGGCCCATTTCCTTGACCAGTCTTGACCATCAACACCCTCCCTCCGTGCCCTTTGCCCTGGGAACCTACTGAATCCAGATGGAAATCATAAATTAAGTTATTCCTAAACAATGTAGATGGGCAGACACGTACTGCTCAGAAACCACTCAGGGCCTCATGACGATTCATTCACTGGGTTCATTAATTCCGTAGTGTTGCCAAAGGTCACTACCGTGGAGGCAGAAATGGCTGACGACCACCCATGCCAGGCACGTATCTGATCAAACAGAAGCATTTCAAAGCCAATTGGAGGACCTCCTGTTTCCCATCCAGCATATGAGGAGTTTACGAGTTGCCAGTCTTATCCTCATAGCGAGAAAAACACGAAACAGACTGAAAATTTGCAAATCTTCTTCCAGTCTTCACAGAACAGAGCTCAGCAGGGCAAACCACCGCCTCCCAAACTGGAGCGACAGGCGGGCCGGAGGCTCGAAGCTCACGGTACCAGAGGCCGGGAGGAGAAACCGAGGCAGGAGCGCCACACAGGGGGAAGCTCGGCCGAGGAATGGAGCCCCCTGCAGACAAGCGTGAAGTTACAAACTCGAGGGGGTCCAGTCTCCGGGAAGCCCCCGCACTTTCGCGGAGTTCACCTCTGGGAGCCCTACCAGGTTCTGGAGGAAAATCCCCCCACGCCTCCTCAAGGGGAGGAGAACCATAGCCATTCAAAAATACCCTCGTTCTCTTGTCCCCAACAAGGCCTGAGCACAGGGGACCGAGCCAGACAGACCCGGGGGGGTGAGAGACACCCAGCTCCCAGCCCCCTCCGGCCTCTTCTGCTCACCTAAGAGGGGGAGGGGCTAACACGGAGGAAGGTCACAGCCCAAGGCCCAGGTTCACCGACAGACAGACGGGCCTAGGCACAGAATGCTTCCGTCCCCTCACACGGTGAATTACCAGGGAAAGAACTGCACATCTCAGACCTTATGTAAGAAGTCTCTGAGGAAAGCCACGTGTCTGATTTTCTCCTTCTCATTCCCCCCTCTTGATTCTCAAGCTGCCCTTAGCGGACTTAGAGAACATCAAAGTTTTATATTAGCAGTGAAGGGAGTCCTGGCATTGTAACAGGAAGGCGGCGACCCCTCTGGTACTTCTGCTGAGTGGGGGCACAGAGGTTGTGCAGTCAGGGGTTCACTCCCCCCCCCCCCCCCCCCCCCCGTTGTCCAAGGGGCTGTAATCGTAGTTAGGGCTTCTGGTTCCCACCACCGTCTGAAGCCTTACTGTCTCTACCCAAGAGGAAACAAAGTGGGTTATCACATTGAGAACACAGGGGCCAAACAGGAGGGCTATCAAAAGCGTCAGGAGGGGATCAACTAAGGGCAGAATCCAAGGGCCCCGTTTCCGTATGTCATTCCAGAACCCCCAGGATTCTGACAGCTCTCGCCTTCTGTCCGAGACCCCTTCCTTCAGCTGTTGGACCGTATTTCTGACTAATTCCTCCTTGGTTTGCATAGAAGCAACCTTCCTCATTTAGGAAGAGGCGTATTTCCCCCCTTCTCAGCCCTGGACAGGTCGAACCCTCTTCTATTTTGTCATACCCCTGCTGCTAAGGAGTCCACCAGGGACTTTGCAACCTGTTCTACATCATCTGTCGGATCTTGGGATAGGTTTTGGTGAAAGGAAATCGATGAGGCTGCTCCCCCAACTCCAGTACTTACTCCGGCAGGGAGTCCCAACCCGATTAGTAGAGGCGTAGCTTGGATAGCTCGGTTGGACCGGGTATGTGCAGCCCAGGGAACGGTAAGAGATTGGTTGTCGGGGAGAATACTCGCTTGGGGGGTTAGGGGTGCAAAGGCGCAAATTCCCATCCGGCCAGCAGGCAGGCACAAATCAGCATTAGTTCCACAAACAAAGAATATTCCTGCGGGCCAAGAACCATTTGTCCTAGCCCTTGCAATTGTTTATGGACCTCTAAGTTTCCCCATTCCTTGATGTCCCCTTGGAGTTGAATCAAGGGGGGTGGTCTCCCGTACAGTATCCCGAAGGGGGAGAATCCTACTTTTGCTGAGGGGCGCAGCGTACTTGCGGCAGGCCCAGGGGCGGTATTTCAGCCCAGGGCAGACTAGTTTCTTGACCGAGTTCTGCCGGAGCTCATTTGAGGGCCGGGTTCACACGTTCCACTTTCCCTGGACTCTGGGGCCGGTAGGCCGCGTGTAAGTCCCACTGGATACCCGGCTCCTGGCTACTTGTTGCACTGCCTCGGCCAAGAAAGCCGGACGTCGTCTGAGCCTATGGTTAGGGGCGTTCCGTGTCTGGGAATGATATCCCTTAGCAGGGCCTTGGTTACCCCTCTTGCGTGTTCGGAGCGTGTGGGGGAGGCCTCCGCCCAGCCCAGGAACGTGGAGATGAATACCGGGAGGTATTTGTATCCTCCCCGGGTCTACCTCCAAATCCTTGAAGGGCGCCTGACCACAGCGTTGGGTTCCCTTGGGCCCGGTGGGGCTTTGTTTGGCACTATTTTGAGCACCGAGGAGGCAGTGTTGAGAGGCTGAGGCACGGAGGGACGGGAGCTGAGCGATTACATAGTAACGGCTCCGTAAGGCCTCAGAGGAAGGTTTTCCCAGGTGGGTGAGCTCAGGCTGTCGGAGAACCACCAGGCCGGCTAGCGGCTCCGGTACGGAGACTCTTTGGTCTGGAAGCACCCACCATCCTTCTGTCTGGCCTCCTGTTCCCTGCTGTGCCCGTTTTGTCTCTTGGATCGTGTACCTCGGGGCGGTGGGCAGTTCCAGGGCCAGCGTGACTTTTGGGGGCGTTGTTCGTTCTCCCGCTGCTTGTTGAGCTGCGGCGTCTGCCCGGCCGTTACCTTCTGACACTGAGTCAGTCCTTTCCTCTTTGGTGTCCCTTGCAGCGGGTGACTGCTACTTCCCTGGGTTCTCAGACTGCCCTTAATAGTTGTGGGATTTCTTCCCGGGTTTTGATTTCGCTTCCTCCTGCCGCCGCAAGTCCTCTCTCCTTGTATAGGGCCCCGCGTGCGCGTGGAGCGGCGAAGGCGTGGCGCGAGTCAGTGTCCGTGTCGGCCCTTTTGTCCTTCCCGAGTTCTCGTGCTCTGAGGAGGGCCCACAGCTCCGTTCTTTGGGCCGACCGTCCTTGCGGCAGGGCCTCTGTTTCTACGACCTCACAATCGGAGACTAGCGCGGAGACTAGCCAGACGCTGTGTCTGGCCTTCGTTCGTGAAGCTGCCGCCATCGGTGCGCAGGATGAGGTCAGGATTGTGTAAGGGCCTGTCTGATAGGTCGGCTCGGCCAGAACAGACTTCGTCCAGTGCCTCCGGACAATCATGCCCTGCGGGCAAGAAAGAGGCGGGGTTTAGGGTTTTTCCGGCTTCCGGTCTTACTCGTCGGTTCTCACTTAGCCGTCCCTGGTAACGTGTCACCCGAGCGCACGGTGGCCAGTGTTGCCCTCCGGCAGCCATCAAGGAAATAACAGAATGGGAAACCTAACATTTAGGTTTGGTCGCCACGGGCATTTGTCCGCATCCTTGATTAGAAGTGCAGTGGCTCCTAGTGCCCTCAGGGTGGCCGTCCTGCAGCAACTGAGTCATTATGCTTCGAAAGGTACGCCACCGGTCTTCGCCAAGGCCTAAATCGCTGGGTGAGAACCCCCAGGGCCGCCCCATTCTTCTCATGTACGAACAGGTTGGAATCTCGCGATATATCTGGGAGCCCCAAGGCTGGTGCCTCTGTGAGTTTTGTTTGTACGGTGGCGAAGGCCTTTTCTTTTCCGTCGTGTCTCGTGTGGCGGCCTGGCCAACTCAGCACCCTGGCATCCATATCCGACAGAATCCTGCCGCTCCCGGGAACTCTCGGACCTGCCGGAGGGTAGGGGGAGCCGGGGTGGCACAGGCTGCCTGTTTCCTTTCCACTCCCGGCATCCGTTGGCCTTGGGTGATTTTGAAGTCCAGATATTTAACTTTCCTGTCGGCAGATCCGTGCCTTTTTCTTTGACACCCGGTATCCCGCCTCTGCCAGTAGCCTGAGTGGGGCCCTGGTTCCCTCCCAGCATTGGGTCTGCGTGGGACTGGCCGGCAGGAGATCGTCCACGTTGGAGGAGGACACGTCCTAGGTCCTAGGTCCTGTTCCGGAAACCTGGCTAAGTCAGATGCCAGCGCCCCACTGAATAAGATGGGTGGATTTTTGAAGCCTTACAGCAGTCTAGTCCAAGTGAATTGCCCCTTTGCCCCCGTGGCTGGGTTTTCGCTCAAAGGCGAATAAGGGTTGACGATTAGGCACCGACTGGAGACAAAAGGCATCTTTTAAACTGAGGCCTGTGAACCATCCTGCTCCCAAGGATGTGAGTCCTCGTAGAGCGTATGGGTTAGGCAACGCTGAATGAGGCATGATGACTGCTTCATTAATGGCTCTTGGGTCCTGTACAGGATGGTAATCATTTGTCCCAGGCTTTTTTATGGGCAGCAGAGGAGTATTCTATGGGGACTGGCATCGCTTCAGAAATCCCCATTTGAGTAGCCTGTCCAAGTGTGTCTGGATCCCCAGGCATGCCTCCCGTGGGACCCCATCTTGGTGTATTTTGACAGGTCGGGCCCCAGGCTTTAGGTCAATTAGTATCAGGCAGTGGTTTTTTGGCAGACCAGGGCGGTTCCTTCTGCCCAAACTGAAGGGAGTTCGGCTTCTAGTTTGGGGGCCGCTGTTGGCTCACCGGGAGGGCAAGTATATAATCTGTTCCTCTTCCCGTGGATTCATCAGGGACAAAACCATGGGTTGGGCCTCTTTGTTTAGGTGCCGTTGCGTCTGTCCATCCGAGGTGAAGGCTATTTCTGCTCTCAACTTGGCCAGGAGGTCTCACCTAACAGTGACAGCGGGCAGTCGTGTAGATACAGGAATTCATGAACCTCCTGGTGACCCCCAGCCGGCACTGTTGGGGACCGCGCAATGGCCTTCGGGTTTGCTGCCCAGTGGCTCCTACGATGGTGACTTGTGACCCGAAAGAGGTGCCACCTGTGTGTCACCAGAGTGTTCGGCTCCGGTGTCGACCATGAAGTCTATTGTCTGGCCCTCTACCTTCATTTTGACCATGGGCTCGTGGGGGCCCAGCTGGAGAGAGCCTGGTCGTTCCTAATCAGGGTCCACTCGCGCCGGTCCGATCAGGTCAGCCTCGGGTGGTTCCGGCTGGTAGCTGGGTGGGGAAGTTTTCGTTTTTCCCTTTTGGCGGTTGGGACGTTCATTTTTCCAGGGTCCACATTCCTTGCAGAAGGCACACTGATCCTGGGTCAGTGGCGCCCTTCTCTTTTGTTCTTGCATTTCTCAGGGTGTCCGTGGGGGCCCGTCTGGCGGGGGTGGCGCCCCAAGGCCGCGGCCAGGAGAGCTGCCTGTTGGTCCATTCTTCGGTCCGTCTCCTTTCTGGCAGCTTGGTCCCGATTTACAAAACCCTGTTGGCGATTTCCAATAGTTTGGTGGCGTTCTTTCCAGTGAATCCTTCCCGGTTTTGGGGCTTCTGTCTAATGTCACACTGGGCCTGTCCCACGAAGGCAGCAATGACCATGCTCTGGTTTTGGGGGGCTTCTGGGCCGAATGGAGAGTAAACTCTGTAGGTCTCACATAATCTGTCATAGAAGTCAGCTGGACTCTCTTCTGGCTTTTGTAGGACCTCGGATACTTTTGCCATGCGGGTGGGCTTTCTGGCCCCGCTTTTACCCCTTGGAGGAAGGTGAGTTGGTATCTCTGTAACCGGGCCCTTCCCTCCTCCGTGTCGGGGTCCCGGCGGGGCTCCTCTTCGGGCACAGCCTCCCGTGCCCAAGCCTCAACATCTAGTTGTCCACCTGGTGCCTGGGTCTGGAGCCATTTTCTGGCTTCAATGACAATTCGTGGGCGCTCTTCCGTGTTGAAAAGGGTGAGCAGAGGCTGCTTACCGTCGACCCAGGCAGGACGGGGGGTCTGGACCAGGGACTCTAGGAGTTTCGCCTGCGGTCTCTCAGATCGGGCGGGTGTGGTGTTTGCAGTTGATGAGGTCAGCAGTGGAGAACGGTCGGTAGCAGAAAACCGATCCTCCCTCTTTTGGGGTCTTAACGGGACCTATATTCTCTGTGGACCCTTTGTTTCCTGTAACAGCAACTGCACTGCCGTTGGGGGTCCTGGACCTTGAGCCACAGACCCAAGCACCGGTTCGGGCGACCCTGGGAGGGGTGGGCTAGCCGCTGGTGGAGGCGAAAGCGACGGAGGTGGACTGTTGGGCAGGTGAGGTTCCCCTCTCTTGAGCGGTGGGGCATAGAGGGCATATGGTGGTGGAAATGGAAGGGCTTCTGGATTTTCTGGGAGGATGGGGGGCGTTTTTTCCTGCTGTGAGGTCTTCTTCTCGGCCTGTGCCACCAAGACCCTACATTGTCCCTTACTATTAATGCAGAACCGGACCCAAGGAGGCTGGACTTGGGCTGTTTCCAGCCACTGATCAATGTATGGGAATTGATCCGAGGGGCCAGGGTCTCCAGTAACTACTTTATAAACAGCTCGGACCGTGGGGACATCTAGGGTGCCCTCAGAGGCCAGCCTGCACCGAACGTGGGCCATCCTAATTCACAGACCGTGCAGAATTTCCCAGGGATCAGTCTTATCCCATAGTCTCCCGAGAACGCCTTCTTGATCACGCAATCCAGTATAGTCGGCTTTGAGGAGCCCGCTCCCATGATGGTCTCCGGGGAGGCGGTCTGGACCCTCCCAGGTACAGTGTCACAAGACAGGAGGATACTGTCCCTTCGTCCGCCTGGCTGCTCCCCTCGCTGGGATTTGGGCGCCTCTTAGCTTTGGCAGGTCAGTATCTTGGATCAGGTGTGTCGGGAGGGACAGCGTCCCCTGGGCCCTGATGCTGCCTTCAGCCGGAGGAAATGGAAAGAGGTCTCCAGGGAACCGCGGGTTAGGACTCATGCAATCAGCGCGGGGGAAATGTTTAAAGCGTTGAGAGAAAAAACTACCGGTGTGGGATTCCGTATGCCGAGAAACTATCCTCCGGAGCGAAGAAGGGATTTCTCCGGCAGAAGTAGAAGGAATCCCGTGTCATAGACGGGCCTTGCAAGAAATGTTAAAAAGAAGTAAGGCAGAGAGAAGGCGAACGAGGAGGTGAGGAAACAAATCAAGGTAGACTGAGGGAGGCTGTGTTCCGGTGCCCGATGGGCACCCTCTGGGGCTCTGGAGGCTTGGGTGGGGGTGGGGGCAGGGAGAGGTCCAGTGACCGCGTGGGCCTCAGGGAACGGGGCTGGGGAGGAAGACCAGAGGCTTCCTCCCTAGAGGCTAAGGGCCCAGACTCCAAATCTTGTGGGCCCGGTCCTGTGCTGGGGGCACGGATCTGTTTTGCCGGGATCCACGTCGTGCACATCAATCGGTCACCTTCCTCCTCTGCAGCGTCTTCCTACCCTCGGTCTAGCTGCCCAGGGGCTCAGCCTGCCTCCGAGAGAAGGAAAGACTCCGATGCAGTGGCTGGAATGAAGGCTGGCGGAACAGGCCACTGTGGCATAAGGATTGTTTTGAGCGGAAGTCAGTGGAGAAGCCGCAGATACAAGAGGCTCTCTGCACCGCCCCCCCCCTTCTCCCCCTCCCCCAGCCCCATCCACCCCCATGTGCCTAAAAGCCGGGCAGAAGTTTACAGAGTTGTCCGTCTTCCCCTCCGTGCTGGGAAACACAAAAGGTGTCGACCCTTGTCAGGGAGAAGGCACGGACAGAGTGTGTCCCAAACGTCCGCTGGCTTACCGTGCGCGACCCGGTCACCTCCCCTGCCGCCCCTCCCCCCCCCCCAACTCTTTTCTCGCGTCTTCAGCGGCGGGGCGGGGGGATTGGGATTTGGGCGGAGCTCCTCGTCCTGCGGGTACGCGTGAGGCGCGCACGTTAGTAAACGATTTCTTTTGCGCTGCTGTTGTTACTGAGTTACTGAGACCGGAGGGCTGGAGAGAGAATTACTTCTCCTCCCCGGCAAGGGTGATGGCCCCCACGCCCTGCGCGTCCCGGAGCCGGGAAAGCAGTTTCCGAGAGGCCGGCGCGGGATCTGGTGCCACACGCCGCGCGAGGACAGCCGCGCAGGGGCCGCGGGAACCGGGCGCAGGGGACACCTGTTGCGGCCACCACCGCGCGAGCCAGCAGGAGCCGGGCGCAGGGGACAGCGGCCACCACCGCGCGGGCGGCGGGAGCGGGGCGCAGGGGGGGGGTACCCGGCTCACCCCGGTTGCCAGGCGAAGGGGCGGCGCGCGGGGGGGGGCGGTCAGCCCGGCGTCCGTGTGCCTTCCTCCCCCCGCCAGCGGGCGGCCGAGTCCAGAGCAGCTCCCGGGTGCGCGTCCGCGCTCCCGCTGCCGAGCAAGCCGCTCGGGCCGCCGCGCCACCTGCTTCCCGGAGAAGGCGGCCCGGCAGCGACCGCGGCGGGAGCGGGGGGTGGGAGGTGGGGGGTGGGGGGGGACAGGGGCGGGAGAGGCGAGGGGCAGCCCGGCGAAGGGGCTGCTCCTTCATCTGATAAAACATAAGAGCCGGGGCGCCTCCCGCGGAGCAGAGTGGCGCAGCGGAAGCGTGCTGGGCCCATAACCCAGAGGTCGATGGATCGAAACCATCCTCTGCTAACCGGACCTTTTGGAGGAAGATGGCATTCGGGCTCATAGTAGTCACCCCTGACATAGTGCCTGATTTCTAGAAACGTGTGGTACGTTCATCCTTTCTCCTTCAAATGATAGCATGACTCTCTCATGGCTCGTTTCAGAGCAGAGGCAAATCTTCGAGGAGGGAGAAGGGGAGATGACAGGTGCCGAGCTTCCTTCCGGCAGGCGGTCAGCGCACCTGGAGGGGGCATGTGACCGTTGTCGCGCAGTTTTCTTACGCCTCAAGGAGAAGCATTGCTTACTTTTGCCCAGGCCGCTGGTTACTGCAAACCTGCCTTTTTACTTGGGTGGGGTTTTCTGCTTCTTTCACTCGCGTGTCTCTTCCTGCGCACGATCTTATGACACTCATTTCGAGCGCATCGTAATGGGCTGCAAATTCTTCTCTGAAGCAATGTTATGTGCCGGAACCGGGAAGGTGTCTTTTATAGCCTCTCCTTGTCCATACGTGCGCAAACTAGATTCACGGAAACGTTAGGAGAAACACAAGAAGCAAAGAAGTTAGATGTGAAATGGTAGAAAACACTGGAAGCCACTAGAATAAAACATTCCAAATGGACACCAAGTTCCATGGACAAACGAGGAAGCAAAATAGTCCTTCTGACACATTTGCGGAAGACAAATTTTACAAAGAAAATTACTAATCGATATACTTTTTAATGTGTGCCTGGGCTGTGACGAGGGGACAGAGACTCTTCTGAACAGCGGGACCCCCACAGGGCAAGATAGCCGAAGGGAAAGTTCGAGTAATCATGTTCATGCAGGAGTTTAGTGGTGAAGACGTTCCTGTTGGGCAAGACCAGTCCTCTTCGACGTATTCTGCTTGTTTGGCCCCTAAAAGCATTTTCACCTTAACTGTCCAGAGTGAGGAATACGTACACAAGCAGCATTAGTCACAGATGGCCAGGGAAGCTGGTGATGTAAAAGGGTAGAACTGGGCATAAAGGAATATGGAAGAACGTTTCTCTGAGTGCACTTTCTGGTAAGCCTTTACCTTTCGAAAGCTACATTTGTGAAGGTTCTGCAGTTTCAAAAATTAATATGAAATCAACAAGATGGGAAGGGGAGGGATGAAAACCCAAAACTGAAAGCCAATGAGCTGAATTCTTTTTTTTCTTTTTTAATATTTTTCATGTTTACTTATTTTTGAAAGAGAGAGAGAGAGAAGGGCAAAGAGAGAGGGAGACACAGAATGTGAAGAGGCTCCAGGCTCTGAGCCGGCAGCACAGAGCCCCCACGTGGGGCTCGCACCCACGAACCGGGAGGTCGTGACCTGAGCTGCAGTCGATGCCTAACGACTGAGCCCCCCCGGGCGACCCCGGAAGACTCTTGTTTAAAATAGAATATCTGACACTGTGATGCGGCCTCGGCTGCTGCTGCTGCCTCGGCACCTCGTGCTGGTCTCCAGGCGCCAGCTGTGGAGAAATCCTTTCCCCCCCCACGCTCCTCATTTTCCTTCCCCCCATCCCGCCCCGCCTCAGCTCTGCACCTGCCGCTCACACCTCTGCCCGCCGCTCACCCCTGCGCCCACCGCTCGCACCTGCGCCCCCTCCCCCGCTCACACCTGCGCCCCCCACACCTGTGCTCTCCACGCTCGTCTCCACCCACCGCTCACACCTGCGCCCCGCACACCTGTGCTCTCCACGCTCGTCTCCACCCACCGCTCACACCTGCGCCCCGCACACCTGTGCTCTCCACGCTCGTCTCCACCCACCGCTCACACCTGCGCCCCTCCCCCGCTCACACCTGTGCCCACCTCTCTCACCTGCGCCTGCTGCTCATCCTTCCGCCTGGGCGTCACGGTTCTTCCCGAGGCTTCTTCCGCTGCCTTGATCCGGGCTTCGGCTTCGCTGCTCCCAGTAGGTTTCCTCGGCACCCCAATTGCCCCCATCGGACCCGCACATGGTTTGCTCCTTTAACAGCATCCTCCCTCCCGCCCGCCAGCAAGCTCCCAGCGCGGGACCGTCCTGCCGCCTTGCGCTCCGTGGGGTCCCCGCCGCCGTCCAGCGCAGCGTCCAGGTCAGCTCGTGCCCGGAGCAGGAGCCGCAGCGCACCCTGTCCCCATCCTCACCGGAGCCGGGTGGCTCACCCCCCTTGTGTCCCAAATCTGCTGTGTGTCTTTCCGAATGTCTCTTTAATCCCCCCCCCCCCATCCCATCTGACCCCCAACGTCCTTGCTCCTGAGGGCTGGGCTGTGATTAAAGGCAGACGAGGTCCTGGTTTGCGTGGCCGCGACCGAGGTCACCTGCAGAAAAGGTCCAGCTCGCTGCACTCCCGGCGCTTGGCCTCATCCGCGCTCGTCTTCCCGGACTCAGTGATACACTTTCGGCGGACGCCGTGGGGCCCCCGCCCTCGGCTGCCGCGGCCGCACCTTGAACGAGTCCCTGTCTGTGGAAACGGGCCGAGCGTTTTGGGAGCTCAGCCGCAGGAAGCAAGGCTGCGCGCTGAACTTGCTGGAGGTTCTCCGGCCCTTCCAGCCCCGGGCTCCGCTTCCGATGCCTCCAGCTCAGAGTGAACCTTCCCGGATTCCCCACGTAAATCCTTTGATTCACGCGAATTACACCCACCCTCGTGTGATGCCAGGATGTGGAGCTGCCACCCAGTTTGTAAGTCTCTTGCTGCCACCGGACGAGGTAAGTGCGGTCCTGCTGAAGGGACAGGGCGCGGTCAGACCGTCGATGCAGTTTTTCCAGGCACCTCAGAAAGAGCGCAGACAACGCTCTGGTTTATTTTGCAAGTAGCCAGAGAAGAGTGGGGGGAATCAGAAGAAGGGACAGGGAATAGTGGAGCAGAGAAAAACAGGGTCAGACTGTCCTTGGGGTGCAGATCGTGTCCCCAGAGACGGAGCCCTGGGCCCGATTCGTGCAGACTGTGAGCTGTATCATTCCAGACGCCCTCAGACAAATGCTCCAGACTTTGACGACCGCCGTCGTTATTTTCTGCATCCCTTCAAAGCCTGCCAGGCTCGCCAAGGGGACCCTGTTGTGTTCAAGGGCACCGGTGTCTTTGCTCTGAGGTAGGTAATGAGGCAGAGACCCACAGGACTTGGGACCCAGCTCCCGAGGCCTCTCTCCAGGCTGATGAGCTCATGTCTATGTTCACCAGAAGCGACTTAGCCCTCAGCTCTTTACCAGAAGCTGGAAATTAAAAATGAAACATTATTGGAATCTCCAGCCCTCCTCCCCCCCTTTATCTTCCTATTCCCCTGTACCTGGAAATTTCAATAACCTAAGGGAAGAATGCTCTAAGGGAATTAAAATGTATTAAAAGAAACTCTAAACAGAAAATTTTTAGCATTGTCAGAAGTATACAGAGAGGGAAATAGATACATTTAAAAATGGATACAAGGCAATTAACATACAACAAAGCTAATATTTCCATCCAGGAAGTGAAGGCGATTTTAAAACAAATTGTGATGGTGTAACTAACTTGACCTATGGAAGAAAACAAAGATGGACATTTACTCTCAACCGTGTTAAAAATCAAGTTCCAGATAGACTCGTGACTTAGATACAAAATATAAATTAATAAAATACGTAGTTGCAATTAATAAGAGAACTCAGAAAAAAATTTACTTGGAAACTATTGGATATTTAAGCGACGAAGGTTTAAAACAATACTCTTCAATAAAAGTTTACGAAATCATAATAAAACACCTTAACTCAAATGTACACAAACAGAAGGGGAAATCCACCTGAAAATTAGCAATGAACCAGTCAGAGATGATGTAAAAGGGCTGCTTTGGTCTATGACTTCATTGTTTGAACCAAGAACAGTTTCAAGCAATTTTAATTCTGTATTTTTGTGCTTTCACACGTTTTCCAGCGCTCTTCTAAAATATTTCCTCATAAATTTAAATCACTCCCAAGAATGTAACTTGCAGCATATGTAAACTTAAGAAAGAATCCAATCAATGATTGAATACTGTTCATTGGAAACTAAAAGCTTTAACGATCTACATGCACTAAGATTCTCTAAAAATATACTTGGTGAAAGAAATAAGACAGAGAAAGACAAATACCTTATGATCTCATTTACATGTGAGATCTAAAACAAACCTGAAACTAATATAATGTTATATATTATTTATACCTCAATTAAAAAAATATGGCATGCTTTTAAGAGTTGAAAGTGCTCATGAATTCTCTTTTAAAAATATTTCTGTTCTATATCTGCCACAGAATTTTATCCCAATATATTGCATTTTTACGCTTAAAGGCTGTGATTAATGACTCAATTATCCTAGTCTAAAACAAAATCATATAAAAATTGAGGTATGATTTTTAGTTATTTCAGGTGTGTAAGTCTCTCTACTTTAAATGTTTTTCTTCTTGTTTGAGCAGCCATTAAACATAATAGCATGCAAGAAAACATTAAACATACTTTTTCATAAGTACAGGATATGAAAAATAATATTATACTGGAACTTAATGAAAGTGATGGGACTTCCTTCCCTTCCCTCCCCCTCTTACAGTCACGTGTCTGCGGATGGAATGGAATGGAACGGAGCGGAATAGAAACGGTTTGGAAAAGATAGTAAAACGACCAGTAGTTTATAGAAAGGTAGGGATCAAATTGAAAAAGGAAACCTAAGGTCCCACCGAGATTTGAACTCGGATCGCTGGATTCAGAGTCCAGAGTGCTGACCATTACACCATGGGGCCCACCTAGCCACCTTCCCCCCTAATTTGGTGACATAGTTCTTCTTGCCCAAGTCCCCCGATCTATAAGCACAGGTGACTTTTCCTCCTCCGGGATGGAGTCGTGGACGGTCACCTGTCGCACACCTCCTACCCCAGGGTCTTACTGGAAAACACCGGCTTCCAAACGTCACCAACCCTCTTCCCCTTTTACCTGCGTATTCCCCCCAAGCGGTTCCGGAACGGGGTGCTCCGGGCCCCTAAATAGGAGCACAGGTGAGGTCGTGACCCGGGCCGAGCCGTCACCGAGGTTCAGGTTTTGTGACAGGTGTTTGTATTGTTACCTCACGTGAGGCTCACACGCGCCCTGGGAGGTGGGGACACCTGAGACCGAGGCCTGCGGTCCTTCACTCCGCTTGCTTATCAAGGCTGATTTCCTTCTGCGGGCCCTGCACCTGCGCGGGGGACCGGGGACGGGACTGGAGGAGGGTCCCTGCAGCCCTGGGGCACCTGTGTGTGTGTGTGTGTGGGGGGGTGGGGACCGGTGACGGGGAGGGAGGAGGGTCCCTGCGGCACCTCTTTGGGGGTGGACTGGGGACGGGGAGGGAGGAGGGTCCCTGCGACCCTGGAGCACCCGTGTGTGTGGGGTCCGGTGGCGGGAGGGAGGTCCCTGCGGCTCCGGCACCAGCCCCGCGCCCTCCAGTCCTCTCCCCGACGGAAAGCGGATGTGAGAGGCGTTCGCACGTGACTCGGGGAATGCGTGTCGTGGGGCGCACCCTGGACATAGCGGAGTAGCGTACGGACCTGGCACCTGCTGGAGCGACACGGGGGCCTCCCGCCCGCCGCCGCCCTTTCGTTGGCTGCGTGCGCGCTCTGGGTGCTTTCCCAGGATGCGGAGCCTGTGGGCGCGGGACAGCCCGGCCGGGCTGCCCCCCGGGATTTCAGGATCCGGAGCCCGTGGGCGCTGGGCCGCCGGGCCGGGCCGCCTCCCCAGATTAAAGGATTTTGCGGCGAAGCGCTGCGAGGACGGCGCGCCCCCTGGTGGACACAGACGGCAAAGCGCAACAAAGCGCCGCGAAACCAGGCCGCCCCCAACACCCCAACACCCCAACCCCGGAGGACCGAACCCCGCAACGCGCCGTTCTCCCTGTAAATACGGGGCTTCTTGCGGGGTCCGCTCGCAGAGCGAGTTTTGCAGGGTGGCTCTTTCTGGAAAGCGGGGCTGGGAATCTTCCTGAAGCCTAGAACAGGTGCAGGTCGTATTCGCGCAGAGTGGGTAGGAACTCCTCGGGACGGAGGGTGCAAATCCTCCGCGGGTCCTTCAATCCGCCAAGACCCGGCGCAGATGAGGAAAAGGTCCTGCCAAAGAACACTGCGCCGGGAAAGCCCCGACATTTCTCATCCCTCCACGAAGCCAGCCAGAGGTGAACACACTAGTTCAATCACAGTTTCCGACGCCAAAGGAAAAAAAGAATCCCAACGACCTTGACCTTGGGAGGTTCAGGGAGGGCCCCTGACTTGAGCAGCAGCGGCTCCCCGTTTATCAGCACGTCTGTGCTCCTGCTGGGCGCCTCCTGGGGGTTTCCCTCCGCCCGCAGGTGAGCCGGCTGAGAGCCCGGGTGTGACCTGAGCGGGCGCCCAGCAAGGGCACCGTCCAGGAGCCTGTGTCTCCGTCCTGCGCCCTCGGAGACGAGATCGGCGCACCCTCAGCCCAAGTCCGCTTCCCGTGCCCACTCCGAAGTCTTCAGCGAACGCACGATTAGTGCGCTCCGGAGGCGGGCCTCGGGGGCTGGGCAGGAATGCAGGGAAAGGGGCCTTTGTTCCCGGAAGTGAGTTCTTGCCCAAAACAGGCGAAATACGGTGGTCCGACCCCCTCCTCCTCCCTTTAGCCACTGAGCGGCCTCATTAAGACCACTCGTTGTGGACATTCATCTCCAGGGAGACTTCCGCTCGGGTCTGGGGGCAAATCTCGTTCTTAGCGGGTGTAGACTCGGGATCATGGAAGGAGAAGGAGTGAGAAGGAACCGGGTTCGGGTTCTGGGATGGGTGAGTCAGTCCGGGTGCACGGCCAGGGCCCGTGGGACCCAGACCTGAAAGGTGAGCGGGCGTCAGGGCTGACCCCTCCCCCTCGCTCAGGAGGGAGGGTTCCCTGCACGAGGAATTGAAACCCGACGCGGGCTGAGAAGGGCAACGCGGAGGAGGCACTGACGCCCGGGGCCAGGGAGCCAGCGGCGGCCCCAGGGAGAAGGGCCGCAGGGTGCAAGTTGGGTTTTGGAGAACACGAGGGCAGAGGGGGAGGGCGAAGACACTGAGTGGGTAGAAAACGAGAAGAGAGGGGGGAAGAACGGAAAGAACAGAAATACTTCCACCCCGGCTGGTGACTAGAAGCTGACGCGGGAGCCTGCGAGGGGCAGGAACAGTGACAGGCGCACGAGGCAGGAGATGCGGGCAGGTTAGGGCCGCGATCGTGCTGCGGCGAGAATTCTGCAAGCGACCGGCACGGGCGTCCACGCAGCACGACTCACGTGCAAGAAGGAATCTCGGAGGCGTGCAGCTCGCCCAGGGGAGGGGGTGGGGCGAGGGGGCCTGCAAGGGCTGGGGGCCGCGGGAAGCTCCGAGGGGTCGAGGGGGGCCGCAAGGGCTGGGGGCCGCGGGCAGGGGACCGTTCGCTCTGCGGGCCTGGGCTTGGTGAGAGCGTCCGATGGAGGAGGCCAAGCACGGGGAGGGCGGACCCGCTCAGACCGGGTATTGATCCCTTCTCAGCTCAGATCCCTTTTCCAGCCTCACAGTAACCTGGCCATTCCTCGTAAGACGGAAGTCCTTCTGTGTGCACAACCTCCTCTGTAGGAATCCAGCCAAGGGCACACGTGGGAGACACGAGTCCCGCCCCCCTCCCCTCCGCCCCCAATCTGGATCTGGGAGCAGTTTACAGGATTGGAGACTGCTTCTTGTGCGCGTTCCTCCGCGGGGTCTCGCTGGCGCGGGCGGGCTCTGGCTTCCGGTAATATTATTGGTCGTTAGGGCTTCGTATGGGCTGCCTTACAGGGGGAGAGGGTCGTTTTAAGAGAGATCACGGGAAGAAAAATAGAAAAAAAAAAAAAAATTGGCAAAGAGAAGCCCAGAAGGTCCCACCGAGATTTGAACTCGGATCGCTGGATTCAAAGTCCAGAGTGCTAACCATTACACCATGGGGCCGGCGGGTGCCGTTGCTTAGCAGGTATCCCTTGTGATAAATATTCATCACTGAGGCGCTGCATCCTAATTCCCAGATTTTCATTTTTTTCCTCCTCCTCCTTTCCCCCCCCCCAGTAAAGCTGTACCGCCCCCTGCAGGCGCATTTTGGAAATGTGTGAGTGCTTTGGCTGTCTCCATGGCTGGGGGCACCAATGGCTGTTACAGGTCACGACCGGAGAGGCCGAAGGCCTGACCTACTCAGGACAGTCTTCTACAAAGACTGGTCCTTAGGACTGCGCGGCTTTGGTGGCACCACCTTCTATGCCCTTCATCCGGTTTTCAGGCGCCTTTTCTAACTGAAATTCCTGCTCCCACCTTTGCACCCGTCTGTCCATAGTGAATCGTCTCATGGACATCTGGCAGGACGCTGTCGGACTTCGTTAGGGTTTTGAGGTTAATTCTGACGTGGGAAGTCACAGTTTCTGGTCGGGGGTGTTGGGAGACTCACGGTTGGAATCCTAAGTCACCACAGGAGAAGTCTGACCGCTGTGAGGCCGCCGTACTGTTAAGTAGCCCGGACCCGCGTCAGTGTACTGGCCCACAGTGTCAACACACAGGCGTGGGAATAAAGATGCCGTCAGGTGATTGTCGCCCTCCGCAGCTATGCCGAGAGTCACCCCAAGTCGGTGAACTCCCACCTGAGCTCCAGACATCTTGGAGCACATCCTGACCACAGAATCCACGAATATAACGAAATGTTTCTTATGGTACCAGGTTTGGGGCTGGTTTCCTATGCAGTAACGGTAACCAGAGAAACTTCTAGAAACAGGAATTTTCCCTGTCTACTCCCTCAGTATTGCCCAGTAGGATTGTCCTCAATTTGTCGTCACCATAAGTAATATGTTAATGGACATCAGCGTTCGTGTCTTCTTATGGGCCTATTTAAGAACTTGCGATAGGCCTCCCAACATGATGATTGTTTCCAAAATTGTTGGCCCTGGGGTCTGCAAGAGTGGGATGGAATTTGAAAAGTTAAAAATATGAAGTAGATGATTAAGGCTAAGAAGAACCCCCCCTCCCCCCTCCCAAAGACGCCCTCTAAGGGCCATGTATTGTTATATGAAGCGGAAAAAGACATTTGTGGGTCATCACTCACGCAGTGTCGTTCCAGAGTCTGCCTGGTGCTGGGGGTATGGTGGAGAACGGGGTTCATCTGTTAGAAGTCACCTCTTTAGGGAGAGTGTTACAAGAATACCCTTCGCTGCCCTGGATCCAGATCCTAGCGCATGTGAGGCCATCGGCTCTCATTTTGCGGCGCTAATTTCCAACAGCTGCCTAAAGAATCTTCGGGTTTGTGAGGTTCTATGCAGGAAGCAAGTTGCACTACGAGGAAGAGGCAGACGTGGGAACCTCAAAACTTCTCCCCTCATGGGTCCCTTTGCTGTGCCCACACCAGCCTCTCTGGCTGTTCCAGAAGATGCTAAGCAGGGAGCTGACTTGGGTACTTTGCACAGGTCCCTTCCACCTGGAGTAGCTTCCCCTAGATGGTGTTTCTCTCTCCACTTGATGTCAGTGATGTCCACCGTCCCTGTCCGCCTACCCTCCTTCACATCGTGCACCTGGGTGGCTCCATCAGTGAAGCATTTGACCTTGACTCAGGTCACGATCTCACGGTTTGTGGGGTCGGGCTCTCGGCTGTCAGTGCTGTTAGTGAGGAACCTGCCTCAGGTCCTCTGACTCTCTGCCCCTCCCTTGCTCACTCTCGCTTTCTCTCTCAAAGAGAGACAAACATTGAAAAATTTTTGAAAAAAAAAACTTGTGACTCCCAACTCCCTAGCCACTTCCTTGCTTTATTTCATACAAACTACTCAGCCAGGAGCTGACGTAGAACAGATTTAATTAATTAGTTAATTTATTTGTCTGGCTCGCTCCTCCCCTCCACGTGCCACTTACACAGTAACTTCCGCAGCCTTCTTTTCCCAGTGTTTCTCCAATGCCAGACTAGTGGCTTCCATACAAGAGAACGCTCTTATTTTATGATTAAATTAATTTTCTTTACACTGGCTGATTGGATCACACAGAGGTCAAATTACTGGCTCTCCGATGATTTGTCTGACTTATAATTGGGATTTGCAACAATGCGTATACTTTTCTTATTCCCCTAGTGCACGATGCTTAATGATTTTCCTGTTACACACGTGGCCTGAAGCTCCACGGACTATTCGGACCTTTGTCACATCTCCTGTTGTTATGCCCAGCATTCGTGATCCCCAAAGACCACCAGGGAGCCGAGTCCGATGCAAAAGCAAAGAGCCTTTATTCGAGCTAGCTCGAGCTCAATCCCCTACCCGCACGGACGCAGCGGTGAGATACCCCAGAGAGAGCGGGTTTCAAAAGCACAAAGGTTTTATAGGGATCATGGCCTTAGCCGATTGGCTGGGGAAGGGTTGTGGCCTCAGCCGATTGGCTGCCAAAGTGTGGTCCCAGATCAGCAATTATCAGCATCACCTGGAACTTGTTAAAAATGCAACTGTTGGGCGTGGTGGTCACAGACCCACTGAATCAGACAGACACTCTGGGGGTGGCGCTCAGCAATCTGTGTTTGAACAAGTCTTCCAGGAGATTCTGATGCACCTGAAGTGTAAGAACCACTGTGTCTGAGGCTCTCTAACATGTTTGGCCTCAGTGTATACAGAACGTTTCTCACTGGTCACCTATTAACCATTGGCTGTGAGCCTTGCTGTGCTGTGTAAATACCTAGCACCAAACACCATCCCCAGAGACTCTGATGAGTTGGTTTGGGGAGGGGTAAAATGCTCCCAGGTCATTCTAAGCCTGCACAGGGTTGAGGGCTCCGGCCTCTGGCCCCTCCCTGAGAGAAGCCCTCCCTCTTCTACTCACACTTTCCACGCCTCTCACACTCCCCTTCCTCCCACCTCAGACTTCGGAAGAATGCATCATTCGGTAGCCTGCTTTCTTAGAAAACAAGTTACTCAAGGAGAGGAGGCGTGGTCTGAGGTTTGAGCGGGAACTTCTTTCTGCGGCCACGTCGGGGACACAGTCACTAGTCGGCCGGCCTAGGTCTGCTCTTTCGCCATCTTATCTCTTGTTAACGTGAGCTGCGACAGACTGAAGCGGAAGTTCTTGTAGGAAAATGTGAGGTTAAAGGAAACCGATTTAGAAAAAAACTTGCACGAAAGAAGATGGGGACTGTTTCTATACTAAACACCAAGAAATAAAAACCGAAAAATTCTCTTCCTCCTGGCAATGGCCAATTAGAAAGAAGGACCTCCTGGATGGTAGAAGATAAGGCCCACTTCTCTCGCATGAAATAAAACCCTCTTCAACTTCTTTTCTATTTCTTCACGTAGAATATAAAGTCAAGCCTGCCCAGTGAGGCCCTGTCTGCACCACCGTACTGCGTCCCATATGGAGTTCTGGGCCAGTGTTCAAAGCTGCTACCCAGCAGTTTGTTTGCGGGTGATAAACACAGAGGAGTGTCATTAGATTTGTAAGGGGGTCTCCTAGGACCTCAGAACACGAGACATTGTTGCACAGCCTTCCAGCATTTATCTCCGAAGCGGGCACTTCTCATCCATTGGCTTCTTTGATCATAGGCTACAGAGGCAACAATGTTGCATATGAAATCTTTCCTTTAAGCCGGTCATAAATTCTTCTGAGCTTCTTCTACTGGTTCCAAAATAGTGATACTTTCTTTTTCTCCTTCATGCTCATGGAGCAACGAGATCCTATGAATGCTGGGCTAATTTAATAAGTAATTTGAGAGCCCGCTTCACTCGAATAGCCATCCAGTTATATTGGCGTGTAGAATTTTGCATATTTCGGAATCTTACTTGGTAAGCCCTTCACAATTCGTATTAGTTGCTTTATCCCGAAGGCCTGCCATTTTCAGAAGCCTGCGCAGAGTACAGAATGAAGCCTTTGGTATAACATTCCCTCAGACTAATGGCCCATGGACTGCTGCCTTCTGCCTCCCCTTGTAGACTTTAGTCCCACCAACGATTACTGATTCCTTGAATGTGATAACCCCTTTCCTACTTCTTCTGCCTAGAATGTTGTTTTGTATGATCCCCACCCCTACCGGTAATATCACCTGTCCTGTGCTCCTTGGGTTTTCCATACACATCTCTGCCAAGGCATTTATTATGTGCGTTTTATCTGTATTTGAGCAGGGGGAATTCTTAGATTTATTTATTTTTTCGTTCATTCATTCATTTATGGGCAGTGCACGCCTGATTTAAAATTCGGAGAGCATAAAAGGGTTACAGTTGAAAAGATCCTCCCTGAATCGTTGGCAGTTTATCTAGTATCCTTCTAGAGGCATTTTACAATCATACAAACATACGTATACAAAATTCTCTGCGCACTATCCTGTGCCTTACTTTTTGCACTAGCCAGTAATGGAGACCTTCACATATCGATACCTGGAGAAGCCTAATAGTACCCAGTGGTTACAAATGTGGATTCTGAAGCTAGATTCTTTAAAAAGTATGTTTGCATTACTTATTGGCTGTGCAACCTCAGGCCGTTTACTCAACCTCTCTGAATCCCCACTTTATAATCTGTTATAAAACAGGCATAGTAGTAATTTCACTCATAAGGTTATTATAAAGATTAAAGGTTGGAATTTATGTGAGGAATCTTTTAGGACCTCGTCTGGCACGTGGTAAGCAATACATATTAGCTACTGCTATTATGAAAAAGAGCATTTTTATTTGTTTTTACCATCAGAATAATGCACCGTAACTTATCGCTTTGTTTTTGATCACTCAGATTGCTTCTAGTCTCTTGTACTATAAACCGGGCTGCTGAAAAACTCTGTACATATATGTCATTTTGCACATTTTCACGAACAATACAATCCCAGAGGTGGTTTCTGGGCGTAAAAATAGATGCATTGTTTTGAAAGAGATTGTCAAATTTTCTTCCATGAAAGGATTACCAATTTTCAGGGCCCCCAGTGGTGACTGAGAATTAAGATCATGGAGTCTTACTCAGGAATTTCCATTTCTAACCCAACATACAATGACTGGCTTGTAGTGAGTATTAAAGGCGAAATAAAATGTTAGTTTAACTGGTTGGAAGGATTGGGAAATACAGTGGGGTTTTGGTGGCGGCAAGAAAGCATTTTAAAATCTGCTTTGGCATCTTTTTATCCTAGCAAAGTCACAAGACTACTGGCAAGGAGGTGGACACAGAAGACTTTTATTTGTCACTTTGCGTTGGCCTATTACTACAGAGATTTCTTTCAGAAACTGGAAAGAGGAATAGATAAAAATTACTGAAGTTTCATTACTACCTTAATACAACAGGGTGGCGGGGGACCATAAGTAGCAACTGGCCGGAGTGCCATCGATTTACTGGCTTTCCGGTAGCAAAATGCTTTACTACTGCCATAACGTGTTTTCACGTTGGTTATTCCACGTGACTCTAACACAGACAAAGATACCGGCAAGAAGACAAAGGAACATTGAGTGACTAAGAGCTGCAACCTTCCTTTAGACCTCTCATTGTCATCTGCGAGTTATTCCCATTTTACAGAGGGAAGACGTGGAGATCTGTACCTTATGCAATTTGCTGCAAGACACAGCAAGAACTGGCCCGATGGGGCCAAGAGCCCAGCATGGTGCTAGGAACATAGTTAATGCCCAATAAATCTGAAGAAATGAGGGGTTACTGTAGAAGGATGATAAAAGCAAAGGCCTTCATTTACACTTTCCTTTCTCATCAGGGCAGGGATTATGCCCTAAAAGAGGCAGCCAATCCTACCAAAAGCGAGGACTCAAATTTGGCAGCTTAAATTCCATTCACGTTATTATTATTATTATTATTATTATTATTATTATTATTATTTGGCTGTGTGGCCTTGGGTAAGTGAGTTGTTTTGCTTTACTTGAGAAAGGGAGGTGACCGTGCCCACTTCACAGAGCTGTTCTGAGGAGTTAACATGCACTGAGCACTGTACCTGCCATATTGGACGCCGTGCACCTGCTGGCGGTGTGTCCATCCTGCAGATCAGTACTCAGAGCCGTGCAAGGGGTGGAGCTGGAGCGAGAGCCGGGAGTTTCCGCTCCTATCCAGGGAGCCCAAGAACTTCGCTGCACCTTGTGCCCACATGTGCAGAATGGCGAATAGCACGTGGAGGCCCACATTCACTGACTAATCTCCTTTTCTTGCTTTAAATATCTAAAGCTGAGCCCTTAGGGCTCTTTAGTCCCTGCGAGGGCACCACGAAGACTGCCTTACCTCCGCCCAAGACCACCTCGGAGACTCAACGTAAGCTTTAGCACCCACCTCCCCCTCCTCCACCTTTGGAACGAGGAAGTGGGATGAATTGTGAGGCTTTCCCGCCCGTGTTCCTCTAGTTTCCACTTGGTCCGCAGAGTTCAAGCAAAAGGCTGGCCTCACTCCACTCTCCTTTCCCTTCAGTGCTCCAGGTTGTGACTTTTGTCCTTGGGGTTTCCGCTTATACGGCCATTATCAGGTGTAGACACGGCAAGCGCGGGAACGCACGGGGAAGGGTGTTGCTAAGCGCCACCACAATGCTGCAGTCACGTCCAGGGCACCACCAAGCCCGTCACCCAATCAACATGGCAGCGTCAAACCCACCTCCAGCCTCCTGGACGAGGAGACCCGAAGGGTGCTTAAGGTGTCCCTGGAAAACGTGATCCAGGACGCTGTCACCTACCCAGAACAACACCCGTTTCCCTAATAACGACAGTGCACCAGCTCTTCCTTAGCAAGTTTAAGTGGCTCTGAAAAGAGCCTTTGGGATTGGTTAACAGGACACTTACTTGGCAAGTCTACTTGGAGCTGGTGTACTTGGTGACGGCCTTGGTGCCCTCGGACACGGCGTGCTTGGCCAGCTCCCCGGGCAGCAGCAGGCGCACGGCCGTCTGGATCTCCCGGGACGTGATGGTCGAGCGCTTGTTGTAATGCGCCAGGCGCGACGCTTCGCCCGCGATGCGCTCGAAGATGTCGTTGACGAACGAGTTCATGATGCCCATGGCCTTGGACGAGATGCCCGTGTCGGGGTGCACCTGCTTCAGCACCTTGTACACGTACACCGAGTAGCTCTCCTTGCGGCTGCGCTTGCGCTTCTTGCCGTCCTTCTTCTGCGCCTTGGTCACCGCCTTCTTGGAGCCCTTCTTCGGGGCCGGGGCGGACTTGGCTGGCTCAGGCATGGCCCGGACGATGCAGGACGCGCTCAGAAAAAACGAAACTGTACGGCGGGTAAGACGCCACTTGTCCGGTTTATATAGAAACCCTTATGCAAATAAGGTGTAAGTTACAGTCCTGGGTCTGATTGGTGGCTAGTCAACATGACGTCACTAGTTAGCCCTGCCCAATCACGACGCGACACTCCCAAAACTGCATTCTCGTTGGAGAAAATAAAGCCACAAGCTTAGCCAATGCAAAGCCTTCTTTTTCGCGCCCAATCAGGGCTATAAAAAGTGCTGGTTGTGTGCTCGTCTCGCCAAGTGCCTCTAGAGTGTTCAGGTGGTCATGTCTGGACGCGGGAAGCAGGGCGGCAAGGCTCGCGCCAAGGCCAAGACGCGCTCGTCGCGGGCCGGGCTGCAGTTCCCGGTGGGCCGCGTGCACCGCCTGCTCCGCAAGGGCAACTACGCCGAGCGGGTGGGGGCCGGCGCGCCGGTGTACCTGGCGGCCGTGCTGGAGTACCTGACGGCCGAGATCCTGGAGCTGGCGGGCAACGCGGCCCGCGACAACAAGAAGACGCGCATCATCCCGCGCCACCTGCAGCTGGCCATCCGCAACGACGAGGAGCTCAACAAGCTGCTGGGCCGCGTCACCATCGCGCAGGGCGGCGTCCTGCCCAACATCCAGGCTGTGCTGCTTCCCAAGAAGACCGAGAGCCACCACAAAGCCAAGTGAGAAAGAAGCTTGGAAACCACTGAAAAACAAAAGGCTCTTTTCAGAGCCACTTCTATAGTCCTAAAAAGGTGACACGACTTGTTTTCTTTCGTTCAGGATGATTGAAGTGCAATTTCTAGTTGGGCTTTAGCTTCCTGTTCACACTTAAGAATTGGTATTGTAGTGGCCAAGGAGGGCAGTCTGCCCCCAGGTTACCACATTGGTATATTACTCTGAACTAAATACACTTGGGAAACCTCCACTGTGTAAAGACACTCAGACTCCTGCTGTTTCTCTGAAAGCTGGATCACCAGAGATAGGAATTCTAAAGACTCGGGAGCTGCAGTTTCTACTAGTCTGCTTTTGTTCAACTTGTTCAGTCCAGGATATCAAACATGTTTTCTGTATTTTGCCAAATCCTCAGGTTTTTGTCTAAAAACTAAAAACTTCTGCCTTGGTCATTGATTTGGGGTCGGAAACTTCAGTGGGCCTCTACATGTAATAAAACGCACTTTTTTGTTATTCTAGTTCTTAAACCAGGTTAGGAGTGGGTACAATGAAGGGAGAAGAATTTTTTTCCCTTTCCTACAGTGTTTAGGATACTTTGCTAACAAGTTAACATTTGTGAACTAAATAGACTAATTTCAAAGTCATTTATTTGAATGTACAAGGACATTAAATTGATTCAAGGTGACCAGTATCTGAAAGTTTGTTGTAGGTGACAATTTTACTATCAAGGTAACTGGGCAGGATGCAGGAGTGGTTTCCATATATGGTACACAAAACCACTAGGGTGTCAGGAAGATGGTAATTTTGAATTAAAAAATTGCCTTTAAAGAATAATTTGGTTTTCATGATCTGTTTACTAAAAGCATTCAAATACAGTTTATAGTATTATAATTATTCATGTGTATATTCATGTATATGAGTATATACATATATTACCACATGGCCAAACGTGTAGATGTCCAACATAGCGATACAATCTTGGTCGTAACAAGGATGGCACTGAATGCTAAGAACTGGAGTCCAAGTTTTCATGATGGAGACCCAGTTTGAAAGAATAGAAATGCTTCTGAAAAGCCAAAGGCCCGTTTGAGAATAGTGAGTTCAAAGATCCTGGTCCGTTGTCCATATTTCTACACAGGCAAAGCAAGATCCTTGTATACTAGTCCTTGGAAAAGACTGGAATATTTATGCTACTTACTAGTTTTGCAATCTCAAGAAATGGATGCACAAACACTATTTTTTTCTGTGGCCTCATTTATTAAATTGTAACGTATTTCTACTTTCCGAGAATTTCCGTTTCATATTCAGGTGCTATACATTAAGGACACAACAATAAGACCCTGCCTGTCCAAAAGAAACTCATTCTAATGGGATAAAACCCAAAAGTAAATAATCAAAACACAAGATAGCAAGACAAATAAGCACAGGACTTTGGGAGGACTAAGACGGAAGGATAAGGAAGGAGAGGGAACATCTCATCTGAAGCCTGGAGGAAACTGGGAATTAGAGGAAAGGGTGGGGATCTCAGCAGAGAATGAGCAGCAGCAGATTCATGGCTCGTGGTATTTCAGGCAATGACACAAAGTTCGACACTGGCCACAGGGCAGATTGCAAGAGACAGGAAGAAGCCAGAAGGGATCTGTAGGCCACTTGCTTGGTTTTAAAGACCTTTATATACTGATGACTCCCAAGCCTTACTTTCTATGTACTAATGACTCCCAAACCTTTATGTCCATCCCAGACTTACCTCCTGAGTTAAGACGTACATATTCACGTACATTCTGAAATTCCTGCAGATCTCTAGCAAAGTGAAAATGCACACCCCAGACTGATCAGACCATCCCTCCTCCTTCAGTGAGCCTTAGAAGATGGCATCACATTCGACACGTTAGCATGAGCCAAAATGATCTGGGGTCACTGAGCGTGCATTTTTGCGTGCCATTCCTATAGCAAAACTCAATTCCTCTTATGGGGTGATGAAAGCACACCTTGAAAGCCCAGAAAGAGCTGAGGTAGGTCACGAGATAATCAGTTTAGCACATGGAGTGGTTTCAGAGACTTGGACTATCCATTTTAGACCCACAGATCTAAAAATGACCAGGTCCACACAACTAGAACTACTCACTGCCCCTGAATAAGTCTTCATATAATCAGAACGGAAAGACTAACTTGGAGAATTGTACTTTTTGCATACTTTGCCCCACCAGCAAGAGTATTGATCAGGGTGGACAGGGCCCTTCTTAATAGCTGTTTCCCAGCCCAGGGGTAAGGAAAGCTTCACTTTTACTCAATACCAATCTGTTTTGGATCAGCACGGCCTCGTGTGTGTGTGCGCGCGCATGTGTGTGTGTGTGTGTGTGTCTGTGTGTGTGTAGGGGAGGGTAAATTGGGAGGGTGGGAGGGCACTTTCCTCCAAATATACCTTCCCTTCCAGAGGAAGGCAGATTACGGAGAGGATATTTATAATACATTGTTTTGCTGGTAGAGGCTAGTAGGGCATTTTTAATTGGTAAAATACTGGCGTTATGGGGCGCCTGGGTGGCGCAGTCGGTTAAGCGTCCGACTTCAGCCAGGTCACGATCTCGCGGTCCGTGAGTTCGAGCCCCGCGTCAGGCTCTGGGCTGATGGCTCAGAGCCTGGAGCCTGTTTCCGATTCTGTGTCTCCCTCTTTCTCTGCCCCTCCCCCGTTCATGCTCTGTCTCTCTCTGTCCCAAAAAAATAAATAAACGTTAAAAAAAAAAAAAAAATTAAAAAAAAAAAAAAATACTGGCGTTATCTTGAAACTCTGGATGTGGAAATCACAGGCACTAGTTAACCATGAACCCCACTCACGTGAAGGCAATTAACACAATCAAGATGGGTGATTTTAAGTTAGCAGTTGTGACCTTGGAACCCAGCTTCAAGAGTACAAAGTAACTTAGAAATTTCTTCCCACCTGCCTCAAAGTTGAGAAGGGACAGGGAGAACAAGAAAGGGAGAACATGTGCGGGTAGCTTCCTTGTGTTTACATCAAGTTGCCTACCGAGAAAAAGGGTTTAATGAACCCCAGACCATAGTGGTTAAACAGGACTAAAAGTATAAATCGGAGCGCAAGCAGGCCAATAGCTAAGTGCACTTGTGAGGGTCTTTACTAACTTCCCAAAACACTGTAAAGTGCCCGGAAATGGTCGTTATTCACCGGTGAAACCAACCCATCAATAACTGTCACAGGGAAACAGTCCTTTTCAGCGTACATGTGGTGGCTCTGAAAAGAGCCTTTGGGAAGGAGTGACAGACCTTGTGGCTCAGGCCCGCTCCCCGCGGATGCGGCGCGCCAGCTGGATATCTTTGGGCATGATGGTGACGCGCTTGGCGTGGATGGCGCACAGGTTGGTGTCCTCGAAGAGCCCCACCAGGTAGGCCTCGCACGCCTCCTGCAGCGCCATCACGGCCGAGCTCTGGAAGCGCAGGTCGGTCTTGAAGTCCTGCGCGATCTCGCGCACCAGCCGCTGGAACGGCAGCTTGCGGATCAGCAGCTCGGTGGACTTCTGGTAGCGGCGGATCTCGCGCAGGGCCACCGTGCCGGGCCGGTAGCGGTGCGGCTTTTTGACGCCGCCGGTGGCCGGCGCGCTCTTGCGGGCCGCCTTGGTGGCCAGCTGCTTGCGCGGGGCCTTGCCGCCTGTCGACTTGCGCGCCGTCTGCTTCGTGCGAGCCATGGATTGGACGTTGGATGCCAGTAAGAAAAGAAAGCCGGTTCCGTTTTATTTATAGTGAGAGTCAGAAGCTGATTGGACAAAAGGGGACCAGCCTACACAACCGGTAACCGGATTGGTTAAAGACTCGAAACTTTTATGGAGCGCCGAGTGTGCTGATGGTCTTGTCCACGACCTCAATATGTATTTTTTGTCCGCTTTATATTAGCGATTTCCCGTAGAAATAAATGCAAGCTACATAAGAAACATATTTTCACATTATATCCACATTAGAACAAAATAAAAAAACAAATTATTTTAAGTATTTTGTTTAACCTAGTATTTCCAAAATCATTTCAACATGTAATCAGCAACTGTTAGATATTTTACATTCCTTTCTCCAAACTCTGCGGAATCCAGTGTGCATTTTACACCTACAGCACTTCTTAATTCAGACTAGCCACACGTCCCGTGATCACTAGACACAACTGGCTACCATTCTGGACAGCTCAATTCTATACCATCTCCCCTCAATTTTTTATACTTTTTACATTTTGGGATTTGTTATTTTTCAACAAGGAAATTCTAACTTGCATGCAAACAATCCACAGACTAGAAACTTCATAGGGAAACATTGTTCCACGAACTTCTCTTTTTAAGAGAATACAAACCAATTCCATTGCAGCATACTTTATTTTTCTAACTTGGAAATTCAAAATTACGATACCTGTCTTGTTTTACTAACGGGGGAGGAGAGACTGGCTTTGCAAAGGACATGAAGCATGGTGTGTAATTTAGCAGAATTACTCGTATTCCTGTCTTAAGGATTATCTACTTCCCCACCACCAGTAACCTATGGTGGGTCTACCCATCTGCATGTACATCCAGAAATTCTCACTCGAAAGTGGCAAGTCCATACGATAGGTTCTTTGCATGACATGAAAAGTTAGACGACGGATTTGAAAATTTTAGGACTAGGAAGTCGAACTTTTTACTCAATTGCTTTTACTTAACCTATTAAGTTGTGAGATTGGTGACGCTTCAGAATTCTCAGAAACAAAAGGTACTTCGTGTACAGCTCTTCACAGGCAATTGTAGGTGGCTCTTAAAAGAGCCTTTGGTTTAAGCGGGAGAGGCGTTGTAGCAAATTAGTCCAGGATTCTATTTCCCCTTGGCCTTGTGGTGGCTCTCGGTCTTCTTGGGCAGCAGCACGGCCTGGATGTTGGGCAGGACGCCGCCCTGCGCGATGGTGACGCGGCCCAGCAGCTTGTTGAGCTCCTCGTCGTTGCGGATGGCCAGCTGCAGGTGGCGCGGGATGATGCGCGTCTTCTTGTTGTCGCGGGCCGCGTTGCCCGCCAGCTCCAGGATCTCGGCCGTCAGGTACTCCAGCACGGCCGCCAGGTACACCGGCGCGCCGGCCCCCACCCGCTCGGCGTAGTTGCCCTTGCGGAGCAGGCGGTGCACGCGGCCCACCGGGAACTGCAGCCCGGCCCGCGACGAGCGCGTCTTGGCCTTGGCGCGAGCCTTGCCGCCCTGCTTCCCGCGTCCAGACATGACCACCTGAACACTCTAGAGGCACTTGGCAAGACGAGCACACAACCAGCACTTTTTATAGCCCTGATTGGGCGCGAAAAAGAAGGCTTTGCATTGGCTAAGCTTGTGGCTTTATTTTCTCCAACGAGAATGCAGTTTTGGGAGTGTCGCGTCGTGATTGGGCAGGGCTAACTAGTGACGTCATGTTGACTAGCCACCAATCAGACCCAGGACTGTAACTTACACCTTATTTGCATAAGGGTTTCTATATAAACCGGACAAGTGGCGTCTTACCCGCCGTACAGTTTCGTTTTTTCTGAGCGCGTCCTGCATCGTCCGGGCCATGCCTGAGCCAGCCAAGTCCGCCCCGGCCCCGAAGAAGGGCTCCAAGAAGGCGGTGACCAAGGCGCAGAAGAAGGACGGCAAGAAGCGCAAGCGCAGCCGCAAAGAGAGCTACTCGGTGTACGTGTACAAGGTGCTGAAGCAGGTGCACCCCGACACGGGCATCTCGTCCAAGGCCATGGGCATCATGAACTCGTTCGTCAACGACATCTTCGAGCGCATCGCGGGCGAAGCGTCGCGCCTGGCGCATTACAACAAGCGCTCGACCATCACGTCCCGGGAGATCCAGACGGCCGTGCGCCTGCTGCTGCCCGGGGAGCTGGCCAAGCACGCCGTGTCCGAGGGCACCAAGGCCGTCACCAAGTACACCAGCTCCAAGTAAACTGGCTTTTCCCAGGAAGATCGGATTCTCCAGACCCATGCCCCAAAGGCTCTTTTTAGAGCCATCCACGCTTTCTAAAAAAGAGCTTGTTCGCTGTTAGCTTTGTTTAATGTAGATTGGGCGTTGTATATTCTCTTAGAAGTAAATAATTTGAGAAACTGACATTCTTGTTAGGATTTGCCTCGAGCATTTTAGCATTAAATTTGAAGTTGCTTTTTAGTATGAAATTTTGTGTACTACGAAAAAGCCAAAGAAGTTATCACCTCGGCTCTGTAAATTGGGCTGCAATACTATTCAGAGGTTCCTGTGGTAAACTATGTAGAACATAGTGGTTTCTGGCTTCGACTTAATCTGTGCGTAGACCTACGCTAGTTTTCTCCCGAGTAAGAGGGTAAGACAGGATCATGGGGTGTGGGTCTTCGTTGACAGGGCTGGTGCCATCTATGTGCCCCCAGGCTCCCGTGATTCTACCTCCTGCTCCATCTTTTACTGCTTTATAGTTGGAAGGTAATGTTAATGTCAGGACAGCAGCGCTGATTGAAAACTTGGTGACTTAACGTCACCAGACAGCGTAGTTCAGACTATTCTATTCTCTAGTTCCTCACCTGGTCACCTCTGTCAGTTTACCCCACGAAGGCGTCCATACCGTGCCTCCCCCCGCCCCCTCGTAAAAGTATAAGCATTATTAAAGGGCTTTCAGTAAAGGTGTAACAAATACAGTCTGAAAAATAAATCTGAGCCCTTTCCCATCAGGCTAAATGAAGACTTGGAGAAGTTTCTTTCTTTTCCTTCTCCGCCTTTTCAATTCTCTTTAATATTCCCAGTAACTAACTCAGTCTTTTTATTTGTATCAAGTCCACCGTTCTTCACTCCTCCATGTATGCAGCAAATTGGTCTCCAGTGCCTAGTAGGTGCTAAGACACTTTCCTGCAATGAGAAAGTCCCAGCATCTCCAGAGGAAACAGAAGAAAATGGGGACTGTGCAAATAAGCTGGGAAGTGAGCTAAGTGGAGCCTGCTGGGTGGGTAAGACCCTGTAGCGGGGAGAGAAGCCTGCTCCAGGCAGGTTGGTCTGAGCACCTAGCACACCCTTAGAGACTTTGGAAGCTACTTTAGAGTGGCTGGAGGCTGGGATGCCTGGAGATGAAGGTGGAAAGGCCAGCCGAAGGTGGGGCAGAAAACCTTAGATACTGTGAAGCCCTGCACACCTTGTCAAGAAATATAATGTTTATCTACTGGGAGAATCCAGACCGCAGAAATTGAAAATGTTGCAAGATGTAGGATTCTGAATCATTTTCCCGGTGGCCTAGGTGAGAACAGATTGAAAGGGAGTGAGATCCGGGTCAAAACGTTGGAAATACCAGCCACGGGTGAAGTCGGGACTAAGGAGGCAGCAGTCAGAAGAGGAGGGCGGACGGGGAAAAGGAAGCAGAAAGGTCAGGCCTTGCTGCACACGGACGGACTGACAGAAGGTGGCGGAGCACAGGCTGACGTCCAGCTTTCAGCGGGAGCAACGTCAGTGCTCAAGAAAGGGGGCTCAGAAAGGGGACTTGGGAGGAGGAGAGGCTCGCCACGCTCATTCCGATCGGGTTCCAGACTCGCTGCCCCCAAATACGGCACCTTGGCCCTTGGCATATATTAATATCTTGAGCTTGAAAGAGTTTGAGAAACTAAAAAGCTGGAAGGTCGCTCGGACCCCCCTCCCCCCACCCCCCACCCCGCTCCGCCCTTTGACCCTGAGGCGGGAGAAGAGCCTCCCCAGGGAAAGGTGCCCTCCCTGCACCCAGGGGAAGGGAGGCCTTCTTGTCACCAGAGACAGGGGAATTGGGGGCCAAAAGGCCACTTGAAAAAACCTTATTATTTCTTCAATTGACTACCCCAAGCCCAAAGCCCTGTGTCTTGTCAATTCCTCACAAATTCATCTTTTTTCTAAAAGGTATGGAGGTTCCCCTGCGAGAGTCACTTTGAGATGTCCTGCTCTCGTGAAGGCTCTCGTGTAGCATGGAATAATTCAGTAAGATTTGGACCCTTTTTTTCCCCGTTGGTCTGTCTCATGTTGGTTTAATTCTTAGCCAGAGATCCGAAGAAGATTGAGAATTCTCTATTTCCCTACATTTCATTCAGCAAATATTTATTGCCCCGATACTAGGAGCCAGGCCTCGTTCTAAGCCCAGCAATGTGACAGTGACCTGGTTCAGAACAAGTCTCAAAATGCCCCTTGGACAAGTGGACTATTTGGCACAAGGACTAAAGCCACTCAACAACCTCACAGGCCAAGAAAAACTTTTGCCCCTCCCTTAACTGCCTTAAAGGATTTCGATAAGGGGTTGATAACAGAGGGAGAGCTATTACCAGTCAGAACGTTTAATGTGGAAAGATGTTGCGAGGCCGGGCAAACATCTGATTAACCAAACAGCGGCCTGTGATTGGCCCTCCTCTCCTTTGCAGCCCCAGGTCCCCGTCCCATCCCTCAGCCAGGGAGGGGGACTCAGCCTCGACTGCCTGACTGCCTTGGAGTCTCTTATTTTTTACAGGGCTTCTGTACTTATGAAATCAAATTTGTTTTTTTCCCCCGTTAATCTGTTTTATGTCATTTCAATTAGTGGGCCAGCCAATGAACCATGAAAGGAATAAAGGGAAAATTTCCAGTTCCTACAATGTACAAAATGACGAGATCTTTCTTTTAAAGATGTCAATTTTTCTGCCCCAGTTAATAAGTGCAATGCAGTGATGTGAAAACTTCCAAAAGGGGTTCATTTTTCCTTTAAACCTGAAACAAGATCCAGTATTTTGCAGGGGAGCAGAATATACCACCTCGAACTATGTCGCTTTGGTGTTTTATCAGTGATGGTAAACTCACATGCACAACAGTTATCGCTGGCACAGGTGAATGTGATAAGAATTTTGTGGAAAGTGTAGTAATATTAATCAAATACCACAAAATCTACATCCTTTCTGACAAAGCATTTCAACTCTAGGTTATCCTCAGATTTATGTATAAATCTCCTTTAAAATTGAAAAAAAAAGCACATTATGTTAAGTACTAGAACATTTGTTTAAAATGTATCATAGAAACTGCTTATGATGGAATATTACACAGATATAAAAATAATCACTTTTTTCACCTTCAGTCATGTAACTTTTCCAAAGTTCCAAGTGAAAATAGATTTCCTTTGGCAAAGGAAACTGATTAAAATATAGAACAGAATAGACTTTTTGGTAATAGTTCTGTCAGGGAGGGAGAATATCCTGTCCGTTTCTAGGTCCTTCTAGCTAGGCTAAGAATCAAATTGACATGAAACAGATTAACAGGAGAAAATCAAATATAATAGTGTATGTACAGGGAATCCACACAGACATGACATTTCAAAGACAGTCCAGCAAAATGAGGCATATGTCAGGCTGAACTAAGGAGGGGGCAGGGGTCTGGGACTTCAAAGGGAAGGAATGCACTTCTGAAGAGTTTGGTTAACCAATGTCTGCCGGGCCACTCAGTGGGGCATAGAGAGGACTCTGATCAAACAGGCCTTGCCAGGTCCCTGCCCATCTTCTATACATAGTTCATAATATAGTTATCGACTGTGAAAGCTCGCTTCCTGGAGCAGGTCCTCTATGCAATTTCTTTTTATTTAGTTGTGGAGGAGGTAAAAAGCTTTCCTGAATTTGCTGGATTTTAATAACCTTCACGCCAAACTGGCCCATCTTAGTGGCCTGCCCTTGCCCCCACAGTTCCAAGTATGAGTCACTGTTAAAAGTGACACATCGATCAGTGGGGAAAAGAATTCTTTTAAACATCTGGTTTATTAAGGATTTACTAGAGAATTGGTTAAAGTGTACTATAGAGAATTCTTAAGGAAGAATACCACGTGGATATTAAAAACGTCTTTTTCTCTTTAGAGAGAGGAAATTGACTAAAAATATAATCAGCATAAAGAAGTTCCACAGTCCCTATGCACGGCACTGTGTAAATTTTCTTTGAAAAAAATACGTGCATATGTCTGTTCACCAAAATATCAAAGTAGCCAGTAGTCGTAAGTGCTCTTTGTATCCTGGGGTAAGAGCTTGCTAGTTTATTGCTTGCCTTTTTTTTTTTTTTTTTTTTTTTTTGCATTTTTCATAACGTTCAAAAGCAATTTTTAAAGTTTTAACACGTGGTCACAAAAGGTACTAGGTATAGAACAAAGCAGCACAAGGAAACCGAAGGCTTTTTTTTTTTTTTTTGGTCAGACTTCCCTCCCCCACTGGGTGGCACTTCGCGGCTTCCTTAGGTTCTCAGTTCGGTCCGCCAGCGGATATATAAAAGCCCGCAGCTCTGGGGACGTGATAGGGTTTTGTGAAGTCTTTCTTGTCGGCATGTCTGGTCGCGGCAAGGGCGGGAAGGGCCTGGGCAAGGGAGGCGCCAAGCGCCACCGCAAGGTGCTGCGCGACAACATCCAGGGCATCACCAAGCCCGCCATCCGGCGGCTGGCCCGGCGCGGCGGCGTCAAGCGCATCTCCGGCCTCATCTACGAGGAGACCCGCGGGGTGCTCAAGGTGTTCCTGGAGAACGTGATCCGGGACGCCGTCACCTACACGGAGCACGCCAAGCGCAAGACGGTCACGGCCATGGACGTGGTGTACGCGCTCAAGCGCCAGGGCCGCACCCTCTATGGCTTCGGGGGCTGAACTCCAGGTTCCCGGTTTCTGGGGTTCTGCGCACCCCCGTCCCGCCCTGTCTACAAGCAAAAGGCCCTTTTCAGGGCTCCCCCCACTCTCACAGAGGAGCCGTGACGCTAGTTTGATGCTCGCTGGTCCGCGTCCCGCACGGGTCGCTCCCTCTCCTGTTGGCAAACCTACAACAGCGAGCCTTTCCGCCTGGCTTGGGGTCTTGTTAGCTGAGAATTCGCTCGAGGAAGCAGGTCGTGTGAAGAGGCTTCTGAGGCCTGCGGTGGACACAACTTCCTTTTTGAGGCTTAACTGTGGGCCTGCTGGGGAGACCCCCTCCTGTGATCGGCCCCTTGCCAGAAGTCCTGCAGAGTCCGCTTGGCAGAGTTGAAAAAGTTTTCAGACTTAAAGTTAGGGAGGTTTTTATTCTAAGAAAGGTGGCAATCTATTTTTAAGTTTGTAATTGAGGGCTCCGCCCCCTCTAAATGTCCCCTGTCAATCAGGTCAGTGGTGTCTAAGTCTGGAGGGGCCACTAATGTCCTATTGTTCGTCATCACTTCCCACGAAGAGTAGACAGCTTTTAAAAGTTAACGCTAAATGTGTTTTTGTTATGTTTTAAGGGCAAGGATCCTAATCGGCGCTCGTTCAGCGTTAATTTATGACGTACAAATGGTGGGTGTAACACATGGAAAATGTACTTTTAACTCGTGGGAAAATGTCAGCTTTGGCACCAGCGAGTGGACCCTCGTGAACTTTGGACATAAAGACGAGTCTCTTAAGCATGTAAAACAAAATATTGTGAAAGTTAAGACGTAAATGTCCTGTTGTATAACTTTGCTTACCGAAGTGATGCGGGGTGGTGAAACGTCTAAACAGTCGTTATAGAAGCGTCACTTGGTTGTGAGAGCAGGTTCAGTTCTAAGTCTTTCCTGGGCCTCAGTTTTTTCACCTACACGGTTAGGAGGAGGAAGCGGAGGAGGAGGAAGAGGAGGAAACCTCACTCAAAGGATTATTTTGAGGATTGAGTTGTTAATGACAAGTGCTTGAATCCTGCCTGCCACACAGAGCTGTGTGAAGCACTTATCATTTGCGTTCCGCCACTAATGACCTCCGGGTGTGAGCAACTTTTCTTGAACAACCACATTCCAGTAGAGATCCAGCCACATTAACAGGAGACACTATAGTCTCTTAGGGAGCCGTGCATAATACTCTGGTGTATGTTTTTTTCCAAACAACTGTGCAAATGTTAGAGATACTCTATTTATTTATTTATTTATTTATTTATTTACGGAGTAGAATTTCGTGTTTCATTACTTACATGTGACACCCAGTGCTCATCCCAACAAGTGTCCTCCTTAATGCCCATCATCCATCTCACCCATCCCCCACCCAATGGAGGTATTCTCTTGATTATTCTTACAATGTATACTTGTTCATTTGTACTCATTCTGGGTTTATGCCTTGCTGGCCTCAAAATACACCACCAGACAAGCTGTCCTGTGGCCCAGAAAGACTCAGACCAAATTTAAATGCTGGGGATGCGTGTGTGTGTGTGTGTGTGTGTGTGTGTGTGTGTGTGTTGTGTTTGTTTTTAATACATTTGAGTACATAGCCTGAGACAGGGGGAAAGACGTGTGGTAAGTTAAGGCTTGGGTAAGGGCATGAGGAGATAGATGGACCACAGCAACTGAATCATTTGTTATGTATTTAGTTACCTTTCTCTCTGCCACATACAGCCTTTCTTCTTGAAGACTACAGCCCAAGTTGGGACAAGTGGTTCCTCAAATGGAAGGCGCCCGGGGCCAATGACAGGGAGCTAGTCTATGGAAGACAGACGGTTATTCCTGGTCACAGCTGTTGCTTACTAGTTCACCTGCCTAATGGACATGTGTTTGATTTGCGTATCTTAGGCAAAGGACATGTGGGGCCAGGATGGACATCACCAGAGGGTGACTGAATCAAGGTACTACGTGTTCCAAATATATTTAGTGTATCACGAATATTTAGTGCCTTACGTATCTCATGCATATTTAGTGTCTGGTGTTTCAAGTATAAAAGTGCCTCATGAATATTACATGTCTCTTGGTCCTTTACCCCTTCTTTATATCCTTAATACATACACACTCCACTTTCTAGGTATTTACCTATACTTAAGACAGAAGTTTCATCCATCACATTTGTTTCTCTAGCAGTATGAATATCTGCAAATAGTAGAGAAATATACACTTTGAAATGTTTAGGGAACCAACATCAAGGCTTTTTATCAACTGTGATACTTCATCTTATGATGAAGTATTTTAAATTTTATCTTTTGTCTTACTTGGTCTGTTTTAATGATGGTTTGAAAAGGGGATAAAGGAAAGGCCTACTTGTTTTAAGAAGGATCAATTAGTTCTAAGCCTATACCAACCACATTATAATAACCGCATTCCTTGGATTCCTTGGATTCCTAGCATTTTGCATAAAATCCAACCATTATTCTGTGAAGTTTTGTAGATGGAGCCAATCAATATATAACCTGTTTTCAACAGAGTCGATAGTTTTAAGATTCCTGACAATTTACCAGGAGTTCTTTTAATAGAATATTTTTTAAAAATTTGAGGAATCCATTTGAAAAAGACAACAATTACAAGTATAAGAGGACTTTAGTAAGGGAATTTTAGCCACAACCAAATCAGTTCATTCAGTCCTAACTAATTAACTCTTGCTTTGCTGATCTTGGGTTAAGTACCCTGCTTCTAATACGGCTTGGAAAATCTTAAATCAGTCCCAGGGTAGAGTCTGACAGGTATCTGGTACAATTATTTATTAAAGTTCTTTTGATGCTTCTTCTGTATAACTCAATTTCAGATCTGTATTTTGTAGCATGGGCCTGTAGAGAACCGCATAAGGAAAAATAGTAACCATCCGTTGATGACTAGACAATGTCTGGTTAATTTACTATATTAATCAGTGTTACCATTATGGAATAGGATAGGATCTATTTAGGTATGATACTGTGAATACGGAGATTGATAAACCTCCAGGAGCCTTCTGATATTTCCCGGAAAGTATTTGTTATTTTTTTTGCCATGGCGTTGATATCTAGGAACAAAGTCTGTTGGTAGTTTTGTGTGGTTATTGTATATAAATATAAATATGTTCTATCCAACTTAAGTAAAATTGTTAAACATTTATATTAAAAATATTTTATCTGGTTAACTTAGGAATGTATAGTTTTTTTTTGATTTGCCCTCTTTTTTCCTATTACACGATATATAAGAAAAGAGTTCTCACAATTGTATATTGCTAGTTACAAAGTACATCTTTTCTCATAAAATGAGAAAATATGTGTGGCTTCCTGGCCACGTGGGAAACTACAAGAGGAGTTTAGATACAAGTAATACCTTCAGAGTTTCATTATTCAAAATTTGGGGCCTGGATTTATGAAAAGTAATATCGAGAACTTTTGAATGTTTCTTTAAATCAGGCTATGAACATAAGCCATGGATTTCTGAAGACAAGTACTAGAATATTAACTATAAAAATAAAAAATAATGTACAGAATACTTAAGGATTTTTTTTTAGTTGTTTATTTTTAAGAACTGAGAGACTGTTACCAGACTTATTCAAGAAATCAGTGGAAAGCCGCAAACAGAAGGTGTTGGGGAAATACAATCAAAACCAAATTCTCCCGACAGACAATCTCCTACAGGAATAGCAAAGACAAAAGGAAATCCCATTCAAAACACTGTGGGTTTTGCAATTTAGAGTCATATGTTAGCTGAAGTTAGCGCAAGTATTCCCAGGAAAATGAGAGATCACAATCATTAAGAAAGACCGCACTGCATTTCCGAGATGCATCCAGGGTCCTGAGTTGGGAGAAGGCCAGGTGCATATTTAGTATTTGACCTCACAAAGGTTAACTCTTGGTGAAGCACGGGCAAATGTTTAAAGTTTTTAATTTCAGCTTTAGGGGGAAAAATATCTATCTATCATCTATCTATCTATATCTATATCTAATATCTCGATCACTGTTTACTTTTTTTATATACCTGTGGGAGTTACTACTTCGGCCTGTGTATATGCATTGGCCAAGCTTTCTACCAACATCCAGATTTTCACCTTTGACTTTGGGTTTCTTTCTCTACTTGCTAAGATCTGGTCTGGAGGAATATTAAGACCTACTTTTGGGGCGCCTGGGTGGCGCAGTCGGTTAAGCGTCCGACTTCAGCCAGGTCACGATCTCGCGGTCCGTGAGTTCGAGCCCCGCGTCGGGCTCTGGGCTGATGGCTCGGAGCCTGGAGCCTGTTTCCGATTCTGTGTCTCCCTCTCTCTCTGCCCCTCCCCTGTTCATGCTCTGTCTCTCTCTGTCCCAAAAATAAAATAAACTTTGAAAAAAAAAATTAAAAAAAAAAAAAAAAAAAAAAAAAAAAAAAAGACCTACTTTGAATTTAGGTCTGGGTTCATGTCCTAACCCCTTGATTCCTTTTCCACTCTTCCACTCCCAAGATCCCTGCAGTAGCTCCTCTGGGTTTAGGGTCTGCCTTGTTTTGTCACCCTAACATTTCTGTAATGCAACCTTGTTTCCCTTGTTACTTAGTTGGGATGCCTTCCAATTGCGTCCCACCCTCAGCAGCCCTCCGTGGGGGATCAGCCTGCAAGTCTTCTACCACCTACCGGTCTCCCCACTGGGTGGAAACCAGGATCCGAGCCGGGGGGCCAACCACGTGCTGCATGCATCAGAAAGGGGGCAAGGAAGGACGGCTCGTCACTACTGCTGCTCTCCAGTCCCCTTAGCACGCACTGGTTTCTTGAGCAGAGGACACAGGTCAGCAGAATAAAGGCCACTAAACAGGAACTAAACTTGAAAGCGTCGAGAATACTAAACGCACCAAGTCACGAATTCAGCGCGGAGACGCGGAGTCCGTCTCGTCTGTCTCAACCCTGACACATGTACACCTTGTGGACAGAAAAAATCGTCCCAGTTCTTCAACTGCGGCCATACCGAAGCTCCTAGTGCAGCATTAAAACCCCAAACGCCAGACTTTTAAGTTAAACAGAACACCAAGCATGTTTGCTAAATACACTGATGCCCAAGGAAAATGCACGAAAATGTGGGCAGTTTGCAGTAATACTTTCCTAGTCTGGACACGTAAGGAATAGGAGTGCAAAGGCCAGAATAGGAGTTAACAAAGTCAGAGAACACAAAGCGAAACCCGCGTCACGGCTCCTTCGCTGAGAGGATGGGGGCCCTGAAAAGGGCCTTTTCTGTGCTTGGGGAGGTCGTAGTGGGTCCCGGGCGCTCAGCCCCCGAAGCCGTAGAGGGTGCGGCCCTGGCGCTTGAGCGCGTACACCACGTCCATGGCCGTGACCGTCTTGCGCTTGGCGTGCTCCGTGTAGGTGACGGCGTCCCGGATCACGTTCTCCAGGAACACCTTGAGCACCCCGCGGGTCTCCTCGTAGATGAGGCCGGAGATGCGCTTGACGCCGCCGCGCCGGGCCAGCCGCCGGATGGCGGGCTTGGTGATGCCCTGGATGTTGTCGCGCAGCACCTTGCGGTGGCGCTTGGCGCCCCCCTTGCCTAGGCCCTTCCCGCCTTTGCCCCGGCCTGACATAGCTACCTAACTACGTTCTGTGAGTAAGTCACAGCGATGGCCCCACTGTCCCGACCGGCGTTATTATAAGCAGTCGTCGGACCTGATTGAGAACTGAACGCGCGGGCGGGAACCGAGGCGCCGCGACCGCACGCCGGGCTCCGCCCCTCTCTGGCTGAGAGCCAATGGCGGTGTGGGGGAGGGAACGGAGTGAGGAGTTTCACTTTTAAGCTCTAGATTTTTCTGAAACCGTTGATATTTGTATCTGAAATTATATCTTCCCGTGAGAATGTTCACAGGGGCTCATTTTTTTTTTTTATAAGCAAGTGCTGTCCTTTCTCCTTCAGAAAGGGATGATTGGGAAGGGTACCCTAGGACGCCACCCCAAAATAGGAGTGGGGAGCTCAGACACACCTTCCCCAAACATGCCCCGTGCGTGTGAACGGTACGGTATACGCCGCCCGCACGTAGGCCTGTCTGACATAAGGGCTATTTTTGAGCAGTTTAGAGAAATACCAGACGGAGGAGAATCTCTAAAACCAGAGGAGAACTCACACTTTCTTAAGGGGAATTTCACATTTATGAAGGAGATCTCAGTCGGTGTCTCCCTCTCTGTGCCAGAAAGAGAAGGACGACTAGATCAGCACGGAAACTTGTCCCTGGAGAAAGCCCGGCCTTGATTCTGCAGAACAACCTTGCCTTGTTTACCATCCTTTTCCTGGGAGCCCATAACCGGCGCCCTGTGCACGCCCCTCCCGCATGACATCTTTTGTCTTTAGTGGAAGATGGTATGTAAAGGGGGTGGCTTGGGCCTTTTCAGGTGTTCTCAGTTTTTCAGACTATCTCCCAGGAATACATGACGTGCATGTCATTACTCTTCTGCTTGTTTTCTCTGGTTACTCTGCCTTTGCTATGGCAGGGGGCGTGGGGGGCGGGAGGGGGGACGTACAGAACCTAGCAGGGTAGAGGGTTACTTATTTTTCCTCCCCTACAGTGTTCTTTTGTATTACATCAATGTTTTACATTGCAGTTGCATTAGAGGGCCTAATTTGCCATGACAGGTCTCATGGTTTCTTTTCAAAAATTTCTGATGTAGTCTCACAAGGTTCCTTTCATGGGCAACTTTAGAATCATTGTAGCAGTTTCGGGGGGAAAAATCCCTTTAAGATTTTGATCACAATTGCATTAACTGTAAATTCACTGGAGTACAATTAAAGCCCTACGGGGGCGCCTGGGTGGCTCAGTCGGTTAAGCGCCCGACTTCAGCTCAGGTCACGATCTCGCAGTCTGTGAGTTCGAGCCCCGCGTCAGGCTCTGGGCTGATGGCTCGGAGCCTGGAGCCTGTTTCCGATTCTGTGTCTCCCTCGCTCTCTGTCCCTCCCCCATTCATGCTGTGTCTCTCTCTGTCTCAAAAATAAATAAACGTTAAAAAAAAAAATTAAAAAAAAAAAAAAAAGCCCTACAAAAATGACGTACTTATATCCATAAACTTACCGCTTGCAGTTTCTTTTAAGCCTTTTAATTTTCAACGACTAAAATGAAAATTTGGTTTTCATATAAGACTTAAAATAGAATATTCTTCGCGTACGTTGGATTTTATTTCTTAAAAACAAATACAAGATCATAGTCTGAAATTTTGACACCAATATAATTTTGTAAACTACTGTAACTAACGTCACCCATTGTTCAAGTGTGTGTTTTAGGAACCGGTTAATAGCTGAAAAAAAAAACAAACAAACAACTGCGGTTTGAAATTGTATCTTCTCTACTGATTGGGTTTTGGTCACTTGCTTATGGTTTCTAAATCTTTGTTCATGTACAGAATGGGATTGGGATAGTAACAGTAATCACCTCATAAACAGTGTAAGAATTAATGAAGATAATTTATGTAAAATACTGCATATACATGGCATGCTTCTATTTAATATAACAAGTAATTTTTATTTTTAGTACTAAATTTAAAATATTTTATATTTACTTTATACTTTAAAATATTTTCACCTTAATACACATGAATTTAAAACATTGTACATGATGTACACAATGTTAAATAACTAACATTTATTTTTACTACATATTATGTTATTAACAGAGTCTATGTTTATTTTAATATATTATATTATGTGGGGGAAGGGCGAAATATTTCCTTTCTTCCCTTGCTAATCTAATAATTAAATTGATATGAGACAGATTAACAGGAATGAAACAAACCATATGTATGGGAGTCTCATAAAAATACAGCCCCCACAGGTGCCTGGATAGCTCAGTCTGTTAAGTGTCCGACTTCGGCTCTGGTCATGATTTCACGGTTTGTGGGTTCGAGCCCCGCGTCGGGCTCTGTGCTGACAGCTCAGAGCATGGATCCTGCTTCCATTCAGTGTCTCCCTCTCTCTCTGCCCCTCTACTGCTCACACTCTCTCTCTCTCAAAAATAAACACACACACACACACACACACACACACACACACACACACACAAATAGAGCACCCAGGAAATGAGGCTTATATAACATATTGAACTAAGGAAAAGGGAAAGGGTCTGTCTGGAGGTTTAAAAGGAAAGAAGACCTGGGGCACCTGGGTGGCGCAGTCGGTTAGGCGTCCGACTTCAGCCAGGTCACGATCTCGCGGTCTGTGAGTTCGAGCCCCGCGTCAGGCTCTGGGCTGATGGCTCAGAGCCTGGAGCCTGTTTCCGATTCTGTGTCTCCCTCTCTCTCTGCCCCTCCCCCGTTCATGCTCTGTCTCTCTCTGTCCCAAAAATAAATAAACGTTGAAAAAAAAAAATTTAAAAAAAAAAAAAAAAGGAAAGAAGACCATTCACAGGAAGGAGAGAGAAGGTGTTTGGAAAATAAAGGTTGCCCTGTCATGCAGATACATTTCCCAGGATAAAAATATCTCTCAAAAAATAAAATAAAATAATAAAAGGTATCTCTGGTAGTACCTTTTCCTGGTACAGGCCCCCTTTCCAATGTAAATTTAGGCAGGTAAGGGGGAACATAAGAGGTTTTCCTGAATCTGCTAGGTTTTGATTGCTGTTAGCTCAAAATAATCCTTAGGCCAAAGAGATATATTTTGGGCTGGAGAAATCTGCTGTCCCTCAATAGATTTTTTATGGACATTTATTTTGGTCAAAATGTATTTTTAATAGTTATTACCCTAAACAAAATGAACATGTTACTTTTTTCCTCTGTTTTCATTTCTATATATGTATGTACATCTTCATCAAGTATTTTGTTTTGAAATAACTTTTTTTTTTTTTTAATTTTTTTTTTCAACGTTTATTTATTTTTGGGACAGAGAGAGACAGAGCATGAATGGGGGAGGGGCAGAGAGAGAGGGAGACACAGAATCGGAAACAGGCTCCAGGCTCTGAGCCATCAGCCCAGAGCCTGACGCGGGGCTCGAACTCACAGACCGCGAGATCGTGACCTGGCTGAAGTCGGACGCTTAACCGACTGCGCCACCCAGGCGCCCCTGAAATAACTTCTTTTTTAAAAATTTTTTAATGTTTATTTTTAAGAGAGAGAGAGAGAGAGAGACAGAGACAGAGCATGAGTGGGGGAGGGGTAGAGAGAGAGGGAGACACAGAATCCGAAGCAGGCTCCAGGCTCTGAGCTGTCAGCACAGAGCCCGACGTGGGGCTCAAACCCACGAGCTGTGAGCTCATGACCTGAGCCGAAGTCGGATGCTTAACCGAGTCACCCAGGCGCCCCTGTTTTGAACTAACTTCTAATCAGTGTTTTAACAGCTAAAAATGTAAGTGAAGGATGATCGCAGCAGAGGGTCCATTGCTACTCCCTCTTCACGAAAGCCCTGTCTCTTGAGATACTACCACTGCACCAGGAAAACCAATATTTTCATGTAGACAACTTCAATAGTAAGCATATAGAAAAATCTGGAAGCCGAGAGATTTATAAAAACCACACAAAAGCAACCCTAGGGGAAAGTCACTGAAGCCTCAGAAATTTGTACTGGTTGGGGGATCCCTAATTCTCTGCCCTTGGTGTTTGCACCCCGGCCTGCATCCCTGCCTTCCTCCAAGCCGCTGGGGCCCCTGATCACTTGAGCTGTTTTGTTATTCAACCAGGTAACTCATATTCATCGACAGAAGTAGCATTTATTTAAATGTGAGATTGTTGGTAGATTGGGGGAGGAGGCAGGAGGCCGATCAAATTAAGGTCATCAAGCACAGCCTCTTTCCAGATAAACACCATGAACTGAAAAAGGCAATTTACGTCTTTCCGACTGGTCTTTGCTCCTTGGACCCGTCTCATCTTTACGCTGCCTCCCCTTAGATTGACTCCAGTTCCTCCATGGGATCTCTTTTTTATTTACCTTTCCATCTCTCTTTTTTTTTTTTGTTTTTGTTTTTTGTTTTTATTTTATACCACGTACCTATGTTATAAGGATTTTTATTATTATACAATTGACACAATTTATTGACTATATTTTGTGGGGTTGTCATTGTGTCATTTGTGTTTAGGAAGACACAAATATGAATAAAACCCAGTCTCCACTCTAAGGGACTTTGTAAACTGATGGGTGAGATACACGGGAAATCTAACATGGGAAGAGGTGCTTTCAGAATCTGCAGAGATGGAAATTAATGGAGAGACCAACGCCAGAAAGAAAGCTTAAACACTGCTTTCCTCTGTGTCAATTATACTTCAATTGTTTAATAAAATGTTCTGCCACTAAAATTGAACTTTACCTCCTATGAAAATGATTTTACAGTATAAACTATGAAGTTGTCATCAGTCCTTCTGGATCTGATTGCAATTACAAATATCTGAATTATTTCATCAAGAGTTTTTGAAAGTTTTGTTCTATTTTTTAAAAAGAAGTTTTTATTCATTTATTTTTTTGATTATATAAGTAATAATAGTGATGAAGTTTTTTTAGGGGGGGGGGGTTGTGACATCCAGAGACGATGGCCAAGAAAGAATGTTGAAGACGTCTTGGGTGCAAAAAGGTGATTTTATTAAAGCACAGGGACAGGACCCTGGGCAGGAAGAGCTGTCCTGACAGGTAGAGTAAGTCTCTAAGGTATTTTGGAAGCCAAGTTTCCAGGACCTTGAGGGGGTAGCTGTTGCTAAGGGAACACCATTTATTATCATTTAGTAAAACCTCAGTCATGAGACCCTTTAGATGTATGGGGGTCTCTTATGGGGGGCCATAAGCTTGGAGTAGGATTACCAGCATATATCTTGGGGCAGTTGAGATAAAGGAAGTAGACTGACAAGATCCTTAAAGTTGGGATAATGTAAAGCCAAGGTTCCCTTTTGCCCCCAGCAAAGTGCCATCATGGAGGCAGCTGACCTCCTAGAGGGAGGTCACTCTGCCGGTTTCAAGGACTTGCCAATGGCTGTAGGCAGTAAGGGAATTTAATTTTCCATTTGCCTTAGTTTCCCACAGCACCATGGCCAGCACTTAAACCCCTTTCCTTCGTTCTTGGGCGGTCAGGGGTGTCCGAGGAATATCACACATGTCCCACCTGGGGCGGGGGTGTGTGCCAGCTTGTGCTTTGCCCCTCAGTCGGCCTCATGCTCCCTCATCAATAGTACGCACTTTATCCAATGACCTTGGAGCTATAGGCAACTAACAAAAAACTCAGTTAACATGGAATTATAAGCGATAGTGTATCATGCTTGAATATATTTTACTTAAAACAAAAATGTGTATTTTTTTGCCAATTGTTTGATTATGGGTTCATCGGTTTGATAAATCAAAACCATGCGAATAACATAATTTTAATAACAATTTAACAATGTAGTCGTTCTTGTGAGAAATACAAACAATGCAAGAAAGCAATTACTAGCGATTTGATCTGTTAAGGGCGGCCAAAACTTGTCCTTTCTTTCCTTCTAGGTCCTCTGGCTGGTCTGACAATGAAGTTGACAGAGGACAGATGAACAAGAGGAAAACATTTAATTTGGTACATGCAGGAGTCCCACCAAGACTGGTGAGGCTCTCCCACAGTCAGGCAGTCGAGGCTTGCATGCTACTGAGCTAAGAAGGGGGCAGAGGTCTGGGCTTCAAAGGGAAGACTGTTCACAGGAACACGGGGAAAGGATGTTCAGTAAACAACAGCTTGCCAGGCCTTGTGGAGGCAAGGAGACAGGGAGAAATTTGCTCAGGTCCTGTGAGCTCCCCACAGCTCTTTGCACCTAGCTCCCACTTCGTACTTACCTCTGGTGACAGCTCTCCTCCTGGCCCAGGCCCAGTCACATCCTTGTAGGCAGTAGAGGGGGTGGTAAAAAGTCTACCTGAGTATTTTGGGGCCTAACTGTCTTCAGCTCATAAAACTCCACTCGTCAAAGTGTCTCATGCTGGGAGATTTGTTCTGAACCTTGTCACAAAAGCCACATCAATCATCAAAACAGCGTATTTTATGATTAAACATGGAAAGAACTCCTAGGCCTTCCTTGGAGCTGTGTTAACTCATTCTATTTGACGTTTCCCATGCTAAGAGAAATAGCTGTTCAAAATTTACAAATTTGATTAATGCAGGTGACTTTTTAAGAGGAAACAAAACTGAATAATCAGATTCACTGAAATCAGGATGTGGGTCCTTTGACATCGAATAATCGTAACTTTGAAAGAAACGTTTTTAAAGGTGACATTTCCCTCCTATCTGGGATTGCTGTGTTCACGGATTCTAGGGGGTTTTTTGCCTGTGACTGAAGTTCAGATTTCACGATAGGACATACAAACCTTTGAAGAGACCCAGGAAATAAACTCATTCACATAGACTAGACGCGGCATCGAAACTTAATTTTATTAGATCTTCGTGAGGAAAAACTAAACATTGGCGGAGGTGTACTTCCGTGGAGAGGAATGGAAGACGCCCTCCAGCTTCTGACTTGGTGATAAGGGCGTGCTGGTGGCCGAGAACAGTCAGAATAGGCACTGGGACTCATTGGGTGCCAGTATAGTTTAGGTGAAAATCTGACTTACAACGTCCACCTCTCACGTCTGCTGCAAAGGCACAAGGTCTCCCCGATGTTTTCCCTGCCGTCTTTACTTCACCTGTGTACAATTATGAAATGCATTGTCTGCCTGAACTTATTTCAAACAAGGAGTCCACCGGCCTGCAGGACTAACGCAGGACATATAGGAGGGGGGAGTCTTTTTCAGGAGGATTCCATTGAATTAGAAGAGGGAAGGCTAGGCCAAAGTCACAGGCTGCCAAGTTTGGGTTCCACATGGACATTCGATCCTGCGGGAAGAATCAAGGACACCCAAGTTTTCTTCTTATGGGTTCCTTAGGGCAAAGGTTTGTTTTTGGCAAGGTGACTTCTTTTACTTCAAGGACTCTTGAGCCGATTGACAGACCTATAGATTTTCTAACAGGATTTGCCACTATTCAACACCTGCTATCCCAATGACAGAACGTGAGGCACAGCTCTTTTCCTTGATTAAGTGGATGGCTCTAAAAAGAGCCTTTTGGTTTGGACAGGAGACTTGAGCTCCAGACTAGGCCATATTTCTACTTGCCCTTGGTCTTGTGGTGGCTCTCGGTCTTCTTGGGCAGCAGCACGGCCTGGATGTTGGGCAGGACGCCGCCCTGCGCGATGGTGACGCGGCCCAGCAGCTTGTTGAGCTCCTCGTCGTTGCGGATGGCCAGCTGCAGGTGGCGCGGGATGATGCGCGTCTTCTTGTTGTCGCGGGCCGCGTTGCCCGCCAGCTCCAGGATCTCGGCCGTCAGGTACTCCAGCACGGCCGCCAGGTACACCGGCGCGCCGGCCCCCACCCGCTCGGCGTAGTTGCCCTTGCGGAGCAGGCGGTGCACGCGGCCCACCGGGAACTGCAGCCCGGCCCGCGACGAGCGCGTCTTGGCCTTGGCGCGAGCCTTGCCGCCCTGCTTCCCGCGTCCGGACATGACGGAGAAAATATCACAAACCTGAATAGGCTCAGTACGGGCTGAGCCAGAGATACCCTATTTATAGTCTCTAATGGGCGCAAAAACAAAACTATCCCATTGGCTAAAATTACAGTTTCGCTGCAACCAATGGGATGCTGGTTTTCAAATACACTTGCTTTGATTGAACGAAATTAATACGTGACGTTTGCAGAACTCGCCAATTAGCTACAGGATTTCGTCCAGTGCCTCCTTTGTTTAAGAAGCTGTGGATAAAAAGGACACTTAGAGCCTCGTACTCATTCTTTCTGTTTTCAAGTCCTTTAACAGTGATTCCCAATCATGCCTGAGCCAGCGAAGTCCGCCCCGGCCCCGAAGAAGGGCTCCAAGAAGGCGGTGACCAAGGCGCAGAAGAAGGACGGCAAGAAGCGCAAGCGCAGCCGCAAGGAGAGCTACTCGGTGTACGTGTACAAGGTGCTGAAGCAGGTGCACCCCGACACGGGCATCTCGTCCAAGGCCATGGGCATCATGAACTCGTTCGTCAACGACATCTTCGAGCGCATCGCGGGCGAGGCGTCGCGCCTGGCGCATTACAACAAGCGCTCGACCATCACGTCCCGGGAGATCCAGACGGCCGTGCGCCTGCTGCTGCCCGGGGAGCTGGCCAAGCACGCCGTGTCCGAGGGCACCAAGGCCGTCACCAAGTACACCAGCGCAAAGTGAGCCCGCCGGCTGCAGAGCAATCGGTAAGGCTCGGTCCACACCCCAAAGGCTCTTTTCAGAGCCACTCAGTCCTCTAAAGGGAACTGGCACTTATTTACACTGGGTCTTTGTTTTCTGTAAAGAAACCGTATCTGAGTCCCGTGTTTTCGTCTCGCTAGAAATTACAGTGTACAGCAAGTTGAAATAACTCCAGAGACGTATTTCTATGGGTTTCGGTCAAGAAGGATCACATTCGTGATCAGACAAGCCTACTGAAAGAAAGCACCCTTTGTGTCAAACAAAACCTGGTCAGCTTTGAACACGTCAGCCTGGCAGGAGGTTCCATGACCACAAAGCTCTGTCCTTAGCTCCCAGGCGCACCTTACAGCGAAGCCCTGGGCACGCGCTGAGAAGCGCACACATCCTTTTATTCACTACTGTTTCTTTTGGGGATGGTGCCAGCTCTGCTCCCCCAGGTTTGGATTCGCCACTGGCAAGTTAGAAAGGCAGCAGAAGGAAATGGAAGATCCCCGTTCATCGGTGGCCACGTTGGTCTGGGCAGCCAACCAGGGCGCAGCGCGCGGAGTTTAAATTTTACCGCCGGCTGCCCGGTGGTAGTCTGTCCTCACTGGGGTGATTCTGGGCCTGTGGCTTGGCGTGAGGAACCGCTGCTGGACTCACTCCCTCGTTTCTCTGAGTGAAATTCCTCTTTAGGGGAGGGATTGGGTTCTGTTTCCTGCCTTTCCTGTCGGAGAATCCATCCCATGTTTTCTTTCTCTCTGTGCGCCTTGCATTTCCTGTTTCTATGGGAAGACGTTTGGAAAGAAAATGAGAAAAGTCAGAGAAGGCTGTTCCTTCACCCCCGATTCAGGGAGTACAAATCCTTCTCTCCGCTTTAAGCCTTAGGAATGGCATATTTAAAAATATCTTGGTCTTGGCGGGGGGGGGGGGGGGGGGGTGGAAACACTTCTACATTTGAGTTGGGTTTGCTGAACTTTTTGATAATGCCCTTTGTCCAATGTCAGTACTCCAGTGACTCAGTTCCACCCACAGGTGTCTGGGTGAGAATATTCTCCATTCTTAGTGGCAAAGTAGTAGATGCAGCCACATACTCATGGCCAAAAAGACTAAACAGATATATTGCGGTACATTCACTCGCTAGGAGTCCACATAGCAGGAAAAAGATTAAGATACACAGCAGTGCTTGGTTAAATTTCAGAAACCTAAATCTCAGGAGGTTCGTATATGATAGCACTCTATAGAACTCGAAAATACATTATTATTTAAGCTTCTATAGAAGCACGTGTAAGTGTAGGATTCAAAAAACTTTAAGAGCTCCATGTGCGAGTTTTTAAAAATCAGGAAGCGCACACCTCAGTGACTGAGGTAAATGACTTGTTATCAACATTCCAGATTTAGTGCTAGAAGCTCATCATGGGTGTTTGATAGTTGTTTTACACTTAAGATGTATGTTACACATACTCCCTTTATGTAGCAAATGCTATACTGAAAAATATAATAGGGAAAGAATCTTGCATAAAAATCAAGGTCCCATCATCTCATGTGTCCTAGAGGAAACCTTATAAATGAGAATTAAATACAGTACAGGGTTTCTGTAGATAGAATTAGTTTCTTTGAGGGTGTAGGAGAAAAAGACTGACAGGCTATTAAAAAGGCCCATGAATTCAGAAAACTCAAGATGTGGGCTACAATTCAGCCAGAACCCACCTCCAGCTCCTGTAAACTTTTCTGTCTACTCAGCTTCTCAAAATCTTTGGGACAGGTCTCTGGCCTATACATGTGTGTGTGTGTGCATGTGTGTGTGTTTTGTCTATGTTTTATGTATTCATGTGTATGTATGTGTGTATACCCCTTCCTCAATTCTGTTAGAAAAGAAATATTTTTAAGTCTATGTATCATTTCTCCTTCCATCGCCCTTCAAGACGGTTGATGACAGGGGCGCCTGGGTGGCTCGGTTGGTTAAGCGTCCGACTTTGGCTCAGGTCATGATCTTGTGGTTCATGGGGGTGAGCCCTAATGTTGGGCTTCAGATTCTGTGTCACCCTCTCTGGGCCTCCCCCACTCACGCTCTCTCTCTCTCAAAAATAAGTAAACATGAAAAAAAATGAAAAAAAAAGATAGTTGATGACAGTGAATTTACCATATATTTGGTTATTTTCATCACTACTTTCAGACCACATATGCCTTTGATCCTGTCCATTAATCCATTAGTGCAGGTAATTGGCGGTAAACTCTGGTATTTCTGTTTTACAGCATGAGGGACTCGGCAGATAAAATCCAGGGGAGGAAATGAGAGGATTTAGAGGGATTAAGTTATCTACCACATAGATCCTCGGCCTGGGGAACGTGTGTGTGTAGAGATGGGTGTGGATGGCATAGGTACAGTTACAGGTATGGGAATAGGTAGATATGACTTGCACCTGTCAGCAGGAAAGATGTTTTGAAGAACCCGGGAAGGAGGATTCTGAAATCTGCGCAGAATGGACAGGAGCACGCAGAAGGCATTTGTGGTCCCTCTGTACAGGGTTCACACATCGGGTCCATTGCACTTCAGCATTTAGAAACTTGAAATTCCTGAAAGGAGAGAAAAATAAAGAACCCAATGCTAGATTTTGTGGGTTATTTGCACTTTGGTGATCCAGGCATCTAACCCTTCGTTGTTCAAAGTATCTTGATTAATTTATGGCACTGCTGATCAGTCTTGGGGAAATTGACTTGAGCTCATCCCAATCTGAATGTCACTTCACTGTCTTACACCAGACTGGCTGGTATCTTCCATGATCCACATGATGTGCCCCAAGTAATACTTTTTTTCATCTTGTCTCTAAAGAACAACTTTTAGAGCACAAAGGGACAGATTGGAACATAAAAAACAGATGAGAGAATCTTATCCTAAAGGAGAGGCTTTTCCCCAAGTTACATTACCTGAAAATGGCCTTTGTCCAGCCTAGAGAAATTCATGTTTTCTTCATTGAAAACTTCCTTCCAGGTTGAACAAAACGTACTGACAAAAGCTTAACCCTTTTTTTTTTTTTCTCACTCCTTCCTAGATTTCATGCAGTTTACCAGCCCTCAGGACATTGTATCGGGCACATGACATTAATTTGACCACAACTTCCCTTAGGCACCTGTTAGGTTCCTGGATATGGAAGCATCTCCTCACCCACAACTGTCCAAACCCCTTTAACTGTGTATTGTTTCTGCAGATGGCTCGTTTATCTGCTTCCTAATACCTTTTATTTTAAGGCTTATTTATTTTTTTTACATTTATTTATTTATTTAGAGAGAGAAAGAAAGAGTGTGCAAGCGGGGAAAGGGCAGAGAGAGAGAGAGAGAGAGAGAATCCCAAGCAGGCTCCGCACTGTCATCTCAGAGCCCAACTCGAGGCTGGATCCCACGAACAGCGAGATCATGACCTGAGCGGAAACCAAGTCAGACGTTCAACCGACTGAGCCACCCAGGTGCCCCGGCTGCTTCCTAATTGCTTTCAACTTCTATTGAGCTTCTGTTTCAGAAGCTCGCCTTTCCTGATGTTGTCACCTATTCGGCCTCTTGGGAGGTTTCACGAGAAAAGCAGACATGCGGTATTAAAACACAAAACAAGTTAACAAAACGCACAAGGAAATTATTTTCCAGACTTGAATAGGGTTAAGAACTTTCTCTCAACTCCTACAGCTTAAACGAGTTGACTGAGGGCCTGACAAGTACTAGGAAGGGGGTCGGGTAGACTACGGGACGAGGACCCCACCCCTGCAGGTGTGCAAGAATCCCAGTGACAGAAAGAAGAACCAAATAAGTGCCTCAGCCAAAGGTCTGTGCTTACATCATTTTGAGGGAGAAATTATGAGAAGCTGTAAGGGAACACTGGAATCCCAAGGATATTAATTTGGGGAGAACCTCATATGTATAGATATTTATTTGTTTTTGAGGAAAAGAATGTGAGCAGGGGAGGGGCAGAAAGAGGGGACAGAAGCAGGCTCTGCTGAGAGCAGAGGGCCCCAAACATACGGGGCTTGAACTCACGAACCATGAGATCACGACCTGAGCCAAAGTCAGACACTTAATGGACTGAGCCACCCCTGGAGAGAACCTTTAAATTTCAAGGCACCAGGGCAGAGGCTCCAGGCCAGGGCTGCTGAGGCCAGGGGGAGGAGAGGAGGGAGCTGTGACCCGCGCTTATGCACACGCCGTGAGTTCTGGGCTCGTGTAGCTTAATAAACAGGTTACATTTCCTGGACTTCATTTATGAAAGGCAGCGGTTCTCATGTGTGTCATTCCCCGGGCTCCCCTTTTATATCTATTTTTAGTGGCCCCTTTTTCCAGCCTAAAGTTAAATTCTTAGGTAATAACACTTAAACGCATGCATAATTTCTAAAGGTCATGAAACAGTGTAACTATTATATAAAAATGAAATAAGAGACAGTTATTTTAACAATAAAGGAGATGACTTCAACATGAATGCTTGCGTCCTACACAAAAACACATAGAGAAGTAGTTGAGTATTTGCACCTGTACTGGTGAGCAGTGAAACCAGTAGGATGGATATGTATATATATTAAGACGTTTCTTACAAGGACCCGGCTCCTGTGACTGGGGAGGCTGACAAGGCCCGAGAGCTGCCGGGTGAGTCAGGAACTGGGAGACCCAGGGAGGCCATGCTGTTCCAGCCTGAAGACCCGCAGGTTTGACACCCAGGCAGAGCCCATGTTTCAGTCTGAGTCCAAAGGCAGGAAGAAGCCAATATCCCAGCTCAAAAGCAGCCAGACATGAGTAATTCTTAGTCAAGGGAGGGACAGACAGCCTTTTTGTTCCTTTTCCTGATTTCAACTGATTGAATGTGGCCCACCCACATCAGGGAGAACAATCTGTTTACAAATTAAGTCTACCAATTTATTTTTAATTTTTCTAATGGTTTATTATTCATTTTTGAGAGACAGAGTGCTAGCAGGGGAGGGGCAGAGAGAGAGAGAGAGAGAGAGAGAGAGAGGGAGACACACAATCTGAAGGAGGCTCCGGGCTCCGAGCTGTCAGCACAGAGCTGGATGCTGAGCTCAAACACATGAACCATGAGATCATGACCTGAGCCGAAGTCGGATGCTTAACCGACTGAGTCACCCAGGAGCCCCTTAAGTCTACCAATTTATTTATTTATTTATTTATTTTTTTCAACGTTTATTTATTTTTGGGACACAGAGAGACAGAGCATGAACGGGGGAGGGGCAGAGAGAGAGGGAGACACAGAATCGGAAACAGGCTCCAGGCTCTGAGCCATCAGCCCAGAGCCCGACGCGGGGCTCGAACTCACGGAGCGCGAGATCGTGACCTGGCTGAAGTCGGACGCTTAACCGACTGCGCCACCCAGGCGCCCCTAAGTCTACCAATTTAAATGTCGCTGTCATCCAAAACCCCCTTGACAGAAATACCCAGAATAATGTCTGACCCAGTATCTGGGTAGTGCACGGCCCTGTCAGGTTGACACAACAGTCCTCACAGAACCTGTGTATAGAATCATCCTGGAGCCACCAAGACCTTGTAGGGTTGACTCGGGTGTTCAAACACTGAAAAGAGACTTAACTCTCAGTGAGGCGACTTTTTTTTTTTCTTTTTGTAAACACCAATGATTCTTGGGGGACATGAGCATGTGAAAGGAACAAAACACAATCCGGATTTGTCGGAAACTTCAGTGTCCCCTAAACTACACACAAACACGTGGGCAAAGACCTCGTGCTTCCGGGTTCTGGGCTTGATCCACAACAGGTCCTGCACCTTCAGATTTACCCGGAGACACTTGGAAGTCTCGTGTCCCCTGACTCCGTTCTTCATAGGACACCCAGCAGCCCGTCCGCTCCTGTCAGGGGTGCACCTCCCCCCAGTCACTGGGACAGCCTAAATCCGGTCTGCCTCGTTCCTAGCGTGCTCCCGAAGGGCCACTACTGCTCTGCGGGAATGCAGACCCTGGTGACTTTGATCGCACAGGCTACAGCATGGCAATGTTAAAGGAGAGAGCTGCCGGGAGGCGTCCGAGATGCTGGGGTACCCCCAGAAACAGGCGGCAGTGCTGATAGATCCGTTCGCATCCGTTCGCAGAAGACCTGGAGAGGCGTCAGCCCTGGGTAAGCCAGAAGGTCCACGTGTCTAGCTGAATGGTTCCCAGAAGCTGACCCTGGACGTGGGAGTAAGCACAAGTGTGAGACGAGGTGGACAGCTTTGTCTGTGGGTGCGCCAGCCCGCCGGCTTTGAACGAAGGCAGCAGCACTGACACTGACATTCAGCTTCAGCCGGAAGAGAATAAACAAGCGGGACACTGAAACCCAGGTGGGGGGCCACCTGTGCGGGGCCCACTGTGATACTGGAGCTCCTCTATGTACCCTCGACCCTAAGAACATACAGGAACTCAGCTCTCCTCGAAATGTGGCGCAGAGGCATGGTGACCCCGGAGGGAATGGACTCCCCACAGCCGCCTCCTGGGTTGGCCTTTACAACAGTCACCTCCTTGTAGATGCCTCAGAAGCCTCCCTCCCCTGGCCACCTGATACGTATGCACCCGATAGGTCAGCAAGTCGTCTCTCTGTAGAATCTGTCAGAGACGCTGAGGGACCCCCCCACCCCCCTCTTGCTGGAAGCATAATAGACATCGAGTGAGAACACGCTCTGGGAAAGACGAGGCACGTGGGAGCTGCTGGTGCTGGGACAGCGATCCCCAAACCTCAGACTTGACTTTGTTTTCTCATCCTTCTCACAGACGTGTTGTACAAGCCTAGAAGGAAAGAAATGAAAATAAATGTGTGTGTCTTTGGGGGGCAAAGAGAACTGAAGAGAGAAAGGGGTCCCCCTTTGGAGAAAGGGGATCAATTATTATTGTGTCCTTGGAGAAGCAGGTGATAAAAAAAAAAAAACAAAAAAACAAAAACACCATCAGGGGCGTCTGGGTGGCTCAGTCAGTTAAGCATCTGACTCTTGACTTCAGCTCAGGGCATGGTCTCTCAGTGTGTGAGTTTGAGCCCCGTGTCAGTCTCTGCGCTGACAGTGTGGAGCCTGCTTGGGATTCGCTCCCTCTCTGCCTCTCCCCTGCTTGCATGGTCTCTCTCAAAATAAATAAACTTAAAAAAAAACAAAAGCAAAAACATGGTCACTGTCCTAAAGGACATAGATCATGATGTACAACAACAGAAGGAGCTTTATACGTGAGATATCTGATTCCCGAATCATGATCTGGTATGGTGTGTTCTAAGGGAGGTGGAACAGAATGGGCAAATTCTTCAAAGCAAACCCCAGCATTCAGGGCTCAAGCCACACGGTCCCAAGGATAACTAGTCTGGATTCATTTGTGTAGAAATAAGCATTATTGTGAAAAGCGTTATTAACGAGGAAAGTGACATTTTAGAGAGGTCTACTCCGGCAGAAGTGTGCAGAGGGAGAAGACTGGGGAGGAAGTCCCCCTCCGCCGTGACTGAGGGATGATCGGAAGCAGACCCCGAGTCCCTCACTCTGCCCCCTCCACCATCCTATTCCACGCCCCACCTCCTCTGTCCTGGCCACTGAACAGCTTCCACCTGCTGAATGCTCCCAGCCCCTGGCTCCTGCATCCCCCCAGCAGCCCAGAGATCCCTGGGACTTCGTCAGATCACCTTCAACACTTCTGAGCCCTTACCCTGGTCTCTGAGGGGTCAGGTGCTCCGGCCCAGGGCTGCCTCCGGCCTCCGATCCCCAGTGTCCAGCTGGCCTCCTCTGCCCCAGCCTCCCTGGCCCCTCCAGCCTTCGCACTACCTCTCCCTCTGCCCGGAATGCTCCCGCACGTTCCTTCTCGCCGCCTCCCTCCCAATGACCCCCCTCCGTGGCTAGGACCGGGCAGTCTCACTGGTATCAGGCAAGAAATTACCTCGAGGTCCCGGCGATCTCCCGCGGAGGGCACGGCACAGAAAGACTCAGACTGCATTTCAGCGCTCTCACCACAGTGCCTTATTTAAATCAGTTAGAAACCCAGCAAGCAGCAGAGGGGAAGAGAGAGGTTCAGTGTACGAGTGAGCCGAGCCAGCTACCTGATTCAAGTGTGTGTGACTCTCGTCTATCTGTTCTCTCCGAGCATCAGCCCGCGGGGCAGATGCAGGGCCGGCGCCTGGCCCCACGGAAGCTCGCCCAGGAGTCTGCTCAACAGCCACAGGCTTTATTTTTGTTCCCAGACTCCTGGTGTCCCCAGAGTGGGGCTGACTTCAGGCCTCATGATTACCGACTGACACGAGTCTGGTGTGCGTGAGTTCCAAGTATCTAGCATCTCATATATTTAGTGCAAGAATAGCTCTGGACTCTTTCACCCCTACGATCTCTGCTGAACAACGTATGCCCTGTTTCCTATTTACCCATTCTTATGACATCTTAAAGGTTTTTGCCTCTATGTTACTAATTAAAAGCATACTTGTCTTTTATAATAAAATTACTAATTTTTAAAAGTAAATGTGTGTTACAATCCATGTCATTTGTGGGCGTAATCCCTGGCATATAACGGTAAATATATGCCAGATGGATGAGTCATGCTTTCTTTCCTCTCCAGCTCGTGCTTTTCCTGAATCGTCTGTGCACACATGCGCGCACACACGCACAGGCACTGGAAAGGAATCCCACAGACCTGAGTTCTGGCGTGCTAGAGGGCTTGCCATTTGACCTGTCTCGTTTCCGATTGCTCAACTGTAAATTAGAGGAGGGTTTAACAAGACGATCTTTAAGTTTCCCTCCGGCATGTAGGGCGTCATCAATAATGTGTGTCTCTGCTCCAGGTTTCTTTGTGCTGTGGCTTCACCTTAGTCCATCAAATACATTTCAACAAAATCAAAAGCCTTCTGTCTTTTGACAAGATTGTTAGGAACATTACCGCTAAGATCCAGAAGCAGAGGAAAATTTTCCTATATAACATCCGTGAATTTTGCATAAAGGAATCCGTAAGAGGAGAAATTAAATTTTAGAGCCTTTTCAAGCAGTATAAAGTCAGTAGAATAACAGATTTACAGACAAGCCTGGGAAATTTTGCAGAGCTTTTTTAAAAAAAAAAAAAAAACAACAAACATCTGAGGGGCACCTGGGTGGCTCAGTTGGTTGAGCGTCCAACTCTTAGTTTAGGTTCAGGTCATGATTTCGTGGTTGGGAGATCGAGCCCCGTATCAGGCTCTGTGCTCCCTCTCTCTCTGCCCCTCCCTTGCTTGCACTCTGTCAAAAAAGAAATTACTTTTGATTATTTGAAAACTAGAGTAAACTTCTCATGAAAGTAGTAGCAATGAAGTAACGTTATAGATTACCATCACTATAAAAAATTAGGGGCACCCGGGTGGTACAGTTGCTTAAATGTCTGACTCTTGATTTCAGCTCATGATTTCACGGTTTGTTAGTTTGAGCCCCGAGCTGGACTCTGTGCTGATTGATAGCACAGAGCTTGCTTGGGACTCTCTCTCCCCCTCTCTCTCTGCCCCTCCCCCATTCGTGCTCTCTTTCTCTCTCTCAAAATAAATTGCTGGAAGCCAAGCTAACCCAGCCTGAGTGGCAGGGCCCGGGCTGTGCACGGATTGGTGACTGCAGGGCGGCCCTGCCGACAGTGAAGTTTCTTGTACTCCTGCTTTTAGGTAATTTGGCCTTATTAAAGTACCTGGGGTATTGTCTGTTGGGGAATTGCCCTCGGCAGGCCCCCTGGGAAAAGAACCATTAGGGAAGAAAATAAGGTTCCGCAAGAAATTGCGGGGCCTTACGTTTAGCCCTCGCCATTCCCTATGGAGACTCCTCTTCGTACCGGAAGGATAGCCTCATACGTTTGCCGGCAAAGAGGGCCTGTAAAGGAGAGACATATGGATTTGAAAGCCCCACTCCGGCAACTAAGGAGTGTATCTCTGGGCACAGGTGACTTCAACCCCTAGGCCCACCTGGCCCCCCCGGAGGCATTCCAGATGATGACTGAACCTAGTCGGTTCATTGGTTCCTAGGTGCATTGTCTCTCTGAGAATGTATGAGGCATGGGTTTCTAAGGCTTTTTCGGCCCCTTTCTGGCACCTCGGACCGAGGCAGACACATTGTTCTTCTGGCCTCATGTGGTTAGGAGGTCATGTCCCTGTAACTGTTCCACTTGAGGTGTTGAGAAATGGAGGGCCTTTCACGAGAACAGCAAAGCGAATGCTTTGTAGATTATAGATAAACGCAGATGCATAACGGAATAATGTAAGAAATTAATCTATACTCAAAGGGTATGCGGGAAAGTTAGGGGAAAATCACCATGTTATTTCTTAAAGGCCCTTTACACATAGGAACATTTTCAAAATTAGGTAATGTTAGATAGATGACGTATGCTACCAGGAAATCACTAGCAAACATAATGCCACGTTTACTACAAAAAATGGGCCAGTTCAACACACTGCTGTTGTCTGTGTCCATTTTTATTTTAGTTTTTTATTTTTATTTCTATTTTAGTTTTATTTTCACTTTTTCGCCGACGCCGTTCATCCTTCGGGAACCCCTGGACCTGCCGGAGCTGGACTCCGGGAAAAAAAAGAAATAAAAACTTAAAAAAATAAAAGGCAAAGATAACACCACCTCACAGCAATTAGGTCAAAATCTGGAACGCTGAGAACACCAAATGCTGACAAGGACGTGGAGCAAGGTGAACCGTCGGTCGCTGCTGGCGGGAGTGCAAAATGGAAAAGGGTCTTCCATCCCGGAAGAGAGTTTGGTCAAGTCTTACAAAACCATACATACGCTTTCCACATAATCCTGCAATCGCCTTCTTTGGTATTTACCCAAAGGAGTTGAAAACGTGTCACACAAAACCTGCACTCAGGCGCATGTAGCAGCTTTCTTCAGAACTGGCAAAACTTGGAAGCAACCGAGACGTCCTTTGGTAAGTGACTGGACGAGCAAACTGGTGCAGCCAGACAACGCTATCACTCGGCGCTAAAAGGAAATGAGCTGACGAGCCGGGAAAAGACGTGCAGGGACCTAAAATGCATATTAGGGAGTGAAAGAAGCCAATTACAGCGTTACGGAAAAGGTAAAATTATAAAGACAGTAAAATGATCACTGGTTTCCAGGGGCTGAGGGCAGGGAAAGGATGAGTAGATTTTGAGGGCACTGAAAACTCTGTGTGCCATAATGATGGGTACATACCATTATCCACTGAGAGTGAAACTGATGTAAACTGTGGACTTTGAGGGGCGCCTGGCTGACTCAGGCGGTTGAGGGTCCGACTTCGGCTCAGGTCACGATCTTGGGATTCGTGGGTTGCAGCCCCGCGTTGGGCTCTGTGCCGACAGCTCAGAGCCCGGAGCCCGCTTCGGATTCTGTGTCGCCCTCTCTCTCTGCCCCTCCCCCGCTCATGCTCCGTCTCTCTTTGTCTCTCAAACATAAATGTGAAAAGAAAAACCTTTTTTTTAAATAATAAAAAAGTAAAAACAAAAAGTCAAAGATAAAGTAACATAGAAGTTGTGGACGTACTTCTTGTATATTTATAAGCTTGTCACTCAAGGACAGAAAAAAAAAATACTATTCTGCCGACTGATCACTTGAGGCAAAATTTCCCATCTGTTCAAATTGCCTATGAAAATATAGAGACAATTTAATATGATTAATTTGGAATATGCCAAGAAATAAATGACTGACCAGCCATGAGAAGTCTCTCAAAGGCGATGGCCTTGAGATGGGTGAAAAGAGAAGCTAGTCTGAATCTTTGCCTGAGACCTCACATTCAAAGTTGAATAGCTTCAGACATCTTTTTGGAAACCATATTATAATACCTTTGCTAGATGACTTACAATTTCAGATTTCTGAATTTTTATACTAGTGGTGACTTTAAAAGAAAAATTTTAATGCACTGGAACAAAACATAAGAGACAAAATAATTCCCAGAGATTTCCTGAGATGCTTAGAATGAAGAAAAATATCCACCAGTAAGTGTTTTTTGAGTGTTTTAATTTTTTTAAATGATTTTTGGGGTGCCTGGGTGGCTCAGTTGGTCAAGTATCTGACTCTTGATTTGGGCTCAGATCATGCATGATCTCACAGTTTGTGAGATGGGGCCCTGTGTAGGGCTCTGTGCTCAGCGTGGAACCTGCTTGAGATTCTCTTTCTCTCTCTGCCCCTCCCCAACTCATGCGTGCATGCTCTCTCAGAATAAACATTAAAAAAAAAAATAAAACGACTTTATATCACATCTGCTTTAATTGTGAAAATAATACAGAACAAACAATTGAGAACATAGGCATGGACTTTTCATGCAAATATTCGGGTGTTGCACAAAAATGTTCAATAATGGTAACTTTTGAAAGTTCCTGCACTTATGTATGAGAAAAACAAATATGAAGTACACCCCAATTAATATTAGAAATATGTGCATATGATGTGAATATGGAGTTGTACCTAAAACATGTTCTAATCCAAACATACTAGTGTTTTTTACTAGTTGGTTCTTGTGAATGTATTTTGAGAACATGGAACTATAAAAAATTCTTGCACTCAAATTTGAGGGGTAGCATTGTATAAATGTAACACTGGATTTTTAAAATTAATTCTTGGGGCACCTGGGTGGCTCAGTTGGTTAAGAGTCCGACTTGGCTCAGGTCACCATCCCATTGTTCCTGAGTTCAAGACCTGCGTCGGGCTCTGTGCTGACAGCTCAGAGCCTGGAGCCTGCTTTGGATTCTGAGTCTCCCTCTCTCTCTGCGCCTCCCCTGCTCACACTCTGTCTCTCTCTTCATCTCAAAAATAAGTAAACATTAAACAAAATTAAAAAACAATTCTTGATATTAATGTGATTGTTCTGTAGCTTTTTAATTTAATTCCACCACCAACATGTTAAACTCACATCTTGAAAATAAAGTAATAGAACGTTAAAGTATCCTGCAAGTGTTAATACATTTGTATTTGGCCAAATACAATTATTTATATTTGTCTCCAAGCAACTGAAACTTAATACTGCGTGCAACTAAAATAATTATACCATGAGTGTGTGTACATGTATATGTATATATGTATTTGTTCATGTATGTCACATACATAAATGTATTATTTATACACACGCTAAAATAAATTCTATTTTAATTTCTCCAATGCTTTTACTCCAAGGGGATTCCAAAAAATTCAAAAGCATTGGCTATCTGGTTTTTGATTATTTCATGCTCCCAGCACAGAACAGCAGTGAGATGGAAAATACATATAGATGCAATCCTGACATCTTAGCTATATACTCTGTAAGCCCAAATACACTATACACATACATATACACGTACACACCCTAAAACAAAATTATACATAACACATTTTTATATTTTTTCATTTATATTGTATCTAATGGAATTAATGGAATAATCAGAAACTGGACAATTGCTGACCCCTTATTTTTTTAGTACTCTCTTGGGGTAAGAATGTTAGAAAAATTAAAACTTCGTATTCTTTTCAAAGAAGTGGCATGCAGCTGATAATGACTGGGAGAACCATTTGGGGCTACATGTGCAGAGAGAGCACACGGACAGCATCCTCATATTTATTCTGTGGACTATATTAATTCTTTCAGAAGTTCAAGGTGGAATATTAAAATTACTAATTTATTATGAGTATTCTTTACAGAACTTTGTCTATGTTTATTTATTTTTGAGAGCCAGAGAGACAGAGCACGGGCAGGGGAGGGGCAGAGAGAGAGGGAGACACGGAATCTGAAGCAGGCTCCAGGTTCTGAGCTGTCAGCACGGTGCTCGAACTCAGACCGTGAGATCATGACCTGAGTGAAAGTCCGATGCTCAACCATCTGAGCACCCAGGCGCCCCATGAGTATTTTAACACATACCTGGATAGGAGTCCATTGTGTCTTTTCTAAAATCTGTAATTATATTGTTTTTTGAAACTCTTTATTTAGATCGAGACCCCAAATCTGGTAAATTAACCTTGATAAGGTGATGTCTTATATTGGCAGAGAAGAATAAAGCAATTAGCTCAGGAAGAAAAGTGAGTTAGAGTTAAAAAAATTATTCTGGACCAAGATAAAGGACTGTCAGAGAAGAGTGTAATATGCACTTGGCCTTTGAAAACAGCATCTGCCACTGAAGTGTTCTTGAGGCTCTGGAGTCAGGCAGGTGCGCCAGTGGTCGCAGAGAACTAACCACCCAGCGTAAGCCCTAGAGTGGAGATTTTGGTCTCTCTTTATTCACCAGAAGCCCTGGAAGAGGTAGTGATTACAAGTTTTGAGTTAATGCGTCCAAGACATTAGTGACTGAAAGTAAGGCCGATCTTAGATGTCCGGACTAACAGTAACAGTAAAAAGAGAGGGGAGGCAAGAAAGTATGAAAGAATCATGTTTAAACCGTGCTAATTGGAGAATTAAAATTAAACAAACTGGCACCTGGCTCACTCAGTTGGTACAGCATGTGACTCAATCTCAGGGTCAGGAGTTCAAGCCCCGCATTGGGCGTGGAGCCTAGTTAAGAAAAAAATGAAAACGCTGTAGATCAAGGCTAAAAAAAGAGCTCCCTGCCTTTTTATTCACTGAAATTTCATTTCAGGAGAGCGGATTTCATTTTAATGACAGCCATCATTGGGCATGCAGACCGATTCACAAGGCCTTCTCAAATTATTCTGTGCATCAGCTCCTGCCAAGGGTATCCCCAATGCTACCGCCAACAGGATGGTTATGAAATAAACAAATGAAATGTCTTCTTGTCCTAAAGGCAGTGATTCTCAAAATATGATCTGGGGACACATGGGGGTCTCTGAGACCCTTCTGGTGGGTGTGTGAGACTAAATTTATTTGTTAATTAAATTAAAATAAATTTAATTTTAATCCAGTCTTTAATTTAATTAAAATAAAATTTAATTAAAATTAAAATTAATTTTAAGTAAAAAATAAATTTACTTAACTTTTCCACTCTAATTTTCATTTGACAATCATATTACAATAGATTGGCTGCAGAAACAAATACTGTACATGAATCTAGCTGTCTTCTATTAAGCCAGAAATTAAAGATATTTCCAAAATGTAAACACAATTCCACTCTTCTTCCTGAATTTTGTTATTCTGGAAAACTATAACTATTTCTCATAAAATATGTATGTTGCCGTAAAATGGGAGTTGCCTACGTGAAAATCACAACGAACAGACACGGGCTCCAGAAAAGAGGGCATTACAATGTGAGATAAAGGAGGCAGGCTCAGTATGCACCTTTCTGGAGGTGTACCTTGGAAGGTATACCCAGGAAAACATGCAAAAAGTGACCCCTAGAAAAATTCAAGTCTGAAAGTAGTGCCTGGATTAGCAATCCTCATCCTTAAGGGGGGAACGGAGGTGATTAATTTAGGTTCTCATTTTCCTCTCTGTCCCCATCTTTATCCCAACACCATTTAGGTTACTTGGTGAAAACGTAGGCCTACAATGAGAGGTAGCAGAAAGGTCCGTACTCAGCATTGACCGTAAGGAATGTTAAAGGGACTGTCACTTGGTAAGTTTCCTTTAAACCAATTTATGTGATTCAGAGCCTTCCAATGGGAAGGGGGAGGGGGGACAGGGGAGATACTGATAAACGGTGGTATTCCGTAAGGGGAGAGAAATAGATGTTCAGCCAGTTAAGATTTTCACTAGAAGCTGAAAGATATTCTTTCTTCTCGTCATAATTTAAAATTTTCTCACTAGTTAACCGAACGAGTGATTCTTGGTGTGAGAATTTAGATGTTAAGTGAAATACTCACAATGAAATCATTTTGGGGTGTCTGATGTTTGTGAGAATAATAAAAAAAACAACAACTTTAGATCTTATTGGAAACACAAGGCCAAAATGTAGCTTTTGCACAAATTAAGAAGCACGGACCAAAGCCTTCAGATTAAAAATTGCATTTGCCTACCTCTAAATCGGGATAAAATGGGCACTAGTGGTTTTGGAAAGCGTAGATGGCTGTGAAAGAAAGCCCGTGGGGGCGTCTGACCCCTACCTTGGAGGCACCTTGTACACGTACACGGGGCGGGGGCCGGGGGCGCGATCTCCCGGCGGCTGCGCTTGCGCCTCTTGCCGTCCTTCGGCGCCTCGGTCACCGCCTCCTTGGAGCCCTCCTTCGGGGCGGGAGCGGACTTGGCTGGCTCAGGCAGGGCCGGGAGTAGTTGCTGAAGGGCTTGAGAATAAGAGAGAAAATGAGAAGGGGGCTCTACGTGCCTCTGTTCACAGCTTGTTAGCCTTGACTGGTCTTGTTACGGAGCACAGGAAGCACCCCCGCCCCCCAAGCCGAAAGACTGGAGAAAAACTGAGGGTCTCTAGGTTCTCTTTATGCACAGCTTCTCACGCGAAGAAAATTAAACAAACCGGGTGTCTAATTGGTGGTAAATTCTAGAGGGCATCATGTGGTTGTATCCAATCAAAATAAGTGTATTTGAAAAGCCAGGATTCCATTGGCTAAAATAAGACTGGAATTTTAGCCAATGGGACAGCTTTATTTTGGCGCCGCGTGAGGACTATAAGTAGTGAAGCTGTGTCCCATCCTACACACCCACATTCTAGTCCCTGGTGAGTTGCTTCTTGTCGTTATGTCTGGACGCGGGAAGCAGGGCGGCAAAGCTCGCGCCAAGGCCAAGACGCGCTCGTCGCGGGCCGGGCTGCAGTTCCCGGTGGGCCGCGTGCACCGCCTGCTCCGCAAGGGCAACTACGCCGAGCGGGTGGGGGCCGGCGCGCCGGTGTACCTGGCGGCCGTGCTGGAGTACCTGACGGCCGAGATCCTGGAGCTGGCGGGCAACGCGGCCCGCGACAACAAGAAGACGCGCATCATCCCGCGCCACCTGCAGCTGGCCATCCGCAACGACGAGGAGCTCAACAAGCTGCTGGGCCGCGTGACCATCGCGCAGGGCGGCGTCCTGCCCAACATCCAGGCCGTGTTGCTGCCCAAGAAGACCGAGAGCCACCACAAGGCCAAGGGCAAATAAGGTCTCTCTAGCAACTTGCAAACAAACCAAAGGCTCTTTTCAGAGCCACTCACTATTTCCGGTAAAGAGCTGGGACAGTAGTTAAGGGGTCTACGCCACTGAACTTTTATTAAAGCCCAGCCCATCTGCGCTCAATACGTGTACCAATCAAGATCCTCCTGCCTGCAAGGATAACCAGGAAAAGAACCAATTAGGGATGTTGCGCGGGCTTTTTAAAAAGGCAAACTACTTTCCTTTTGTAACCCACTTAGACGCTGCAGATAATGGATAGCCCGTAGGGGCTGTATCTGCATTAAGTAATCCACACAAGGGGCTGAATGAAATTCAGTCCCCCACTCATTCTTTGCAAGTGAAATCGAGAGAGAAACTGAAAAGGGGAAAGGGTAACAGATGCAGGGTTTTAACTTAACCCGCAGTGTTGGCTGACGCAATTGTTCAAGAAGAAGGGCTCGACCTGAGCGTACAGCTGTTTTCAGAAATCTCTGGGTGGCTCTGAAAAGAGCCTTTGGGGTTTTGCTGCCTTCTCAAAGGCCAACTTCCTACTTCTTTTTCGGGGCCGCTTTCTTCGCCTTGGCAGCCTTGGGCTTCGCTGCCTTGGGCTTGGCGGCTTTGGGCTTGGCCGCCTTCGGCTTCACAGCCTTGGGCTTGGCTGGGCTCTTCGCCGCCTTCTTGGGCTTGGCGGCGGCCTTGGCCTTCTTGGGGCTCTTGGCCACCTTCTTGACCCCGGCAGCCGCGGGCTTCTTCGCCTTCTTCGGAGTTTTCTTCACCGCCTTCTTGGCTCCCGCAGCCTTCTTTGGCTTCTTGGGGGTGGCCCCGGAGGGCTTCTTGGCCTTCGCCGCGCCCGCCTTCTTGGCTTTAGGCTTGGCCTCCCCGGAGGCCGCCTTCTTGTTGAGCTTGAACGAGCCCGAGGCGCCGGTGCCCTTGGTCTGCACCAGGGTGCCCTTGCTCACCAGGCTCTTGAGGCCCAGCTTGATGCGGCTGTTGTTCTTCTCCACGTCGTAGCCGGCGGCCGCCAGCGCCTTCTTGAGCGCGGCCAGGGAGAGACCGTTGCGCTCCTTGGAGGCGGCGACCGCCTTGGTGATCAGCTCTGACACCGGGGGGCCGGTGGCCTTGCGTTTCGCCGCGCCACCGCCCGCAGCTTTCTTGGTCGCCTTCTTCTTGGCAGGTGACTTCTCCACCGGCGCCGGGGCAGCCGTCTCGGCAGGCGCGGTTTCCGACATGGCCAGAGGCAGGAACTGCGAGAGGAAGAGAGACTCAAAATCCAAAGAGCAAGTCGTGCAATGCCGCCCGACTCCGGCCAGGCGCTTATATAAGCCGGTGGCGCTCTGTGATTGGTGGAGCGTCCAATCCACTGCCCTCAGGCAGCCGCCCTTCGCGGTTGGACTCCAGAACTGTGTTTGTTAGCCCCCCAAATTTGATTAAATGCTGAAAATAATTGTACAGAATTTGACGCTTTGAAGCTGTAAAGGAGGAAAGCAGCCTCCAGGTTCACATGCTGGCTTGTGTTTTCATGAGTCCTGCGCAACAGATGAAAGATATTTTTAAAAATCTTTTCAGCTTTTCACGTATATCCACTGGGTTTAAGGCATTGTGCTAGTTTGTTGCAAGTTGCAATAAGTTTCTAGGAACTATCAAGTGGAGATTTTTTCAAAAGCTTTGTCCCTAGGTTCGGCCTTTGATTTTTTGCTAGAGGAAGACCCAGGTTTCCTTGGTTTGGACATAAACTTTGTTTCCAACTGTAGCAAGTAACACAGGGGCAGCGCAGACAGTTGCCTGCAGCCCCAAATTCACCACATACACCCCACACACCCCACTTTCAAAACCAGTTCTGCTTCCTAGGATTTTGCAGGTGACAATATCTCTAGAGAATGCCTTTTGCAGCTTGGAGATGTTCAGTAGCCAGAATGACGTCTACCTTGCAGCGGGAGGAAGAGGAATGACTTTGGCTTCAGGATCCAATGACCTGGATTCAAATTCAAACTTAAATTGAGTGTGTTTTGTTTTTGTTTTTGTTTTTATCGAGATCCTTTCTCTCTTTAGTATTAGGAAAATCCATGATAATAAGTACAAAAATTGCCTTGCCCGGATAATGTGCTTTAGGAAAAACTCAAACCTGCTGAAAATATTCAAGGGGTTCCAGTAGTCCTCAAAAGTACAGACTGTGTAGATGACATGGGACTTTGTCCGGTTTCCAAGGTGCTCTCCCCAGTGCTCTCATTCAAACCCCATTTCTCCATCAACATTTAATAAAGTACACTGTCAGGAATACCCTCTTCTGTAAGCAGCCAGGAGACATCAATGTGGGCATTTTTGTGTGTTTGAGCAAAGGCAGACCTGTATTTCAGAGAAATTGTTGACTATCAACTATGAGAAGGGTGGGAATTGAGGGACTGCAAGTTATAGAGGTTCAGAAGAATTCAGGAATACATTAGCATCCAAGAGAACTGAGGCAGTAACCTTGAGGTTGGAACGGAGGGAGGATATGTTTGCTTATTTGTTTGGGAGGAGGGTGAGGTGGGGAATGGATAGGATTTTGTGACTGGCCTGGATGAGAAGGGAGGTCTAATGATTAGAATCTCTACTGCAATCAACACTCACCTAGTTCTTCCCTGTGACAAACTTTAGGGAAGTTTAAAGTTGCCAACGTATTTCTCCCCAAAGAGCTCCTGGAGTTGAACCTGTAGCCAATTTAAGGCCAAATCGGGACAGTGTCGTTTTCTGTTGCTCTCAAGTTAAGAGTGCTTTTTAGATTTTTTAATTGTGTTAAGAAAAAAAAAAAAAAAAAAAAAAGCCGGAGACAATATTTGGCCTGAAAAGGCCAGAATATTTGCTATCTGGCCATTTTGCTATGTTTTGGACTCATCCACACAGACACAGATTATGGGATATTACTACAAGCCTGCCTTTTTTCAGAACAATGCACGTCAAGAACTAAAGAAGGGATATTAACAAAAATGTTTTAAGCAAGCATTTCCCACCACTTCAACCACAAAACTTTCAGAAGATCTAGGGTGGGGGAAACCCAAACCTCTATGCTTAAGAGAGGCATAATTAACAAGGGCTAACATTCACTGAGCATTCACTAAGTGCCAGGAAGTAATCTAAGATTGCTCTACAGTCTTATTTGCCACAGTTTACAGCTATAGAGACCCAGGGCAAGGATGAATACCTGCCAGAAGTTATATGGCTAGTCATTGGCAGTTTTAAGGTTTGAACCTGGACCACAAGCTCTGTAAGCAATATATGTCCTCAGCTCTATTATGATGGGAAAGATCCTAGAAAGGGTGAGGAGAAATCAATCTTTGAAGCTTGTAAGAGATAACACCAAGTAGTCTCTAAAACTAAGAGCCACTAAAGAATTTCTAGACTCCTCTATTAGAGGACTCTGGCCCGCAGGTCAGAATGGCCTTTTTTTCTTTTCTTTTTTCCAGAACGGTCTTTCTTGTCAATTCCCCGACATTCCAAAAAGTTTTAGGAGCCTGTAGCTGGGATGTCAGCCTCTCTGGAGGGGCAAACCCCAAATACGGGAAAGAATATAAGGCCCAGATGGCTGACCAGTCTGAGAACACTCGAGAAAAACTGCAACCTCATGGGAATTAGGATTTGTAATCAAAACAAGCAAATAAACAATTATAGTCCTATGTGAAAAGCACAAGGTTTTTAAAAAAAAAAAAAGTAATTGGACAAACTTAATAGACACAACAAATTTATTAGGAAACCCATTATTTTTGTGGAAACTAGTAACAGCTTTAAAATCTTAGTTCCGTCTGATTCCTTTTGAAAAAAAACAACCCAAAAATCCTCACAACCCAGCTTCACACTGAGAAGCACAATTTTAAAACAAGGAAATACCTTATGCTTTTTAGAGCTCCTAAGAACTCATACATTGATAAAACCGAAGAGACTATTCTTGTCAAACATCACGTTGAAACCTTTTTAAGCACGGAGGGTACTACATGTTCTGTGTCTCCGAGTAAGAGAAGCAAATTGAGGCCCATTCCTGATGTAAAAGCACTGGGGGTCACTTGGCAAAAGTAAATAAGCGGTTCTTGCCAACTGCACAATGCACAGAAACCTGAACTCAACTTTAAAACTTTCTTTCCTTCAATCACTTCACGTGGCCCAGAACAGCTCATTTCTAGGATGGCTGGTTCGTTTCAACATATTCAAACAGCTCCTTTGTGCTAAATACCAGGAGGGGGTCAGCCAGTGCGAAACCTCCCGATGCACAGCACAGCCACCTCCTGCAGTCTTCGGGTACACACGCCTGGTGTGGCCCAGGAGCTATTGGAAACCGCCCCGTGTTGTTCCCGAGCCTACCGTATATTCCCTACAAGTTTAACAGCTCTTTTCTGGTGACAATGGAGGGGCTCTGAAAAGAGCCTTTGGGGTAGGGTGTACGGAGAACGCTACAAAGCTTTATGCCCGCTCCCCACGGATGCGGCGCGCCAGCTGGATGTCCTTGGGCATGATGGTGACGCGCTTGGCGTGGATGGCGCACAGGTTGGTGTCCTCGAAGAGCCCCACCAGGTAGGCCTCGCACGCCTCCTGCAGCGCCATCACGGCCGAGCTCTGGAAGCGCAGGTCGGTCTTGAAGTCCTGCGCGATCTCGCGCACCAGCCGCTGGAACGGCAGCTTGCGGATCAGCAGCTCGGTGGACTTCTGGTAGCGGCGGATCTCGCGCAGGGCCACGGTGCCGGGCCGGTAGCGGTGCGGCTTCTTGACGCCGCCGGTGGCCGGCGCGCTCTTGCGGGCCGCCTTGGTGGCCAGCTGCTTGCGCGGGGCCTTGCCGCCCGTCGACTTGCGCGCCGTCTGCTTCGTGCGAGCCATGACAACTACGTCTAGCTACTCAGCACTGCGGGATCAAGAACACGGGTCCCAGTACTTATAGCGACCCTCGAATCCTGATTGGACAGTAGGCGCCCGCCCCGCCCAGCCTCGCCCCGCCTCCAGAATTCACTTGGTTCAATCCATTGAGGACCGGAAGCGTCTTCCCGCCTCGCCCGCCGATCTCTGTGATGATGCACAAAGAAAATGTCGGCCTTTTCAAAAAACTTCTAGGTTGCATGAGCATCCCTTACCATGTTGTATTGAGAATCCCAAAGTGCATTTCACGAATTTAAAAAGCGTCATGATTGCATTCCTGGTAAAAATGCATCTACTTTAAATGAAGTCAATTGGCGGGACTGACGTGGTTTGCACGTCCTGGCAATGCGTTCTAAGCCAGAACTCCCAGACGAAGAGAATCGCTGTTTACCACGATCGTCCAGTTGCCCCTCGGACGACGTATGGTAAGTTAGTTCGGCTTTCAGTACAAACCTGCTTTTGACAGTAAAGACTCAGCATGACCGGACGTTTAGCCACTTTGTGATGGACACACCGGGGACCGAGTGCAGAGACGCGCGGATGTTTCAGGCACACTTTAGTTTCAGGTCTGATGGGTCCTAACCCAAGCTAAGGGCATTCATGGTACGGCGCTCAGTTAAGTCAATAAAGGGGTCTACAGCTCCTTAACAGATTTCGTGGGTGGCCCTTAGAAGGGCCTTTTGAACAATAGGTGCGACGATTTAAGATCATCTTAGCCCCCGAAGCCGTAGAGAGTGCGGCCCTGGCGCTTGAGCGCGTACACCACGTCCATGGCCGTGACCGTCTTGCGCTTGGCGTGCTCCGTGTAGGTGACGGCGTCCCGGATCACGTTCTCCAGGAACACCTTGAGCACCCCGCGGGTCTCCTCGTAGATGAGGCCGGAGATGCGCTTGACGCCGCCGCGCCGGGCCAGCCGCCGGATAGCGGGCTTGGTGATGCCCTGGATGTTGTCGCGCAGCACCTTGCGGTGGCGCTTGGCGCCTCCCTTGCCTAGGCCCTTCCCACCCTTACCACGTCCAGACATGTTTCCGGAACAAACAGTATTACTCGCCGAGGTAGGAGTTTATATACTCCTCTGTCGGACCTGTTTGGGAACACCGCCGACCCACAGTATCCGCCCGCTGAGCCCTCCGACCGAGCCCAGCCGGAGTTTTCAGCATCAATGCGAGGGGCGGTGCTTACAGTCCTTGATTAAAAAAAGGAGCCTAATGGAAAGTTCCTGCGGTTCTCTGCGCTTGCCCGGGCCTCGGTGGCCGGGTGAAGTCTTGCTGTTGTTTCTGTCGCTCAGCACTGGTCGAGGTGGCGACTCGTGGCGGGGCAGCTGAGCTCGCGTGGAACTCTACTGAGCTGCGATTGCAGGCATTTGGGGGCGTTTGTGAAACTGCGTCGGGCGCCGGGTCCTCTCTCCGTGACCCGTCGGGCGGCCCGCGTCGGCGCCTCCTGGCTACAGGTCAAGGTGCGGTTTTTACCTCCCCGTTTCCTTTCTTTACGTATTGCTTATTGTCTTCTTTCCCTTCCCCTTCGCTGCCACATATTTTGGGGGAAGTGACTTACTCTCTTCATCTGGGTTGGAAACACTAGGTTTCTTAAGTTGTTGAGGAAGGTGACCTTTTACTCATGCCTTGCAGAGCGCAGGAGCAGGCGGCAAAGCTTTTCCAAGCTCCCCCTCGCCCACCAAGTCCTTTGATGAACTGGGAAACCGACTGCACCCAGAAACCGTCTGCCTTTCGTTTACAAACAAAAGGCAGAATGAAGAGACTAGGGAAGACTTTATTCCAGGGAAAAAACCTTGGAAAGGCGACGCTGTGGTGGTTTCCCTGATCGGGCTGTTTGGAACGGCCTCTCTCGGGCGCTGGCTTGTCTCCCAGATAATGAATCGTTTCTCCCTGGAAACCTGCTCGTCCACACCCACGCTTCTCTTTCCCCCAGCCTCTGTTAGGTTTACACTTCCTATTTCAAAAGTGTGTGATTATTTACTCCTTGAACAAATACCTAATTTTATTCCAGGAATCAGCCACTGGGTGTATCCTAAACTGTACTTCCCGTAAGTTAAAAACACTACTTGCCTGTGTTGTATTCGTGAACATTTCTTACTGAGCGTCGAGTCCCGCCTCTTTTTCCATCCCTGTTTAAAAATGGAATCTGCGTGCTTAACCTTGAGGAAGTAAAAGGTAGTATCTGCTGATGAATAAGGGCACTCTTTCCCCTGCACCTATAGAGAAACGGGCAGCATTCTGCTTCAATATATACCAGCTGTTCTTGGAAATATTATTTGGAGACCAGTCTTTTCAAGATAAGTCTTGCAGCACAGAAAAGTTATGAGTGTTCCTTTGGTGAAGGTAACATACCTTGAAAGGCGTGTAATTTGATTTGATTGCATTGCCAGTGCTCTGTCCTGAAACATTCACGGTCTCTGTTTCCTGAAGGTGTAATTCCCTGTTAAATTCGAGACTCTTCATTCTCTTTTCCCCCTGGCATGGAGGGAGCAAACAGACGGGCCTGCAGATTTTTTAGCTACATCTGCTGGCACTCTGTTCCCTGCATGCAAGGGGGAGAAGAGAATTTAAAAAGTCCCCAGTATTTTAAGAGCTTAAGGTTCTCATTTCCTTTCAATTAAATACTATTAAAATTCTATTTTGTGTCTCGGCATGTAATTATGCTAATTGACATGAGCTGTCCAATAATTTCTTGGTGAATAATTGGGATACATGCAGGGATTCCCCCCCCCCCCCCCCCCCGCACACACACACATTAGGAGATAGTATTTTCCAAGAGAAATATTGACAATGTTTTAAGTTCTGTGAAACTTAATTAGGCCCTTAATTAGGCGAAATTAAGGCCCTTAAGAGGCCTAATTAAGGCCCTTGCCCCTTAATGAGGCGAAAGTTGTTTGCTGATCCACACCTCCTTGGTTGACAATTTTTTAATATTATTAGTTCCAAGTGTTTGGCTCAATCCTTTTCAACACTGTCGTGTTTTCAATGTAATTTGCACATCCTTATTTCCTTGTCACCTGATTTTGTTTTGTTTGTTCTGGTTAAGGCTTTGGAAGTGGCTGGGAGATTGTTTTCCTTATCTTTGACTTTTTTGTTGCTGTCTTCCACTCAAAGTTAGCTTCCCTACTAGTCATTACTCCCTCTCCCAAATCTCATTTCTCCTGTCCCCCGCATGCTTGCACACTCACTTATACGTGCACACACACATACCGGTCCAAAACGCCACTAACTTTTTGGAGTCTTTTCCACTCCATGAACTTAGGCTCTCAAGTCCTTTCTCCCACTTTGGTAGTATCTTACTTCCACACAGAGCAGCCTTTCACCAGCTCAGAATCTTAACTGTGAGACCTGGAAGCAGGGGGTTTCCTTTTCTTGCCCTCGCCTCAGAGCAGTCACCACCGCTGCTGGCATCTGTAAAGCTTCCTTCAGCTTCTAACTCCTTCCATGTGCTGGTAAGACCAATGGAAGGGGGCGCCTAGTCTAGGTGGCTCAGTTGGTTAAACGCCAGACTTTGGTTCAGGTCATGATCTAACAGTTCGTGGGTTCCAGCCCCACATCGGGCTCTGCTGACCCTGTGGAGCCTGCTTGGGATTCTCTCTCCCTCTCTCTCTGTCCCCCCACCCCCATCAGTAAATAAACCTAAAAAAAAGGGGGGGGGGTAATTGAAGCGGGATGCACTGCTCCCTACTTCGGCCTCTTCCTCTCTTCATCTTACCCGTCCTCTTTCCTAGGGTCATTTTGTCATTTTCTTGTCCGTTAATGGCTAGAAAAGTGATTTTCAAAACTCACTGATCAGTGGCAACTCTTGCTTTGTTCTGAAACTCAAAAGACTCAAGTGTATTCTCCAACATAGGAGGCATTTCATGCCTGACATTGCCTCATTTTATCGAATGTCCTACCTTGTTTTTGCAATTTCTTACTATCACGTGATCCATGATGGTCTTAATATTGTTTTCTAAGCTTCTCTTAATTTAGCTAATTTTCATGCCTGAAATCTATCCGACAACGTTGCCGGGAAATGCTGTTCATCTTACCTTACTAATATCTCCAGGGTTGGCTAGTGAGAACATAAAAACCACAGTGAAGCTGAGGGCCCTGGTGTAGAGGCCCCCTTAGCCATCCTGGCTTCCAAAGAAGGGGGAGAGGCCAAGAACGCAGTTCCTAAGCTTCTACTCTTCGAAAATGAACTGGTTGCTGTAGACTGAATGTGTGTGTCCATTCAGAATTCATAACGTTGAAACCTGAACCCTAATGTGATGGGCCTTGGAAGTGGGGATACTGACAGGCGCTGAAGTCCTAAGTGCAGAGGCCTCCCGGATGCTGTTAGTGCCTCTGTAAGAGAGACCCCAGTGATCCACTGTTGTCTCCCACGGTGTGAGGACCCAGTGACATGACCGTCTGTGAACCAGGAAGTAACTTCTCAGTACACACTGAATTTTTTTAATAAATATTTTTTTTTTCCTTCAACGTTTATTTATTTTTGGGACAGAGAGAGACAGAGCATGAACGGGGGAGGGGCAGAGAGAGAGGGAGACACAGAATCGGAAACAGGCTCCAGGCTCTGAGCCATCAGCCCAGAGCCTGACACGGGGCTCGAACTCACGGACCGCGAGATCGTGACCTGGCTGAAGTCGGATGCTTAACCGACTGTGCCACCCAGGCTCCCCATCAGTACACACCGAATTTGACCAAAGCCTTTGTCTTTGACTTCCCAGCCTCCTGAACTCTGGGAAATAAATTTCTGTTGTTTGTAAGCCACGCAGCGTATGGTGTTCTGTCCTGGCAGCCGGAACAGACCAAGACACTGGTGTCCTGTAAATCAGGTTTAAAACGTACTCAAGATTCAGATGAATGTAGGGGAAGGGAAGGAAACGTGAGATAAAAATAAAAGGAGGCAAACTGTGAGAGACTCTTAAATACCAAGAACAAGCGGGAGGGGAGGGGAGGGGAGGGGGTAGCTGGGGGATGGGCGTTGAGGAGGGCACTTGTGATGAGCCCTGGGTGTCATTGTAAGAGATGAATCACTGGGTTCTACTCCTGAAGCCGAGACTACACTGTATGTTAACTAACTAGAATTTAAATAAATAAAGAAGAAAGGGGAAAAAAAAAAAAAGGACTCAGAACTGGTGCCTTTGGTTTTGGTGGTTATTCCAGGTCATTTGTGAGTAAACCCAGAAAATTCTGTTGGAGATCATGGCCCAAGAGTCCAGGTATGAACTGAATGAGGATGAGCAGGGATGAGCGTTTGGTTCAGCTTTTTGATATGCCCAAATTCGGGTGACCCCCCCCCCCCCCCCCCCCCCAGAACAAACCACCAGAGTCCAGAGTCAAAGCCAAGTGGCAAGGGTCGTTTATTGCAGGTTCGAACCCGGACCTCCGCGCACTCGTTGCTAAGAGGCCCGAGCGAGGTTTTTACAGCGTTTTTATAGACAGGCCCAAACAAGTTAAGGGGAAGTTAGAGGCTTTCCATGGTTACAGAGCTGTTATTGGTTGACATTTAAATTTGAACACAGAACTTGATTGGACCCCACCTTTAGGTCAGACCACAACTGGGCATGCCTTGGCTAGTTCCAGGAACGGCGTGGGGGGGGTTCTTTTGTTTTGTGGTTATGGGTACACCTGGTATTTTTCTTTAGTCTCTCATTCCCCCTTCTTTGGTGCCTCAAGAGCCAATCTTGGGTCTTATGTGTCTGATTCAAATGTTTCGGTAACGATAGGTTGGTATTGGGTCCTAAGGACCATCAGTTGGACCGTGTTAACCCGGTCTTTGATAATGGCAACTAGTTTATTAATAATATAAGGCCCGAGGGTGAGGAGGGGAAGGAGGAGTATAAGGGGCCCAGCTAGAGCTGAAAGCAGGGTGGCTAGCCATGGGGACTGACTGAACCAAGACTCAAACCAGCCTTGTTGTTCTCGCCCACGCCTCCATTTGGCCAGGCCTTCTCTAACTTTAGCCATGGACTCTCGGACTACTCCGGTGTGGTCAGCATAAAAACAACATTCTTCTCTTAAGGCTGCACATAAACCTCCTTGGAGGAAGACTAGATCTAGCCCCCTTCGGTTCTGTAGGACTACTTCAGAAAGGGAGGTCAGAGATTTTTCGAGGTGCGAGATTGAGTCCTCAACTCTGGCTGTATCTTCATCAATGGCTGCCCTTAGGCTGTTGAACCCCCGGTGCTGGATGGCTAGTGATGAGATCCCTGTTCCTGCCCCTATGGTACCGAGGCCAAATAAGGTGGACAAAGTTATGGCCGTAAAGGGTTCCTGTTTTGTTCTTATTGACTCTCTTGCTTCCGTCCCTTCTGTCCACAGGTCATATACAACATTTTCTTGGTGGTAAATAACCTTTGGAAACACTAATACCAGGATACAATATTCTGTTGACGAATTAAAGACATTCCTGCTAACACATGGGGTGAGCCCTGTCTTAGAACAAACCCACCAACCGTCAGGAGCTGGAATTATCCATTTAGATTCATTTATAGAGTAATTAGTCGGGACACAGAGCTGGATATGGCTAGAGGGGACCTTTCCTATACAAGTCCCATTGCCAGTGACCGCTTGCAGTGTGAGGCCGGGGCTCTTTCGATTCCACCGGCAAGCTGCTGGGGACTCTTCTGATTGTGAAAAGGGGCAGCTAGACCTACGGCTTCGTAGAAGGGGGGTTTTATATCATAACATAACCAGCAGGCCCTTGTCGCCTCAGGGTCCGACCGGTTTAAGGCCGCATATGCTGCTGTTAGCAATTTCCATAGGGAGTCTATGCCTTCTGGGTTCTGATTTTCTTGGACAGCTTGTGCTTTTACTCCTGGGGTAAGGATGGGGGTCCTGCCGGAGGGAGTAGTGAAGATCTGCCCGGGGATAGGCTTATCTCTTTTTTTCCCCTAATACCTGATTTGGCCCCACTGGTTGTACAAGAGGGGAGACTTTTAATTTTATTTGAATGGCAGTCCCAAAGAGGGGATATTGATAGAAGTAGAGTCCCCAAGTGAGTCCTGAGACCCACCGCCTGTCCTTTTTCCCCTCCTCTGTAAATCTTACACGAATAAGGTTACAGTTCTCATCATACCTGGTGTGGGTACATGGTTGGACATAGGACATTTCAATAAATTGGGGTTTCACTTCCCACTTCCATTCCCCATCATTGGAGGTGACACAACTCCAGGCTGCGCAGTAGAGGGTTTCGATCCCTCCACATGTGTGCTTCATCACCCCCGTCCTAAATCCCGGACATGCATAAAATCCATTTCTACTTATTGACACCCTCCTTTGCAGCTGCCTCCATTTACCTCCTTCCATTTCTTCTAACGGACTAACTTTTTCTAAATTGAAATATAAATCTGGCCACCAGGTATTTAATGGGGCAGTTCCTAGGGTTTTGTTGTAGATTTCATGAGTCTCTAAGTTAGTAATTTCCCAGGTCAAATTATAGGGGTTGCGGGGATTTGGATCTACAGACAGAATTTGCAGAACAATCAGGAGGAGGGCAAGTACCATAGTTACAGCTCAGTCCGTTGGCGGCGTAGGGTCAATTTTAAAGGATTGTCCTTAGTCCGGTCAACAGTCCAGGTTGTCTTTGAGGGTCCGATGAGGTCTGAGAACGGGTCCACCGGTTTGGCGTGGGTGCAATGGATCCAGGTGGCGATTCCGTCTACTTTGATGGCAGTCGGCGTTGTCTGGATGACCTGGAAGGGTCCCTTCCACCTGGGTTCCAGAGTCCCCTGCCGATGACGTTTGACGAGGACCCAATCCCCGGGGCGGAACTGATGAGGAATAGGCGGGGGTCCAGTCTCATAAAGTTCTTTTAATTTGGGCCATACATCTTCATGGACCCTCTGCAAGGCTTGTAGGGAGAACAAGAGTTCAAGACCATTATCGTTCTCAGTTTTGACAAGGTTATCTTTTAGGTTAGGGATGATGGGGGGTGGTCTACCATGTATTATTTCATAGGGTGTGAGTCCCAGTTTGTATGGGGAATTACGCACCCTGAACAGAGTGTAGGGGAGAAGGACCACCCAATTAGCGCCAGTCTCCATGGTCAATTTGGTTAGGGTCTCTTTTAATGTTCTGTTCATTCTTTCTACCTGTCCTGAGCTTTGGGGTCGGTCTCTCTTCTGGGGCGTCCCTGTTGTTGTAGACCCGTTGTGCTATACGGAGCAGATCCTGGATCTGTTTACCTTCTAAATCCTCTAGCCTTTGGAGTTTTTTCTTAATGTCAGGAGCTGCTTGATTTACAAAGGACATAACGACAGCAGCCTGGTTCTCAGGGACTTCTGGATCCATGGGGGTAAACTGTCTAAAGGCTTCCATTAGTCTAAGTAAGCAGCTGGACTCTCTGTCTTTCCCTGTACGACCGAATATACCTTAGCCAAATTGGTGGGCTTGCGAGCTGCAGCCCGGACACCCGCCATCAGAGTCTGGCGATAAATGAGTAGCCTTCCCCTACCTTCTGCCGTGTTGTAGTCCCATTCGTCCTGTGGAGGCCTGGTTAGGGGGAAAGCCGCATTAATGAGGTCAGGGTTGGATGTCGGCCGACCGTGGTCTCCGGGAACCAGCTTTCTTGCTTCTAATTGGATCCTCTCTCGCTCCTCTGTAGTGAACAGGATGCGGAGGAGCCGCTGACAGTCGTCCCAGGTGGGCTGGTGGGTGAACGTGACACTGTCTAAAAGAGCTATTAGGTCTTTAGGGTTATCAGAGAATCGAGCGTTCTGTGTTTTCCAGTTGTGAAGGTCACTGGTGGAAAAGGGCCAATACTGGAGTCGGGGGTTGCCTGTCTCATCTGGGGGTCCTATTTCCCCCAAGGGTAGGGCCACAGTGGAGTCGGGGAGGCGAGGGTTTGGCTCACGCTGGGTGCGCCCGCGGGTTCGGCCGGCTGGCCCCTCGCGGTCGGTTTCGTTTTCAATGGGGCCCGGCGCAGCTATAGCCTCCCGTCCTCCTGGTTCCGGCGCAGCTGCCGTTTCCCGTCTTCCCGGTTCCCCTAGGGGGGCAACTAGCGGGGCAGGGCCTGGGGTATGAGGGGAGGGGGATGATAGGGTGGAGGGTCTAGGGATAGTAGGTCCTGACTATCGGGCAATAAGGGATACAAGGGCGCGGACGGCGTCTTTGGTTTTGGGGAATCTGCAGTCCACATGGCAAGGACCTTACACGTTCCTGAGGACAGGAAGGGGGCCAGCCAAGGGGGTGGATTTTCCACCAGATTCTGCCATACTAGAATGTAGGGAATCTGATCCGGGTGTCCCTCGCGACCCGGTAGAAAAATCTTTGACTTCACCTTAGCAATTATAGGGAGGCAGAAAGTTCCTTCGGTTGGTCACCCAACGCCGAAGGTTGGCCATTCGGAGCGGCAGAGGGTTATTCATTTTCCCCGCCGGATGTCTAGACTCAAATTCTGCCCTCTGCTTCTAACATCCCTGAAGTTAGCAACAAGGAGAGAAAGAGGAGTGCTTGGAGATTGGCCCATCTGTATCCTGGAGGTGGAGAAAAGGATTGAAAGGAGAAACAGTAAAGTTATGAGGATTTCTGGTTGCGCCAGGCCAGGTCACCTGTGAAAGAGAAGGGGTTCAACACTTAAAGGTTATGGAATAAAGACCACAACACTTAGATCGCTAGCGCGTTTCGGGTGTTCGTAACCCGGACAGAAGAATTCCGATGGGCCCAAAAAGGTGCTCCAGACGGGTGCCAGTGGACGTCTCCTACTGGACCGGACTGACTGCCCTATAGCTAGTCCGCCAGGGCTGTGTCAGTCACCGATACAGATCCCGCGCGGGAGAGAGCCAGAAACGAACGGAGCCGGCTCACTTACCGATCGGTCTCAGGGACGACCCGTTGACTTGGGGTCTGGTGGGCTTGGGGGTATCCCGGAGGAGCCCCCAAATGATATGCCCAAATTCGGGTGACCCCCGAGAACAAACCACCAGAATCCAGAGTCAAAGCCAAGCGGCAAGGGTTTATTGCAGGTTCAAACCTGGATCTCCGCGCACTCCTTGCCGGTGACGCTAAGAGGCCCGAGCGAGGTTTTTTACAGCATTTTTATAGACAGGCCCAAACAAGTTAAGGGGAAGTTAGGGGCTTACCATGGTTACAGAGCTGTTATTGGTTGACATTTAAATTTGAACACTCAGCCGAACTTGATTGGTTTCCGCCTTTAGGTCAGACCACAACCGGGCATGCCTTGGCTAGTTCCGGAATGGCGGAGGGGGGGGCGGTTCTTTTGTTTTGTGTTTATGGGTACACCTGGTATTTTTGTTTAGTCTCTCACTTTTGTTTTTGCCATTTACTTGTTTCTTGATCTTAGAAGAAAGAGCACTTCTTGGAATGCAACCGCTATATTTTCCTTATTCATGCCCTTAATTTATCTCTACCCTTTTGTTTTCACAAATAGCAGTTTGATGAATATTCGCGATATGTCCTTTTATGGGTCTGTAGGAGAATTTCCTTTGGGCATAGACCTGGGCATACCCAGTTCTACGAAGTAAATTAGATAATTGTTCAAAATGTATTGCGTAAAACCACCATCAGCAAACCACCACAGGAAAGTAAGTTTCTCCACCTCGCATGCCACGTGTGATTTTTATCCAGTATTTCATTATTTTAACTTGCATTTATCTGATTACCTAGTGAAGTACAAAAATTCTTCATATAATTGTTAGCTATTCAACTGTCTCCATTTAAAGTCAGATTTTTTTTTTTTCTTTAAGATAGGCAATAAACTAATATACTCAAGGCGTATTTTCTTCCACAGAACTATCATTCCTATAAACCCTGTTTCAGGCCATTTATGTAGGTGAAAATTTTTAAGTGCACTTGGTACCAGTTTCCATCTCAGAAATACATTATTTCTAATCTTATCCAGATAAGAAACCTTATTACTGGTAGAGATATATTTAGAAATGCATTTTTTACACTTAAGAATCTCTTTCATAATGAGAACCGTGTCAGTGGGGGACACTTCCTGCAGCATAGCCCGCTGCAGAGTGAGCACCCCCCATGCTTCCTTCGTAAAGAATCTTTGGCCGGGTGCCTGGGTGGCTCAGTCAGTTGAGCATCGGACTCTTGGTTTCAGTTCAGGTCATGATCACACGTTTTGTGACTTCAAGCCCCTGCATCAGGCTCTGCGCTGACAGTGGGGTTCCTGCTTGGGATTCTCTCCCCCAATCTGTTCCTCCCCTGCTTGTGCTCTCAAAATAAATAAACTTTAAAAAATATACATAATGAATTCTTGGTGACTTTGCTTGCTTCCCTGCTTGATGGCCTCTCAGGGCTTCTCCTCTGGAGAGCCTGTGGGCAGTTCTAAAACCGTCTGTTCTCATCTAATTATCTCAGCATCTCCCCTGCCTCCTAAACACTGGTGTTCCCGGGGAACAAGTACTACCCGGAATTGGAAGACAAGTTTGGAGAATCCCACCTTGTGAGACAGAAACTTCAAAGAAATAAGAATCTTCAAAGAAATAAGATTGGCCACTAGCAGAAGTGAAATCCTTTTTACGAGTTGCTGAGTATTACTGATCAAATTAGATTGTTTTCTAAATATCAACCAATGACAATAGTGACGACTCCTGCATGTAATCTTATAAGAGGATTTGGGTTTATTTCCTCAATGTTACAAGAGACACACCACACTAGGAATTCTAGATGCAATTAGGTTTACTGGGTCTTACTGTGCACTTAACATCTCCTCGGGGGGGGGGGGGGGGGTGGATACTCTCCTACAGTCTCATATATTACCACATTTATCTTTAAAGCAATCTCTTGAAAGCAAGGATCCATTTCATCATTAAGGAAAACGCCATCTAAAATAACTTCTAATCTGGGCATCTGGGTGGCTCAGTTAAGTGTTCGACTTTGGCGCAGGTCATGATCTCCCGGTTCGTGGGTTCGAGCCCAGCATCGGGCTCTTTGCTGACAGCTCACAGCCTGGAGCCTGCTTCGGATTCTGTGTCTCCCTCTCTCTCTGCCCCTCCCCCACTCATGCTCTGTCTCTCTGTGTCTCTCTCGAAAATAAATAAAACATTAACAAAAAAATTTAAAATAACTTATAATCTACATGTTTGCTAGTCTATACTGGTATGGGATCTGGGAAAAGGAGAGTCACAGAATAATGATTTGTAATGGTTTATTTAACAAGTATGTATCTCTGACCATTAGAAATGGTACTTCTGGGGGCGCCTGGCTGGCTAAGTCTGTGGAGCGTGCAACTTCTGATCTCCGGGTCATGAGTTCAAGCTCCACATTGGGTGTAGAGATCACTTAAGTAAATAAGTAAATTTAAGAGAGAGTACCTTCAACAGGTAAATTTCCAAAAAGAGAGAGAGAAAGCACTGCTGAGAGCGAGAAAGGACTCAGCTGTAGTCTCTAGCCCAGCCTGCATGAACACCACACTTCCCATGCCCTCTAAAGTCTGCAGCTGGAGGTGACCATACCAGGTACATACCTTCAAAGCAGCCCTACCTGAGGAACCAAAGACTTCATCTTCCTTCTGAATCTTTTGGGGCACAAAGCTGGTCTCCAGCCTCTCTGGACAACAGCAAAAGAAAATCCTGCTGCCAACGGGGCAGTGGCTATGGCGCAGAGCTGTGGGGTGTGGTCATCTCATCTAGACTGATGGAGTCCATTGGGTGACCACTAACTCTTCTGGTTTGTTTTTTTTTTTCCCCCATTGCGTTGGTTATTCACTGTTGTGTAATGAATTACCCCCAAAACTTAACAAAAAATGTATTATTTCACACAGTTTCTGGAGGTCAGAAAACAGTGGTTTAGCTGGGTGGTCTGGTTCAGGGTCTCTCAAGAAGAGTCAAGCTGTCCACAGGGGCCATGGTCACTTGAGGCTTGACTGGGGCCGGAGATGGCTGGGGCTCCCATGGCTGTTGGGAGTTGTTCATGGAATGTTGGAGAAGGCGTCAGTTTCGTGGGCTGCCTGCATGTCCTCCCAACACGGCAGCCGGGGTCCCCCAGGGCAAGTGACGGGAGAGAGAGCAAGGAGGACAGGACCTTCTGTGACCTCGTCTCCAAATAGCTCCCCATTACTTTGGCTTCATGCCTTTGCTTTATCCCATTCACTAGAAGCCAGTCCCTAACCAAATCCAGTCCAAACTCAAGGGGAGAGGAATCAGGCTCCATTTTTTGAAGGTAAGAGTATCAAAGAATTTTTGAACGTGTCCTAAAACCACCTTTTCTATGCCCAAACTTAGCCTTCCAACAGAATATTCCTCACTGTTCCATAGACACTCTTCCATAGACACCCCCACCCCCACCCTCCGATCCCAGCAGGTGTGCTGTCTGAGGACCTGGAAGATGTCAAAACAACCTGACTTCTGCCCTGAGCCTTTTTGCCTAAAGGAAATAGGCTTTCCTGCCCCCAGCTTTGCTTTTCTTTTTTTTAAAATTAATTCTTTATTTTCCTACAGCCATTGGAGGCTTATCCAGATCTTCCATCCTAGGGTTTATTGGAAGACTCTTAAACAGATCTACCAGCTTGGCCCCCTAATACTTGGGTACTTATGGAAAAGATAAACGTTTCTAGAGCTAGTGAAGCAGTAGTTAGCGATAGGCCCTGTCCACACCCCAGCTACAGTCAGGTTCACATCCAAAAAGATATGCAAAGATACTTTGGACACTGTCAAGCTTTCTATAGTTGTCAGTATTTTATCTACGCACCGTGGGAATCACAATAGGGGTGATTCCACGCAGCATGACAGGTGCAATGCCGGTGGCGGTGAGCACGGTAACCGCCTAGGGCTGAATGGAGCTATCTTGGGTGGAAAAGACAGCAAAATCAGCAATACATTCGTTCAACGAGGATTTAATTAGCACCTGCCGTGTATCAGGCTTTTACTATCCCAGGGATAGGACAGTAAACAGAAAAGACTCTGGCCTCGTGACATGTATGTTTTATGGGGAGAGAAGAGTGGGGTGGTTGGCCTCCAGGCTTCCGGTGCCAGGCCCCCAGAAGCTGGCAGAGGAGGACCAGAGGGCCAATGCGCTGAACTTAGAATATCTTTTCTTAGCATGTGTGTGGAGGAGAGTAAACATTCCTGAGCTTTACCCTATACAGTTACCAGATGTTAGTGCTAAGCAGTGAGAAATGCCATAAGAGTGGTCTGAACACGAAGCTCATTTGTTTGGCAAACAGAGCTACGGCCTCAACCAAATTCCGGCTTTTTGCTTTTTTGGAGTTGTATAAAGGGAATGGAATATCGGTAAGTAAACGTGAGGCCTGCACGCCTGCTAGGTTCTAGGCAAAACACTAGCAGTGCCCGATTTTAACCTGGCGGCACCCGCCACGTCCTGGGAACCTGGACAACTCAAATCTTTCAACTCCATGGAAGAACTTAAACGTGCAAGTAAGTTGTCCTCCCGCGTGCAGTGGATACACCGAAGTTGCACCGAACTCCACTCCCGGATTGTAGGAGATGGGGCGGGAGGTACCGTATCTATGCTGAATCTTGCTTTACTTGGTGGCAAAGTTCCTTTCTTGAAGGTTTTCTATTTTTACATCTGGAGTACTTAAAGGATCAAACGGTAACTGGGTCTCTGCAGTCTTTTTAGATAAACCGTCTATTAAGGAACAGCTTTCGTAAGTATTTAATAGAAGACGAACCCAGTAGGCAAGGCCTCCGCCACTAAACGTTAGCGTAAGGCGAAGCGACACTAGCTGCTGGAGAAAAACTGCGGTACGCCGACCCCACTTCCCTCTCTTCCACGAAGTCTGTACTTTTAAGTCAGTAGCAGGCCGGAGTACACAGCTTCTCTCCGTGAGAACAGAAGTGGCTCTGAAAAGAGCCTTTGGGGGAGGGGATTGGAAGCGAGGGCGGCCGGACCAGCTTCGGGAGAAGTTTACGCCCGCTCCCCGCGGATGCGGCGCGCCAGCTGGATGTCCTTGGGCATGATGGTGACGCGCTTGGCGTGGATGGCGCACAGGTTGGTGTCCTCGAAGAGCCCCACCAGGTAGGCCTCGCACGCCTCCTGCAGCGCCATCACGGCCGAGCTCTGGAAGCGCAGGTCGGTCTTGAAGTCCTGCGCGATCTCGCGCACCAGCCGCTGGAACGGCAGCTTGCGGATCAGCAGCTCGGTGGACTTCTGGTAGCGGCGGATCTCGCGCAGGGCCACGGTGCCGGGCCGGTAGCGGTGCGGCTTCTTGACGCCGCCGGTGGCCGGCGCGCTCTTGCGGGCCGCCTTGGTGGCCAGCTGCTTGCGCGGGGCCTTGCCGCCCGTCGACTTGCGCGCCGTCTGCTTCGTGCGAGCCATGACTGTGAAGCTCGCGCTGCGAAAACCAGCGACTGAGGTCCGCGCCGGGACCAGACTTTATACTGATGATACGATCCTGATTGGCCAGGACTGTCGCGGGAGTAACCTGATTGGTTTTTCCTTCAATCCTCATCTGAGTCCTAAAATCTCTGAAACCGTTTTGTTTTCCATGCTGCTGATTTTATTTCCTATTATAGGAACAAAATCATTGCCGTACTCCATCCTAAGTTTACTGTTTTCAACCAAAACGTTAAGATTCCACCAGTGAAACAGAATCGGACCTGGAATTTGTGGAAGTCAGCGCCTAAATTATCTCTTTAAAAATGCATTTTTATTTCAGCTTCTTCCCCTTTTCAAATATGGCGGGGGTGGGGAAGCGGGAATTACACCAGAATAATGTATTCGTTAGTCTCATTTTAAATAAATTCCGCTTCGTGACTGCATCATTTATATCTGCTTTTAATGACAGTACCAAGACCTGGAATAAAGAAGGTTTTACACTAAGACAGTGGCTCTTTGGAACAACCAAACTGCCCTATGTGGTGTGGGGAGGGGAGCTGGCTGTCAGTCCAAGTTACCAGTGAGTGTTATCTGACACCTTCACTAACCGATTTTGATGAAATCAAGTGCTTTTTTGGATTAACTCCTAAATTGTATGCTAAATTTAACCAGGGTGTGGAGTGGTGAGATTCAGCGGTCAACACTTAGAGCTTTTTCAAATAGTTCTGAAAGTGTTAGGACGCTTGAATTGACCAGTGGACCATCAGGTTCTGCTAGTAAGACTCGGGGTGGGGGCTGGAGGACAAAATAGGCTTAACATTTAGAGTAGTCGCTGGAAGAGAAACTGTTTTTAATTACCCAGAACACTGTGCTCGTGGGGAGGTGACCAAGAGGTATTTTAATGGCTTTATTGAGCAAACCACACAGTCAAAAGGAACTTGGGCAAACCAAAGGAGACTTTTCACTTTGGGTTCCTCGAACTTACAGGGGTTCAGAAAAATGCGTGTTCAGTTCTTCCACAGAAATGGTGGGTGGCTCTGAAAAGAGCCTTTGATCTCAATCTGAAATGTGGGAATTCAAACTTTATTTGCCCTTAGCCTTGTGGTGGCTCTCGGTCTTCTTGGGCAGCAGCACGGCCTGGATGTTGGGCAAGACGCCGCCCTGCGCGATGGTGACGCGGCCCAGCAGCTTGTTGAGCTCCTCGTCGTTGCGGATGGCCAGCTGCAGGTGGCGCGGGATGATACGCGTCTTCTTGTTGTCGCGGGCCGCGTTGCCCGCCAGCTCCAGGATCTCGGCCGTCAGGTACTCCAGCACGGCCGCCAGGTACACCGGCGCGCCGGCCCCCACCCGCTCGGCGTAGTTGCCCTTGCGGAGCAGGCGGTGCACGCGGCCTACCGGGAACTGCAGCCCGGCCCGCGACGAGCGCGTCTTGGCCTTGGCGCGAGCTTTGCCGCCCTGCTTCCCGCGTCCAGACATGACCACCTAAACACTCTAGAGGCACTTGGCAAAACGAGGGCAAAACCAGCACTTTTTATAGCCCTGATTGGGCGCGAAAAAGAAGGCTTTGCATTGGCTAAACTTGTGGCTTTATTTTCTCCAACGAGAATGCAGCTTTGGGAGTCTTGCGTTGTGATTGGACAGAACTAACCACTGACGTCATGTTGACTAGTCACCAATCAGGCCCAGGACTGTAACTTACACCTTATTTGCATAAAGGCTTCTATATAAAAAGGACAAGGAGGGACTACTGCCTACAGTGCATTTTTCTCCTTTTCTCCTGATAGCATTGCGCGTCCCTCGCCATGCCTGAGCCAGCCAAGTCCGCTCCCGCCCCGAAGAAGGGCTCCAAGAAGGCGGTGACCAAGGCGCAGAAGAAGGACGGCAAGAAGCGCAAGCGCAGCCGCAAGGAGAGCTACTCGGTGTACGTGTACAAGGTGCTGAAGCAGGTGCACCCCGACACGGGCATCTCGTCCAAGGCCATGGGCATCATGAACTCGTTCGTCAACGACATCTTCGAGCGCATCGCGGGCGAGGCGTCGCGCCTGGCGCATTACAACAAGCGCTCGACCATCACGTCCCGGGAGATCCAGACGGCCGTGCGCCTGCTGCTGCCCGGGGAGCTGGCCAAGCACGCCGTGTCCGAGGGCACCAAGGCCGTCACCAAGTACACCAGCTCCAAGTGAGTGCTGGGAGACACGATCCAACCCAAAGGCTCTTTTCAGAGCCACCTACATTTTCCGAGAAAGCAGCTGGCTTATTTTGTCTCCTTTCCTTTAGAAGTGTTTGGGGCTGGGTTCGGACTGGGGAAGAGCAGTAGGAAGCTAAGCTCCCCGCAAGAGCGGTTGGGTAAGCATTTAAGCTCATTGTCCTTCAACTTTAGTGTGGTTTCTTAGGCGCCCTTTGGAAGGTGGCCTTGTCCTCTGCTCCGGCAGCCGAAATTTCGCCTTTAGTTATTTTATCAGTGGAGCCCCCGGCATTAATCCTTGGTTGCCTGCAGAGCCCGCCGATAAGCTACGCTACTTCCTGGGGAGGAGCTCCCTAATTTTACCACGTTCCTGAACTCGTGGACATCATTTTCATCTCCTTTTTTTTCTTTGCTCTTTCCGAGACTGGTTTTTTGTCTCCATCCTTGGAGGCCTTAGGGTGGTGGCGCATTAGGCTTCCTTGTCCTCTTCTGCCACCTTGTGGCAAAAAAGCGGAGGCACGGATCTAAGGCTTCCCGAGGACAACCAATTTGGAGGGTAGGTAGAGTTATTGTCTCTTTACCCGCTGGATTTGACGAGTTTCCTTGACAGTCACTCGTGCGCATGATAGAAAGTCGTGGAGAGTATTGCCGTCTGGTTAAAGCTGTCAAAAGAAAAAAACAAAACAACAAAAAGCAAAATACTCTGCACCCTAAAATAAGTTTTAAAGAAATAAGAGTTGTAGGGTCCTGCGCTATTTCTGGTCCTCAAAGTAACAAGCGCTTTGTTTCCTGTGAACCTAAACACCGGACAGAACCCTCAAACCCCTGATTTTGCTGGCTGCTCTTTGAAGGCATGTCAGGATTTAGGAATATGATTACGTGTACGTAAGTTGCACTTTTTCCACCATGAAGGGGCCAGTATAGACTTGGTAACCCCAATTTTGCAGGTCCCTCCGCGCTTTTAAATATGTGTTTCCCCCAAAGTCTGACTCTTCCCCTCTTTGCAGGTAGACCTTTTCTTTCTAGATATTTCTGTCTCGTGCTCCTCCATGGATACTTCTACTGCCTAATTAAGTCCCAACATTCTACTAAAATGCTTGCAATAGTCTTCTGGTGTTGCCACAACAAAATACCATTTATTGTGTGGTTTAAGCAACATATATTTATTTTCTCACGGTTCTGGAGGCTATGAGTCCAAGATCAAGGTGTGAGCAGGGTTAGCTTCCCTCTGCTTACACCTGTGTCCTCGTGTGGGCTTTTTTCTGTGTTTGCACACCTCTGGTGTCTCTCCTTCTTCCTGTAAGAACCTCAGTCCTATTGGATCAGGACCTTCCTTATGACTTCATCTAACCTTAATTACCTCTTAAAGGCTGTGCGTCCAAATACAGTCACACTGGGGTTTGAGAGAACGCAATTTAATCCATAACAGCACATAAAGCCATTTTCCATGCTTTGCTGTCAATCTTCCAGTCCAAATTGTCTTTCATAAAACATCTATACTTAGCTTACAGTGCCGCTAACAAGACAGCTGTGCTGTTCCCTACGTCGGGGGTTTCAAATTAGATGCTCACAAAGGCCCAGCCCGTAAGAGCCAAACTGGCTGGATATTAGAAACCACGCCTCATCTGCACAAAAAAACAGTCTTCGCTCTTTTTCTTCTTTTTTAAATGTTTGTTTATTTTTGAGACAGAGAGAGAGCATGAACAGGGGAGGAGCAGAGAGAGAGAGGGAGACACAGAATCCAAAGCAGGCTCCAGGCTCTGAGCTGTGGGCACAGAGCCTGACGCGGGGCTCGAACTCACGGACCATGAGATCGTGACCTGAGCCGAAGTTGGACCCTTAACCGACTGAGCCGCCCAGGGGCCCCTCTTTGCTCTTTTTCTTGAAGCACATGGACTTTCCATACCAGATGTCATTTTCCCGGTTTTAATGGCACATTTCGCTGTTCTCTTGTGGATGCTATAATGCCAGCTAGCATCTGCCCATGAAGGGGACCAGCGGGAACTTCAGAGACCTGAAGAACGTGAGGTCTATGCGGTAGATTTCACCTACTTGTTGCCCTGCAGGGGCTGCGAGCCCTGGACAGTGAGTCTCTCCAAATTTCAAGAGGATATGAGATGCATTTGAATATGGAATATTCTAAAATTTCAATACGGGCAACTAATAAAAAATGCATAACATGGTGTGTGTGAAACAAAAAAAACGTCTTAAAGCTCACAACGCTTAAGCTCACAGTTGGAGATCTCTGGGCATTAGCAGAGATTCCTGTGCCCATGACAAGCTGTCCCTTATACATCCCCTGCTACCAAAGCCCAGATCCAGTTCCCAGATCTCCCCAGCTTCTTATATCCTTCACAGAAAAGAATCCATTCCTCACCTGGAAGGTGTGGGCAGAGCACAGGGTCTTGCACACTGCAGGCTTTCAACAGCTGCTCTCTGCCGATTAAATAAATGGATAAAAAGCTAACAGATTTTTTAATTCTTTAAGCTTGCTACCAGCAATGAAATAAAAGCGGTGAAAGGTGGAGTTATTTATTGCGGATTTGATAGTTACCTGGTTAAATAAACCCATTCATACTGGATTATGTTATGTTTGTCTTATTGTGATATATTCTCCTGTATCTACTTTTCTTTGGTCCAGTCTTTTCTTTAGTGACTGTCCCCGCCTCTCCTGTCTTATGAGGAATGAAAGGGAAGGACTGAAGGCGCCACCGGGAATCCGAACCGGAGCTCCACCTCTCCCCTTCCTAGTGTGAATCCCGTCCATAAAGGGCCCACCCTTGTTCCCCTGAACCGAGCTCGTCTTTCTCGTTTAGTCCCTTACTTCCTGCTGTTCATTGAAGTGAGACACAGACTCTCACATTCCGTTTAATTCAACTATCTAGTGAGTCACCGCTTTTACTTTATGTTTTTATTTTACTTTACCTTCATGCCTATGGGAGAAATAAGAACCAAATTGTCTTCTGATCAAACAAAGAAATATCACAAAGGGAAAGGTCTTGGGGCGACAAGGAGATTCAATCTTGCATCTTATTACCGGGGCAGCACATTGTTAAAAAGACAATCATTGGCAGACTTAGAATTTAAATGTTACTTTCACAGGTCATAGGAACGATCTGAAGTCCACGTCTTTGAAAATCTTTCATCAGAAACGTTGGTGGCCAGGTCCATTGATGAAGTCTTACAGGATCCATCCCTCTCTGTAGCAAAGAAGGGGCTTTCTCTCTCCCGCACCAAAAAGGGTATGTTTCTTAAAGTCTAGGTGCTGGTATTCCACTAATTGGTACCTCCTGATAAAAGCAGGCCTGCGAATGAAATGTTGACATGGAGAAGTAAAAAGGGAAAGGGGAATATTAATAAAATTATTATGAGCTGTCAGAATAAATTACCAGCTACCTGGAAGTGGATGAAGGGGACACCAGGGTGGCCTTTCAGTGGCGCACTGTGGCAGCCTCCAGGTCATGTGGCCGCTGGAGGGTGCATCTTCGATTGCCTTTGAATGATTAGGCTATTTAACAACTTGATAGAGATAGACTGTCAGTTGTAGACATTAATAAAACGCACATGATTCCAGGTGATGAATGTGGAAAGGAAGGTGGGAAAAAGTGAGCTGGTCCCAGTCTCTTGTCTTCCCCCAAAGCTCATCAAATGGACACTCAGCTCCACAAGAAGAATCTGGCTCCACACAAGGAAATTCTGCAGTTTGGAAATCTCTGTAATCTGCCTTAAAAGCCATCCAGTGAAGACGACGATTGAAGACCAGCACTTTGAGGAATCAGAAGGCTTGAGTCCCATCCACCATTCATCCCAGCAGCAACAGCCACACCTTTCTGGGTGTTTTACCAGATTGATCTTTTAAAATAAGCATTGTGCTATTTAAATAAAAGCCTTCATATGAGTCATCCCCAGACTCTTTGCAAATAAAGATTATTTATTTAAAAAAAATGGAAGAGATGCACATCAAATTCATGTAGCCTTGCCCAGAGTAAGAGGATAGTAGGATTGAGGTGAAGTTAGAGTGCTTCGGTTTTGTGTGGGCTTCCCCCCCTCCCCTTAAATATAAAAGAGATTTCTAGTGAACATACCACAATGTTAAATAATAGATCGATTTTGTGTGGTCATTTTCGTATTCCATAATTTTTTAAAAGGTAAGAGAAGGTGAAGAAAAACGTCACATATTGGTGTTTGGTGTATTAGAAATTGTAGCTTTTCACATATTCACCAAATCACCAAAACAGACAAAAATCTCCATTCTTGTGCACTTAGATCCCAGGAGGGAGAAAACATATACTATAAAATACACGGCATGCCACGTGCTGAGGAGGAAAACAGTGGGGGAGAGATTGTTGGGACAGTTGTCATTTTAAATACCCCAAACTGTCCTTAACTAAATCTCCAAAACTGAAAATAGCTCTTTACGGTTCTTTTGAAATCGAAACCTAAAGTCTTGTGGTCTTACCACATGGTAGTCGGTAGATATGCGACCTTACAGATGATGGTTAAAATGAATTCTCTCCTCTCTGACCTGGGGCACCTGACATTGCTTAATTAGAAACTTTTTGATTTGTAGATTATTTTCGTCTCCAAAATTATTCCCCTGCCAAAGCTTTCATTAGAGATGGTGGGGAATTATGTTCTCTGCTTTTTGTGGGGTTTTTTTTTTTTTTTAATAAGAAAATGCCAACTAGCAGAGGATGGTTTCGATCCATCGACCTCTGGGTTATGGGCCCAGCACGCTTCCGCTGCGCCACTCTGCTCGGCACGACACAAAAACCTTTAGGAAGGTCTTTTATTATATTTTCCTCCAAAGGCTGCCACCAGCTTTTGTATTTTGTTTTTGAGATAATTGTGTTTTTTCCTTTCAAGCTCACTCATTATTCATGCTTCCGAAAGGACAATGAGCCCAGGGTGCACTGACCCCAAATATTCTGAATGCAAAACATTTCATGATTCCGCCGGGAAAACAGTCGCGCCCCGCCTGCCCCGCTGATCTGAGCGGGAGCGAGTCTGCACCTCACAGTCCCACCCTGTACGAGTAGCCCCCCAAAATCCAGCGTGGGAGGCATCCTACGTTTGCACGCACGGGAGCGATTTAAAAATAATTAGAAAGGATCCAAGAGGTAAAAACAACCCTCAGGGCCCCTTGCATTGGCCGGGAATCGAACCCGGGCCTCCCGCGTGGCAGGCGAGAATTCTACCACTGAACCACCAATGCCCGGTAACAAAAAGCGAACGCCAGCGCTAGAAATGGCCGCGGCGTCGCAACACCGACAACCGTGTATTTCTTTCCCTTGGCTCGTGTTCTGCTCTTATTGACTAGAACCCGGTGATGCCCCTTCTTCCCCTCTTTTCAGGAAAACCTCACTTTCGTTGCAAGTTCCGCGACCGGGAGGCCGGCCGGGCGGGGGCGGAGCGGTGGGACCTCCGGCCACTGGGTGGGACCCTCGGGACGCGGTGGGGGCAGCGAGGTCGCGCCCCCGGCAGGCGGTGCGGGCAGCGCGGTGGGCCTCCCGGAAGGCGGTGGGGATGGCCCGGTGGCGCCCTCTGCTGGCCGCCACGGAGGAAAGCAACGCGGGGCTTAGGCGTCCTTCGGTTGCCATAGAAACCCCTTCAGTGTCTAGGGCACAGAGGTGTCAATGAAACGTAATTTCCAAAAACCGAAAAACAAACAAAAAGACCAGGTGAAATCATAACTGTCATACGAATATAAAATTTTTGAAAGGTTTTTTTTTTTTTTTTAAGATTTCATTTAGCTCCTTCCTGAGATAACTGATGAGGGGTTACTACCCGTTCAGAGAAGTCAAAGAAGGGATGCCATTTACAGGTGAGGAACAGTGACCCGAATGTGACCCGAATGTGTCGGCGGGGTCAAAACCGGCTTTTCGGCGGTGGGAGTGGGCAGGGGCAGCGGACTGGGGAGAAGGAAAATGTCCCGTCACCAGACAGAACCCATCCCGTGTCCACAGACGCGACTTGTTTTCTACTGCTACCAGTCCCCGACAGTTACAGAGTTGTAAAATAGGATCAGAATCACGTGACACAGACGGGTGTGCCGAAGTTCTCCTCTGAAGCAGATTTTCCTAAAGCTTTTTTCTTTTTCTGGGAGATTCGGCTAACTCCAAGTACGAACTTAAGGGCCCAACTCGCAAGGTAAACACACCTTTGTGTTAAGAGCCCTGGGTTACTGTTCCTGACCATCTTTCCTTACAGTCTACAGTCACAGACCCCTGTAGGAAGGCCGTGAAACATGTGAACATTCTCCCTGGAGGCCTGTGCACACTCACATGCACTTGAGATTGAGTTCAGGTATTGGGCCTAGGATGAGCTCTCTTTTACCTGGAAGGGGGTCCTTCTTTGGGAACATACTGCTCAGCCATTCATTTCCACCCCTACCCTCTCCAGGTTTCTGCTCAGGGCCTCAGCTTGGACTGGGGGCAAGGGGCAAAGAGATATTTGTAACCGGGTATAGATAAACCTGAATTCCTTAAAATCATGCAAGAGACCCACGGGGGCAGGAAGAGCGGCCCTGGGATTTTGCCCTTGATGAGGGAGCACGGGGCCACCTGAGGGCAGAGTGCAGCCTCCGGGCACCCCCACCCTCAAGGTGGGATCTGTGTGATAGTCCCTGGACACTCCAGGCTACCCCAAAACAGGAAAGGACAAAAAACCAAACGGTTGAACTGATAACAGTCTCCACCAGTTTACGAGAAAAAGGCAACCCCGTCAATAGCCTCAAGTCCGGGAAGTCCCTACTGTCTTATGTTAATGCTTTGCCGGAGGGAGAAGCAACCTTAGCTTGACCATAGCTGGGCCTCCAGTAAGTCTTGGAGCTTGTGAAAGTCTCTTTGGAAACTCCCTCTGGACTCTTCCCCCGGCTCCATAAAGGGGTCACCCCCCTACCGCTCCAGTGCAGCCCTCCCTGCCTGCAGGTCCTGTCCCCGCGCTGTAATCAAATCACCTCTTTGCACCAAAGAGGTCTTCAAGAATTCTAGGGGCTCCTGGGTGGCGCAGTCGGTTAAGCGTCCGACTTCAGCCAGGTCACGATCTCGCGGTCCGTGAGTTCGAGCCCCGCGTCGGGCTCAGGGCTGATGGCTCGGAGCCTGGAGCCTGTTTCCGATTCTGTGTCTCCCTCTCTCTCTGCCCCTCCCCTGTTCATGCTCTGTCTCTCTCTGTCCCAAAAATAAATAAAAAACGTTGAAAAAAAAAATTAAAAAAAAAAAAAAGAATTCTTTCTCGGCCATCGGCTCTGGACGCCATGAACCCCCCATCACCCCAAAACTTCATTACCCTCAGCTTGCCTCATGCTCCCTCATCACCCCTGGCTATACTGTCTTTGGTCCAAATGGGCACATATTCATGTTGACCTGGTCACCTTGAAGGCAAGAACTTCCACTGAAGTGAAAGAGGGCTCCTGTGTCTCCTACCAGCACAAGGCAGGTGTAGGTGGGGGTACATTTCCCTCCTTACCTCACCGGCTCTTTAGCTGCCCTCATAATTAGATTGACATAAGACAGATGCACCGAAGGCAAAAAAGTTAATGTGATACATAAAATTGTAAGATAAATTAAATATATAAAATATAAGACCATAAAGATAGAAGACTCAAATAAGTGACCAAAGCAGGCAGCTTTTATGCCCTTCAGGCAAAGAAACGATAAATTTGTGAATCACTGACAAGACAAAGTTAGCAAGCATGTCACATTATTAATTATTGTATTAATTATATTATATATCAGCATATAATATTTATTAATAATAATTGTATTAATTACTAATTATTACGTATTCATCTTCCCTATCAACGTTTATTTTATTTATTTATTTTTTTGGGACAGAGAGAGACAGAGCATGAACGAGGGAGGGGCAGAGAGAGAGGGAGACACAGAATCGGAAACAGGCTCCAGGCTCCGAGCCATCAGCCCAGAGCCCGACGCGGGGCTCGAACTCACGGACCGCGAGATCGTGACCTGGCTGAAGTCGGACGCTTAACCGACTGCGCCACCCAGGCGCCCCTCATCTTCCCTATCGATGAAGACTGTGTAGGGGTCTTTCCTCTGTAGGGAAAAATAACCTTCCCTCTACCCTTCATTGCTCGTGGCTGAGGACCAGCCCCCACATAAAAGAGATGAACAAGAGAAGAACAAACACGTTTCACAACAGGTGTACCTTATGCATACGTGGGAGAGACCGTCCCGGGAAAACTCCCCGGAATGGCCCGGGGCCACCCCCTTAAACACCATCTTCCGCTAAAAACAAAGATGTGGGCGTGAGGGTGGGAGAGGGGCAGTCACAGGAGGGGACTAGGCAACCCACAGGAAGGTGGTTGTCCAGATTTAATCTGGTGCCTTCCCCACCGAGTTTCCGGTGATTTAGAGTCACCTTTCTCTTCCAGGTGCAGACAGGGAGTCGCCCTTACGACGACTCGTATCGACGACGAGTCCCCCTTACGACGAATCTCCAAATGGAGATTTCTGTTATAAATGTAAATCGCCTCGACAAAAGGATATCTTCTCTGCTTTTAGAGCTTCTGGGTCTGCTTTTTCTCAAAAAAAAAAAAAAAAAAAAAAAATCATTTTATTTTGGGATGGATTATTCTGCTATCCTTCAACCGTGGTTTTCTTACAGCCCTAAATTCCGCTTCTGGTGATAAGGATGCCTTCCGCTCTTCTGGTACCGGGATGGCACCTGTCACATGGGGGACTTGTCTCCTGTTTACGGGGAGAGACGCAGATTCAGAGAGACCTTTTTGCACTACCTGGTCCTCAGGTACCTTTGATTTAAAAATATCAGTGTGTCAAAGTGGCATATTTTGACGTGGCCCGTTCTGTTCTCCCTCCCCGTGACTCCCACAGACGTGAGAAAAGGGTACCTGGAAACGAATGATGTGTCACTCCTCTCTCTTACAGGCCGTGTCGAATCTATCAGTAAACAGTATCAGCTCTCTTCAAAGTATCCTGTTAAAATGGAAAAACAATCCTACCCAGTCAGTCAGGAATTTTCTGGAGAGCACCGGTGAGGTCATCTCCATCACCAGCCTGCAAAGCAAAAGGAGGTAATTTGTAAAGGACAAAGTAAAACGACAGGACCCTCTGCCTTGCCCCCTAAGGGAAAGTGACCTTGCCAGAAACAATCTTTTCTTTTGTCAATAACTTACTTGCCCCACCCCCTCCTTCCTGTAGAAGCCTCCCATTTTGTCCACCTCCTCAGAGCCCCCTCCACTTGCTGGGTAACATGCTGTCCAATTTATGAATCACTTAATATAAGAGCCAATTACATTGTTTGAAAAACCACCACCACCACGAGGCCCCAAATGGCATCACTTAGTTTTTTGGGGTTTTTGGTTTTTTTGGCATCACTTAGTTTAAAGCCCCGAGTCAGGAGACCAAGACTTAATAATCCCTAACCTAAGCGCAAGTTTCACTCCCCAAGAATATAATCTTTGACCAGTCAACATGGAATTTTCTGGTCAGAACTAGAGAATTTACTGAGAGACCACTCCCCCTTAGGAGGGCAACCTTGCCTAAACAACGCATTCTTTGCTAACCAATACCTTTCTTTCTTTCTTTTTGTTTTATGCCCTCTCTCTGCCTTTAAAAACTTGTATTGGGCACTTGGGTGGCTCTGTCGGTTGAGCCTCCGATTTCAAGTCATGAGCTCCCGGTTGGTGAGTTCGAGCCCCACGTGGGGCTCACTGCTGTCAGCCCATCGGTGCAGAGCCCGTTATGGTTCCTCTGCCCCTCCCCTGCTTGTTCTCTCCCCAGAATAAATAAATATTGAAAAAACAAACAAAAAACCTTTTATTTAGCTCAGTGGAGCTCCCCTGTACCTGCTAGCTGGGACGCTACCCAATTCATGAATCATTTCATAAAACCAATTAGATCTTTTAATTTATTCAGCTGAAATTTGATCGCTGAACACCCAGAATCTCACCACTGCTCACCACCTCTGTCCTTACACTCTGGTCCCTGCTACCAACATCTCTTCCCTAAGTCATTGCCAATGTTACTAACTGCTCTCCCTGCTTCTGTCTTGTTTGTATTATAGTCGATTTTGTCCCTCCCCCATTCAAACCCTCTCACCCACCATAAAAGACAAACCCTACAGTGACCCATCCTTCCTTAGGGGAGGACAAAACTTTTCCTCTACCCTTTTAGGTTCAGTAGCTGGGATGTGCCAATTAAGCTGACAAAAGACATTAGCAGGTGAAAAGTCATACAGGTTTTACTTTCGACCTTATGTGCGTGGGGGTTCCACAGAAAAGAAACGAAAATGCCAAGGAAGCAGTTCGGCTTGGCAGCTGATATTCCGTTGTAACAAAGGGTGAAAAATTGTAGAGAAATGACCTGACCGAGGGAAGAGGGGTTTGGCTTCTAGGAGAGGTAAATTGCAGGAAGGAAATATATGGGGAAATTGATATTAGATAAGGGTTATTTTAGTAAAGTTCGTTTTATGCGCACTCATCTGGGTGCTGACCTTCCTTCTTCCTCATGGCTGTCAAATTCCCCCGGAGAAGGGATTTCCGATAGTCCTCATTTCTCAGAATTTTCTGCGTTTAGTCAGAGCAGGGAGCTCCACGAAGGTTTCTTTCTGCCTCTGTCAAGTCTCAATTGCCTTCAGCTCAAAATAATCCATATGCTAATCTGGCAAACTTTGGGGTGACATGCGATGATCCCCCCCCACACCTCTACTTGCAATCTGTCTCCCACCCCTCTCTCCCTCACCCACTTCACCTCACCCCTTTCGGTCACAGGTGTAGCAGAGGAAAAATACGTTTCCCCCTGTTAACCTTAACAATAAAACTGCCAGTTGTTTTGCCAGCAAAAATGGGTTCACGTGGCAATAGCCAGAGACTTGCAATCTGGGACAATGAAGGCCATGAGCAAGTCTAGAGAGCAAAGGAGAACACACTGTTTTCTAGAAGACGGCGGGGGGGGGGGGGGGTACTTGGGAAGGTTGTTATAAACGAAACGTCCATTGGAGCAAAGTGAGGTCCGAAAGCGTACAGGCTCTTCATTGGCTGGGTCGTGACGGTCCCCTCGGCCGGGCTGCTGGGGGTGGGGGGAGGGGGAGGGTTTTTTCCTCTTGCTGGGGTCCCAAAGCAGGATCCAACCTCCAGGTCGGTCGCTTCCGGTTGTGGCTGCAGTTGGCCGCGGGCTGGGCGCGCTCCCTCTGCCGGCCTCTGTCTCCATTCAAAACAGATCTTTCATTAATTTTCACAGCCTCTGTCTTCCTAGGCTCTTGGTGGAGACGTCCGCATAATAAAAAGATTAGCCGGAGAAAAACGACCAAGTATAATAATGTGTGTACCGCCTGTATCTTGGGAGACACCCAGGAAAACGGACTAACTCCCCAAATGGCTCAAGCCACCACCTTAAATACCTGTCCACCCGGGGCCCTAAGCCATGTTGGGGATGCGGAGGGAGGCCAGTGAGGGCAGATTTTTCAGGCCACGTACGGTAAGCAAGGGCATGGTTAGGGGGCAGACTGCAGTCGGTACCTTCCCCACTGATGTTTCTAGAGATTAGGCATCCGGCTCTTCAAGGTACCAGAGGGAGACATACTTACAAAATGCAGGTTTCCCTTCTGAATGTGAATGTCTCTTACAAGAGGGTAACTTCTACTCAGTTTTCAGAGCTTCTCCTGTGGCTGCACTTTCTTAAAAATCACTAACTCGCGGGCCGCCTGGATGGCTCAGTTGGTTAAGCCTCTGACTCTTGATCTCAGCTCAGGTCATGATCTCACGGTTTCGTGGGATCAAGCCCCGCAGCATTGGGCTCTGCGCGGACGCCCAGGAACCTGCTTGGGATCCTCTCTCTCTCTGACCCCCTCTCCCCCACTTGTGCTGTCTCTCTCAAAATAGATACACTTCAAAGAGAAAAAAATTGTTTTCTTCAAAAACCCAGCTCAGTATAATCCTTATGCCTGAGAGGCATGTTTTGGGGCGGCAAATACCGCTCCCCTCTGACACCAAACACACCCTAGCTTCTGGCGTCTACAGTCCGGACCAGCCCCCTCCCTCCCCCACCCCACACCCACCATCCGCCCCGGGGCCTCATGGCCCCAGGTCACAGCTGAAATGTCCCATTCTCAGGAATGCCTGAAAAGTGCGCCACCTCCCTACGCTTTTTCCTGTTTTGTTTTGTTTTTTCTTTAACCTGTCACACACTTACCTTGTTTATTTTTGTCTCTCTCCCCTTTCCAAATTACACACACAAATCTTACCTCCCCGAGGTTTTTGGTTTCTCTTGGCTGTGTGAGGGAGCAAAATGTGCCACCCTCAAAAGTGTCTCTTTGGCATGTGGATTATTTTAGACTGGTTATTTTTAAATTTTTTAAAAAAATTTTGTTGATGTTTTTATTTATTTTTGAGACAGAGAGAGACAGAGCGTGAGCAGGGGTAGGGGCAGAGAGGGAGGGAGACACAGAATCCGAAGCAGGTTCCAAGCTCGGAGCTGGCAGCAGAGAGCCCCACGCAGGGCTCGAACTCACAGACTGTGAGATCATGACTGAGCCGAAGTTGGAAGCTTAACCGACTGAGCCACCCAGGTGCCCCATAGACTGATTATTTTTGAGAAACAGAAGGTTCAGGAAGAATCTTTCACCTTCCTTTCGTTGCCTAAAACGATTGAGATAGAGCAACTGTTGCAGGAAGGAGCTCTCACCTCCCCCACACCCCAGGCTGACCGAGCTGAATACAAACAGGCTGGTGACACGACCCACCCTGAAAGGGCCACAGGCCCCAGCTAACCAATGGGCTGGTTAGACCAGGCAGTTACCAAAATGGGAAAAGCCCCCACATCCCCCAAGCTCCCTGACTGTGGCCCCTCACCAACGCCTCGGGGCACACAGCCTCTGCTCTGCTGTCCTGCCCACCGCTCCCCTGCAGGGTACTCAGTAAGCTTCTGTGTCTTTTTTTCTGCCTCAGGCGCATCCTTTCACTGCCCCGGCCACGCCCCCATCCATCCGGTCACTCCAAGGACAATCCCGTCACCCCACGGACAGTCCCGTCACACCACGGACCATCCGGTCACCCCACCGACAACCCGGTCATGCCACAGACAAGAGCAGATAGAATTGCTTTACCACCTTGGTCATCACTGCTCCATATTGCATATCCATATGCAATACTATGGGAAGTGTGCACATTCTACTCAGAAATCGAGATCAGTGACACACATCTAACATTCCCTAACAATAGATAAAGGTAGTCTAGTATTTGCTATGCTAAATAAATCCAGAATGGATTCTACTTATTTATAATATACATTTTAAGTCATACACTAAATACATTAAAAAATATACTGAATACATTGAATAGTATATTACATTAAAAATAATATACTACAGGGGCGCCTGGGTGGCGCAGTCGGTTAAGCGTCCGACTTCAGCCAGGTCACGATCTCGCGGTCCGTGAGTTCGAGCCCCGCGTCGGGCTGTGGGCTGATGGCTCGGAGCCTGGAGCCTGTTTCCGATTCTGTGTCTCCCTCTCTCTCTGCCCCTCCCCCGTTCATGCTCTGTCTCTCTCTGTCCCAAAAAAAATAAATAAAAGTTGAAAAAAAAATTAAAAAAAAATAATATACTACATAAGATATATTAAATAATCAAAATAAGTATACCTTACATTAACAAGTAATAATATTAATAATTATTTATATAGTATATACTTTTATTAACATGTCATATATTTATCATATATTTATATTAATATGTATTTAATATATAATATATACTTTTAAAATAATCACAAACTGATAGTGAAATGTTTGCAGAATTTTGTTATAAATCACTTTAAAACCATTATATCACGTATTGAATCAATCACTGGCTCAGTTTTAAAAATGTGAAATACCTCAATTTCCATCCCTGGTTTCACTGCTATTTCCTGATCATTCTTAAAGGTTACTGACACTGACTTTGGGATCATATCAAAATTAATCTCTGGTAGTCCAGTATATTATTTATTTGGACTTCAAAATATGCATGCGTTTCACTGGGGAATGTCTTCTCATACTTCAATCTATTCTCTTAGTGTTTTGCTTCCATTTTCCCTTTTAATTATAGTTCTCACTGATGGAGATAAAAGATAGGAACTCAGCAAAACATCTTCACTTTAGATATTAGCCCAGCAGTCTCTAAAGTGTGGTTCCCTGATAGTCCTTACCTAGGCAATCATTAGACATGCAAATTTCCAGGCCCCGCTCTCCCCCAGACCTTAGAAAATCTGGCAGCTGGGTGTGTCCCCCCACCAGGGGGATTTTAAAGCCCTCCAGGCGGTGCTGATACTTGTGGAAGCTTTAAGAACCATTGTGTTGTGTTGGAATGACACTGAGACAGAAATGGATGCTGTTATTGGGAGCGCTTAAGAAATGTGCTAATTGTGTTTCTTGGTTGTCTTTTCTCTTTGTATGGTATACTTAGTGGAAGAAAAAAATTGGAAAAGAAGGATAGTGAGGAAGCAGTTCAAATGACGACAGTATGACAATCATGAGATTGTCACGCTGTATTATAACCAAATAACCACCTCACAGGGTCTAAGTATTTTCCTCAGCACTGTGGTGATCTCTGAGGGCCATATGGAATTAGCACAGATTACAGCCACCTCAAGGGAACTAACATGGAATTCATAAGCTTTGCTTCTTGCCTGAGGAAAAGTGCATCAAATAAGTCATGAATGTTATTACATGCTGTGCCGTTTTTATTTTCATGATTTAGACTAAGTGCCTCAGGGTTTAAAAAGAAAGATCATATAGATAGTAGGATGATCATGAAAAAACTTTTCATCAAAAAACATTTGCTTCAGGTGTAAAATGTAGCTACAGTTGACAGAATAGAGTAGGACACTTCAGAAGGGGTGAGTGTAGAAGCGGGGGAATAGAAGGTGCAGTAAAACTGGAAGGAATATCATGGAGCATTTTAGGATTATGTTGATGTGGGAAGAGTGTTAATAATTTAAGCTAGGGCTATGAACCTTATATCTACAGTTAAGAGGAGGGGGCTTTGAATGGTTCTGTTAAATTTCCTGTGAAGCATGGGTTGAGTGTGGGTGGGTGTATTCTGGCTGAGTGTGGGTTGAGTGTGGGAGCTGAGTGTGTATGAAGGTATTTGCATGTGTATAAAAATGTTTTGTTTACTAAGCTTTTATTCTAGTCTCACAGAAGTCTAATTCTTCCCCAAGCATACAAACCAGGGGTATCAAGCTTAGGGTGTTAAATATTTTAAGGTTATGCTATTTTAGGGGATCATAACAGACCAGTCAGTGGCACTTGTACAGTGAATATATATAAAAAGTACAACATAAATGCAATTTTCTATCTATGACATTGTATTTGAGGGAGAGCACCATAATAGTTCTAAGAGTAGTGAGAATAAAGCAATTTAGAGACAATTAAATTATTAAAATACATAAACCTCAAGTCTTTAAGAAGGCCTACCATTTGAGGGGCACCCGGGTGGCTCAGTTGGTTAAGCATCTGACTCTTGATCTCAGCTCGGGTCATGATCTCGGCGTCATGAGTTCAAGCCCCGCATTGAGAACAATCCAGCAAGGCTTATCATTCGGGCATTCCTATTTCTTGATTAAGAAGACCCACACAATCACCCTCTTAAATGCCCCCTTTACATCTTTATTCCTAAGTGTGTATATAAGGGGGTTCAGCATGGGTGCGATGATCCCATAGAAGAGGGACACCATCTTGCCCCGGTCCTTGGAGTTGGGGGATGGTGGTTGCAGGTACATGGAGATAGCAGTGCCATAGAAGAGTGACACCACAATTAGATGGGAGCCACACGTCCCAAATGCCTTTCTCCGGCCTTCGGCCGACTGGATTCTCAACACTGCTCGGGCAATAAAAGCATACGATACAAGGATGAGGGTCACGGGTAGTAAAAGAAATAGCACACTGATAAAGAATAGTTCGGCCTCGTTTGCTGTTGTGTCCACACAGGACAACTTGAGCAGAGCAGGGACTTCACAGAAGAAGTGATCCACTTCTTTACGGCCACAGAGCGGCAGCTGAAGGGTCAAGGTGGACTGCAACACTGAGTTGCCAAAGCCGCTAATCCAGGACGCGGCCGCCAGCTGGAGGCACAGCCTCTGGTGCATGACGACTGAGTAATGGAGAGGCCGACAAATAGCGACAAACCTATCCAAGGACATGACGGCCAGGAGAAGGCATTCAGTGGAACCCAAGGCCAGGAAAATGAAAAGCTGGGCCACACAGCCGCCGTAACTAATTACTTTCCTGGTGCTGCATATGTTGACCAGCATTTGTGGAACTGTACTTGTGGTGTAGCAAAGGTCCAGGAGTGACAGATTGGTAAGAAAAAAGTACATGGGGGTGTGGAGTTTGGGGTCCAGATGAGACACGGCAATTATCGCCAGATTGCCAAAGATAGTCAAGACATAGGAAACCAGGAACACCACAAAGAGTGGGAGCTCCAGCCATGGTCGATCTGAGAAACCCAAGAGGATGAACTCCCGGGGGGCGCTCGCGTTTACCCCCTTCATGATCGGTGGCTCAGCTCTTGGTTCCCTGCAATAGAAACAGTCATGAAGGTAATAATTACACACTTATTTGCTGTCGATTGGTCATAATTACTTTGCTAATAATCTGCCTACGTTACAGACTGATAGCATCCATAATGTGAAAAAGTACTGATAAAAATATAAATATCTTCCCAAGTATTTCCAAAGTGTTTCTATATTTGTAACAGCTTATTAGCAGAATGAATTTCAAGACTTTTTATAGCATATCATCAGTTTCCACGTTTGCAGAGTTTATCCTTCGACCTTTTATCAATTTGCAAGTTCATTATTCTCAGTTCTTTCTGCCTAGGTACCTACTATTAGGTAGAACTTGGCATAGTTTCTGCCACTGGAATGTATTCTAATTTCTCCTTAATGCCACGACATTCCCTGTTAGTACGAAGTAGTCAAAATTGTTTAAATCTCACCCCTCCTACCCTAAAAAAAAAAAAAAAAATAGACCGTACCTAGCAACTTATCAGACTCAATTTAAGGAATTATATCCTTTTACTTTTAGAAGGTCAGAATTCGTATAGGAGTTTTTAATAATGAGGAACTTGACGTCCAACAGGTGTGGTGGGATCATACCTTGTCCAGTCACATTACCCTGGGAGTGTTTCTGATCCTCTGATCTTCAGTCTCTTCATGTCTACAGTGAAAATAAGAATGCTTGTCTAGGTTGTCTCGATGTGAGACATAGCTGCCCACAACTGTCTCAACACCGGCCCCAGAAACAGAGCAGTGCGGATGAACGGAGCTTTCGCGACTCAAGGTCTCCGAGGTGCTCAGAGAGGAATTCCGTATGATTTGCCCAAACTTCCTTGGGGTGCCAATGAGAAATGGCTCTGTCCATTGAAAAGTCACCTTCCCATTTCCTCCTTAACTCCCAAAACATCAGCCTGAGACACAGGGGTCATTGTAACCATCGGCTATGAAGTAACGTGTCACTTTTAGTGTCAGCTGCCTGGCGCATGTCTGGTCCACCCAAACACAGCCACCACGTTCAGGAGAGGGTGACAGTGACACAGGAAGCCCGAGGTGCTCTGGGCAGAAGCTCCATAGAGCCCTGTGTGACCTATAGGTGTGACCAAGCCCGTTCTACCTGCCAAAAATCTCAACAGAACACGCGAAATTATTTCGCTACTTTAGCAATACCAGATTGTAAACTTTTCATTGTTATTCTTGTTCATCAAAATGTTAGCAATGTGTATTTTAACTTTGCTTTATGTATTTTATAGACGATTAACCCGCCCCAAAATATCCCCTCTCTTGCTCTCATCTGCTAAATCGAGATGCATTGGCACAGATATAGATGTGAAATGATGTTCAGATGTATCTTTAAGTGACAAAAAGTTGATTATTGAACATTTGTGGAGCAGGATCCCATCGATTTAAAAAAGAAATACTAGATAGACATAGGGACACCTGGGTGGTTCAGTTGGTTGAATGCCTGGCTCTCGATTTCGGCTCAGGTCATGGTCCCAGGGTTGTGGAATCAGGCCCCACATCGGGTTCTGTGATGAGCATGAATCCTGCTTAAGTTTCTCTCTCTCTCTCCCTTGGCCCCTTTCCCCCAACTCACGCTTTCTCTCTCTCTAAAAAATAAATGAATGAATGAATGAATGAATGAATAAAACAAATAAGTAAATCAATCAGTCAATAAATAAAATTTACTCTCTGTCTTTTACTCTCAGATTGACCTTCCTTTCGTTGAAGACTTTGATCCCCCTGAGGGCACAGCTGGTTCCTCCTCAAAAAAGACAGGTGTATCATGTCAGGGCAACCAGATGCGGCCGACAGCGGGTGTCAGGATAAACTACATGTCAGTTGTTATTATTGCTTTGGATTTTCAGATTTCTATTTCTATTCTATTATTTCATGTTTGCTTGTAGTAGCCCTTTCGGATTTCATCCACGTGAGACTCTGAGAAGCACAGTGAATCAGTGGACTTTCTTCCAGGCCGGCTCTGTTCAACCCCAACCCAAGCTGCGGAAGTTCCATCAGTATGTCTGGGGAAGGAAAATGTATGCAGTTGTTTGCCTCATGTCAAACAGCTTCAGTAGCCAATGTGATTTTCCTTTTAAGTCTTACCATCCTTCTTCCCTTATGGGTTCTAGATAAATAGTTTTAAAGGATACTAAAGCATCAAGAACACAAAACAGACATGAGCTGAGTGACTAGTGTGGAAAGTTTAGAAAGCAGCACGGGGGAGGGGGAGCTCTTCAGAGCTTGCCCCCCCACCCCCCCCACCCGAGCTGCCCAGAGCACAGATCTATTCCCTCACGAAGTGCTGCAGCTGGTGCCTCCTTCTTCCTCTTCTTCAATGTGGAACACACTTTCAGATGTATTTAGAATTTTCAAAAAACTATGTGTTTGTTTCTTTGTTTTTTTCTGTAAGCGCACCCAGTGAAGGGGCCCAAAGTGGGGAGGGAGGGAGGGGTGCTTGAACTCCAGACCGTGAAATCAAGACCTTGGCTGAGATCAAGAGTTAGATGCTTCACCCACTGAGCGCCCCAGGAACCCCTCCAAGGACTGTTTTGGATGGTGGTGCTGCATCTTTTGTTTTCGGCTGTCATAATCAAAGTCCATTATCTTGCAATTAATGGTATCTTAGAATTAGGAAAAGACGGTAAACATGCGATTTTCGGGTTTCTTGCCTGAAACCTTTTGACTCCCAGGTCAATTTTGCCTGTTCTCTTGTGTTCTGTTTGTTACTGTTACATGGAAACATTCTACTTTTGTTTCTAAAGGTATGGGAAACAATGGTGAACTCCAGTTTAACTAAAAGATTCTTCTTTAGGGGCGCCTGGGTGTCTCCGTGGGATAAGACTTAGGGCTTCGGTTCAGCTCGTGGTCTCACATTTTGTGAGTTTCCAGCCAAGTCACGCTCTGTGCTGACAGCTCAGAGCCTAGAGGCTGAAAGGGATTCTGTGTCTCCCTGTCTCTGCCCCTCTTCCAACCCCTCTCACTCTCTCTTAAAAAAAAAAAAAAAAAAAAAAAAAGTTAAAAAATGTTTAAAAGATTTTTCTTGAAAAACATTTGTGAATGACGTTTTAAAGAGACAAAGAAGAATGTTATTTCCGGGATTATTCTCTTGGGTTATTTCGTAAAGTGAGGGCCTTTTGAGTAAAATAAAAGAACTTCCGTTTCCCTTGCTTTTTACATATTTCCAACTACATAGAATCGAATTGTATAAAAGTGCACTGCACGGTCTCAGGAGTGCTTCTGATGAAATTAGCTGATACAGGCACAACCTGAAAGCTGAGAGCTGGACACAGAGTTGGCTGGCTAGTTATCCTTCAACTGCAATGTATTTAAATACGCGAGTCATTTGTAAATGCCCAGTGTTTTCTTTGCTACAGTCCCATGTCAACATTCCATTAACGAGTCTTATTACCTTGGTTTAGATATTTAGTGAGAAAGACTCAAGTCAATCCTTACGGTAGCAAAAGGTGGATTCCTTTAGGGAGGAATTATTTAAAAATATATAACTATAATATATTTCATGTTGGATCAGTAAATTTATTTTTGGACACTTGGACTGTGATGTGAGGGGCCGGTGTGTGTGTATGCGTGTGTGTGACAGGAGAGAGCCGGTGAGCGAGCTCTGGGGTATTAGCGTTTTCCCCATCAATAGAAGCCGTAAAGAGCAAACATACAACAATTCCAAGCTGAACCTCATGAACCGAATCAAACTTTTGCAGTAGGGGCCGTTCAGCCACAGGAAATCAGTGCAGGGAGTGTGTCAACAACAAACAAGAAAACTGGCTCGAAATAGCACAACTTGTAGCAAGTATATACTTTCTGAAGTGCTTGGGTAATTAAATGAAAACAAAAGTCGCGCTGTGCATGAAGCTTGTCCAGCTTTCAAAAAATGGAAGGATGCAGAACAAAAGTACAATTCTGCCCGTGGCTTTGAGCGTGCACGTTATAAGCTGTTCTAGCCCATCCACGTCGTAAAGCTGAGCGTAAATTTTAACTCACGGGATTTTCACTTAATGCCGTGTTTTTATTGCTTGTTTTTTTTTTTTAAGTTAATATGAAGTCTTATGGCATACCTGCTAAAATTTTAGAATGTCTTCATTCTTAAAAAATGTCTTTTGCCCTCCTTTGCTCTAATGTAGATCACACCTTAGGAAACCTGGTAGCTATGTGTCAAGGCTACTGTGTATTTGACTTGTAATATACTTTTATCGTCTCAAAATCCATCCATTAGTTTTCTGCCCACACATCCCCAACCTCAATCTCACAGACTTTCCCCCCACATGCAGCAATCTCCTTGGTGCTGCTGTACCCAAATTTCCCCCAGAAACACACCCTTCTCTCAAATGTCACCTCCATCTGACCTCGGCTGACTGTTCCTCCCAGAGGCTTTCCGTGATTCCAATTCCGCTTCATGTTCTCAGTGTTAGGATCGCACTATTTGCCAACAAGTAGAACAGACAGACAAAAACCTAGGAAGTTCTTATCTGCATCTCTGCAATTGTATCAGATTTGCTCCCGATTGTTGACACACAGGCCAGGAGCTTGTGGTTGTGGCTGGTACCTTAAAGGCCACTGGGCAGATTCCCCTAGTCTGGAGTGAAGCTGCATGGACAGCATCTCAAGCTAATGCTATTCTCCCTGTGAGTAACAAGCATTCAACAGGGCAGCAAAGTAAAGTATTTTGATTATGCGAGCTACCGAGGGGATCAGAAAAGAGCACATCTGGGTTGAAGCAGAAGTTAATGGAAGGAGAATTTTAGAAGCTGCTGAGGGGATGTTGGCAAACTTTATCTGTGATCCTCTTAGAATGCCTGAACCCGGAGTCCGGAACACTTGCCCAGATGAATACGCATGATCATCTCTTTGTAAACCTGTACATTGGTTGACCTCATATTGGTCATCTCACTGTGGAATTCTCTCCTCCCGTATCTGAGCTCAAACATTCAAAAAGATAAGGTTTGACAGAGTCTTGGAAGCATCTCTACGAGCTACAGAATGGGCAGAGGATCAAGACAAGAGAGGTAACAAGAGTTTTCCTCCCCAATCTGCCAGTAAGTCGTCCTACAGTTGGGGAAGTGAGTTAATTGCTTCAGATGTTAGTTTTATCCTTTGTAACATTGTGGGGTCGGTATTTCCTTCGGGCATAAAAGCTGTTTACTTTTAAGGTTTCTCAAATCATCTCATATGCCTAAGAGATAGGCTTCCAAATATCACACAGATTCCATCTTCTTGCTGGAGTGTAGGGATGAACACCGGGATTAATTTTCACACAGCTAATGCATTATAGTTTGGCTTCGCATAATTGACAAAGAAGTTTGCTAAATTTTTCTCCTGTTTAGGAAAGATTACTTTTGCAGGCAGAAAATGAACTTAGATGCTCAGAGATGTTCCTTGCCCAAGGTCTTAGAGCTAGCAAGCAGCAAACTGAAGATTAGAGCCAGGATTGCCGTGCTCTAAAGTTCTTATTTCCCATAGAGGTTACAAATGTATTCAAAATAACATCCTATATAAACGTTCATAGAAGCTGAAGCAGAATGAATTATATTCTTCCTAGCACATCGTTTGGTCTCAGCTGAGATGTGAAATGTAAACAGTCCATGAAATGGGTGCTTAGAACACTCACATTTTACCAAGTATAAGTAATATGATACTCAGTGTGTAAGGATATGATAGTATTACAACATAGTAAGCGTGTGTATATTACGAAGTAATACTCCGTGAGCTTAGGAATTTTTTGATCTGTATTCTACTCACCTCCATTTTGAGCACTGGAGACAGAGCAATCTATTTTTGTGACCAAGACGGCTTGAATCCAAGTAGAATTCAAGTTCACAGGTGTGTTACTGAGCTGTGTAGCCGATTCGATGAAATTCATTCAACTTCTTTTAGTTACGCTCCATGTAGGTCATGAGGTTTCTGTTCAGAGTGAGCTGGAAGATGAGGACTCACAATCACAGATGACCAGAATGTGGTGTTCTGGCATCACACCGTTTGGAATTAGGCCATCAACTGGTATTTTCAGAGCGTTTTTTTCTAACCGGTTTTGCAAGAAACAGATAGAAGTATGGCCGTACTTCCTCTCTCAATATTGGTGCTTGTTTTGGTCTGTGGTAGAAATCTCAAACACTGAATTGCAAACTCTTCCCCCACAGTTTATAGTATTTAACCGCATACCCAATGGGAAGAGAGAGAGAGGAGATCTCTGTGCTCTTGGTTTGCTCAGCAAACTTCCTCTAGGGACAAAATCCTCAACTTTTTCTAAGACAGAAGTAATGACAATGGGGACTAAAGTTTGTTATCAAAGTTTGATGTTGTGCTGTGGAACTAAGATTCCTCTTCTTAACTCTTCATGAGTTCTCTAAAGGCATGCAGAAAGGAATTCTTTATTCCACATGTAAATTCTCTAAATGGACCTCTATTTGTCTTAAGAACACTGCTTTATTAACTTCTTTTGTAATACATTTTACATAAAGTAGTTTTAAAAATTAACACAGAGTCAATGAACATAGAGTCAATATATCCCTTATCTTTCATGGATTTGAAATTTTCTAGGCTTAATTACTAAGCTCTTCTTTGACTCAAGATTGCATAGATGTTCTTGTAAGATTTAATTTTCTTAAATTGCAGTATTTACTCTAGCCAGAATATATATTTACAGAATATATATTTTACTTTTGAGAAGAGCTGGAAGATAATATGTAGGCTCATGTCAATTTCCTTTCCAGATGAATAGATTTGACAAACATATATTTATAATTCTGAAAAAAATATTCGGATCTATTAAGTAGAAAAAAACCACAAGCTTTTAACAAATTTGAGGACCCGCCCCATAGCTCGATAGGAAAAGGACAGATTCTAGGAATTAACAATATAGAGACTAAGCAAATCCAAACGACCAATATAAGAAAATATGACCAAATTCTCAAATAGAGAAGTATATATTAAAACAGCGATGATAGGGGCGCCTGGGTGGCGCAGTCGGTTAAGCGTCCGACTTCAGCCAGGTCACGATCTCGCGGTCTGTGAGTTCGAGCCCCGCATCAGGCTCTGGGCTGATGGCTCGGAGCCTGGAGCCTGTTTCCGATTCTGTGTCTCCCTCTCTCTCTGCCCCTCCCCCGTTCATGCTCTGTCTCTCTCTGTCCCAAAAATAAATAAAAACGTTGAAAAAAAAAATTAAAAAAAAAACAGCGATGATAAAACTCTTCATACTCATCAGACTGCAAGCAAACGGAGAATTGAAGGCTACTGCTGATGGGAAAGAAGGAAAAAGGTTACTCACAGATTACTGGAGGAAATGCAAAGCGTTACAGTCTTTCTGGGGGAAAATATGGCAATGACCTCTAACTACTACAAATTCTCAACCTGGCGCTGCCCGTCCTTGGAATCTCTCTCATAGAAATCTAACGGGGCACCTGGGTGGCTCAGTCAGTTAAGTGTCTGCCTCTTGATTTGGGCTCAGGTCATGATCTCACGGTTTGTGAGTTTAAGTGCTGCATCGGGGCTCCTCGCTGACAGCATGGAGCCTTCTTGGGATTCTCTCTCCCTCTCTCCCTGCCCCTCCCTTGTGTTCTCTCTCTCTCTTTCAAAATAAATAAATAAACTTCTAAAAAAAAAAAAAGGAGAGAAATCTAATTGTATATAAGGACAAATGGAAAATAATGCTTGATGTAGAAATATTTTAATGGCCGGAGATGGAGAAAAATACAGAGTATTTTACAATAGTAAACTCACTAAATAATTAATATAGTCACAGAATGGGAAATATTCATCCATGTAGAATAAGCAATGATGGCTCTAACAAATGGTTTGGAGATGTTTTCCTGAGATATTGCTGAATGAGCAAACAAAATGTAGAAAAATGCACATAACCTGGTCATAATTTTGTAAAATAATGATTTAAAACACCCTGAACATGATTTTTTTTAACGTATTGTTGGTATGAGAGTTGATGAGAAAATATGTTTGTTTTTCTCTGGAATAATAGCAAAGGCTACTTCTTAGGTAATTAACATGAATAACCTGGAGATAGAGGACAATAGCCACAGAGAGAAAAGGAGGAAAGGTATGAAGAAAAACTGGAAAAGAAAAGAAAAGAAGATTTTGTGTACATTGAAACATTTTTTGAAATTAATAGCAGTGATTGCTTCTGGACAGAACAGAAGTAAGGTTGGGGATGCTCAGGGCAAAATTGTACTACTGCATGCATTTTTTTTTTTTTTTTTTTACAATGTTTCTTAACAGGCTATAACTTATTTATCTTCAACAGGTTGTAATTTAAATGAACGAAATTACAGTTTATTTATTTTTTTTTTTAATTTTTTTTCAATGTTTTTTATTTATTTTTGGGACAGAGAGAGACAGAGCATGAACGGGGAAGGGGCAGAGAGAGAGGGAGACACAGAATGGGAAGCAGGCTCCAGGCTCTGAGCCATCAGCCCAGAGCCCAACGCGGGGCTCGAACTCACGGACCGCAAGATCGTGACCTGGCTGAAGTCGGACGCTTAACCGACTGCGCCACCCAGGCGCCCCCGAAATTACAGTTTAAAAGAAAGTAAGCGAGGCCTAAAGGAAATATAAATAAAAATAAATATTTATTCTGCAGAATGGATCAAGTGTAGATAAACTGAAATTGTTTCACAAGTCCTGAAACATAGAAATTACCAAGCAATGCCCACTTCTCTCGTCCTGAAATGGGGAAGAGTCTGCTGAATTTATTATCCAGACAGATGCCCTGCTGTCCTTTGAAAGGATTATTTCCTCAATAATCCTGTGATTATCTCTATTGCCCTATGAGAGCGAGCCATTATCTCCACAGATATGTAGCTAGTGAACCGGGCTTGGAGAGGTTCAAACAGAATGTGTTAGGAAACTGGCTGATTCATATGGATGTCCTACCCTCGTCCATGTTTGCTTTATTTTTCCTCTGTTACCCAGAGTCATGAGTCTCCCTTCTTACCACAAGGACTCATTTTCTAGAAATCTACTTATTAGCATAGCTCTAATGCTAATGCTAATAGCATTAGAAGATGTATTATTGTACAGTTGATCTGGGAACAATGCTGGAGGTTAGGGGTGCCGGCATGTGCAGTCAAAAATTCACCCATAACTTTTGACTCCCCTGAAATTTTACTAATAGCCTATAAAATGTGAAATAGTATATGGATAAGGTTTCCTCCCGCTGGAAGCCTTATTGATAACATAAAGAATCCATTCACATTTTTTATTTTATATGTTATATATATTATACACTGTATTCTTTTTTTTTTTTAATGTTTTAAACATTTATTTGTTTTTGAGAGACAGAGCATGAGTGGGGGAGGGGCAGAGAGAGAGGGAGACACAGAATCCGAAGCAGGCTCCAGGCCCGGAGCAGCCAGCACGGAACCCGATGCGGGACTCCAACTCGGGAACCGTGAGATCATGACCTGAGCCAAAGTCAAACACTTAACTGACTGAGCCACCCAGGTGCCCCTTTATTCCATGGACTATTACACTGAACACGTATTTTTTGTGTTTGTTCCTTCGGTAGCTCTCCGATATTTTACACAAATGATTTGTTGTATTTCTTGTGACTTTTCTAGCTCTCGACTCCTGAAAACTATTCTGTCTTGCCTGGAATCAGAAATCTCGAATCAGATTTGAGCTGAATTTGTCATAAACAGCACATTTTTTGCTGGTGTGGGTGGCTTCAGGGGAACATCAGAGGTGGATTTACCATGAAACTGATCATTCGCAATCCTCATATCCATCACTGACACACGGGCACCTTCAAAGACCCTGGGAGGGGGACACCTGGGTGGCTCAGTCGGTTGAGCCTCTGACTTCAGCTCAGGTCATGATCTCAAGGCTTGTGAGTTCAAGCCCCGTGTCGGGGTCTGTGCTGACAGCTCAGGGCCTGGAGCTTGCTTCTGATTCTGTCTCCCTCTCTCTCTGCTCCTCCCCTGTTCACTCTCTCTCTCTCAAAAATGAATAAACATTAAAAAAAAAATTTTTTTTTTAAAGACCCTGGGAGGGATCCCAGCAATGTGTACACATGAACATATGTTTTTGTAAAATTTCCAAAAAATAATTTATCCATAATTAGTTAAGGCCACATTCTCTTTCCCACTCTCCTAGGGAGACAAGCTGACCAAAGTAGAGCCATTTTGGTTTTATGCTGATCCTTAACATAAAAGTCAACAGGTCATATAAAGAGTCCCCAGGTCCGACTCAGGGAGAAGCTCAAGACCCCACTCCCTCAGGCAGTAAAAGCCACAAAGGCTGGACATTCTTGCAACTGCTCTTGTGGGTCATTCCACAACCGTGAGACAATAGAAAAACTAACCGCCCCATTGAAGTGATAAACCGGAGTTAAAGAGTAAGCCCCTCCCTATACTTTAGCTAATTGAAGAAATCTCATAAAACCCTTTGCTGGAGGCAAAGGTGGGGGGGGGGGGTCCTCTTCCCCATCTGGGAGGAAAGATCGCTGCTTACTTCTATACTTAATAAATCTTTGTCCCTTTCTCCACGTGGCTTGTTCTTGAATTCTTTCTCGCACAAAACCAAGAACTCTCTGGGCCGTGCGCCTGAGTGAGGCCTGTCCTCTCGGGGCCTCCACTGGCCTGACATACTCTGCCATAAGTCTCATGTCAGTTGGTAATGATGCAACTGAGGGAATTCCTGTCACCCGGCTGAGAGAGAGTTGTTTTAGGGACATAGCCGTTCCCGTATATAGGAATGGCCTCCTGGTGTAGAGACGGCTTCTGGCCCTGCTGCCTGCCTCACCCGTGTCGTGATGTCCGCGTGGAGCAGGGCAGGATGTGAAGACGCCCGACGATGCCAGAACCCGCGGCGTATGCGGAGAGGAGCCGTGACCCAGCTGCTCAAGCCTCGGAACACGAGCTCGTGATCACTGGCGGGACCCCAGTTGATGAAGGGTCGTATTTTCAGAGACATAAAAGAGAATCTCAACACAAAGCTAATAGAACTCAACTCTACTTTGGAAAGGTGTTTCGCACTGGTCAAGAAAAACAAGTGAGAAGTCATAGATCTCTGATGTGCATCAACACAGAGTATCATCCATTGTCATCATTGAGTTTGTTGATTAGAAAACAATTACAGAAAATCCGTCAGGCAAATTAATGACATCTGAGGGAAAAAAAGCAGAGTGCGTGAATCATTGAAATTGTACTTTCTTCAGATAAAATCTGAATAGAAATATGAACAGGATCTTGGATTTGTTTTTAATATTCCAATTAACAAAGAGGCGTGAATCAAAGAGCATCTTTGAAAGTGATTTGCATTCTTAATATCTGAAGAAAATATTAACGTCAATGAAGGTAACAGAAAAGTAGTAAAATGTCACTCTAATATTTGCATGAAGCATCAATGAGAAAATGATTAATGAAGTGCTATTATGTCATTAACTGTTTCACAAGAAAACTTGCAATCCCTCCCCCCCCCAATTCTTACACAACATGTAAAAATGGAAATGACCACAGGTTTTCCCCAAATGTGAAACAACAGTAAGGATTTACAAGCCTTCTTTTTTTTTTTTTTTTTAACGTTTATTTATTTTTTTGGGACAGAGAGAGACAGAGCATGAACGGGGGAGGGGCAGAGAGAGAGGGAGACACAGAATCAGAAACAGGCTCCAGGCTCTGAGCCATCAGCCCAGAGCCCGACGCGGGGCTCGAACTCACGGACCGCGAGATCGTGACCTGGCTGAAGTCGGACGCTTAACCGACTGCACCACCCAGGCGCCCCATACAAGCCTTCTTGATAATGAGTTGTGAAGGCAACAGGAAACTTCTAAACTATTTCTGTTAACTTATAACAAGTAAAATTGGATCAGCCACGCCCCACTAAAGCAGAGATTCAATTATCTTTCTATTCTGTCTATAGAAACTTGCAACCTGAAATTACTTTTACGTTAAAAAAAATGGAAAATTAACTAAGGAGTTTCCATCCATAAAACAGAGAACATAGACGTGTATCAGGCGGTTAATTTTAAAATGATATATTATTTTTTAGATTCTGTGATGTCACGGAGGAAAATATTTTCCTCTACCCTCTTAAGTTCTGTAATTGAGGGCATATAAATTAAAATAACAAAAGACAGATTAACGGGAGAAAAGGCATACAATTTTTATTAATATTTTAGTGCATAGGAGTTCACAGAAAAGAGGTGAAACTCTAGGAAGCAGCTAGACCCAGGGGCTTATACATTATTTTAACAAAGGAAAGGGAGTTTGGGCTTCAAGGGATAATAAACTGTGGAGATGTGACTAGGAAGTATATAGAGGAAACAGATGGAAACTAAGGGCTGTTTTAATAAAAAGGTTGGTTTATGTAGACTCATCTCAAGGCTCAGTCTGTCCCCGGTGATAAGAGCCCTCCCTCTTCCTGGTATGGAAGAGGGGATACCTTCACCAAGGGAAATTTATGTCCCGATTTTAGGCAGAAGAGGGGAGGGCAGAGGACTCTGTGCATCTGCTGAATCTCATTTGTCTTCAGCTAAAAATAATCCTTGGGCCAAACTGACACATTTTAGAGTGGCTTATCCTGACCGCCTTCAGTGGTGATAAGGGCATTTGTCTCCTTTCAGAAATAGGTAATTTGTGTGATTTCTTTTCTCATGCTAAGTACATATTGATTATTATATCTACTTTTTATTTTTTATTCTGTATTTATTTTACTAAAGTGAACCTCCAGGATTGTGTAAGCTCCAGGCTTCCCCAAGCTTGGATCGGCTCCTCCATAGTACAGACTCGGGACTGGAAGTCAGAGCGGTTTTCCAATTACAGTAGAGGGAAATGATTCTAGAATTTTCTAGTTGCTTTGGCACCAGTTCCCGGGCCCCATAATCTTTCTGACTCAGGTGAGGCAGGGTGAGGGAGCACAGACAGATCCCTTGCCGGTTCAGTTCTGCATCATGGTTCTGGGAGTTGTTTCTGGAAGCTCAACATAAAGCACGCTCATGAGCTTGTGAAATTCCCGGTACTTCCCGAGAACTCCTTTATTTAAGCGAACCAAGACGAATTATTTTGTTAGTAATTGGGAAGCCTTCTAGATATGGGAACTGGTACCACTAATGAAGTTGTGGGGTGATGGTGGGGTGGTCCAGAGCTGACGGACAAGAAAGAATTCTTGAAGACATCTTTGGTGCAAAAAGATGATTCTATCAAAACACGGAGACAGGACCCGCGGGCAGGAAGAGCTGCATGGGGTAGCTCATTATATATCCTCAGGTTGGGAGGGGGTCAGGGATTGAGTAAATCTCTAAGGAATTTTGGAAGCAAGGTTTTTCCGGGACCTTGAGGGGCTAGCTGTTGCTACAGAAACACCATTTATCACCGTTTAGTAAAACCTCAGTCGTGGGACCCTTCAGATATATATCAGGGGCCATAAGCTTAGAGTATGATTGCCAGCATATACTTGGGGCAGTTGAGATCAAGGAAGCTTCCAAAGGAATTTTTATATGTTAAAGTAGACTTACAGGATCCTGGGGGTTGGGATGATGTTAAGCTAAGACTCTCTTTTGTCCCCAACAAAGTGCCATCATCGAGGCACCTGAGCTCCTAGAGGGAGTTTTCTCTGCCGGTTTCAAGGACTTGTCCATGGCTGTAGTCAGTAAGGGAATTTAATTTTTCATTTGCCTTAGTTTCCCACATCACCGTGGCCAGCACTTAAACCTCTTTCATTATTGGGTGGCCAGGAGTGTCTGAGGAATATCACACATGTCCCACCTGGGTGGGGAAGGGGGGGGGGGGGCGGTGCTGTAACCTGTACTTTGCCCTCAGCCTGCCCCAGCTCTCCCACCATTAAATTACCTCCTGTGGTATCTGGAATGAAGCTTTGCATTCAAGGCTTGTCGCTATAGATCTCCAGGGCTGGCACAAGGGCACGAAGCCTGGAGTTGGGGAAAGCTGATTGAAGTGTGTGGGAGAGCTTGAAGAAATAATACTACAAACTCAAGCCTTCAAATTATCAGCTCAAATCAGGATCAGAGGACCAGGATTTTTTTTTTTTTTTTTTTTTAATAAAAGATTGTCCTCAGCCAACCTTTTATTTCTTGTCATTGTCGGGCTAAATATAAACAAATAAGTTGCAGAGAATGATCCTGTGGGTTTCTGAATCAAATTCTAAATCAGATTCATAGCCCTGTGATATATTGTACTATAAGAAATGGATATTTAATCCTAGTCCCTGGTTCCTGGCATAAAAACTCCTAAAACCCTAGGAATTTCCTGAGTGATGGGAATGAAGAGTCTTTTGTTATTCATAATAAACTCCTTTCCATCACCCCCGGGTTTATTATGCTAACGAGGGGACTCTGGGTGGGGCCCAGGAGCTTCCAGAAGGGTGCTGGTTGCCGGAGGAAGCGGCCACAGGATTAGGGGGTCAGAAGTCTCAGCTGCACGTCCTGACTGTCTGGAGAGATTGAGCTGGTCACCAGCGGCTCGTGATCTAGTCAACCACGCCTAAATGACCGAGGTTTGGAGAGCTTCTGGGTTGGTGAGCACACGGACCAGCAGGCAGGAGGCACACCCAGGGGCCTCGCCCTCTGGATTTCCTCCAGTTGGCTGTTCCTGAGCTGTGTCTTTTACGCTAAGCCAGTAATAGTAGCTTAGCTGCTTTTCTGAGTTCTGTGAGCCATTCTAGCAAATGATCAAACCTGAGGAGGGGGTTGTGGGAGCCCCTGAATTGATAGTCAGTCGGTCCTCGTCCTGTCGGAGTTGAAGCGGAAACCCCTACGCACTCGCTGTCAGAAGCAGGAGACTAAAAGTGGTTCCGACGTGGTTCGAGTAAAAACAGCTCCGAACCCTGTGTGATTTATTTTTGATGAAACGTCGGACGTTATTTGGAAAGAATGGGACCCCAGGGATTGGAACGGGGACCTTTGGTGGTTTTAGACGATCCTGTGTATCTAAACCCTTAACGTCCACGGGGATTTCCAAGACAGAGCGAGACTCTCCTTCTCTCTAGTGAAGCGGTCAGCCGAGCGGATCTTGACCAAAGCAGTTCCTTCGCAAGAGGACAATTCTCGTCAGTCCCTACTCCTAAGCGGAGCATCCGATCACCGTGTGCCCTGGGGACGCAATTATAAGTGAAACCTTGGAGGGAACTGCTTTCACACTACAAGAACTGCAGGCATTTGCTTTAGTTTTTGTCACCAGAAACTCGGTGAATATGTGTGGGAATGGTTTCTGGGGGTGACACCAGGGAGGGAGAATGTTTTACATTGAGATGTTTTATCAACCTGGAATTACCAACAGATTTGGAATTAATGTCTGAGTTTGAACAGCTGCTAATGTTTTCATGTTTGGCTGTTTTACAATTTGGGCTAAATGATGGGCTGCGGTGAGTGCAGTTAATTTGCTAGAAGTTCATTAGAATATAAGTGGATTTATCTTGTGCAGCTGGATCACTCACGTCCTGAACGTGAGATGGCCCAGAGGACGTTACGTTTATCATGGAATTAACAGTTGGCATGGAGAAGAACACGGGTGAGGGTGCCAGCATCCTGAAAAAGTGTCCTGTAAGACCACAGATCCTTACTGTTCGCATTTCGCCTATATTTCTCCAGTGGTGCCTCCAGCCATTTATCTGAGTAATTGTGTACTTGGGAAAGGAATTCCTTTCTGGGATTATTGGACTTTAGCTCTCAGCTGATCTTTTCCCCCCTGGAGATTCTGACTACTTAGTGAACCATTAAGTATTGAAATTTGCAGCAGTTAAAGGACATTTACTGTTTTCATTCAGGCTTACCTTATGGAGGTCCAGAGGACCCACAAATCCAATTTGTAGTCATTTTCCCGGATTCTGGGTGTATGGACCACACCCGTACTCAACAACTGAGCAAACTCCACGTTGATTCTTTGACCCGCAGAGCAATTGGCATTATGACTGGAGGGCAAAGCGGAAGTTCTGAAAATTGTTTCTTACTGAAAATAATAGTTACCCCAAATCTGTACCACTTCCTGGGAGGACTGCAGAGAATAATACTTCCAGGAAACACCTGGGGGGCTCAGTTGGTTAAGCTGAAACTCGGTTTCAGCTCAGGTCATGATCTCGTGGTTTATATGTTCAAGCCCCACCCACATCGGGCTCTGTGCTGACACTGTGGAGTCTGCTTGGGATTCTCTCTCTCTCTCTCTCTCTCTCTCTCTCTCTCTCTCTCTTCCTCTTCCTCTCTCCCTCTCCCCCACCCCCCATTCATATTGTCTCTTTCAAAATAAATAAATAAACTTAAAAAAAAAGACTTGGAAGATTGTCTTCGATCCTACTTAATATTTTTGGTTTGGCCTGTGCATAGACAGATGAACCCAGTGAATGAAATGGATTATTGTACACTTAATCAAGTGGCAATTTTAATTGCAATTGTTCTTGAAGTTGTGGCCTTTTTACTGTGAGAATGAATCCAGCAGTGTACCTACTGCCAATAACAGTTATTGCCATGAGCCAATAACACCAAGGGGAGGAGCACAAGGTACCTTCATCCGTTTCCCCAGGCAGCTCCCAAGCTCCATGTCACAACTATAGGACCCTTGCTTGTCTTATCATCTGACAGGATTTCATGGCATTTCCCCAACATTTAGTGATGTCGAAGATATTTTCATGAGATGTCAGTTATATTTTCTACTCATTTACTTTTTCAAATTGTTTCTATAGTTGAATTTTTTTTTTGAGAGTGAGAGACAAGGCAAGAGCAAGGGAGGGAGGGGCAGAGAGAGAGAGAAGCAGGGGAGGGATTGGGGAGGGGCAGAGAGAGACAGGGAGACACCAAATCCAAAGCAGCCTCCAGACTCTGAGCTGTCAGCCCAGAGCCCGATGTGAGGCTCGAACTCACAAACCGCGAGATCATGACCTGAGCCAAAGTCCGACACTTAACCAACTGAGCCACCCAGGCTCCCCTCTATAGTTGGGTTTTAACTGTTGTTTATATATTGTAGTTGTGAATCTTTTGTCGGATATATGGCTTGCAAATAACAGGGACTTTCACAAAGCAGATGTTTCCAATTTTGATGAAGTCCAATTTATTGATTTTTTTTTCTTTTATGAATCATGCTTTCGGTTGCATGTCTAAGAAAATAAAACTTTATGCAGTTTTTTTCAGATTCTGTGTCTCCCTGTCTCTCTGCCCCTCCCCCATTCATGCTCTGTCTCTCTCTGTCTCAAAAATAAATAAATGTTAAAAAAAATTAAAAACTTTATGCAGTTTTATTTTTTGGTTTATCTTAGAGTTTCTGAAATTTTTGAATATGTTAGTTAATGTTTGTTATTGGAAATCTAAACAATCATCTTTTCGTATTTTGCTTCTGCCCTATTCTTTTTCACTTCTTTTCATGCCTAATTAATAATTTGTATCTGAAACCATTTGTGCATGACCTGTATGTGGTTATGTTCATAATGTGTTTTCACTTTTTTCTTGGTGTTACAGTTGTTGTTGGGTGTCTTCTGTTTCTAGTCACTGCTTCTACGTGACGATGTTGAACTCAGGCTGAAATTTTTCAGTTATTTTACTTTTCTAGAATGTACATTCTATTTTTTGCGTTTCAAGTCTCTAGTGAAACACAGGAGTGTGTGTGTGTGTGTGTGTTGGTCCATATTTTTCAACAAACTAATCACAGTTGTGTTAAAATATTCATCTACTGATTTCATGATCTGGGTTATCTAGACATCTCTTTCTATGGCCTTTTTTTTTTTTTTTTAATCTTGATTACTGATTATATGGTCTTGCCTCTTTTCATGTCTAATAATTTTTATTGCATACTCGACTTTATGTAAATGCACAATAAAGGCATTAGATGATGTGATTTCCCACCAAAGGGGTTTCCCATGATGTCCTTTGAGTAGGTCGGGTGAAGGGTTCTTTTTCTCCCACTTTACCATCTTCTTCCCCTGCTACCTTGTCCCCTTACATACAACCTCAACAAGTGTCTCATGTCTTTCATTTTGCCAAATTCCTCTAAATTTTCCCTTCTCACTCTATTGTATCCTCTTAACCAAGAATTTACTCCCTAATCATCTGCCTCTTTAGGTTTTCTTTAAAATAACTAAAATCCAATGTAGAGTATAGTAAGTGCAGTACAAGCAAAATAGAATCGTGAATAAAGAGCTTCCGGAACTTATAGCTTCTGGCTGTAAGAGAATAGCCAGAAAGCCAAAGAGCCATGAGAATATTTTCTAGGAAGCGTATTTTGGCTAGCCTTGATGATTTCGGTATTACATTTAATAGAATGAACTCTCCCATCTGAGAGAACATCAAAGGCAAGGAGAGATATAGTGAGGAGAAATCACCATTATCCAAGATCGACTTTGTGTCAGGGACAAGTCTAGATAGTATTTCTTACCTCCCGTAACTTTCATGGAAACCCTCGAGAGTAATTTTTCTCCTTCGTGATGGTGAATGAGGATTCTAAGTTTTCAAGCCTATGACGATTGTTTCCGAGCTGGAGCCGGAGCCATTTTGTCTTGAAAGGCTATCCTCCTTCCCCTTCATTCCAAGTTATTTTCCAGGGATGACTCAGTTTGTCGTTGCTTAAGGGAAATGGTGAGTAACTTGATGCATTTCAAGTGTAAACTCAACAGAAGCTCTTGTGGGGAGAGCTGGAAACGGAGGCTGGTCTAGAACCAACATTAACCCTGAGGAATAAATGTGTATTTCCGTGGGCGATCAGGGTCCCTTCAGGACTTTAAGTCCCTATATTTCAGAAGGGCTCCTTTTGTAGCAAAGCGAAAGATAATTTTAAGCAGCGAGACTCTAGAGAGTCACTAACTAATGAACAAACCAAGTAAGAGCTAATGATATACTGGCGAGGGCCAGAGAAGCGAAAAGGGAAAAGAAGAGGTAGGTGTGAAAGAGAGATGTTATGGGTAGTCTTAAAAACTGAATGGATATGAGCATTCAGGGAGAGAGATGGCTCAGGAAAACTGTCATAGTTTAAAACTTGGTGACTGGACAAATCGCAATGAGGTAAAAATCAAGAAAAGCAGGCTTGGGAAATACGGTTCAAAGAAATGGTGGACGCTTGACATGAAATTTTATGAACGCCTGTGATAACAGTTTTATAAATAATCTGCTTACTTCCACAAAAGCTGCAGGGCTAACAGATTAGATTAAGTTCCAATAAAAGAGGTTTGTGTAAAGGTAATTGCCTTTGATGGAAGTGACTGACGTAGACTTAGAGGCTGCATTCGGTGGCGTCCCATCACAACATATTACGTCAAATGGTAATATGCTGGGAAGCATCTCCGGTAGCCATTTATAGAACCTTGGATTGTATCCTTTTATTTCACAGAAAAGGGCTTTCCTTAACTATAACATTTCCAACAGATACAAATTTAAATGTATTTGTCATGGTGAAGGGTACTGAAGAGCCAAGTGTGAGGAAAAGGGGTAAAAGTGACGAGGCAAAAAAAAATTTAAACGTTGCATCTAAAATTTCCTCCTTGGCTCACAATGTCACGTCCCCCGTGGAGTCAGGTACCCTATGAGGCCCTCATCTCCTCCGTTTCTCAGAGGGACTCATTATCTCGGGTAGGAAATTCTGGACAGCATCAAAGTCTCCTGATACTTCTCCCTCACTTCCACGAGAAAATCTTTGGCTGAGATAGTACAAACTAATAACTCAATCTAGAGATAAGAAGCAACTGTCAGGAGGCAACTTGTCTCATGGTGCCAAGAGCTTTGCTCAAATACAAATCTAATACTGATCAGGTTTGATTGCTCATCTATGTATTTCAATGTTTGTTGACAGAAGAAAATCATTGTATGCCGTTTGTTTATGTTAACAGAGATAATAATGTTATCATTATATCTACCTAATATATTCCATCTCTACCAATATAAGTAGTGGTATTAAGATTATACTATAAGACTTTAATAATGTTTATATTTATTTTATTAAAAAAATTTTTTTAATGTTTATTTTTGAGACAGAGACAGGGCTTGAGTGGGGGAGGGACAGACAGAGGGAGACACAGAATCTGAAGCAGGCTCCAGGCCCTGGGCTGTCAGCATAGAGCCCGATGTGGGACTCAAACTCGTGAACTGTGAGATCATGATCTGAGCTGAAGTCCGACGCTTAACTGACTGAGCCACTCAGGCACCCCTCTCTTTGATTTTAAAACCAGTAGCAGCAGGGGTGCACAGGGTTCCATTGTGATAGAAGACTCACAGGACCCAACATAACAGTGCTTGGGAACCTAAGGTTATTTTAAGAAAAGGATATAAAATAACAACAGCGTTGAAGGAAAGGCTGCTTCACAGTTAGAAGTTTGGAGAAGCCAGGCATGAACGCCAACTCTCTTTTCGGTGTAGAAACCGTATGGATGTGCTTTCTGTCTCAGATCAAAAGTCCTGATATGCGCACGGAACACTCTAGAACAGGGAATGCAAAAGGGAGTCTCACATGGGGCTTCTTAGACCCTGCTGGTCATGCACACAGACTCTTGCTGCGAATCAGACCTAACAGAGCCCTCCTGGGGTTTCCCTGAGACTCATCAGTGTCACGCTCATCGGTGACCAACGCCGACAGGCCGGTGCAAACCTTCCTGCAGCTCCTCGTACAACAGTCACACAGCGACAGTCCTCACCCGCCCACGTCCTGTCCCGGCCGAGGTCGGCGCGTTCAGTACGTCCCTTATTTCGGTGAAATAGTTCAAGCCAATTCTGAATAGGCCGGAAGTCACCCTCAACTTCCCAACCCCCCTGTCATTCGGCTGTCGCCTTCTGTAGGAGTGGAAGAAAGATCAGCTGACACACCCGAGAGATCTTGAGCAGATGCTTCGTGCTGGTCACCAGAATCACGGGATAAGCAATTCCCAGGAGAAAGATTTACACACCCTTCTTCACGTGGTAAAGACGTTCATAAGCTCCTTCTAGTTAATCCTCTCCTATCATCCCAAGGGCCCACGTCCGGTAACAAGCAGTCAGCACTGGTCATTGCCGACGTCCTGGATGGCTGGTTCCCACACGCCCCCCCCCCCCCCCCCCCCCCCCCCCGGGCCGTGGTCGCACTTGCGGCCGTAGCCTATCCAGCGCTCAGATCGTCCCCATCTGGGACAAGGAATATACACATTCTCACACGTTTGCTGCCCCTCGGGGGTCCCTTTCCCTCCAATCTGGTACGCGTAGGTCAGAGATAAAGTTAGCTCTGAGGCCCTATGCGTTTCACGGAGACCAGGGCCAAGTGTCCCAGAGCAGGGACCTCTTGAATGAATGGGATCCCGGCCCCACCTTGGCCTCCGCCTCTCTGTAGTTTCTTCACTTGTGAAATGTGGGTGATGACATTCCCAAAGGGCTATTTGGATTTCAAATGTGGTAAGACTCGCATTGGGAACAGTTCCTGGCGTGTAGTAAGCAGTAAGCGTTTGTTGTCTTGTCACCTATACGATACAGGAAAGAAAGCCCATTGGGAGTGTCAGCTGAAACAAGCTGATACTAAATTCACATGGAAAAACAAAAATGCAAGAAAAGCTAGGAAGATGCTGAAAAATGAAAACGATGAAGGGTCACTGGACTACTGGACATTGATACCACAAAGCTCTAGAATTGAAACTACGCGGTATTAGCGTGTGACTAGACCCTGGGGTAGAATAGAAAGTTTGGATTTAGACCCAAACGTCCGTGGTAATTTAGTGAGTGACAAAATGGAATCTTAAGTTACTGAGAAAAGATGGATTTTTTTTTTTTTTTTTTTTTTTTTTTTTAGTGTGGTGAAAGCTGATCTCTGGGAAATGTGTCTTTTCTTTCTGAATAAGGACCAGGTCAGTAGCACATCGCAGGGTCCACCACAGGCCACTTTCCTGCTGCTTGGATGCTCCTCATGGAGGTTCTTGGAAGAGCTCATCTGGGATTGCACAGTGGTCTCTTTTCCTGGGGAAAACTTAGGGGGGTGAGGTGAACTCCAGCTTCCGCCACTGGGCCGGTTTGGAGGCCACAACGAACACCCGCTGGATCCCTCCATCATCCGTTCCACACCTCCCTCACCTTCAGCCCGTCTGGGGGCTCAGATCTTGATTCCTGAGGGCACTCAGCCTCTGATCACCTCGCCCCTTTAGAGCTGGGCTTGCCACATGGGTCCGTTTGCTGTCGCAACTGAGAAAGGATTTTCCTGGAGGAGTCCAAGTGGATAACCCAAGTGCCAGAAATATCACCTGCAGGCCCTATTGTTCAACCTTAGCTCCCCTCCCCCAGGGGATTGGGGTAAGTTTCGCCTGCCCAGGTGGTGACTCCGCATCCTACGTGCTGGTCTTTTAGGTCAAGAAGCCCGAGAAGTTGGATTCTAGCTGTGTTCTCTGGTGGAAGTTTTCTTCTTTGGGGAACCAGGAGCTCCGAACCCACAAACCCCAGGATTGTGGCATTGAGGAGCACAAGTTCCTCAAGCGGATCATAGAGAGTCATGGAAAGTGTAGCCCTTCCTGCCTCCATGTTTTGGAATAGAATACTGTTTCTAAGTCCATTACACTCTGTAAGGTTCTCAATCTCACGCCACCTCCAAATTTTTCTCTGCGTTCTTGAATCTCTACTCTTTGGAGGCCTAGCTAGACCCTGCCCTTAACCCTAATACACCCAATGTCCTGAGAGACGATGCCAGGATTGATTACGTGAATGAACATACCTAGGGGCAGCTGGGTGGCTGAATTGGTTAAGCGTCCGACTCTTGGTTTTGGCTCAGGTCATGATCTCTCAGTTTGTGGGTTCAAGCCCCACATTGGGCTCTGTCCTGGTGGCACAGAGTCTGCTTGGGATTCTGTCTCCCTCTCTCTCTGTCCCTCTCAAAAATAAATAAATAAACATTAAAAAAAAAAAGAAGAAGAAGAAGACGAAAAAAGAAAACACCTAGACCTTTCCAGAGCCACACCAACAGTAACTCAGTAATTAATATTTGCTGGGTCATAGCATTAGTTCATGGAGCCCATCTAGCGCAAAGGCATTTCAAGTTCAGTCTGAGCCTTTTACATGCTGAACCTGACGTCATCCCAAGACCTTTCCATCTTAAACAAGGAACTATAAACTAAAAAAGAGGTTTGGATTCCCTACTACGATTTGTACTTTAGTCCCTGCCATCCACGTGCATGTTCTCAGCCCCATGAATTCGAACACAAGCCCACGCACTCCGTGGCACTATTCCAGAACCTTCAGGTTTTTCTCTCATGCTGCTCTTCAGATTCCATAGTCACCTGGCAATGAGCTTAGAGCTTATGACCTCTAAGTTCGAAATTGCCTCTGACCCATGCTTGGTGCTTCCGAAGGTCCTGTTGAAGGTTTGCTCTTCTTGGTGCTTGGGTCCTCCTAACAAAGTAGGCTCTTCCTGGGATCAGCACTCAGGGATCCAACCCACATGCCTCTCTCCCAAATATCCCTGTGCCCATGCCTGCTCCCGTCCAGACAGAGTAATTGGTTAGACGGTCAGAAATGAATATTATAGCGTTCCAGGAGCTCTTCCCTTACAAAGAGAGAGGGAGAGGGAGAGGGAGAGGAGAGAGGAGAGAGAAACTATGCCATTAAGCAGCCCTCTGAGAAACAGAGGTGAGAAAAGGTGGAGAGAGACACTGGCACTAGCTAAGAAGAGAAATGAAATGTAAATGAACCAGAGCGTATATTTCGTAGTTTCTGTCTTCTTTCCTAACAGATATATCGGTGACTTTGGAGAAATCTGTTTAACTTCTCTGAGCCTGTTTCCACATCAACACACTAAGTTAAAAGTGGACCTGTTCTAGAGGGTTTGGGGGAAGACAGTGAGCCCGATCAGATACTATTCCCACTATTAGTAAAGTCTGCAGGTTCTTATTTCCAGGTCGTTGGTAACTAGGCATTATTTCCTAATTTTTCACTTGAAGGACTACTGACATTTTTGAGATTATTAACCTTGGTGTATCCTGTAAACTAAAGATTTGGTTATTCATATTTTCTTACTGGTTTAGCCTTTCATTTTCTTTAAAATACTATTTTCTTTACCTAACTAGTGTAAGGTCTTGTGGGAAAAAAAGGAAATCCTACATTACAAGCATCATTTTTCCCCAAATGATCCCACCCTCACGCCCGTTCTCACTTTCAGAGGTAATGCCATTAGTTTGGGTGGTTAAAAATATTATGCATTAGTTTTGGAGGATTAAGTCTTAGTTTTTTTTTTCCTTTTCTATTTTTACCTGATGCCCCTTCCACATAAAGAAGGAATTCTCACTCTCAGGTAATCCCATACCGGCATATGATACATAAATTTATATTTAGAGCATTTTAGTCATGGGTTTATATAGTTAAGAGCATGTTAGCTATTCTTTCTTGTATCTTGAGCTCCTCACTCAGAAGCATCGGAGGCAAATACTTCTAGTGCAGATTAATTATTAGTCAATTTTCTGTTGAGGGACGAAAATTTTCTCCATCTTTGGTGACTACAAACATTGCAACAATACAAGTTCATGTTCCTATGCCTTTATAAACTGACAATTTGATTTCATTGGGTCAATTTCCATGAATAATATTGCTAGGCTGATAAATATATGTGTATTTTCAAAATTAACTGTCATTTATTTCTAAAAATCTAATAGTGCTTTACATTTCTACCCATAATTTGTGAGAGTAGCCTTTTCCCTTCAGCAAGATTAGGAACATGAGTTACTTCTGGCTATACTTTTTTTTTTTTGTCAATCCGGTAAGTGACTTATTATCACTTCAACATATTTTTCTCATTGGGAATTTAAAATCTTCTCATATAGATTTGCTACTCTGAGTTGTACATTCAAATTATTTGGTGTTCTTTCTACTGTGTTACTTGTATGTTTTCATGGTCTTTGTAAAAAATTTTATATTATAAATACTCAACTTTTCATAATTACGAATATGTTTTAATAATGTGTCTACTCATATGAAAAATTGATATGGAACTACCTAGAAGAACATACAAAAATAAATCCTGGATAGAAGAAACTATAGGAAAATAGAAATCGTTTTTTAACCTTGCAAAAACAATTCTAGAAAACCATATTAAAGAAAGGGAGAGTTTCTTCACTAAGCCCAGAAATGTAAAAGTCTGTGAAAGAAATATTTGGGTATATGATAAATAAAACTGCTTTATGTAAATCGAGGTAATAAAATATTTCTGTGGTAAATTAAGTAGAAATCTGTTTATTGTCTAGAAATTGATCTCAGAATTTCACAACAAATGGACATTTTCTTTCCCATGTGGCTTCACAGAACTCCATAGTTTACAAAAGGAAATTAACTCCCAGTTTGAGGGCACAAAACTCAAGCCTTATTTGATGAGTTCTTTTAGTCCCTATTGTCATTCCCTTTTGCCTTAGAAAAAGCTGAGGAGACAGTCTCTGGAGGGGGGGTAATGGTGGAGCAAACCTAAGCTAAACTTGGAATTGGCTTCATAGAGATCTCCCTCTGTGCCCATTGGTTATCCTGGTCAATTACCATTAAACACAGAACAGTGTTACCTTCCCTTATAAACCAGAACACGCGCCAACATGACTTTGAAAAAAAACCTCTCTGTCCTCATTTATGTTGCAAATGTGGTGAGGAGAATACTGAAAACAGCAGTTAATGCCTCAATACTTTGCATTGTGGGGGTACCTGGGTGGCTCAGGTGGTCGAGCGTCCAACTCTTGATTTCAGATCAGGTCATGAACCCGGGGTCCTGGGATGGAGCCCTGCCTCTGGCCCCATGCTGAGTGTGGAATCTTAAGATTCTCTCTCTCCACCCCTTTCCCCTGCTCGTGCTCTGTCTCTTTCTCTCTAAAAAAACAAAACAAAACAAAACCCAAAAAACTTTCACCGTGAATCCAGAAAAAGACATTCTGGGTGTCCGCAAGATTTCATTCCTATTCTTATATTTTCTAGTGAATCCTGAATGGAGATCTCATTTGCCACCGGCAAAGGGGAGTAAGGACTCAAAGAACTTCATTGCATCGCAAGAGCTTGAAACGGCTTGCTTCTACTCAGTCGTACCGGAAAGCTTCTCACACAAGCGCACACCCGCATCATCCTATCTCTAGTGCTTCAAACAGAGGTAAATTATTCTACAAAACATGCTGAAATTCGGGTGTTCTGAGAACTCACCTTATGGATTGGTCATCATTATATTGCAAAAATCTGACGGAGGCTCAATGCCTTCATTCCATTTATTTGTTCATCGTGCTCCGTTGCATATATTTGTTATCTCTACCAAAAATCAAAACTTTGGAGCAGAGCAGTCCTGGGTTCTAATTTCCAGTCTGCTATGTACTAGCTTTGGCAAAGAACCCCTCTGAGCCTTGCAGTTCAGGTTTTTCCCTGAGTCGATCCTTCGTGAAATAAGGGGGGAAAGGGCAGGGCAAACTTTCCTCTCTAGTCTAAGCCAAAGAGCACTGTTGGGTCAATAGATTACTTCTGTTACTTATCCATAACATTCACGGAGACGTGAGTGCTCGAGGAAACTGGGAACCAATTTTGCCTTCTATGGAAAACAGAAAATCCCGGTGTTACGGACTGAATCGCTTTCCCAAACCACCGAGTGGGTGGCCCAGCTGTGCAGTGACTTTGCGGCCTGACCAGAGCTCTAACTCTTGCCACCTTTCTTAGTTCAATGCTCTTTCCGCAGTCGCAGCTTAAAAAGAGGTTTCCAAGACTTTGTTGGGCCTCTTCATTCCGAATCCCTGAATGTCAGTCACAGAGTGAGAAAATCCAGTATGTAGCTGGGCATGTAACGTCAGCCAGTTCACAGGCAAGCAGGTGGTAGGAACTCATAGTATCTCGACAAAATAAATGGAAATATCCTGAATTACATATAGATAAAGACTCAACAATCCAAACAGCTCCTTTCAACTGCTACTTTCAAAAAAGCCTCATTTTTTCCTTACCTGTGGTTGATCTCTCTTGTGTCTCACATTGTTAAAATATGTTCCTATGTTGGGGCGCCTGGGTGGCTCCGTCGGTTGAGCGCCAGACTCTTGGTTTCCGCTGAGGTCACGATCTCATGGTTCGTGGGTTCGAGCCCCTGTCAGGCTCTAACTGCAGCTCTTGCTTGGGATTTCTCTCTCCCTCTCTCTCTGTCTCTTCCTGGCTTGCTCTCTCTCTCTCAAAATAAATACATGTTAAAAAATATATGTGTCCCTGTGTTGACCAAGGGAACACTGGTTACTCAAAATGGGAGTCGTGTCCTCTGAAGATGGCATGAGAAGAACCCCACCCAGGAGCAGAGAAGCGGATTGTGCAGTTTTGGGAGGCCTCAGCCACGAGTAGGAATCACCTGCGCCGTGAGGTAAAGAGCCCCCGCCAGGATTTCAGTGACACAGGTGACGACTCCCTAGTTTGCTTCCATTGTTAACAAATCCTTCCAACCTAATGTTAGTGATGAGAGTAATGATTCAAATTACTGAACTTTTAGTACAAAATGATATTTCAACTTTTTAATAGAAAGGTCTCTCTTTTAGAGTGGATATATTTTGAGGTTACGGGCAGTTGGAAAGATGGGTGAAACTTTGTCTCCACAATGACGAAAGGGCGAGAAGTTAGTTGGGCCCCCCCTCTGCTATGATCCTCAGCGATGGCTTCTGGGAGAGGCCATCTCCTGGCTGAGTTCCAGGAGAGGATGTGAGATCCACAATGCCGTCTGGACTGGAGGAGGAAACACGCGGCGTCCTCAGTGAGATTCCTCCTGAAGAACACAGCGAAGTTCGTGTCACTCTTCCACGCACAGCTTGGAAGGCCCTGTAACTTATCCTCCAGATAAAAACTCTTCTGAGAGTGGAAGGGGCCTCTTGGCAATCGTGCGGGGACAGAAACTTCCGCAACAGCCCCGAGGACACAAGCGCAGAAGCTCGCCATGATTATGTGGACTTGACATTTTTTCAACACTTGAGGAACCCAAGGAAATCGTGAAATCTCTCTTGATTCCATTTGCCCTGCTTTTCAGAATCCCTTTAACAGGGACACCTTTTTCTTTTCTTTTCTTTTTTTTTTTTTTTTTTGGCAGTGAGATGCCCAGTGTCCCCAGACTCCAGCCTTTAGGAAATCTTCATATGGAGCCCAAGTCAGACTCAGTTTCAAGGATCTATTAACAGATACAAGATTAAATTCATGTAGGATTTTTTTATGGTATTTAAGTCTAAAGCAATGCTGGTCCTTATAGTAAAATGCAGAGTATAAGTAAGACATTTAAAGTTATTATATGATGCATGTATTATGTTACATGCATATATATACATATTATACATATATATAATACATATAGATGTTATATATTATATATTATATAATGCAGATATTATATTACATGCATATATATACATATTATATACATAATACATATACATGTTATATACTCTATATAATACATATGTTAGGTTACATACATATATAATACATATATTAATAAGTGTAGTAATCTACTTGCTTACTGAAAATTAGAATGAGCAGGTGTAAAAGTAAATATTAAAGTCTGATTTGTTCTCTCTCTATCCCCACTCCCTAGAGGTAACAATCTCTAACACTTGTGTATACCTTCCAGGTAATTTTTGCACACATGCAAATACTAACAGACATAATGTGATGTTGCCATATGTGAATAAACACACGGAAGCATGTTCAGGTACTTGTCTGTCCCCCTCGAGGATTTGAGCGGTTTTGCACATTTGTGTCTTCATCTGGATTTATGTCTATATCTCATACCTCATCTCACTGACAGCTGTGTAGCAACGGAAACTTTCCGAGTATCTCTGAGACTTCCCCACCACTGTACTGAGAGCTAGAGAAGGAGTGAGCGAAATTAAAGCGCACATTGACGAATAATTTAAAAATTATGTTCCTATCATTAAATTCACATTAAAAATTTTTTTAACGTTTGTTTATTTTTGAGAGAGACAGAGTGCGAGCAGGGGAGGGGCAGAGAGAGAGGGACACACAGAATCTGAAACAGGCTCCCGGCTCTGAGCCGTCAGCACGGAGCCCGATGCGGGGCTCGAACCCACAAACTGTGAGATCATGACCTGAGCCGAAGTCGGACGCTTAACCGACTGAGCCACCCAGGCGCCCCAGATTTGCATTTCTAAACCAACAGGATCATAAGCAAAGAATAGAGGGAAGTATTAGTAAGGCAGCAGACTCTGGGGCGGACACATCCTCGACAGGTGGCCTTAGCTCATTTCCTCCAGCGAACTGAGGACTCAGTTCTGCTGTCTGAAGTCAGAGTTGCTGCCTCACTGTGATGCTTTGTTCACAGGCCGCGCGGCTCGGTGCCCAGCAACTTGCCCGGAAGGTCACGTTTATCCTTTACATCAGAGAGCCACCATCGCATCTGTTGGTGAGGTGGGAGTGGAGGGGACCAGAAGGTAAACTGTCGACTCACAGAGTCGCGCACCTCGGACTCTTTGGGGTCCAACGGTCACAGTCAGCTTCCTCTACGAACATGGCAGAGGCCTGCGGTCACTACGGTGCGTTTCCGTCGTACTCAACGCTGTCGCACCGGGAAGGCATTGTTATGCCCAATTTATAGACGGGGAGCCTGAAGTTCAAGAGGATAAGATGTACATTCCCAGGATGATTTAACCAATGACTTTATTTAGTAGAGACTTGAACCCAGGCTTGTCTGGCTCCAAATTCCATGCTACTGACATCTCTTTATCCTGATTCTGGGAGATCTTAAAAGGCAAGAGACATGTTCTTTTGAAATGTGTCTGGTCGCTTGCTAGCACCTACCTACATGGTTTCGGGAGGTGGTCTGAATAATATTAGCTGTTTCGGATGAAAAGGCCATCTCCATGGCAACGAGGAGAAATGAGAGTGAAAAAGGACTATGGCAGGGATTGTAACTGAATCGTTCTAAAAATAGTAATCTGGGTGGAAGGTAGTGTAAATAAAGATCAACGAAATGACCAAAATTATCAAGGAATGCACTTTGTTAAAGTCGTTTAAATCAAGTATTTGCTTTTTAAATTTTGGCCTTTGTTTTTGAAATGCCGATACAGATAGAAGAAAGATCACATTACAGAGATACCTAAGTATCTGTGAATATTTCCAGCTCCGTATTGGCAATCTCCATTTTGTAAATAGCTTCAGGCAGGTAGCAAAGTGATTATAAATCATTGAAATCACCCATAACCCTGCATTCACCGACTTCCTGAATTTTTGTGTTTCAGGAACGAAGAGCTGAGACACCAATTATGAAGGGGGTAAACGCGAGCGCCCCCTGGGAGTTCACCCTCTTAGGTTTCTCAGATCGACCGCGGCTGGAGCTCCCACTCTTTGTGGTCTTCTTCATTTCTTACGTGGCCACTATCTTTGGGAATCTGACCATTATTCTAGTGTCACGCCTGGACCCCAAACTCCACACCCCCATGTACTTTTTTCTTACCAATCTGTCACTCCTGGACCTTTGCTACACCACAAGTACAGTTCCACAAATGCTGGTCAATTTATGCAGCACCAGGAAGGTAATTAGTTATGGCGGCTGTGTGGCCCAGCTTTTCATGTTTCTAGCTTTGGGGGCCACTGAATGTGTTCTCCTGGCCGTCATGTCCTTTGATAGGTTTGTCGCTATTTGTCGGCCTCTCCATTACTCAGTCATCATGCACCAGAGGCTGTGCCTCCAGCTGGCGGCCGCGTCCTGGATTACGGGTTTCAGCAACTCAGTGTGGTTGTCCACCCTGACCCTTCAGCTGCCGCTCTGTGGCCGTAAAGAAGTGGATCACTTCCTCTGTGAAGTCCCTGCTCTGCTCAAGTTGTCCTGTGTAGACACGACGGCAAATGAGGCTGAACTATTCTTTGTGAGCGTGCTGTTCCATCTAATACCCCTGACCCTCATCCTTGTATCGTATGCTTTTATTGCCCGAGCAGTGTTGAGAATCCAGTCGGCCGAAGGTAGACGAAAGGCATTTGGGACATGTGGCTCCCATCTAATTGTGGTGTCACTCTTCTATGGCACTGCTATCTCCGTGTACCTGCAACCACCATCCCCCAACTCCAAGGACCGGGGCAAGATGGTGTCCCTCTTCTACGGGATCATCGCACCCATGTTGAACCCCCTTATATACACACTTAAGAATAAAGAGGTAAAGGAGGCCTTTAAAAGGTTAGTTGCAAGAGCCGCCTTAATCAAGAAATGAATGGGACGCCTGCGTGGCTCAGTCAGTTGAGCGTCCGACTTTGGCTCAGGTCATGATCTCGCAGTCTGTGAGTTCGAGCCCCGTGTTGGGCTCTGTGCTGATGGCTCAGAGCCTGGAGCCTGCTTCCGATTCTGTGTCCCCATCTCTCTCTCTGCCCCTCCCCCACCCATGCTCTGTCTCTCTCTGTCTCAGAAATAAATAAACATTAAGAAAAATTTAAAAAAAAAGAAATGAAGGATATGCAAATGATAAGCTTTTAAGCACTTAATGTTTACTTGGCTTACTAACTTCTCAGCTGCCCTCTTTTCATCATTCCTACCGAGAATGTTCTGTTGGCCAAACACACTCATTGAATCAGTACCCAGAGCTCGTCTTCCAGTTGACCAGAAACTGTGTAACTTCAACATCTTCAAGCTTTACCCCAATGTTTGTGTAATTTGGTGAACTTAGACCTTTCTGAGAATGCGATAAAAGCCAGAAATCCTTGCTGTGGTAATATCACAAGTACACACACAAGTATTTTTGCACATAGTTAAAGGAGATTTAATGAAACCATGAAAAACAACCACTTTAAAGTTGGATCTGAGGTTAACAACCCCAGCTTTAATTTTCAATACCACTCCCGCATGAGCAGGCTAATAGAAATCACGGTAATTTTTCTTCTAGAATTGCACCTGGATTTGCCACGGTTGTGTACTCATGTTTTCCTCCTAAATGAAAGCGTCCGTTTTAATTCCTTTATAGATCAAATCCTAGGTTTTAGAAGGCCTACCTAATTTCCACAGTTCTCCCAATTATCAATATTATTATCATCTCTTAACCCCCAAACACTTACAGCCTAGATTTTAAACTAGTGTGCCCTGTCATGATTTCTAATGATTTCTCGTTTCATACATTTTGCTTGCACGACACATGTCATTGCATGTTGGTCTCCTTGAGAGGACACAGCCTGGATATATATTTTGTAATGTTTCCTTTAGAAGTCGTCAAACTTCTAGGGAAGTAGCATGTGCTTTATCACCAGGGTGTTTGGGTTGAGTGACTCATTCACGTTATAGTTATTTAATTGTGTTGCTTTCCCCCCCTTGTTTTCTCCTACCAAACTGTACGTATAGGAAATACAATAACTAAAAAAATACATCTGCCCTGTTTCCTCTTAAAATCTGCAGGAACACCATGTATTTTTGCCATAACATAATGCTCACCGCTAAGAGAAATAAATCTGATTTGCCAAGTTCCAATTCCAGTTCTTTCCTATTAGATGTGAAAAGAGTAAATGGGGGGGGGGGGGGCGCTTGGGTGGCTCAGTCGGTTAAGCATCCGACTCTTGATTTTGGCTCAGGTCATGATCTTGTGGCTCATGAGTTTTGAGTCCCGCATCCGACTCTGCACTGGTGGCACGGAGCCTGCTTGGGATTCTCTTTCTCTCTTCCTCGCTCTCTGCCCCTCCCCTGCTCGCGTTCTCTCTCTCTCTCTCCTTCTCTCTAAATAAATAAACTTACACAAAAAAAGAGTAAATGGAAGCAAAACACTAATAGAGTATATTGGAAACAAAATACTATCATCACTGAAAATAAATAAAATAAATTGCTAAAGGACCTAATAAATGATATATTAAATATCTAGAAGCAAATGTGTGTTTTAAAGCCAATGTTAGTGAAACTTGGTAAATTATGAGGACATAGAAAAGAAATCAAATTGAGGTCTTTCATCCATTTTGAGTTTATTTTTGTGAATGGTGTAAGAAAGTGGTCTAGTTTCTTTCTTCTGCAAGTTGCTGTCCAGTTTTCCAGCACCATTTGCTAAAGAGACTGTCTTTTCTCCATTGGATGCTCTTTGCTGCTTTGTCAAAAATTAGTCGCCCATATGTTTGTGGGTCCAGGCAGGCAACAACCTCTTTGACCTCAGCTGCAGTAATTTCTTGCTCGACACATCTCCAAAGGCAAGGGAATTACAAGCAAAAATGAACTATTGGGACTTCATCAAGATTAAAAAGCTTCTGCACTGCAAGGGAAACAATCAACAAAACTAAAAAGCAACCGACAGAATGGGAAAATATATTTGCAAATGACATATCAGATAAAGGGTTAGCATCCAAAATCTATAAAGAACTTACCAAACTCGACACCCAAAAAACACCCAAAAACACCCAAAAAACAAATTGCCCAGTGAAGAAATGGGCAGAAGACATGAAGAGACACTTTTACAAAGAAGACACCCAGATCCTCATCAGGGAAATACAAGTCAAAGCCACACTGAGACACCTGTCAGAGTGGCTCAAATGAACAAGTCAGGAGACTATAGATGCTGGCGAGGATGTGGAGAAATGGGAACCCTCTTGCACTGTTGGTGGGAATGCAAACTGGTGCAGCCGCTCTGGAAAACAGTGTGGAGGCTCCTCAAAAAATTACAAATGGAACTACTCTATCACCCAGCAATAGCACTAGTAGGAATTTACCCAAGGAGTAAATTGAGATAGAGGAGTGCTGATGCGTAGGGGCACGTGTACCCCAATGTTTATAGCAGCGTTTTCAACAATAGCCAAATTATGGAAAGAGCCTAAGTGTCCATCAACTGATGAATGGATAAAGAAATTGTGGTTTATATATACAATGGAATACTACTTGGCAATGAGAAAGAATGAAATCTGCCCATTTGCAGCAACGTGGATAGAACTGGAGAGTATTATGCTAAGTGAAAGACGTCAGGCAGATAAAGACAGATACCATATGTTTTCACTCATATGTGGATCTTGAGAAACTTAACAGAAGACCATGGGGAGGGGAAGGGGAAAAAAATAGTTACAAACAGAGAGGGAGGGTGGCAAACCACAAGAGACTCCTAAATACAGAGGACAAACTGAGGGTGGATGGGGGGTGGGGGAGAGGGGAAAGTTGTGATGGGCATGGAGGAGGGCACTTGTTGGGATGAGCACCGGGTATTGTATGGAAGCCAATTTGACAATAAATTATATTAAAAGAAATCAAAATTGAAATATGTTTAAATTTTTAAATGAAGGATTTAATACATTGATTCAATTCATTTTATACTGGTAGATTTGATTTTATACTGGTATATAATTTTATATTGGTATACAATTTTATACTGGTAGAAAATGATTTACAGATAAATTCTATTAGCTATTATCAGTTACCTTGTGACTATTAAAAATATATATATAACCTTTTATATGTATTCATTTAGAATACAGATGCATTTAGAATAAGACATATCCATCTAACTTTATGTCTTCTGTTTGCAATTCTGAGAAATTAATTTTTTTAATCCAAACCGTTTTTAAGGAAAATATTTTGTTTTCTGTTTTCTTTTGTCTTCTTTTTTGAGTCTAGTTGATACACAATGGTACATTAGTTTCAGGTGTACAACTTAGTGATTTGACAAGTTTATACATTATACTGTGTTCACCACAAGTATAGCTATCGTCTGTCCCGTTACATCCTTTCATAATATCATGGACTGTATTCCTTATGTTCTGCTTTTTATTCCTGTGACTTATTCCGTAACTGGAGGCCACATCTCCCCCTCTCCTTCACCCATTTTGCCCATCCCCCACTCTCCTCCCCTCTGGCCGCCGTCAGCTTGTTGTCTGCACTTACAGTTCTCATTCTGCTTTTTTATTTGTTCATTTTTTAGACTCCATTTGTGAGTGAGTGAACTTGTATGGTATTTGTCTTTCTCAAACTGATCCATTTCATCAAGCATAATACCCTCTGGGTCCATCCATGTAGTCTCAAATGGCAAGACCTCATCCTTTTTTATGATTGTGTAATAATCCATTGTATTCATATGTATACACCACATCTTCCTTATCCATTCATCTATATAGATGGGCACTTAGGTTGCTTCCAGAATTTGGCTACTATAAATAACACTGCAATGAACATAGGGTGCATATATTTTTTTGAGTGAGAGTTTTCATTTCCCCTGGCTAAATACCCAAAAGTGGAATTATTGGATCAGATTATTTGTATTTTTGACTTTTTGAGGAACCTCCATCCTGTTTTCCACAGTGGCTGCACCAGTTTGCACTCCCACCAACAGTGCAAGAGGGTTTCCGTTTCCCACATCCTTGCCAGCATCTATAGTCTCCTGATTTGTTCGTTTGAGCCATTCTGACTTGCATGAGGTGGTATCTCACTGTGGTTTTGATTTGAATTTCCCTGATAAGAAGTGACGTGGAGCATCTTTTCATGTGTCTGTTGGCCATCCGGATGTCTTCTTTGGAGAAGTGTCTCTTTAGGTCGTCTGCCCATTTTAAAATCAGATTTTGTTTTGTTTTGTTTTTTTAGTTTTGAGTTGTACGAGTTCTTTATGTGTTTTGGATATCAACTCTTTATCAGATATATCATTTGCAAATATTTCTCCCATTAATTAGATTGTCTTTTTGTTTTGTGGATGGTTTCCTTTGCTGTACAAAAAGTTTTTATTTTCATGTAGTCCCAATAGTTTATTTTTGCTGTTGTTTCCCTGCCTCAGGAGACATATCTAGAAAAATACTGCTGTGGTCGATTTCAGAGAAACTACTGTAATTGTCTCTTCTAGGATTTTTATGCTTTCAGGTCTCACGTTTAAGTCATTAATTCATGAAGTCATTAATTCATTTTGAGTTTTTGAATATGGTATTAGAAAGTGGTCCAGTTTCATTCTTTTACATGTAACTGTCCAGTTTCCCCAGCACCATTTATCGAAAAGACTGTTTCCCATCGTATACTCTTGACTCCTTTGCCACAGATTAATTAACCATATAAATGGGGGTTTATTTCTGGGGTGTCTATCCTTTTCTATTGACCTATGTATCTATTTTTGTGCCACTACCATACTGTTTTGATGACCACAGCTTTGTAGCATATCCCGAAATCTGGAATTGCAGTACCTTGAAATTTGCTCCTTTTTTCGCAGGATTCTTTAGCTATTCGGGTCTTCTGTGGTTCCATACAAATTTTAGTATTGTGTCCAGTTTTGTGGAAAATATTGTTGGTATTTTGATAGGGATTGCATTGAATCTGTAGATAGCTTTGGGTAGTATGGACGTTTTGACAATATTAATTCTTCCAATCCACAAGCATGGACTATCTTCCCATTTGTGTCATCTTCATTCCTTTCGTTACTCTTTTATAGTTTTCAGAGTACGGGCCTTTGATCTCCTTGGTTAAGCTTATTCCTTTGATGATATGAGGAGTGTTAAAGTCCCCTACTGTTATTGTATTACCATCACTTTCTCTATGTCTGTTAATATTTGCTTTATGTATTTAGGTGCTCCAGTGTTGGGTGTGTAGATAATTTACAATTGTTATATCCTCTTTCTTTCTTTCTTTTTTTTTTTTTCGTTTACCTATTTTTGAAAGACAGAGACAGAGCCCGAGCAGGGGAGGAGCAGAGAGAGAGACACACACAGGATCTGAAGCAGGCTCCAGGCTCTAAGCTGTCAGCACAGCGCCCGATGAGGGGCTCAAACTCACGAACCGTGAGATCATGACCTGAGCCGAAGTTGATGCTTAACCGACTGAGCCACCCAGGCATCCCGAGTTGTATCCTCTTTTTGGACTGATCCCTTTATCATTATGTAAGGCCCTTCTTTGTCTGTCATAGTCTTTGTTTTAGAGTCTATTTTGTCTGATGTAAGTATTGCTACCCTGGCTTTTTTTTTTTTTTTTTTTTGCTTCCATTTGTATGGTGAATGTTTTTCCATCCCTTCACTTTCAGTCTGTAGGCATCTTTAGGTGTGAGGTGAGCCTTTCGTAGGAGGCATATAGATGAGTCTCTTTTTTTTTTTTTGTAATCCATTCTGCCACTCCGTGTCTTTTGATTGGAACATTTAATACATTTATGCTTAATTATTGATAGGTATGTACTTTTTGCCATTTAAAAGATTTGTTTTCTGGTTGTTTTTGTAGTTCTTTGTTCCTTTTTTCAGCACTTGCTCTCTTTCTTATGACGGACGAGTATAGTGTTTTGTTTGGCTTTCTTTCTTTTTATTTTTTTGTGTGTATCTGTCATAGGTTTTGGGTTTGTCATTTATCATGATGTTCATATACAACATCCTAAGTAAATAGTAGTCCGTATTGATTTGATGGTCATTTAAATTCAAACACATTCTAAAAGAAAAAAAAAAAACAGAAAAAGAAAACATCTTGAACCAGAACTGAACCAGGAAGTGTATTTTAGATGTTGTTTTCTGACATTGTGGCAATATATGCATCACACAAAATTTGAGTGTACCCTTCGGTGGAGTGAAATGCAGTCAAATTTTTGTGCAACCTTCACCACCGTTTCTCTCCAGAATATTTCCATCTTCCCAACCTGAAACTCTCAGTTTGGTATTAAACAATAGCAAGCCCAGAGGAGAGAGACAGTGTGCTCAGTTCGTCCTCTTGAATAGAACCAATCATTTTCTTATGACTCAAATGGTTTCAAAAACCTATGATTCTTCCCAGCTTACCTGCAGAGAGATCAACATTCTAGTGATGATACTTATGTGTTTCGTTCTCCAGGGCCAACAAAGATGTGTGGTCGGTTTTTCACAGTCTTCCCCCAGCCCACCAAAATACCCATTCTGCAATCCACCTACTTAGGGCTGTGCTCTATTTGTCCCGGAGCGATCAGCTACAGATTACTTTATGCCAAACAACCATTGAGAGATATTGTCTTGTAAGCAGAAATTACTTTAGAATGCTTCATTATGAATTAGGCTCAATAAAAGGACTAAATGTATTCTCCGTGTTCACTGTCAGCTCCATGAAGCCAGGCGTTTATGTTCTAACAACTGTATCTGTTTCTCATAACAGTACCCGAAAGCCTTTTGCTTCAATAATTATTATTTTTTTTTAATTTAATGGCTGTAAGAATGAGCGAAGTACGTAAGCTTAAGGGCATGGAACTCTATGTAAATGGTGGAGCTGGTAATGATGTTGATGATTTGATGGCAGCCATGATGGAAAAGCCAATTGATAAAGAAGATTATATACATAGATATCTTCAGTCCAGGTTTCTTTTTCTTAATTTCACACCTGTAGATATTTCTTCTTCTTTTTGTATTGAGGTATCATTGACTCGGGTGTATGTTTCAGGTGTTCACTGTATTGATTTGCCATTTGTATCCAGTGCAAAGTGATCAGCACGATAAATCTAGTGAACAGGTGTCATCACACAAAGTTACAAATTCTTTTTTCTTAGGATAAGAACTTTTGAGATCTTTTCTGTCGGAGAACTTGCAAGTATTCACTTCAGTCACCATGTTGTACATTATGCCCCCGGGACTTATTTATCTTGTAACTAGAAGCTTGTACCTTTGACTCCCTTCATTCATTTCACCTGCACCCCCCAACTCCCCCCCACCCCCCCCAACCAATCTGTTCTCTGTACCCATGAGCTCAGTGTTTTCCTTTTAAAATATTCCTACTTTGGGGCGCCTGGGTGGCTCAGTCGGTTAAACGTCCGACTTCGGCTCAGGTCATGATCTCCCAGTCTGTGAGTTCGAGCCCCGCGTCGGGCTCTGTGCTGACAGCTCAGAGCCTGGAGCCTGTTTCGGATTCTGTGTCTCCCTCTCTCTCTGACCCTCCCCCATTCATGCTCTGTCTCTCTCTGTCTCAAAAATAAGTAAATGTTTAAAAAAATAAAAAATAAATAAAATATTCCTACTTTTCTACTTTCGATGAACTTCAGAATATTAGATTCTATTTGTATACACTAAAAGCCCTCACATTAAGACTTTACTTGCACATCTACTTATGTTTGTTTTTTCAATTTATTTAGCAAATATTGATTGGGTTACTACCAAACCCCCCATGGACTGTTATAGAATTTGAGATACAGGAGTAAACAAAATAGACAAAAATCTCTGCCTTTGCAGGGCTTGCATTCTATCAAAGACTACATAAAATAAACATTAGACCTAATAACTCTAAAAGTATATAAGAAGGTATTAGGATACACAAAAGAATTTATAGTGAATTTAAGAGAATTTGGGAATGCCGAGGGGGAGCATCAACATTAAATGGCAGGCTCAGGGGAAGCCTCGTTTAGAAGGTGAGATTTGAGCAAAGGTCTGGAGGGGTGTCTGCCTTAGCCGAGAGCACATCTGAGGGCCAAGGGCTAGTCCGAGGGCATAGGCAGAGCAATCGCCGAGAGACCAGCATAGACGCGTAGCTCTTTGAGGAACAAGACGGGCCCGGGCGGCTGGAGGGGAGGCAGGGAGGCTGTTCCCCTCAAGGCGGTCCGTGTTGTGCTGTGATAAAGCAAAGTCACGGTGACTTACACAGCAAAGTTTACTTGTCCTTTGTACGAGGCAGCCCGTGAAGGTCCCTCCGGGAGTCACTTGGGGACAAAACAGAGCAGACGTTTCAGGCCGCTGTGCATTCGTGATCATCACGGCAGCGGGGACCTGTTCCCTGGGTCCCAGAGCTTCTTCCTGGGAGAGACAGATGATATTTTTTCACATCTTTAAGACCAAATGGACTCACATGGTCACATCTTAATTTAAGGGGACAGGGAAATGCAATCCTAGCACATACACAGAAGGGATGAGATACGGAGATGTTTGATAAACAGCACTTCCAGGGACTGTGGTCCACTCGTATCGTCACCAGCCACTGTTTTTTTCCTTCCTGCACACATGCAAAAACGCGCTCAACCCCCCTGAGAAAGAGGCAGCTTCGGAGTGACTGCCTCTGCCGGCAGCCACTCCAAAGTGTAGGAACTCCATGTGGTACGGACTCGTGTGTCTTAGATCCTCGTGATCTAGAGAAATAGCCAGCTGTAGACAGTGTGAGAAGGCGAGAGAGGACACTGGGTCAAGCGGGATGAGGGTTAAAACCCACTGTCACATTTGGGAAACTGGAGGCAATTTGGAACACGACGAAAGCTGTTTCTGTACAGGGAGGGGGTCAAATGCCAGACTAGAGCGGGTTTAACCAAGAATGAGAGACATAGAGCTTCTTTCTGAGAAATTTATCTGCGAAGAGGCATCATTTCAAATTATATAAAAATGAACCTGGTGGGGAGAGGGGTTGGCAAAGTTTTTTTCTTTTTTTCTTTTTTTGTTTTTTGTTTTTTTAAGATGTCAGAATTCATGGTATATTTGTGTCCTCCTGGGAATGAGGTCATAAAACGTGAGCGCTTGATAACACGGAAGGATGGGCACATTTCTAGAGACGAGGCAGAATGGACCAGAGCGGGGTAACGGAGGGGCTGGCTCTGCTCTGAGGCAGAGGTTCATCTGTGAAAACGGGCAGGAGGGCAGCAGGGACTTCAGGGGCGCGACGTGGGCAGGTGGCAGAGGCCGTCGCTGAAGAGGAGTCTGGAAAGTTCTGTTTGCCTCTCTTCTTGGGCAGACTCGTTGCACCGCTCATGCGCTGACGATGACGGTCAGCCGGGAGGTGCCGGTGGCTTAAGGAGCTGGAAGACGTGCCCCTGGGAAGGTGCAGGGGTGAGGAAATATGGGAAGCCCTGGGGTTTACGTGAGGTCTGTGGCTGCGGCTTGGAAACGAAATTGTTTTCTCCGGTCCTGCTCGGCTGCATTAGGTGCGTATGTGGTTGATAGAGACTTGAACTTCACCAAAGTTGTGATAGTGCAAATTTGGGCGACGGAGGAAAGCGGATAGGAAGGAAGAGAAACATGGTAGACCCAATGGGTTGGAGGGGTTGAAGGGTAGTTAGAATCCGATTTCAAGATGAAGTCAGCTGGAAAAAGAAGACGAGGAGTTTGTGAGAGAGAGTTTGAAACTGAGACGACAGAGAGCATTCAGTTGGTCAAAATGGAATTTCAAGCAGCCTTTGTCTCGCCGTTTGCGTGCAGTAAATAATCCTGTCAGTTTATCGTCTTCAATATCTCCATATTTCTCGAATTTGTTTTTACTTCCTACTTCTATCACTCACCTGTGTTACTACAACAGTTTCTTAATTTTTCTTTTGGCTTCTAACCTTGTTCCCCTCAAATTTATTCCCATATCAGTGGGAATGCTTGTACTAAAACATGTTTGTTAATGGCATACTTTATTTTTTTAAGATTTTATCTATATCTATCTATCTATCTACCTATCTAGTTTAAAGTTTATTTATTTACTTTTGAGACAGAGAGCATTGATGTGAGCAGGGAAGGCACAGAGAGAGAGGGAGAGAGAGAGAATCCCAGGCAGGCTCTGTGCTGTCAGCGCAGAGCCCGATGTGGGGCTCGATCCCATGAACCATGAGATCATGACTTGAGCTGAAACCAAGAGTCTGACTCTTAACCAACTGAGCCATCCAGGTGCCCCTATTTATTTATTTTTAAGTGTCTTTTTTTGAAAGTTTTTATTCAAATTCCAGTTAGTCAACATACAGTGTAATGTTAGTTTCAGGTGTACAACACAGTGATTCAGTGATTCCATACATCACCCTGTGCTCATCACCACCTACTGAACCAATGCCCCCCCCTTCCCCTCTGGTGACCACCAGTTTGTTCTCTATAGTTAAGAGTCTATTTCTTGGTTTGCCCTCTTTTTTTTCCCTATGCTTATTTGTTTCATTTTTAAATTCCACACATGAGTGAAATCATATGGTATTCGTCTTTTCTCTGACTGATACATTTCGCTTAGCATAATACTCTCTAGATCCATCCATATTGTTGCAAATGGCAAGATTTCATTCTTTGTACGGCCGAGTAATATTCCATTGTATATATGTGTATATATACACACCATGTTTTCTTTATATATTAATGGCATCCTTTAGTTAAAACTGTGGCACTGTCTCACTCCTGCCCCAAACCCTCATGGCCATTATTGCAAAGCTTAAAGTGTTAACATGGCTTATAATTCCCTGCGTGATCACTTCAACCACTGCAAAACTTTCTTTACTTTCATTTCATGTAATGTGAGATTCATCCATTTTGATTCATTGTACTGCAGTGTATTCCTTTGTATAAATGGTCCACAATGTATGAATCTCCAACTGACATCGATTTAGGTGCTTTCCAATTTTCTGCTACTACAAATAAAGCTGTTATCAACATAGTTGTTTCTATCTCTTGGGCATATGTGCAAGTTTTTCTATAGGTATGGAATTTCCGGGATGTTGTTATATACGAATCTTCAATTTTACTATATAATCACCTGGTTCCACTTACTATTTTTATTATTTAACTACATGTACATAGTTGTCAGTAAACTGAGAAATAGTTACATACGGTAAATGGAGATGCATGAAGAAGACATAAGATAGAGATGTCACTATTTTGAATCTACTCTATTGAAAATTACCTGTGCTTTTTTTGTTGTTGCAAAATGTTCCTTGGAAAAGCAGCAAGCCTTCAACATGTCATATTTACTATCACTTTATAGATTAACTGATATATACTTACATATTATTGGGTTACTAGTATGTGTTAACACTTGGTAGGCATTGGGAATGCAGCAGCGAATACAATACCTAAAAGGAGGAGAAATACAGAGTGGGGAAAATAATGAATTATTATTGCATTCTCAATAGAATCAATAAACCAATGTTTGCCTTTTTTCAATGTTTTGAATACAGTAGTAATTTTGACACAATGTTGGAACTTCCTCATTCTTATCTTCCTCTGGATTGAGAGATCCTTAAGGGCAGATGCATAAAATTTGTTTATATACCACGAATCTTTCACAATGCCTGCAAATGTGTTTGATGAGTAAAAGCTTATTGCGTTCCCAGAGTAATTCTGCATTGGAAGTTTTTATGGGAAGTTTTTATGGGAATTATTGCTGAGGAGAACATATAGAACAATAACAAAAAAGTCGCTGATAGAGAATGGCTCTCCTAGAAACCCCCCCTAATTCCCTGCTCAGCAAAATGCCATCCACAAGTGACAACATGCTTATGCCAGTTACGCTGGAAGAGTGGAGATTTGGTGTTTTGTTTGAAAGTTCAGGTGTGAATAACATTGTTGAGCAGATCTCCAGGGTTCCTGAGGAGCGACTGCAGAGCTGAGGGAACCCCACAGGGAACCCCACAACTCTCACTGCAGAGCTGAGGGAGCCCCACGGTGACAGGGGCTGACGCGAGTTCATGAGTTCACTCTCCGCAGCCGTCAGTTCTTAATTGAATGTTTCTCCTCCAAGGCAGACAACCCTCGAGACTGCTCCGCGTCGTGAATTATAATGAAACTCATTGGAAACTTTTTAATAGCTACGGCAATCAGTGGTACTCTCCCAGATCCCTGTGGACGCAGAGAAGCCAAGGTCGTTGTCACCAGAGCCCTCGTCTAAGCTGCCTTGTAATGAGCTCTCCAGGGTCTTGTACTTCCTTCCAACTTTTATAAAAAACTGCAGAAGTTGAAAATTGCCCTCCCGCCTGTTCTAGTTTTAAATGTTGCTCATTGACCTCATCATCCAGAATCCCTTAAGAGTCTCCAGAGGGAATCCCATGAGGAAATGGAGCCATATTTCAATTTTACCAACAAGCAGAAATGGCCTAGGAAAAACTGCTTTTTTCAACAGATCCGAACATTTCTCATTCTCTGGTTTTTTTTCAGCCTATAACTTCATCTTTCTCTGTCATCTCCTTTAGAACACAACTTGCAGGGTGAATAAGTCACGTGTCTGGTGAAATAATAGGCGGTTGTATTTTCTTTTCACTTAAAAGACGAGAAAAACAGAAAAAAATAAACCCCAAAGACTCAAAACCTTGCATTTTCTTCTTAGTTATGTAGATTCATTCGTTTTATGTTCACACTGTAAAGCATTTGAAGGTGGAAAACAAGGTATTATTATCTCTCGTTTCTTCTATACTTACTCTTCCATACTTATTCACACCACCATCTTGAAAAAAAAGAAGAAAATCGAGCCAATTTGTTTTCTTTTTTAAACTAGTAGTTTGTGGGGCGCCTGGGTGGCGCAGTCGGTTAAGCGTCCGGCTTCAGCCAGGTCACGATCTCGCGGTCCGTGAGTTCGAGCCCCGCGTCGGGCTCTGGGCTGATGGCTCGGAGCCTGGAGCCTGTTTCCGATTCTGTGTCTCCCTCTCTCTCTGCCCCTCCCCCGTTCATGCTCTGTTTCTCTCTGTCCCAAATATAAATAAAAACGTTGAGAAAAAAAAAAAAATTTAAACTAGTAGTTTGTACAAAAATACTTATGGTCGCACCACGTTTACAGGTTCCATCTGCGCCCAGAGAATCAGAGTGAGGTTTAATTGCGAGGGATCAGGCGCATAGCTGGTGGAAACCGCTCATTTCGTCAACTGAGCTATGACTTGGTCTCGGTGCTACAAGTCGAACTTTTTCCTGCTGTGATCTTGAAAAGTACTTGTTTTCTCTACTTAAATGTCAATCTGTGAACGAGGCAAAATAATTTATTTCCTACCAAATTCCTGGGTGGTGTGAGGAAATAATGAATGTAATTATACACCTATGTCAATGTGGGTCAGAAGACCAAGCATCTGGAGAGCTCTGGGGCAGTGTGATCCTGTGTCACAGAGATGGAGTCACGGGCTGGGCGCCTGGGGGGGCTCAGTCGGGTGGGCTTCTGACTTCTGCTCAGGTCACGATCTCACGGTTGGTGAGTTCAAGCCCTGCATCAGGCTCTGTGCTGTCATCACAGGGCCCACTTGGGATCCTCTGTCTCCCTCTCTCTCCGCCCCTTCCCCGCTTGCCCATGCACATGCATGCACACTCTCTCTGTCAAAAATAAACATTTTTAAAAAAAGCTGGATCATGGGCTCTATAGAATCTGCATGCAGCCACTCGCAGTGATGTTCGTGCCTTGGCAATGAGATGCAAAGATCTGTGCTCTTTGTGAGCTAGAGATTGTGCTGGGGTCAAACCTAAATACTATACTCAAAGCAAATTATTTGTATTCCCTTCCAAAGTTTTATTTCTTTTAAATGTTTAAAGCAACATAATCATGGTTATATGTTACATTTTTATATGGTTATATGTTAATTTTTTTTAATTTGGAAAAATGGAAACAAAATCTTTCTCCTCCAAACACCCATTATCTTTGCATATTTATGTAAACATGGAAAATAAAAATTATATTTAATTTTATTAATTTCAACATGTTTTAAAATAGAAATTACATTTAATATAATTTTAATATGTACGATATACTTAATAGATATATTTAATATATAATATACTTAAAATATGCTTTCTATATTTCATTTTTGTTTCCATGATTATCAATTTCATATCAATTTTTTTCGTTTAGTTTTTTAAATGTTTTATTTATTTTTGAGAGAGACAGAGTCAGAATGCGAGCAGGGAGGGCGCAGAGAGAGGGAGGCACAGAATCCGAAGCAGGCTCCAGGCTCTGAGCTGTCAGCACACAGCCTGACGTGGGGCTCGAACCCATGAGCTGTGAGATCATGGCCTGAGCCAAAATCGGCTGCTTAACCAGCTGAGCCACCCAGGTGCTCCTCAATTCTTTACAAACACCAATATCAATACACATTACATTGTTTGGGCTTTTTATGTTATTTATCTTACAACTGTGTAAACATTTATTATTCAGTTAATGGACATTTAGTCTGTTTCCTTTTTTAGCCACAATGTAACTGTGATATCCATATAGGTATATAGATATAAAGATACATATATATCTTTACACACCTATGGAAGCAATCCTAATAATAAATTCAAGGAATTGGAATTAGTGGGTCAAAGATTTGTGCATTTGCCAAATTTAAATTTGGTAAAACCATCCTCCAAAATTGTAAACCTGATTGACATTCCCACAGGCAGTGTATGAGTGCCATTCTCTCATATCCTCACGGATTGGATATTACCAAAGTGAAAAGATCGCAGTGTTTTAATTTGTATTTATTTAATTATAAATAATTATAAATCATAAATGAGGTTGAAAAAGTTTTATGTATTTTGGGATCTTATGAATTACTATTTCACTACATTTCATCTTGTTATCCACTGCCCATTTGTTTGATTATAATGTAAAGAACACCAATCGATCAAATTCCAAGTATTTGCTTTATGTTTACTATATTCTAGAAACTTTGCCAACCTAAGTGAAAATAAAAGTTAAAAATCAAGTTACAAAGAGAAACTTTATTTACTCTTTTGCATTACCCTTTTGAAAATTATATTAAAATGGAAAGAAATTTGACTTTAAGATTGTTTCCTTAGAAAACAGACTAAATCTCACTTCAAGGACAAAGAGGTGCTTGGAAGATGTTCCTATTTGTGCTATATTGCCAAACTTGAACTTTTTTGTCCCACCAAACACCAGAAATAGTTAACCGCCCCCCACCCCCACCACACACATCAAAATTTGAGACTATGGCCCCAGGTAGAAACCAAGAATCTAAGAGTGCTGATGCCCAATCATCTTGGTGTTATTCCAAGATTTCCCCGAAGAATTTGCACCTCTAGTTTCTTCTGTAGCCCTGCTAATTACCCAAAGGAGTACACAGTCCCTGCAATCTCAACAAGGAAACATGCTGTCAACCTCTAGGTACCATTTTGATGCTAAGAAATTAGTCCTCCATTTATTCTATGTGCATCTATAAGAGCTTCCACGCCTGCACTGGTTATCTTCTGGGGTCAGCAGGAAGTCTTTGCCTCACCTTGGGGTTTGGGTGGACGGCTCCTAGAAGGCTCCTGAAGGCTGGCTATTCAGCCCAAATGGCAGGCAGACAGGGGAGGAACAGCTAACCCTATTTTCCACGACAGTTGCCTTTTTTTCTCTATAATTTAACTGCCCTACAGCAATTACTCTATTTTACTTTTCCTCTGAGGTAGCAACACACCATTACTCTATCACGTTAGTCAAATTATTAGAGAAATCACACAGCTTTTACAACTCTTATCTTCAGGAAGAAACTAGAATCTAATGCACACAAGTCACCTCAGGGCTTGTATGTCGTACCCTTTCTGGACAAGCTGAGGTCTTTGTAACCGCTTCTATATGATTTCTGGTGCATTAGTGTCACATCACCCTATCGTTATTTTCTACTTACGTTAACTGCACAATCTCCCACAAAATCCCAGGTAACAAATCCCAACGTGAGGAAAAAACATTACTATGTGTTATCCCTAAATCCTTTGGGAAAGTTGAAGTCAGGTAAGCCTAAATGATTAGAGAAAATTAAGAAAACTTTCTTTCTTTCACTTTGGTATATTATATTTTGCTGTGGAAAATAAATGTACTGTAAGAACTTTGAAGCTGAGCAGTTATCAGCAAAGATACGGTTTTCTAATTTGAAAATTAAAATATTTGTGACAACTTGTGTTCTCCTCTGCCTTCATTTGTCCCACCTTGCTAGTTGAACATATTATCATAATCGAAGCAGCCCTTGATCCTCTAGATCACACAGCAGAGTAGATATTTTACAATGGCCATTTAATAATTGTAGTCATTATTTTGGCTTCGGTTCTCACAGAATCAACATGACAGACGGTCTGAGGTACTTTTCCTTCTGTACCTGCTTTTCTGCTGTTGTCACACTTTTCTCCCTTTCTTTGTTAGGGTCGTTATTATCCTGGCATCCTCGATTCCAAGTATACACCTGTCTTTTTATGAAGCCAGCTCTCTTTATTCTTTTGAGCCTTTATTCTTTTGAGCCTCAATCTTTTTCCATCTACTTTTTAAATCACTCTCTTTACCACAGTCTCTTTCCTTCTCTCTCCCTTCATCCCTCTGGCCATGCACCTCTCTTCCACAAGCTAATTATGCTGTTTCCATGTTTCTGAAAGACGACCAGAAGACCAATGTGCCCAAAGTTGCCATTTTATTAGTGGATGTGATATCTCCCTTGATCCTCGCAATTCTACACTACAGAAGTCTTTTTCTTTCAGAGAAACGAATGAAAGAGATTTGACTTGACAGCATTTCACAGGAATCAGTAAATATTTGGCAGATTCAATTATAACCTAAATAAAAAGGTGACATTGACACCATGAAGTAATTGTAACCTTATTCCTTCTTAATAAGGATCTAATCTCCAGGTCATGTTAGTTTCTCTTTACCTTGTGTTTTTCCAATCATATCTTGGATACTGAACTCAGCCTTGGCTGTCACATTTCCAGAAGGTCATGGCCAACATTGAGGGTACGTGGAAGATGGTTGCAAGGTGATCATAGACTTGATAACCTTGTTATAGGGAGAATCATTAAGGGAAATTGAATGTCTTGACCTAAAGAAAATTTAGTTTAGTTCAAAACATTTAAATGGCTGTCATATGAAGAGAGATTAGATATGAAGTATATTCAATGAAGTTGAAATTCTCTTTCTCATGAATTAGGAAAAAAATTCCTCCTTAATAAATGGATGATGATTAGAAGCTGGAATTTTCCAACAATGAAATAATTTGCATTACGTGTTTGAACAAATGATGAATGGCTTCTATAGCTGGGCAGAAGCTATTCTGATATTGGACTTGGTGGCTTACCTGTTCCTTAAAGGTCCCGACATTCAGGGGCTTTAGAAAATATCGATTCGGTGTTTGTTTTATTCTTACAGGTATACAGATGATGTGAAAGGAAGACCATGGAAAAATCCAATGACAGCTCAGAGTATGGTTTTATCTTAGTGGGCTTCTCTGATCGTCCGAGGCTGGAGCTGGTACTCTTCGTGGTCAATTTCACTCTGTATTCAGTGGCTGTGTTGGGAAACTCAACCATAATCCTTGTGTGTATTTTAGACCCTCGACTTCATACCCCAATGTACTTCTTTCTGGCCAATCTCTCCTTTCTAGATCTCTGCTTCAGTACGAGCTGTATCCCGCAGATGCTGGTGAATCTCTGGGGCCCTGACAAGACCATCAGCTACGCTGGCTGTGCGGTCCAGCTCTTCTCCTTCCTCTGTGTGGGGAGCGTGGAGTGCATCCTCCTGGCCGTGATGGCCTATGACCGCTTCGCCGCGGTCTGCAGGCCTCTGCACTATCTGGTCATTGTGCACCCCCAGCTGTGTTTGCGACTGGTGGCCGTGGCCTGGGGGAGTGGACTGGTCAATGCCATCGTCATGTCCCCGCTCGCAATGACTCTGTCCAGATGTGGCCGGCGCAGGGTCAACCACTTCCTCTGTGAAATGCCAGCACTGATCAAGATGGCTTGTGTGGACGCCCGCGCGGTGGAAATGCTGGCCTTCACCTTCGCCATCCTCATCGTCCTCCTGCCCCTCGCTCTCATTCTCGTGTCCTACGGCCACATCGCGGCAGCCGTGCTGAAGATCCGGTCGGCCGCTGGGCGCCGCAAGGCATTCAACACCTGCAGCTCCCACCTGACCGTGGTCTCTCTGTTCTACGGGAGCATCATCTACATGTACATGCAGCCCGGGAACAGCGCTTCCCAAGACCAGGGCAAGTTTCTCACCCTCTTCTACAACCTGGTCACCCCCATGCTGAACCCACTCGTATACACCTTAAGGAACAAGGAGATAAAAGGAGCCCTGAAAAGGGTCTTGGGGAGGCAACCATGAGCAGCAGCGACCATGTGCTGCGTTATGAAGCCGTAGGTGAAACATTTCTTTCCAAACACTGCCATTTACTTTGTGCTTGCGATCAGTTCAGCCCGTGCGTCACACACTTGGATTTTTAAAAATATGGGTAAATACTGGGCTGCCTGGGTGGCTCAGGCGGTTGAGCGTCCGACTTCAGCTCAGGTCATGATCTCACACTCCATGAGTTCGCGCCCCGCGTCGGGAACTGTGTCGACAGCTCAGAGCCTGGGGCCTGCTTCGGATTCTGTGTCTCCCTCTCTCTCTGACCCTCCCCTGCTCATGCTCTGTCTCTCTCTGTCTCAAAAATAAATAAAAACATTAAAAAAATTAAAAAAAAAATATGGGTAAATACCCTGAAGTGTATCCAGAGTCAGTAGCAATCAACCAGAGCCACACATAGTATGCAGCTACCATAGCAAAATAATGTTTAGTAGAAAGAATGAAGTGTTGGAAGAGAGGTGAAAAGATTTTATTCAATTAATGAAGGAATCAGGCAAACATAGTGACCAATTAAAAAAAAAAGTCAAAAAGCACAAATTGGTAGGAAGAAGTGAAGGAGTGTCGGGGCACCTGGGTGGCTCGAGCCTTGATGTTGGCTCGGGTAGTGAGCTCACGGTCGTGAGGTTGTGAGATCGGGTCCTGTGTTGGGGTCCACGCCTAAGAGCCTGCTTAAGATTCTCTCTCCCTCTCCCTTTGCCCCTCCCCCACGTTCCCTCTCTCTAAAATAAATAAATATATAAAAGTAAAAGGGAAGGAATGTTGAAATGAATGTACAAATGGAGACAAAACACTGCTGTGGGGAGAGAAGCCAGTTCAGCTTCTGCCTGACAGGACTGAATTCGCTTGTCACCAGCAAGGGTTACTTTGCACTGTTGTGAGTTCGCCGTAATTTACAACGTTGCGGAACACCGGCCACACAATCAGAATCCAGTAAGCTCTAGAATCGGGACAATGCATAATTTTCTACGGAAGCATACATTTTTCCCTACAAAATAAACCTTGTACCTTATTTACCTTGTAAAGCTAAGTATGCGGTCTCAAGCCTCCTATGAAAGCACGTAGGTGTTTTCATCCTGATTGTTTTCAGACGACAAAACTATGGTTTATAGATCCTGTGTGAATCAGCCCAGGTCACACGGGGGATACGTGGCATTCAGAAGCGGTGTGTATAAGTCTGCACCTCTGCTGTCGTCTACCGAATGACACTGCTTTTGCTACACAGTGTAGACTGTGTGTACAGCACCCCCCCCCCCCATCCCCATGCTTGCACAGTCGCACCAGCATGCTGGATACCCCACACACCCTCCAAGAGAATTCTATCATTTCTCCCCCTTTCCCCATGCAAATGCCCCATCCAAATCTTCCCCATGCGCCAGTGGTCAGCTCGAATTAGCATCACATTTGTACAGTTATCTGAGTTCCTTGGATTTAAGAATGCCCTGGCCCTTCTTTTAACCTTCTGCATTTTTACACCTGGAAATACAGTTTTTCTAGTTAATACTATTATATTTATATGTCTCCTATCAGGCTGTCAATTCCCTGATTGTAAGGCTATTTTTTTAATCCTTCTTGGCATCATTCCAAGTATCAGGTTGTTATTAAAATGCCTTGCAGATAGTAAGCGATCAGAAATAGCTTGGGATGATTTTTCATCTTAGCTGATTAATCACATCCAGAAATAATTCCTTCACTGTATTAAAAAACATTTTGAGTTTTATTTATTTATTTTGAGAGAGAGAGCACGAGCAGGGGAGGGGCTCTGTCAGTGCAGAGTCTGATGCGGGGCTGAAACTCACGAACAGTGAGATCATGACCTGAGCCGAAATCAGGAGTTGGATGCTTAACCAGTGGAGCCACCCAGGCACCCCAATCCTTCCCTTTTTTAAAAAATTTTTTTAATGTTTATTTATTTATTTTGAGAGACAGAGACAGAGCATGAGCAGGGGAGGAGCAGAGAGAGAGACACACAGAATCCGAAACAGCCTCCAGGCTCTGAGCTGTCAGCACAGAGCCCGACGCGGGGCTCGAACTCACAAACCGTGAGATCATGACCTGAGCCGAAGTCGGACGCTCAACCAACTGAGCCACCCAGGCGCCCCCCTAATCCTGCACTTTAATTGATACACCATTCTTCAAGATTATAAGTGGATCTGTCTCAGCAGACTGAGTTTACATCTGCTGTCAAATGTTTTATGCTGTTTTTCTCAATTCAGTATAAATTCTATGATGAGAGAGAAAATAATCCGTTGAGGAATTTCTACATATATCAAAAGTCATCCCCAACTTTTAGGTAACAAAACTTTTTTTTTTATTTTTATTTCCCCCTACATGGGAATCATTAACTCAAGATTACCATGAATTCTGCCATGGTCTAGAGGCTGTTTGGATGGTAACAACAGTGCAGATGATAAACCTCTTCAGATTGACCTAAGAAAGCTATTTTTCCCCTCCTCATTAACATTAGTCTCCCTTACAGTGCTCTCCCATTTCATTATTCCTTATTTGTTACTCATGTCCCATTTTTAGTCAATTAGTGAGACCAGTGCCTCGTGTTTTTAAAAAAGCTTCTGTAAATGTAAGCGCAACCACATATGTTCACAAGTTGTACATCTGTTGGAAAGTTAGAGGACCACCTTCGCGAATGCCAGTGGGAAGGATCATATTTACATAATGCTGAGTGTTACACTGAAAGTGGCAATTACTTTTAATCAAGGTATTGTAAGGGGTAGGTAAAAAACAAAACAAAACAAAAACGCCTTAAATAAGCATCCATTTTGCCTTTGGTGCCGAGGTGTAAACGCCACTTCTCAGGACACGAGAGACTGAGTTAGGGAACACCTAGAAGTCTACTCTTGTGACGGCACGGCTGCCCATGACGGGCGTTGCAGATCTGGTGGCTGACAGAAGAGCCTGCATTTCTATGCTGCTTTTTCTTCTGTGTATCAGAAAACATCGATGGTAGCTTAATATCTTAACATCTGTATATCAGAAAACATCGATGGCACACTTATTTTGCATAATCTGTATTTTACAGACTATTTGCCTTGACTTTGTTTATTGGGAGTGTACTTAAGACAGAATCAAAAAGAAAAAGGGTTATTTTGCTAGGAGAGGTCTAACATCGGCTAAAATAGTTTTTAGAGGTTATAACAGAGCAAATGTGAATGTGGGATGAGTGTCAAACACCCATTATAAAATAAATTCTATGGATTTTTCATGACGTAGGATCTCCCTTTATTACCGACATACTCCCTGGAGACATGCCCAGGGTTTTTCACAACCAACAACTTACTTTGTCTCTTACTGTGGCACCAAAGCAATTCTTCTGTTGGACTTCCAAAGTTTTTACTATCTTTAGAAGTGCTGTAAAAACAAAACTAAACAAAACAAAACAAAAAGATAAACAAATTCAAGCTTCTTTTCACTGAAGTACTTTATTGTATTAGGGGATCAGGTTTTTTAAACTGCCACTCAAAGGAATGAATCCATAATATGAGAAAATCATTCATCATTATGAAGCTTATTAAAATAATATTTATCAACTTGCAAAGAAAGGAGGGCTCACAAAACTCCACAAAGACATAGGTATTCACATCCCTTTTGTGTGAAATTAAATATCACAGTTGCTATTGATAGGAAAATTTAAATTAAAAGGCATATTTACTTTTTAAGTATAACAAATAACTTCCTGATTTCTTGTTAAAAATGCCCACATTTTCTTCTTTATGATTCTGAAGACAAATAAAAATTTTATTTTGCTTTGTGTAATTGATAATTTGCAAAATTCCAGGATTGACTGGCTATCTGAAAAGCAAAAATCTACCTCTATCATAATTTTTCTACCATATTTTTTCTGCCATAATTAAAAAAAAAAACACAAAGTTTACTTATTTACTTTGAGAGAGAGAGAGAGAGAGCAAGCAGGAGAGGTGCAGGGAGAAGGAGAAAGAAAAAAAAAATCTCCACAAGTGGTCTCCACACTGTGAGCACAGAGTCTGATGCAGGACTCGAACCCACAACTGAGAGATCATGATCTGAGCCAAAACCAAGAGTTGGACGCTCATCTGACTGAGCCACCCAGGCGCCCCTCTGCCATAATTTTTAGTGCATTGCCTACTGTTATTGCCATGCAAACTATGCCCTATGTTAGGAGAGTACGGCAGGCTTCTTAAAAAAGTCTTATGTGAAGAGCTCTAGTAAAGACAGAAGAGTAAAATGAGGAATTTCATTATTCTATGGCATCAAACATGTACTTCCCCAAGATAACAAAGATGTCGAGTTCTTCTAAAAATTAAAAAAAAAATTTTTTTAAGGTTTATTTTTGAGAGAAAGAGACAGAGCATGAGGGGGAGAGGGACCGAGAGAGAGGAAGACACAGAATTGGAAGCAGGCTCCAGGCTCTGAGTTGTCAGCACAGAGCCTAATGCGGGGCTCAAACTCACGAACCGTGAGATCATGACCTGAGCCGACGTCAGACGCTCAACCGACTGAGCCACCCAGGCGCCCCTAAAAATTTTTAGTCAGATGATTTCTTAGGGACTTCCTGCAGGCGTCTTCGTGAAAGTTCTAGATGGTCACCAGGCACCAGAAAATGTGCCCACCGAGGTCTGCCATTTCTTCTGACAAATGTTGTGGGAAAGGGGGTGCTGCTGTGCGGGTTTGAAGGTGCCACACGGCGGAGGCCCTTCCTGTCCCCGGGGACTGCCTGCTGGGACTTTCTGTGGTGAAAACAAGCTGCGACTATATTCTTGGGACAGTTTTCTGACAAAGGTGACCTGTGACATCGGTATCAATCAGGTCAAGGTGGTTGATAGTGTCCAGAACATACGTGTCTTCACTGGTTTATTTTTTGCCTACTTCTAACACTTGCTGAGGAGGCACCAATATGTGTGTTATAATTTCCAGCCGTGACTATGAAATCGTCTATACCTCCCTTTAGTACTTAAAACAATGACACAGAGGATATGTTTATTCTTGAACAGGTGAATAACAACGTCGCATGACAGATTTTGGCAAAACAGCATAAATTTATTGCACTCAGTTGCTTATAACAGCAAATCACGTATATTTGAAATGCGTTGTGCTGGTAGCATCCTGAACCCCGTGTAAAATATTACCTCTAGCCCGAATTCTTTCGAGGCTGACCAAATTAAATGCATCGAGGGAGGAATTATCTATCTGTTTGGATACACAGAAGAAAATTTCTGGCCACGTTGGTGCAGAAATCCTTTAAGATTGTGAAGAAACAATACAGTTGACTGTTGAAGAGTGTGAGGCTTAGGAGCACTGAGCCCCTGACAGAGTTGAAAATCTGCATATAACTTTTGACTCCCCACCAAAGCTGACTGCTAACAGTCTGCTATTGACCAGAAGGCTTGCCAATAACACAAACAGTCCATTAACGCATATTTTGTATCTTAGGTGTATTGTGTACTTATCCTCACAATAAATTCAGCGAGAGAAAAGAAAGTGTGATTAAGGAAATCATAAGGAAGAGAAAACACATTTGCAGGACTGTCCTGTATTTATTGAAAAAAATGAACCCACACAATTCAAACCTGTGTTGTTCAGGGGTCCCTGTATAAAGATTTCATCATTCTAGCATTTTCTGACTTAGAAGTGTAATCTGCACATTATGCCTCAAAATGATATTCAGGTCACTGCAAATGATCAGTCCAGATGGAATTAGCCTTAAATTTGATTTAAACATCTTTTTAAAAACATTTTTTAAGGTTTATTTTTATTCATTTATTTATTTTTGAGAGAGAGAGAGAGAGAGAGAGACAGAGCCTGAGCAGGTGAGGGGCAGAGAGAGAGGGAGACACAGAATCCAAAGCAGACTCCAGGCTCTGAGCTGGCAGCACAGAGCCCAGCACGGGACTCAAACCCAGGAACCGTGAGATTGTGACCTGAGCCGAAGTCGGACGCTTAGCCATCTGAGCCACCCAGGCGCCCCTGATTTAAACATCTTTCGATTAAACTGTCTAAGCGCTTCAGTTTATTATTTTTTTTACATTTTTATTTTAATTCCAATTAATTAACATACAGTAAACACCTCAGTGTGATTCTTTGTTTGTATGCAGTGATTTCCTTTTCATATAATATCCATGAAATTATCAAATGCCCCAGAAATTAAGAAAACTTTTTTCCTTCTGAATAGACTCTTGTCATTAATTTCTCATGGGGTATACAATCATTGTTAGCATCCAGATTTAGCCCTGGTTTCAGAAAATACCCCTTTTCTTTCCATTCTAGCCCTTAACTTTTATTTTCCTTCAATCGGGAGCAGTGGACAGAGCATAGACCATTTCGTTCCTGCAAGTCAGGATGGAGCCCCAGCCCTGTCATGTTATAAATGTGAGTCCTTGTCTATACCACTTAACCTGTTTGATTCCTGAGTTGTTTAGCTGTAAGATAGGAATTGTCACAGAAGTCTAATGGCATCGTTTACATAGTTGTTAATACCGTGTTTTATTAATGTCTAGTTTGCTTTAACTATTAGAAGGCAAGATGGTTGTGTGGATGTTTGAAAGCGTATGTGATTGAGAAAAGCAGCCGGGGAGGGAGGCTTCTGTGTCGTGGGCAGGGGACGGTGGACCAGCCCGGGACGGGTGGGGGCGTTGGGGGGGTGGGGTGTGCTGCCTGCCGGCCCACCGCCCCTGGGTGTAGTCAGTTGGCCTCATGGTCAGAATGCATCCTTAGATCAAGGAAATACACAGCTTCCTTCCGCTGAATAAGAGTGACTCCCAGATTTTGACTCTTCCTCCTTAAGTCATCAAAGCTCCAAACAAAAGGTTGAATTGCCCTAAAATGGTTCCAGAAAGGTTCAACGGCACTGCCAAATTATGTCCACTGTGAGCCTACGCTCTAGTCCATGAACTTTACTAATATTATTTAATTTAATAGTCATCCCTTTGGCTAATCTGGTTTTCCTGTCTTCTCAACATAAAAATTGAGGTAGGTAGAAAGCACAGTCAGACTAAATCAATCATGAGAAATATTGGAGCCCTAAAAACCTCCTGAGTCATTTGTGGGAGGAACTGTACATCTTTGAGGAAAGTCTTCTTTTCTGAAAGCTCATCTATATTCTCTTTATTAGTGTCATATCAGTTCTGTGATAAAAGCTAGAAGTACCGGACTTTGTAAATCCAGCGGGAGAGACAAAATGGGCCCTGTCTTCATTTTCCCTCGGGTTCAACGAGAACATAGTAACCAGTATCAAAGGTGGTAGCACTGATGATCCAGTAATAACCACCCTAAATGCAATACCGCTCTGGAGAGTAGACCCCGGGCCACAGCCACTTGTCAGCGTTGGTTCAGAGAGGACTTCCAGGAACAACCATTTCTGCTCTAGCACGTCTGGGGCCTCAGCTAGGATGGCTTAGGAGACTGAAAATGGCTGTCACAGCTCAGATGGGGCCATGTATCTGGGGCCTCATTTCTTCACAGAGCACCTTTTGCAAATAAAATATTCGATGTGCTCTTTCACTTACATGCCTGCTGCTTCATCTGTGATGGTTGAAATAGCTGGGAGGTTAATGGGGGCACTCCTCCAGCAAGGAATCTCAGGGTAGTTAGACATGCTTGCTGGCTGCCTCTTGTGTGAGCGTTCTGATAGACCGTGGTGGACACCTTAAAGGTTTTTATGACCAGTCTCCAAAGTTCCAGAATGTCTACTTTCACAACATTCTGTTGGTCAAGTGAGTCACGAGGCCAGCCAGTCCGGCTTCCAAGGGAAAGGAAGAATACATTGTTTCTATCATTAGGGGAATGGCATTATGTGTGCAGAGGGAAGAAATTGGTGAACCTCATGGAGACCATCTACCACAAGCTTGAAAAAGGGAACACAGAAAAATGTCTTCACGGCCTTGGTAAATGAAGACTTCAAAAGGACACGAAAAGGGGGCACCCGGGTGGCTCGTTGGGTTTAGCATCCAACTTTGGCTCGGGTCACGATCTCACAGCTTGCGAGTTTGAGTCTCACGCTGGGCTCTGTGCTGACAGCTCAGAGCCTGGAGCCTGCTTCAGATTCTGTGTCCCTCTCTCGCTCTGCCCCTCCCTCACTTATGCTGAGTCTCTTTCTCTCTCTCAAGAATAAATAAAACATTAAAAAAAATTTTTGACAAAAAAAAAGGACACAAAAAGTACTGACAATATATGAAAAAAAAAGTTAGAATTCATCAAAATTTAAAACCGCTGATCATCAAAAGACACCGTTGTGAACATCAAAAGGCAGACCACTGGGTATTGGAGAAAACACTTAACTTACACATAGCTGATAGAAAGACTCATCTCCTGAACTTATAAAGAACTCCAACATGAATACTAAAAAATACTTTAAAAACGGGCAAGCAACTTGAACAAAAACTTAAAAAAAAAGAGATCCAAATGGCTAATAAACATATGAAAAGATGCTCAACTCAGTACTCATTCAAAAAAGTGCGATAAGGTCTTCCTTACTGTGAATAGTGGCTAAAAACACAAGGAGGACAATACCAAGTGTCGGTGAGGATGTGGAACAACTTGAACTCTCATCCTTTCTTGGTGGGAGTGTTAAAATGGTGCAGCCGCTTTGGAGAGCTGTTTGGCAGTTTCCATTAAAGTTAATAAACACCATATCAGTTACCTATTGTCCCATTAACTAACCATCTCAAGGTTCAGGGGCATCAAACAATACATCTTTAATTTGTTTGTGATTCTCTGGATCAGCAACTTGGACTTAGTTCAACCAGATGGTTCTCCCACTAGTCTTGCTCAGGGAAGACAAGACCGGGCAATGCATTATGGCTTGTCTGGGACCGGATAAAACGACTTCATTCTTATGTTCGGTGATGGCTGTTGGTTCCCTGTCTTCAGGAAGCTAACCCAGGCTTCTTCACATGGCAACAGTGTTCCAAGAGGACATACACTTTTCAGATTTCTGAACATTATGTCACGTTCGCTGATAAGCTATTGGCCAAAGCTACTCGCATAACTAATGTGTGTGGGAGCTAGAAAAAGACATGGATATAGGGAGGAGGCCACTACTTGACAATATATTCCATATTCTTATTCTATGATCTCAAGGTTCACTCCTAGGCATATAGTCAATGAGAATGAATGTACGTGTCCACCAAAAACTTACAGTGTATCTACTGTCAAGACCCCCAAAGACCACCATATCAGCTAGTGATCAAGCAGAGCTGAGTTTATTGAACCCACCGCAGAAATGGAAAATACTCTCTTGACAGTCCATTGGTATCTCAAAAAGGGAAAATTAGGATATTTATAAGGTTTTCAGACCTGGCATGAACGATTATGAGGTGAGCCTTGCAAAACAAAGAATTGGTTGAGTTTGGGCAGAGCTTAAAAATAGTAGCTTTATGGGGTGCCTGGGTGGCTCAGTCTGTTGAGCATCTGACTCTTGACTTCGGCTCAGGTCATGATCTCATGGTTCGTGACACTGAACCCTGCATCAGGCTCTGCACTGACAGCACGGAGCCTGCTTGGGATTCTGTCTCCCTCTCTCTCTGCCCCTCTTCTGCTTGCTCTCTATCTCTGTCTCAAAATGAATAAAACAAACAAACAAACAAAAACTTAAAAAAAATAGTAGCTTGGTGGGTACAACAAGGTGAAGGTGTTGAAGGAAAGCTTGATAAGTGAGCTGTTCAGTTGGTATTTCCTGGAGCAAGATATTAAGTTATTATTACTTGGTCTCAGTGTTTACAGTAGGGATTGGAGCTTTGCGGATGCCAGAGCCCAGGAGCCGCCCACTCATGATCCACCCCACTGTCTTCTTCAACATCACCCTGGACAGCAAACCCTTTGGCCATGTCTCCTTCGATCTGTTTGCAGACAAAGTTCCAAAGACAATGGAAAATTGTTGTGTTCTGTGCACTGGGGAGAATGGATTTGGTTATAAAGTTTCCTGCTTTCACGGGATTGGTTCACGATTAATGTGCCAAGGTGGTGACTTCACACGCTATAATGGCGCTGGCAGCAAGCCCACTTATGGGGAGAAACTTGATGAGAATGTCATCCTGAAGCATAGGGATCCTGGCATCTCATCCATGGTCCGCTGGACCCAACACGAATGGTTCCCAGGTTTCGTCTGCGCTGCCAGCACTGAGTGTGATGGTGAGCAGGTGGTCTTTGGCAAGACGAAAGAGGGCACGAATGTTGTGGAAGCCAGGGAACACTTTGGGTCCAGGAATGGCAAGAGCAGCAAGATCACCGTTGCCGACTGCGGACAAATCTAGTGCATTTGACTCGCGTTACATCTAAACTGCCAGACTGTTCCTTCTGTCGCTCAGGGGAGCAGTCCTTCACCCCCATCTGCTCGAAACATCCTACAATCTTTGTGCTCTGGCTGCAGTTCCGTGGGTCCCCTAGTTTCCTGATTCCCCTCCAAGTCTAGCTGGATTGCAGAGCTACGTTTATGATTACAAAATAAAAGCTGAACAACAACAAAATAAAAAAAATAATAAAATAGGGATTGGGAAAGTGTGTCTGGGCCCAGTTCAACACAGGGACAGAAAATTATGGCTTCAGTCCTCCCCACGCGATCAAACAGTTTGGTGTTCCAATATTAGTGAGAGTGAGAATGTAAAGCAGCTTGATATTGATTGGTGGGTTTCTTCTGGGTCTTTTGTGTTGTATGTATGCATATATGTATGTATGTATTTGAGAGAGCACAACTGGGGGAGAGGGGCAGAGGGAGAGAGAGAATCCCAAGCAGGCTCCCCACCTAGCATGGAGCGCAACACAGGGCTCAATCCCACGACCTGAGCTGAAATCAAGAGTCAGATGCTCAATAACTGAGGCCCCCAGGCACCCCTCTTCGGTGTCTTTGTTAACAGTGTCTCTCTAAATCTCATATGTGTTTCTGCTTGTAAGAAGGAATCAGTCCTGGTAAGTGGGAATTTAAAAAAATTTTTTTTAAATATTTATTTATTTTTGAGACAGAGAGACAGAGCATGTGCAGAGGAGGGGCAGAGAGAGAGGGAGACACAGAATCTGAAGCAGGCTCCAGGCTCTGAGCTGTCAGCACAGAGCCTGACGCGGGGCTTGAACTCGTCAATTGCCAGATCATGACCTGAGCAGAAGTCGGACGCTCAACCGAGTGAGCCACCCAGGCGCCCCTTAAATGGGAATTTTTTTAAGTCTACATTTCACATTAACAATTTTTTTTTTTTACATTTATTTAATTTTGAGAGACAGAGCACAAGTGGAGGAGGGGCAGAGAGAGAGGGAGACACAGAATCTGAAGCAGTCTCCAGACTCCAAGCTGTCAGCACAGAGCCCGACATGGGGCACGATCCCACAAACCATGAGATCATGACCTGAGCCGAAGTCGGCCGCTCAACTGACTGAGCCCCCCAGGAGCCCCTACATTTCGCATTTTAAAGCCACATTGTATTTACTCCCGATTCCCTTGCAGTTTCTGAAGTGGCAGGAAGATCATGCTCAGCCGTAAGTGGTAGGTCTGTACCCGCTCTGTTCTCCTGAAAAGGACTGACCGCGTTCGTCCTTCCGCTTTAATAGCTGAAAGCAAGTGTTATAACTAAGAACTCTCGACCAAATTGAATAAATCATTTGGTGTTGAGGAGAAAAAGCCCCAGTAATGTCATCCTGCTCACTGTCCACAACTTTTCGCCTCACCTAGTCTCTTAAATGTTACCTTGCAGGACATTAACTGACTTTGGAAAGCCAAAATCAGTGCACGATTTTCACGTTAAGTAATTTAGCAGATGTTAATTTATTAGACACTGGTAGAAACACAGGGGAGAGCAATCATCATACTGTCTGCTCTCTTGGAACTACTAGATCCAGTGGGGAGGAAGCAACAGGCCCAAGTTCACATGCAAATGCATAGGGACAATTGCCATAACGACAATATCCTAAAAGCTACCATACAAGTGTACTGCATGCCAGGAACTGTTCTGAGCTCTTCATAAACTGAATTATTGAATCCTCCCCCAAAATAAACACTTCACTTCCCGTTGTTATTTTTACAGATGAAGCAACCGTGGCACCGAAAGGTCACATGAGCTATGATCCCACAGTTAGGCGGCAGAGTTGCGTCTGACCCCAGGCCACCTGGATCCAGAGTCCACATTCCCAAACACCACCCTGCCCTCATTCTGTGAGTTCTCTTCATAAGTCTTGCGACTGCTCAATATAAAAGCTATGACCACAAAGTATAAGATGTTGTAGTAAGGTACAGGTATGGGCTGAAGGGAGACATTATGATTAAGGGAATTAAATTGTCGATTTAAAGGATGAAGTGGCATTATTCAGCGAAAGAAGCAGAGACAAAATGAGTACCGTTTTAGAGAATGACACATTCCAAGAACAGGACGTGGAAAATCGGTTTACCGTTCAAGAACTTGGACCAGGGCAGTGTGGGTGCAGTAGGGAGAGAGGTGACGCTGGAGGAGTAGGTAGGAGTCATGTCACACGGGACTCTGAAGACATGTTAAGGAGCTTGTATTTCAATTATAACACAAAGCCAAAGCCATGAGATGTTCTATGCACAGGGACAACATGATAATAATGCATCTGTAAGTCTCACTCCACTTGCCCTGTGGATGTGGGTTCCTCTACATTTATATCTGGGTATTACAGAGTAGAGTTGCCATCTTTTCAGGATCTGCTCTAGGGGTCTCTAGACTATTTTTTCATTTTGCCGACTTCCAGGGAGAAAGCCCTCAATGGACCCTGGCCTGGATGTCTCAGAGAGCCTCAAGTCTCATGCAAGCCATCAGTCTGCTTTTTCCAACCATTAGTTCTGGCAGGCAAAGGGGATATCTTGAGGGTAAGAGCAGAGATGAAATGTTAAATTAGTAACTCTCCAAGAATCCTCTGTAGACATTAAATGGGTTCAAAGGCACATCAAATGTATGCTAATAATAATAATAATAGAGACTTCAAATATACTTTCAGACAAGTTTAAGATTCTAAACATTAAACAAGATAACAAAGGACATTGTAACAATGGGGTTTTCTCTATACAAGAAAGATGTGCCATGAAATCATTTAGCATCAGTCTTTACAAGGTACAGTACGAGAATTTAAAAGAGGAAGTCATATGAAAACATTCTCAGTAGGAAAATTCACCTAAACCTGCACAGCCATTGGCCAATTAAGCATACAAAACTAATAATTTAAGATGCGGATCCAGGGGCACCTGGGTGGCTCAGTCAGTTAAGTATGCGACTCTTGATTTTGGCTCAGGCCATGATCTCACTGTTTTGTGAGTTCAAGCCCTGCATCCAGCTCTGCGCTGACAGTTGGAGCCTGCTTGGGATTCTCCCTCTCTCTCTGCCCTTCCCCGTTCATGCTCTGTCTCTCTCAAAATAAATAAATACACTTAAAAAAATAAAAAATAAAATATGGATCCAGTTTATAAGCTTAAATATTTATAGGCTAAAAGCAAGCAGCAGAAAAGAAAAATTATAGAGTACAAATCAAGGAAATAAAACACAAGAAAACAATCAAGAAAAATTAATGAAATCAAAGGCTGAATCAATAAAATTGATGAACTTCTAGCCAGACTAGACAGAGAGAGAGGACACAAGTTACCAAAACCGTAAATGAAAGAGGGGTCATCAGCACTGACCTCGGGGACCTTAAACTGATAATAAGGGGATACTATGAACGAGTCTATGACCATGAATTTGATAAACTAGATGAAATGCACCAATTCCTTAAAAAAACAAACTAATAAAAGTCAAATGTGGAGAAATAGATAATCTGAATAACAATTTCCATTAAATAAATTGTCGATAATTAACACTTTCTTAAATAATAAAGCACCTGGCTACACTGGTAAATTCTAAAAAACATATACCCATCTTCCACAACCTCCTCTAGAAAATTACAAGAAGCAGAAAAATTTCCTAACTTATTCTATGAGGCCAGCTTTACCCTAACACCAAAACTGACAATAACACACATATATTTGCTCTCTCAACTGACAGGGTCTAGAAGCATCGATGTCCCAAGAACTGTGAGCAAACCTCACAGTCAGGTCTTGATTTCTTAAAAAAAAATTTTTTTTTCAACGTTTATTTATTTCTGGGACAGAGAGAGACAGAGCATGAACTGGGGAGGGGCAGAGAGAGAGGGAGACACAGAATCGGAAACAGGCTCCAGGCTCTGAGCCATCAGCCCAGAGCCTGACGCGGGGCTCGAACTCCTGGACCGCGAGATCGTGACCTGGCTGAAGTCGGACGCTTAACCGACTGTGCCACCCAGGTGCCCCAACAGGTCTTGATTTCTAATGCCAATCTCCAATAAAGGAACCTGGGCTTTCTGAAGAAATGATTGATTTTAGGACTAAGGAAGGGAATATACAAGATAATACTGGAGCATTTTATTGGACTGGAAAGTAAGGAAGTGGTCAAAGTGACATGGCAGGCAAGGGAAAAACCTCCCAGAGGCCAAAGTGGTAGCAATTTGAGTGAAACAAAATAAATAAATTGTATTGAGCTATACCCAAAGTATGAAATAAATATCTGTGATCCATATTGATATAAATAAATGAACATTAAATAAATGGGAGAAATAGACATAAGTCTCATGCAGAAAAATTCTACATAATTTATGCAAATACTCCACCCTCAAGGAATTGGAGCCACAACTCTTAGTGACTATGGTACATGCGTAGTAATCTACTCTCAAGGTATATGGGATGTACGCAAAGGGGGAAATGGGTAAGTTGACCGTGGAGAAATCTGGCAAATCCACCTCAGCCAGCTGTCCAGAGCAACACGGACAGGATGAGTCATGTTGATGGCGTGTGTCCTCGATAGGATTTTATGAGAATGGCACTTTATCTGTATGTGTTTCCTCCCAGAAACATAATCTCAGTCTATTTATAAGAGAAAAAGTCCAACAAGTGTCGGCGGAGGGACAGAACTCCTCCAAACTGTGGACGTCATCCAAAACAAGGAAAGTCTGAGAAACTCAAAGCCAAGAAAAGTTTAAGGCGCCATGATGACTATATATAAACATATCACTAAATAAGGTGATATGCTGGATAAGACCGTGGAACAGAAAAGGGACATTAGGTAAAACTAAGGAAAATATGGACTTTAGTTAATAGCAATGTATTAATATTGGCTTATTAGTTGTGACAAATGTACCATACTGATATGTTTGGAATAGAGGAAACTGGGTATTAGTGATATGGACATTCTCTGTACCATCTTTACAATATTTCTGCAAACTTAAAATTGTTCTAAACGAAAATTTATTTTAAAATTTTCAAGTTAAGGGGTACCTGAGTGGCTCAGTTGGTTAAGCGAATGACTCTTGATCTCAGCTCAGGTTTTGATCTCTAGGTCGTGAGTTCAAGCCCCGTGTTGGGCTCCAGGCTGGGTTTGAAGCTTGCTTAAAAAAAGAAATAAATAAAAATTAAAACTTACAGGTTAAAACAGAATACACATTTGTCTTAAATTCCTATGGAGGATTTGCCAAAAGTTCCCATGTATTAGACTGCAAAGAACATTTCAATTAATCCTAAAAAAACAAAACTGTTAGAGGCATCATTTTCTTTTTTTTGTATTTTTTTTTAATATTTATTTTTGAGAGAAAGAGAGTACAAGTGGGGGAGGGGTTGAGAGAGGGGGACAGAGGATCTGAAGCGGGCTCAGTGGTGACCACAGAGAGCCCAATGCAGGGCCCAAACTCATGAACCCTGAGGTGATGAACCATGAGGTCACCAACCATGAGGTCACGACCTGAGCTGAAGTCGGAAGTTCAACGGACTGAGCCACGCGGGTGCCCCATAAGGCATCGTTTTCTAATCACAATAAGAAGTAAAACCTAATAAAATCTTGAAAGCAAACAGACATAATTCAAACCTAGAATTGTTTACAAAGGCTATGAATGTATTCATTTTATCAATTATAAAATGTTTAGAAAATACTGACAAAATACTGCATATTATTTTCTGAGATTTTACTAAGTCAGTGCTTCCATGAAATTCATAGCCTCAAATAGTTAAGGCAGAAAATGATAAAATTGTATCTTTTTTTTTTTAAATTTTTTTTTCAACATTTTTAATTATTTTTGGGACAGAGAGAGACGGAGCATGAACGGGGGAGGGGCAGAGAGAGAGGGAGACACAGAATCGGAAATAGGCTCCAGGCTCTGAGCCATCCGCCCAGAGCCCGACGCGGGGCTCGAACTCACGGACCGCGAGATCGTGACCTGGCTGAAGTCGGACGCTTAACCGACTACGCCACCCAGGCGCCCCGATAAAATTGTATCTTATTCTTCATTTCTAGGATTATTCTATTCTTTTATTTTTTAATTTACTTTTTTGGTTTTGTCAACTCTCATTTGACATCTTCCTGGGCTTTTTTATTTATTTTTTTTTATTTTTTTTTATTTATATATGAAATTTATTGTCAAATTGGTTTCCATACAACACCCAGTGCTCATCCCAAAACGTGCCCTCCTCAATACCCATCTCCCACCTTCTCCTCCCTCCCACCCCCCATCAACCCTTAGTTTGTTCTCAGTTCTCAACAGTCTCTTATGCTTTGGCTCTCTCCCACTCTAACCTCTTTTTTTTTTTTTTTGTTCCCCTCCCCCATGGGTTTCTCTTAAGTTTCTCAGGATCCACATAAGAGTGAAACCATATGGTATCTGTCTTTCTCTGTATGGCTTATTTCACTTAGCATCACACTCTCCAGTTCCATCCACGTTGCTACAAAAGGCCATATTTCATTTTTTCTCATTGCCACGTAGTATTCCATAGTGTATATAAACCACAATTTCTTTATCCATTCATCAGTTGATGGACATTTAGGCTCTTTCCATAATTTGGCTATTGTTGAGAGTGCTGCTATGAACATTGGGGTACAAGTGCCCCTATGCATCAGTACTCCTGTGTCCCTTGGATAAATTCCTAGCAGTGCTATTGCTGGGTCATAGGGTAGGTCTATTTTTAATTTTCTGAGGAACCTCCACACTGCTTTCCAGAGCGGCTGCACCAATTTGCATTCCCACCAACAGTGCAAGAGGGTTCCCGTTTCTCCACATCCTCGCCAGCATCTATACTCTCCTGATTTGTTCATTTTGGCCACTCTGACTGGCGTGAGGTGATACCTGAGTGTGGTTTTGATTTGTATTTCCCTGATAAGGAGCGACGCTGAACATCTTTTCATGTGCCTGTTGGCCATCCGGATGTCTTCTTTAGAGAAGTGTCTATTCATGTTTTCTGCCCATTTCTTCACTGGGTTATTTGCTTTTCGGGTGTGGAGTTTGGTGAGCTCTGTATAGATTTTGGAGACTAGCCCTTTGTCCGATATGTCATTTGCAAATATCTTTTCCCATTCCGTTGGTTGCCTTTTCGTTTTGTTGGTTGTTTCCTTTGCTGTGCAGAAGCTTTTTATCTTCATAAGGTCCCAGTAATTCACTTTTGCTTTTAATTCCCTTGCCTTTGGGGATGTGTCGAGGAAGAGAGTGCTACGGCTGAGGTCAGAGAGGTCTTTTCCTGCTTTCTCCTCTAAGGTTTTGATGGTTTCCTGTCTCACATTCAGGTCCTTTATCCATTTTGAGTTTATTTTTGTGAATGGTGTGAGAAAGTGGTCTAGTTTCAACCTTCTGCATGTTGCTGTCCAGTTCTCCCAGCACCATTTGTTAAAGAGACTGTCTTTTTTCCATTGGATGTTCTTTCCTGCTTTGTCAAAGATGAGTTGGCCATACGTTTGTGGGTCTAGTTCTGGGGTTTCTATTCTATTCCATTGGTCTATGTGTCTGTTTTTGTGCCAATACCATGCTGTCTTGATGATGACAGCTTTGTAGTAGAGGCTAAAGTCTGGGATTGTGATGCCTCCTGCTTTGGTCTTCTTCTTCAAAATTACTTTGGCTATTCGGGGCCTTTTGTGGTTCCATATGAATTTTAGGATTGCTTGTTCTAGTTTCGAGAAGAATGCTGGTGCAATTTTGATTGGGATTGCATTGAATGTGTAGATAGCTTTGGGTAGTATTGACATTTTGATAATATTTATTCTTCCAATCCATGAGCAGGGAATGTCTTTCCATTTCTTTAAATCTTCTTCAGTTACCTTCATAAGCTTTCTATAGTTTTCAGCATACAGATCCTTTACATCTTTGGTTAGATTTATTCCTAGGTATTTTATGCTTCTTGGTGCAATTGTGAATGGGATCAGTTTCTTTATTTGTCTTTCTGTTGCTTCATTGTTAGTGTGTAAGAATGCAACTGATTTCTGTACATTGATTTTGTATCCTGCAACTTTGCTGAATTCATGTATCAGTTCTAGCAGACTTTTGGTGGAGTCTATCGGATTTTCCATGTATAATATCATGTCATCTGCAAAGAGCGAAAGCTTGACTTCATCTTTGCCAATTTTGACGCCTTTGATTTCCTTTTGTTGTCTGATTGCTGATGCTAGAACTTCCAGCACTATGTTAAACAACAGTGGTGAGAGTGGGCATCCCTGTCGTGTTCCTGATCTCAGGGAAAAAGCTCTCAGTTTTTCCCCATTGAGGATGATGTTAGCTGTGGGCTTTTCATAAATGGCTTTTATGATCTTTAAGTATGTTCCTTCTATCCCGACTTTCTCAAGAGTTTTTATTAAGAAAGGGTGCTGGATTTTATCAAAGGCCTTTTCTGCATCGATTGACAGGATCATATGGTTTTTCTCTTTTTTTTTGTTAATGTGATGTATCACGTTGATTGATTTGCGAATGTTGAACCAGCCCTGCTTCCCAGGAATGAATCCCACTTGATCATGGTGAATAATTCTTTTTATATGCCGTTGAATTCGATTTGCTAGTATCTTATTGAGAATTTTTGCATCCATATTCATCAGGGATATTGGCCTGTAGTTCTCTTTTTTTACTGGGTCTCTGTCTGGTTTAGGAATCAAAGTAATACTGGCTTCATAGAATGAGTCTGGAAGTTTTCCTTCCCTTTCTATTTCTTGGAATAGCTTGAGAAGGATAGGTATTATCTCTGCTTTAAACGTCTGGTAGAACTCCCCTGGGAAGCCATCTGGTCCTGGACTCTTATTTGTTGGGAGATTTTTGATAACCAATTCAATTTCTTCGCTGGTTATGGGTCTGTTCAAGCTTTCTATTTCCTCCTGATTGAGTTTTGGAAGAGTGTGGGTGTTCAGGAATTTGTCCATTTCTTCCAGGTTGTCCAATTTGTTGGCATATAATTTTTCATAGTATTCCCTGATAATTGTTTGTATCTCTGAGGGATTGGTTGTAATAATTCCATTTTCATTCATGATTTTATCTATTTGGGTCATCTCCCTTTTCTTTTTGAGAAGCCTGGCTAGAGGTTTGTCAATTTTGTTTATTTTTTCAAAAAACCAACTCTTGGTTTCGTTGATCTGCTCTACAGTTTTTTTAGATTCTATATTGTTTATTTCTGCTCTGATCTTTATTATTTCTCTTCTTCTGCTGGGTTTAGGCTGCCTTTGCTGTTCTGCTTCTATTTCCTTTAGGTGTGCTGTTAGATTTTGTATTTGGGATTTTTCTTGTTTCTTGAGATAGGCCTGGATTGCAATGTATTTTCCTCTCAGGACTGCCTTCGCTGCGTCCCAAAGCGTTTGGATTGTTGTGTTTTCATTTTCGTTTGTTTCCATATATTTTTTAATTTCTTCTCTAATTGCCTGGTTGACCCACTCATTCGTTAGTAGGGTGTTCTTTAACCTCCATGCTTTTGGAGGTTTTCCAGACTTTTTTCTGTGGTTGATTTCAAGCTTCATAGCATTGTGGTCTGAAAGTATGCATGGTATGATTTCAATTCTTGTATACTTATGAAGGGCTGTTTTGTGACCCAGTATATGATCTATCTTGGAGAATGTTCCATGTGCACTCGAGAAGAAAGTACATTCTGTTGCTTTGGGATGCAGAGTTCTAAATATATCTGTCAAGTCCATCTGATCCAATGTCTCATTCAGGGCCCTTGTTTCTTTATTGACCGTGCGTCTAGATGATCTATCCATTTCTGTAAGTGGGGTATTAAAGTCCCCTGCAATTACCACATTCTTATCAATAAGGTTGCTTATGTTTGTGAGTAATTGTTTTATATATTTGGGCGCTCCGGTATTCGGCGCATAGACATTTATAATTGTTAGCTCTTCCTGATGGATAGACCCTGTCACTATTATATAATGTCCTTCTTCATCTCTTGTTACAGCCTTTAATTGAAAGTCTAGTTTGTCTGATATAAGTATGGCTACTCCAGCTTTCTTTTGGCTTCCAGTAGCATGATAAATAGATCTCCATCCCCTCACTCTCAATCTAAAGGTGTCCTCAGGTCTAAAATGAGTCTCTTGTAGACAGCAAATAGATGGGTCTTGTTTTTTTATCCATTCTGATACCCTATGTCTTTTGGTTGGCGCATTTAATCCATTTACATTCAGTGTTATTATAGAAAGATATGGGTGTAGAGTCATTGTGATGTCTGTATGTTTTATGCTTGTAGTGATGTCTCTGGTACTTTGTCTCACAGGGTCCCCCTTAGGATCTCTTGTAGGGCTGGTTTAGTGGTGACAAATTCCTTCAGTTTTTGTTTGTTTGGGAAGACCTTTATCTCTCCTTCTATTCTAAATGACAGACTTGCTGGATAAAGGATTCTCGGCTGCATATTTTTTCTGTCTAGCACACTGAAAATCTCGTGCCAATTCTTTCTGGCCTGCCAAGTTTCAAAAGAGAGATCAGTCACGAGTCTTATAGGTCTCCCTTTATATGTGAGGGCACGTTTACCCCTTGCTGCTTTCAGAATTTTCTCTTTATCCTTGTATTTTGCCAGTTTCACTATGATATGTCGTGCCGAAGATCGATTCAAGTTACGTCTGAAGGGAGTTCTCTGTGCCTCTTGGATTTCAATGCCTTTTTCCTTCCCCACTTCAGGGAAGTTCTCAGCTATTATTTCTTCAAGTACCCCTTCAGCACCTTTCCCTCTCTCTTCCTCCTCTGGGATACCAATGATGCGTATATTATTTCTTTTTAGTGTATCACTTAGTTCTCTAATTTTCCCCTCATATTCCTGGATTTTTTTATCTCTCTTTTTCTCAGCTTCCTCTTTTTCCATAACTTTATCTTCTAGTTCACCTATTCTCTCCTCTGCCTCTTCAATCCGAGCCGTGGTGGTTTCCATTTTGTTATGCATTTCGTTTAAAGCGTTTTTCAGCTCCTCGTGACTGTTCCTTAGTCCCTTGATCTCTGTAGCAAGAGATTCTCTGCTGTCAGCTATACTGTTTTCAAGCCCAGCGATTAATTTTATGACTATTATTCTAAATTCACTTTCTGTTATATTATTTAAATCCTTTTTGATCAGCTCATTAGCTGTTGTTATTTCCTGGAGATTCTTCTGAGGGGAATTCTTCCGCTTGGTCATTTTGGATAGTCCCTGGCGTGGTGAGGACCTGCAGGGCACTTCCCCTGTGCTGTGGTGTATAACTGGAGTTGGTGGGCGGAGCCGCAGTCAGACCTGATGTCTGCCCGGAGCCCACCGCTGGGGCCACAGTCAGACTGGTGCGTGCCTTCTCTTCCCCTCTCCTAGGGGCGGGATTCACTGTGGGGTGGGTGGTCCGTCTGGGCTACTTGCACACTGCCAGGCTTGTGATGCTGGGGATCTGGCGTCTTAGCTGGGGTGGGTAGGCAAGGTGCACAGGGGCAGGAGGGGCAGGCTTAGCTTGCTTCTCCTTAGGTGTTCCACTTCAGGAGGGGCCCTGTGGCAGCAGGAGGGAGTCAGATCCGCTGCCGGAGGTTTGGCTCCGCAGAAGCGCAGAGTTAGGTGTTTGCGCGGAGCAAGTTCCCTGGCAGGAACTGGTTCTCTTTGGGATTTTGGCTGGGGGATGGGCGGGGGAGATGGCGCTGGCGAGCGCCTTTGTTCCCCACCAAACTGAGCTCTGTCGTCCGGGGGCTCAGCAGCTCTCCTTCCCTTTGTCCTCCAGCCTTCCCGCTTTCTGAGCAGAGCTGTTAACTTATGACCTCACAGATGCTAGGTCGCGCTTGCTGTGGGAACACAGTCCGTCAGGCCCCTCCGCTTTTTGCAAGCCAGACTTGGGGGCTCTGCTTGGCCGGCGAGCCGCCCCTCCGCCCCGGCTCCCTCCCGCCAGTCCGTGGAGCGCGCACCGCCTCGCCGCCCTTCCTACCCTCTTCCGTGGGCCTCTCGTCTGCGCTTGGCTCCGGCGACTCTGTTCTGCTAATCCTCTGGCGGTTTTCTGGGTTATTTAGGCAGGTGTAGGTGGAATCTAAGTGATCAGCAGGACGCGCGGTGAGCCCAGCGTCCTCCTACGCCACCATCTTCCCTACCCCAACGTCCCTTCCTGGGCTTTTTTAAAGTGTGCATACAGTTTTCTTTTCAGTTTCAACCGAATAAATTTTTCCCATACTTCTCTAAAGTTTATTTAAGCCCATTTATTATGTCTTCCATGTAGAGTATCATGAGATGTTACTTCTCTTTTGGATGAAAACACTCTGCTCCTATATTACTGCAAGTTAACCATTGAACAACTGAATTAGACCTTGGAGAACAGCATTTCTTTTATTCTGTAACAATTAACTAATTATTCTGTCTTCTCTATTCCAGACACACACCAAGCATTTTCAATTACATTGTTGGAGTATCTCTTAAACTGTCTCTTTTCCTTTAATCCCATTCTATTGATTGCTCCATACCCTCTGTCAACAGAAAAACTGAACTCTGCCTCCCACATGGTATTAATATATAATTCCTTCTAACACGTACCCCACAGTGCCACCGCAATTCATCTGATAGGTGAAATATGGTAAATTATTGTTTGAATTTGCATCACAATGATTACCATTGAATTTCAGAATCTTCTTGTATTTTATTGGCTAATAGAATTTTCTCCTCTATGAATCACACAATCTATTTTTCCATTTCCATTGATGTTTGTTTCGATCCTACTGAATTGTATGGTTACTTTGCATACTTTACATTCTTTCTAAACTCCGTACAGTTTATTTTACTGTATTTTCTCCTACTATTGTTCCTTTTAAAGCTTTAATTAATAAAGTATTTTTGTATTGAGTTTATAAAGCAATGTGAGGATATTTATTAATGTGCTACTGTAATATAATACAAAGTATATATTTTTTAATCTTCGTCCCTGGCTTCTGGCCAAAGCTCCCTAAACTTTTGTAATTTCCTAAGCGATAGGGGTACAAAGAATATCTTTTATTTATTTATTTTAATGTTTATTTTTGAGAGAGACAGAGAGTGTGAGTGGGGAAGGGGCAGAGGGAGCCGGGGACAGCAGATCCGAATCTGAAGCAAGCTTCAGGATCGTGCTGAGAGCAGAGAGCCCCAAGCGGGGGTCGAACTCATGGAGCCGTGAGATCATGACCTGAGCCGATGTCTGACGCTTAACCGACTGAACCACCCAGGTGCCCTGAGAATGTCTTTTATTCTAATGCTTGGTCTTTGAACCTAGTTCCTGACACAGAGCTCCAAATCCTTTGGAATTTCCTGGGTCTTCAGTTCTAATGTGGTGAGTCTTGCTGGGTTCCTGGGTAGCTTCAGGATGGGGGCTGGCCACCAGAAATACCACGCAATGACTACGAGCTTGGAACTTTTCAGCCTCCCCACCCATCCTCCAGGGAGGGAAGAGGGGCTGGAGATTGAGTTAGTAATTAATTATACCCACATGAGGAAGCCCCCATAAAGATCTCTGTGCACCCCAAGTCCATAGGGACAGATGCTCGCTAGTGAGGTGGGGCACTTCTGGACTTTGCCTGATGTATCTCTCCAACTGGTTGTTTATCTGTGTCCTTTGTCATGTCCTTTATTATGTAATAAACTCGTAAACATAGTGTTTCCCTAAGTTCTGTGAGTCATTCTAGCAAATTATGGAACATGAGGAGGGGGCTATGGGAATCCTGATTTATAGCCAGTCAGTGGGGCTGGTGGGACTGAGCCCTTAACAGGTGGAATCTGAGCCCAACTCCAGGTAGATAATGTCAGATCAGATTGAATTATAGGACACCCAGCTGGTGTTGGAGAGCTGGTTAGTGTGGGGAAAAACACCACACATCTGGTCACAGAAGTGTTCGGAGTGAAGTGAGTAGGAAAAACATTTCCTTTAGTTGGTGTAGAGGGATTTTCCTTTACAACTGCCCGTTTTCTTTATGACTTTTGTTTTTTGCATTTTTGTTTAATAAAGGCTTACTTCCTCTAAAATTATGGAGATATTCTGCTGTATGTTCCCCTAAAGTTTTATAGGTTAAAAACTGAATTATAAAACCATCTGAAATTTTCTGAGTATTGAAAGATACATTTCTAAATGTACTTTATTTTCCAAAACAGCCAATTTCTTCAAATGCAGATTATTGAATAACTCCTACTAAAATCGACACAGCACTTGTCAGTGTGGATACTTGATTCTGCTCTATTGATCTGCTTGCCTCTTTTTATGTGAATATCACAATTTAAATACTATACATGAAATGTATTCCAAGTCCCTTTTTTATTCTTTCAAGTGTGGTTAGTCAATATTATGTCATTACTTTTTAAATACAGTTTAAATTTAGTTTGTTAAGGATTTTGAAAGGGAAAAAAGTACATTAGGTAGAAATGAAGGCAATGTGAATAAAGCATGGACTTTAGTCAATAATAATGTAAATGCATTGGTTCATTAATTGTGATCAATATTCCATATTATTGTAAGGTATTAATAACAGAGGAAACTGGATGTGGGTTATATGGGAGCTCTCTGTACTATCTTTGTAATTTTTCTATAAACTTAAAACAATTCTAAAATAAAACATTTATTACAAAGTTAGGTTTTCAGGTTTACTAAAATAGCCTATACTGATTTTTTTACTGAAACTTCCATATGTAGTTTAAAATTAGTTTGTCAAGATGATTTTAAAATCTTATAGTAATGTTTTATTGGGATGGAAAGAGATTTATAAATTCATTTGAGAGAAATTGATGTTAAACTAGTAAGACTTCCAAAAATACAGTACATTTCTGTAGTTACTCAAGACTTTGCTAAAGATATTTTTCTTCATTATTTTCATCTTTTTAATATTATTTTCTTATTTAGTGTCCAGTGGTTATTTTTGGTATACAGCCACAAAGAAGGTTTGTCACTGATTTTTCACGTTGATGAATTTATCTTACCAAATACATACCAGTTGTCACGGTCTGAGTGCTAAACTTCTTGGGGTTTCAGGTATATCACCATAACATTAAGCAATATTTTTATTACCTCAAGTATTTTGATTGTCTTATCCGTCACTTACCCATTTGCATGTCCTCAAAGGACACATACGGCCAGGAGGGGCTGGTGTCCTAGTGAGACCCGAGGAGAGGAGACGTGCCAGGGGATGAAAGTGTTATCTAACAGATAATGAAACAGAAATATGGACAAAGTTTGGGTTTTGTGATAACATTGTTGACCTCCTTCACCAAACCTTAACTATAGTTTTGCACATGAGATACTCATCTGATTGTTTCAGTCACTCTACTTGGGTTTTCTCGCAGCTTCCCTGTGACTGTGCTCCTAAATCATGGACCATATACTCTGGGTACTGATCATTGATGGATATTAAATTTAACAGAATGTTTTTTGGTATCTATGTGGTCACTTTATATCCTTTTAAGCCTTTTGAATTATATACCAAGTATGAACGTACTTACATAGAAAGAGGAGGGGAGGGGAGGGGAGCCCGGGTGGTTCAGTCAGTTGAGCGACTGACTCTTGATTTCAGCTCAGGTCATGAGCTCAGGGTGGTGAGGTTGAGCCCTGTGGTGGGCTCCACACTGAGCATGAAGCCTGCTTGGGATTCTTTCTCTCTCCCTCTGCCCCTCTCCCCTACTCGCTCACATACTCTTTCTCTGTCTACAATAAAAAAAGAAAGAAAAAGAAGAGGTGAGAGATAGGAGGTAAATCTTTTCATATTTCTGTGAAAAGTATTCTGTTGGTGAGAAATATCTATCCCATGGTTTTTTTTTTTTTTCACTTTAAGCTGTAGATGTTGTAAATTATGTTTTTAGATTTCATAATATTAAGCCTTCTTTGCTTTGTTGGAGTAAACTCCATGTGTTCATATTACAAATTTATTTTTCTTCATACTGATTCCATTTACTAAAATTTTATTTGGAATGTTCCCTTCTATGCCCACAACTCTGCCTGACTTTTTTCCTTTTATTATCAGTCTGATGACGATATCAGGATGATTCTTGCCTTTTCAAGGACTTGGGAGCTTTTCATATTTTTTGAAATGTTTGGGGAAATTCTCTGTTCTTTGAAAGTTTGATAACCTCATTCATAAAACCATCTGTGTGTCTTTGAGAAATAGATATTTTTTTATATTTCCAATTATTTTTATGGAATTCTGTATTGAATATTAATATTTTCTCACTGGGAGCCAATTTTGGCACATTGACTTCACAGAATATTGCTCATATTATCTAGTACATCACTGATAAGGAGTTCAACAATATTCTCTAATACTTGTTTTATAATCTTTGTGTACCCTGTTTTCATTCTCCTAATTTTCATTTGTGCTGCTTTGTTAATTCTTTTTTCAAGTCATACTAATCAATTACTTATTTCATGCATCCTTTGAATGGAAAATATTAATTATATGGATTAACTACTTTTCATTTTTACCTTATTTCATCAATTTCTCCTTGAGTCTTCTTTATTCTAGTCTTTCTTCTTTCATTTAACTTTCTGTTGTTTTCTTTCCATTTTGAATTGAAACTTTAATTCATTTTTCCCCATTTTGTTTCTGTCAAAAGGATTTAATGCTATAAATATTTCCTCTGTGCATTCCTTTGGCCCTCAACTCTAGATATTCATATATAATGACTTCTTTGTCTTTCAGCTTTAAAGATATTATAACTTTAATTTTTATCTTCAAGCAACATTTATCCAAAAGTGTGTTTCCAATTCTTTTGGGTCCATGACTTCACAGCAGCAATCACTAGCTCATTGTTGGTGACAGGGAGCCCCTATTGGGCCCATACATGGTGATACTTCTTACCCCTTCTGTAGCTGATGATTTCTTGGATGGTCATCAACATGTGATAGAGATGTATACCGTGTGGCCCCTCTGACAGATCCATTCATGTATTTATTTACTCCTCAGACCTCCTTGTCCACAAATTCCCAATCCTGTTCCTTCCAGGTCCCTGATAAACCAGCCAAACCAACTCACCCCTGCCTAGGAATATACTAGATACCTACGTTCGACTTATGTTTTCTTGATATGAAGTGGAGGACGAGGTGGTTGGCCTGAAGCTCTGCCCATTGGGAGGATTTCCTCTCACAAGTGTCTTCCTGAGACACTCTGAGTGGGGGGTATAAATCAGCAGTAGTCTAAAATATTGGCAGGGGGACCTGGGTGGCTCAGTAGGTTAGGCGTCTGACTTCGGCTCAGATCATGATCTCACAGTCTGTGAGTTTGAGCCCCGTGTCGGGCTCTGTGCTGACAGCTCAGAGCCTGGAGCCTGTTTCAGATTCTATGTTTCCCTCATTCTCTGCCCCTTCCCTGCTCTCACTCTGTCTCAAAAAGAAATAAACATTTTAAAAAAAGTTTAAAATATTGGCTTTTGCCAAAATACCAAGATGACTCATCTGTTAACCAGGTCTGTGTTTTCCCTCTTGTCTCAGGTGGTCCTAGTAAACTCCCTCTTCCCGCCACCTTAGTATATTGGTGTGAGTCAAGAGAGAGGCATTGGTAAAACTAAGGTAAATGACACAGCAGTCTGGACCACCTATCCCCAGACCACTTAAAAATGTCATTGTTGAAAAAGAAAACCAAAGCGGGAGGCATCACAATCCTGGACTGTAGCCTCTACTACAAAGCTGTAATCATCAAGACAGTATGGTATTGGCACAAGAACAGACACATAGAACAATGGAATAGAATAGAGAAACCAGAATTGGACCCACAAATGTATGGCCAACTAACCTTTGACAAAGCAGGAAACAATATCCAATGGAATAAAGACAGTCTCTTTAGCAAATGGTGCTGGGAGAACAGGATAGCGACATGCAGAAGAATGAACCTGGACCACTTTCTTACACCAGACACAAAAATCAACTCAAAATGGATGAAAGACCTAAATGTGAGACAGGAAACCATCAAAACCCTAGAGGAGAAAACAGGCAATAACCTCTTTGGCCTCAGCCACAGCAACTTGTTACTCAACATGTCTCCGAAGGCAAGGGAAATAAAAGCGAAAATGAACTATTGGGAGCTCATCAAGATAAAAAAGCTTCTGTACAGCAACCAAAACAATCAATAAAACTAAAAGGCAACCAATGGAATAGGAGAAGATATTTGCAAATGACATATCAGATCAAGAGTTAGTATCCAATATCTATAAAGAACTTACCAGACTCGACACCCGAAAAACAACTAATCCAGTGAAGAAATGGGCAGAAGACACAGACACTTTTCCAAAGAGGACACCCAGATGGCCAACAGACACATGAAAAGATGCTCAGCATCACTCATCATCAGAGAAATACAAATCAAAACCACATTGAGATACCACCTCACACTGGTCAGAGTGGCGAAAATTAACAACTCAGGAAACAACAGATGTTCGTGAGGATGTGGAGAAACAGGAACCCTCTTGCACTGTTGGTGGGAATGCAAACTGGAGCAGCCGCTCTGGAAAATAGTGTGGAGGTTCCTCAAAAAATGAAAAATAGATCTACCCTATGACCCAGCAATAGCACTGCTAGGAATTTACCCAAGGGATACAGGAGTGCTGATGCATAGGGGCACTTGTACCACAATGTTAATAGTAGCACTCTCAACAATAGCCAAATTATGGAAAGAGCCTAAATGTCCATCAACTGATGAATGGATAAAGAAGATGTGGTTTATATATACAATGGAATACTACGTGGCAATGAGAAAGAATGAAACCTTAACATTTGCAACAACATGGATGGAACTGGAGGGTATTATGCTAAGTAAATAAGTCAGTCAGAGAAAGACAGATAAATGTTTTCACTCATATGTGGAACTTGAGAAACTTCATGGAGGACCATGGGGAAAGGGAAAGGGAAAAAATACTTTTAAACGGAGAGGGAGGCAAACCATAAGAGACTCTTAAATACGGAGAACTGAGGGTTGATGGGGGTGGGGGAGAGGGAAATGGGTGATGGGCATTGAGGAGGGCACTTGTTGGGATGAACTCTGGGTGTTGTATGCAAGCGATGAATCACGGGAATCTACCCCCAAAACCAAGAGCACACTGTATACACTTAGGTTGGCTAACTTGACAATAAATTTTATATATATATAATGTCATTAATGTGATAGAACTCTAAATCTTATAGAGTTTATCTCCCATTCTCTGCAGTACATGTATCCTAAAGGGAAATCGAGAGTAGTGGTCACTTCCTGCTGACCAGGCCAATTAACGTAATGTCATCAACATAGTGAAGAGTATGGTGTTCTTCACAATGTCCAGATGACCAAGGTCCTTTCAGGCTCTACTGTCAGTGAGGACAAAAAAGTCAACGTTATCTCTAAAACACATATCCAATCTAATTGTCCTTATTGTTGGGTGTTGATAAGAATGCATTCTTATCAAGAAGATCAACGAGTGCATAATAATGGCCAGTGTGTGTGTGTGTGTGTGTGTGTGTGTGTGTGTGTGTCTGTTTTATTAAAGATGCTCTATCTGACCGCACAGGGGCAATGGTGGTGCCATTTGGTGAGTTTGTAGTAAGCCGCTGTCACCCACCGCAATCCATCTGATGTTTGCAGGAGCCAGACTGGTGAATGGAATGGGGATATGATGGAAACTGCTATCCCTGTACCTTTAAGTCTTTGAGGGTAGCATTAATCTGCCACTTTAGCCGTAATGTGGTATTGATTCTGATACACTATTGTGGCTGGGAACTTGGGGCAGCTTAATGGGCCTTTTAGCCTTTTAGACAATGGACCCCAGTCAACAAGTCAAGAGACACTGTGAGAGAGCTTCTCGGTTAATGAATGTGTGGAGATTTGGGGGCATTGGCGCCCCTGGAGAAGGTGTGGAAGCTCCATACCTTTTCCCAGATCCTGCCCTACACCTCTCTTCCACCTGGCCGTTCCTGAGTTATATCCTTTTATAATTAACCAGTAATCTAATAAGAAAAAAAGGGACCAATGTGAAAGCTTTACCAGCTGCCAAGAATATTCTTCTCAGTTTTGCTCTGAGGCATGGCAGGTAATGACCACCACACAATCTGTGGATCCACTGAACTCTGGCAGGCACAATAACAGCTCCTCACAGATGTCACAGAATCTGTAAATGCTCCTTTATGTGCCACAAGAGATTTCGAAGACATGATTAGGGATATGGAGTTTGAGATGGGGAGGTTACCCTGAATTATCTAGATGGGGCCCAATCATGTCACAGGAGTCCTTAAGAGCAGAGAGTTTGTCCCAGCTGTGATCAGAGACAGTGCAAGAACAGAAGAAAAATCAGAAGGACAATATGAGAAAAACTCAGCCAGATGGTGGCTTTGCAGATGGAGCGAGAGGACATGAGCCAGAGGGCACAGGCCTCCTCCAGCTGGTGGACCCAGCAGGGACACACATTGTCCGCTGGAGCCTCCAGAAAGAAACAGAGCCTCACCAACACCTTGATTTCAGCCCAGTGACTCCCATGTTGGGCTTCTGACCTCCAGAACTCTCAGTTAATTAATTTGCAGTATTTTAAGCCACCAAGTTTGCAATGATTTGTTAAAGCCACAATATAAAACTAATATAGACCCATTTTGAGATGGACCTGGGCCAGGACTCCATGCATCCATTGGCCTGTATGTGTCTTCACTCTAACAGAGGGCCCACAATGGCATTTTGTGCCTCTTGGTATCAATGTTATCTCGGCCCCATAGCCAAAAATCCTTGAAAACTCTTGAGAGTTTCCTTTTGCCCATATTCAGTCAATCTGGTAGGTTACCACTCAGGTAACCCTGCCATTCAGGGAGGGACCTGGGACACTGCTGCTGAAGACCAGACAGACCACAGTTCATACAAATGCCGTGGGGGGCACTGCCTTCCTCAGTGGGAACCCATCTCTTTCTAGTCCCGTGAGCTCTCATTCTGCGTGCTGGGTCGTATCCGCAAACTGGCAACCGATTCGGAGTTCACCAAGTGGAGGCAAAGTGCCACTACCAGTCCCTGGGGGTTAAGGGCCCCTTGCCAAACCAGCTGAGCCCAGAGTTGGGACAAGAGAAGTATGAGTCTGGAATAATTGTGTTAAAATGCAAGAAAGTGTTGGAAGAATGATAGGGACAGGTCAAAAAGACACAGAGTGGTGGTGGTGACGTAAAATTTTAACATTAGCGGAAGGTGGGTGAAGGCACACAAGCTCTGTACTATTATACTGCACCCCTTCTCCAAATCTAAAACTTTCCAGGTAAATGTCTAGGGGCGCCTGGGTGGCTTGTTTGGTTGGGCATCCAACTTTGGCCTAGGTCAGGATCTCATGGTTCGTGAGTTCGAGCCGCACGTCAGGCTTTGTGCTGACAGCTCAGAGCCTGGAGCCTGCTTCGGATTGTGTGTCTCCCTCTCTGTGTGCCCCTCCCCCGCTCACGTTCTGTCTGTCTCTCTCAGAAAAAAATCAACATTAAAAAAAAAAAACAATTAAAAAAACAAAGTAAATGTTTAAAATGGACACAGAAGCCAGGGTGGAGGAGTTCCTGCTGTACAAACCTGGGGTAATTTTAGCATTTAAGTAAATAATGACATTAACATGTTGTAACCAATTGAATAAATAGGAGTCTATATTGAATAGAAGAAAGAAAGGGGTGGGGGGGAGAAAGATGATAGAGAGGGAGGGAAAGAAAGAGAGAAAGGAATAAAGAATGACTTTTTACCTTAAGTAAAATGTCAGCTCATAACTGTTGAAAGAATAGTGGAATTAGAAAATCATAGTTGTAATTAATTCAGCCAATTATAATTATTAAGTAATAAAGTAGAGAAAGTAATGAGGAATGGGATATTTACATTTACTGTCCCATAAAATACTTCCTTTATTTATTTAAATTTTTTTTTTTTTTAGAGAACCTGAGGGAGACGGGCAGAGGAAGAGAGACAGAATCTTTTTAAAAAATTTTTTAAATGTTTATTCATTTTTTTTGGGAGAGAGAGAGAGACAGAGCATGAGCTGGGAAGGGGCAGAGTGAGAGGAAGACACAGAACCCGAAGCAGGCTCCAGGCTCCGAGCTGTCAACACAGAGCCAAAGTGAGGATAGAACTCATGAACCATGAGATCATGACCTGAGCCAAAACCAAGAGCCAAAACCAAGAGTCAAATACTTCTTTTTTTTTTTAAGTTTATTTATTTATTTGGAGAGACCAGATGCTTCTTAAATTACAGTGAGAAAGAAGTGTAACTTTACAGTGGAGAAACCTTGAACATACTACCTTAATCAAAGGATCAAAGTTCATACACCTGTTATGAGCCACACTGACACCATGTGCCTTCCTGATAAGATGCGGTGAGAACACAGCATCAGCTCTATGATATTTCTGCCAAAGATGTGTAAACTACCTCATCATAGGAAGTATCAGATAAGTCCAATGTGAGCAATTGGGGTTATTGTAAAAACTAACCTGTGTACTCCTCAAAGGTGTCAAAGCCATAGAAGTCAAGTAAAGACTGAGGAACCTTTCTGGATTGAAGGAGACTGAAGAGAAACAGGAAATAAACACAATACGCGATCCTGGATTGGATCCTTTCGCTACACACACTGCGGTTGGGACAACTGTTAACACTTGGAGCGCGTGAATTAGGTCATTGTAACGTGTAGATGTAAGCTTCATAATTTTGGTGTCTGTATCATGGTTATGTAGGAGAATGGCCTTGTTTGTGGGAAGTACACGAAGGTTCTCGGGTGTGACGGAGCAAACCACTCTCAAATAATGCCGGAAATAAAGTTATCTACTAATCTTACAACTCTTCGGTAAGTTCGAAATCATGACAAAACTTAAACATCTAACACCTAAAAGAGCGCCAAATCTTTTGGGATGGTCTCAGGCTTAGTTGGGTCTCTCGACCTCAGAGATGAGCTACAGGAACTTGGGATCTTGCTCAAAGTGAACACAAGGCCCCTTCCCCTCCCCCCCACGCAGAGTCTGAAGGAAGCACAGATGGGCGTTTTCTTACATGTGTCCCACTGGTCTTGCTTTCTGGACAGAACAGCAAACTCGTCTAATTGCTTCAGTGGAACTTGCATTCCCAAAGGCTTTAGTGACGAGAACAAAATATTTTTAGATCTCCAATCTGAGATATTCAGTAAGAATTTAATGTATAAATGGTCTTTATTACTTCAGAAGAGTCCTTTAGGAGTCTGAAGATGTGATCTCAGACTCCTGGCGTGAGACGGACTGAAGCCTCAGGATGGCTTCACAAATGGCAAGGGTACCGATTTAACAGGAATCCTGCAACTGTGTTTGGGCTCAACACAAGTCGAGGGTCAAAGTGACTGAGGTCAGGGTTGTAGATGTAAATTGTACACTTGTCTGGGGCACAGTTGCTGTCTCATGCTGATGTCCTCGTAGAATTCATCTGCAAGTTCAGAAGTTACAAGGCAGAGTCACAAAAGGGTGAATACCTTCAAGAACAGAGCCCAGCAATCAGCTTCCTAGAACTAAAACTGATTTGCAGAAGAGAGAAAAGAATAAGAAGACAAGAATTAGAACAGAAGTAAATCCTGACAATATTTCCTCATGGATGCTTTAAGAGGAGGCAGGTAATATTTAAATTATATATTTTCTAACAGTAAATCAACGTTTTTACCCTGATCTACTTTTCTGTTAACCATAAAAATACGATTGGCAGGCACACCTACTGATTTTGTTAATGGTCGTGTTTTCCTTTGACAAACTTGGAAAAAGGAGGGCAGTGTGGATAATTACCGGAGGAAGGAAATGATGGACCTGACTTTCATTACAGTTGATAATGTCAAGAAAACAGATAATCGTAGAAGTAGAATTCATGTAACAAATGAAGGAGTAAAAATTCACGCTTATAAAGTTCCAGACAAAGTTCAGATTTCTGGATTCTGACACAGAACTTCTACTCAAACTTCCAGAATTCTACATACTCATCAGTTGTTAATTATGATGTCAGAGATGTATAGGTCTACTTACTTAAACCCCTTAGCTTTCTTTATTTGTAGGCCATGTTTAGATATTGCTAATAATTTATAAAATTCTATCATTTTTATATAACCTGTATGGACAAAATGTTTCAAAATGTTTCCTTTACCATGGAATACTATTAAAATATTTAAAAACTTCCCATAAATAAACTTCCTATAAATAGATATTTGAAAAATCCTTCACTAATAACCAATTCATCACATTGGATTAAATTTCCATCAGTGTAAGATTTCACTAATTCAAACTACAGTGGAATCTGTTTCTTACTTGCTACTGGAAAATTCTACTGATTTTCTCGGACCTCATTATTCTTACCTCTCAACATGGGCTGGTATAAGTTTGTCCGTATCAGCCTCAGTTTTGAGAACAAGCTGACTATCTTAAACCTCTTAAATAGATTGATAATTCATGCGCCTCATGTGATCAGTGACTCTAAGTATAAACAAATGCAAAACGAAATGTTAATAAAATAAATGTTTTCCCAAGTCTTTATACCACGTTCTCTGTGCCATATTGCCTTAATTTGTGCCTGGATGGATTAGTCCCTTTAATGTATGCTAAAAACTCTGAAAATTCCCTAGAAGTTTTTTTCCAGATACAGTAAATTGTATACATTATGTACATATGTATGTATGTATCATATTTGGCAGCAACTGAACGTGAGTGATTTGATAAGGTGGGGAGGTTGCAGATGTCCATCCGCCTGACGGACCAGCTCACTGTGAGGTCCCCGAGAAACTTCGCGCTCTCTTAGTCCCCTAATTAAACCCAGATCTCCCCCTCCCCCACGTCCTAGAAGCGCTTCCTCTCCTTCCGTCCCCCCCCCCCCACCCCCCCCACCCCCAGGCAGGCACAGACTCCGCCCTCCTGTCTCCCGGCTGGATCTCTCAGGCTGGGCCGCTGTCTCTCTCCCCAGAGCAGGTGTCCCACCTGCTTCATCACCTGCAGCATCTCCGACCCCCCGCCCGCACCCCCCCCCCCAGAGCCCCTCGCTCCCCGCCAATCTTCTGCTCGCAGTTCGGGAGCGGGCCCCAGGGAAGCGCCCCGCCCGTGTCTACACGCCTTCCCATCACCTGAGGGTTCCCTCTTGCGGTACAGTGTCCGGTGATGACCCTCCACACCCAGCTCTGGACCGTAAGCGGTGTGAGAGCAAGGGCCTTCCGCACCCCATCTGTCACACTGCCCCCAGAATTTCCCGCCGTGCACCCATTCTTCACACTTTCATTCTGTGCAAGTAGGACACCAGCCGTTGGCGAACCTACCAGAGGCTTTTGAATAAAGACTAGACTGGAAAAAAGGAAGGAATTATAAAGAGGGACAAGGCTATTGATGAAAAATCAAAAAAGACAAGCAGTATTACCTACTGCAGTGGGGCAGCCAATTATAGGGAAAGGACTTTGAAGTAGACATTTTCTTCATGTCTCTACTCCCAAAATGTGTAGGCCCAAAGTCACTTACTCTAGGTACAGGGCACCGTGGACTTCACAGCTCTCTTGTCTTCCAGAATGCTGCCTGGATGAAAGAAATAAACCCCACAAAAACCACAAGTAAACACAACAAAGCAAACCTCCTTTAAAGGCCAGCAGTTCCTGAACCACACGTGGCCAGGAGCTCCTACAAGGAATACAACCGTTGTGATAATAATAAATCTTTGAGTGAATGATGTTATTAGGCAGAATTATAAACATTTCACAAGTTAGCGTCTTTACCTTGACACCCATATAAGGGATGGTGTTGCTATTGTCACCCCACTGGACAAATAAAGATCCTCATATGCACCTGACTCGGCTTGGGCCACGGACCTACACACTAAGCTGAGCCTTCAAGCTCACATAGTTCTGACCAAGGGGGGCTCGCCTATTACTCTGCACTGCCTTCCGAGGAACTGGGACCGTGGAGGCACATCAGCGGTGGGAGAGCATCATCAAGCAGCATCGTCCAACCCACGCTCCCAAATTTCAGACCATATTTAGCCTCCAAATTTTGAAAATTTGTCACCAGTTCTAAGCCTGACAATTTCCCACAGCCGTAACAATCTGTTTGATAACTGAAGCTTTATCGGCCCTGGAATTGGCATGTGTCTGTGCATGTCTAGAGTCAGTCTACTTGATAAACTAAAAAAGTCCTGGTAAATAATTCAGCAAAGTAAAAGTACACATTTATTTTCTTTGGTGTCTGTCTTCTTAACCACATATAAACAAATTAACTCATTTGATCCTTCCAACAGCTCCCTGAAGTGGGAAAGTTATTATGCCCATTTTAAAGATGATAAAGTTGAGGCACAGAGTGTTTAAATAACTTGCACAAAGTCTCTTATACTCACTAGGGTTTACTAGGATATGTAACCATGCTCGAGCCTGGGCTCCTTGCCACTATGTTGACTCTCAACTAACTGTTGGTCACTGAAGTCAAGATATTCAGAAGTTGAAGGCACAGATCTGTATGTCAGAATAAAAATTTAAGAGCTAGTGACTTAGTAATCATCAACATATGAATGGCTTGTGAGTCAAGTGTAAAGAACATATCACTCAGAATAAGTGTTTGACATAAGTGGGGTCCAAATGAAAAGAAGTACTAACACCCACCCGACACTTGTGTTGGGCAGTATGAGTCGTTGTTGATGCTGTTGTTGTTACTTCTTTTGTGTGACATATTGGCAGCGTTTGATGCTTTTGTCCATATCAATCTTGAAATTCTTGGATTCCATTTCACAGTGGAAGAGACAAGACTTAACAATGGAGTATAAAGAAAGAAAGATAACAATTGAATGAAAATCATACTAATAATCAGAACAACACAATAATAGTCTCTATTACATTGTTAAGATATGGTTCAATATGCTATTCAATATAATTACATACATGACTTCATCCTTACAATATTCCTACGAGGCATACGCTTCTCTATTCCTATTTCACAGATAAGAAAACTGAGAACAGCGTGGTTAAAAATCTTGACTAATGTTATGTGACTGGTAAGGGTAAAGCCAGGACTTGAACAATTGTAATATATTGCTTTGGGCTGTATGTTTGGTATTTATATTTTTTTAAGTAGTAGATTGTAAGTTTCATTTTAAAAATATATATTTGTATCGAAATAATATACGCAAAAGTTGAAGCGATAAAAAGTACAAAAAGGTCTCTCATAAAGAGCGAAAATAGTTTCACATACTATCTTCCAGCACTAAAGTGCATGGTCCAAGATGGCGCTCTTAACTCTTCCTATATCAGTTTGTTCTAATCATTCTGAACACATACTTTTATCTTGAATCCTTGATCTACCAATTTTCATATCTGTTGATGGTGCTTTAACTGATATTACTGGCTCTCTTGAATCATTATTGTCATTCTTCCATTGATTGGGTGACTTTTAGGAAAAGCTCAGACCTCTGTACTTTGTTTCACCACATTTGCAACTATTTCTCGTTCCTCTCGCCTTCCTTCTACCTCTCCTCTATCCTATGCCTCCCAGCTCTTTCCAGCAACTAACTCTTGCCTGTCAAATTTGACTTAAGTTTTCTAACACCTAAGCCTGTAATAGGTGAAGGAGGATCAGATTAGCAAGATCACTGAGCTCAGACAGAAAATCACAGATCTTCCCAGGTGTCCAGGCATGTTTCCACCCACCTGACACCTAAAGAAAATTAATGCTCAATAAGTAAGAAAAAAATAAACACATAAAGCACCATATATTTAACGACATAAAATAAAATAATTAAAAATAGAGTATCTGTCAATATAGACATAAAATAATAACTAAAAGTATAGATATAGAGAGATATAATATATATATAATATAACATATATAATGTAGATAGATGATAGATGGATAGGTAACATAATATATTCTGGCTATAATTATTGATTTAAATATTTGCAAAATGCATCTAAATTTTTTTGCATGTTTAACTTGTTTCTCTGTGATCTTGGGAAAATAAATTGTCACATTGTCCTTGTAATAATTTCAATCATAATCCTTTCTAAAAATTGTTTTAGGTTATATTTGCAAAATCTGGTTTACAAAAAAGGTTATTTTTAACTATTTATATTGGACAATAATACAGTTATGTTTGAATTTATCATTTATTTTTAATTTAAAATCCAGCAACTTGTGAACTAATGAATAAATATGTATTTTTTATTTGTTTAAGAAAACTGAGTTTTGGTGACATTTCCTTAGCTTGATTTGTCGTACATTGACTTCTTTGACATTCTCCTTCAGTTAGGACCAAACTAGTCAATTGCATCAAATGGAAGGTTACTGAGGTCATGGGCTAATGCATTATGTTTCTGTTTCAGTCCCATGGTGTTTAGAAACTTGGCGTGACAGTCAAACAGGCCTGGACCCGAATCCCACATCCATAGCTTCCTAACTCTGCACCCTTGGTAAGTTATTTAGTACCTATATCCTCAAATTCAGGTATGAGGATGAAATAAAACAGTCCCCCCCCCCCCCCCAGAAATGCTTAGCACAGTGCTTGGCACTAAGTCAATGCTTAATAATATTGTTAGTCATTGTACTTTCATTGTGAGTTTTTGATGAATGTCTGTTTCTCCCATTACACTATAAATCAGTGAGGTAAATTGCTATCTAAATGCTTTTCTTTTTTTTTTTTTAATGTTTATTTATTTTTGAGAGAAAGAGAGAGACAGAGCATGAACAGGGGAGGGGCAGAGAGAGAGGGAGACACAGAATCGGAAGCAGACTCCAGGCTCTGAGCTGTCAGCACGGAGCCTGATGCGGGGCTTGAACTCACAAACCGCGAGATCATGATCTGAGCTGAAATCAGACGCCTAACCAACTGAGCCACTCAGGCACCTCACTATCTACTTTCACAAGCAGTGTATCTCTAGGACACAATCCAGTGGGTGGCATATAATAGGGGCTCCATGAATATTTACTGAATGCAGAATTACTTTAGTAATTTTTATTTCACAGATGATAATGTTAACTTCTCTGACTTAAGGTTGTATCAACATACAGATCAGCAGAGCTCTCCTCAAATCACTTAAAATATGACGTCCAGTCAAAAGTTTGTTTCTCAAATCATCTATACAGCTATAATTAAGACTGTTTAGTCTTTGCTGATAATACTGCTAAGATATTCCAAATAGCATGGGAGAAGTTCTTGTCTTGATAATATATAACACAGACCTGGTTTTTCCTGTTTATAATAGTAATAACTAGTATCTATCACATGGTTTACTAAATGCAAGGCACTTGACAAACATGTGATGGTGTGCAAGACATCAGTATGTCTGAGCTCCTGGTGCAGAGGTGGAGGCGGAGTTGTGGCTCCTTCACTCTCCCCTGCCTCTCCTGGATCTCCCTGGACCACCGGCTATAGTAGGAACTAGCTGTGTAACTAAGCAGTAACTGGCAGAGTCACAAAGCTCTTTATGCACCTAAGCAAGAGGGTGGCTCACAGGACGATCCACAGAGCACCAAGTCAAGGTCTTCTGACTCCATTTTCTGTAGATCGAGCACCGGAAGCATCTCTAATAATTCAAGGTGCTGAGAAACGTCCCTTACGTGACAGGCCATAAAATCATCTTTGAATGTTTTAAAGTATGTAATTTCGGCAGTGCCTTTGACACATTAAAATGAACCTAAAACTTTTACTTCTTTAATTACATAATCAAGGGAATCTTTGGGTCCAGGAAGTATTGAAAGGATTTTGAGAATTTTCTTGTGCATAGAAATGTTTTTATAAAGAACCCATTTATGACTTTTGAATTGATCAGTTTGAAATATGAGAAATTGTTTCATTTAGCTTTTTCTTCGTTGGCATTTAGCTCTTTCTTGGCTATTAAAAAAAAGCAGATTTATTTTTAAAACAACATGATAGCATTCTGTGTCAATGTATTAAAATTTCTAAATTGTATACATAAGCATGTATATAAATTTCTAAATTGTATAAATAGAATTAAATCATTTTGTGTTTATGTCATTCATAGTTTTATCACATCATTTTAGTGTTATATAAATGTTTTATGTTTATGAAATTATTTTTAATCATTTTCTAATTTATGTCATTTTAGAATTTGATGTGATTAACAACTATAAGTCTGTCTCAATTATATCCAGTTAAAAAGTATACTTATGAACATCACTCATACAAAGAAGAAATTGTTAAAATGCCATTGACATTGAAAACTTTACATAATTGGGCCCTTCATACAAGGAAAGTTTATGAACTATGTGGATATATTTGTAGGTTAGGAAAACCAGAATTTCCTGGAGAGGACACAATAGAAGCAGGATGTTGTCATCCACAAAGGATGTTATAGGTCGTTATAGATTCAGTTGTCCGGTACAAATGGAAAGGTTGTGCCTCGAATTCCAATGACTAAAAGAGGATCGGCCTTTACTCCTGCTTTCGTTTCAATGCAAAAGGTCATTTTCTAATTCCGTTGGAAATCTTTTCTATGATGTGGACAATGTAGCTCATAGACAAAGAAATGTTTTTGCAAATGTGAAAAGCTCACGAGCATCAAAAAAATGAATCAATTCCATGGCTAATAGCTTCAAATTTAAAAACATATGAGATTTTTGTTTGTTTGTTTTTGAGCAAACAATTGCCAAAGACGTAAGGAAAAACATGTCAGTTAGGGTGCAGTAGAAACAGATGTTTCCACAATCTCTCTCAAGACCTTAAAAATATTGAAATATCCTTAACGACTAAAGGGAAATATTTGGGGAAAATGATGACACAGCTATAGGCATATTATGCAGACATTCATGATTAGTTTTTGTAAAATTTTAAAATCTAGGCGGGGCACCTGCGTGGCTCAGTTGGTTGAGCATCTGACTTCAGCTCAGGTCATGATCTCATGGTTGGTGAGTTTGAGCCCTGCATCCTACTCTCTGCTGTCAGCCCAGAGCCCACTTAGGATCCTCTGTCCCCCTCTCACTCTGCCCCTTGCCCACATTGCCTCTTTCTCTCTCTTTCTCTCTCTCTCTCTCAAAAATAAACATTAAAAAACAAAAAAAAGTAAGGGGAGCCTGGGTGGCTCAGTTGGTTGGACATCCGACTTCAGCTTAGGTCATGATCTCGTGGTCCTTGAGTTACAGCCCTATGTTGGGCTCTGTGCTGACAGCTCGGAGCCTAGAGCCTGCTTTGGATACTGTGTCTCCCTCTCTTTCTGCCCCTCCCTTGCTCTCTGCTCGCAAAAATAAATTAAATATAGAAAAAGTAAATAAAAAAGCAAAACCGAGGCAAATTTTCCCAATATAAAATTGAGTGAAAGGCAATCCACAATATAATATTTATAAACATACTGAGATTTAGGTTGTATTCAAGAAAAGGCTGAAAGGAAATAAATCAATATTACAATAGTGGTTGTTTCTGGGGTGTGGGTAATCTTTTCCTATATTTTATATATGTCTGTGTTTTCCAAAAATTCTACAATGATCTGTACTTTTTTTTTTTTGATATCCAAAAAGAAATGGAAGAAGCCAATAAAAAGAGATATCCTTCCTAAGACATGCAGTCAGTGTCTGTACAGAATGTTGGAATTTACATACTTGTTTGCACTTGCTATGACCCAGGTCTCCACCAGTTCCTTAGCTTACTTTACTAAGAGAGCAGCGTGCACCTGCCTGCCTCCTTGCGGGCCTGTACTGATGGTCCGTGGTCATGACCAACCAGAGCTGCCAGGAACAGTTCATCTTGTTGGGTTTCTCAGACAGACCCCAGCTAGAGCAGACCCTCTTCGTGTTTGTGCTCATCTTCTACCTTGTGACCTTGGTGGGCAACACCGTCATTATCTTGGTGTCCCGCCTGGACCCCTGCCTCCACACACCCATGTATTTCTTCCTAACCAACCTGTCCTTCCTGGATCTCTGCTTCACCACCAGTTCTGTCCCCCAGCTGCTCTTCAACTTGGGTGGTCCGGACAAGACCATCAGTTACACAGGTTGTGCCATCCAGCTCTTCATGTTCCTGGGGCTGGGTGGCACAGAATGTGTCCTCCTGGCAGTCATGGCTTATGACCGCTTCGCCGCCGTCTGCAAGCCCCTCCACTACTCCATCATTATGCACCCTCGGCTCTGTTGGAAGCTGGTATCCGTGACCTGGGGGGTCGGACTCCTCAACTCCCTGGCTATGTCCCCAGTCACCATGAGGCTGCCACGATGCGGAAACTGTGAGGTTAAGCATTTCCTGTGTGAGATGCCGGCTCTGATAAAAATTGCCTGTGTGGACACTGTGGCTGTGGAGAGCACTGTTTTCATCTTATCGGTAATGATTGTCCTGGTGCCCCTGGCCCTCACCCTCGTGTCCTACAGCTGTATTGCCATGGCCGTGCTGCACATGAAGTCAGCCACGGGAAGAAGGAAGGCTTTCAACACGTGTGGCTCGCACCTCACCGTGGTCTCCTTGTTCTATGGGAATATTATCTATATGTACATGCAACCGGGAAATAATTCTTCTCAGGACCCAGGGAAATTCCTCACCCTCTTCTACAACTTGGTGACCCCCATGTTGAACCCTGTCATCTACACACTGAGAAATAAGGATGTAAAGGGTGCCTTGGGGAGACTTGTGTCCAGAAAGTAAGGTGACGGTGTCTTTTCCTGTCTGCTTCTTTTACTTAGTTAACAGAAATAAATAATTCTTGTAGTGTAATTTTAAGATTCATTTAAGCATTCCAACCTACCCAATAGAAATGCGCAGGAATGGAGTTTGGGGATAAGTATTATAAAGCCCCAGTAAGATTCTGATGATAAACTAGGTTAGACATAAATTTTAATTTGCATAATATCTTATGTCTACCTTTGAAATCATCCTTCCTTCTCCTTTCCAAACTGGTCACATCTAATTAAAATCCAACAAAACTGTGAATCAATGCTTCAGTACTGGGGATTGGCTGACTGAAGTTATGCACACATAAAATCATCTGATGATTTTTTGCTTACTGGCATTTTGTATAATTGTCATTTTTATCACGGAATTGAGCTGACGGAGTGCCAAATACAATACTTTTGTTTTCTCATATCTTTACATTTCACTGCCTGGAGAAGGTAGAGCCATTAGCCTCGACACAGCCTATACCATTTAAATAATTTGAGCTGAACACTGTTTCACTCAGCTGTATTAAAATCACCTGGACACACTTCCAGTTAGGAGAGGGAGTCAGCATGGAGGAGAAGTAGGGGGACCCGAAGTTCTCTCGTCCCTCAAACAGCTACGTTGAGGCCACAAAGCTCGGAATTCCAGGCATCTTGGCTACAGAGTGACAGAGATGTTTCCAGGGACCCATGGGGACAGCCTGGTGGGCCTAGGGGCACGACTGCGAACTAGGGGAGATAAAACAGGCGGTGTAGGCACGGAGGGGAGGGACCTGTTCTGCAGAGAGACACAGGGAAGAGAAAGAGCGGCGGTGGAAGTGTAGGACTGGGTCTGGAGGAGAGAAAAACCACAGGTCTGGGGAACAGAGACTGGGGTGGCACCATTCTTCTCCCCATCACCACACGCCGGGCCTTCAGGGATGGGGCAGCAGGGCCACAGAGGAGGTGGGACCCCGTGCACCAAACCCTGACCACACCCCACCTGCTAACTGCAGATCCACAGGAGCGGCACTGACACTGACCGAACTTGATGGCCCCTCCCCCAGGTCAGCGCTGTCGCCGGCTCCATGGCGCCATCAGATATCTGTCCAGCACTTTTGCATTTTCTGATTTGATTCTTGATCAATTCTTATTATATATACATTATTGTTTTCTTCCTTTTCTTGCTCTTATTTCTTCCTTTCTCAATTCTAGCTGTTGGTTTGTTTAAGCAGACATTTTTAATCTGTTCTGTTTACACCTCTTCTGTATTACCTTCTTCATTTTCCTCTCTCCCTGGATTAAGCTATATAGTTTCCCTGATTCTCTGCCGGGTCAATTTTTTTTTTTCTTTTTTTACTTTTCTTTTTCCCCACCCCTGTCATTTCTCTCTTTGTATGGGATAAGGTTTCTTCCACCCCCCCCCCACCGCCCCCACCTTTTAAATTTTTTCCAGGGTTACTTTAATGAACAAATCACACTTGGTGGAAGGTTCAAAACGCCACTACAAGTAGGGACATAAAGCAACCAGAGTCACAACAACAGAGCACACAATACACTCCAAAAACACCTCCTGAAGGGCCAGGCCCTAGAGAGCATTATGACCCCTTTTTAATATAGCAGTGCTCACAGGAGCAGGACACATAACAAGCCATTAAAACAAGTAAAAGACAGAAAACTAGCCAATATGAAATGTAAGAATTCTCCTCAAAAGAAATTCCGGGAAGAAATGACACCTAGAGAATTGCTAACAACAGATGTAAAACAATATATCTGATCAAGAATTTAGAATAGTAGCCATAAGATTAGTTGCTGGGCTTGAAAAAAGCATAGGAGACAGCAGAGAATCTATTGCTGCAGACATCAAGGAACTAAGAAAGAGTTATGATGAATTAAGAAATCCTGTAAATGACATGTAAAATAAACTAGAGGCAGTGACAGCAAGGAAGGAGGAAGCAGAGGGGAAACTAAGTGAAACAGAAGGTAAAGTTATGGAAAAAGATGAAGCCGTGAAAACCATCGATAAGAAATACGAGACCAGGAGGGGAGAATTAGACAACTAGGTGATTCAATGAATCGTGGTAATATTCCATGTCATCAGAGTTCCAGAGGAAGAGGAAGAGATTCAGAAAGGGGCAGAAGGTTTACCTGAACAAATTATAGCTGAGAACCTCCCTAATCTGGGAAGGACAGACATCCACATCCAGGAGGCACAGAGAACTCCCTTCAGATTCAACAAGAATAGGCCTTCTCCATGGCATATAATAGTGAAAACGGCAAAATAGAAAGATAAAGAGAGACTTCTGAAAGCAGCTAGGGACAAACGGGCCTTAACCCACAAGGGTAGACATATAAGGGTAGTAGCAGACCTGTCCACTGAAACTTGGCAGGCCAGAAGGGAGTGGAAGGAAATATTCAATGTGCTGAATAGGAAAAACATGCAGCCAAGAATCCTTTATCCAGCACGGGATTCTGTCACTCAAAATGGAAGGAGAGATAAAGGCTTTCCCAGGCAAACAAGAACTGAAGGAGTTCATGACCACTAAACAAACCCTGAAGGAGATCCTATAGGGGATTCTGTGAGTGGAACACTGCAAAGACCACAAAGGACTAGAGACATCACCAGAAGCCTGAAACCCACAGATAACACAATGACACTAAATCCATAGCTTTCAATAATAGCTCTAAATGTACACAGTTAAAATGGCCCAATCAAAATACATAGGGTATCAGAATGGATAGAAAACAAAATCCATCTATATGCTGTCTACAAGAGGTCAATTTTAGACCTGAGGACACCTTCAGCTTGGAAGTGAGGGGATGGAGAACCATCTATCATGCTACTGGAAGTCAAAAGAATGCTGGAGTAGCCATCCTTATAGCAGACAAACTAGATTTCTAAATAAAGACTGTAACAAGAGGTGAAGACAGGCATTATATCATAATTATGGGGTCTGTCTATCAAGAAGAGTTAAAAATTTTAAATGTTTATGCCCCCAACTTGAAACTCCCAAATATATATATCAGTTAATCATAAACATAGCAATCTTATTGGTAAGAATATGGTAATTGCAGGGGACTTTAATACTCTACTTACAACAATGGACAGATCATGTAGGCAGAAAATCAATAAAGAAACAATGGCCTTGATTGATACACTGGACCAGATGGACTGGACAGATATATTCAGAACTCTTCATCCAAAGGCAGCAGAACACACATTCTTCTTGAGTGCACATGAAACATTCTCCTAGATAGGTCACATACTGGGTCACAAAACAGCCCTCAATGAATATAAAATAATTGAGATCATATCATAATCTCAAGGCTAGGAAACTTGAAATCAACCACAAGAAAAAAATGTGGAAAGACTCCAAATGTATGGAGGTTAAAGAACATCCTACTAAAGAATGAATGGGTCAACCGGGAATTAAATAAGAAATTTAAAAATATATAGAAGCAAATGAAAATGAAAACACGACCGTCCAAACCCTTTGGAATGCAGCAAAGGCAGTACTGGAGGAAAATACATTGCAATCCAGGCCTATTTCAGGAATCAAGAAAAATCCCAAATATAAAACCTAACTGTACACCTAAAGGAACTAGGAGCAGAAGAGCAAAGAAATCCCAAAGCATTCAGAAGAAGAGAAATAATAAAGATTAGAGCAGAAATAATAACAATATGGAATCCAAATAAAGCCACTAGAACAAATCAATGAGTCTAAGAGTTATTTTGGAAGAAATAAACAAAATTGATAAACCCCTAGCTGGACTTCTCCAACAGAAAAGAGAGAGAGCCCGAAGGGATAAAATCATGATTGAAAGAGGAGAGATCACAACTAACACCACACAAATACAGACAATTATTAGAGAATACCATGAAAAAGTATATGCCAACAAATTGGACAACCTGGAAAAAATGGACAAATTCCTAGACACCAACACACTACCAAAACTCAAACGGGAAGAAATAGAAAATTTGAACAGACCCATAATCAGTAAGGAAATTGAATCAGTTATCAAAAATCTCCCAACAAATAAGAGTCCTGGGCCAGATGGCTTTCCTGGGGAATTCTACCAGACATTTAAAACAGAGTTAATAACTATCCTTCTCAGGTGGTTCCAAAATATAGAAATAGAAGGAAAGCTCTCAGACTGATTCTATGAAACCAGCATGACCTTGATTCCCAAACCAGACAGAGACCCCACTAAAAAGGAGAATTACAGGTCAATATGGCTGATGAACACGGATGCAAAAATTTTCAACAAGATGCTAGCAAATTGAGTTCAACAGTATATTAAAAGAATTATTCACCATGATCAAGTGGGATTCAATCCTGGGCTGCAGGACAGGTTCAATACTTGCCAGTCAATCGGTGTGATACATCAGATCAGTAGAAGAAAGAATAAGAACCATATGATCCTGACAATCGATGCAGAAAAACCACTTGATAAAATACAGCATCCTTTCTTAATTAAAACCCTCAAGGGGTGCCTGGGTGGCTCAGTCGGTTAAGCGTCCGACTTCAGCTCAGGTCACGATCTCACAGACCGTGAGTTCGAGCCCCACGTCGGGCTCTGGGCTGATGGCTCAGAGTCTGGAGCCTGCTTCCGGTTCTGTGTCTCCCTCTCTGTCTGCCCCTCCCCCGTTCATGCTCTGTCTCTCTCTGTCTCAAAAATAAATGTAAAAAAAAAAAAAATTAAAAAAAAATAAAAATAAAAACCCTCAAGAAAGTCGGGATAGAAGGAACATACCTAAACATCATAAAAGCCATCTATGAAAAGCCCACAGCTAATAGGGGAAAAACTGAGAACTTTCCCCCTAAGATCAGGAACACGACAGGGATGTCCACTCTCATCGCTGCTGTTTAACATAGTGTTGCAAGTCCTAGCCTCAGGAATCAGACAACAAAATGAAATAAAAGGCATCCAAATTAGCAACGAAGATGTCAAACTTTTACTTTTCACAGTGGACATGATACTCCTCATGGAAAACCTGCTGGAGCTGATCCATGAATTCAGCAAAGTTGCAGGATATAAAATCAATGTACAGAAATCAGTTGCATTTCTATACACCAATAGTGAGGCAGCAAAAAGAGAAATCAAGAAATCAGTCCCATTTACAACTGCATCAGGAACCATAAAATACCTAGGAATAAACTTAACCAAAGATGTAAAATGCCTGTATGCTGAAAACTATAGAAAACTTATGAAAGAATCTGAAGGATACTTGAAGGAATGGAACAATATTCCATGCTCATGGATTGGAACAACAAATATTGTTAAAATGTCAACTCCACCCAAAGCAATCTACACATTCGATGCAATCCCAATCAAAATTGCACCAGCATTCTTCTCAGAACAGGAACAAACAATCCTAAAATTTGTATGGACACACGAAAGACCCTGAATAGCCAAAGTTATGTTGAAAAGGAAAACCAAAGGGGGAGGCATCATGATTCCTGACTTTAGCCTCTACTACAAAGCTATAGTCATCAAGACAGTAGGGTACTGGCACAAAAACAGACACATAGACCAATGGAACAGAATAGAGAACCCAGAATTGGACTCACAAATCTATGGCCAACTAATTTTGACAAAGCAGGATAGAGCATCCTATGGAAAAAAGACAGTCTCTTTAGCAAATGGTGCTGGGAGAACCCGACAGCAACACGCAGAAGAATGGACCTGGAACACTTTCTTATACCATACAAAAAATAAACTCAAAATGGATGAAAGTCCTAAACATAAGATAGGAAGCCATCAAAATCCTAGAGAAGAAAACAGGCAACCTCTTTGACCTAAGCTGCAGCAATTTCTTGCTCAACTTGTCTCTAAAAGCAAGGGAATTAAAAGCAAAAATGAACTATTGGGACCTCATCAAGATAAAAAACTTCTGCACTGCAAAGGAAACAATCAACAAAACTAAAAGACAAGCAATGGAATTGGAGAAGATATTAGGAAATGACATATCGGATTAACGGTTAGTATCCAAAACCTATAAAGAACTTAACACAATCAACACCTCAGAAACAAATAATCCAGTGAAGACAGGGGCAAAACACGTGAACAGACACTTTTCCAAAGAAGACACCCAGATGGCCAAGAGACACATAAAAAAATGTTCAACATCATTCATCATCAGGGAAATACAATTCAAAACCACACTAAGATATCACCTCATGCCAGTCAGAGTGGCTAAAATGAACAAATCAGGAGACTATAGAGGCTGGAGAGGTTGTGGAGAAATGGGAACCCTCTTGCACTATTCGTGGGAATGCAAGCTGGTGCAGCCACTCTGGAAGACAGTGTGGAGATTTCTCAAAAATTAAAAATAGATCTACCCTATGACTCAGCAATAGCACTGCTAGGAATTTACCCAAGGGATACAGGAGTGCAGATGCACAGGGGCACTTGTACCCCAATGTTTATAGCAGCACTTTCAACAATACCCAAATTATGGAAAGAGCCTAAATGTCCATCAACTGATGAATGGATAAAGAAATTGTGGTTTATATACACGATGGAATACTACTTGGCCATGAGAAAGAATGAAATATGGCCTTTTCTGGCAACGTGGATGGAACTGAGAGTGTTATGCTAAGTGAAATAAGCCATACAGAGAAAGACAGACACCATATGTTTTCACTCCTATGTGGATCCTGAGAAACTTAACAGAAGACCATGGGGGAGGGGAAAGGAAAAAAAAATTTAAGAGAGGGAGAAGCAAACCATAAGAGACTCTTAAAAACTGAGAATAAACTGAGGGTTGATGGGGAGTGTGAGGGAGGGGAGGGTGGGTGATGGGCATTGAGGAGGGCACCTGTTGGGAGGAGCACTGGGTGTTGTATGGAAACCAGTTTGACAAGAAATTTCCTATTAAAAAAAAGAACCATTATAGCAAAGTTTATATATGGGGGATGTGAAATTTTTGCATAATAAAAACCACTTATTAAAAATAACACAGAAAAAGGACATGATCCTTGAGCAACGTCTTGAATTAGTAATGGAACATGGTGTATGGGAAAATAGGACAAGAGAGTACCTTTCAAATGAAGCAAAGTAATAGAAAAATAAATGCATAATAGAATGCTGGCCCCAAGCTGATACGGTGTATCCAGTGATTAATATATTGTGGGTTTGTTCCCACAACTTAGAGGGTCCATAGAACAAATACACCTTCATATGTTAAAGGTGTGCCTTTCATTTAATATTGCAGACAATGGTTGCCAAAAGTATTTTTAAGCACGGAATGATGTGGTTGTGTTGCTTTGAGGAAAAATAATTCAGATAATGCTGTAGAAGCTTAGAGTTGGTTTGGTTACAAGATCTCTTAAGAGATAAATGGTTTGGCAAAGAGAAAAAGATCTTATGGACACATTGATAACAAATGGAAAATGTGTTCTGGAGAGTGAATGTATTCTAAAAATATGTCAGAGAAAATGAACAAGGCTTAGGTTTCGTGTTAGGATGAAAACGGAGGGAAGAATCAAGAATAATTAAGGGGAGGGCACCTGGATGGCTCAGATGGTTAAGTGTCAGACTCTTTGTTTCAGATCAGGTCATGATCCCATGGTTCACGATCGAGCCCTGCATTGGGTTCCGTGCTGATGGAATGGAGCCTGTTTGGAATTCTCTCTCTCCCCCCCTCTATCTCTGCCCCTTCCTAGCTAATGCTTTATCTCTTTCTCTCAAATTAAATAAATTAATTTCAAAAAATAGTTCAGGGTGTTCTCACTAAGGTTGCTGTCGGTTTGGTATTGAGATTCTGAAATTCTAACCTGTAGAATAGCAATTGTTTTCAGAACATGAAACATCAGAAATTTTAGAGTTCACAAATAATCCATATGTATATAGCCAATATTCCATTTGCTTTAGGATGGAACTCAAGAGGGGGTGTAAAATGTGGATGTGGATTGCAGATTTATCAACAGAGATTTCTAGATAGATGGTAGTTCAAGCCATAGAAATGACAAAATATCTCAGGAACAACGTAGAGAGAGAAGAGAAGCAAGGATAGAACGTTAGGAAAGCAAAACAGTGAAGTTTGTGCCCAGGGAGAAAGAACTGAGAATCAAGATCCCAAGAAATAATAGGAAAAGAGAGAGAAGCCAATGGACAGCACAGTTTCATGAAGGATGGGATGTGCTTAACGCCATACTACACCAAGTAAGACAACGGTGAGCTCATCTGCTTTGTGCAATGGAAGAACAGTAAAGGTTTCACAGAAAACCGCTTCAACAGAATGGTAGGGGGAGAAGGAACAAAGAACATTTGAAAGTGATGACAGAAGGAGAAAAAGCATGAATACTTTGTGTCCGGTCATAAAAAGATGAAATTAATGGAAGACAACAGCTAGAAGAAAATGGGGCAGAGAGAGGGTTTTAAGTCCAATTTTATTTTTCTTATAGGATAGAGGAGCATATGTTTAGATGATGAACAAACAGATAGTGGGATATAAGAAGTTGAAGAACAAAGAGAGATAACAGGGTAAAAAGTTCTCATAAAGTTGGAAGGTAATAGAGTTGATTACACCATTGGAAAATAATTTTCTTCAGTGACTCAGTAACAAAGAAAGGATATGACTAACATGAGGGGGAAAGGCTCAGGAATTTCCTCTTCTAAGTAGGAAAAGATGACAGTTCTGAAAACAAGGGGGGACTCTAAAGACTGGCCCTGGGGATATAATTTACAGTATGGGAGCTACAGTAAATAACACTATCTTGTATACTTGGAAATTGCTAAGGGAAGAGACCTTAGAAGTTCTCCTCACAAGAAAAAAAGGCCACTATGTGCAGGAACAGATGTTACCCAGACTTCTTGTTGTGATCATTCCACAATATATACCAGGATCGAATCATTACGTTGTATGCCTCAAACTAAAAGTACGTTGTATGAAAATTGTACCTCAACTTGTACCTTGTACCTCAACTTGTACCTCAAAATTGTACCTAACAAAAAGTAGTCTAACCAATAGTATTAAATAGTATTGGTAAATGGAAATTAAGAAGAGACAGTCGTTTCACTCCTAGTCAATTTGGTGGGAAAAGATTGACGACCTGCTCATCTCCAGAGCCTTCCTTCCTCTTTGGCTGCCTCTGGGGAGCCAAACTCTGTATACTTCGACTGAGGCTAATGAGTTACATTGGGCAGGACCCTCCTGGGGCCACTAAAAATACACACATCCTCAGTCCCTAGAGCTTGTACTTTGACTTTGGTGGCTTACCAAAAAATATCCCCCAGATATAATACTAGCCCTTTCATTCATGGGCAGATTCCATAGAGTTCACAGATTCCAAAGTGTGTTTAGCTGCAGACCCCACCGTCCACGCTAAACTACACCTCCTCGCATGTGCCAAAACACTCTGCAATGAGTGGACAATCTTCCAGGTAAACCCTGGGGATGACAGAACCTATGCTAACAGTAATGATGGAGAGAAGCATTACTACCTTGAACAGAGCCTGAGCAGTGAGTAATTGTGTCTGCCCTTGCCTCTCAGAGTCACCATTTTCAAGGTATATCCTGTTGAAAGGTCGCCATATTGTAAATACACGAATCTGTCTTTATTCTAAGGGCTTTGTTCTATCTATTGGATCCTAGCTTTCACGGGGACAGCAGTCATGTACTTTCATCTGCAGGACCTTCACTTTCCCATCCATATGCCAATCTCTTCACTTCATACAACTGTAGTGGTTCTTCAAAGACCAGTGGCTGCTTCCAAAAGTTAGGTGGATGTCTGTAATCTTTGTTATTCTTCCTTGGAAAGAGAGGTCATGCTCTTACTCTAACACTCATTCAAATGTTACTAAGAAGATGTGAGATTCTTTCCTTTGCTGCTGATTCCTTACACCCGGGAGGTTGATGGTGCTGCCTGCAGAACTGGTGTCTGTGGGTGAGTTGCTCTTTCCTGACAGTAACTTCTAGATGGAGGAGCAATGTGACCTCCAGGTTAGCTGATTACCACTTCACTGGAGAGTGAAAGACTGTAAGTGTTTTCTCTTCCAGCTCAAACCAAATGCTCGGTGGCAGATCCCACAAGCATGGAATCTGTGTTTATGTTTCAGATCTGTGAGTGTAACAGACAGGTCTATAGGACAATTGCCTTCATTGGATATTCATGCCAGATACGGGGAGTCAGTGTTTCCTACCACTGTAGGCTTCTGCTCCAGGAATAAGAGAATACGAGAACTTGAAATCAGATAGAAGTCATACCTGCATCTTGTCTTAGCCTTGCATGCAGGTATTTATTTATAATAAGGAACTGTTATCATTTCACAGGCATATGTGCATTCTACTATTGCTATTGGGTTGAATTATGACCCCTGCAAACCTCTCCCACCAGAAAAGTGGTTGAAACCCTAAACTTCAGTTCAGATTAATATGGGACTTTATATGAAAATAATTTTCTGCAAATATATTCAAGTTCAGATGAGGTTACACTCATCAGGGCGTGCTCTAACACAAAGTGACTGGTATTTCTTTTTTTTTTTTTTTTTTTTTTATATATGAAATTTATTGTCAAATTGGTTTCCATACAACACCCAGTGCTCATCCCAAAACGTGCCCTCCTCAATACCCATCACCCACCCTCTCTTCCCTCCCACCCCCCTCAACCCTCAGTTTGCTCTCAGTTCTCAACAGTCTCTTATGCTTTGGCTCTCTCCCACTCTAACCTCTTTTTTTTTTCCTTCCCCTCCCCCATGGGTTCCTGTCAAGTTTCTCAGGATCCACATAAGAGTGAAACCATATGGTATCTGTCTTTCTCTGTATGGCTTATTTCACTTAGCATCACACTCTCCAGTTCCATCCACGTTGCTACAAAAGGCCATATTTCATTTTTTCTCATTGCCACGTAGTATTCCATAGTGTATATAAACCACAATTTCTTTATCCATTCATCAGTTGATGGACATTTAGGCTCTTTCCATAATTTGGCTATTGTTGAGAGTGCTGCTATGAACATTGGGGTACAAGTGCCCCTATGCATCAGTACTCCTGTGTCCCTTGGATAAATTCCTAACAGTGCTATTGCTGGGTCATAGGGTAGGTCTATTTTTAATTTTCTGAGGAACCTCCACACTGCTTTCCAGAGCGGCTGCACCAATTTGCATTCCCACCAACAGTGCAAGAGGGTTCCCGTTTCTCCACATCCTCTCCAGCATCTATAGTCTCCTGATTTGTTCATTTTGGCCACTCTGACTGGCGTGAGGTGATACCTGAGTGTGGTTTTGATTTGTATTTCCCTGATAAGGAGCGACGCTGAACATCTTTTCATGTGCCTGTTGGCCATCCGGATGTCTTCTTTAGAGAAGTGTCTATTCATGTTTTCTGCCCATTTCTTCACTGGGTTATTTGCTTTTCGGGTGTGGAGTTTGGTGAGCTCTTTATAGATTTTGGATACTAGCCCTTTATCCGATATGTCATTTGCAAATATATTTTCCCATTCCGTTGGTTGCCTTTTAGTTTTGTTGGTTGTTTCCTTTGCTGTGCAGAAGCTTTTTATCTTCATAAGGTCCCAGTAATTCACTTTTGCTTTTAATTCCCTTGCCTTTGGGGATGTGTCGAGTAAGAGATTGCTACGGCTGAGGTCAGAGAGGTCTTTTCCTGCTTTCTCCTCTAAGGTTTTGATGGTTTCCTGTCTCACATTCAGGTCCTTTATCCATTTGGAGTTTATTTTTGTGAATGGTGTGAGAAAGTGGTCTAGTTTCAACCTTCTGCATGTTGCTGTCCAGTTCTCCCAGCACCATTTGTTAAAGAGACTGTCTTTTTTCCATTGGATGTTCTTTCCTGCTTTGTCAAAGATGAGTTGGCCATACGTTTGTGGGTCTAGTTCTGGGGTTTCTATTCTATTCCATTGGTCTATGTGTCTGTTTTTGTGCCAATACCATGCTGTCTTGATGATGACAGCTTTGTAGTAGAGGCTAAAGTCTGGGATTGTGATGCCTCCTGCTTTGGTCTTCTTTTTCAAAATTACTTTGGCTATTCGGGGCCTTTTGTGGTTCCATATGAATTTTAGGATTGCTTGTTCTAGTTTCGAGAAGAATGCTGGTGCAATTTTGATTGGGATTGCATTGAATGTGTAGATAGCTTTGGGTAGTATTGACATTTTGACAATATTTATTCTTCCAATCCATGAGCAGGGAATGTCTTTCCATTTCTTTAAATCTTCTTCAATTACCTTCATAAGCTTTCTATAGTTTTCAGCATACAGATCCTTTACATCTTTGGTTAGATTTATTCCTAGGTATTTTATGCTTCTTGGTGCAATTGTGAATGGGATCAGTTTCTTTACTTGTCTTTCTGTTGCTTCATTGTTAGTGTATAAGAATGCAACTGATTTCTGTACATTGATTTTGTATCCTGCAACTTTGCTGAATTCATGTATCAGTTCTAGTAGACTTTTGGTGGAGTCTATCGGATTTTCCATGTATAATATCATGTCATCTGCAAAAAGTGAAAGCTTGACTTCATCTTTGCCAATTTTGATGCCTTTGATTTCCTTTTGTTCTCTGATTGCTGATGCTAGAACTTCCAGCACTATGTTAAACAACAGCGGTGAGAGTGGGCATCCCTGTCGTGTTCCTGATCTCAGGGAAAAAGCTCTCAGTTTTTCCCCGTTGAGGATGATGTTAGCTGTGGGCTTTTCATAAATGGCTTTTATGATCTTTAAGTATGTTCCTTCTATCCCGACTTTCTCAAGGGTTTTTATTAAGAAAGGGTGCTGGATTTTGTCAAAGGCCTTTTCTGCATTGATTGACAGGATCATATGGTTTTTCTCTTTTTTTTTGTTAATGTGATGTATCACGTTGATTGATTTGCGAATGTTGAACCAGCCCTGCATCCCAGGAATGAATCCCACTTGATCATGGTGAATAATTCCTTTTATATGCCGTTGAATTCGATTTGCTAGTATCTTATTGAGAATTTTTGCATCCATATTCATCAGGGATATTGGCCTGTAGTTCTCTTTTTTTACTGGGTCTCTGTCTGGTTTAGGAATCAAAGTAATACTGGCTTCATAGAATGAGTCTGGAAGTTTTCCTTCCCTTTCTATTTCTTGGAATAGCTTGAGAAGGATAGGTATTATCTCTGCTTTAAACGTCTGGTAGAACTCCCCTGGGAAGCCGTCTGGTCCTGGACTCTTATTTGTTGGGAGATTTTTGATAACCGATTCAATTTCTTCGCTGGTTATGGGTCTGTTCAAGCTTTCTATTTCCTCCTGATTGAGTTTTGGAAGAGTGTGGGTGTTCAGGAATTTGTCCATTTCTTCCAGGTTGTCCAATTTGTTGGCATATAATTTTTCATAGTATTCCCTGATAATTGTTTGTATCTCTGAGGGATTGGTTGTAATAATTCCATTTTCATTCATGATTTTATCTATTTGGGTCATCTCCCTTTTCTTTTTGAGAAGCCTGGCTAGAGGTTTGTCAATTTTGTTTATTTTTTCAAAAAACCAACTCTTGGTTTCGTTGATCTGCTCTACAGTTTTTTTAGATTCTATATTGTTTATTTCTGCTCTGACCTTTATTATTTCTCTTCTTCTGCTGGGTTTAGGCTGCCTTTGCTGTTCTGCTTCTAGTTCCTTTAGGTGTGCTGTTAGATTTTGTATTTGGGATTTTTCTTGTTTCTTGAGATAGGCCTGGATTGCAATGTATTTTCCTCTCAGGACTGCCTTCGCTGCGTCCCAAAGCGTTTGGATTGTTGTATTTTCATTTTCGTTTGTTTCCATATATTTTTTAATTTCTTCTCTAATTGCCTGGTTGACCCACTCATTCGTTAGTAGGGTGTTCTTTAACCTCCATGCTTTTGGAGGTTTTCCAGACTTTTTTCTGTGGTTGATTTCAAGCTTCATAGCATTGTGGTCTGCAAGTATGCATGGTATGATTTCAATTCTTGTAAACTTATGAAGGGCTGTTTTGTGACCCAGTATATGATCTATCTTGGAGAATGTTCCATGTGCACTTGAGAAGAAAGTATATTCTGTTGCTTTGGGATGCAGAGTTCTAAATATATCTGTCAAGTCCATCTGATCCAATGTCTCATTCAGGGCCCTTGTTTCTTTATTGACCGTGTGTCTAGATGATCTATCCATTTCTGTAAGTGGGGTGTTAAAGTCCCCTGCAATTACCACATTCTTCTCAATAAGGTTGCTTATGTTTATGAGTAATTGTTTTATATATTTGGGCGCTCCGGTATTCGGTGCATAGACATTTATAATTGTTAGCTCTTCCTGATGGATAGACCCTGTCACTATTATATAATGTCCTTCTTCATCTCTTGTTACAGCCTTTAATTTAAAGTCTAGTTTGTCTGATATAAGTATGGCTACTCCAGCTTTCTTTTGGCTTCCAGTAGCATGATAAATAGTTCTCCATCCCTTCACTCTCAATCTAAAGGTGTCCTCAGGTCTAAAATGAGTCTCTTGTAGACAGCAAATAGATGGGTCTTGTTTTTTTATCCATTCTGATACCCTATGTCTTTTGGTTGGCGCATTTAGTCCATTTACATTCAGTGTTATTATACAAAGATATGGGTTTAGAGTCATTGTGATGTCTGTATGTTTTATGCTTGTAGTGATGTCTCTGGTACTTTGTCTCACAGGGTCCCCCTTAGGATCTCTTGGAGGGCTGGTTTAGTGGTGACAAATTCCTTCAGTTTTTGTTTGTTTGGGAAGACCTTTATCTCTCCTTCTATTCTAAATGACAGACTTGCTGGATAAAGGATTCTCGGCTGCATATTTTTTCTGTCTAGCACACTGAAAATCTCGTGCCAATTCTTTCTGGCCTGCCAAGTTTCAAAAGAGAGATCAGTCACGAGTCTTATAGGTCTCCCTTTATATGTGAGGGCACGTTTACCCCTTGCTGCTTTCAGAATTTTCTCTTTATCCTTGTATTTTGCCAGTTTCACTATGATATGTCGTGCAGAAGATCGATTCAAGTTACGTCTGAAGGGAGTTCTCTGTGCCTCTTGGATTTCAATGCCTTTTTCCTTCCCCAGTTCAGGGAAGTTCTCAGCTATTATTTCTTCAAGTACCCCTTCAGCACCTTTCCCTCTCTCTTCCTCCTCTGGGATACCTATTATGCGTATATTATTTCTTTTTAGTGTATCACTTAGTTCTCTAATTTTCCGCTCATACTCCTGGATTTTTTTATCTCTCTTTTTCTCAGCTTCCTCTTTTTCCATAACTTTATCTTCTAGTTCACCTATTCTCTCCTCTGCCTCTTCAATCCGAGCCGTGGTGGTTTCCATTTTGTTATGCATTTCGTTTAAAGCATTTTTCAGCTCCTCGTGACTGTTCCTTAGTCCCTTGATCTCTGTAGCAAGAGATTCTCTGCTGTCAGCTATACTGTTTTCAAGCCCAGCGATTAATTTTATGACTATTATTCTAAATTCACCCTCTGTTATATTATTTAAATCCTTTTTGATCAGCTCATTAGCTGTTGTTATTTCCTGGAGATTCTTCTGAGGGGAATTCTTCCGCTTGGTCATTTTGGATAGTCCCTGGCGTGGTGAGGACCTGCAGGGCACTTCCCCTGTGCTGTGGTGTATAACTGGAGTTGGTGGGCGGAGCCGCAGTCAGACCTGATGTCTGCCCCGAGCCCACCGCTGGGGCCACAGTCAGACTGGTGCGTGCCTTCTCTTCCCCTCTCCTAGGGGTGGGATTCACTGTGGGGTGGGGTGGCCTGTCTGGGCTACTTGCACACTGCCAGGCTTGTGATGCTGGGGATCTGGCGTCTTAGCTGGGGTGGGTAGGCAAGGTGCACAGGGGCAGGAGGGGCAGGCTTAGCTTGCTTCTCCTTAGGTGATCCACTTCAGGAGGGGCCCTGTGGCAGCAGGAGTGAGTCAGATCTGCTGCCGGGGGTTTGGCTCCGCAGAAGCGCAGAGTTGGGTGTTTGCGCGGAGCAAGTTCCCTGGCAGGAACTGGTTCTCTTTGGGATTTTGGCTGGGGGATGGGCGGGGGAGATGGCGCTGGCGAGCGCCTTTGTTCCCCACCAAACTGAGCTCTGTCGTCAGGGGGCTCAGCAGCTCTCCTTCCCTTTATCCTCCAGCCTTCCCGCTTTCTGAGCAGAGCTGTTAGCTTATGACCTCCCAGACGCTAAGTCGCGCTTGCTGTCGGAACACAGTCCGTCAGGCCCCTCCGCTTTTTGCAAGCCAGACTCGGGGGCTCTGCTTGGCCGGCGAGCCGCCCCTCCGCCCCGGCTCCCTCCCGCCAGTCCGTGGAGCGCGCACCGCCTCGCCGCCCTTCCTACCCTCTTCCGTGGGCCTCTCGTCTGCGCTTGGCTCCGGCGACTCCGTTCTGCTAATCCTCTGGCGGTTTTCTGGGTTATTTAGGCAGGTGTAGGTGGAATCTAAGTGATCAGCAGGACGCGCGATGAGCCCAGCGTCCTCCTACGCCGCCATCTTCCTTCTCCCTCAAGTGACTGGTATTTCTATAAGAAGGACAGAGTAGACAGGTGAGGGAGAATTCCATCTGCCTACAGAGGCAGTAGTTGAAATCCTGCAGCCACAACTCAACGAAACCCCCAAACTGCCAGCAAAAGAGCCACCAGAGACTAGAAAGGTCCAAAGATGTATATTCTCCCTGACAGGTTTCAGAAGCCCTGCCAGTATCTTCATGTTGGACTTCTGTCCTCCTGACATATGAGACAGTGCATTCCTGCTGTCCTGAGGACGGACCTGGTTAGTGGACCTTGGTTATCAAGACTAGGAAAATAATACAGCATATGGAAATTCATGTGAAAATGTCTATGTCAACTTAATTCTTCCCTTCTAGGCACAATGCATTTTACATGCTTCTTAGCAGAATATATGGTTTCTTGGTTCCAATCACTTTCTCTGCACTGAGAAGAACAAAATTATTGAGAATCAAGTTCTTGGCTGAGTGATGAGCTGTTTTGTTGGCCTCCCAGAAATAACAGCCTATTGTAAACCCTGTGGGAGCCTTCTTCTGGGCACCGCGATGGACTGCAGAGGCCCCTTCTCTCACCCTTACAGCACATGGATAGAGGGAAGAAGCAGAGGTAAGTCCCAATAACATGTGACAAATGGTACTAATGCCCTTTGTATGATTCTGCATATTGTGGACCAAGGCCTGATCATAGACGATAAGAACCATGCTGTTGCTACAGACAAGCAAGGACTGAGGAGGCTTCTTCAATATGGGACAGTGGATCTTTTGGAACATAAACCTCCCAGGGTTCAACAAAGAGCTAAAATCATCATATCTCCTATTTCTTATTGAAAGCTAGAAACACCATGTCGTTTATTTGAAGGGGACAGTTGGGGTGGGAGAGTAGTCTTGAGAATCTCAAAGCTTATTAGTGGTAGACTTATACTTATGATCCTGGTATTCTGTTTCTTACTTTACTCATTTTTAAACTTATTTTCTCAAATTCATTCTACCCTTCAGCAACACAGCAACAACAGCCAAACAAACAGTGAAAGGATTTAGGAATAAAAGGATAAATGGACCAAGAATCCTAAAGGAAGCATAATAGAGAGGTGACCGAAGCTCCTCTTGGCTCGTCATTGATTTTGCTACTAGAAAAGTTACTTTTAAAAATATAGAGCTCTGCAAGGTTCCATACAACCTAGCTTTGGGGGAAAAAATCCTAGAATTTGAATAATCAAGGCTATCTACTTGTTGTTACGGATTTCCTTTGCTTTGCTATTGTCTCTGAGTGTCTATAAACCCTAGACTCACATTCAATAGCCTGTTCAAGTTCATAATCTTCTTCCCTATTGTGATTCATTCAACAAAGACTGTTTGGGACTCTAGTACATGCCAGATTCTTTTCAATCTCTTCATGAGACATTACTCTTGTCCAGGTTGTATTTACTATTAAACTTGCCTCACATGGCATAGGGGGAAGGGAGGTTATTTCTAAGAGCAAGCCCAGTAATTTTGCTGGAAACAGAATGATTCACATGACGTTGGCATTTATAGGAAGTACAGACTGAGATGCTGTAAAAAAATATTTCCCCACTACACTAAAAAATTTGAAAGGGAGCTGTAATGTGAGACAAAAGAAAATGAAACATTGGATTGATGATTTCCTGCTATGTTACTGAAATTGCTGTCAGTGATAATTAGTCAGGATTAGTCATCCTGCAAAGTGAACACTGGGCGTGATGAATTCTTCAGTCATTTCCAAGATGCTTCCCAATCAATAACCACGATTTCAGGCTCCATCCCCAGCGTTCATTAGTTTATGCATCAAAATGTATTGTTCCCCTTGTATAAAATTGGTAATGGTAAATTTCTCTATCTATGCACTTTCAGAAAACACATTTTTTCTCCCCACAAATTAGAAGTAGGGGAGCGCGACGCACGTATTTCAATTCTTGATGGCAAACAAACATAGAGGGAAGGGACAGTGCAAATTTGCACCTTACTCAGAATGACTAGATTAATTTTTTTGAGAAACTACAGTTACCTTCAGTGTTCATGCATTCACAAAAAGACAGTGTCCCTGCTGGTCAAAAGCCCAGGTTGTGGAGTCAGTCTGAAGCCTGGTGAGTGCCCCTGGGCAACTTACTGAACCTCCTTCACACTCACTTTGCTCATCTGGTCAACACAGATCAGGAACGTGCCAAACTCAGAAGTCATTGGGAGAAAGTGCACCCACATCTAGGGCAGTCCCCGAAACACAGAAGATGCTCCCGTTCAGGGGCTGTTTATCACCCCATCGCTCCCCAACAAGGAAGGGTGTGTGCAAACTCTCAGGCCTCCACCCAGATTCCCGCGCCCACTCTGGGAAAACAGGGCTGGATTGAAGCTGCAAGAGAAAACTCCTGCTAACTGTGCAGACTGAGTGCCATGGAAAGAGCGAATGGCAGCACCTCCTCAGGATTCCTCCTCCTGGGCTTCTCCGACAGGCCTCAGCTGGAGACGCCTCTCTTTGTGGTCATCCTGATGGGCTACGTCCTGAGCTGTCTAGGCAATGGCACCATTATACTCCTGTCGCTGCGGGACCCTCGCCTGCACACCCCCATGTATTGCTTCCTCTCCAACCTCTCTTTCATGGACCTGTGTCTGACCACCTGCACCGTCCCTCAGACTCTGGCCAACCTCAAGGGGCGGGACAAGACCATCACCTCTGGTGGCTGCGTGACCCAACTCCTCATGGCCCTGGGGCTCGGGGGCGTGGAGTGTGTGCTCTTGTCGGTCATGGCCTATGACCGCTACGCCGCCGTGTGCCGCCCACTGCACTACCTGGTCATCATGCACCCGCAGCTCTGCCTGCACCTGGTGCTAACTGCTTGGCTCACAGGGTTCGGCAACTCGGTGCTACAGACGGCCCTGACCATGACCCTGCCCCTGTGCGGGAGAAACCAGGTGGACCATTTCTTCTGTGAAGTGCCGGTGATGCTCAAGCTGGCCTGCGCCGACACCTCCATCATCGAAGCTGAAGTCTTCGCGGTCAGTGTCTTCTTCCTCGTGGTGCCTCTGTCGCTCATCTTAGTGTCCTATGGCCACATCACCAGGGCCGTCCTGAAGATCAAGTTGGCCCGGGGCAGGCGGAAGGCCTTCGGAACCTGCGGTTCCCACCTGATGGTGGTGGTCATCTTCTTTGGCACACTCATCTCCATGTACCTCCAGCCTCCCTCCAGCTACTCGCAGGATGTCAACAAAAGCATTGCGCTCTTCTACACTCTGGTGACTCCCCTACTGAATCCCCTCATTTACACTCTGAGGAACAAGGAGGTCAAGGGGGCACTGAGGAGACTGGTGAGAGGAACCACAGACTCCAGAGGGAGCTAATACAGGGTTTGCAGATTCTGGGTGACTACAACCCGGTTGTCACTGAAGTCAACAAATCCTTATAAAGCACCTCCTCTGTCTAGGGCATTGTTCCACTGACTTCGACTGTGATCAGCAGTCACAACACTCAGCCCTGTCTCCATGGAGCTCAATATTCTAGTGGGGAGAATATGGGTTCAATAAAAGAATCTAAAAATAACTATGATGTATCCTCTATTGGAATGTATACAATAATGAGAATCAACAAATAATAGCTACATACATCAGCATGAATGCCTCTTGCAAGCACACTGCTGAGTGAAGGAAGCCAGCTGCAAAACAGTTCATACTGTTAGAACTGATTGGTATAAAATTTACTTTTAATTCATGTGAAATTCAGAAGCAGGCACAATGAATCTGTGGTATTGGAAGCCAGAATGGTGGTTGCCCAGAAGAGTCACGACTGGAAGCAGAAGTGGGGGAGGAGAATTCGGGGTTCTGCTTATATTCTGATGATGGATCTGAGCACGGTTGATAGAAGGTGTACAACATGGGAAATGTCATCAGACTTTACCCTGAAGCTGCTTCCACTCTCGTGTGCATGATGTACTTCCAATCACTTAATTTTAATGGGTTTGAAGCAAGCCTGATATGATCAGAATAGTATGATACTAAATAATCACATAAAGATTTGTGTTCCATTCACACGTGATTGGCTTTGTATTGAAAAGGAGCTATGTTACTTCTTTCCGGTGTACTGAACTAGTAGACTATATAGTGCTTATGATCTAAATAATATTTAGTCTAGTAGAATGAACCTTACCTAACTTTCCTTCGAAGACCTCAAAAGAAGATCATTTGTACAGTGAGTTCTGGTTCTCTTCTTCCTTCTAAGTTGATTTGCAATTGTTTTATGGTGTCCATTTCATTTATTTCAGCTCAATCTTGGTTATTTCTTTCCTTCTGCTAACTTGGAGCTTATTTTGGTCTTTTCCTAGTTCTTGGAGGAGTAAAGCCAGGTTATTTGTTTAAGAATGTTTTTCTTACTGTAGTCCTTTAAATGCTGTAAACTTTCCTTTAGCATTGCTTTAGTAGCATCACATAAATTTGGTAAATAGTGTTTTCTTTTCGTTTTTTCAAGATGTTGCTTGATTTCCCTTTGATGTCTTTGACACATTGGTTTGGGGGAGGTATGTTATTTAATTTTTACATATTTGCAAAATTGAGCTTTCCTTTTTTTTTTTTTTTGGCTTTTCTTCATTGTTGATTTTCATTTTCATAGAGATATGATCAAAAAAGACACTTGCATGAGGGCAATTTCCCCCAATTTGCAAAGACTTGTTATATACATTATCTTATGGTCTATCCTGGAGAATGTTCCTGGTGTGCTTGGTAAGAATATGCATTTTTGCATTTCGCATTTTGCTTTTGGATGAAAGTTCCATATATGTGTATTAAATGCTTTTTTTTTTCAACGTTTATTTTTATTTTTGGGACAGAGGCATGAACGGGGGAGGGGCAGAGAGAGTGGGAGACACAGAATCGGAAACATGCTCCAGGCTCTGAGCCATCAGCCCAGAGCCCGATGCGGGGCTCGAACTCACGGACCGCGAGATCATGACCTGGCTGAAGTCGGACGCTTAACCGACTGCGCCACCCAGGCGCCCCTAAATGCTTTTAATTATGGCTCAAGTCCAATATTTCCTTGTTGACTTTCAATCAGAATGATTTGTCCATTGTTAATATTAGAATATTGAAGTCCCTACTGTTATTATATTGTCTATTTCTCTCTTCATAACTGTTAGCATTTGCGTATTTTATTTGGGTGCTCCCATGTTGCTTCCCATATATTTACCCTTGTTATATCTTCTTGATGAATTGACCCCCTTGTATACTGAGGTTTTTATCACTTGTTTTCATTTTTAGCTTAAAGTCTATTTTGTCTGATACAAATATAGTTACCTCTTCCCTCATAAACATTTATAAAACAACTAGCACCAATCCTTCTCAAACTCTTCAATGAAATTGAAGAGACAAAACACTTCCAAACACATTTCACAAGATTAGCATTAACCTTATGTAAAACACAGATAAATCATAGAAAGAAAAAAAGAAGGAAACCTATAGACCAGTATCTCTGCAAAATACAGATGCAAAATTTTTCAACAAAATATTGATAAATCGAATTCAGCAGCACATTTAAAGTTTCAAACACCATGATCAGAGGGATGTAGTAGGGATACAGGACAAAGAAACATACACAAATCAGTCAATGCAATACATCACATGAGTAGAGTGGAATAAAAAACGTATGTTTTTCTCAATAGAAGCAGTAGGGCTTTGAGAAAACATGATATATTTTCATGGTAAACACTCTCAACAAATTAGTTGTAGATGGAATGTGCTTCAATATAAGAAAGGCCATATATGACAAACTCGTGGTAACATACTCAGTGGCAAAAGTTTGAAAGCTTTTCCTCTAAGATCAGAACAAGACAAGGATGCCCACCCTCATTACTCTTACAGAACATAGTATGGAAAGTCCAGTCATTTGCTGAAGAGACTCTCTTTTCTCAACTGGATATGTTTCCTGGTAGGTTGAAGATTAATAGACCATTGATTTGTGGGTCCATTTCTGCATTCTCTAGTCTGGTGCATTGATCTGTACGTCTGTGTTGGTGCCAGTACCATACTGTCTTAATGATAACAGCGTTGTAATACAGCTTGAAGTTTGGAATCATGCTGCCTCCAGCCATAGGTATCTCTTCCAACATTACTTTGGCTATTTGGCATCTTTTCTGGTTTCACACATTTTGGAATTGTTTGTTCTCACTCTGTGAAGAATGCTGGTATAATTTTGATAGGGATAGCATTGAGTGTGTAGATTGCTTTGGGTAGTATCTACAGTTTAACAATATTTGCTCTTGCAATCCACAAGTATTGAATGCTTTTCCATTTCTTTGCGTCTTCTTTAATTTCTTTCCTAAGCTTTCCATAAGTTTCAGTGGATTCAATAAAGCAGGAAAGAATATCCAGTGGAAAAAAAGACAGTCTCTTCAGCACATGGTGTTGGGAGAACTGGACAGTGACATGCAGAAGAATGAACCTGGACCACTTTCTTACACCATACACAAAAATAAACTCAAAATGGATGAAAGACGTAAATGTGAGAAAGGAAACCATCACAATACTAGAGGAGAAAGCAGACAACAACCTCTTTAACCTAGGCTGCAGCAACTTCTTACTAGCCATGTCTCCAGAAACAAGGGAAACAAAAGTAAACATGAACTATTGGGACCTCATCAAGATAAAAAGCCTCTGCACAGCGAAGGAAAAAAAAATCAACAAATCTAAAAGACAACAAACAGAATGGGTGGAGGTATTTGCAAACAACATACCAGATAAAGGGCTAATATCCAAAATCTATAAAAAAATTATCAAACTCAACACCTAAAATCAAGTCATCCAGTTAAGAAATGGGCAAAAGACATGAACAGACACTTCTCAAAAACAGACATCCAGATGGCTAAAAGACACATGTAAGATGCTCATCATTTCTCATCATCAGGGAAATACAAATGAAAACCACAATGAGATACCACCTCACACCTGTCAGAGTGGCTAAAATTAACAAGACAGGAAACAACAGATGTTGGCAAGGATGTGGAGAAAAGGGAATCTCTAGTACTGCTGGTGGGAATGCAAACTGGTGTAGCTACTCTGGAAAATACTGTGGAGATTTGTCAAAAAATTAGAAATAGAATTACCCTATGACCCAGTAATAGCACTAGTAGGAATTTATCCACAGGATGCAAGAGTGTTAATTTTGGGGGCATATGTACCCCAATGTTTATAGCAGTGCTATCAACAATAGCCAAATTATGGAAACAGCCCAAATGGCCATAAACATTTGCATGAATAAAGGAGATGAATGAATGGATAAAGACTGTGGTGCTTACACCTGTCAGAATGGCTAACATTAACAACTCAGGCAACAACAGATGTTGGCCAGGATGCGGAGAAAGAAGATCTCTTTTGCATTGTTGGTGGCAATGCAAGCTGGTGCAGCCACTCTGGAAAATAGTAAGGAGGTTCCTCAAAAAACTAAAAATAGAACTACCCTACAACCCAGCAATTGAGCTACTAGGCATTTATGCACGGGATACAGGTGTGCTGTTTTGAAGGGACACATGCACCCCCATGTTAATAGCAGCACTATCTACAATAGCCAAAGTATGGAAAGATCCCTAATGTCCATTGATGGATGAATGGATAAAGAAGATGTGGTATATATATACAATGGAGTATTCCTTCACAATCAAAAGGAATGAAATCTTGCCATTTGTAACTACGTGAATGGAACTGGAGGGTATTGTGCTAAGTGAAATTAATCAGGCAGAGAAAGACAAAAATCATATGACTTCACTCATATTAGGAATTTAAGAGACAAAACAGATGAACATAAGGGAAAGGAAACAAAAATAGTATAAAAGCAGGGAGGGGGAGAAAACAGAAGAGACTCATAAATATGGAGAACAAACTGAGAGTTGCTAGAGGGGTTGTTGGTGGGGGAATGGGCTAAATGGGTAAGGGGTATTAAGGAATCCACTGAAATCATTGTTTCACTATATGCTACCCAGTTTGGATGTAAAGTTAAAAAAAGTTAAATTACTGGGTTTAGGCTGCCTTTGCTGTTCTGCTTCTATTTCCTTTAGGTGTGCTGTTAGATTTTGTATTTGGGATTTTTCTTGTTTCTTGAGATAGGCCTGGATTGCAATGTATTTTCCTCTCAGGACTGCCTTTGCTGCGTCCCAAAGCGTTTGGATTGTTGTATTTTCATTTTCGTTTGTTTCCATATATTTTTTAATTTCTTCTCTAATTGCCTGGTTGACCCACTCATTCGTTAGTAGGGTGTTCTTTAACCTCCATGCTTTTGGAGGTTTTCCAGACTTTTTTCTGTGGTTGATTTCAAGCTTCATAGCGTTGTGGTCTGAAAGTATGCATGGTATGATTTCAATTCTTGTAAACTTATGAAGGGCTGTTTTGTGACCCAGTATATGATCTATCTTGGAGAATGTTCCATGTGCACTCGAGAAGAAAGTATATTCTGTTGCTTTGGGATGCAGAGTTCTAAATATATCTGTCAAGTCCATCTGATCCAATGTCTCATTCAGGGCCCTTGTTTCTTTATTGATCGTGTGTCTAGATGATCTATCCATTTCTGTAAGTGGGGTGTTAAAGTCCCCTGCAATTACCACATTCTTATCAATAAGGTTGCTTGTGTTTATGAGTAATTGTTTTATATATTTGGGCGCTCCGGTATTCGGCGCATAGACATTTATAATTGTTAGCTCTTCCTGATGGATAGACCCTGTCACTATTATATAATGTCCTTCTTCATCTCTTGTTACAGCCTTTAATTTAAAGTCTAGTTTGTCTGATATAAGTATGGCTACTCCAGCTTTCTTTTGGCTTCCAGTAGCATGATAAATAGTTCTCCATCCCCTCACTCTCAATCTAAAGGTGTCCTCAGGTCTAAAATGAGTCTCTTGTAGACAGCAAATAGATGGGTCTTGTTTTTTTATCCATTCTGATACCCTATGTCTTTTGGTTGGCGCATTTAATCCATTTACATTCAGTGTTATTATAGAAAGATATGGGTTTAGAGTCATTGTGATGTCTGTATGTTTTATGCTTGTAGTGATGTCTCTGGTACTTTGTCTCACAGGGTCCCCCTTAGGATCTCTTGGAGGGCTGGTTTAGTGGTGACAAATTCCTTCAGTTTTTGTTTGTTTGGGAAGACCTTTATCTCTCCTTCTATTCTAAATGACAGACTTGCTGGATAAAGGATTCTCGGCTGCATATTTTTTCTGTCTAGCACACTGAAAATCTCGTGCCAATTCTTTCTGGCCTGCCAAGTTTCAAAAGAGAGATCAGTCACAAGTCTTATAGGTCTCCCTTTATATGTGAGGGCACGTTTACCCCTTGCTGCTTTCAGAATTTTCTCTTTATCCTTGTATTTTGCCAGTTTCACTATGATATGTCGTGCAGAAGATCGATTCAAGTTACGTCTGAAGGGAGTTCTCTGTGCCTCTTGGATTTCAATGCCTTTTTCCTTCCCCACTTCAGGGAAGTTCTCAGCTATTATTTCTTCAAGTACCCCTTCAGCACCTTTCCCTCTCTCTTCCTCTTCTGGGATACCAATGATGCGTATATTATTTCTTTTTAGTGTATCACTTAGTTCTCTAATTTTCCCCTCATATTCCTGGATTTTTTTATGCCTCTTTTTCTCAGCTTCCTCTTTTTCCATAACTTTATCTTCTAGTTCACCTATTCTCTCCTCTGCTTCTCAGCAGAAGAAGAGAAATCATAAAGATCAGAGCAGAAATAAACAATATAGAATCTAAAAAAACTGTAGAGCAGATCAGTGAAACCAAGAGTTGGTTTTTTGAAAAAATAAACAAAATTGACAAACCTCTAGCCAGACTTCTCAAAAAGAAAAGGGAGATGACCCAAATAGATAAAATCATGAATGAAAATGGAATTATTACAACCAATCCCTCAGAGATACAAACAATTATCAGGGAATACTATGAAAAATTATATGCCAACAAATTGGACAACCTGGAAGAAATGGACAAATTCCTGAACACCCACACTCTTCCAAAACTCAATCAGGAGGAAATAGAAAGCTTGAACAGACCCATAACCAGCGAAGAAATTGAATCGGTTATCAAAAATCTCCCAACAAATAAGAGTCCAGGACCAGATGGCTTCCCAGGGGAGTTCTACCAGACGTTTAAAGCAGAGATAATACCTATCCTTCTCAAGCTATTCCAAGAAATAGAAAGGGAAGGAAAACTTCCAGACTCATTCTATGAAGCCAGTATTACTTTGATTCCTAAACCAGACAGAGACCCAGTAAAAAAAGAGAACTACAGGCCAATATCCCTGATGAATATGGATGCAAAAATTCTCAATAAGATACTAGCAAATCGAATTCAACGGCATATAAAAAGAATTATTCACCATGATCAAGTGGGATTCATTCCTGGGATGCAGGGCTGGTTCAACATTCGCAAATCAATCAACGTGATACATCACATTAACAAAAAAAAAGAGAAGAACCATATGATCCTGTCAATCGATGCAGAAAAGGCCTTTGAAAAAATCCAGCACCCTTTCTTAATAAAAACTCTTGAGAAAGTCGGGATAGAAGGAACATACTTAAAGATCATAAAAGCCATTTATGAAAAGCCCACAGCTAACATCATCCTCAACGGGGAAAAACTGAGAGCTTTTTCCCTGAGATCAGGAACACGACAGGGATGCCCACTCTCACCGCTGTTGTTTAACATAGTGCTGGAAGTTCTAGCATCAGCAATCAGACAACAAAAGGAAATCAAAGGCGTCAAAATTGGCAAAGATGAAGTCAAGCTTTCGCTCTTTGCAGATGACATGATATTATACATGGAAAATCCGATAGACTCCACCAAAAGTCTGCTAGAACTGATACATGAATTCAGCAAAGTTGCAGGATACAAAATCAATGTACAGAAATCAGTTGCATTCTTATACACTAACAATGAAGCAACAGAAAGACGAATAAAGAAACTGATCCCATTCACAATTGCACCAAGAAGCATAAAATACCTAGGAATAAATCTAACCAAAGATGTAAAGGATCTGTATGCTGAAAACTATAGAAAGCTTATGAAGGTAATTGAAGAAGATTTAAAGAAATGGAAAGACATTCCCTGCTCATGGATTGGAAGAATAAATATTATCAAAATGTCAATACTACCCAAAGCTATCTACACATTCAATGCAATCCCAATCAAAATTGCACCAGCATTCTTCTCGAAACTAGAACAAGCAATCCTAAAATTCATATGGAACCACAAAAGGCCCCGAATAGCCAAAGTAATTTTGAAGAAGAAGACCAAAGCAGGAGGCATCACAATCCCAGACTTTAGCCTCTACTACAAAGCTGTCATCATCAAGACAGCATGGTATTGGCAGAAAAACAGACACATAGACCAATGGAATAGAATAGAAACCCCAGAACTAGACCCACAAACGTATGGCCAACTCATCTTTGACAAAGCAGGAAAGAACATCCAATGGAAAAAAGACAGTCTCTTTAACAAATGGTGCTGGGAGAACTGGACAGCAACATGCAGAAGGTTGAAACTAGACCACTTTCTCACACCATTCACAAAAATAAACTCAAAATGGATAAAGGACCTGAATGTGAGACAGGAAACCATCAAAACCTTAGAGGAGAAAGCAGGAAAAGACCTCTCTGACCTCAGCCGTAGCAATCTCTTACTCGACACATCCCCAAAGGCAAGGGAATTAAAAGCAAAAGTGAATTACTGGGACCTTATGAAGATAAAAAGCTTCTGCACAGCAAAGGAAACAACCAACAAAACTAAAAGGCAACCAACGGAATGGGAAAAGATATTTGCAAATGACATATCGGACAAAGGGCTAGTATCCAAAATCTATAAAGAGCTCACCAAACTCCACACCCGAAAAGCAAATAACCCAGTGAAGAAATGGGCAGAAAACATGAATAGACACTTCTCTAAAGAAGACATCCGGATGGCCAACAGGCACATGAAAAGATGTTCAGCGTCGCTCCTTATCAGGGAAATACAAATCAAAACCACACTCAGGTATCACCTCACGCCAGTCAGAGTGGCCAAAATGAACAAATCAGGAGACTATAGATGCTGGAGAGGATGTGGAGAAACGGGAACCCTCTTGCACTGTTGGTGGGAATGCAAATTGGTGCAGCCGCTCTGGAAAGCAGTGTGGAGGTTCCTCAGAAAATTAAAAATAGACCTACCCTATGACCCAGCAATAGCACTGCTAGGAATTTATCCAAGGGACACAGGAGTACTGATGCATAGGGGCACTTGTACCCCAATGTTCATAGCAGCACTCTCAACAATAGCCAAATTATGGAAAGAGCCTAAATGTCCATCAACTGATGAATGGATAAAGAAATTGTGGTTTATATACACTATGGAATACTACGTGGCAATGAGAAAAAATGAAATATGGCCTTTTGTAGCAACGTGGATGGAACTGGAGAGTGTGATGCTAAGTGAAATAAGCCATACAGAGAAAGACAGATACCATATGGTTTCACTCTTATGTGGATCCTGAGAAACTTAAGAGAAACCCATGGGGGAGGGGAACACACACAAAAAAAAAAAAAAAAAAAAAGAGGTTAGAGTGGGAGAGAGCCAAAGCATAAGAGACTGTTGAGAACTGAGAACAAACTAAGGGTTGATGGGGGGTGGGAGGGAGGAGAGGGTGGGTGATGGGTACTGAGGAGGGCACCTTTTGGGATGAGCACTGGGTGTTGTATGGAAACCAATTTGACAATAAATTTCATATATAAAAAAAAAAAAAGTTAAATTAAATTTAAAAAAAAAAAGCAACTGTGATACACACACACACACACACACACACACACACACACAATGGAACAGTACTCAGCAATAAAAAGAATTAAGTCTTGCCATTTCCAAAAACGTGAAAAGATTTTTTTCATCCCACATTCACAATAGCATCAAAAATGATAAAATACGTAGGATTAAATTTAACCAAGGAGGCAAAATAACTCTACACTTAAAACTACATAAGTTGATGAAACAAATAGAAGAGAATTAAGATATCCCTGTATTCATGAATTGGGCATTGAGAAGGGTCCTTGTTGGGATGAGCACTAGGTGTTGCGTGTAAGCGATGAATCATGGGAATCTACCCCTGAAACCAAGAGCACACTGTATACACTGTATGTTAGCCAACTTGAAAATAAATTATATTTTAAAATACTAATACTGAACAATTTTCACAGTATTCAAAATCATCTCTAGATTCATTGCAATCCCTATCAAAATTTGAGCAGCATATTTCACAGATAGAGTAAAAACCAATCCTGAAATCTGTATGGAACCACAAAATCCCAATTGGCAAAGCCACTCCAACAAATAAGAACAAAGCTGGAGGCAGCCGACTTCCTGATTCAAACCATATTATAAATATCTAGGAATCAAACAGCATGTTACTAGCTCAAGAAGTGGACACATACACCAATTAAGAGCACAGAAATAAACCCATCCACGTACGGACTACTAATATTTGAAAAAGGAGTCAGGAATATTCATGAGGAAACACGAGGAAACATGACGTCTCTTTAATAAATCGTCACGAGAAGGTGGGTAAATACATTCTGAGAAATGAAATTGGAGCCCTATAGCACAACGCTCAAAAATAACTTGAAATGGATTAACATGTAAACTAAGACCTGAAATTGTAAAGCTCCTAGAAGACAAACGTAGAGAAAACAATTCTTGACATTGGACACATTGACAGTTACCAAATGAGGCTGTTCTAGTGTTGTCCTATCCACTAACACAGCTACTCTTTATGATCCAAATTTCAATGTAAAGACTGAAAGACTGTGACTTCTAAATTTTTTAGCTCATTGTGTCTATAGGGGTATAGTTTGTTCCATGGAGCTCTTGAATGGTACCAGATTCTACCAACAGCCATTGCTCCCCCCACCTCCTGGAAAGAGTTTTTTTTTTCTCCATTCAATGTGACCTGCAGGGATAAACTGTTACCACATACACTAGGATGTATTTGTATTTCAGAACATATTGGAAATACATCATGTATGAGCCTGGCACTTCTAAGTAGGATAAGCTAAGGGAAACATATTTTCTTGTAGTAATCATCTTCACAAGAGGGTTCAGAGATTGGTCTACAGGAGATTGGACATAGAGCACATTTTGTGCACGAGCATGTCTGTGGGTGTGTATGTCTAATAATATATGAATATATATGCTGCTTCCACCTAAATGCAAATGAAAATGTAACACGTTGTGGCGTGAGGAGAATCATTCTGTGGGAATAGAGATGGTTTTTCTAAGAGGGGCATTGAAACCTGGGAGAGATTGATTTCAAGCTAGAAAGAACACATTGTTAGCCAACATGTTTCCTTTAAATACATTAAAACTGAGTTCTCGCTTGAGATAAGTTACTAAAGAAGCTCTCCAAAGAGAATCTTGCAAAACTGTTTCACGTTTCCAAGTGCTTGAAATGGGGACTTACAAATGTGAGAAAGCGTTACGTGTGACCTGCTACCACAGATTCGGGGGGACGGGGCCCTGTCAAAGGCTTTGACCACTGATCAAGACAGGCCATTGATCATGGAGATCCCAAATAACCCAGTCAGTAGAAACATTCACGATGCTTCTCTGAGACTCAACACACAGGTACAACAACTGAACAGCCTCATCCTGAAAAGAGGTTGAAACCATTCTCAGAAATGGTTTACAAATCAGAAGAACATACACTTCCTAGAGACCTAGTAGATTTCATTCACTCCAGTGGTTAAAATAAATCCACCCAACAATGTAAATCAATAGAATAAAATTTTTTAAACGGAGCAAGTGTGGGAACCCAGGGAGGCCCCCCAACGTGGACCTCAACAGCATATTGATCACTTTGAATAGAAGGCACTGGGGAAAGAGCAGGTGTGAGGACATCACACCCTCCTCTGTCCCCCTGGAAGCAGGAAATATCTCCCGAATGAAATGACTGTGAAGTACAAATGACCACTTATCACCACAGATAGGGACCTTAGAGCTGAGAAGGCTGTAGAAATAAACCTGCTACTTCTTTACTAACCCTCTACCTCAGCCCACATTCCACTTCGCATTCCCTGCTAACTGCAGCTCCAAACCCCAGTTTTCTTTCTCCTGTCAATTCCACGCTCATCTGTTGTTTCTCTACAAATGGGGTAAAAACCACCTACTTTGCTCATTTCTTTGGGTCTCAATGTCCAGATTGGGCCTCCGTGTGCAGATAATAAAACTTTGGGTGTTTTCTCCAGTTACTCTGTCTCATGTCAACTTAATTCCAAAACAGCGGGGAAAGAAGGAAATGTCTCCTTCCAGAAGCCAGTGTCCTGTGTCTAAGGCCACCTAGGGGAGCCCTTCCCTGGATGCCACTGATCTCCAGTCATCCATCCTCTCCTTTCTGCATCTACACACAGCCCCCCTTTCCCCTGCAAACCACGAGTCCACACACAGTGGTTCCCAGTCTGCACCATCAGGGCTCAAACATGCCACAACACCACTGCGGTGAAAGAAGGCTCTCACCCGTATCAGAAAACAAGCATCCAAAAAGCAGTCACCTGTGAAGGGTGGAGTTGGCAGGGGTCTGTGACCTGTTCCTGCCTCCTCCGTGAGCCTGGTCAGAGCAGGACTCTGGCAAACAGTAGCTGCGAAATGTGCAGACTAGGAGGTACAGGAGGGACTTACAGGAGTCACTTACAGTGACTGCGCTCTGATGGCTGATCCAGGAGTGAGTTTAGCAGGATGCAGAGGGCGTGTTCAGAGTGCAGTCACCCTACACTGCACACCCTGCCGTTATGCTAACGTGTGACAGCCCGAAGGCCAGGACAGGGCTACGAAGGTAGGGACACATGAAACTGAGAATCTCCCTTCCCTTCTCTGGGCTCACTGCTGCCGCAGGGGAGGGCCTGGGGGATGGGTTAAAAAGGTGACGGAGAGGGGCGCCTGGGTGGCGCAGTCGGTTGAGCGTCCGACTTCAGCCAGGTCACGATCTCGCGGTCCGGGAGTTCGAGCCCCACGTCGGGCTCTGGGCTGATGGCTCGGAGCCTGGAGCCTGTTTCCGATTCTGTGTCTCCCTCTCTCTCTGCCCCTTCCCCATTCATGCTCTGTCTCTCTCTGTCCCAAAAATAAATAAACGTTGAAAAAAAAAATTAAAAAAAAAAAAGGTGACGGAGATTAAACAGAGTACATATGATGATGGAAATGTGGAATCACTGTATTGTACACCGGAAAGAATATAAAACTGTAGGTTAACTCTAATGGAATGACCATAAAAATTGAATTAAACACTAAACTAATAAAAGTGAATTCTAAAGAAAAAATGTTTTGAAAAACAAAGAAGTGTGTTTCAAAATGAAAACAGTATCACAATGGCAACATGATACCATGGCCTGATATCTGAACAGCTTTACCAGGATGGATGTTAGCAACTCTTGTCCGAGCTAAAGTCTGTTTTTCCTACACTTGCCCTCCTACTTCTGGGAAAAAGTTGTGATCCAGTCAGGCTACAGCCATTGTCATAGAGCCGTGAGCTACTTGAGAGAATCAGCAATAGCAGCCAGCTTTTATAAGAAAATGTTACAGTATTAATATTTATTACAGTGTTCTAGTGGTTTTTATTCTAATTTTGCTATGTATTATGGTGTCTTGTAACCGTCCTTTGCAATTAACAATGGAATAGTGTTCTCTAAAAGGGGGTGAAATGAGAAAATCCTGTGAAACTTTTTACAATATTAATATGATGCAGATGGTTTAGGAACACTAACTCAGCATCTCTGGAGGCTGCCATGCATCCATGAACTTAGAGTTTGAACACTCACTTGCATGAAAGAATGAATTAAAGAAGCTCCCTTCAGAGTTGTCAGGGGAAATGTTGAGGACACAGAAATCTTAAAGATTCTGGCATTCGAAGACTTCCATGAAAGGGTCTTTCCCCAGTCATCTGGAGTCATAGCCCCTACACAACACCTTCCTCATTGCCCCCATCACATCCTTGTTCCGCAGGGTATATATGAAGGGGTTGGCCATGGGGGTGACGATGGTGTAGAAGAGAGAAATGAACTTGCCCTGATCCTGGGAGTAGTTGTTGCTGGGCTGGACGTAAGCATAGATGGCCGAGCCATAGAACAGGGAGACCACCGTGAGGTGGGACCCACATGTCCCAAACGCTTTCCTCTGCCCTGTGGCTGACTTTATTCTTAACACTGCCCTGACTATCTGACCATAGGAGAACGTGATTAATGCCACAGGTATGAGGAGAATGATCACACTGGCAAAGAAGATCTCATTCTCATTCCCAGTGGTGTCAACACAGGCAAGCTTGAGCAGTGGGGTGACCTCACAAAAGAAGTGGTGTATTTTATTTCTCCCACAAAGTGGTACAAGAAAGATGAGCACCGTCTGCAATGAGGAGTTGGCAAAACCAATGAACCACGATGCAGAAGCCATCAGGGCACAGAGACGGGGGTGCATGATCACTGTGTAGTGCAGGGGCCTGCAGACGGCTGCGTAGCGGTCAAATGCCATCACCCCCAACAGAATGCATTCTGTGCCTCCCAACCCTAGAGCGATGAACAGCTGAGCTACACAGCCAGAGAAGGAGATAGACTTGTCTGCTCCCCTGAGATGAACCAGCAGCTGAGGAACAGTGCTGGTCGTGTAACACAGGTCCAGAAAGCTTAGGTTGGAGAGGAAAAAGTACATGGGAGTCTGCAGGTGTGGGTCCAGGAGGGACAACGCAATGATGGTTGTGTTTCCCAGCAGGGTGAGAAGATAGAAGATGAGAAGAACCACAAAGAGGACTCGCTCCAGCTGAGGCCGGTCAGAGAAACCCAGCAGGATAAAGCCAGTGAAAGAACTTCCATTTTTCGGGTCCATCTTTTCTTACTATGTGTTTCCTGTCAAGACCAAGCATTTAGCAATTTATACAATAAATCTCAAAAAAACCCACCAAATACAGTTTGTGGTTGGTGGAATGATCATATGAAAAGATATAGCCATGGGATTTTATGAAAACTATTTGAACAAATGATGCACCCATGAAATTGCCATAGTTTTATGAATTTAGTTCCACATTGTCACAAAAAGTGAATCATTAGTTTTTTAGATAAAAAAAATTAAATAATGGACCTGTTTTTGCCTCAGTCATAGGCAATACGGCCTTTCAGTCTGTGCTTACTAGTACTGTAAAATGTACATACATCTCACTAAATGTAAATGGAGTGAATTCTCCAATGAAAAGACATAGGGTATCAGAATGGATAAGAAAACATGTCCCATCAATATGCTGCTTACAAAGACTCACTTTACACCCAAAGACACCTACGCATTGGAAGCAAGGGGATGGAGCACCATCTATCATACTAGTGGATGTCAAAAGAAAGCTGGAGTAGCCATACTTGTATCAGACAAACTAGATTTTAAAAGAAAGACTGTCACAAGGGATGAAAGAAGGGCATTATATCATAATTACGAAGACATAATGATTGTGAATATTTATGCCCCCAACATGAGACACCCAAATATATGAATCACTTAATCACAAACACAAAGAAACTCATTGATAACAATGCCATAATACTAGGGGACTTTAACACCGCAATTACAACCAGAGACAGATCATCTAAGCATAACATCAACAAGGAAACAATGGCTTTGAATGACACACTGGACCAGATGGAGTTAACAGATATGTTCAGAACATTTCATCCTAAAGCAGCTGAATATGCATTCTTCTCCAGTGCACATGAATCATTCCCTAGAATGGATCACATACTGGGTCACATTAGCCCTCAACAAGCACAAAAATAACAAGGTCATACCATACATATTTTCAAAGTACAATGTTATGAAACTTGAAACCAACCAGAAGGAAACATTTGAAAGACCATGAATACTTGGGTTTAAAGAACATCCTACTAAAGAATGAAAGGGGTAACCAAGAAATTAAGGAGGAAATTAAAAAGTATATGGAAGTCAATGAAAGTGAAAGCATGACTGTCCAAAACTCTGGGATGCAGCAAGGGTGGTCATAAGAGGGAGGTATTTAGCAATCTAGGCCTTCCTAAAGAAGGAAGAAAGGCCTCAAATACACAACCTAACCTTACACCGAAGTGAATTGGAAGAAGAACAGAAAATAAAGCCCCAAACCAGCAGATGACAGGAAATAATAAAGATGAGGGCAGAAATCAATGATATCAAAATAAGAAAACCAGTAGAACAGATCAATGAGGCCAGGAACTTGCTTTGTGAAAGAATTAATGAAATCAATAAGTCCCTAGACAGACTGAGGAAAAGAAAAAGGAAAGGACTCAACTAAATCATGAATGAAAGAGGAGAGGTCACAGCCAACACAGCATAAATACAAACAGTAATAAGAGAAAATTATAAGTAATTATACCCCCAATAAAATGGGCAATCTGGAAGACATGGACAAATTCCTAGAAACCTATCAACTACCAAAACTGAACCAGGAGGAAAGAGAAAATGTGAACACACCTATAATCTGTAAAACAATTGAATCAGTAATCAAAAATCTCCCCAAACAAGAGTCCAGGGCTGGATGGCTTTCCTGGGGAATTGTAGCAAACATTTAAGGAAGAGCTAACACCTATTCGTTTGAAGCTGCTCCAAAAAATAGAAATGGAAGGAAAACTTCCAAACTCATTCTGTGAGGTCAGCAGTACCTTGATTCCAAAACCAGACAAAGGCCCCACTAAAAAGGGGAATTACAGACCAATTTCCCTAATGAACATGGATGCAAAAATTCTCAAAAAGATACTAGCAAACTGGATCCAACATTACATTAAAAGTATTCTGCACCACGATCACGTGGGATTTATACCTGGGATGCAGGGCTGGTTCAATGTCCACAAATCAATCAGTGTGATACATACATTAATACAAGAAAGGATAAGAACCCCATGATCCTCTCAATAGATGCAGAAAAAGCATTTGACAATGTAGAGCATCCTTTCTTGTAAAAACCTTCAAGAAAGTAAGGATAGAAGGAATAGACCTCAAGATCATAGAGGCCATATCCAAAAACCCCACAGTTAATATCATCTCCAATGGGGAAACACTGAGGGCTTTCCCCCTAAGGTCAGGAACATGATGGGGATGTCCACTCTCTCCACTCTTATTCAGCATAGTGTTGGAAGTCCTAGGCTCAGCAATCAGACAACAAAAAGAATAAAGGCCATTCAAATAGGCAAGGAAGAAGTCAAGCGTTTACTCTGCACAGACGACATGACAGTGTACATGGAAAACCCAACAGATTCCACCAAAAACCTGCTACAACTGATACATGAGTTCAGCAAAGTCACAGGATATAAAATCAATGTACAGAAATTGGTCGCATTTCTATACACCAATAATGAAGGAGCAGAAAGAGAAATAAAGAAGTAGATGCCATTGCAATTGCACCAAACCCCTTACAATACCTAGGAATAAACCTAACCGAAGCGGTGAAAGATCTATATGCTGAAAACTGTAGGAAGCTTATGAACAAAATTGAAGAAGACACAAAGAAATGGAAAAATATTCTAGGCTCCTGGATAGGAAGAACAAATATCGTGAAAATGTCAATACTACCCAACGCAATCTATGCATTTCTTGCAAACCCTACCAAAATAACAGCAGCATTCCTCACAGAGCTAGAACAAACAATTCCAAAATTTGTATAGAACCACAAACACCCTGAATTGCCAAAGTCATGTTGAAAAAAAAAACCCAAAAGCGGAAGCATCACAATTCTGGACCTTGAGCTGTATTACCAAACTGTATTCAACAAGACAGTATGGCACCGGCATGAATACAAACACATATATCCACGGAACAGAAGAGAGAACCCAGAAAGAGACCCACAAACCACTAGGTATGGCCACCTAATCTTTGACAAAGTGGGAAAGAAGGTGCAATGGAATAAAGACAGTCTCTTCAGCAAATGGTGTTGGGAAAACTACACAGCGACATGCAGAAAAATGAAACTGGACCACTTTCTTACACCACACACAAAAATGAACTCTAAATGGATGAAAGACCTACACTGAAGACAGGAAGCCATCAAAATCCTCGAGGAGAAAGCAGGCAAAACCTCTCTGATCTTGGCCACAGCAACCTCTTTCTGGACATGTCTCCAGAGGCAAGGGAAACCAAAGCAAAAGTGAACTATTGGGACCTCATCAAGACAGAAAGGTCCTGCACAACAAAGGAAACAATCAGCAAAACTAAAAGGCAACTGAAGGAATGGGAGAAGAATTTGCAAATGACAGATCAGATAAAGGGTTGGTATCCAAAATCTATAAAGAACGTAGGAAATTCAACACTCCAAAATCAAATGATCCAGTGAAGAAACGGGCAGAAGACAGGAATAGACGCTTTTCCAAGGAAGACATCCATATGGCTCAGAGACACATGAAAAGATGCTCAACATCACACATCATCAGGGAAGTACAAATTGAAACCACAACGAGATACATCTCACGACTGTGAGAATGGTTAAAATACACAACTCAGGCAACAACAGATGTTGGCGACGATGTGGAGGAAGAGGAACTCTTTTGCACCGCTGGAGGAAATGCAAACTGTTTGCAGCCACTCTGGAAAACAATTGGAGATTCCTCAAAAAATTAAAAATAGAATTACCTTATGAGGGCATTTATCCAAATCCTCTCCAAAAGTGCTGATTCCAAAGGGCACATGCACCCCAATGTGTATAGCAGCACTATCGACAATAGCCAGGGTGTAGAGAGAGCCCAAATGTCCACCAACTGATGAATGGATAAAGGAGATGTGGAATATATATATACAATGGAATATTACTCGGAGATCAACAAGAATGAAATCTTGCCATATGCAAGAACACGGACAGAAATAGAAGGCGTTATGCTAAGCACAATAAGTTGGTCAAAGAAAAATACTATGATTTCATTCATATGTGGAATTTAAGGAACACAACGGATGAACATAGGGGAAGGGAAGGAAAACTAAGATAAAAACAGAGAGGGAGGCAAACCATACGTGACTTAAAATACAGAGAGCAAACTGAGGGTTGCCGGAATGGGAGGTGGGCAGGGGATGGCTAGACGGGTGATGGGCATAAAGGAGGGGACTTGTTGGGATGAGCACTGGGTTATACGTTATAAGCAGGTGATGAATCATGAAATTCTATTCGTGAAATCAGGGAATGAGGGAAAAGAGCTAGAGCCATCAGAAAGAGGAGCAGAGAGGGAGAGACGTTCTTAGAAATATGTACCTCACGATTCCACACCACTGGATTTGCACACATCTTACGTGTTTTAAAATATAGTACAACAGAATCTCCAAAATGCATTCAGATATAAGGGTTTATGACCTAGAGTACACTTATTCGAAGAATTCAGTTACATTCAAAATCTCACTACTAGTTCTGCAAATAAACATTTCGGCAACATTGCCTCTGTAACTAAAGGACTGTATTTGTGAAAGCTACACCAGGTCTTTCTTCTTCTTCCTTGTTGTTGTTGCTGTTGCTGTTATGGTAGTAAAACAAATAAAAACTCAATCAGAGACACGCTGAAAACACCACCGTTGAGTGACAGTGCTTCCCTTTTGACCCACAGATGCTTAAAAGTACCGGTTTAATGGGGACATTTTGAATGCCCCTAAGACTTTTGAAGTCTAGCACAAAAGCATTCCTAATACAGTGGATTAAAACGGTATTTGAGACAGTCTCAATGTGCAACAACCTCTCACATTGGATGCCAGTTCTGTTACTTGTTAGTGTCAAATAGCATTTTGTGAGATGTCACTTCAATTGTGTTCTTTTTTGATGGTAATTAGTATACAGAATGGCATTTTTTGTTTTGTATATTCTGTTTATTTTTGTTTTACTGAATAACATTTTCTCTCTCTATACAACCTGAATATCCCCTAACTCACACCTGGTCAGAAGAGGGAATAGAAACAAACCATGTTTCCATCTCATGAACACCCATAAGAATAAAATAATGAGGGGCGCCTGGGTGGCTCAGTCAGTTAGGCGTCCAACTCTTGATTTGGGCTCAGGTCATGATCTCACAGTTTGTGACTTTGAGCCCCTCATTGGGTTCTGCACACAGTGCGGAGCCTGCTTGGGATTCTGTCTTCCTCTCTCTCTGCCCTTCCCCCAGTCACACACTCTCTCTCAAAAATAAATACATAAACATTACAAAAAGATACATACCTGAAAACAGTATGTATTTATATATATATATATATATATATATATATAGAGAGAGAGAGAGAGAGAGAGAGAGAAAGAGACAGAGAGATACAGACAGAGACAAAAAGACAGAGACAGAGAGAGACAGAGAGAAAATGTTATTAGGTAAAATAAAAATAAACAAAATATACAAAACAAAAAAATTGTCATTGTACGTACTAATTACCATCAAAAAGAACATAATTGAAATGACATCTCACAAAACACAATTTTACAATAATAAAGAGAACTGCCTCCACTGTGAGAGGGTAAATGCTTAGTACTGACACACCTAAGGTGATAGACTAGTAGTTTCCAATTACTAGATTAGGCCCATGCTGACACAGAACTCTCAAAGTTTTAGTGGAAGAATACATATGTCCACACAACGAGATGCTAAGTACGCAAACTACACATTTTAAAGACAAAAGATCACAAGATGCTGTCTGTATTTAAGACATTTCAAATGTATAACATTCATGATATGTTTGACATACACACGCTGCCCTATCCGGTTCCTGAATGAATCCTGAAAAAGTGTGGGCAAGATTTCTGCAGCCTCAGTGCTACGACTGAATCGCTGTTGCTTGCTTGATGCTTCTGTCTCACGGGTCTAAGCTGACCTCAGACATATGGAAACAGGCCCCCGATGATGAGGGAGGACGAGAAAATGAGGGATATAGCCATCACTACATAGAAAATGACAGATGTGATGAACACGGACAGGGCTGTAGGGCAGGTTCTATGGAAGAAGACGATGAAGTAGGATTTCCAGGGCGTGTAGTTTATTCAGGGAATGCTCTCGGGATAAACGGGGTGAGGGTAGAAAACAGCAGAGGATGTTGCTAAGCAAGGTTGTGGTCTCCAGTGGAACAGAGCAGGAGCCTGATCCCATGAGATGCTGGACAGGACTCTCCAGTAGAAGCATCCATCTGTGATGGTAGAAATACTCTGTCCTCACTGTCCAATACTATGCCCAGTCTCCATCTGTCATACCTGAGCATTTAAAACATTCCAACTAAGCAAGTGAATTTTATTTTATTTTTTTATGTTTTTAGTGGGAAACACCTTTGCTTGTTCTTTTTGTTTAGACTAAGTTACAGAAAAGAGTACCAAAAGTGAATGTCCGTACGCCATCACCTGAATTCCAGACTTATCAGCATTTTGTCACACTTGGCTTCATTTATTGCCTCGTGTCCTCCCGCTTTTGTTTGCTGGAGTTCTTGAGTGGAAATCGTAAAAACAAATTTGCATCCTAATACGTTTCACTAGCAATCTGTAAAATATGGACATTTCCTGAATCATAATTTTATCGCACTTAAAAAAATTAATAGGTCCCTGATATCACCTACCACCCTACTGCACTCACATTTCCTGTACTGAGCCAGGAATGTCTTTTTCAGTTGTTCAACAAGTCAGGCTCCAAAAAATGATCCCCACGTTGACTATATCTATTTTCTTCAAAAATATAAAAATTTATGATGGAAGACAAAAAAACAACCGGAAAGGACCTCAATAACCAGTGGAAATGAGAGGCTAAGGTGTCAAGTTCTATTCAAAATAGGAAAAGATATGAAAGGTGACTTTGGAGCATAGGCACACACGTATATAATTTCATCTTCATGAAAATAAGTGTTACTACATTTTGCAAATTAGTTGAAGTCCACCATAGAAAATGAACAGAACCTGGGTCCTTCTGGTGAAGTCAGCGTAGCATCCCAGAGTTTAGACATGCACTCTTTGAGCCTCTTTCATTAACAGTCTCGTGCTTTCCACCCAGTATTTGCTTTGAAAATGCTAGAACTCCTGGAACACAGTTTGGACTCAGTAAATGTCAGCTACACTGGTACGAAAATGTTGACCACAAATAGATATGCCATCATGCCCTAATTATTTTTACTACCTGGTGATTCCTCTTGTGTTTTCTGACACGGCGTCTAACTGCAATGTCTGTTATTAATAAGCCTTTCCAATTGTCTACAACGCTACAAGTGACATGCTATAAAATACAGTTCAGAATAACAAAGAATTTGGGATGAGATGAACTCTATGTGGAGGGTTTCTAAGAAGGCAGGTGCGGTGAGGGCTGCGTTCGGGGGAGGGAAAAAATACTCAAACCCTGATACGCTAACGGCTTTCTCTGATGTCCCCCGCATCCCTTTCATTTGTGCCCTTCGGTAAAACTAAGGTCACAGCTTGCTGCTGTCTGCTACATAACCCATACGAGGCAGGAACAGCACCGTATGTTAACAGCACGGCTCTGAACCAGCAGAGGCGAAGCTGAGCGGTTCTGTTTTGGTGAATCCCCTGCAAACTCCATCTGCGCTTTGGGGCCAACGGAATCTCCCTCACACCGAGCAACCCCCTGCGACACTCCTGGAGAGAAGCTCTGGTTTCTAGATAGTTGTTGAAATGAAATAAAGCCTTCTTTTGCGATGAAGGAAAAAAACTCGGGGGAGAGAAGGAGTTCGCCTTCCTGGCACATGATACAGGAGCCTACCCACCTTCCCATTCTTTAAAACAAACAATGAAGATGGCTCAGGGAGTTTTCACTCACAACCTGGACCTGTACACATTCTGAGAGGCTTCGAATTGGGTCCTATGCAGAAATAAGTCTCAAGAGGTCTAGTAAAAGTGTGAGATTTCTGAGTCATGTTATGAAATGAGAGTTCACCCAGCTCACAGTCCAGGAAAATGCCAACATCTCTGGGTGTCACGTCTGACAGTCCCAGGCTGGCACTGGGACCCTCCTGGGTGCAGCACCCCACCAGGCTGACCGAGACCTCCTGGCCTTCGTGGGAGGAGAGTCTGGGCCATCCCTGGGAGCCCGTTCAGACTTGTGTCCCACTTCTGCCTCCCAGAGATGCCGTGATAGAACCATGGAAAACCCAGGACAAGAGTGTTGGCTGCAAATATTTTTGGAAAAAAAGAAACATTTTATTTTCTCTCTGAAAGAAAGCTCACCTGGTTCTTGTCCTCAGAGACAATCAACAGAGGGTGTGCGGTCTCAGGGTTCAGAGAGTGTCTACTCGAAATTTTTAGACACTTTTCTGCCAAGCAGGATTCGGGGGAGGAAACCTGTAGCCTCCTCCTCTTCATTCAAAACAGACGTCATTAGTGTTGAATGGGTGACAGCCGGTCCCGTTCAGACAGCACACTGTCCTCTGCTACTTTACTCAGCAGACCAGTGGATGTGCAGATGTCCTTTGAAAATGCTGGTAGGTTTGCACCGCGTTTCCACTGAATGTCCTTCTCTTCCTGGGCTAACCTCGGAAGAACTGCTTCTTGGCCACGTTCTAGAAGTTGCTTCCGGCCCTCAAATTCAGAGGGTAATTCCAGCCTTCCTTTGCACCTTCCTTCTCCGCTCTGAGGGTGTTTTGCTTTGAATGCTTATTAAACTCTGACATATCAGCCACCTGCTTTTCAGGGACCCGAGAGCCTTGGCCTGCGGCGAGGGGCAGCCTGCCCCGGGGCCTCGCCAGCACGCACGTGGGTCACCTCCGGGTCCTCCTCATGGAGCAGGGTCAGGACCTGGTTGTGCTTCTCACACAAAGGGCTCTGCCCGCCCCTTCCCCTTGCTCCTGGTGGATGGGAAGGAGCTGGGCAGTGTCCCTTACCCTTCTCGGGTGCCCCTGGACAGGGGTGACGGCAGAGGGGCGACGGGACTGTCGTGTAGGTGAGACCAGGATGGCCGGCTGCAGCCGCCATGCAGGCTGAGCGCACACGCGGGCTGCCGGGGTCCCCGCTCGTCCAGCACATGGGGCACTTGGCTTCTGCCTGGGGTCCTGCCGGGCTGGGCCCATAGGACTTCCTACAGGAGGCTGGGCTCCCCAGGGACAGGTGCATACACCCTCACATCTCAGTCCTCACCGTGCTGGCGCCTCCTAGAATCCTGGGAATCTTTGGGCCTTTGGATTGCAGCTGCCGGGAGGCGCCCTTCCTGGGCCCAGGCCATGGCTCAGCCGGACAGATGCTCCCGCCTGGATCAGCGGCCTCTGCTGATGCCCCCTTTCCGCTCAGGCAGCAGAAAGCTGGGTTTAGAGTTTATCTAATTTTGATGAGTTTAAATTGACAAAGCTTCCTGTGGGCACTTTCTACTCTCTTGGACACCACTGCTTTGGAACATGAATTGCATCCGACTCAGGCCTGCTTTGTCCTTGGCACCTTTTGTACATCCCACAGACTGTCACTGGCTGTGAACTGCCCCCACTGGGTTCCCCAGACCACCTGGCAATGTGGCTTCCTTTCAGATGACGGCAATTCTGTCACGAAGGGAATGGCTGTGAACCTTGGAACCCAAACTCGTACCAACTAGGGTTTGGATTGGAGCCCCAGCAGGTAAAGAGCGCGTGGGCAGGTCACGAACAGTGTTCATACAAGAGTCCATTCGTGATCGTGTGCAAGGATAGAAGGACGGGCCCTAGTGTACCTTACACAACACCTCAGTGCAATCACACACACAACACACATGCACATGCACATGCACACATGCACATGCACACACATACAGATATACAAACATCATGTCATTTCCCTAATCCATCAATTAAGTAAACACTCAGCTTTCGTACTGCTTTTCTCATCATCTTATTGCTATTTGTACCACTTGAAGGATCATCATTTCTTACTAACAATAAATTCAAATAAAGGTGCACTGACACAATATGCATTACATGTGTCTTCCCCCTTGTAATTTTCACCACAGTGTTTGTAAAACGCCATACCTATTTTAGAGCTTTTGTTAAGTCCCATGAGACAAAATGAGCAAGTAGTGTAAATATAGACACTGTGTTCTAAGCAGAGAGCACAAATACAATCTAATTTCAAAGATAATAAGGAACCAAAGGAGGGACTTGAAGCAGATATTCTAATATTTTTACACATATGCATAGTCTACTGTTCTAATACTGAAGGGCATATTTTATTACCACTCAATATGAATATTTATTTTCCACTTGTGCATACAGAGGAATATGAATGTACTACAATAGAATGGATGTCTAGGAACGACCTGTTGACATCTATACTGACAAGTAAATTTAGTTCTTCTATCTGGTGAATATCCACAGTCTGTAATTGTAGACAATAAACCATATATGCAATCAATACAGATTTGTTTCTTTCAAGAATTATTCCAAATGGAAATGAACTAACTTGCCAATTCCTACAGCAACACAGAGACCAAGTTATATTTCACTCACCTTTATTCGCCTTCCCTGTGGATTCAAAGCTATTCCCTACCTCCACTGCAAGTTACTGCCTAAATACAGCTCTGAGGATAGGAACGCAGACATGTAGAATCAGAGCCTGCAGGAAACGCAAAGGTTGACTCTACCAGCACTGGGGCATCTGTACATTTTTCTGAAGCAAAAGGACACTTTCTCAGGTGACTTCACAGGTCCTCATGTGACACCAGAGATCTGCACTCTGGCTCTCGGAGGTAGAAGATGAAGGCAGTCACAGACTCTAAGTATGGTTTCCTGAGAACGGTGACCTCCCTGTGTGTCTGTGAGACCCTTGCAACCAGGCGAGAGGGAGGTATGACTCTGAGCTGTGGCTGGGCTGGCACACAGAACCAAGTCCTTTCCCCTGCTGACGACTCTGGGGGAACGGATGCCCCACGCTCTTAATGAGCCCTTGTCACTGAGCTGCCCAGACATGGCAATCCTCAGGGACAATGACTGTGGACGACAATGCCAGACAGACCTAATCTGTCTCTTCTATTAGTTCACGTATCTCTTAGAGGACAAGTAACTCCCTAGACCTCCTCAGATACCGTAGCTCCCATCTGTGAATGACCTACATGTTTTATAGAACACTAAAGATTTTTTCCTCATAACTGACCAAAATATATACATATAAATATGTAAGGAAGAATCCATTCCCTTACTTAATTTTAAATTTAAATATGTGAATAAATTCTTCATTCAATCTCATTCATAATGACCTTATATTGGATCACAGAGCTAATAATGAAGCACATTCTAATCTTTAGCATGAATATAAAGGAGGGCAACCAAATTCTACCAAACTTCCAATATAGTTATGGGGAAAAAGTCTTAAATCCTCTAAAACACTGTTCAGTTTGTACCCGAGGGTTCTAACGATTAACTGAAATAAATTTTTACAGTATCTATTTTTTAAATACAATGTACATGGGTTTTTTTGAAACTCAGCTAGTCTCTGCAATCAAATTCCAAATCTTTTTAAAATAAATATATATATTTTAATTTACATCCACATTGTGAGTCTATAGTGCAACAGTGATTTCAGGAATAGAAGCCAGTGATTGATCCCCTACCCATGACTCCCAGTGCTTGTCACAAGTGTCTTCCTTAATGCCCCTTGCCCATTTAGCCCATCCCCCCTCCCACAACCTTTCAGCAACCTCAGTTTGTTCTCTGTATTTACCAGTCTCTTATGTTTTGCCCTCCTCCCTGTTTTTACATTACTTTTGCTTCCCTTCCTTTATGTTCATCTGTTTTGCATCTTAAATTCCTCGTATGTGTGAAGTCATTTTGTCTTTCTCTGACTTATTTCACTTAGCATAATACCCTCATCCACGTTGCTGCACATGGCAAGATTTCATTCTTTTTGATTGTTGAGTAATACTCCATTGCATATATCTTCTTTATCCGTTCATCTGTTGATGGATATTTGGGCTCTTTCTATAATTTGGCTATTGTTGATGGTGCTGCAATAAACATTGGGGTGCATGTGCCCCTTCGACACACTACACCTGTATCCCTTGGATAAATACCTAGTAGTGCAATTGCTGTATTTTAGGGCAGTTCTATTTTTAACTTTTTGTGGACTCTCCATACTGTTTTCCAGAGAGGCTGCACCAGTTTGCATTCCCACCAGCAGTGCAAAAGAGATCCTCTTTCTCCAAATCCTTGCCAACATCTGTTGTTGCCTGAGGTGTTGAGTTTAGCCATTCTCGCAGTCATGAGGGGATATCTCATTGTGGTTTTACTTTCTGTTTCCTTGATGATGGGTGATATGGAGCATTTTTTCATGTGTCTGTGGGCCATTTGGATGTCTTCTTTGGAAAAGTGTCTATTCATGTGTTTTTCCCATTTCTTCACTTGGTTATTTGTTTTTTTGGGTGTTACGTTTGATAAGTTCTTTATAGGTTTTGGATACTATCCCATTATCTGATAGGTCATTTGCAAAAATATTCTCCCATTCCATTGGTTGCCTTTTAGTTTTGCTGATTGTTTCCTTCACTGTGCAGAAGCTTTTTATCTTGAATTCATTATGAATCAATAGTTGATTTTTGCTTCTGTTTCCCTTGCCTCTGTGATGGCTCGGGTCTTGATCTCAAGGTCCGTGAGTCCGAGCCCCATGTCAGGCTCTGTGGTGACAGCTCAGCTCCTGCAGCCTGTTTCAGAGTCATGTCACACTCTCTCTCTCTCTGCCTCTTCTCTGTCTTTAATAAATAAATAAGTATTAAAAAACTTTTTGAAAAGAAAAAAGAGGGAAAATAAGGCAAAAGAGCATGATCCAAGAATGAGAGAAATAATATTGGCGAGAGTACAGAGAAAGAGGAACCTTCTTGCACTGCTGGTGCGAATGCAAACTGGTGCGGCCACTCTGGAAAACGGTATGTAGGTTCCTGAAAAAATTAAAAACAGAAATACCCTATGACCCAGCAATAGTGCTACTAGGTATTTATCCCAAGGATACAGAAGTGCTGATTCAAAGGGCCACATGCACCCCAATTTGGATAGCAGCACCATCGACAAAGCCAAAGTATGTGACGAGTATAGATGTCCACTGAGAGACGAATGGATAAAGAAGATATGGGATATATATACGATGGAATATTACTCGGCATTCAGAAAATGAAATCTTGCCATTTGCAACAACGTGGATTGAACTAGAGTATGTCATGCTAAGCAAAATTAGTCAAAGAAATACAAATATCATATGACCTCACTCATATGTTCAATTTAAGACAGAAAACAGGTGACTATAAGGTAGGGAAGCAAAAATAATATGAAAATGGGGAGGGCGATGAAACATAAGAGACTCTTAAATACACAGAACAAACTGAGGTTGCTGCAGGGGTGTTGGGTAGGGGAATATGCTAATTGGGCAAGGGTCTTTAAGGAGGACACGTGCCGGCATGAGCATTGGGTGTCCCATCTGTGGGATGAATCACTGGAATCTACTCCCGAAATCATTACTGCACCATACCTTAATTAACTTGGATGCAATTTAAAAAATTAATAAAGTAAAAACTAAAAGGAAGACTACAATGTCACATTCACTTGTTATGGGATGTTTCTATTTCTTACTCATCACTCAGAATTGTATAACAGTTATTTCATAATAAGATGGCTACTTGTAAAGATAAGACATATGGAGATTATTTTACAATTAACATACAATCCTATTTTGTTTAAGTTTCCTCCTGGGGAATCTGAGCAATCTGCACAGAACATGGGATTTCCTGGGAAATAGTATTCATTTCCCATATTTTCATAGTATGTCGCCGCATTGAAATATATGGGGCCCTTGGGGGTGTGAGATATAAAAGCCTTGATCACTTGAAGTCTGGATAAAAGTATTTGAAAATGGTATGAAAAGAGGATCTAAATATACTTTACCCTTTAAAACTTTTCCTGCATTACTATAGGTAAAACATGTAGCATATGAAATAGGACTTGGGTCATGTATTGTTCCTCCATGATAATGTCCCCAAAAGTCATTTGTAATGAACGGGTTGGATCACGAACTGAATCTCACCAATGTGCACACTGTACATTGGTGCTTCTCTGACTGTGCACATAATGACACGTGAGCACCACCTGGCATGTTACTAGATCAAGGTCCCAGTGTCACTGGCAGGTATGCATCATGCCCTCACCCTCTGTGACATGAAGTTTATATAAAACCATTGTCATACCTGTGAGGTCACACAAGGGCCTGATATCTGAATGGCTTTATCAGGATTGATGTTACTAGGTTTTTCTTTGACCTAAAAGTTTTTTACACTGTTGCCCCACGTACTTGTGTGAAAGAGCTGTGATACAGTCAACTTATGGACCGTCTATCAGAGCCATGATCAAAATTCAAGAAAAGGGATATGCCTCCAGCAATTTCTAGAAAAAACTAAAATATTAATATTTCTGGTGTGCTTGGGTGGCTCAGTAGGTTAGGCATCCAAATCTTGATTTTGCCTTGGGTCATGTTGTCACAGTTTGTGAGTTCCAGCCCCTAATCAGACTCTGTGCTGGCCGCTCAGATCCTCCTTGGGACTGTCTCTCTCTTTGGCTCTCTGTCTCTCGTTCACTCTGCTCTCTGTCTGTCTCTCTCTCTCAAAATAAATAAACATTAAAACAACTTTAATATATTAATGTTTCTGACACTGTATCTGTGGTACATATTATTATTGGCTGTGGTTTTATCATATGCGTGTAGATGTCTATTTGCAATTACAAAAGAAATAGTGCTCCCAAAAGGGAGTGAAATAACAAAATCTTGTGGAGGTTTTTGAAATGAGAATATGATGCAGATGCTCTAAATCAGAATCTCTGGAGGCTGCAATGAATCCATGAACTCAGAGTTTGAACACTCACTTGCATGAAAGAAGGAGATAACAAAATCCCCTTGAGAGTTGTCAGGGGAAATGTTGTATGACACGTGCAGGACACAAAAGCATAAAGACTCTGAACTCAAATTCTTCCATCAGAGGGTCTTGCCCAGTCATCTGGAGTCATTGCCCCCACAGAATACCTTCCTCATTGCTCCCGTCACATCCTTGTTCCGCAGGGTATATATGAAGGGGTTGGCCATGGGGGTGACGATGGTGTAGAACAGAGAAATGAACTTGCCCTGATCCTGGGAGTAGTTGTTGCTGGGCTGGAGGTAAGCATAGATGGCCGTGCCATAGAACAGGGAGACCACCATGAGGTGGGACCCACATGTCCCAAATGCTTTCCTCTGTCCTGCGGCTGACTTTATTCTTAACACTGCCCTGACGATTCGACCATAGGAGAACGTGATTAATGCCACAGGTATGAGGAGAATGATCACACTGACAAAGAAGAGCTCAGACTCATTCACAGTGGTGTCAACACAGGCAAGCTTGAGCAGTGGGGGGACCTCACAAAGGAAATGGTCTATTTTATTTCTCCCACAAAGTGGCACAAGGAAGGTGAGCACCGTCTGCAATGAGGAGTTGGCAAAACCAATGAACCACGACGCAGAAGCCATCAGGGCACAGAGACGGGGGTGCATGATCACTGTGTAGTGCAGGGGCCTGCAGATGGCTGCATAGCGGTCAAATGCCATCACCCCCAACAGAATGCATTCTGTGCATCCCAACCCTAGAGAGATGAACAGCTGAGCTACACAGCCAGTAAAGGAGATAGACTTGTCTGCTCCCCTGAGATGAACCAGCAGCTGAGGAACAGTGCTGGTCGTGTAACACAGGTCCAGAAGGCTTAGGTTGGAGAGGAAAAAGTACATGGGAGTCTGCAGGTGTGGGTCCAGGCGGGACAACGCAATGATGGTTGTGTTTCCCAGCAGGGTGAGCAGATAGAAGATCAGAAGAACCACAAAGAGGACTCGCTCCAGCCAAGGCCGGTCAGAGAAACCCAGCAGGATAAAGCCCGTGAAAGAACTTCCATTTTTCTGGTCCATCTTTTCTTACCACATGTTTCCTGTCAAGATCAAGTATTTAGTAATTTTTAAAAGAAATCTTAAAAAAGAAAACAACTTGGTAGGGGGTTGAAATGATCTTATGAAAAGACAAGGGCATGGAATTTATTAGCAATAACGTGAATAAATGATGTACTCCCTGAAATTGACATAGCTTATACCAATATAGTTTCACATTATCGCCAAAAGTTAATTATTAATATTTAATTACAGATAAGTGAAATAATGGACCTTTTGTTTGCATCAGTCATAGGAATATAAGGTGTATCAGTCTGCACTTACTAGAACTTAAAGTACTATAAAAATATATGTATGTTGCAGATTTAAGTTATGTAAAAATGTATAAGGGAGAAGGAGAGATGTTATTATAAACATGTGTCTCATGTTTCTACACAACTAGATTCGCACACACCACACATGCATTAAAATATAATATGGTGACACCTGAGTGGCTCAGTGGGTAAGCACCTGACTCTTGGTTTCAGCTGGGGCCATGGCCTCATGCGTCGTGGGTTCAAGCCCTGTGTTGGACTCTTCACTGACAGCACTGAGCCTTCATGGGATTCCGTGTCTCTCCCTCTCACTCTGCACCTCCCCTGCTCCCTCATTGTCTCTCTCTCAAAATACATAAATACACATTTAAAAATACATGCATATATATGACCACTTACTGTGGAAAAAACATGCCGATATAGGAACTTATGACCTAAGATGTACTTATATGAAGAATTCAATTACATTCAAAATGTCACTACTATTTCTGCATAACCATTTTGGCAGTATTGCCTCTCTAATTAATGTATCATATTTGGGAAATTCACATAGGATTTTTTTTTGTACTTAGTAAAACAAACACTCAATCTGAGAGAACCCAAGAACAGTACCATTCAACTACATTGCTTAACTTTGGCCTGAAACGTGCTTCAAATTATACCAATTTAACAGGAACTCTGAAAATTCATTGGCCATGCAGAGCCAGCTGGAATCTGAACTCTAAAATCCATTGACCAACACTTACTCTTCCTTCTGCAGATTTCCATCTCACACGTTACCCATTAAATTTCATAAAAATCCTGAAAGAGGTAGGATTATTCCTTATCGACATCCTAATCAGAATAAACATTTTAAAAATTTACCCAACCATGTAAGTATGTACAACCTGTAATGTTTTACATCACTCCCATGATAAAATAAATAAAGAGATAAACACACAGAGATAAAGACAGATACATTCTCAAAGCAATGATGGGTCATAGAACTATAATGCAAAACTTATAGCAGTATAAGGAAAGATATAAAGAAACCAATATTTTGGTATTATACAAAATCTCAGACATCCGTCCACATTACGTCAATGATCACCTTTCTGGGAGCTACCTTGCAGAGTTAGTGACACTGGACCAAACACATTGCCAGGTTCGAGGCTGGGTGATGACCATTTTCTACCCGTGCTTACTACTGAAGAAGATGAATAGTTATACACTGACCAAAGAGGCACCAGAAAGTGAGTCCTTCAGTTGTATCATATTCAAATGGTTGGGCATACCGTGCATTTTTAATTCTTCTAAGACTTTAAAATCTGAATCAGGTTCAATGGGGAGGACCCATTGGTGTGTGAAAGAAACAGGTACAGGGGCGTCTGGGTGGTTCAGTCGGTTAAGCGGCCGACTTCGGCTCAGGTCATGATCTCGAGGTCTGTGAGTTCGAGCCCCGCGTCAGGCTCTGTGCTGACAGCGCAGAGCCTGGAGCCTGTTTCGGATTCTGTGTCTCCCTCTCTCTGACCCTCCCCTGTTCATGCTCTGTCTCTCCCTGTCTCAAAAATAAATAAAACGTTAAAAAATTAAAAAAAAAATAGAAACAGGTACAAAACGGGCATGAATATTCATAATATTTGAAGAGACGACACGGTATTTCACACTATTTTATACCTCCTTTGATTTCACATAAACATATGATCAGTGGTCTCCACACAAAAAATCTGTGCAGAAAAATTTTTTTCATAGAAATAATTATACAGTTATTTGTGACAGGCTAAGTGTGCAACAACAGATTGTGTTCTCTAACACCTGCTCAGAAGAACAAATAAAAACAAATCCTGCTTCGGTCTCACGCACAAACGCACACATATCGATATATTTACCTGAAATAAATTGCCCACAAACTTTTTAATGTGCCTAATTAAGAAAGCACTACCAAGGTGAAGAAAGGCAAAACTAAAATGTAAATTCATCCCAAGAAAACACCGATATGCTACTGCACCTTGAGAATAAAATCACGATATATATGTTAACAATATTATGTCAATCAGGACAAAGAAGACAGTTGAGAAAAGATAAAATCCTGGTGAGATGAACATGTACATATGATTTGCTGCTTTCCAGGATCGTGTGTGTGTGTGTGTGTGTGTGTGTGTGTGTGTGTGTGTGTATGTGTGTATAAAAAATTATGTAATGATTACGTGACAGGTACAAAAATGATTATGATTTTCAGCTGAAAAATAAAATACCAGACAAATGAGATGTGCACTGAAGCAGACACAAGAATGTCATCGTCCCTATATGGAACAATTGCCCCCAGTGTGTTGCTGGAGAGCACGTGGGGAGGGAACTACAGCACTCACATCATAGTCTACCATATTATGCTATTGTTTTTCTCATCACAATTCAGGAAAATTATTATCCTTTAGTGACACCAGACATAGGAAAGATCAGGCTGCAAAATGCGTTCTTCCATCGAGTCTCACGAGTATGTTCTGCTGATCTGGGTCACTCTGTTCCTTCCTCGTCCCCTTCTTCACATCCACACCTCTTAAACCTTGTACAACACACAGAGGCAATCTTCCAAGAGAAAGGACATGTGTCCACTGAGGTTAATGGGAAATTTCATTTCATTTCCTTCTCACCACGTTTAAAAAGATGTTGTAATTGGGGACACCCAGGTGGCTAAGTCGGTTAAGCGCCCACGTCAACTCAAGTCATGATCTTTCAGTTCGTGGGTTCAAACCCCATTTTGGGCTCCATGATGACAGCTTGGAGCCTGAAGCCTGCTTCAGATTCGGTGTCTCCTTCTCTCTCTGCCTCTCCCCTGCTCGCACTGAGTCTTTCTATCTCTCAAAACCAAATAAACATTTTTAAAATTTGAAGAATGGTGTAATTAGACAAAGAACCATCATTTTGTTTGGTAGCATGAAACAAATAAATGCAGTAAGATGCATTGATTCATCTGAGACAAACTATATAAATAAAACTGGCTGGAAATAGTGAACATGTCCTTCCTGGGCACAGGAGCAAAGTACATGTCCCTAGCAACTACCATGATATGACACGGTACAGGAAAGCCCAGTGATAGATTACACCTATATTATTACTTTGCATATAAGAGATAAATACTTGAAAAAAACTACAAATTATACATGGAGGGAAAGAAATGTTATTAGTGAAAATAAAAATTAACAGAAGCTACAAAGACACTGCCAATCTATGTAATAATTCACATCAGAAAAGTATATAATTCAAATGACATCTCAGAAGAACACAATGTTACAGTAATAACTAAGAGAAATGCATCAAATGTGAGAGGTTAAATGCTTAGTACTGACACACATACGGTGATGGAGTAGGAATTTCCAATTACCATAATAGCTCAATGCTGACATACAATTCTAAGTTTTAGTGGAAGAATACATATGTCCACAAGACTAGATACTAGTGTATGCACACTACACGTCTTAAAGGAAAAGATCTCAAGATAATGTCTCTATTTAAGACATTTCAAATATATAACATTCACTGATATATTTGGCATACACATGCTGCCCTATCCGGTTCCTGAATGAATCCTGAAAAAGTGGGGGCAAGATTTCTGTAGCCTCAGTGCTACGAATGAATCACTGTTGATTTCTTGATGCTTCTGTTTCATGGGTATGAGCTGACCTCAGACATACGAGAACAGGCCCCCAATGATGATGGGGGATGAGAAAATGAGGGGATACAGCCATCACTACATAGGAAATGACACATGTGATGAACACTGACAGGGCTGTAAGGCAGGTTCTATGGAAGACGATGAAGTAGGATTTCCATTGCGTGTTGTTTATTCAGGGAATGCTCTCGGGATAAATGGGGTGAGGGAAGGAAAACAGCAGAGAATGTTGCTAAGCAAGGATGTGGTCTCCAGTGGAACAGAGCAGGAGCCTGATCCCATGAGATGCTGGACAGAACTCTCCAGTAGAACAATCCATCTGTGATGGTAGAAATACTCTATCTTCACTGTGCAATACTATGCCCACTCTCCACCTGTCATAGTTGAGCATTTAAATGTGCTAGCTGAGACATTGAATTTTATATTTTATTTAATTTAATGAATTTAAATGTAAGCAGCTTATGTGGCTACTTACTAAAGTATTGGACAGCACAGCTCTGGAGCATGAATTGCAGTCCTGTCTTGGCATTGGCACCTTTTGTCCATCCCATAGTCTGTCACTGGCCGTGAGCTGCCCCCACCAGTTCCCCAGACCGCCTGGCAATGTGGCTCCCTTTCAGCTGAGGGAAGTTTTCTCATGAAAGGAATGGCCGTGAACTCTGGAGCCCAAACTCATACCAAGTAGGGTTTGGATTAGAGCCCCTGTAGGTAAAGAGCGTCTGGGCAGGTCACCAACAGTGTTCATACAAGAGTCCACCCATGATCGTGTGCAAGGATAGAAGGACTTTACACATCACCTCAGTGCAATCACACACACACAGGAACACACACACACACACACACACACACACACACACACACACATGGACACAAGTTGTCTTTTGACAATGTGGTCTCGAGTGGCAATGATAAATGAATGAACATTCAACTATCTTCATAACTTTGTCTCTTTCATATTGGTATTTGCATTCCCATGAGTGATCATCACACCTTGTTAACAATAAAGTCAACATAAAGATGCATTGAGATAATATTCACAATATGGAATTTCCCTGTTGTAATTTTCAACATACCATTTAAAATCTCCATGCATATTTTAGATATTTTGGTAACCCATAAGGGAGTAAATGAGCATTTAGAAAATATAAATACTCATAATGAGTTTTTGCATAGGGAACAAATATTATCCCATTTCACACGTAGTAAGGAACCAAAGAGAAAGCATGGGAGCATGTAATCTAATAATTGTACACTTATGCAGAAAGGGCACATTTTATTATCACTAAACGTGAATATTTAATAATTTTCCACACGTGCATCTGGAGGTATAATGAATGTACTGAAATAGAATGAAAAGTCTAGGAATGACTTGGTGGCATTTCTAATGAACAATTAAATTTAGTTATATTATTTGACAACTTTCCATAGTCGGTTCCTTTAGACAACTGACCATACATGCAAATCATTTAGTATTTTTGTTTCAAGAACCTTTGCATCTGAAAATAACCCAATTTGCCAATTTCTAGAGCAACACAGAGACTTCGTTCCATTTTACTCACCTTCTCTCACCTTCTCTATTTGATCTAAGCTATTTCCCTACCTCCACTGCAAGTTACTGCCTAAATACAGCTCTGGGGATAGGAACGCAGACATGTAGAATCACTGCCTGCAGGAAATGCAAAGGTTGACTCTACCAGCACTGGGGCATCCGTACGTTTTTCTTAAGCAAAAGGACACTTTCTCAGGATGACTTCACAGGTCCTCATGTGACACCAGAGATCTGCACTTTGCCTCTCGGAGGTAGAAGGTGAAGGCAGTCCCAAACTCTCAGTATGGTTTCCCGAATACAATGACCTGCCTCTGTGACTCTGAGACCCTTACGAGCAGGCGAGAGGGTGCCGTGACTCTGAGATGTGGCTGGGCTGGCACACAGAACCAAGTCCCTTCCTCCGCTGATGTCTCCTGGGAAAGGATGTCCCACACTCTTAATGAGCCCTTGTCACTGAGCTGCCCAGACATGGCAATCCTCAGGGACAATGACTGTGGACGACAATGCCAGACAGACCTAATCTGTCTCTTCTATTAGTTCACGTATCTCTTAGAGGACAAGTAACTCCCTAGACCTCCTCAGATACCGTAGCTCCCATCTGTGAATGACCTACATGTTTTATACAACACTAAAGATTTTTTCCTCATAACTGACCAAAATATATACATATAAATATGTAAGGAAGAATCCATTCCCTTACTTAATTTTAAATTTAAATATGTGAATAAATTCTTCATTCAATCTCATTCATAATGACCTTATATTGGATCACAGAGCTAATAATGAAGCACATTCTAATCTTTAGCATGAATATAAAGGAGGGCAACCAAATTCTACCAAACTTCCAATATAGTTATGGGGAAAAAGTCTTAAATCCTCTCAAACACTGTTCAGTTTGTACCCGAGGGTTTTAACAATTAACTGAAATAAATTTTTACAGTATCTATTTTTTAAATACAACGTACATGGGTTTTTTGAAACTCAGCTAGTCTCTGCAATCAAATTCCAAATCTTTTTAAAATAAATATATATATTTTAATTTACATCCACATTGTGAGTCTATAGTGCAACAGTGATTTCAGGAATTGAACCCAGTGATTGATCCCCTACCCATGACTCCCAGTGCTCGTCACAAGTGTCTTCCTTAATGCCCCTTGCCCATTTAGCCCATCCTACAACCTTTCAGCAACCTCAGTTTGTTCTCTGTATTTACCAGTCTCTTATGTTTTGCCCTCCTCCCTGTTTTTACATTACTTTTGCTTCCCTTCCTTTATGTTCATCTGTTTTGTATCTTAAACTCCTCATATCAGTGAAGTCATACGAATTTTGTCTTTCTCTGACTTATTTCACTTAGCATAATACCCTCATCCACGTTGCTGCACATGGCAAGATTTCATTCTTTTTGATTGTTGAGTAATACTCCATTGCATATATCTTCTTTATCCGTTCATCTGTTGATGGATATTTGGGCTCTTTCTATAATTTGGCTATTGTTGATGGTGCTGCAATAAACATTGGGGTGCATGTGCCCCTTCGACACACTACACCTGTATCCCTTGGATAAATACCTAGTAGTGCAATTGCTGTATTTTAGGGCAGTTCTATTTTTAACTTTTTGTGGACTCTCCATACTGTTTTCCAGAGAGGCTGCACCAGTTTGCATTCCCACCAGCAGTGCAAAAGAGATCCTCTTTCTCCAAATCCTTGCCAACATCTGTTGTTGCCTGAGGTGTTGAGTTTAGCCATTCTCGCAGTCATGAGGGGATATCTCATTGTGGTTTTACTTTCTGTTTCCTTGATGATGGGTGATATGGAGCATTTTTTCATGTGTCTGTGGGCCATTTGGATGTCTTCTTTGGAAAAGTGTCTATTCATGTGTTTTTCCCATTTCTTCACTTGGTTATTTGTTTTTTTGGGTGTTACGTTTGATAAGTTCTTTATAGGTTTTGGATACTATCCCATTATCTGATAGGTCATTTGCAAAAGTATTCTCCCATTCCATTGGTTGCCTTTTAGTTTTGCTGATTGTTTCCTTCACTGTGCAGAAGCTTTTTATCTGGAGTTCATTATGAATCAATAGTTCATTTTTGCTTCTATTTCCCTTGCCCCCAGAGATGGCTCAGGTCTTTATTTCAAGGTCCATGAGTCCGAGCCCTGTGTCAGGATCTTTGCTGACAGCTCAGCTCCTGCAGCCTGTTTCAGGGTATATCATACTCTCTCTCTCTGCCTTGTCTCCCTCTTTAATAAATAAGTATTAAAAAAACCTTTTAAAAAGAAAAAAGAAGGAAACAGGCAAAAGAGCATGATCCAAGAATGAGAGAACTGATATTGGTGAGAGTACAAAGAGGAACCTTCCTGCACTGCTGGTGCGAATGCCAACTGGTGCGGCCACCTGGAAAACGGTATGTAGGTTCCTGAAAAAATTAAAAACAGAAATACCCTATGACCCAGCAGTAGTGCTACCAGGTATTTATCCCAAGGATACAGAAGTGCCCATTATGCTAGGCGAAATTAGTCAAAGAAAAACAAATATCATATGACTTCACTCATATGTTCAATTTAAGACAGAAAACAGGTGACCATAAGGTAGGGAAGGAAAATAATATGAAAATGGGTACGAGGACATAACATAAGAGACTGTTAAATACATAGAACAAACTGAGGTTGTTGCAGGGGTTTTGGGTAGGGGAATATGCTAATTGGGCAAGGGTCTTTATGGAGGACACTTGTCGGCATGAGCATTGGGTGTCCCATCTGTGGGATGAATCACTGGAATCTACTCCCGAAATGATTATAGCACCATACGTTAAGTAACTTGGATGCAATAAAAAAAAATTAATACATTGAAAAATAAAAGAAAGACTACAATGTCACATTCACTTGTTATGGGATGTTTCTATTTCTTACTCATCACTCAGAATTGGATAACACTTATTTCATAATGAGATGGCTACTTGTAAAGATAAGACATATGGAGATTTTTTAACAATTAACATACAATTTTATTTTGTTTAAATTTCCTCCTGGGGAATCTGAGCAATCTGCACATGACATGGGATTTCCTGGAAATAGTATTCATTTCCCATATTTTCATAGTATGTCGCTGCATTCAAATATATGGGGCCCGTGGGATGTGAGATATAAAAGCCTTGATCACTTGAAGCCTGGATAAAAGAATTTGAAAATGGTATGAAAAGAGGATCTAAATATATTTTACCCTTTAAAACGTTTCCTGTGTTACTATAGGTAAAATATGTAGAATATGTACTAGGACTTGGGTCATGTATTGTTCCTCCATGATAATGTCCCCAAAAGTCATTTGTAATGAACAGGTTGGCTCACGAACTGAATCTCACCAACGTGCACACCGTACATTGGTGCTTCTCTGACTCTGCACATAATGACACGTGAGCACCACCTGGCATGTTACCATCTCAAGTTCTCAGTGTTACTGGCAGGTATGCATCCCACCCTCCCCCTCTGAGACATGAAGGCCACATAAAACCATTGTCATTCCTGTGAGGTCACACGAGGGCCTGACATCTGAATGGCTTTATCAGGATTGATGTTAGTAGGTTTTTCTTTGACCTAAAAGTTGTTTTGCACTGTTGCCCCACCTACTTGTGTGAAAGAGCTGTGATACAGTCAATTTATGGACCTTCAATCAAGGCCATGATCAAAATACAAGAAAAAGGGATATGCCTCCAGCAATTGCTAGAAAAAACTAAAATATTAATATTTCTGGTGTGCTTGGGTGGCTCAGTCAGTTAGGCATCCAAATCTTGATTTTGGCTGGGGTCATGATCTCATAGTTTGTGAGTTCCAACCCTTAATGGGACTCTGTGCCGGCCACGCAGATCCACCTTGGGATTGTCCCTCTCTTTGGCTCTCTCTGCCTCTCGTTCACTTCTGTTCTCTGTCTCTGTCTCTGTCTCTCTCTCTCTCAAAATAAATATACAAGCATTAAAACAAATTTAATATATTAATGTTTCTGACACTGTATCGGTGGAACATATTCTGATTGGCTGTGGTTTTATCATATGTGTGTAGATGTCTGTTTGCAATTATGAAAGAAATAGTGCTCCCAAAAGGGAGTGAAATAACAAAATCTTGTGGAGGTTTTTGAAATAATAATATGATGCAGATGCTCTAAATCAGAATCTCTGGAGGCTGCAATGAATCCATGAACTCAGAGTTTGAACACTCACTTGTACAAAAGAAGGAGATAAGAAAATCCCTTTGAGAGTTGTCAGAAAAAATGTTGGATGACACATGCAGGACACAAAAGCATAAAGACTCTGAACTCAAATTCTTCCATCAGAGGGTCTTGCCCCCCAGTCATCTGGAGTCATAGCCCCCACAGAATACCTTCCTCATTGCTCCCGTCACATCCTTGTTCCGCAGGGTATATATGAAGGGGTTGACCATGGGGGTGACGATGGTGTAGAAGAGAGAAATGAACTTGCCCTGATCCTGGGAGTAGTTGTTGCTGGGCTGGAGGTAAGCATAGATGGCCGTGCCGTAGAACAGGGAAACCACCGTGAGGTGGGACCCACATGTCCCAAACGCTTTCCTCTGTCCTGCGGCTGACTTTATTCTTAACACTGCCCTGACGATTCGACCATAGGAGAACGTGATTAATGCCACAGGTATGAGGAGAATGATCACACCGACAAAGAAGAGCTCAGACTCATTCACAGTGGTGTCAACACAGGCAAGCTTGAGCAGTGGGGGAACCTCACAAAGGAAGTGGTCTATTTTATTTCTCCCACAAAGTGGTACAAGGAAGGTGAGCACCGTCTGCAATGAGGAGTTGGCAAAACCAATGAACCACGATGCAGAAGCCATCAGGGCACAGAGACGGGGGTGCATGATCACTGTGTAGTGCAGGGGTCTGCATATGGCTGCATAGCGGTCAATTGCCATCACCCCCAAGAGAATGCATTCTGTGGATCCCAACCATAGAGAGACGAAGAGCTGAGCTACACAAGCAGCAAAGGAGATAGACTTGTCTGCTCCCCTGAGATGAACCAGCAGCTGAGGAACAGTGCTGGTCGTGTAACACAGGTCCAGAAAGCTTAGGTTGGAGAGGAAAAAGTACATGGGAGTCTGCAGGTGTGGGTCCAGGCGGGACAATGCAATGATGCTTGTGTTTCCCAGCAGGGTGAGAAGATAGAAGATGAGAAGAACCACAAAGAGGACTCTCTCCAGCTGAGGCCGGTCAGAGAAACCCAGCAGGATAAAGCCAGTGAGAGAACTTCCATTTTTCGGGTCCATCCTTTTGTACCACCTGATTCCTGTCAAGATCAAGCATTTAGCAATTTTTAAGAGAAATCTTCAAAAAAAATCAAAAGTTGGCAGGAGGTGGAATTATCATGTTATAAGACTGGTCATGGCATTTTATAAGTAACTATTTGAATAAATGGTGTACTCATTAAATTGATCAATTAGTTCCACTTTCGTTCCACATTACCATAAAAAGTCAATCACTAATGAGGAGAGTAGTCAAAATGGCGAAACAGCATGGAAGTTTTTTGTGTGTCTCATATCCATGAAATACAGCCAGACTAACACTAAACCATCCTACACTCCTAGAAAACTGACTGGAGGATTAACACAACAATGTGCACAACCTGAAGCACAGAATTCAGCAGGTACGTGGCATGGAGAAGTGAACTTGGGGAACGAGAAGGCGCAGGAAGGGAGGTGCTTTTGCGAGCAGAGAGAGGATGGAGACTGCGGGGGGTGGGGGTGGAGAATACACAAAAAGCACCCCTCCACAAAAGCAGCTGGAGGAAAGTGGAAAATTGGGAATGGCTGCAGGGACTAAACTAAAAAGGGAGAAAGGAGAGGGCTTAAATTCCACTAAGACTGTAAACAAAGGAAGCGCAAAGGCTGCAATTCCGCAGCTCCATACCTGGCAGTGCTCTGGTGGGAAAGGTGAATCCCCAGGAAGAGAGTGGGGTCTGGGAGATTCCCAGGCCACACGGGGAAATGCGGTTCCACTGCTGGAAGGATATTTGGTAGAGACTGTTGAAGCCACCTGGTCCCAGCAGACCCCGGAAGGCAGCCATGTTCACTGATTCTGGGGCAAGCTTGTTGAAGGCAAAGCCTGGTGCCAGATGTGTGTTGCGATTCTCCATGGTCCCTGAAACACTGAGGCTACACTGTCTCGCGCTCTTTCTTAGGGGTGGGCTGGCACCTGGCCACAGTCTCGGGGCACCAGCGACAGCAGAGTCCAGTGGGCGTTCCGGGTGCAGCTGACATTCGGCCATTGCTCATTCAGCCATTTCTCAGTGAGACCCTCTCGCAGAGGGGCTGAATGGGTCAAGGCCACAGTCCTTCGGAAGTAAGGGGCCAGGGAAAACAGCTGCATCTGAGACAAAACTCGGGAGAGAGGTGCTGCCTGGGGCCTGGTCACGGAGAGTGAGAAAGCAGGGAGTGGACAGAGCTGAAGACAGAGGACTGGTGTGTGATTGCTGCTCTGGGAGAACAGACTGGGTAGCTGGGTGGCGCCATTTTCACCATTCCTGCCCATGCGCATATGCACCTATGAGCGAAGCAACAATCCACCCCAGTAGTCTAGCAGCGCCATCTAGTGGAGAGCAGAGCTGTTACACAAAGCCCTGCACAACTGGGCGAACTTTGCTCTTCAAGAACAAAACCTCACCACCAGATTAATTTAAGGACTATAAAGAGCTACAGGGACTGACCTCTAAGGGAAAACGAAGTAGTTTCAGTCCTACTTCAATCTCTTAGCAGGTCCATCTATTCAATTTTCTTTCTTTCTTTTTATCCTCTTTTACACTTCTTTTTCTTGACTACAGAAAGAGAAAACATTCATTTTTATTTTCAATTATTAAAAATATTTTTCATGAATTTTTATTACTATATTTTTTACTTTTGTCTAAAGTTTTTCAAATTCTACTTTACATCCATCATTTTATTTTAGTCTACTTCAGTGTATTCAACTTTTCCAATTTTCAAATGATCTCCTTTTTTTTCACTTTTTTCCCTTTTTTGTTTCTTTTTCTTGAATGCAGAAAGAGAAAAACTTCATTTTTACTTTCAATTTCTATTAAAAATATTTTTCTTTAATTTTTATACCATATGTGTGCTTTTATGTAAATTTTTCAAATTCTATTTTACTTCCATCATTTTATTTAGTCTAATACAGTGTATTCACTGCTTCAAATTTTCAAACAATGTCTTTTTTTCTTGTTTCTTTTTTCTCTCTTTCATTTCGTTTCTTTTTCTTGAATATAGAAAAAGAAACATTCATTTTTATTTATAATTTTTATAAAAATATTTTTCTTTATTTTTTTCTACTATATTATTTACTTTGGGTATATTTTTTCAAATTCTATTTTATGCCCATCATCTCATTTAAGTCTACTTCAGTGTATTCATTTTTACAAATTCTCAAACGATTTCCTTCCCCCCCCCTTTTTTCTCTCTAATCTGTCAAACCACTTTCAACACCCAGACCAAAACACACCTAGGATCTAGCATCATTTATTCAATTTGTGTGTGTTTTTAATTTTTTAATTTTAATAGTTTTTAAATTTTAGTTTTTTAATTTTAATTTTTCTACTTCATTAATTCCTGTTCTCCCTTCAAAATGACAAAATAAAGGTACACACCCCAAAAGAAACAGCACGAAGTAACGACAGCCAGGGATTTAACCAACACAGATACAAGCAAGTTGTCTGAACCAGAATTTAGAATCACAATAACAAGAAAACTAGCTGGAGTAAAAAATAGATTAGAATCCCTTTCTGCACAAACTGGGGGTTGATCGGGGGTTGGAGGGAGGGGAGGGTGGGTGATGGGTATTGAGGAGGGCACCTTTTGGAATGAGCACTAGGTGCTGTATGGAAACCAATTTGACAATAAACTTCATATATTGAAAAAAAATAGAATCCCTTTCTGCAGAGATAAAAAGGAGTAAAATATAGCCAGAATGAAATTAAAAATGCTATGAGTGAGCTGCAATTACAGATGGATGCAGCGGCAGCAAGGATGGATGAGGCAGAACAGAGAGTCAGCCATATAGAGGACAAACTATAGAAAATAATGAAGCAGAAGAAAAGAGGGAGATTAAGGTAAAAGAGCATGATTTAAGAATTAGACAAATCAGTGACCATTCAAAGGAACACCAGAATGATAGGGGTCCCAGAAGAGGAAGAGAGAGAAACAGGGGTAGAAAGGAGATGTGAGCAAATAATAGCGGAAAACTTTCCTAACCTGGGCAAAGACACAGACATCAAAATCCAGGAAGCCCAGAGGACCCCCATTAGATTCAACCAAAACCAACTTCAACAAGGCATATCATAGTCAAATTCACAAATTACTCAGGCAAGGAGAGAATCATGAAAGTAGCAAGGGAAAAAAAGTCCCTAACCTACAAGGGAAGACAGATCAGGTTTGCAACAGACCTATCCACAGAAACTCGGCCGGCCAGAAAGGAGTGGCAGGATATATTCATTGTGTTTAATCACAAAACTATGCAGCCAAAAAATCTTTATCCAGCAAGGCTGTCATTCAAAATACAAGGAGAGATTAAGTTTCCCAGACAAACAAAAATTAAAGGAGTTTGTGACCACTAAACCAGCCCTGCAAGAAATTTTAAGGGGGACTCTCTGAGGCAAGAAACAATGAAAAAAATACAATAAATAAATAAATAAATAAATACCCAAAGCAACAAAGATTAGAAAGGAGCAGAGAACACCACTAAAACTCCAACTCTACAAGCATCATAATGGCAATAAATTCATATCTTTCAGTACTCACTCTAAACGTCAATGGACTCAATGCTCCAATCAAAACACATAGCATAACAGAATGGATAAGAAAACAAGACCCAGCTATATCCTGCTTACAAGAGACACACATTAGACCTAAAGACACCTTCAGATTTAAAATAAGGGGATGGAGAACCATCTATCATGCTAATGGTCAACAAAAGAAAGCCGGAGTAGCCATACTTATATCAGACAATCTAGACTTTAAAATAAAGACTCTATCAGGAGATGCAGAAGGGCATTATATTGTAATCATGGGGTCTATCCACCAAGAAGAACTAACAATTGTAAATATTTATGTGCCAAATGTGGGAGCACCCAACTATATAAATCAATTAATCACAAACATAAAGAAACTCACCGATAGTAATACCATCATAGGAGGAGACTTCAACACTCCACTCACAACAATGGACAGATCATCTAAACAGAATACCAACAAGAAAACAACGTCTTTGAATGACACACTGGACCAGTTGGACTTAACAGATATATTCAGAACATTTCATCCTAAAGCAGCAGAATATACACTCTTCTTCAGTGCACATGGAACATTCTCCAGAATAGACCACATAGATCACTTTCTGCAGATGACATGACACTCTATATGGAAAACCCAAAAGATGCCACCAAAAAACTGCTAGAATTGATTCATGAATTCAGCAGTGGCAGGATATAAAATCAACACACAGAAATCGGTTGCATTCCTAAACACCAACAATGAAGTGACACAAAGAGAAATCAAGGAATCTATCCCATTTACAGTTTCACAAAAAAAAACATAAAATACCTAGGAATAAATCTAACCAAAGAAGTGAAAAATCTATATACTGAAAACTATAGAAAGCTTATGAAAGAAATTGAAAAAGACAGAGAATAAAAATGGAAAAAGATTCCATGCTCCTGGATAGGAAGAACAAATATTGTTAAAATGTTGATACTACCCAAAGCAATCTACATATTCAATGCAATCCCTATCAAAATAGCACCAGCATTCTTCACAGAGCTGGAACAAATAATCCTAAAATTTGTATGGAACCAGGAAAGACCCCGAATAGCCAAAGTGATCTTGAAAAAGAAAACCAAAGCAGGACGCATCACAATCCCAGACTTCAAGCTCTACTAGAAAGTTGTAATCATCCAGACAGTATGGTACTGGCACAAGAACAGACACTCAGATCAGTGGAACAGAATAGAGAACTCAGAAATGGATCCACAAACGTATGGGCAACTAATCTTTGACAAAGCAGGAAAGACTATCCAATGGAATAAAGACAGTCTCTTCAGCAAGTGGTGCTGGGAAAACTGGATAGTGACATGTGGAAGAATGAACCTGGACCACTTTCTTACCCCAGACACAAAAATAAACTCAAAATGGATGAAAGACCTCAATGTAAGACAGGAAGCCATCAAAATCCTTGAGGAGAGGGGCGGCTGGGTGGCGCAGTCGGTTAAGCGTCCGACTTCAGCCAGGTCACGATCTCACGGTCCGTGAGTTCGAGCCCCGCGTCGGGCTCTGGGCTGATGGCTCAGAGCCTGGAGCCTGTTTCCGATTCTGTGTCTCCCTCTCTCTCTGCCCCTCCCCCGTTCATGCTCTGTCTCTCTCTGTCCCAAAAATAAAAAAATAAACGTTGAAAAAAAAATTTAAAAAAAAATCCTTGAGGAGAAAGGAGACAAAAACCTCTTTGATCTTGGCCACAGCAACTTCTCACTCAACACATCTCTGGAGGCAATGGAAACAAAAGCAAAAATGAACTACTGGGACCTCATCAAAATAAAAAGCTTCTGTACAGTGAAGAAAACAAACAGCAAAACTAAAAGGCAACAGGCTGAACGGGAGAACATATTTGCAAAAGGCATATCAGCTAAAGGGTTAGTATCCAAAATCTACAAAGAATTTATCAAACTCAGCACCCAAAAAACAAATGATCCAGTAAAGAAATGGGCAAAAGACATGAATACACACTTCTCCAAAGAAGACATCCAGATCGCCAACCGACACATGAAAAAGATGCTCAACATCACTCATCATCAAGGAAATACAAATCAAAACCACAATGAGATACCACCTGACACCTGTCAGAAAGGCTAACATTAACAATTCAGGCAACAACAGATGTTGGCCAGAATGTGGAGAAAGAGGATCTCTTTTGCTTTGTTGGTGGAAATGCAAGCTGGTGCAGCCACTCTGGAAAACAGTATGGAGGTTCCTCAAAAAACTAAAAATAGCACTACCCTAGACCCAGCAATTGCGCTACTAGGCATTTATCCACAGGATACAGGTGTGCTATTTTAAAGGGACATATGCACCCCCATGGTTATAGTAGCACTCTCAACAATAGCCAAAGTATGGAAAGAGCCCTAATGTCTATCGATGGATGAATAGATAAAGAAGATGTGGTATATATATACACAATGGCGTATTATTTGGCGATCAAAAACAATGAAATCTTGCCATTTGCAACTACATGGATGGAACTGGAGGGTATTATGCTAAGTAAACTTAGTAAGAGAAAGACAAAAATCATAAGACTTCACTCATATGAGGACTTAGAGACAAAACAGATGAACATAAGGGAAGGGAAACAAAAATAAAAACAGGGAGGGGGACAAAACAGAAGACTCATAAATATGAGAACAAACTGAGGGTTACTGGAGGGGTTGTGGGAGGCGGGGTGGGCTAAATGGGTAAGGGACTCTAAGAAATCTACTCCTGAAATCATTGTTGCACTATATGCTAACTAATTTGGATGTAAATTTTAAAATATAAAAAATAAAATTAAAAAAAGAAGAAAGACTCAAAAAAGTAAACAATTAATATTTAATGTCAGCAAAATCAAATAATGGGCCTTGTGTTCCCATCAGTGATAGGAATATAAGTTCTTTCAGGCTGTGCTTACTAGAACTTAAAGTACTATAAAATGTATGTATGTTCCAGACTTAAGTTATGTAAAAATGTATAAGGGAAGAGAGGAAGAGCTATCAGAAAGAATCAGAAAGAAATGCAGAGAGGAGAGATGTTATTATAAATATTTGTCTCATGATTCTACACAACTGGATTTGCACACACCACGTGTGCATTAAAACAGAATATGATGACACCTGGGTGGCTCAGTGGGTTAAGCATCTGACTCTTGATTTCAGCGGGGACCATGATCTCATGTTTTGAGGGTTCAAGCCCTGTGTTGGACTCTTCACTGACAGCCCTGACCCTGCTGGGGATTCTGTCTCTCTCCTTCTCTGTCTGCATCTCCCTGCTCCCTCACTCTCTCTCTTTCTTAAAATAAACAAATAAACATTAAAAAATACATACATCTCTCTCTCTCTCTCTCTCTCTCTCTGTATATATATGTATATGTGTGTGTGTGTGTGTATATATATATATATATATATATATATATATATACACACGTATATATAAAGACCACACACTGTGGAAAAAGCATTCTGATATAGGAACTTATGAACAAGACAGTACTTACACGAAGAATTCAATTACATTCAAAATCTCACCACTATTTCTGCATACCACATTTTGGCAGTATTGACTCTCTAACTAAGGTATTATATTTGGGAAAGACTTTTCTTTTTGTTTTTCTTTTCTTTTCTTTTCTTTTCTTTTTTTGGTATGGTAGTAAAACAATTAAAAAAATCCGAGAGAACACCAAAAACCACCATTCAATTACAGTGTTCAACTTTTCCCTGAAAAATGCCTCTAATTACCATACCAATTTAACAGGAACTCGGAAAATTCATTGGCCATGCAGAGCCAGCTGGAATCAGAACTCTAAAATCCATTGACCAACGCTTTCCTCTTCCTTCTGCAGATTTCCACTGCATATATTACCAATTAGAGTTCATAAAATTCCTGAAAGAGATAGGATTATTCCTTATTGACATCCTAAGCAGAATAAACATTTTAGAAAGTTATCCAACCATGTAATTATGTACAACCTGACATGTTTTACATCACTCCCTATGATAAAGAGATAAAGACACAGAGATAAAGACAGATACATTCTAAAGCAATGACGGGTCAAAGAGCTATAATGCAAAACTTAAAGTAGTTTAAGGAAAGGCATAAAGAAACCAATAATTTGGTATTATACAAAATCAGACATCTGTCCACATTACGTCAATGATCACCTTTCTGGGAGCTACCCTGCAGAGTTAGTGACACTGGACCAAACACATTGCCAGGTTCGAGGCTGGGTGCTGACCATTTTCATCCAATGCTTACTGTAACTGAAGAAGATGAATAGTTATACACTGACCCAAGAGGCATCAGAAAATGAGTCCTTCGGTTGTATCATATTCAAATGATTGGGCATACCGTGCATTTTTAATTCTTCTAACACTTTAAAATCTGAATCAGGTTTGGGGGAGGACCCATTGATGTTTGAAAGAAACAGGTACAAAACGGGCATAAAACATTCATAATATTTGGAGGGAGGATTTGGTATTTGACACTATATTATACCTCCTTTAATTTCGTATAAACATATGATCAGTGGTCTCCACACAAAAAATCTATGCAGAAAAATTTTCTTAATAGTAATAATTATACAGTTATTTGTGACAGTCTAAATGTGCAAAAACAAGACGTGTCCTCCGACTCATACCTGCTCAGAATAGCAAATAAAAACAAACCATCTTGAGTCTCATAGACACACGCACACATATTGATACATTTACTTCAAATAAATTTCCCAGAAACTTTTTAATGTACCTGATAAAGGAAGCACTACCAAAGTGAAGGGCAAAAATAAAATGTAAACTCATCCCAAGAAAACACCGATATACTACTGCACCTTTAGAATAAAATCATGATATGTTAACAATATTATGTCAATCAGGACAAAGAAGACAGTTGAGAGAAGATAAAATCCTGGAGAGATGAACATGTACATATGATTTGCCACTTTCCAGGATTGTGTGTGTGTGTGTGTGTGTGTGTGTGTGTGTGTGTGTGTGCATGTGTAAAGGATACATAATGACTATCTATCTGACAGGTACAAAAATGATTATGATTTTCATTTGAAAAATAAAATATCAGACAAAGGAGATGCGCACTGAAGCAGACACAAGAATGTCATCATCACTGTGTGGTACAATTGCTCCCAGTGTCGTGCGGAGAGCACGCGGGAAGGGAACTACAGCACTCATATCATAGTCTACCATTTTCTTCTATTGTTTTTCTCATTACAATTCAGGAAAATTATTATCCGTTAGTGACACCAGACATGGGAAAGATCAGGCTATGAAATGTGTTCTCCTATTGATTCTCACGAGTATGTTCTGTTGATCTGTGTCACTCTGTTCCTTCCTCTTCCCCTTCTCCACATCAATCCCTCTTAAAGCTTGTGCACCACAGAGACCAATCTTCCAAGAGAAAGGACATGTGTCCCCTGCGCTTAATGGGAAATTGCATTTCATTTCCTTCTTACCATATTTAAAGACTGGTGAAATCAGACTAAGAACCATCATCTATGTTTGGTACCATCAAATGACTGATTGCAGTAAGAGGGATGGATTCATCTGGAAAACTATGTAATTGAAACTGGCTGGAAATATTGAACACGCCCTTCCTGGGCACAGGAGCAACGTATGGGTCCCTAGCAACTATCATGATATGACACGGTACAGGAAAGTCCAGTGATAGATTACACCTATGTTATGACTTTGCATATGAGAGATAAATACTTGAAAAAAGCACAGAGTATATATGCAGAGAAAGAAATGTTATTAGTGAAAATAAAATTACACAGAACTACAAAACAAAGACATTGCCATTCTATGTAATAATTCACATCAAAAAAGTATATAATTCAAATGACATGTCAGAAGAACGCAATGTTGCAATAATAATTAAGAGAACTGAATCAAATGTGAGAGGTTAAATACTTAGTACTGACACACATAAGGTGATAGAGTAGGAATTTCCAATTACCATAATAGCTCAATGCTGACATACAATTCTAAGTTTTAGTGGAAAAAAAACACATAGTTTCACAAAACTGGATACTAGTCTATGCACACTACACATCTTAAAGAAAAAGATCTCAAGATAATGTCTCTAAGACATTTCAAATATATAACATTCACTGATATATTTGGCATATACACGCTGCCCTATCCAGTTCCTGAATGAATCCTGAAAAAGTGGGGGCAAGATTTTCACAGCCTCAGGGCTATGACTGAATTTCTGTTGTTTTCTTGATACTTCTATCTCATGGGTCTGAGCTGACCTCAGACATATGAGAAGAGCCCTCGGATGATGAGGGGGGACGAGCAAATGAGGGGAATGCAGCCATCACTACATAGGAAATGACACATGTGATGAACATTGACTGGGCTGTAGGGCAGGTTCTATGGAAGACGATGAAGTAGGATTTCCACTGCATGTTGTTTATTCAGGGAATGCTCTCAGGAAAATGGGGTGAGGGAAGAAAAACAGCAGAGAATGTTGCTAAGCAAGGATGCGGTCTCCAGTGAAACAGAGCAGGAGATTGATCCCGTGAGAAGGTGGCCAGAACACTCCAGAAGACTGTCCTCACTGTCCAATTCTATGCCCACCCTCTACCTGTCATACCTGAGCACTGAAAATGTCCTAGCTAAGAAATTGAATTTTACATTTTATGTAATTTTAATGAATTTAAATGTAAGCAGCTTATGTGTTACTTACTGAAGTATTGGACAGCACAGCTCTGGAGCATGGATTGCATCAGATTCAGTTCTGCCTTCACGTTGGCAACTTATGTACATCCCATAAGTCTGTCACTGGCTGTAAGCTGCCCCCACCATGTCCCCCAGAGCCCTTGGCAAGGTGGCTCCCTCTCAGCTGAGGGGAATTCTCTTAAGAAGAGAATGGCTCTGAACCTTGGAGCCCACACTCATACCAAGTAGGGTTTGGATAGGAGCCCCAGCAGGTAGTTTTTGGGCAGGTCACGAACAGTGTTCATACAAGAGTCCATTCATGATCGTGTGCAAGGATAGAAGGATGGAAACTAGTGTACTTTACACATCACCTCAGTGCAATCACACACACACACGCACACACACATACACACCACGTCATTTCTTTAATTCATCAATATGTAAACGTTTAGGTTTGATACTTTTCTTCTTCAAATTGGTATTTTTACAATTTACTTAGAGAGAAAGAGAGAGAGGGAGTGCAAGTGGGGGAGGGGCAGAGAGAGGAATATAATCTCAAGCAGGCACTGCACTCTCAGCACCAAGACAGATGCGGGTCTCGAACCCACAAGCCATGAGATCATGGCCTGGCTGAAATCAAGAGTCAGACGCTTAACTGATTGAGCCACCAGGCTGCCCGTTCAAATCGGTATTGGAACTCATTGGAAGGATCACTACTTCCTGTTAAAATAAAGCCAAAATAATTTTTATTGACACAATATACACAAAATGGAACTTCCCTGTTGTAATTGTCAACATAGATTTTTAAAATTCCATGAATATTTTGTATATTTGGGGAAAAATAAATATTTAATAAAGATAGCCACTAACGATAAATTTTAACCATAGGGAAGAAATATTATCTAAATTCACACACAATAAGGAACCAAAGGGAAAGTATGAAAGCATATAGTGTCATACTCTAGTATTCTAATACTGAAGGCCATATGTTATTCCCAGAAACAAGGCATATTTAATTATTTTCCACATGTTCACAGAGCAGTGCGATTCATATACTACACAGAACCAAAGGTCTAGGAATTACCTGGTGGCATCAGTAAAGAACAATTACACTCACTTCTTATATTTCATGAACTTTCAAGGTTATGTTACTTTACACAATTCACCATGTAAGCATACAGATAAACCACCTTGTTTGTGAACCATTGCAACTGAAAATAAACTAATCTATTCCCAGAGCAACACAGAGACTTAGTGCCATTTTACTCACCTTTACTCACCTTCTCAGTGGGATCTAAGCCACTTTCCTACCTCATTCCAAGTTACTGCCTAATTACAGCTCTGGGGATAGGAGCAGGGACATGTAGGATCAGTGTCTCCAGGAAATGCAAAGGCTGACTATACCAGAACTGGGTCATCCATGCATTTTTCTTAAGCAAAAGGACACTTTCTCAGGATGACTTCACAGATCCTCATGTCGCACCAGAGATCTGCCCTTTGCCTCTCAGAGGTAGAAGATGAAGGCAGTCACAAACTCTCAGTATCATTTCCCATGTATGGTGACCTGCCAGTGTGACAGTGAGACACTTATGAGTAGTCGACAAGGTGCCGTGACTCTGAGCTGTGGCTGGGCTGGCACACAGAACCAAGTCCCTTCCCCTGCTGACATCTCTGGGGAATGGATGCCCCACGCTCTTAATGAGCCCTTGTCACTGAGCTGCCCAGACAGGGCAATCCTCAGGGACAATGACTATGGAGGACAATGACAGAGAAGACGTAATCTGTCTCTTCTATGGTTCACAGATCTGACGGAGGACAAGTAACCCCCTAGACCACCCCAGCTACACTAGCTTTCATCTGTCCTTACCTAGATGTTTTACAAAGCAGTTAAGATTTCCTTCACATTTGCCCAAATATTCACATATACATCTATAAGGAGGAACCATTCAGTTATCAATTTTAAATGCGAATGAATTCTGGCTGGGGGATTCGGCACTGACACGGACTGGGCTGTTGAGCAGGATTCTTCCAGACATCAGTGTTAGATTCCCAGTGGAGCACCTGGGAGGTGCCTATTGAGCAGAGTGGGACACCCCGGGGCACGCACACCCCTGCGACACTGCGAGGATGGCCTGAACAGAGTGGCTTGTTACACCCTGTCTGGGGAGCAGAGACTAGGGTGGCACCATTATTCTCCCCATCACCATATGCCCGGGCTTCAGGGAATGGACAGTAGGGCCACAGAGGAGGTGGGTCCCCCACACCAAACCCTGACCGCACCCCACCTGCTAACTGCAGATCCACAGGAGCGGCATTGACACTGACCGAACCAGACGGCCCCTCCCCCAGGTCAGTGCTGTCACCGGCTCCAAGGCGCCAGCAGATATTGGTCGAACACTTTTACATTTTCTGATTTGATTGTTGGAAAATTCTTATTACACAAATATTATTTTTTTCCTTTTCTTCCTCTTCTTTCTTCCCTTCTCGATCCTACTTATTAGTTACTTTAAGCAGACATTTTTAATCTATTCTGTCTATACCTCTTGTGTATCGCCTTTTTATTTTCCTCTCTCTCTGTATTAAGCTATGTAGTTTCTCTGATTCTCTCCTGGGTCCATTTTTTCCCATTTTTTCCGTTACTTTTTCCCCTCCCCTGTTATTTCTCTCTTTGTGTGGGATAAGGTTTCTTCCACCACCACTCCCGCCCTTTTAATATTTTTCCAGGGTTACTTTAATGAACAAATCAAACCACACCTGGTGGAAGGTCCAAACCACCACTACAAGTATGGACATAAAGAAACAAGACTCACAACAACAGAGAGCAAGCAACACGCTCAAAAAGACCCCATGAAGTGCCAAGCCCTGGACAGCATTATGACCCCTCTTTAATATAGTAGTGCTCGCTGGTGCAGGACACATAACAAATTGTTAAAATACATAAAGGACAGAAAACTAGCCAAAATGACAAAAAAGGAAGAATTCTCCTCAAAAGAAATTCCAGGGAAAATGACACCTAGAGAATTGCTCACAACAGATATAAACAATATATCTGATTGAGAGTTTTACATAATAATCATAAGATTAATCGCCGGGCTTGAAAAAAGCATAGGAGATAGCAGAGAATCTATTGCTGCAGACATCAAGGAACTAAGAAATAGTTATGATGAATCAAGAAATGCTGTGAATGACATGTAAAATAAACTAGAGGCAGTGACAGCAAGGAAGGAGGAAGCAGAGGGGAAAATTAGTGAAACAGAAGTTAAAGTAATGGAAAAAGAGGAAGCTGTGAAAGAGAGAAATAAGAAAATAAGAGCCCATGAGGGGTTCATTAGAAATATGAGATTCAAAGAAATGTAGTAATAGTCCATATAATCAGAGTTCCAGAGGAAGAGGAAGAGATTGAGAAAGGGCCAGAAGGCTTACCTGCACAAATTATAGCTGAGAACTTCCCTCATCTGGGGAAGGAAGCAGACATCCACATCCAGGAGGCACAGAGAACTCCCTTCAGATTCAACAGGAGTGGGCCTTCTCCATGGCATATCATTATGAAAATGGCAAAACACAAAGATAAAGAGAGCCTTCTGAAAGCAGCTAGGGACAAACAGGCCTTAGCCCACAAGGATAGATGCATAAGGGTAGTACACACCTGTCCACTGAAACTTGGCAGGCCAGAAGGGAGTGGCAGGAAGTATTCAATGCACTGAATAGGAAAAACATGCAGCCAAGAATCCTTTATCCAGCAAGGCAGTCCGTCACTCAGAATGGAAGGAAAGATAAAGGTTTTCCCACACAAACAAAAGCTGAAGGAGTTCATGACCACTAAACAAACCCTGCAAGAGATCCTGAAGGGCATTCTGTAAGCGGAACAATGCAAAGACTACAAAGGACTAGAGATATCTCCAGAAACATGAAACCTGCAGATAACACAATGACACTAAATCCATAGCTTTCAATAATAACTCTGAATGTACACAGACTAAATGCCCCAATCAAAATACATACGGTATCAGAATGGATAAAAAACAAGACCCATCTATATGTTGTCTACAAGAGGTCAATTTTAGACCTGAGGACACCTTCAGCTTGAAAGCCAGGGGATGGAGAACCATCTATCATGCTACTGGAAGTCAAAAGAATGCTGGAGTAGCCATCCTTATATCAGACAAACTAGGTTTTAAACTAAAGACTGAAACAAGAGGTGAAGATGGGCATTATATCATAATTACGGGGTCTATCCAAAAAGAAGAGCTACATTTGTAAATGTTTATGCCCCCAACTTGAAAGAACCTGAATGTATAAACCCATTAGTGATAAACATGCATGAACTGATTGGTAAGAATAGGGTAATTACAGGACATTTTAACACTCCACTGACAACAATGGAGAAATCATGTAGGCAGAAACTCAAGAAAGAGACAATCAACAAAGAAGTTAAAGGCCCGATAGACTGGACAGATATATTCAGAAATTTTCATCCAAAAGCAGCAGAACACACATTCTTGTTGAGTACATATGGATAATTTTCCAAGATAGATCACATGCTGGCTCACAAAACAGCCCTCAATAAATATAAAAGAATTGAGATCATACCATAATCTAAAAGCTAGAAAACTTGAAATAAACCAGAAGAAAAAATTTGGAAAGCCTCCAAATGTAGGGAGGTTAAAGTACATCCTACTAAAGAATAAATGGGTCAACCAAGCAACTAAAGAAGAAATTTAAAAAATTCATGGAAGCAAATGAAAATGAAAACATGACAGTCCAACCCATTTGGAATGCAGCAAAGGCTGTCCTAGAGGAAAATTCATTGCAATCCAGGCCTATCTCAAGAAACAAGAAAAATGCCAAATATAAAAGCTAACTGCACACCTAAAGGAAATAGAAACAGAAGAGAAAAGAAATCCCAAAGCTTGTGGAAGAAGAGAAATAATAAAGATGAGAGCAGAAATAAACCATATGGAATCCAAATAAACACAGTAGAACAGATCAATGAGTCTAAGAGTTATTTTGGAAGAAATAAACAGAATTGATAAACCCTGAGCTAGAGTGCTCAAAATGAAAAGAGAGAGAACCCAAAGAGATAAAATCATGATGGAAAGAGGGGAGATCACAACAATCACCACAGAAATACAGACAATTATTAGAGAATACTATGAAAAAGTATATGCCAACAAATTGGACAACCTGGGAGAAATGGACCAACACACTACCAAAACTCATACAGGAAGAAATAGAAAATTTGAACAGACCCATAATCAGTGAGGAAATTGATGCAGTTATCAAAAATCTCCCAACAAATAAGAGTCCTGGGCCAGATGGCTTCCCTAGGGAATTCTACCAGACATTTAAAGCATAGTTAATAACTATTCTTCTCAGGTGGTTCCAAAAAATAGAAATAGAAGGAAAGCTCCCAGACTGACTCTATGAAACCAGCATGACCTTGATTCTCAAACCAGACAGAGACCCCACTAAAAAGGAGAATTACAGGGATGCAAAAATTCTCAACAAGATACTAGCAAATCGAGTTCAACAGTATATTAAAAGAATTATTCACCATGATCAAGTGGGATTCATTCCTGGGCTGCAGGGCTGGTTCAATACTTGCAAGTCATTCGGTGTGATACATCAGATCAATAGAAGCAAGGATAAGAAACATATGATCCTGTCAAATGATGCAGAAAAACCATTTAACAAAATACAGCATTCTTTCTTCATAAATACCCTCAAGAAGGTGGGATAGAAGGAGCATAACTTACCATCATAAAAGCCATATATGGAAAGCCCACAGCTAATATCATCCTCAATGGGGAAAAACGAGAGCTTTCCCCCTGAGATCAGGAACAATACAGGGATGTCCACTCTTACCACTGTTGTTTAACATAGTGTTGGAAGTCCTAGCCTAAGAAATCATATAACAAAAAGGGATAAAAGGCATCCAAATTAGCAAAGAAGATGTCAACCTGTCACTTTTCACAGAGGACATGTTACTCTACATGGAAAACCTGAAAGACTCCACCAAAAATCTGGTAGAGGTGATCCATGAATTCAGCAAAGTTTCAGGATATAAAATCAAGGTACAGAAATCAGTTGCATTTCTATACACCAATAGTGAGGCAACAGAAATAGAAATCAAGAAATCAATCCCATTTACAATTGCATCAAGAACCATAAAATAACCTAAGAATAAACTTAACCAAAGATGTAAAATAGTTGTATGCTGAAAACTATAGAAAACTTATGAAAGAATATGAAGGATACATGAAGGAATGGAACAACATTCCATGATCATGGATTGGAACAACAAATATTGTTAAAATGTGAGCACAACCCAAACCAATCTACACATTCAATGCAATCCCAAACAAAATTGCACCGGCATTCTTCTCAGAACAGGAACAATCCTAAAATTTGTACAGAAACACGAAACACCCCGAATAGCCAAAGTTATGTTGAAAAAGAAAACCAACGGGGGAGGCATCACGATTCCCAACTTTAGCCTCTACTACAAAGCTGTAATCATCCAGACAGTAGGGTACTGGCACAAAAACAGACACATAGGCCAATGGCACAGAAGAGAGAACCCAGAACTGGACTCACAAATCTATGGCCAAATAATATCCACAAAGCAGGATAGACCGTCCTATGGAAAAAAGACAGCCTCTTTAGCAAGTGGTGCTGGAAGAACTGGACAGCAACACGCAGAAGAATGAAACTAGACCACTTTCTTACACCATCCAAAAAGTAAACTCAAAATGGATGAAAGACCTAACTGTGAGACAGGAAACAGTCAAAACCCTAGAGGAAAAAGTAGGCAACAACCTCTTTGACCTCAGCCACAGCAATTTCTTGCTCAACCTGTCTCCAAAAGCAAGGGAATTAAAAGCAAAAATGAACTACTGGGACCTCATCAAGATAAAAAGCTTCTGCACAGCAAAGAAAACAATCAACACAACCAGAAGACAAGCAACGGAATGGGAGAAGATGTTTGCAAATGACCTATCAGATAAACGGTTAGTATCCAAAACCTATAAAGAACTTTCAACACTCAACATCCCAAACACAAATAATGCAGTGAAGACATGGGCAAAACACATGAATAGACACTTTGACAAAGACATCCAGATGCCAACAGACGCATAACAAAAATGCTCAACGTCACTCATCATCAGGGAAATACAAATCAAAACCACACTGAGATACCACCTCACACCAGTCAGAGTGGCTAAATTTAAGACCTCAGGCAAAAACAGGTGTTGGTGAGGATGTGGACAATGGGAACTCTTTTGCACTGTTGGTGGGAACACAAACTGGTACAGCCACTCTGGAAAGCAGTGTGGAGATTTATCAAAAAGTTAAAAATAGAACTACCCTACGACCCAACCGTAGCACTACCAGGTATTTATCCAAAGAACACAGGGGTGCTGATGCATAGGAACACATGCACCCACATGTTTATCGCAGTGCTTTCAACAATAGCCAAATTATGGAAAGTGCCCAAATGTCCATCAACTGGTGAATGGATAAAGAAGATGTTATTTATATATACAATGGAATATACTTGGCAATGAGAAAGAATTTAATCTTGCCATTTGCAACAACGTGGATGGAATTGGACGGCATTACGCTAAGTGAAAGAAGTCAGTCAGAGAAAGACATTAATTTTTTAAAATTTTTTGGTAAGTTTATTTATTTATTTTCAGAGAGGGAGACCATGAGACCATGAGCATGGAATGGACAGAGGGAGGGAGAGAGAGGATCCCAAGCAGGATCTGTGCTTTCAGCACAGAGCCTGATGTGGGGCATGAACACATGAGCCATGGGATCATGACCGCAGCAGAAGCCAAGAGTCGGATGCTCAACCAACTGAGCCCCCCATGTGCCTCCAGATCTCATTATTTTGTGAATCACAGGAATAAAAGGTACACTACAGAAATTATAGTCAATGATATTGTAATCATGTTGTATGTTCACAGATGGCAGCTACAGTTCTGACCACAGCACAGCATATAGGGAGGCTGGATCAATGGTGTACACCTGAAACTAATGTCACATCGCGTGTCCAACTATATTTAGATTAACAAATTCATTTTTAAGAAAGATGTCATTCCTTTTTAGGGCTGAGTAATGTAGAACTAAGATTGTAACACAAGTGTCTGAATGTATCAGGATGGGTGTAAATGTCCTCACTTTTGAAATACAAATTTTATTTAAGGGGTTGTTAAAAGTCACAATAATAAGTAATATGAAGGCTGTGTGTATGCTGCTATGCATTCATGGATCCTTGTACACGCACAAGCATTGTGGGGGTTGTGCATAGTTACAAGTGATTGTCACTTAGAAGTAAATTCAAAATCGTCTTGAGGTGCCTGAGTGGCTCAGTCAGTTAAACGTTGGAGTCTTGATTTGGGCTCAGGTCAGCATCTCACGGTTTGTGAGATTGAGCCTCGTGTTGGGCTCTGGGCTGACAGTGAGGAGCTTGCTGGGATTGTCTCTCTCTGTCAACCTCTCTCTCTGCCACCTTCCCTGCTCATGTTCACTCTCTCTCAAGATAAATAAATAAACTTAAAAAAAATTCAAAAGTGTCTTTTCATTACGATTCACTTTAAGAATAAGGGTTATACCCTGGTGGGACGTTTAAATAGCTACTTTTCCAATTAAAAACTTCAAGTAGACATTGCTAGACATCGCTTTGGAACAACACATAAAATGAACGTTAACAAAAGCAAACATGAACTATTGAGACTTCATCAACATAAGAAACTGGTGCACAGTGAAGGACACAATCAACACAACTCAGAGCAGCATATGAAATGGGAGAAGATATTTGCAAATGGTATTCAGATAAAGGGTTAGTATCCCAAACCCATGAAGAACTTATGAAACTCACTAGCCGCCCCCCCCCACAAAACCCCAAATAATCCAGTGAAGAAATGGACAGAAGACATGAATAGATACTTTTCCAAAGAAGACATCCAGATGGCTAACAGACTCTTCAAAAAATAATCAACATCATTCATCATCAGGGAAATGCAAATCAAAACCACAATGAGATACGACCTCACACCTGTCACAGTGTCTGAAAAGAACAAGTCAGGAAACAACAGATGTTGGCGAGGATGCAGAGAAAGGGGAAGCCTTTTGCACTGCTGGTGGGAATGCAAACTGGTGCAGCCACTCTGGAAAACAGGATGGACTTTCCTCAAAAAATTCAAAATAGAACTACCCTATGACCCAGCAATTGCACTACTGGTTATTTTCTAAAGAATACAAAACTGCTGACTCAAAGGGGGTACGTGCACCCCAATGTTTAAAGCAGTACTATCAATAATAGCCAAATTATGGAAAGAACCCAAGTATCAATTGACTGATGAACAGAGAAAGAAGATGTGGTATATACACACACTGTGTCTGACAGCTTTTTAAAAAATTATTCTCAGGGTGCCTGGGTGGGCGTCACCAGTTAAGTGTGCACCTCTTAATTTAGGCTCAGGTCATGATCTCACAGCTGAGTCCCATGTTGGGCTCTGTGTTGACAGCATGGAGTCTGCTTAGGATTCTCTCTCTCTCCCTCTCTCTCTGCCTCTACCCTACTTGTGCTCTCTGCCTCTCTCCAAACAAATAAATAAACTGAAAAAAAATATTCTCTTCTTGGAGCGCCAGGGTAGTTCAGATGGTTGAGTGTCCCGCTCTTGTTTTCAACTCAGGACATGGGTTCCCCAGGGTTGTTGGATCAAGCCCTGCATTGGGCTCCATTTTCATCATGGAACCTTCTTAAAATTCTCTCTCTCTCTCTCTCCTTCTGCCCTTCTCCCCTACTTGCACTCTCTTTCTAAAATAAAAATAAATAAATAAATAAATAAATAAAATAAATTTAAAAAAATAATTTTCTTGCTTTGAATTGAGATACAATTAGCATAACATTATATTAGTTTCAGGGATACAATATGATTCGATAATTGTGTAGATTGCAAAATGATCACCACAATAAACATAATTAACATCCATCACCATAAACACCTAATAAATTATTTTTATGATGAGAAATTTTCACATTACTCTTTTAGCAACTTTCATATAGGCAATACAATATTATTAACTCTTGTCACCACGATGTACATTATACCTTTATGACATTGATTTTGTAACTGGAAGTTGATAGATTTTGACCCCTTTTACCCATGATGCTCACCCCCACCCTCTTCTCTGTATCTATCAGCACTGGTTTTTAAAACTTCCTTAGATATGTGGGAATATACACTATTTGTCTCTATTTCTCTGTTTGATTTATTTCACTTGGTGTAGGGCATTCAAGATTCACTGATCATGCAGCAGATGGCAAAATGTCCTTTTTTATGGCTAAATAATATCCCATTGTATATAGATACCACATCTTTGTTTCTTTTTAATTTAAATTGTAGTTAGTTAACTTACAGTGCAATATTAGTTTCAGGAGTAGAATTCAGTGATTCATCACTTACATAGAACACGCAGTGCTCATCACAACAAGTGCTCTCCTGATACCCATCATCTCTCTAGCCCATCCCCACCCACCTTCCCTCCATCAATGCTCAGTTTGTTCTCTATGGTGAAGAGTCTCTTGTGGTTTGTCTCCCTTTATTCTCTTCCCACACCCCTTCCCATATGTTCATTCGTTTTCTCTCTTAAATTCCACTTCTGAGTGAAATCATATGGTACTTGTCTTTTTTCCGATTTATTTCACTGAGCATGATATATTCTAGCTCCATCCACATCATTGCAAATGGCAAGATATCATTATTTTTGATGGCTGAGTGATATTCCATTGTATATATATTCACCACGTCTTCTTTATCCACTCACCTATCAAGGGACACACCTGTTAGAATAGCTAGAATCAAAAAGACAAGAGAGGAGAGGGAAGATGGCGGCGTAGGAGGACGCTGGGCTCACTGCGCGTCCTGCTGATCACTTAGATTCCACCTACACCTGCCTAAATAACCCAGAGAACCGCCAGAGGATTAGCAGAACGGAGTCCCCGGAGCCAAGCGCAGACGAGAGGCCCACGGAAGAGGGTAGGAAGGGCGGCGAGGTGGTGCGCGCTCCACGGACTGGCGGGAGGGAGCCGGGGCGGAGGGGCGGCTGGCCGGCCAAGCAGAGCCCCCAAGTCTGGCTTGCAAAAAGCGGAGGGGCCTGACGGACTGTGTTCCCACAGCAAGCGCGACTTAGCGTCTGGGAGGTCATAAGCTAACAGCTCTGCTCAGAAAGCGGGAAGGCTGGGGGACAAAGGGAAGGAGAGCTGCTGAGCCCCCTGACGACAGAGCTCAGTTTGGTGGGGAACAAAGGCGCTCGCCAGCGCCATCTCCCCCGCCCATCCCCCAGCCAAAATCCCAAAGAGAACCAGTTCCTGCCAGGGAACTTGCTTGCTCCGCGCAAACACCCAACTCTGCGCTTCTGCGGAGCCAAACCTCCGGCAGCGGATCTGACTCCCTCCCGCTGCCACAGGGCCCCTCCTGAAGTGGATCACCTAAGGAGAAGCAAGCTAAGCCTGCCCCTCCTGCCCCTGTGCACCTTGCCTACCCACCCCAGCTAAGACGCCAGATCCCCAGCATCACAAGCCTGGCAGTGTGCAAGTAGCCCAGAGGGGCCACCCCACCCCACAGTGAATCCCGCCCCTAGGAGAGGGGAAGAGAAGGCACACACCAGTCTGACTGTGGACACAGCGGGGGGCTGGGGGCAGACATCAGGTCCGACTGCGGCTCCGCCCACCAACTCCAGTTATACACCACAGCACAGGGGAAGTGCCCTGCAGGTCCTCACCACGCCAGGGACTATCCAAAATGACCAAGCGGAAGAATTCCCCTCAGAAGAATCTCCAGGAAATAACAACAGCTAATGAGCTGATCAAAAAGGATTTAAATAATATAACAGAAAGTGAATTTAGAATAATAGTCATAAAATTAATCGCTGGGCTTGAAAACAGTATAGCTGACAGCAGAGAATCTCTTGCTACAGAGATCAAGGGACTAAGGAACAGTCACAAGGAGCTGAAAAACGCTTTAAACGAAATGCATAACAAAATGGAAACCACCACGGCTCGGATTGAAGAGGCAGAGGAGAGAATAGGTGAACTAGAAGATAAAGTTATGGAAAAAGAGGAAGCTGAGAAAAAGAGAGATAAAAAAATCCAGGAGTATGAGGGGAAAATTAGAGAACTAAGTGATACACTAAAAAGAAATAATATACGCATAATTGGTATCCCAGAGGAGGAAGAGAGAGGGAAAGGTGCTGAAGGGGTACTTGAAGAAATAATAGCTGAGAACTTCCCTGAACTGGGGAAGGAAAAAGGCATTGAAATCCAAGAGGCACAGAGAACTCCCTTCAGACGTAACTTGAATCGATCTTCTGCACGACATATCATAGTGAAACTGGCAAAATACAAGGATAAAGAGAAAATTCTGAAAGCAGCAAGGGGGAAACGTGCCCTCACATATAAAGGGAGACCTATAAGACTCGTGACTGATCTCTCTTTTGAAACTTGGCAGGCCAGAAAGAATTGGCACGAGATTTTCAGTGTGCTAGACAGAAAAAACATGCAGCCGAGAATCCTTTATCCAGCAAGTCTGTCATTTAGAATAGAAGGAGAGATAAAGGTCTTCCCAAACAAACAAAAACTGAAGGAATTTGTCACCACTAAACCAGCCCTACAAGAGATCCTAAGGGGGACCCTGTGAGACAAAGTACCAGAGACATCACTACAAGCATAAAACATACAGACATCACAATGACTCTAAACCCATACCTTTCTATAATAACACTGAATGTAAATGGATTAAATGCGCCAACCAAAAGACATAGGGTATCAGAATGGATAAAAAAACAAGACCCATCTATTTGCTGTCTACAAGAGACTCATTTTAGACCTGAGGACACCTTTAGATTGAGAGTGAGGGGATGGAGAACTATTTATCATGCTAATGGAAGCCAAAAGAAAGCTGGAGTAGCCATACTTCTATCAGACAAACTAGACTTTCAATTAAAGGCTGTAACAAGAGATGAAGAAGGACATTATATAATAGTGACAGGGTCTATCCATCAGGAAGAGCTAACAATTATAAATGTCTATGCGCCGAATACCGGAGCGCCCAAATATATAAAACAATTACTCATAAACATAAGCAACCTTATTGATAAGAATGTGGTAATTGCAGGGGACTTTAACACCCCACTTACAGAAATGGATAGATCATCTAGACGCACGGTCAATAAAGAAACAAGGGCCCTGAATGAGACATTGGATCAGATGGACTTGACAGATATATTTAGAACTCTGCATCCCAAAGCAACAGAATATACTTTCTTCTCGAGTGCACATGGAACATTCTCCAAGATAGATCATATACTGGGTCACAAAACAGCCCTTCATAAGTTTACAAGAATTGAAATCATACCATGCATACTTTCAGACCACAATGCTATGAAGCTTGAAATCAACCACAGAAAAAAGTCTGGAAAACCTCCAAAAGCATGGAGGTTAAAGAACGCCCTACTAACGAATGAGTGGGTCAACCAGGCAATTAGAGAAGAAATTAAAAAATATATGGAAACAAACGAAAATGAAAACACAACAATCCAAACGCTTTGGGACACAGCGAAGGCAGTCCTGAGAGGAAAATACATTGCAATCCAGGCCTATCTCAAGAAACAAGAAAAATCCCAAATACAAAATCTAACAGCACACCTAAAGGAAATAGAAGCAGAACAGCAAAGGCAGCCTAAACCCAGCAGAAGAAGAGAAATAATAAAGATCAGAGCAGAAATAAACAATATAGAATCTAAAAACACTGTAGAGCAGATCAACGAAACCAAGAGTTGGTTTTTTGAAAAAATAAACAAAATTGACAAACCTCTAGCCAGGCTTCTCAAAAAGAAAAGGGAGATGACCCAAATAGATAAAATCATGAATGAAAATGGAATTATTACAACCAATCCCTCAGAGATACAAACAATTATCAGGGAATACTATGAAAAATTATATGCCAACAAATTGGACAACCTGGAAGAAATGGACAAATTCCTGAACACCCACACTCTTCCAAAACTCAATCAGGAGGAAATAGAAAGCTTGAACAGACCCATCACCAGCGAAGAAATTGAATCGGTTATCAAAAATCTCCCAACAAATAAGAGTCCAGGACCAGATGGCTTCCCAGGGGAGTTCTACCAGACATTTAAAGCAGAGATAATACCTATCCTTCTCAAGCTATTCCAAGAAATAGAAAGGGAAGGAAAACTTCCAGACTCATTCTATGAAGCCAGTATTACTTTGATTCCCAAACCAGACAGAGACCCAGTAAAAAAAGAGAACTACAGGCCAATATCCCTGATGAATATGGATGCAAAAATTCTCAATAAGATACTAGCAAATCGAATTCAACGGCATATAAAAAGAATTATTCACCATGATCAAGTGGGATTCATTCCTGGGATGCAGGGCTGGTTCAACATTCGCAAATCAATCAACGTGACACATCACATTAACAAAAAAAAAAGAGAAGAACCATATGATCCTGTCAATCGATGCAGAAAAGGCCTTTGACAAAATCCAGCACCCTTTCTTAATAGAAACCCTTGAGAAAGTCGGGATAGAAGGAACATACTTAAAGATCATAAAAGCCATTTACGAAAAGCCCACAGCTAACATCATCCTCAACGGGGAAAAACTGAGAGCCTTTTCCCTGAGATCAGGAACACGACAGGGATGCCCACTCTCACCGCTGTTGTTTAACATAGTGCTGGAAGTTCTAGCATCAGCAATCAGACAACAAAAGGAAATCAAAGGCATCAAAATTGGCAAAGATGAAGTCAAGCTTTCGCTTTTTGCAGATGACATGATATTATACATGGAAAATCCGATAGACTCCACCAAAAGTCTGCTAGTACTGATACATGAATTCAGCAAAGTTGCAGGATACAAAATCAATGTACAGAAATCAGTTGCATACTTATACACTAACAATGAAGCAACAGAAAGACAAATAAAGAAACTGATCCCATTCACAATTGCACCAAGAAGCATAAAATACCTAGGGATAAATCTAACCAAAGATGTAAAGGATCTGTATGCTGAAAACTATAGAAAGCTTATGAAGGTAATTGAAGAAGATTTAAAGAAATGGAAAGACATTCCCTGCTCATGGATTGGAAGAATAAATATTGTCAAAATGTCAATACTACCCAAAGCTATCTACACATTCAATGCAATCCCAATCAAAATTGCACCAGCATTCTTCTCGAAACTAGAACAAGCAATCCTAAAATTCATATGGAACCACAAAAGGCCCCGAATAGCCAAAGTAATTTTGAAGAAGACCACCAAAGCAGGAGGCATCACAATCCCAGACTTTAGCCTCTACTACAAAGCTGTCATCATCAAGACAGCATGGTATTGGCACAAAAACAGACACACAGACCAATGGAATAGAATAGAAACCCCAGAACTAGACCCACAAACGTATGGCCAACTCATCTTTGACAAAGCAGGAAAGAACATCCAATGGAAAAAAGACAGTCTCTTTAACAAATGGTGCTGGGAGAACTGGACAGCAACATGCAGAAGGTTGAAACTAGACCACTTTCTCACACCAGTCACAAAAATAAACTCAAAATGGATAAAGGACCTGAATGTGAGACAGGAAACCATCAAAACCTTAGAGGAGAAAGCAGGAAAAGACCTCTCTGACCTCAGCCGTAGCAATCTCTTACTCGACACATCCCCAAAGGCAAGGGAATTAAAAGCAAAAGTGAATTACTGGGACCTTATGAAGATCAAAAGCTTCTGCACAGCAAAGGAAACAACCAACAAAACGAAAAGGCAACCAACGGAATGGGAAAAGATATTTGCAAATGACATATCGGACAAAGGGCTAGTATCCAAAATCTATAAAGAGCTCACCAAACTCCACACCTGAAAAGCAAATAACCCAGTGAAGAAATGGGCAGAAAACATGAATAGACACTTCTCTAAAGAAGACATCCGGATGGCCAATAGGCACATGAAAAGATGTTCAGCGTCGCTCCTTATCAGGGAAATACAAATCAAAACCACACTCAGGTATCACCTCACGCCAGTCAGAGTGGCCAAAATGAACAAATCAGGAGACTATAGATGCTGGCGAGGATGTGGAGAAACGGGAACCCTCTTGCACTGTTGGTGGGAATGCAAATTGGTGCAGCCACTCTGGAAAACAGTGTGGAGGTTCCTCAGAAAATTAAAAATAGACCTAACCTATGACCCAGCAGTAGCACTGCTAGGAATTTATCCAAGGGACACAGGAGTACTGATGCATAGGGGCACTTGTACCCCAATGTTCATAGCAGCACTCTCAACAATAGCCAAATTATGGAAAGAGCCTAAATGTCCATCAACTGATGAATGGATAAAGAAATTGTGGTTTATATACACAATGGAATACTACGTGGCAATGAGAAAAAATGAAATATGGCCTTTTGTAGCAACGTGGATGGAACTGGAGAGTGTGATGCTAAGTGAAATAAGCCATACAGAGAAAGACAGATACCATATGGTTTCACTCTTATGTGGATCCTGAGAAACTTAACAGGAACCCATGGGGGAGGGGAAGGAAAAAAAAAAAGAGGTTAGAGTGGGAGAGAGCCAAAGCATAAGAGACTGTTGAGAACTGAGAACAAACTAAGGGTTGATGGGGGGTGGGAGGGAGGAGAGGGTGGGTGATGGGTATTGAGGAGGGCACCTTTTGGGATGAGCACTGGGTGTTGTATGGAAACCAATTTGACAATAAATTTCATATATAAATTAAAAAAAAAAAAAAGACAAGAGACAAATAGTGGTGGCCAGGATGTGGAGAAAGGAACCCTTGGGCACTGTTGGTGGGAACATAAATTGGTGCAGCCCCTGTGGAAAACAGTAGGCTGGGTCCTCAAAGAATTAAAAACAGAACTACCATATAATCCAGCAATCCCACTCCTGGGCTTTTATCCAAAGGAAATGACTCATTATCTGAAAGAGATGTCTGCACTCCCATACTCATAGCAGTATTATTCACTATCCCAAAGTATGGAAACAACCTAAGTGTCCACCGGGGAATGAATGCATAAAGAAATTGTGGTGTGTATATACAATGGAATATCATTCAGCCTTTAACAAAGAGGAAATCCGGTCATTTATGACAACATGGATGTACCTGGAGGACATTAAGCTAAGAGAAATAAGCCAGACAGAGAAAGACAAATACCACGTGGTATCCTTCACATGTAGGAGGGAAAAAGTATAACTCATAGAAACAGAATAATAAAAAAGTGTCTGCCAGGGGCTGGGGAATGGGAGGGGGTAATAAAGAGAAGTTGATAAAATGGTACAGACTTTTAGTTATAAGATGAAAAAGGTCTGGTGATCTAACATGTAGCACGGTGACTATCGTTGGTACCACTGTATTGTATAGAGAATAGAACTTAAATGTTCTCACACAGAAGCAAAAAGATAAACATAAAGATGGATGTGTTAATTAACTCAATGGGCAAATCCTTTCACAAGGTATATGTGTAACATGCTGTACACGTTAAAAATCTTAGTTTTATTTGTTAATTATGCTTCCTTAAAGGTGAGGGGGGAAAGATGAAAGTTTCTGGTAACAAACAGCAGGTTTTAAACAGCCTATTTAAGAACCATTATAGCAAAAGGTTATGTATTGGGGCTATGAAAATTTTTGCATAATAAAAACCACTTATTATAAATAACACAGAAAAAGAACGTGATCCTTGAGCAACGTCTTGAATTAGTAATGGAACATGGTGTATGGGAAAATAGGACAAGAGAGTACCTTCAAATGAAGCAAAGCAATAGAATCATAAATGCATAAGAGAACGCTGGCCCCAAGCTGATATGGTGTATCCGGTGGTTAACACATTGTGAGTTTGTTCCCACAACTAGAGGGTCCATAGAACAAATACACCTCCATATGTTAAAGGTGTGCCTTTTATTTAATCTTGCAGACAATGGTTGCCAAAAGTATTTTTAAGCAAGGAATGATGTGGTTGTGTTGCTTTGAGGAAAAATAATTCAGATAATGGTGTAGAAGCTTAGAGTTGGTTTGGTTCGAAGATCGCTTAAGAAATAAATTAAATGGTTTGGGCAAGGATACAAAGATCTTACTGACACATGGATAACAGCTGACAAATGTGTGCTGGAGAGTGAATGTATTCTGAAATATGTCAGAGAGAATGAACAAGGCTAGGTTCAGTATTACGATGAAAATGGAGGGAAGAATCAAGAATAATTAAGGGGAGGGTTGCTTCAGTGGCTCAGTTGGTTAAGTGTCCGACTCTTTGTTTCGGCTCAGGTCATGATCCCATGGTTTATGAGATCAAGCCATGCATTGAGTTCTGTGCTGATGGCATGGAGCCTACTTGGAATTCTCTATGCCCCCCAGTTCCCCTTCCTGGCTAATGCTTTATCTCTTTCTATCAAAACAAATAAATTAATTAAAAATAATAGTTCAGGGGGTTCTCACTGAGGTTACTGAGGGTTTTGTATTGAGATTCTGAAATCCTAACCTGTAGAAAAGCGTTGTTTTCAGTACATGAAACATCAGAAATTTTAGAGTTCACAAATAATCCACAAGTATATAGCCAAGATTCCATTTGCTTTAGGATGGAACTCAAGAGGGGGTGTAAACTGTGGATGTGGATTGCAGATTTATTGACAAAGATTTCTAGATAGACAGTAGTTCAAGCCATGGAAATGGCAATGTATCTCAGGAACAGTGTAGAGACAGAAGAGAAGCAAGGATAGAACGTTAGGAAATTAAAACATTGAAGTTTGTGCCCAAGCAGAAAGAAATGAGAATCAAGGGCCCACGAAATAACAGGAAAAGAGAGAGAAGCCAATGGACAGCACAGTTTCATGAAGGAGGGGGATGTGGTTAACGCCATATTACACCAAGTAAGGCAACGGTGAGCTTATCTGCTTTGTGCAATGGAAGAACAGTAAAGGTTTTACAGAAAACCGCTTCAACAGAGTGGTAGGGGGAGAAGGAACAAAGAACATTTGGAAGTGATGATAGAAGGAGAAAAAGCATCAATACTCTGTGTCTGGTCACAAACAGATGAAATTGATGGAAGAGGACAATTAGAAGAAAATGGGGTGGAGAGAGGGTTTTAAGTCCAATTTTATTTTTCTTATAGGATAGAGGAGCATATGTTTAGATGATGAACAAACAGATAGTGGGATATAAGAGTTGAAGAACGAAGACAGATAACAGGGTATAAAGTTCTCATAAAGACTACCCGAAACATGTTAGCCAATAATATGCAGTAGCATTGGTAAATGGAAGTTAGGAAGAGACAGTCGTTTCACTCCTAGTCAATTTGGTGGCACAAGATTGACTACCTGCTTATCTCCAGAGTCTCCCTTCCTCTTTGGCTGCCTCTGGGGAGCCAAACTCTGTATACTTCGACTGAGGCTAATGAGTTACATTGGGCAGGACCCTCCTGGGGCCACTAAAAATACACACATCCTCAGTCCCTAGAGCTCGTACTTTGACTTTGGTGGCTTACCAAAAAACATCCCCCGGATATAATATTAGCCGTTTCATTCATGGGCAGATTCCAAAGTGTGTTTAGCTGCAAGCCCCACCGTCCACGCTCAACTACACCTCCTCGCATGTGCCAAAACACTCTGCAATGAGTGGACAATCTTCCAGGTAAACCCTGGGGATGACAGAACCTATGCTAACAGTAATGATGGAGAGACGTGTTACTACCTTGAACAGAGCCTGAGCAGTGAGTAATTGTGTCTGCCCTTGCCTCTCAGATTCACCATTTTCAAGGTATATCCTGTTGAAAGGTCGCCATATTGTAAATACACGAATCTGTCTTTATTCTAAGGGCTCTGTTCTACCTATTGTATCCCCTAACACTTCCTACAGATCCACAACCACACACCACTGGGCAGTGCCTGAGTGTCCTAGCTTTCACGGGGACAGCGGTCATGTACTTTCATCTGCAGGACCTTCACTTTCCCATCCATATGCCAATCTCTTCACTTCATACAACTGTAGTGGTTCTTCAAAGACCAGTGGCTGCTTCCAAAAGTTGGGTGGATATCTGTAATCTTTGTTATTCTTCCTTGGAAAGAGAGGCCATGCTCTTACTCTAACACTCATTCAAATGTTACTAAGAAGATGTGAGATTCTTTCCTTTGCTGCTGATTCCTTACACCCGGGAGGTTGATGGTGCTGCCTGCAGAACTGGTGTCTGTGGGTGAGTTGCTCTTTCCTGACAGTAACTTCTAGATGGAGGAGCAATGTGACCTCCAGGTTAGCTGATTACCACTTCACTGGAGAGTGAAAGACTGTAAGTGTTTTCTCTTCCAGCTCAAACCAAATGCTCGCTGGCAGATCCCACAAGCATGGAATCTGTGTTTATGTTTCAGATCTGTGAGTGTAACAAACAGGTCTATAGGACAATTGCCTTCATTGGATATTCATGCCAGATACGGGGAGTCAGTGTTTCCTACCACTGTAGGCTTCTGCTCCAGGAATAAGAGAATACGAGAACTTGAAATCAGATAGAAGTCATACCTGCATCTTGTCTTAGCCTTGCATGCAGGTATTTATTTATAATAAGGAACTGTTATCATTTCACAGGCATATGTGCATTCTACTATTGCTATTGGGTTGAATTATGACCCCTGCAAACCTCTCCCACCAGAAAAGTGGTTGAAACCCTAAACTTCAGTTCAGATTAATATGGGACTTTATATGAAAATAATTTTCTGCAAATATATTCAAGTTCAGATGAGGTTACACCCATCAGGGCGTGCTCTAACACAAAGTGACTGGTATTTCTATAAGGACAGAGTAGACAGGTGAGGAAGAAGCCATCTGCCTACAGAGGCAGTAGTTGAAATCCTGCAGCCACAACTCAACGAAACCCCCAAACTGCCAGCAAACAAGCCACCAGAGACTAGAAAGGTCCAAAGATGTATATTCTCCCTGACAGGTTTCAGAAGCCCTGCCAGTATATTCATGTTGGACTTGTGTCCTCCTGACATATGAGACAGTGCATTCCTGCTGTCTGTCTATGTCAACTTAATTCTTCCCTTCTAGGCACAATGCATTTTACGTGCTTCTTAGCAGAATATATGGTTTCTTGGTTCCAATCACTTTCTCTGCACTGAGAAGAACAAAATTATTCAGAATCAAGTTCTTGGCTGAGTGATGAGCTGTTTTGTTGGCCTCCCAGAAACAACAGCCTATTGTAAACCCTGTGGGAGCCTTCTTCTGGGCACCACGATGGACTGCAGAAGCCCCTTCTCTCACCCTTACAGCACATGGATAGAGGGAAGAAGCAGAGGTAAGTCCCAATAACATGTGACAAATGGTACTAATGCCCTTTGTATGATTCTGCATATTGTGGACCAAGGCCTGATCATAGACGATAAGAACCATGCTGTTGCTACAGACAAGCAAGGACTGAGGAGGCTTCTTCAATATGGGACAGTGGATCTTTTGGAACATAAGCCTCCCAGGGTTCAACAAAGAGCTAATATCATCATATCTCCTATTTCTTATTGAAAGCTAGAAACACCATGTCGTTTATTTGAAGGGGACAGTTGGGGTGGGAGAGTAGTCTTGAGAATCTCAAAGCTTATTAGTGGTAGACTTATACTTATGATCCTGGTATTCTGTTTCTTACTTTACTCATTTTTAAACTTATTTTCTCAAATTCATTCTACCCTTCAGCAACACAGCAACAACAGCCAAACAAACAGTGAAAGGATTTAGGAATAAAAGGACAAATGGACCAAGAATCCTAAAGGAAGCATAATAGAGAGGTGACCGAAGCTCCTCTTGGCTCGTCATTGATTTTGCTACTAGAAAAGTTACTTTTAAAAATATAGAGTTCTGCAAGGTTCCATACAACCTAGCTTTGGGGGAAAAAATCCTAGAATTTGAATAATCAAGGCTATCTACTTGTTGTTCAGGATTTCCTGTGCTTTGCTATTGTCTCTGAGTGTCTATAAGCCCTAGACTCACATTCAATAGCCTGTTCAAGTTCATAATCTTCTTCCCTATTGTGATTCATTCAACAAAGACTGTTTGGGACTCTAGTACATGCCAGATTCTTTTCAATCTCTTCATGAGACATTACTCTTGTCCAGGTTGTATTTACTATTAAACTTGCCTCACATGGCATAGGGGGAAGGGAGGTTATTTCTAAGAGCAAGCCCAGTTATTTTGCTGGAAACAGAATGATTCACATGATGTTGGCATTTATAGGAAGTACAGACTGAGATGCTGTAAAAAGTATTTCCCCACTACACTAAAAAAGTTTGAAAGGGAGTTGTAATGTGAGACAAAAGAAAATGAAACATTGGATTGATGATTTCCTGCTATGTTACTGAAATTGCTGTCAGTGATAATTAGTCAGGATTAGTCATCCTGCAAAGTGAACACTGGGCACGATGAATTCTTCAGTCATTTCCAAGATGCTTCCCAATCAATAACCACGATTTCAGGCTCCATCCCCAGCGTTCATTAGTTTATGCATCAAAATGTATTGTTCCCCTTGTATAAAATTGGTAATGGTAAATTTCTCTATCTATGCACTTTCAGAAAAGACATTTTTTCTCCCCACAAATTAGAAGTAGGGGAGCGCGACGCACGTATTTCAATTCTTGATGGCAAACAAACATAGAGGGAAGGGACAGTGCAAATTTGCACCTTACTCAGAATGACTAGATTAATTTTTTTGAGAAACTACAGTTACCTTCAGTGTTCATGCATTCACGAAAAGACAGTGTCCCTGCTGGTCAAAAGCCCAGGTTGTGGAGTCAGTCTGAAGCCTGGTGAGTGCCCCTGGGCAACTTACTGAACCTCCTTCACACTCACTTCGCTCATCTGGTCAACACAGATCAGGAACGTGCCAACCTCAGAAGTCATTGGGAGAAAGTGCACCCACGTCTAGGGCAGTCCCCGAAACACAGAAGATGCTCCCGTTCAGGGGCTGTTTATCACCCCGTCGCTCCCCAACAAGGAAGGGTGTGTGCAAACTCTCAGGCCTCCACCCAGATTCCCGCGCCCACTCTGGGAAAACAGGGCTGGACTGAAGCTGCAAGAGAAAACTCCTGCTAACTGTGCAGACTGAGTGCCATGGAAAGAGCGAATGGCAGCACCTCCTCAGGATTCCTCCTCCTGGGCTTCTCCGACAGGCCTCAGCTGGAGACGCCTCTCTTTGTGGTCATCCTGATGGGCTACGTCCTGAGCTGTCTAGGCAATGGCACCATTATACTCCTGTCGCTGCGGGACCCTCGCCTGCACACCCCCATGTATTGCTTCCTCTCCAACCTCTCTTTCATGGACCTGTGTCTGACCACCTGCACCGTCCCTCAGACTCTGGCCAACCTCAAGGGGCGGGACAAGACCATCACCTATGGCGGCTGCGTGACCCAGCTCCTCATCGCCCTGGGGCTCGGGGGCGTGGAGTGTGTGCTCTTGTCGGTCATGGCCTATGACCGCTACGCCGCCGTGTGCCGCCCACTGCACTACCTGATCATCATGCACCCACAGCTCTGCCTGCACCTGGTGCTAACTGCTTGGCTCACAGGGTTCGGCAGCTCAGTGCTACAGACGGCCCTGACCATGACCCTGCCCCTGTGCGGGAGAAACCAGGTGGACCATTTCTTCTGTGAAGTGCCCGTGATGCTCAAGCTGGCCTGCACCGACACCTCCATCATCGAAGCTGAAGTCTTCGCGGTCAGTGTCTTCTTCCTCGTGGTGCCTCTGTCGCTCATCTTAGTGTCCTACGGCCACATCACCAGGGCCGTCCTGAAGATCAAGTCGGCCCGGGGCAGGCGGAAGGCCTTCGGAACCTGCGGTTCCCACCTGATGGTGGTGGTCATCTTCTTTGGCACACTCATCTCCATGTACCTCCAGCCTCCCTCCAGCTACTCGCAGGATGTCAACAAAAGCATTGCGCTCTTCTACACTCTGGTGACTCCCCTACTGAATCCCCTCATTTACACTCTGAGGAACAAGGAGGTCAAGGGGGCGCTGAGGCGACTGGTGAGAGGAACCACAGACTCCAGAGGGAGCTAATACAGGGTTTGCAGATTCTGGGTGACTACAACCCGGTTGTCACTGAAGTCAACAAATCCTTATAAAGCACCTCCTCTGTCTAGGGCATTGTTCCACTGACTTCGACTGTGATCAGCAATCACAACACTCAGCCCTGTCTCCATGGAGCTCAACATTCTAGTGGGGAGAATATGGGTTCAATAAAAGAATCTAAAAATAACTATGATGTATCCTCTATTGGAATGTATACAATAATGAGAATCAACAAATAATAGCTACATACATCAGCATGAATGCCTCTTGCAAACACACTGCTGAGTGAAGGAAGCCAGCTGCAAAACAGTTCATACTGTTCGAATTGAATGGTATAAAATTTACTTTTAATTCATGTGAAATTCAGAAGCAGGCACAATGAATCTGTGGTATTGGAAGCCAGAATGGTGGTTGCCCAGAAGAGTCACGACTGGAAGCAGAAGTGGGGGAGGAGAATTCGGGGTTCTGCTTATATTCTGATGATGGATCTGAGCGCGGTTGATAGAAAGTGTACAACATGGGAAATGTCATCAGACTTTACCCTGAAGCGACTTCCACTCTCGTGTGCATGATGTACTTCGAATCACTTAATTTTAATGGGTTTGAAGCAAGCCCGATATGATCAGAATAGTATGATACTAAATAATCACATAAAGATTTGTGTTCCTTTCACATGTGATTGGCTTTGTATTGCAAAGGAGCTATGTTACTTCTTTCCGGTGTACTGAACCAGTAGACTATATAGTGCTTATGATCTAAATAATATTTAGTCTAGTAGAATGAACCTTACCTAACTTTCCTTCGAAGACCTCAAAAGAAGATCATTTGTACAGTGAGTTCTGGTTCTCTTCTTCCTTCTAAGTTGATTTGCAATTGTTTTATGGTGTCCATTTCATTTATTTCAGCTCGAACTTGGTTATTTCTTTCCTTCTGCTAACTTGGAGCTTATTTTGGTCTTTTCCTAGTTCTTGGAGGAGTAAAGCTAGGTCATTTATTTAAGAATATTTTGTCTTACTGTAGTCCTTTAAATGCTATTAATGTTCCCTTTAGCATTGCTTTGGCAGCATCCCATAAATTTGGTAAGTAGTGTTTTCTTTTCGTTTTTTCAAGATGTTTCTTGATTTCCTTTTGATGTCTTCTTTGACCCATTGATTTGGGGGAGGTATATTATTTAATTTTTAAATCTTTGCAAAATTGAGCTTTCCTTTTTTTTCTTGGCTTTCCTTTGTTGTCGATATTCATTTTCATCGGAGTGTGATCAAAAAAGACACTTGCAGGGGTGCCTGGGTGGCGCAGTCAGTTAAGCGTCTGACTTCAGCCAGGTCACGATCTCGCGGTCCGTGAGTTCGAGCCCCGCGTGGGGCTCTGGGCTGATGGCTCAGAGCCTGGAGCCTGTTTCCGATTCTGTGTCTCCCTCTCTCTCTGCCCCTCCCCCGTTCATGCTCTGTCTCTCTCTGTCCCAAAAATAAATAAACGTTGGAAAAAAAAAAAAAAAAGACACTTGCAAGAGAGCAATTTTCCGCAATTTGCAAAGACTTGTTACATACATTATCTTATGGTCTATCTGGAGAATTCTCCTGGTGTGCTTGGTAAGAATATGCATTGCGTTGCTGTTGGATGAAATTTCCATATATGTGTATTAAATGTTTTTAATTATGGCTCAAGTCCAATATTTCCTTGTTGGCTTTCAATCAGAATGATTTGTCCATTGTAAATATTAGAATATGAAGTCCCTACTGTTATTATATTGTTGTCTATTTCTCTCTTCATAACTGTTAGCATTTGCCTAATACATTTGGGTGCTCCCGTGTTGGTTCCCATATATTTACCCTTGTTATATCTTCTTGATGAATTGACCCCCTTGTATACTGAAGTTTTTTCACTTGTTTTCATTTTTAGCTTAAAGTCTATTTTGTCTGATATAAATATAGTTACCTCTTCCCTCATAAACATTTATAAAACAACTAGCACCAATCCTTCTCAAACTCTTCAATGAAATTGAAGGGGCAAAACACTTCCAAACACATTTCACAAGATTAGCATTAACCTTATGTAAAACACAGGTAAATCGTACAAAGAAAAAACAAGGAAACCTATAGACCAGTATCTCTGCAAAATATAGATGCAAAATTTTTCAACAAAATATTGATAAATCGAATTCAGCAGCACATTTAAAGTTTCAAACACCATGATCAGAGGGATGTAGTAGGGATACAGGACAAACCAACATACACAAATAAGTCAATGCAATACATCACATGAGTAGAGTGGAATAAAAAACTTATGTTTTTCTCAATAGATGCAGTAAGACATTTGAGAAAACATGATATATTTTCATGGTAAACACTCTCAACAAATTAGTTGTAGATGGAATGTGCTTCAACATAAGAAAGGCCATTTATGACAAACTCGTGGTAACATACTCAGTGGCAAAAGGTTGAAAGCTTTTCCTCTAAGATCAGAACAAGACAAGGATGCCCACCCTCATTACTCTTACAGAAGATAGTACGGGAAGTCCAGTCATTTGCTGAAGAGACTCTCTTTTGTCTACTGGATATCTTTCCTGGTAGGTTGAAGATTAATAGGCCATTGATTTGTGGGTCCATTTCTGGAATCTCGAGTCTGGTCCATTGATCTATACGTCTGTGTTGGTGCCAGTACCATACTGTCTTAATGGTTACAGTGTTGTAATACAGCTTGAAGTTTGGAATCGTGCTCCCTCCAGCTATATCTATTTTTTTCAACATTACTTTGGCTATCTGGGGTCTTTTCTGGTTTCACACATTTTGGAATTGTTTGTTCTAGCTCTGTGAAGAATGCTGGTGTAATTTTGATAGCGATAGCATTGAATGTGTAGATTGCTTTGGGTAGAATCTACAGTTTAACAATATTTGCTCTTGTAATCCACAAGTACGGAATGTTTTTCCATTTCTTTGCGTCTTCTTTAATTTCTTTCCTAAGCTTTCCATAAGTTTCAGTGGATTCAATAAAGCAGGAAAGAATATCCAGTGGAAAAAAAGACAGTCTCTTCAGCACATGGTGTTGGGAGAACTGGACAGTGACATGTAGAAGAATGAACCTGGACCACTTTCTTACACCATGCACAAAAATAAACTCAAAATGGATGAAAGACCTAAATGTGAGAAAGGAAACCATCAAAATGCTAGAGGAGAAAACAGATAACAACCTCTTTAACCTAGGCTGCAGCAACTTCTTACTAGACATGTCTCCAGAAACAAGGGAAACAAGGGAAACATGAACTATTGGGACCTCATCAAGATAAAAAGCCTCTGCACAGCAAAGGAAAAAAAAATCAACAAATCTAAAAGGCAACCAATGGAATGGGTGGAGGTATTTGCAAACAACATACGAGATAAAGGGTTAGTATCAAAAATCTATAAAGAACTTGTCAAATTCAACACCTAAAAATCAAGTCATCCAGCTAAGAAATGGGCAAAAGACATGAACAGACACTTCTCAAAAAAAGACATCCAGATGGCTAAAAGACACATATAATATGCTCATCGTCAGGGAAATACAAATGAAAACCACAATGAGATACCACCTCACCCCTGTCAGAGTGGCTAAAATGAACAAGTCAGGAAACAACAGATGTTGGCAAGGATGTGGAGAAAAGGGAACCCTGTTGCACTGCTGGTACGAATGCAAACTGGTGTAGCCACTCTGGAAAACACTGTGGAGATTTGTCAAAAAATTAGAAATAGAATTACCGTATGACCCAGTAATAGCACTACTAGGAATTTATCCACAGGATGCAAGTGTGTTAATTTGTAGGGGCATATGTACCCCAATATTTATAGCAGTGCTATGAATAGCCAAATTATGGAAACAGCCCAAATGGCCATAAACATTTGCATGAAAAAAGAAGATGAATGAATGGATAAAGAAATTGTGGTGTTTACACCTGTCAGAATGGCTAACATTAACAACTCAGGCAACAACAGATGTTGGCCAGGATACGGAGAAAGAGGATCTCTTTTGCATTGTTGGTGGCAATGCAAGCTGGTGCAGCCACTCTGGAAACCAGTATGGAGATTCCTTAAAAAATAAAAATAGACCTACCCTATGACCCAGAAATTGCGCTACTAGGCATTTATCCACGGGATACTGGTGTGCTGTTTCAAAGGGACACATGCACCCCAGGTTTATAGCAGCACTATCAAAATAGCCAAAGTATGGAAAGGTCCCTAATGTCCATTGATGGATGAATGAGTAAAGAAAATATTGTGTGTATATATATATATATATATATATATATATATATATATATATATGTGTGTGTGTGTGTGTGTGTGTGTGTATACACACACACACACACACATATATATACACACACACAATGGAGTATTACTCAGCAATCAAAAGAAATGAAATGTTGCCATTTGCAACTACATGGATGTAACTAGAGGGTATTATGCTAAGTGAAGTTAATCAGTCATGAAAGACAAAAATCAGATGATTTCACTCATATGAGGACTTTAAGAGACAAAGCAGATGAACATAAGGGGAGGGAAAAAATAATATAAAAAGGGGAGGGGACAAAATAGATAAGACTCATAAATATGGAGAACAAACTGAGGGTTGCTGGAGGGGATGTGTGAAGGGGAATGGGCTAAATGGGTAAGGGGTATTAAGGAATCCACTGAAATCATTGTTTCACTATATGCTACCCAGTTTGGATGTGAAGTTAAAAAAAGTTAAATTAAATTAAAAAAAAAAAGCAACTGTGATACACACATACACACACACACACACACACACACACACACACACACACAAAATGGAATAGTACTCAGCAATAAAAAGAATTAAGTCTTGCCATTTCCAAAAACGTGAAAAGATTTTTTTATCCCACATTCACAATAGCATCAAAAACGATAATATACGTAGGATTAAATTTAACCAAGGAGGCAAAATATCTCTACATTTAAAACTGCATAAGTTGATGGAACAAATTGAAGAGAATTAAGATATCCTGTGTTCATGAATTGGGCATTGAGGAGGGCACTTGTTGGGATGAGCACTGGGTGTTGCAATGTAAGCGATGAATCATGGGAATCTACCCCTGAAACCAAGAGCACACTGTATACACTGTATGTTAGCCAACTTGACAATAAATTATATTTAAAAATATTAAGATTGAAAAATTTTCACAGTATTCAAAATCATCTCTAGATTCAATGCAATCCCTATCAAAATTTGAATGGCATATTTCACAGATAGAATAAGAAACAATCCTGAAATGTGTATGGAGCCACAAAAGTCCCAATTGCCAAAGCCATTCCAACAAAGAAGAACAAAGCTGGAGGCAGCCTACTTCCTGATTCAAACCGTATTATAAATATCTAGGAATCAAAACAGCATGTTACTAGATCAAGAAACGGACACATACACCAAAGGAACACAATTAAGAGCACAGAAATAAACCCATCCACATACAAACAACAAATATTTGAAAAAGGAGTCGAGAATATTCATGGGGAAACACAGACTCTTAACAAATTATCACGAGAAAGTGGGTAAATACATTCTGAGAAATGAAATTGGAGCCCTATAGCACAACGCTCAAAAAATTAACTTGAAATGGATTAACATGTAAACTAAGACCTGAAATTGTAAAGCTCCTAGAAGACAACGTAGAGAAAACAATTCTTGACATTGGACACATTGACAGTTACCAAATGAGGCTGTTCTAGTGTTGTCCTATCTACTAACACAGCTACTCTTTATGATCCAAATTTCAATGTAAAGACTGAAAGACTGTGACTTCTAAATTTTTTAGCTTATTGTGTCTATAGGGGTATAGTTTGTTCCATGGAGCTCTTGAGTGGTACCAGATTCTACCAACAGCCATTACTCCCACCACCTCTTGGAAAGAGGTTTTTTTTTTTTTTCCTTTCAATGTGACCTGCAGGGATAAAGTGTTACCACATACCCTAGGGTGTGTTTGTATGTCAGAACATATTGGAAATACAATATGTATGAGCCTGGCACATCTAAGTAGTATAAGCTAAAGGAAACATATTTTCTTGTAGTAATCATCTTCACAAAAAGGTTCAGAGATTGGCCTACAGGACATTGCCTATGGAGCACATTTTGTGCACGAGCATGTCTGTGGGTGTGTGTGTCTAATAATATACGAATATATATGCTGCTTGCACCTAAATGCAAACGAAAATGTAACACGTTGTGGCAGACTATGAGGAGAATCATTCTGTGGGAGTAGAGATGGTTTTTCTAAGAGGAAGGGTGAAACCTGGGAGAGGCTGATTTCAAGCTAGAAAGAACACATTCTTAGTCAACATGCTTCCTTTAAATACATTAAAACCGAGTTCTCGCTTGAGATAAGTTACTAAAGAAGCTCTCCAAAGAGAATCTTGCAAAACTGTTTCACGTTTCCAAGTGCTTCAAATGGGGACTTACAAATGTGAGAAAGCATTATGTGTGACCTGCTACCACAGATTCGGGGGGACGGGGCCCTGTCAAAGGCTTTGACCACTGATCAAGACAGGCCATTGATCATGGAGATCCAAAATAACCCAGTCAGTAGAAACATTCACGATGCTTCTCTGAGACTCAACACACAGGTACAACAACTGAACAGCCTCATCCTGAAAAGAGGTTGAAACCGTTCTCAGAAATGGTTCACGAATCAGAAGAACTTAACACTTCTTAGAGACCTCCCAGATTGTATTCACTCCAGTGGTTAAAATAAATCCACCCAACAATGTAAATCAATAGAATAAATTTTTTTTTTCAACATTTATTTATTTTTGGGACAGAGAGAGACAGAGCATGAACGGGGGAAGGGCAGAGAGAGAGGGAGACACAGAATCGGAAACAGGCTCCAGGCTCTGAGCCATCAGCCCAGAGCCTGACGCGGGGCTCGAACTCACGGACCGCGAGATCGTGACCTGGCTGAAGTCGGACGCTTAACCGACTGCGCCACCCAGGCGCCCCTAGAATAAAATTTTTTAAACGGAGCAAGTGTGGGAACCCAGGGAGGCCCCCCAACGTGGACCTCAACAGCATATTGATCACCGTGAATAGAAGGTACTGGGGAAAGAGCAGGTGGGAGGACATCACACCCTCCTCTGTCCCCCTGGAAGCAGGAAATATCTCCCGAATGAGTGTCTCCTCCCAGGTCTAAGAAGTAAAAACAACCAGTTATCACCACAGGTAGGGACCTTAGAACTGAGAAGGCTGTAGCAATAAACCTGCTACTTCTTTACTAACCCACTACCTCAGCCCACATTCCACTTCGCATTCCCTGCTAACTGCAGCTCCAAACACTGGTTTTCTTTCTCCTGTCAATTCCACGCTCATCTATTGTCTCTCTGTAAACAGGGTAAAAACCACCTGGTTGTTCATTTCTTTGGGTCTTAATGTCCAGATTGGGCCTCCGTGTGGTGGTAATAAAACTTTGGGTGTTTTCTCCAGTTACTCTGTCTCATGTCAACTTAATTCCAAAACAGCGGGGAAAGAAGGAAATGTCTCCTCCCAGAAGCCAGTGTCCTGTGTCTAAGGCCACCTAGGGGAGCCCTTCCCTGGATGCCACTGATCTCCAGTCATTCATCCTCTCCTTTCTGCATCTACACGCAGCCCCCCTTTCCCCTGCAAACCACGAGTCCACACACAGTGGTCCCCAGTCTGCACCATCAGGGCTCAAACATGCCACAACACCACTGCGGTGAAAGAAGGCTCTCACCCGTATCAGAAAACAAGCATCCAAAAAGCAGTCACCTGTGAAGGGTGGAGTTGGCAGGGGTCTGTGACCTGTTCCTGCCTCCTCCGTGAGCCTGTCAGAGCAGGACTCTGGCAAACAGTAGCTGCGAAATGTGCAGACTAGGAGGTACAGGAGGGACTTACAGGAGTCACTTACGGTGACTGTGCTCTGATGGCTGATCCAGGAGTGAGTTTAGCAGGATGCAGAGGGCGTGTTCAGAGTGCAGTCAACCTACACTGCACACCCTGACGTTATGTTAACGTGTGACAATTCTAAGGCCAGGACAGGGCTACGAAGGTAGGGACGCATGAAACTGAGAATCTCCCTTCCCTTCTCTGGGCTCACTGCTGCCGCAGGGGAGGGCCTGGGGGATGGGTTAAAAAGGTGACGGAGATTAAACAGAGTACATATGATGATGGAAATGTGGAATCACTGTATTGTACACCGGAAAGAATATAAAACTGTAGGTTAACTCTAATGGAATGACCATAAAAATTGAATTAAACACTAAACTAATAAACGTGAATTCTAAAGAAAAAAATTTTTTGCAAAACAAAGAAGTGTGTTTCAAAATGAAAACAGTATCACAATGGCAACATGATACCATGGCCTGATACCTGAACAGCTTTACCAGGATGGATGTTAGCAACTTTTGTCCGAGCTAAAGTTTGTTTTTCCTACACTTGCCCTCCTACTTCTGGGAAAAAGTTGTGATCCAGTCAGGCTACAGCCATTGTCATAGAGCCGTGAGCTACTTGAGAGAATCAGCAATAGCCTCCAGCTTTTGTGAGAAAATGCTACAGTATTAGTATTTATTAGAGTGTTCTAGTGGTTTTTATTCTCATTTTGCTATGTATTATGGTGTCTTGTAACCGTCCTTTGCAATTAGCAATGGAATAGTGTTCTCTAAAAGGGGGTGAAATGAGAAAATCCTGTGAAACTTTTTACAATATTAATATGATGCAGGTGGTTTACGAACACTAACTCAGCATCTCTGGAGGCTGCCATGCGTCCATGAACTTAGAGTTTGAACACTCACTTGCATGAAAGAATGAATTAAGGAAGCTCCCTTCAGAGTTGTCAGGGGAAATGTTGAGGACACAGAAATCTTAAAGATTCTGGCATTCAAAGTCTTCCATGAAAGGGTCTTCCCCCCAGTCATCTGGAGTCATAGTCCCTACACAACACCTTCCTCATTGCTCCTGTCACATCCTTGTTCCGCAGGGTATATATGAAGGGGTTGGCCATGGGGGTGACGATGGTGTAGAAGAGAGAAATGAACTTGCCCTGATCCTGGGAGTAGTTGTTGCTGGGCTGGACGTAAGCATAGATGGCCGAGCCATAGAACAGGGAGACCACCGTGAGGTGGGACCCACATGTCCCAAACGCTTTCCTCTGCCCTGTGGCTGACTTTATTCTTAACACTGCCCTGACTATCTGACCATAGGAGAACGTGATTAATGCCACAGGTATGAGGAGAATGATCACACTGGCAAAGAAGATCTCATTCTCATTCCCAGTGGTGTCAACACAGGCAAGCTTGAGCAGTGGGGCGACATCACAAAAGAAGTGGTCTATTTTATTTCTCCCACAAAGTGGTACAAGAAAGATGAGCACTGTCTGCAACGAGGAGTTGGCAAAGCCAATGAACCACGACGCAGAAGCCATCAGGGCACAGAGACGGGGGTGCATGATCACTGTGTAGTGCAGGGGCCTGCAGACGGCTGCATAGCGGTCAAATGCCATCACCCCTAAGAGAATGCATTCTGTGGATCCCAACCCTAGAGCAATGAACAGCTGAGCTACACAGGCAGCAAAGGAGATAGACTTGTCTGCTCCCCTGAGATGAACCAGCAGCTGAGGAACAGTGCTGGTCGTGTAACACAGGTCCAGAAAGCTTAGGTTGGACAGGAAAAAGTACATGGGAGTCTGCAGGTGTGGGTCCAGGCGGGACAACGCAATGATGGTTGTGTTTCCCAGCAGGGTGAGCAGATAGAAGATGAGAAGAACCACAAAGAGGACTCGCTCCAGCTGAGGCCGGTCAGAGAAACCCAGCAGGATAAAGCCAGTGAGAGAACTTCCATTTTTCGGGTCCATCCTTTCATACCACATATATATCCTCTTAAGACCAAGTATTTAGCAATTTTTACGAGAAACCTTCAAAAGAAAAAAAGGTGGCAGGGAGTTGAATTGATTGTATGAGAGGACAACGTCAAGGACTTTATCAGTAATAATTTGAATAATGACATACTCATGGAAATTGACATAACTTATACCAATACAGTCCACATTATCACAATAAGTAAATCATTAGTATTTAATGTAAGAAATATCATATAAGGACCTTGTGTTTGCATCAGTCATAGGAATAAGATCTTACAGTCCACACTTATTAGAACTTAAAGTACTATAAAAAGGTATGTATGTTGCAGATTTAAGTTATGTAAAAATGTGTAAGGGAAAAGAAGAAGGGCTATCAGAAAGAATCAGAAATTCAGAGAGGAGAGATGTTATTATAAATATGTGTCTCATGATTCTATACAACTGGATTTGCACACACCACACATGCATTAAAATAATATGGTGACACCTGAATAGCTTAGTGGGTAAGCACCCGACTCCTGGTTTCAGCTGGGGCCATGACCTCATGCGTCGTGGGTTCAAGCCCTGTGTTGGACTCTTCACTGACAGCACTGAGCCTTCATGGGATTCCGTGTCTCTCCCTCTCTCTCTGCACCTCCCCTGCTCCCTCACTGTCTCTCTCTCAAAATAAATAAATAAACATTAAAAAATACATATATATATATATATGAGCACTTACTGTGGAAAAAGCATTCTGATATAGGAACTTATGACCTAGAATGTACTTATATGAAAAATTCAATTACATTCAAAATCTCACTGCTATTTCTGCATAAACATTCGGCAGTATTGCCTAACTAATGTATTATATTTGGAACGACACAGGTTTTGTTTTGTTTTTGTTTTTGTTTTTTCTTTGGTAAGGTAGTAAAAAACTTAATCAGAGAAAACCGGAAAACCACCATTCAGTTAAAATTCTTAACTTTTGCCTGAAAAATGCGTCAAATTATCATACCAATTTAACAGGAACTCTGAAAATTCATTGACCGTGCAGAACCAGCTGGAATCAGAACTCTAAAATCCATTGACCAACACTTTCCTCTTCCTTCTGGAGATTTCCATCTCACACGTTACCAATTAAAGTTCATAAAATTCGTGAAAGAGGTAGGATTATTCCTTATCGACATCCTAATCAGAATAAACATTTTAAAAGTTTAGCCAACCATGTAAATATGTACAATCTGTAATGTTTTACATCACTCCTTATGATAAAATAAAGAGATAAACACACAGAGATAAAGACAGATACATTCTCAAAGCAATGATGGGTCAAAGAACTATAAAGCAAAACTTAAAGTAGTATAAAGAAAGATATAAAGAAACCAATATTTTGGTGTTATACAAAATCTCAGACATCCGTCCACATTATGTCAACGATCACCTTTCTGGGAGCTACCTTTCAGAGTTAGTGACAATGGACCAAACACATTGCCAGATATGAGGTTGGGTGATGACCATTTTCATCCAATGCTTACTGTAACTGAAGAAGATGAATAGTTATACAGTGACGAAAGAGGCATCAGAAAATGAGTCCTTCAGTTGTATCATATTCAAATGGTAGGGCATACCATGCATTTTTAATTCTTCTAAGACTTTGCAACCTGAATCAGGTTTGGGGCAGGACCCAATGATGTGTAAAAGAAACAGGTAAAAACAGGCATCAAATATTCATAATATTTGGAGAGAGGATACGGTATTTCACACTATTTTATACCTCGTTTGATTTCATATAAACATATGATCAGTGGTCTCCACACAAAAAAATCTATGCAGAAAATTTTTCTTAAAAGTAATAGTTATACAGTTATTTGTGACAGTCTAAATGTGCAACAACAAAACGTGTCCTCTAACATCTGCTCAGAAGAACAAATAAAAACAAACCATGCTTGAGTCTCATAGGCACACACACAGAGATTGATACGTTTACTTGAAATAATTGCCCACAAACTTTTTAATGGGTCTGATAAAGGAAGCACTACCAAAGTGAAGAAGGGCAAAACTAAAATGTAAACTCATCCCAAGAAAACACTGATATGCTACTGCACCTTTAGAATAAACTAATGATACATGTTAACAATATCATGTCAATCAGGACAAAGAAGACAGTTGAGAAAAGGTAAAATCCTGGTGAGATGAACTTGTACATATGATTTGCTGCTTTCCAGGATCGTGTATGTGCGTGTGTGTGTGTGTGTGTGTGAAAGAATACATAATGGCTATCTATCTGACAGGTACAAAAATGATTATGATTTTCAGTTGAAAAATACAATATCAGACAAAGGAGTCTGCACTGAAGATGACAAGAATGTCCTCATCCCTGTGGTACAATTGCTCCTAGTGTCCTGAGGAGAGCACGCGGGGAGGGAACTACAGGACTCATATCATAGTCTATCATCTTCTGCTATTGTTGTTCTCATTACAATTCAGGAAAATCATTATCCTTTAGTAACACCAGACATGGGAAAGATCAGGCTGCGAAATGCGTTCTCCCATCAATTCTCAAGAGTATGTTCTGTTGAACTGGGTCACTCTGTTCCTTCCCCGTCCCCTTGCTTGTGCACCACACAGAGCAGTCTTCCAAGAGAAAGGACATGTGTCCACTGAGGATAATGGGAAATTACATTTCATTTCCTTCTCACCACATTTAAAAAATGTTGTAATTGGGGGCACCCGGGTGGCTCAGTCGGTTAAGCGCCCACGTCAGCTCAGGTCATGATCTTGCGGTTCGTGGGTTCAAACCCCATTTTGGGCTCCATGCTGACAGCTTGGAGACTGAAGCCTGCTTCAGATTCTGTGTCTCCTTCTCTCTCTGCCCCTCCCCTGCTCGCACTCAGTCTTTCTCTCAAAAACAAATAAATATTTAAAAAAATTTGAAGGATGGTGTAATTAGACAAAGAACCATCATCTATGTTTGGTAGCATGAAATAACTAAATTCAGTAAGATGGATTGATTCATCTGAGACAAACTATATAAATAAAACTGGCTGGAAATAGTGAACATGTCCTTCCCGGGCACAGGAGCAAAGTATGTGTCCCTAGTAACTATCATAATATGACACGGAACAGGAAAGCCCAGTGATAGATTACACCTATATTATTAATTTGCATATGAAAGATAAATACTTGAAAAAACCCAAAGATTATACATGGAGAGAAAGAAAAGTTATTAGTGAAAATAAAAATTAACAGAAGCTACAAAACAAAGACACTGCCAATCTATGTAATAATTCACGTCAGAAAAGTATATAATTCAAATGGCATCTCAATGTTACAATAATAACTAAGATAATTGTTTCAAATGTGAGAGGTTAAATTCTTAGTACTGACACACGTAAGGTGATACAGCAGTAATTTCCATTACCATAATACCTCAATGCTGACATACAGTTCTAAGTTTTAGTGCAAGAATACATAGTTTCACAAAAGTAGATGCTCAGTATGCAAACTACACATTTTAAAGAGAAAGTATCTTAAGAATATGTCTCTATTTAAGACATTTCAAATATATAACATTCATTGATATATTTGACATACACATGCTGCCCTATCCGGTTCCTGAATGAATCCTGAAAAATTGCAGGCAAGATTTCTGCAGCCTCAGTGCTACGACTGAATCGCTGTTGCTTGCTTGATGTTTCTGTCTCATGGGTCTAAGTTGACCTCAGACATATGAGAACAGGCCCCCGATGACGAGGGAGGATGAGCAAATGATGGGATATAGCCATCACTACATAGGAAATGACAGATGTGATGAACACTGACAGGGCTGTAGGGCAGGTTCTGTGGAAGAAGACGATGAAGTAGGATTTCCACTGCATGTTGTTTATTCAGGGAATGCTCTCGGGATAAATGGGGTGAGGGAAGGAAGACAGCAGAGAATGTTGCTAAGCAAGGATGTGGTCTCCAGTGGAACAGAGCAGGAGCCTGATCCCATGAGATGCTGGCCAGGACTTTCCAGAAGAACCATCCATCTGTGATGGTAGAAATTCTCTGTCCTCACTGTCCAATACTATGCCCACTCTCTACCTGTCATACCTGAGCATTTAAAATGTCCTAGCTAAAAAAAAAAATTAAAAAAATAAAATAAAATAAAATGTCCTAGCTAAGAAGTTGAATTTTATATTTTATTTAATTTAATGAATTTAAATGTAAGCAGCTAACGTGGCTACTTACTAAGGTATTGGACAGCACAACTCTGGAGCATGAATTGCAGTCCTGCCTTGGCATTGGCACCTTTTGTCCATCTCACAGTCTGTCACTGGCTGTGAGCTGCCCCCACCAGTTTCCCCAGACCTCCTGGTAATGTGACTCCCTTTCAGCTGAGGGAAATTCTCTCATGAATGGAACGGCTGTGAACTCTGGAGCCCATACTCATACCAAGTAGGGTTTGGATTAGAGCCCCAGCAAGTAAAGAGCATCTGGGCAGGTCACCAACAGTGTTCATACAAGAGTCCACTCATGTTTGTGTGTAAGGATAGAAGGACAGGACCTGGTCTACTTTACACATCACCTCAGTGCAATCACACACACACACATTCACATACGCACATACACATGGACACAAGTTGTCATTTGGCAATGTGGTCTCGAGTGGCAATGATAAATGAATGAACATTCAACTATCTTCATAACTTTGTCTCTTTCATATTGGTATTTGCATTCCCATGAGTGATCATCACACCTTGTTAACAATAAAGTCAACATAAAGATGCATTGAGATAATATTCACAATATGGAATTTCCCTGTTGTAATTTTCAACATACCTTTTAAAATCTCCATGCATATTTTAGATATTTTGGTAACCCATAAGGGAGTAAATGAGCATTTAGAAAATATAAATACTCATAATGAGTTTTTGCATAGGGAAAAAATATTATCCCATTTCACACATAGTAAGGAACCAAAGAGAAAGCATGGGGGCATGTAATCTAATAATTGTACACTTATGCAGAAAGGGCACATTTTATTATCACTAAACGTGAATATTTAATAAGTTTCCACACGTGCATCCAGAGGTATAATGAATGTACTGAAATAGAATGAAAAGTCTAGGAATGACTTGGTGGCATTTCTAATGAACAATTAAATTTAGTTATATTATTTGACAACTTTCCATAGTCGGTTCCTTTAGACAACTGACCATACATGCAAACCGTTTAGTATTTTTGTTTCAAGAACCTTTGCATCTGAAAATAACCCAATTTGCTAATTTCTAGAGCAACACAGAGACTTCCTTCCATTTTACTCACCTTCTCTCACTTCCTCTGTTGGATCTAAGCTATTTCCCTACCTCATTCCAAGTTAGTGCCTAAATTCACTTCTGGGGATAGGAACGCAGACATGTAGAATCACTGCCTGCAGGAAATGCAAAGGTTGACTCTACCAGCACTGGGGCATCCGTACGTTTTTCTTAAGCAAAAGGACACTTTCTCAGGATGACTTCACACGTCCTCATGTGACAGCAGAGATCTGCACTTTGCCTCTCAGAGGTAGAAGGTGAAGGCAGTCACAAACTCTCAGTATGGTTTCCCGAATACAATGACCTGCCTCTGTGACTCTGAGACCCTTACGAGCAGGCGAGAGGGTGCCGTGACTCTGAGCTGTGGCTGGGCAGGCACACAGAACCAAGTCCCTTCCTCCGCTGACGTCTCTGGGGAACGGATGCCCCACGCTCTTAATGAGCCCTTGTCACTGAGCTGCCCAGACATGGCAATCCTCAGGGACAATGACTGTGGACGACAATGCCAGACAGACCTAATCTGTCTCTTCTATTAGTTCACGTATCTCTTAGAGGACAAGTAACTCCCTAGACCTCCTCAGATACCGTAGCTCCCATCTGTGAATGACCTACATGTTTTATAGAAGACTAAAGATTTTTTCCTCATAACTGACCAAAATATTTACATATAAATATGTAAGGAAGAATCCATTCCCTTACTTAATTTTAAATTTAAATATGTGAATAAATTCTTCATTCAATCTCATTCATAATTACCTTATATTGGATCACAGAGCTAATAATGAAGCACATTCTAATCTTTAGCATGAATATAAAGGAGGGCAACCAAATTCTACCAAACTTCCAATATAGTTATGGGGAAAAAGTCTTAAATCCTCTAAAACACTGTTCAGTTTGTACCCGAGGGTTTTAACGATTAACTGAAATAAATTTTTACAGTATCTATTTTTTAAATACAGCGTACATGGGTTTTTTGAAACTCAGCTAGTCTCTGCAATCAAATTCCAAATCTTTTTAAAATAAATATATATATTTTAATTTACATCCACATTGTGAGCCTATAGTGCAACAATGATTTTAGGAATCGAACCCAGTGATTCATCCCCTACACATGACTCCCAGTGCTCGTCACAAGTGTCTTCCTTAATGCCCCTTGCCCATTTAGTCCATCCCCCCTCCCACAACCTTTCAGCAACCTCAGTTTGTTCTCTGTATTTACCAGTCTCTTATGTTTTGCCCTCCTCCCTGTTTTTACATTACTTTTGCTTCCCTTCCTTTATGTTCATCTGTTTTGCATCTTAAACTCCTCGTATGTGTGAAGTCATTTTGTCTTTCTCTGACTTATTTCACTTAGCATAATACCCTCATCCACGTTGCTGCACATGGCAAGATTTCATTCTTTTTGATTGTTGAGTAATACTCCATTGTATATATCTTCTTTATCCATTCATCTGTTGATGGATATTTGGGCTCTTTCTATAACTTGGCTATTGTTGATGATGCTGCAATAAACATTGGGGTGCATGTGCCCCTTCGACACACTAGACCTGTATCCCTTGGATAAATACCTAGTAGTGCAATTGCTGTATTTTAGGGCAGTTCTATTTTTAACTTTTTGTGGACCCTCCATACTATTTTCCAGAGAGGCTGCACCAGTTTGCATTCCCACCAGCAGTGCAAAAGAGATCCTCTTTCTCCAAATCCTTGCCACATCTGTTGTTGCCTGAGGTGTTAACTTTAGCCATTCTCACAGTCATGAGGGGATATCTCATTGTGGTTTTACTTTCTGTTTCCTTGATGATGGGTGATATGGAGCATTTTTTCATGTGTCTGTGGGCCATTTGGATGTCTTCTTTGGAAAAGTGTCTATTCATGTCTTTTTCCCATTTCTTCACTGGATTATTTGTTTTTTGGGGTGTTACGTTTGATAAGTTCTTTATAGATTGTGGATGCTATCCCTTTATCTGATAGGTCATTTGCAAAAATATTCTCCCATTCCATTGGTTGCCTTTTAGTTTTGCTGATTGCTTCCTTCGCTGTGCAGAAGCTGTTTATCTCGAGTTCATTATGAATCAATAGTTGATTTTTGCTTTTGTTTCCTTTGCCTCCGGAGATGGCTCAGGTCTTGTTTCAAGGTCCATGAGTCAGAGCCCCATGTCAGGCTCTATGGTGACAGCTCAGCTCCTGCAGCCTGTTTCAGAGTCTGTGTCACCCTATCTGTCTCTCTGCCCCTCCTCCCTCTCTAATAAATAAATATTTAAAAAACCTTTTTAAAAAGAAAAAAGAAGGAAACAGGCAAAAGAGCATGATCCAAGAATGAGAGAACTGATATTGGCGAGAGTACAAAGAGGAACCTTCCTGCACTGCTGGTGCGAATGCAAACTGGTGCGGCCACTCTGGAAAACGGTATGTAGGTTCCTGAAAAAATTAAAAACATAAATACCCTATGACCCAGCAATAGTGCTACTAGGTATTTATCCCAAGGATACAGAAGTGCTGATTCAAAGGGGCACATGCACCCCAATGTGGATAGCAGCACCATCGACAAAGCCAAAGTATGGAAAGAGTGCAGATGTCCACTGAGAGACGAATGGATAAAGAAGATATGGGATATATATACGATGGAATATTACTCGGCATTCAAAAAATGAAATCTTGCCATTTGCAACAACGTGGATTGAACTAGAGTATGTCATGCTAAGCAAAATTAGTCAAAGAAAAACAAATATCATATGACTTCACTCATATGTTCAATTTAAGACAGAAAACAGGTGACTATAAGGTAGGGAAGCAAAAATAATATGAAAATGGGGAGGGGGACAAAACGTAAGAGACTCTTATATACACAGAACAAACTGAGGTTGCTGCAGGGGTTTTGGGTAGGGGAATGTGCTAATTGGGCAAGGGTCTTTAAGGAGGACACTTGCTGGCATGAGCATTGGGTGTTCCGTTTATGGGATAAATTACTGTAATCTACTCCCGAAATCATTACTGCACCGTACCTTAAGTAACTTGGATGCAATTTAAAAAATTAATAAAGTAAAAAATAAAAGGAAGACTACAATGTCACATTCACTTGTTATGGGATGTTTCTATTTCTTACTCATCACTCAGAATTGGATAACAGTTATTTCATAATGAGATGGCTACTTGTAAAGATAAGACATATCGAGATTTTTTTTACAATTAACATACAATCCTATTTTGTTTAAGTTTCCTCCTGGGGAATCTGAGCAATCTGCACAGAACATGGGATTTTCTGGGAAGTAGTATTCATTTCCCATATTTTCATAGTATGTCGCCGCATTCAAATATATGGGGCCCTTGGAGGATGTGAGATATAAAAGCCTTGATCACTTGAAGCCTGGATAAAAGAATTTGAAAATGGTATGAAAAGAGGATCTAAATATCTTTTACCCTTTAAAACGTTTCCTGTGTTACTATAGGTAAAACATGTAGCATATGAAATAGGACTTGGGTCATGTATTGTTCCTCCATGATAATGTCCCCAAAAGTCATTTCTAATGAACGGGTTGGATCACAAACTGAATCTCACCAACGTGCACACCGCACATTGGTGCTTCTCCGACTTTGCACATAATGACACGTGAGCACCACCTGGCGTGTTACCAGCTCAAGTTCTTAGTGTCACTGGCAGGTATGCATCATGCCCTCCCCCTCCCTGACATGAAGGCTACATAAAACCATTGTCATACCTGTGAGGTCACACGAGGGCCTGATATCTGAATGGGTTTATCTGGATTGATGTTAGTAGGCTTTTCTTTGACCTAAAAGTTTTTTACACTGTTGCCCCACGTACTTGTGTCCAAGAGCTGTGATACAGTCAACTTATGGACCTTCTATCACAGCCATGATCAAAATGCAAGAAAAAGGGATATGCCTCCAGCAATTGTTAGAAAATACTAAAATATTAATATTTCTGGTGTGCTTGGGTGGCTCAGTCAGTTAGGCATCCAAATGTTGATTTTGCCTTGGGTCATGTTGTCACAGTTTGTGAGTTCCAGCCCCTAATCAGACTCTGGGCTAGCTGCTCAGATCCTCCTTGGGATTGTCCCTCTCTTTGGCTCTCTCTGCCTCTCACTCACTTCTGTTCTCTGTCTCTCTCTCTCTCTCTCTCAAAATAAATAAACATTAAAACAAATTTAATACATAATTGTTTCTGACACTATTGGTGTTACATATTCTTATTGGCTGTGTTTTTATCATATGTGTGTAGATGTCTGTTTGCAATTAGGAAAGAAATAGTGCTCCCAAAAGGGAGTGAAATAACAAAATCTTGTGGAGGTTTTTGAAAAAATAATATGATGCAGATGCTCTAAATCAGAATCTCTGGAGGTTGCAATGAATCCATGAACTCAGATTTTGAACACTCACTTGCACGAAAGAGGAGATAAGAAAATCCCCTTGAGAGTCGTCAGGGGAAATGTTGGATGACACGTGCAGGACACAAAAGCAGAAAGACTCTGAACTCAAATTCTTCCATCAGAGGGTCCTGCCCCCCAGTTATCTGGAGTCATAGCCCCCACAGAACACCTTCCTCATTGCTCCCGTCACATCCCTGTTCCGCAGAGTATATATGAAGGGGTTGACCATGGGGGTGACAATGGTGTAGAAGAGAGAAATGAATTTGCCCTGATCTTGGGAGTAGTTGTTGCTGGGCTGCAGGTAAGCATAGATGGCCGTGCCGTAGAACAGGGACACCACCGTGAGGTGGGACCCACATGTCCCAAACGCTTTCCTCTGCCCTGAAGCTGACTTTATTCTTAACACTGCCCTGACAATTCGACCATAGGACAACGTGATTAATGCCACAGGTATGAGAAGAATGATCACACTGACAAAGAAGAGCTCAGACTCATTCACAGTGGTGTCAACACAGGCAAGCTTGAGCAGTGGGGGAACCTCACAAAAGAAGTGGTCTATTTTATTTCTTCCACAAAGTGGTACAAAGAAGGTGAGCACCGTCTGCAGTGAGGAGTTGGCAAAACCAATGAACCACGATGCAGAAGCCATCAGGGCACAGAGACGGGGGTGCATGATCACTGTGTAGTGCAGGGGCCTGCAGATGGCTGCATAGCGGTCAAATGCCATCACCCCCAACAGAATGCATTCTGTGCATCCCAACCCTAGAGCGACGAACAGCTGAGCTACACAGCCACCGAAGGAGATAGACTTGTCTGCTCCCCTGAGATGAACCAGCAGCTGAGGAACAGTGCTGGTTGTGTAACACAGGTCCAGAAAGCTTAGGTTGGACAGGAAAAAGTACATGGGAGTCTGCAGGTGTGGGTCCAGGTGGGACAACGCAATGATAGTTGTGTTTCCCAGCAGGGTGAGCAGATAGAAGATGAGAAGAACCACAAAGAGGACTCGCTCCAGCTGAGGCCGGTCAGAGAAACCCAGCAGGATAAAGCCAGTGAGAGAACTTCCATTTTTCGGGTCCATTCTTTCTTACCACATGTTTCCTGTCAAGACCAAGTATTTAGCAATTTTTAAAAGAATCTTCAAAAAGAAAACAACTTGGTAGGGGGTTGAAATGATCTTATGAAAAGACAAGGGCATGGAATTTATCAGCAATAACGTGAATAAATGATGTACTCACTGAAATTGACATAGCTTATACCAATATAGTTTCACATTATCGCCAAAAGTTAATTATTAATATTTAATATGAGAAAAGTGAAAAAATGGACATTTTGTTTGCATCAGTCAAAGGAATATAAGGTGTATCAGTCTGCACTTACTAGAACTTGAAGTACTGTAAAAATGTGTGTACATTCCAAACTTAAAGTTCTATAAAATGTATAAGGGAAAAGAGAAGGAGCTCAGAAAGAATCAGAAAGAGATGCAGAGCGAAGGAGAGATGTTATTATAAATATGTGTCTCTTGATTCTACACAACTGGATTTGCACACACCTCGCATGTAATGAAATATAACAATGGGGGCATGTAAGTGGCTCAGTGGGTTAAGCATTCGACTTTTGATTTAACCTGAGGCCATGATCTCATGCAGCATGTGTTTGATCCCCGTGTCGGGCTCTTTGATGACAGCACTGAGCCTGCTTGAGATTCCGTCTCTCTCCGTCTCTCTGCACCTTCCCTGCTCCCCCACTCTCTCTCTCCAAAATAAATAAATAAACATTAAGATAAAATAAATATTAATAAACATTAAATAAACAATAAAATAAACATTAAAATATATAAAATAAAAACATATGTATATCTACATACATACGTATGTAGATATGTATGTATATATAACTTAATGTGTACAAGCATTCTGACATAGGAACTTACGACGTAGGATGTACTTATATGAAGAATTCAATTACATTCAAAATCTCACCACTATTTCTGTATAAATATTTTGGCAGTATTGCCTGTCTAACTAATGTATTATATTTGGGAAAGACACAGTTGTTTACTAATGTATTATATTTGGGAAAGACACAGTTGTTTGTTTTGTGTTTTTTTTTTTTTTTTGTATTACTAAAACGATTAAACAATCAGAGAGAACCCGAAAAACCACCATTCAATTACAGTGCTCAACTTTTGCCTGAAAACTGCTTCAATGAACATACGAATTTGACAGGAACTCTGAAAATTCATTGGCCATGCAGAACCAGCTGGAATCAGAACCCTAAAATCCATTGACCAACGCTTTCTTCTTCCTTCTGCAGATTTCCATTTCACATATTACCAATTACATTTCTTAAAATTCCTGAAACAGTTAGGATTATTCCTTACCGATATCTTAATCAGAATAAACATTTTAGAAAGTTATCCAACCATGTAATTATGTATAACCTGTCATGTTTTACATCAGTCCCTGTGATAAAATAAATAAAGAGATAAAGACACAGAGATAAAGACAGATACATTCTCAAAACAATGATGGGTCATAGAACTATAATGCAACACTTATAGTAAAATAAGAAAAGATATAAAGAAACCAATATTTTGGTATTATACAAAATCTCAGACATCTGTCCACATTATGTCAATCATCACCTTTCTGGGAACTACCTTGCAGAGTTAGTGACACTGGACCAAACACATTCCCAGGTACGAGCCTGGGTGTTGACCATTTTCATCCAATGCTTACTGTAACGGAAGAAGATGAATAGTTCTGACCTAAGAGGCATCAGAAAATGAGTCCTTCAGTTGTATCATATTCAAATGGTTGGGCATACCGTGCATTTTTAATTCTTCTAAGACTTTGCAACCTGAATCAGGTTTGGGGCAGGACTCATTGATGTGTGAAAGAAACAGGTACAAAACAGGCATCAAATATTCATAATATTTGGAGGGAGGATTTGGTATTTGACACTATATTATACCTTCTTTAATTTCGTATAAACATATGATCAGTGGTCTCCACACAAAAAATCTATGCAGAAAAATTTTCTTAAAAGTAATAATTATACAGTTATTTGTGACAGGCTAAATGTGCAACAACAAAACGTGTCCTCTGACTAACATCTGCTCAGAAGAACAAATACAAACAAACCATGCTTGAGTCTCATAGGCACACACACAGAGATTGATACATTTACTTGAAATAATTGCCCACAAACTTTTAATGTGTCTGATAAAGGAAACACTACCAAAGTGAAGAAGGGCAAAAATAAAATGTAAACTCATCCCAAGAAAACACCAATATGCTACTGCAGCTTTAGAATAAACTAATGATATATGTTAACAATATTATGTCAATCAGGACAAAGAAGAAAGTTGAGAAAAGATAAAATCCTGGTGAGATGAACATGTACATATGATTTACCGCTTTCCAGGATTGTGTGTGTGTGTGTGTGTGTGTGTGTGTGTGTGTGTGTGAGAAAGAATACATAATGGCTATCTATCTGACAGGTAGAAAAATGATTATGATTTTCAGTTAAAAAATAAAATATCAGACAAAGGAGATGCGCACTGAAGCAGACACAAGAATGTCATTGTCCCTGTGTGGTACAATTGCTCCCAGTGTCGTGGGGAGAGCACGCGGGGAGAGAACTACAGCACTCATATCATAGTCTACCATTTTCTTCTATTCTTTTTCTGAATAAAATTCAGGAAAATTAATATCCTTTAGTAACTCCAGACATGGGGCAGATCAGGCTGCGAAATGCGTTCTCCCATCGATTCTCACGAGTATGTTCTGTTGATCTGGGTCACTCTGTTCCTTCCCTGTCCCCTTCTCCTCATCCACCCCTCTTAAAGCTTGTGCACCACACAGAGCAATCTTCCAAGAGAAAGGACATGTGTCCGCTGTGGTTAATAGAAAATTGCATTTCATTTCCTTCTTACCACATTTAAAGACTGGCGAAATTAGACTAAGAACTATCATCTATGATTGGTACCATCAAATGACTGATTGCAGTAAGAGGGATGGATTCATCTGGAAAACTACGTAATTGAAACTTGCTGGAAATATTGAACACTTCCTTCCTGGGCAAAGGAGCAAAGTATGGGTCCCTAGCAACTATCATAATATGACACGATACAGGAAAGTCCAGTGATAGACTACACCTATATTATGACTTTGCATATGAGAGATAAATACTTGGAAAAAGCACAGATCATATATGAAGAGAAATAAATGTTATTATTGAAAATAAAATTAAACAGAACTACAAACAAAGACATTGTCATTCTATGTAATAATTCACATCAAAAAGTATATAATTTAAATGACATGTCAGAAGAACGCAATGTTCCAATAATAATTAAGAGAACTGAATCAAATGTGAGAGGTTAAATGCTTAGTACTGACACACATAAGGTGATAGAGTAGGAATTTCCAATTACCCTAATAGCTCAATGCTGACATAAAATTCTAAGTTTTAGTGTAAGAATACGTATGTCCACAAGACTAGGTACTAGTCTATGCACACTACATATCTTAAAGGATCACAGGATAATGTCTCTATTTAAGGCATTTCAAATATATAACATTCACTGATATATTTGACATGAACAAGCTGCCCTATCTGGTTCCTGAATGAATCCTGAAAAAGCGGGGGCAAGATTTCCGCAGCCTCAGTGCTATGACTGAATCGCTGTTGTTTTCTTGATGCTTCTGTCTCATGGGTCTGAGCTGACCTCAGATATATGAGAAGAGCCCCTGGATGATGATGGGGGACAAGCAAATGAGGGGAATGCAGCCATCACTACATAGGAAATGACAGATGTGATGAACACTGACAGGGCTGTAGGGCAGGTTCTATGGAAGAAGACGATGAAGTAGGAATTCCACTGCATGTTGTTTATTCAGGGAATGCTCTTAGGATAAACAGGGTGAGGGATGGAAAACAGCAGAGAATGTTGCTAAGAAAGGATGTGGTCTCTAATGGAACAGAGCAGGAGCCTGATCCCATGAGAAGATGGCCAGAACTCTCCAGAAGAACCATCCATCTGTGATGGTAGAAATTCTCTGTCCTCACTGTCCAATACTATGCCCACTCTCTACCTGTCATACCTGAGCATTTAAAATGTCCTAGCTTAGAAATTGAATTTTACGTTTTATTCAATTCTAATGAATTTACATTTAAATAGCTTATGTGTCTACTTACTAAACTATTGGCCAGCACAGCTCTGGAGCATGGATTGCATCAGATTCAGTCCTGCCTTGGCATTGGCACCTTTTGTACCTCCCATAGTCTGTCACTGGCTGTGAGCTGCTCCCACCATGTCCCCCAGACTGCCTGGTACCATAGCTCCCTTCAGCTGAGGGCAATTCTCTCAAAAAGGGAATGGCTCTGAACCTTGGATCCCACACTCATAACAAATAGGGTTTGGATTGGAGCCCTAGTAGGTAAAGAGCATCTGGGCAGGTCACCAACAGCATTCATACAAGAGTCTATTCATGATCGTGTGCAATGATAGAAGGATGGGAACTAGTGTACTTTACACATCACCCTAGTGCAATCACACACACACATACACACACATACACACCACGTCATTTCTCTAATTCATCAATATGTAAACGTTTAGGTTTGTTATTACTTTTTTCTTCTCCAAATGGTGTTTTTAAAATTTATTTTCAGAGCGGGAGAGAGAGCGCAAGTGGGGGAGGGGCAGAGAGAGAGGAATAGAGAGAATCTGAAGCAGGCATTGTACTCTCAGCACAGAGACAGATGTGGGTCTCGAACCCACAAGCCATGAGATCATGGCCTGGCTGAAATCAAGAGTCAGATGCTTGACTGATTGAGCCACCCAACCACCCGTTCAAACCGGTACTTAAACTCATTTGAAGGATCACCACTTCTTGTTAAAATAAAGTCAAAATAATTTTCCCCGACACAATATACATAAAATGGAACTTTCCTGTTGTAATTTTCAACACAGATTTTTAAAATTCCATGAACACTTTAGATATTTGGGGAGAAAATACATATTTAATAATGATAGTGACTGACAATAAGTTTTAAGCATAGAGAAGAAATAGTATCTAAATTCACACACAATAAGGAACCAAAGGGAAAATATGAAAGCCTATAGTGTAATACTCTAGTATTCTAATACTGAAGGCCATATGTTATCCCCAGAAACCAGGCATATTTAATTATTTTCCACATGTACACAGAGTGGTGCGATGCATGTACTACATAGAATCAAAAGTCTAGGAATTACCTGGTGGCATCAGTAAAGAACAATTACACTCATTTCTTGTATTTCATGAACTTTCAGAGTCTGTTACTTTACACAATTCACCATGTAAGCATACAAATAAACCACTTTGTTTGTGAACAATTGCAACTGAAAATAAACTAATCTATTCCTAGAGCAACACAGAGACTTAGTGCCATTTTACTCACCTTTATTCACCTTCTCAGTGGGATCTAAGCCACTTCCCTACCTCGTTCCAAGTTACAGCTCTGGGGATAGGAGCAGGGACATGTAGGATCAGTGTCTCCAGGAAATACAAAGGCTGACTATACCAGAACTGGGTCATCCATGCATTTTTCTTAAGCAAAAGGACACTTTCTCAGGATGACTTCACAGATCTTCATGTCACCCAGAGATCTGCCCTTTGCTTCTCGGAGGTAGAAGATGAAGGCAGTCACAAACTCTCAGTATCGTTTCCCGTGTATGGTGACCTGCTGGTGTGACAGTGAGACCCTTACGAGCAGGCGAGAGGGTGCCGTGACTCTGAGCTGGGGCTGGGCTGGCACAGAGAACCAAATCCCTTCCCCTGCTGACATCTCTGGGGAACAGGTGCCCCACACTCTTAATGAGCCCTGTCACTGAGCTGCCCAGACAGGGCAATCCTCAGGGACAATGACCATGGAGGACAATGACAGAGGAGACGTAATCTGTCTCTTCTATTGGTTCACAGAACTGACAGAGGACACGTGACCCCCTAGACCACACCAGCTACACTAGCTTTCATCTGTGCTTACCTAGAGTTTTTACAAAGCAGTTAAGATTGTCTTCACAATTGCCCAAATATTTACATATACATCTATAAGGAGGAACCATTCAGTTACTTAATTTTAAATGTGAATGAATTCTAGCTGGGGGATGGGGCACTGACCGGGACTGGACTGTGGAGCAGGATTCTTCCAGACATCAGGGTTAGAATCCCAGTGGAGCGCCTGGGAGGTGCCGGATGGGCAGAGCGGGACACACGTGGGCAGTCGCACCCCCGCAACACTGCGAGGATGGCCTCAACAGAGTGGCTTGTGATACCCGGTCTGGGGAGCAGAGACTGGGGTGGCACCATTGTTCTCCCCGTTACCACATGGTGGGGCTTCAGGGATGGGACAGCAGGGCCACAGGGGATCAGGACCCCATTCCCCAAACCCTGACGCACCCCACCTGCTAACTGCAGATCCACAGGAGCAGCATTGACACTGACTGAACCGACGGCCCCTCCCCCAGGTCCATGGCGCCATCAGATATGGGTCCAGCGCTTTTTTGCATTTTCATTTGATTGTTAGAAAATTCTTATTATACATATATTATTTTTTTTCCTTTCCTTCCTCTTATTTCTTCCCTTCTTGATCCTAGTTGTTAGTTTCTCTAAGCAGACATTTTTAATCTATTATGTTTATATCTTTTGTGTCTCACATTTTTATTTTCCTCTCTCTCTGGATTAAGCTATATAGTTTCTCTGATTCTCTCCTGGGTCAATTTTTTTTCCTTTTTTTCCTTTACGTTTTCCCCTCCCCTGTCATTTCTCTCTTTTGTGGGATAATGTTTCTACCACCACCACTGCCCCCCCCCCCTTTTTTAATTTTTCCAGGGTTACTTACATGAACAAATCAAAGCACACCTGGTGCAAGGTCCAAACCACCACTACAACTAGGGACATAAAGGAACCAGACTCACAACAACAGAGAGCAAGCAACATACTCAAAAACACCTCCTGAAGTGCCAGACCCTAGACAGCATTATGACCCCTTTATACAATAGTAGTGCTCACTGGTGCAGGACACATAACAAGTTGTTCAAATACATAAAGGACAGAAAACTAGCCAGAATGACAAATGGAAGAATTCTCCTCAAAAGAAATTCCAGGAAAAATGACACCTAGAGAATTGCACACAACAGATATAAACAATATATCTGATCAAGAGTTTAACATAATAATCATAAGATTACTCGCCAGGCTTGAAAAAAGCATAGGAGACAGCAGAGAATCTATTGCTGCAGACATCAAGGAACTAAGAAAGAGTTATGATGAGTCAAGAAATGTTGTAAATGACTGTAAAATAAACTAGAGGCAGTGACAGCAAGGAAGGAGGAATCAGAGGGGAAAATTAGTGAAACAGAAGTTAAAGTAATGGAAAAAGAGGAAAAAGAGAGGTAAGAAAATAAAAGCCCATGAGGGGATCATTAGAGAAATAAGCGATTCAAAGAAACGTAGTAATAGTCCATATTATCAGAGTTCCAGAAGAAGAGGAAGAGATTGAGAAAGGGGCAGAAGATTTATCTGAACAAATTATAGCTGAGAACTTCCCTCATCTGGGGAAGGAAGCAGACATCCACATCCAGGAGGCACAGAGAACTCCCTTCAGATTCAACACAAATAGGCCTTCTCCATGGCATATCATTGTGAAAATGGCAAAACACAAAGATAAAGAGAGCCTTATGAAAGCAGCTAGGGACAAACAGCTTTAGCCCACAAGGATAGATGCATAAGGGTAGTACACACCTGTCCACTGAAACTTGGCAGGCCAGAAGGGAGTGGCAGGAAGTATTCAATGAACTGAATAGGAAAAACATGCAGCCAAGAATCCTTTATCCAGCAAGACAGTCCATCACTCAGAATGGAAAGAGAGATAAAGGATTTCCCAGACAAACAAAAGCTGAAGGAGTTCATGACCACTATACAAACCCTGCAAGAGATCCTGAAGGGCATTCTGTGAGTGGAACACTGCAAAGACTACAAAGGACTAGAGACATCTCCAGAAACATGAAACCTGCAGATAACACAATGACACTAAATCCATAGCTCTCAATAATAACTCTGAATGTACACAGACTAAGTGCCCCAATCAAAATACATAGGATACCAGAATGGATAAAAAAACTAGACCCATCTATATGTTGTCTACAAGAGGTCAATTTTAGACCTGAGGACACCTTCAACTTGAAAGCCAGGGGATGGAGAACCATCTATCATGCTACTGGAAGTCAAAAGATTGCTGGAGTAGCCATCCTTATCCGACAAACTAGGTTTTAAACTAAAGACTGAAACAAGAGGTGAAGATGGGCATTATATCATAATTACGGGGTCTATCCAAAAAGAAGAGCTACATTTGTAAATGTTTATGCCCCCAACGTGAGAGCACCCGAATATATAAACCCATTAATGATAAACATACATGAACTGATTGGTAAGAATATGGTAATTACAAGAAATTTTAACACTCCACTTACAACAATGGAGAGATCATGTAGGCAGAAACTGAATAAAGAAGCAATCAACGAAGAATTTAAAGATCCAATGGGCTGGACAGATATATTCAGAAATTTTCATCAAAAGCAGCAGAACACACATTCTTCTTGAGTACACATGGAACATTCTCCAAGATTGATCACATGCTGGCTCACAAAACAGCCCTCAATAAATATAAAACAATTGAGATCATACCATAATCTCAAAGCTAGGACAATTGAAATCAACCACAAGAAAAAATTTGGAAAGCCTCCAAATGTAGGGAGGTTAAAGAATATCCTACTAAAGAATGAATGGGTCAACCAGGCAACTAAGGAAGAAATTTAAAAAATACATGGGAGCAAATGAAAATGAAAACACGACAGTCGTACCTCTTTGGAATGCAGCAAAATTCATTGCAATCCAGGCCTATCTCAAGAAACTAGAAAAATCCCAAATATAAAACCTAACTGCACACCTATAGTAAGTAGAAACAGAAGAGCAAAGAAATCCCATTGCATGCAGAAGAAGAGAAATAATAAAGATGAGAGCAGAAATAAACAATATGGAATCCAAATAAACACAGTAGAACAGATCAATGAGTCTAAGAGTTGTTTTGGAAGAAATAAACAAAATTGATAAGCCCCTAGCCAGAGTGTTCAAACTGAAAAGAGAGAGAACCCAAAGATATAAAATCATGATTGAAAAAGGTAAGATCAAATCTAACACCACAGAAACGCAGACAATTATTAGAGAATACTATGAAAAGTATATGCCAAAAAATTGGACAACCTGGAAGAAATGGACAAATTCTTAAGCACCCACACACTTCCAAAACTCATATGGGAAGAAATAGAAAATTTGAACACACCCATAATCAGTGAAGAAATTGATGCAGTTATCAAAAATCTCCCAACAAATAAGAGTCCTGGGCCAGATGCCTTCCATGGGGAATTCTACCAGACATTTGAAGCATAGTTAGTAACTATCCTTCTCAGGTGGTTCCAAAAAATAGAAATAGAAGGAAAGCTCCCAGACTGATTCTATGAAACCAGGATGACCTTGATTCCCAAACCAGACAGAGACCCCACTAAAAGGAGAATTACAGGGATGCAAAAATTCTCAACAAGATACTACCAAATCGAGTTCAATGGTGTATTAAAATAATTATTCACCATGATCAAGTGGGATTCATTCCCGGGCTGCAGGGCTGGTTCAATACTTGCAAGTCAATCGGTATGATACATCACATCAATAGAAGCAAGGATAAGAAACATATGATCCTGTCAAATGATGCAGAAAAACCATTTGACAAAATACAGCATTCTTTCTTCATAAATACCCTCAAGAAGGTGGGATAGAAGGAGCATAACTTACCATCATAAAAGCCATATATGGAAAGCCCACAGCTAATATCATCCTCAATGGGGAAAAACGAGAGCTTTCCCCCTGAGATCAGGAACAATACAGGGATGTCCACTCTTACCACTGTTGTTTAACATAGTGTTGGAAGTCCTAGCCTAAGAAATCATATAACAAAAAGGGATAAAAGGCATCCAAATTAGCAAAGAAGATGTCAACCTGTCACTTTTCACAGAGGACATGTTACTCTACATGGAAAACCTGAAAGACTCCACCAAAAATCTGGTAGAGGTGATCCATGAATTCAGCAAAGTTTCAGGATATAAAATCAAGGTACAGAAATCAGTTGCATTTCTATACACCAATAGTGAGGCAACAGAAATAGAAATCAAGAAATCAATCCCATTTACAATTGCATCAAGAACCATAAAATAACCTAAGAATAAACTTAACCAAAGATGTAAAATAGTTGTATGCTGAAAACTATAGAAAACTTATGAAAGAATATGAAGGATACATGAAGGAATGGAACAACATTCCATGATCATGGATTGGAACAACAAATATTGTTAAAATGTGAGCACAACCCAAACCAATCTACACATTCAATGCAATCCCAAACAAAATTGCACCGGCATTCTTCTCAGAACAGGAACAAACAATCCTAAAATTTGTACAGAAACACGAAACACCCCGAATAGCCAAAGTTATGTTGAAAAAGAAAACCAACGGGGGAGGCATCACGATTCCCAACTTTAGCCTCTACTACAAAGCTGTAATCATCCAGACAGTAGGGTACTGGCACAAAAACAGACACATAGGCCAATGGCACAGAAGAGAGAACCCAGAACTGGATTCACAAATCTATGGCCAACTAATATCCAAAAAGCAGGATAGACCGTCCTATGGAAAAAAGACAGCCTCTTTAGCAAGTGGTGCTGGAAGAACTGGACAGCAACACGCAGAAGAATGAAACTAGAGCACGTTCTTACACCATCCAAAAAATAAACTCAAAATGGATGAAAGACCTAACTGTGAGACAGGAAACAGTCAAAACCCTAGAGGAGAAAGTAGGCAACAACCTCTTTGACCTCACCCACAGCAATTTCTTGCTCAACTTGTCTCTAAAAGCAAGGAATTAAAAGCAAAAATGAACTACTGGGACCTCATCAAGATAAAAAGCTTCTGCACTGCAAAGAAAACAATCAACAAAACTAAAAGACAGCAACGGAATGGGAGAAGACATTTGCAAATGACCTATCAGATAAACAGTTAGTATCCAAAAACTATAAAAAACTTTCAACACTCAACACCCCAAACACAAATAATGCAGTGAAGACATGGGCAAAACACATGAATAGACACTTTGACAAAGACATCCAGATGCCAACAGACACATAACAAAAATGCTCAACGTCACTCATCATCAGGGAAAGACAAATAAAACCACACTGAGATACCACCTCACACCAGTCAGAGTGGCTAAAATTAAGAACTCAGGCAAAAACAGGTGTTGGTGAGGATGTGGACAATGGGAACTCTTGCACTGTTGGTGGGAATGCAAACTGGTGCAGCCACTCTGGAAAACAGGATGGAGTTTCTTCAAAAAATTAAAAACAGAACTACCCAACGACCCAGCAATTGCACTACTGGTTATTTTCTAAAGAATGCAAAACTGCTGACTCAAAGGGGGCACGTGCACCCCAATGTTTAAAGCAGTACTATCAATAATAGCCAAATTATGGAAAGAACCCAAGTGTCAATTGACCGATGAACAGAGAAAGAAGATGTGGTATATACACACACTGTGTCTAATAGCTTTTTAAAACATAATTCTCAGGGTACCTGCATGGCGTGGTCAGTTAAGCGTCCACCTCTTGATTTAGGCTCAGGTCATGATCTCACAGTTGAGTCCCATGTTGGGCTCTGTGTTGACAGCATGGAGCCTGCTTGGGATTCTCTCTCTTTCCCTCTCTCTCTGCCCCTCCCCTACTTGTGCTCTGTCTCTCTCAAAACAAATAAATAAACGTAAAAAAATATTCTCTTGTTGGAGTGACTGGGTGTTCAGTTGGTTGAGTGTCCCACTCTTGATTTCAACTCAGGTCATGGGTCCCCAGGGTTCTTGGATCAAGCCCTGCATTGGGCTCCATTTTCATCATGGAACCTTTTTAAAATTCTCTCTCTCTCTTTCTACTTCTGCCCTTCTCCCCCACTTGTACTCTGTCTCTTTCCAAAATAAAAATTAATAAATAAATAAAAAGAAATTAAAAAAATAATTTTCTTGCTTTTGAATTGAGATACAATTAGCATAACATTATATTAGTTTCAGGGGTACAATATGATTCGATATTTGTGTAGATTGCAAAATGATCACCACAATAAACATAATTAACATCCATCACCATAAACACCTAATAAATTATTTTTGTGATGAGAGATTTTCACATTACTCTCTTAGCAACTTTCACATAGGCAATACAATATTATTAACTCTTGTCACCATGATGTACATTATACCTTTATGACATTGATTTTGTAACTGGAAGTTGGTAGATTTTGATGCCTTTTACCCATGATCACCCCCACCCTCCTACCTGGCAACAAGCAATCCGTTAAATCTCTTCCCTGTATCTATTGGCACTGTTTTTTAAAAGTTCCTTAGATAAGTGAGAATATACAGTATTTGTCTCCATTTCTCTATTTTATTTGTTTTACTTGGTGTAGTGCATTCAAGATTCACCGATCGTGCAACAGATGGCAAAATGTTCTTTTTTAAGGTTAAATAATATCCCATTGTATATACATACCACATCTTTGTTTCTTTTTAGTTTAAATTGTAGTTAGCTAACTTACAGTGCAATATTAGTTTCAGGAGTAGAATTCAGTGAATCATCACTTACATAGAACACCCAGTGCTCATCACAAGTGCTCTCCTGATACCCATCTCTCTAGCCCCAACCACCCACCTTCCCTCCATCAATGCTCAGTATGTTCTCTATGGTGAAAAGTCTCTTGTGGTTTGTCTCCCTTTATTCTCTTCCCACCCCTTCCCATATGTTCATCCGTTTTCTCTCTTAAATTCCACTTCTGAGTGAAATCATATGGTACTTCTCTTTTTCCGATTTATTCCACTGAGTGTAAAACATTCTAGTTCCATCCACATCATTGCAAATGGCAAGATATCATTATTTTTGATGGCTGAGTGATATTCCATTGTATATTATATACCACGTCTTCTTTATCCACTCACCTATCAATGGACACACCTGTTAGAATGGCTAGAATCAAAAAGACAAGAGACAAATAGTGGTGGCCAGGATGTGGAGAAAGGAACCCTTGGGCACTGTTGGTGGGAACATAAATTGGTGCAGCCCCTGTGGAAACAGTAGGCTGGGTCCTCAAAGAATTAAAAACAGAACTACCATATAATCCAGCAATCCCACTCCTGGGCTTTTATCCAAAGGAAATGACTCATTATCTGAAAGAGATGTCTGCACTCCCATACTCATAGCAGTATTATTCACTATCCCAAAGTATGGAAACAACCTAAGTGTCCACCGGGGAATGAATGCATAAAGAAATTGTGGTGTGTATATACAATGGAATATCATTCAGCCTTTAACAAAGAGGAAATCCGGTCATTTATGACAACATGGATGTACCTGGAGGACATTAAGCTAAGAGAAATAAGCCAGACAGAGAAAGACAAATACCACGTGGTATCCTTCACATGTAGGAGGGAAAAAGTATAACTCATAGAAACAGAATAATAAAAAAGTGTCTGCCAGGGGCTGGGGAATGGGAGGGGGGAATAAAGAGAAGTTGATAAAATGGCACAGACTTTCAGTTATAAGACGAAAAAGGTCTGGTGATCTAACATGTAGCACGGTGACTATCGTTGGTACCACTGTATTGTATAGAGAATAAATGTTCTCACACAGAAGCAAAAAGATAAACATAAAGATGGATGTGTTAATTAACTCAATGGGCAAATCCTTTCACAAGGTATATGTGTAACATCATGCTGTACATGTTAAAAATCTTAGTTTTATTTGTCAATTATACCTCCTTAAAGGTGAGGGGGAAAAGACGAATGTTTCTGGTAACAAACAGCAGGTTTTAAATAGCACATTTAAGAAGCATTATAGCAAAAGATTATGTATTGGTGATATGAAATTTTTTGCATAATAAAAACCACTTATTAAAAATTACACAGAAAAAGAACGTGATCCTTGAACAATGTCTTGAATTAGTAATGGAACATGGTGTATGGGAAAATAGGACAAGAGAGTACCTTTCAAATGAAGCAAAGCAGTAGAATCATAAACGCATAACAGAATGCTGGCCCCAAGCTGATATGGTGTATCCAGTGGTTAATACATTGTGAGTTTCTTCCCACAACTAGAGGGTCCATAGAATAAATACAACTTCATATGTTAAAGGTGTGCCTTTTATTTAATCTTGGAGTCAATGGTTGCCATAACGATTTTTAAGCAAGGATTGATGTGGTTGTGTTGTTTGAGGAAAAATAATTCAGATAATGCTGTAGAAGCTTAGAGTTGGTTTGGTTCGAAGATTGCTTAAGAAATAAATGGTTTGGGCAAGGATACAAAGATCTTACTGACACATGGATAACAACTGACAAATGTGTGCGGGAGAGTGAATGTATTCTAAAAATATGTCGGAGAGAATGAACAAGGCTTAGGTTCAGTGTTAGGATGAAAATGGAGGGAAGAATCAAGAATACTTAAGGGGAGGGGTGCTGGAGTGGCTCAGTTGGTTAAGTGTCCGACTCTTTGTTTTGGCTCAGCTCATGATCCCATGGTTCATGAGATCAAGCCCTGCATTGGGTTCTGTGCTGATGGCATGGAGCCTACTTGGAATTCTCCTGCTCTCCCCCTCTTCCCCTTCCTAGCTAATGCTTTATCTCTTTCAATCAAAATAAATAATTTAATTAAAAAAATAATAGTTCAGGGGGTTCTCACTGAGGTTACTGAGAGTTTGGTATTGAGATTCTGAAATCCTAACCTGTAGAAAAGCGTTGTTTTCAGTACATGAAACATCAGAAATTTTAGAGTTCACAAATAATCCACAAGTATATAGCCAAGATTCCATTTGCTTTAGGATGGAACTCAAGAGGGGGTGTAAACTGTGGATGTGGATTGCAGATTTATTGACAAAGATTTCTAGATAGACGGTAGTTCAAGCCATGGAAATGGCAATGTATCTCAGGAACAGTGTAGAGACAGAAGAGAAGAAAGGATAGAATGTTAGGAAATCAAAACATTGAAGTTTGTGCCCAGGTAGAAAGAAATGAGAATCAAGGGACCACGAAATACAGGAAAAGATAGAAGCCAATGGACAGCAGTTTCATGAAGGAGGGGACGTGCTTAACGCCATACTACACCAAGTAAGACAACGGTGAGCTCATCTGCTTTGTGCAATGGAAGAACAGTAAAGGTTTTACAGAAAACCGCTTCAACAGAATGGTAGGGGGAGAAGGAACAAAGAACATTTGGAAGTGATGATAGAAGGAGAAAAAGCATCAATACTCTGTGTCCGGTCACAAAAAGATGAAATTAATGGAAGAGGACAGCTAGAAGTAAATGGGGCAAAGAGACGGTCTTAAGTCCAATTTTATTTTTCTCATAGGATAGAGGAGCATATGTTTAGATGATGAACAAACAGATAGTGGGATATAAAAGTTGAAGAACGAAAAGAGATCACAGGGTAAAATGGTCTCATAAAGTTGGAAGGTAATAGAGTTGATTACACCATTGGAAAATAATTTTCTTCAGTGACTCAGTAACAAAGAAAGGAAATGACTAACATGAGGGGGAAAGGCTCAGGAATTTCCTCTTCTAAGTAGGAAAAGATGACAGTTCTGAAAACAAGGGGGGGACTCTAAAGACTGGCCCTGGGGATATAATGTACAGTATGGGAGCTACAGGAAATAACACTATCGTGTATACTTGGAAATTGCTAAGAGAAGAGATCTTAGGAGTTCTCCTCACAAGAAAAAAAGGCCACTATGTGCAGGAACAGATGTTACCCAGACTTCTTGTGGTGATCATTCCACAATATATACCAGGATCGAATCATTACATTGTATGCCTCAAACTAAAAGTACGTTGTATGAAAATTGTACCTCAACTTGAAAAAGGAATTTAAAGACTAACAAAAAGTAGTGTAACCAATGGTATTAAATAGTATTGGTAAATAGAAGTTAGGAAAAGACAGTTGTTTCACTCCTAGTCAATTTGGTGGGAAAAGATTGACTACCTGCTCATCTCCAGAGCCTCCCTTCCTCTTTGGCTGCCTCTGGGGAGCCAAACTCTATATACTTCGACTGAGGCTAATGAGTTACATTGGGCAGGACCCTCCTGAGGCCACTAAAAATACACACATCCTCAGTCCCTAGAGCACGTACTTTGACTTTGGTGGCTTACAAAAAAACATCCCTCAGATATAATATTAGCCCTTTCATTCATGGGCAGATTCCAAAGTGTGTTTAGCTGCAGGCCCCACCGTCCACGCTCAACTACACCTCCTCGCATGTGCCAAAACACTCTACAATGAGTGGACAATCTTCCAGGTAAACCCTGGGGATGACAGAACCTGTGCTAACAGTAATGATGGAGAGAAGTGTTACTACCTTGAACAGAGCCTGAGCAGTGAGTAATTGTGTCTGCCCTTGCCTCTCAGATTCACCATTTTCAAGGTTTGTCCTGTTGAAAGTTGCCATATTGTAAATTCACGAATCTGTTTTTATTCTAAGGGTTCTGTTCTACCTATTGTATCCCCTAACACTTCCTACAGATCCACAACCACACACCACTGGGAAGTGTCTAAGTGTCCTAGCTTTCACGGGGACAGTGGTCATATACTTTCATCTGCAGGACCTTCACTTTCCCATCCATATGCCAATCTCTTCACTTCATACAACTGTAGTGGTTCTTCAAAGACCAGTGGCTGCTTCCAAAAGTTAGGTGGATGTCTGTAATCTTTGTTATTCTTCCTTGGAAAGAGAGGCCATGCTCTTACTCTAACACTCATTCAAATGTTACTAAGAAGATGTGAGATTCTTTCCTTTGCTGCTGATTCCTTACACCCGGGAAGTTGATGGTGCTGCCTGCAGAACTGGTGTCTGTGGGTGAGTTGCTCTTTCCTGACAGTAACTTCTAGATGGAGGAGCAATGTGACCTCCAGGTTAGCTGATTACCACTTCACTGGAGAGTGAAAGACTGTAAGTGTTTTCTCTTCCAGCTCAAACCAAATGCTCGGTGGCAGATCCCACAAGCATGGAATCTGTGTTTATGTTTCCGATCTGTGAGTGTAACAGACAGGTCTATAGGACAATTGCCTTCATTGGATATTCATGCCAGATACGGGGAGTCAGTGTTTCCTACCACTGTAGGCTTCTGCTGTAGGAATAAGAGAATACGAGAACTTGAAATCAGATAGAAGTCATACCTGCATCTTGTCTTAGCCTTGCATGCAGGTATTTATTTATAATAAGGAACTGTTATCATTTCACAGGCATATGTATATTATACTATTGCAATTCGGTTGAATTGTGACCATTGCAAACCTCCCCTACCAGAAAAGTGGTTGAAACCCTAAAGCTCAGTTCAGGTTAATGGGACTTTATGTGAAAACAATTTTCTGCAAACATATTCAAGTTCAGATGAGGTTACACTCAATCAGGGCGTGCTCTAACACAAAGTGACTGGTATTTCTATAAGAAGGACAGAGTAGACAGGTGAAGGAGAATGCCATCTGCCTACAGAGGCAGTAGTTGAAATCCTGCAGCCACAACTCAAGGAAATCCCAAAACTGCCAGCAAACAAGCCACCAGAGACTAGAAGGGTCCAAAGATGTATATTCTCCCCGACAGGTTTCAGATGTCCCGCCAATATCTTCGTGTTGGACTTGTGTCCTCCTGACATATGAGACAGTTCATTCCTGCTGTCCTGAGGACAGACCTGGTTAGTGGAGCTTGGTTATCAAGACTAGGAAAATAATACAGCATATGGAAATTCATGTGAAAATGTCTATGTCAACTTAATTCTTCCCTTCTAGGCACAATGCATTTTACACGCTTCTTAGCAGAATCTATGGTTTCTTGGTTCCGATCACTTTCTCTGCATCACTGAGAAGAACAAAATCATTGAGAATCAAGTTCTTGGCTGAGTGATGAGCTGTTTTGTTGATCTCCCAGAAATAACAGCCTATTGTAAACCCTGTGGGAGCCTTCTGGGCACCACGATGGCCTGCAGAAGTCCCTTCTCTCACCCTTACAGCACATGGATAGAGGGAAGAAGCAGAGGTAAGCCCCAAAAACATGTGACAAATTCTACTGACTAGTGCCCTTTGTATGATTCTGGATATTTGGGACCAAGGCCTGATCATGTGGAAGATATAGATGTTAAGAGCCATGCTGTTGCTACAGACAAGCAAGGACTGAGGAGGCTTCTTCAGTAGGAGACAATGGATCTATTGGAACATAAATCTCCCAGGGTTCGACAAAGAGCTACAATCATCATATCTCCTATTTCCTATTGAAAGCTAGAAACATCATGTCATTTATTTGAAGGGGACAGTTGGGGTGGGAGAGTAGTCTTGAGAATCTCAAAGCTTATTACTGGTAGACTTATACTTATGACCCTGGTATTCTGTTTCTTACTTGATTGCATTTTTAAACTTATTTTCTCAAATTCATTATACCCTTCAGCAACACAGCAACAAGAGCCAAAGAAGCAGTGAAAGGATTTAGGAATAAAAGGATAAATGGACCAAGAATCCTAAAGGAAGCATAATAGAGAGGTGACCAGAGCTCCTCTAGGCTCATCATTGATTTTGCTATTAGAAAAGTTACTTTTAAAAATATAGAGTTCTGCAAGTTTCCATACAACATAGCATTTGGGGAAAAATCCTAGAATTTGAATAATCAAGGCTATCTACTTGTTGTTCCGGATTTCCTTTGCTTTGCTAAGGTCTCTGAGTGTCTATAAACCCTAGACTCATTTTCAATAATGTGTTCAAGTTCATAATCTTCTTGACTATTCTGATTCATTCAACAAAGACTGTTTGTGACTCTAGTAAATGCCAGATTCTTTTCCATCACTTTATGAGTTATAACTCTTCTCCAGGTTGTATTTATTATTAAGCTTGCCTCACGGTGCGAAGGGTGAAGGGAGTTTATTTCTAAGAGCAAGCCCAATGATTTTGGTAAAAAACAGAATGATTCCTACGAGGTTGACCTTTATAGGAAGTACAGACTGAGATGCTGATAAAATATTTCTCCACTATACTAAAAAAGTTTGAAAGGGAGTTGTAATGTGAGACAAAAGAAAATGAAACATTGGATTGATGATTTCCTGACATTTTACTGAAATTGCTGTCAGTGATAATTAGTCAGGTTTAGTCATCCTGCAAAGTGAACGCTGGGCACGATGAATTCTTCAATCATTTCCAATAGATGCTTCCCAATCATAACCACGATTTCAGGCTCCATCCCCAGAGTTCATTAGTTTATGCATCAAAATGTATTGTTCCCCTTGTATAAAATTGCTAATGGTAAATTTCTCTATGCACTTTCAGAAAACACATTTTTTCTCCCCACAAATTAGAAGTAGGGGAGCGCGACGCACGTATTTCAATTCTTGATGGCAAACAAACATAGAGGGAAGGGACAGTGCAAATTTGCACCTTACTCAGAACGACTAGATTAATTTTTTTGAGAAACAACAGTTACCTTCAGTGTTCATGCATTCACAAAAAGACAGTGTCCCTGCTGGTCAAGAACCCAGGTTGTGGAGTCAGTCTGAAGCCTGGTGACTTCCCCTGGGAAACTTACTGAACCTCCTTCACACTCACTTCACTCATCTAGTCAACAGAGATCAGGAACGTGCCAACCTCAGAAGTCATTGGGAGAAAGTGCACCCACGTCTAGGCCAGTGTCCGAAACACAGAAGATGCTCCCGTTTAGTGGCTGTTTATCGCCCCGTCGCTCCCCAACAAGGAAGGGTGTGTGCAAACTCTCAGGCCTCTACCCAGACTCCACGCGCCCACTGTGGGAAAACAGGGCTGGACTGAAGCTGCAAGAGAAAACTCCTGCTAACTGTGCAGACTGAGTGCCATGGAAAGAGCGAATGGCAGCACCTCCTCAGGATTCCTCCTCCTGGGCTTCTCCGACAGGCCTCAGCTGGAGACGCCTCTCTTTGTGGTCATCCTGATGGGCTACGTCCTGAGCTGTCTAGGCAATGGCACCATTATACTCCTGTCGCTGCGGGACCCTCGCCTGCACACCCCCATGTATTGCTTCCTCTCCAACCTCTCTTTCATGGACCTGTGTCTGACCACCTGCACCGTCCCTCAGACTCTGGCCAACCTCAAGGGGCGGGACAAGACTATCACCTATGGCGGCTGCGTGACCCAGCTCCTCATTGCCCTGGGGCTCGGGGGCGTGGAGTGTGTGCTCTTGTCGGTCATGGCCTATGACCGCTACGCCGCCGTGTGCCGCCCACTGCACTACCTGACCATCATGCACCCGCAGCTCTGCCTGCACCTGGTGCTAACTGCTTGGCTCACAGGGTTCGGCAACTCGGTGCTACAGACGGCCCTGACCATGACCCTGCCCCTGTGCGGGAGAAACCAGGTGGACCATTTCTTCTGTGAAGTGCCCGTGATGCTCAAGCTGGCCTGTGCTGACACCTCTTTCAACGAGGCTGAACTCTTTGCAGTCAGTGTCTTCTTCCTCGTGGTGCCTCTGTCACTCATCTTAGTGTCCTATGGCCACATCACCAGGGCCGTCCTGAAGATCAAGTCGGCCCGGGGCAGGCGGAAGGCCTTCGGAACCTGCGGTTCCCACCTGATGGTGGTGGTCATCTTCTTTGGCACACTCATCTCCATGTACCTCCAGCCTCCCTCCAGCTACTCGCAGGATGTCAACAAAAGCATTGCGCTCTTCTACACTCTGGTGACTCCCCTACTGAATCCCCTCATTTACACTCTGAGGAACAAGGAGGTCAAGGGGGCGCTGAGGCGACTGGTGAGAGGAACCACAGACTCCAGAGGGAGCTAATACAGGGTTTGCAGATTCTGGGTGACTACAACCCAGTTGTCACTGAAGTCAACAAATCCTTATAAAGCACCTCCTCTGTCTAGGGCATTGTTCCACTGACTTCGACTGTGATCAGCAATCATAATACTCAGCCCTGTCTCCATGGAGCTCAATATTCTAGTGGGGAGAATATGGGTTCAATAAAAGAATCTAAAAATAACTATGATGTATCCTCTATTGGAATGTATACAATAATGAGAATCAACAAATAATAGCTACATACATCAGCATGAATGCCTCTTGCAAACACACTGCTGAGTGAAGGAAGCCAGCTGCAAAACAGTTCATACTGTTCGAATTGAATGGTATAAAATTTACTTTTAACTCATGTGAAATTCAGAAGCAGGCACAATGAATCCGTGGTATTGGAAGCCAGAATGGTGCTTGCCCAGAAGAGTCACGACTGGAAGGAGAAGTGGGGGAGGAGAATTCGGGGTTCTGCTTATATTCTGATGATGGATCTGAGCGCGGTTGATAGAAAGTGTACAACATGGGAAATGTCATCAGACTTTACCCTGAAGCTACTTCCACTCTCGTGTGCATGATGTACTTCGAATCACTTAATTTTAATCAGTTTGAAGCAAGCCTGATATGATCAGAATACTATGATACTAAACAATCACATAAAGATATGTGTTCCTTTCACATGTGATTGGCTTTGTATTGCAAATGAGCTATGTTACTTCTTTCCGGTGTACTGAACCAGTAGACTATATAGTGCTTATGATCTAAATAATATTTAGTCTAGTAGAATGAACCTTACCTAACTTTCCTTCGAAGACCTCAAAAGAAGATCATTTGTACAGTGAGTTCTGGTTCTCTTCTTCCTTCTAAGTTGATTTGCAATTGTTTTATGGTGCCCATTTCATTTATTTCTGCTCTGATCTTTGTGATTTCTTTCCTTCTGCCAACTTGGAGCTTATTTTGGTCTTTTCCTAGTTATTGGAGGAGTAAAGCTAGGTCGTTGATTTAAGAATATTTTGTCTTGGGGCGCCTGGGTGGCTCAGTCGGTTAAGCGGCCGACTTCGGCTCAGGTCATGATCTCGCGGTCCGTGAGTTCGAGCCCCGCGTCAGGCTCTGTGCTGACAGCTCAGAGCCTGGAGCCTGTTTCAGATTCTGTGTCTCCCTCTCTCTGACCCTCCCCCGTTCATGCTTTGTCTCTCTCTGTCTCAAAAATAAATAAACGTTAAAAAAAAAAAAATTAAAAAAAAAAAAAGAATATTTTGTCTTACTGTAGTGCTTTAAATGCTGTAAACTTTCCCTTTAGCATTGCTTTAGCAGCATCCTATAATTTAGTAAGTAGTGTTTTCGTTTTTTCAAGATGTTTCTTGATTTCCCTTTGACGTCTTGTTTGACCCATTAGTTTCGGGGAGGTATGTTATTTAATTTTTACATCTTTGCAAAATTGAGCTTTCTTTTTTTTTTTTTTTTTTTTTGGCTTTTCATTGTTGTCAATGTTCATTTTCATCGGAGTGTGATCAAAAAAGACACTTGCAAGAGGGCAATTTTCCCCAATTTGCACAGACTTGTTATATAAATTATCTTATGGTCTATCCTACAGAATGCTCCTGGTGTGCTTGGTAAGAATATGCATTGTGTTGCTGTTGGATGAAAGTTCCATATATGTGTATTGAATGTTTTTAATTATGGCTCAAGTCCAATATTTCCTTGTTGACTTTCAGTCAGAATGATTTGTCCATTTTTAATATTAGAATATTGAAGTCCCTACTGTTATTATATAGTTGTCTATTTCTCTCTTCATAACTGTTAGCATTTGCCTAATACATTTGGGTGCTCCCATGTTGGTTGCCATATATTTACCCTTGTTATAACTTCTTGATGAATTGACCCCCTTATAAACTGAAGTTTTTATCCCTTGTTTTCATTTTTAGCTTAAAGCCTATTTTGTCTGATACAAATATAGTTACCTCTTCCCTCATAAATATTTATAAAACAGCTAGCACCAACCCTTCTCAAACTCTTCAAAGAAATTGAAGAGACAAAACACTCCCAAACACATTTCACAAGATTAGCATTAACCTTATGTAAAACATAGATAAATCATAGAAAGAAAAAAAGAAGGAAACCTATAGACCAGTATCTCTGCAAAATATAGATGCAAAATTTTTCAACAAAATATTGATAAATCGAATTCAGCAGCACATTTAAAGTTTCAAACACCATGATCAGAGGGATGTAGTAGGGATACAGGACAAACCAACATACACAAATAAGTCAATGCAATACATCACATGAGTAGAGTGGAATAAAAAACTTATGTTTTTCTCAATAGATGCAGTAAGACATTTGAGAAAACATGATATATTTTCATGGTAAACACTCTCAACAAATTAGTTGTAGATGGAATGTGCTTCAACATAAGAAAGGCCATTTATGACAAACTCGTGGTAACATACTCAGTGGCAAAAGGTTGAAAGCTTTTCCTCTAAGATCAGAACAAGACAAGGATGCCCACCCTCATTACTCTTACAGAAGATAGTACGGGAAGTCCAGTCATTTGCTGAAGAGACTCTCTTTTGTCTACTGGATATCTTTCCTGGTAGGTTGAAGATTAATAGGCCATTGATTTGTGGGTCCATTTCTGGAATCTCGAGTCTGGCCCATTGATGTATACATCTGTGTTGGTGCCAGTACCATACTGTCTTAATGATAACAGCGTTGTAATACAGTTTGAAGTTTGGAATCGTGCTGCCTCCAGCTATAGATATCTCTTTCAACATTACGTTGGCTATTTGGCATCTTTTCTGGTTTCACACATTTTGGAATTGTTTGTTCTAGCTCTGTGAAGAATGCTGGTGTAATTTTGATAGGGATAGCATTGAATGTGTAGATTGCTTTGGGTAGTATCTACAGTTTAACAGTATTTGCTCTAGTAATCCACAAGAATGGAATGTTTTTCCATTTCTTTGTGTCTTCTGTAATTTCTTTCCTAAGCTTTCCATAGGTTTCAGTGGATTCAATAAAGCAGGAAAGAATATCCAGTGGAAAAAAAGACAGTCTCTTCAGCACATGGTGTTGGGAGAACTGGACAGTGACATGCAGAAGAATGAACCTGGACCACTTTCTTACACCATACACAAAAAATAAACTCAAAATGGATGAAAGACCTAAATGTGAGACAGGAAACCATCAAAATGTTAGAGGAGAAAACAGACAACAACCTCTTTAACCTAGGCTGCAGCAACTTCTTACCAGACATGTCTCCAGAAGCAAGGGAAACAAAAGTAAACATGAACTATTGGGACCTCATCAAATAAAAAGCCTTTGCACAGCGAAGGGAAAAAAAATCAACAAATCTAAAAGGCAACCATCGGAATGGGTGGAGGTATTTGCAAACAACATACGAGATAAAGGGTTAGTATCCAAAATCTTTAAAGAACTTGTCAAATTCAACACCTAAAAATCAAGTCATCCAGCTAAGAAATGGGCAAAAGACATGAACAGACACTTCTCAAAAAAAAGACACAGATGGCTAAAAGACACATGTGATATGCTCATTGTCTGGGAAATACAAATGAAAACCACAATGAGACACCACCTCACACCTGTCAGAGTGGCTAAAATGAACAAGTCAGGAAACAACAGATTTGGCAAGGATGTGGAGAAAAGGGAACCCTCTTGCACTGCTGGTGCAAATGAAAACTGTTGTACCGACTCTGGAAAACACTGTGGAGATTTCTCAAAAAATTAGGAATAGAATTACCCTATGACCCAGTAATAGCACTACTAGGAATTTATCCACAGGATGCAAGTGTGTTAATTTGTAGGGGCATATGTACCCCAACGTTTATACAATAGCCAATTTATGGAAACAGCCCAAATGGCCATAAACATTTGCATGAAGTAAGAAGATGAATGAATGGATAAAGAAATTGTGGTGTTTACACCTGTCAGAATGGCTAACATTAACAACTCAGGCAAAAACAGATGTTGGCCAGGAGGTGGAGAAAGAGGAACTCTTTTGCATTGTTGGTGGCAATGCAAGCTGGTGCAGCCACTCTGGAAAACAGTAAGGAGGTTCCAAAAAATACTAAAAATAGAACTACCCTATGACCCAGCAATTGCACTACTAGGCATTTATCCACAGGATACAGGTGTGCTGTTTCAAAGGGACACGTGCACCCCCAGGTTTAGAGCAGCACTATCAACAATAGCCAAAGTATGGAAAGGTCCCTAATGTCCATCGATGGATGAATGGGTAAAGAAAATGTGGTATATATTACCACATCCTCCATATACAATGGAGTATCACTTGGCAATCGAAAGGAATGAAATATTGCCGTTTGCAACTACATGGATTTAACTGGAGGGTATTATGCTAAGTGAAATAAATCAGTCAAGAAAGACAAAAATCATATGATTTCACTCATATGAGGACTTTAAGAGACAAAGCAGATGAACATAAGGGAAGGTAAACAAAAATAATATAAAAACGGGGGGGGGACAAAATAGATAAGACTCATAAATATGGAGAACAAACTGAGGGTTGCTGGAGGGGTTGTGGGAGGGGGGATGGGCTAAATGGGTAAGTGGCATTAAGGAATCTACTCCTGAAATCATTGTTTCACTATATGCTAACTAGTTTGGATGTAAAGTTAAAAAAAAATTAAATTAAAAAAAAAGCAACTGTGATACACACACCACACACACACACACACACACACACACACACACACACAATGGAATAGTACTCAGCAATAAAAAGAATTAAGTCTTGCCATTTCCAAAAACATGAAAAGATTTTTTTTATCCCACATTCACAATAGCATCAAAAACGATAAAATACGTAGGATTAAATTTAACCAAGGAGGCAAAATAGCTCTACATTTAGAACTGCATAAGTTGATGGAACAAATTGAAGAGAATTAAGGTATCCTGTGTTCGTGAATTGGGCATTGAGGAGGGCACTTGTTGGGATGAGCACTGGGTGTTGCAATGTAAGCGATGAATCATGGGAATCTACCCCTGAAACCAAGAGCACACTGTATGTTAGCCAACTTGACAATAAATTATATTTAAAAATATTAAGATTGAAAAATTTTCACAGTATTCAAAATCATCTCTAGATTCAATGCAATCCCTATCAAAATTTGAATGGCATATTTCACAGATAGAATAAGAAACAATCCTGAAATGTGTATGGAGCCACAAAAGTCCCAATTGCCAAAGCCATTCCAACAAAGAAGAACAAAGCTGGAGGCAGCCTACTTCCTGATTCAAACCACATTATAAATATCTAGGAATCAAAACAGCGTGTTACTAGATCAAGAAACGGACACATACACCAAAGGAACACAATTAAGAGCACAGAAATAAACCCATCCACATACAGACAACTAATATTTGAAAAAGAGTCAAGAATTTTCACAGTGACTTCTAAATTTCTTAGCTTATTGTGTCTATAGGGGTATAGTTTGTTCCATGGAGCTCTTTAGTGGTACCAGATTCTACCAACAGCCATTACTCCCACCACCTCTTGGAAAGAGTTTTTTTTTCTCCATTCAATGTGATCTGCAGGGATACTGTTACCACATACACTAGGATGTATTTGTATTTCAGAACATATTGGAAATACATCATGTATGAGCCTGGCACTTCTAAGTAGGATAAGCTCAAGGAAACATATTTTCTTGTAGTAATCATCTTCAAAAAAGGGTTCAGAGATTGGCCCACAGGTGATTGGATATGGAGCACATTTTGTGCACGAGCATGTCCGTGGGTGTATGTGTTTAATAATATATTAATATATATACTGCTTCTACCTAAATGAAAACCAAAATGTAACACGTTGTGGCAGACTATGAGGAGAATCATTCTGTGGGAATAGAGATGGTTTTTCTAAGAGGGAGGGTGAAACCTGGGAGAGGCTGATTTCAAGCTAGAAAGAACACATTCTTAGTCAACATGCTTCCTTTAAATACATTAAAACTGAGTTCTCATTAGAGATAAGTTACTAAAGAAGCTTTCCAAAGAGAGTCTGTCAAAACCATTTCATGTTTCCAAGTGCTTGAAATGACGACTTACAAATGTGAGAAAGCATTATGTGTGACCTGCTACCACAGATTCAGGGGGACGGGGCCCTGTCAAAGGCTTTGACGACTGATCAAGACAGGCCATTGATCATGGAGATCCCAAATAACCCAATCAGTAGAAACACCCACGATGCTTCTCTAAGACTCAACACACAAGTACACCTGAACAGCCTCATCCTGAAAAGGGGTTGAAACCATTCTCAGAAAAGGTTCACGAATCAGAAGAACTTACACTTCCTAGAGACCTCATAGATTTCATTCACTCCAGTGGTTAAAATAAATCCACCCAACAATGTAAATCAATAGAATTAAATTTTTTAAACGGAGCAAGTGTGGGAACCCAGGGAGGCCCCCCAACGTGGACCTCAACAGCATATTGATCACCGTGAATAGAAGGTACTGGGGAAAGAGCAGGTGTGAGGACATCACACCCTCCTCTGTCCCCCTGGAAGCAGGAAATATCTCCCGAATGAAAGTCTCCTCCCAGGTCTAAGAAGGAAAAACAACCAGTTATCACCACAGGTAGGGACCTTAGAACTGAGAAGGCTGTAGAAATAAACCTGCTACTTTTTACTAACCCACTACCTCAGCCCACATTCCACTTCGCATTCCCTGCTAACTGCAGCTCCAAACACTGGTTTTCTTTCTCCTGTCAATTCCACGCTCATCTATTGTCTCTCTGTAAACAGGGTAAAAACCACCTGGTTGTTCATTTCTTTGGGTCTTAATGTCCAGATTGGGCCTCCGTGTGGTGGTAATAAAACTTTGGGTGTTTTCTCCAGTTACTCTGTCTCATGTCAACTTAATTCCAAAACAGCAGGAAGGGCCATGGGGAAAGAAGGAAATTTCTCCTCCCAGAAGCCAGTGTCCTGTCTCTGAGGCCACCTAGGGGAGCCCTTCCCCTGACCCCACTGATCTCCAGGAGTTCACCCTCTCCTTTCTGCAAGGACAGCCAGCCCCCCTTGTCCCTGCAAACCACATGTCTACACACGGTGGTTCCCAGTCTGCACCATCACAGCTTAAACATGACACAACACCACAGCAGTGAAAGAGAGCTCTCACCCGTGTCACAAAACAAGCATCCAAAAAGCAGTCACCTGCAAAGGTAGGGTTGCCAGTGGTCCGTGACCTGTTCCTGCCTCCTCCATGAGCCTGGTCAGAGCGGGACTCTGGCAAACAGTAGTGGCAAAATATGCAGACTAGGAGGTACAGGAGGGACTTACAGGGGTGATTGCGCTCTGATGACTGATCCAGGAGTGAGTTTAGCAGGATGCGGAGGGTGTGTCCAGAGTGCAGTCACCTACACTGCACACCCTGCCGTTATGCTAACATGTGACAATTCTAAGGCCAGGACAGGGCTATGAAGGTAGGGATGCATGAACTGAGAATGTCCCTTCCCTTCTCTGGGCTCACTGGTGCCACAGTGGATGGCCTAGGGGAGGGGTTAAAAAGGTGATGGAGATTAAAGAGAGCACCTGTGATGATGGAAATGTTGAATCACTATATTGCACAGGAAAGTACTATAAAGTACTTTATAAAGTACCGTTAAAGTATAAAGTAATATAATATAATGCTGTAAGTTAACTCTAATGGAATGACAATAAAAATTAAATTATTTATATTATTTTTATTTTTATAATACATAAATTATATTTATTTTAATTATTAAATTATTAAAAATTAAATTATTTTTAATTAAAAAATAAAATAATAAATATTAATTTCAAACAAGAACACTTGAAAAACAAAGAATTGTGTTCAAAACGAAAACAGTGTCAGAATGGCAACATTACACCACAGAATGATATGTGACCAGCTTTATCAGGATGGATGTTTGCAAGCTTTCTCTCAGCTAAAGTTTGTTTTTCCTACAGTTGCCCTCCTACTTCTGGGAAAAAGCTGTGACCCAGTGAGGCTCCAAATGTTGTAATAGAGCCGTGATCAAATTGCAAGAATAAGCAATAGGCTCCAGCAATTGCTGGAGAATGCTACAATATTTATTATAGTGTACTGGTGGTTTCCATTCTTATTTTGCTATGTTTTTAGGGTGTGTGTGTCTTTGTCCTTTGCAATTAGAAATGTAATAGTGTTCCCAAATGAGGGTGAAATAGGAAAATCCTTTGAAACTTTTTAAAATATTAATAGGATGCAGATGGCCTTGGAATACTAAATCAGCATTTCTGGAGGCTGTAATGCATGCATGAACTTAGAGTTTGAGCACCCACTTGCATAAAAGAATGAATTAAGGAATTTCCCTTGAGAGTTATCAGGGGAAATATGGAGGACACAAAAACCTGAAAGACCCTGGCATTCAAAGTCTTCTGGCAAATGGTCTTCCCCTCAGTCATCTAGGGTCATATTCCTACAGAACACTTTCTTCATTGCTCCAATCATATCCCTATTCCGCAGAGTATATATGACAGGGTTGACCATGGGGGTGACAATGGTGTAGAAGAGAGAAATGAACTTGCCCTGATCCTGGGAGTAGTTGCTGCTGGGCTGAAGGTAAATGTAGATGCCTGTGCCATAGAACAGGGAGACCACTGTGAGGTGGGACCCACATGTCCCAAACGCTTTCCTCTGCCCTGAAGCTGACTTTATTCTTAACACTGTCTTGACAATCCGACCATAGGAGAATGTGATTAATGCCACAGGTATGAGGAGAATGATCACACTGACAGAGAAGAGCTCAGACTCATTCACAGTGGTGTCAACACAGGCAAGCTTGAGCAGTGGGGGATCTCACAAAAGAAGTGATCTATTTTATTTCTCCCACAAAGTGGTACAAGAAAGATGAGCACTGTCTGCAATGAGGAGTTGGCAAAACCAATGAACCACGATGCAGAAGCCATCAGGGCACAGAGACGGGGGTGCATGATCACTGTGTAGTGCAGGGGCATGCAGACGGCTGCATAGCGGTCAAATGCCATCACCCCCAACAGAATGCATTCTGTGCATCCCAATCCTAGAGAGACGAACAGCTGAACTACACAGCCAGTGAAGGAGACAGACTTGTCTGCTCCCCTGAGATGAACCAGCAGCTGAGGAACAGTGCTGGTCGTGTAACACAGGTCCAGAAAGCTTAGGTTGGACAGGAAAAAGTACATGGGAGTCTGCAGGTGTGGGTCCAGGCGGGACAATGCAATGATGCTTGTGTTTCCCAGCAGGGTGAGAAGATAGAAGATGAGAAGAACCACAAAGAGGACTCTCTCCAGCTGAGGCCGGTCAGAGAAACCCAGCAGGATAAAGCCAGTGAAAGAACTTCCATTTTTCAGGTCCATCCTTTCTTAACACATGTTTCCTGTCAACAGCAAGTATTTAGCCATTTTTAAGAGAAATCTTCAAAAAGGAGAAAAAGGTGGCAGGGGGTTGAATCGATCATATGAAAACACACGGTCATGGACTTTATCAGTAATAATTTGAATAATGATATACTCATGGAAATTGACATAGCTTATACCAATACAGTTCACATTACAATAAAAAGTAAATCATTACTATTTAATGTAAGAAAAATCAAAGTATGGACCTTGTGTTTGCATCAGTCATTGGAATATAAGGGTCTTTCAGTCCACACTTACTATAACTTAAAGTACTATAAAAATATATGTATGTTGCAGATTTAAGTTATGTAAAAATGTATAAGGGAGAAGGAGAGATGTTATTATAAACATGTGTCTCATGATTCTACACAACTGGATGTGCACACACAACACATGCATTAAAATATAATATGGTGACACCTGAGTGGCTCAGTGGGTAAGCACCTGACTCTTGGTTTCAGCTGGGGCCATGGCCTCATGCGTCGTGGGTTCAAGCCCTGTGTTGGACTCTTCACTGACAGCACTGAGCCTTCATGGGATTCCGTGTCTCTCCCTCTCACTCTGCACCTCCCCTGCTCCCTCATTGTCTCTCTCTCAAAATACATAAATACACATTTAAAAATACATGCATATATATGACCACTTACTGTGGAAAAAACATGCCGATATAGGAACTTATGACCTAGGATGTACTTATATGAAGAATTCAATTACATTCAAAATGTCACAACTATTTCTACATAACCATTTTGGCAGTATTGCCTCTCTAGCTAATGTATTATATTTGGGAAAGCCACATAGGTTTTTTTTGTACATAGTAAAACAAACACTCAACCTGAGAGAACCCAAGAACAGTACCGTTCAATTACATTGCTTAACTTTGGCCTGAAACGTGCTTCAAATTATCATACCAATTTAACAGGAACTCTGAAAATTCATTGGCCATGCAGAGCCAGCTGGAATCTGAACTCTAAAATCCATTGACCAACACTTACTCTTCCTTCTGCAGATTTCCATCTCACACATTACCCATTAAATTTCATAAAATTCCTGAAAGAGGTAGGATTATTCCTTATCGACATCCTAATCAGAATAAACATTTTAAAAATTTACCCAACCATGTAAGTATGTACAACCTGTAATGTTTTACATCACTCCCATGATAAAATAAATAAAGAGATAAACACACAGAGATAAAAACAGATACATTCTCAAAGCAATGATGGGTCAAAGAAGTATAATGCAAAACTTATAGCAGTATAAGGAAAGATATAAAGAAACCAATATTTTGGTATTATACAAAATCTCAGACATCTGTCCACATTACGACAATTATCAGCTTTCTGGGAGCTACCTTGCAGAGTTAGTGACACTGGACCAAACACATTGCCAGGTTCGAGGCTGGGTGATGACGATTTTCTACCCACGCTTACTACTGAAGAAGATGAATAGTTATACACTGACCAAAGAGGCACCAGAAAGTGAGTCCTTCAGTTGTATCATATTCAAATGGTTGGGCATACCGTGCATTTTTAATTCTTCTAAGACTTTACAATCTGAATCAGGTTTGGGGGAGGACCCATTGATGTGTGAAAGAAACAAGTACAAAATGGGCATGAAATATTCAAAATATTTGAAGAGACGATAATGTATTTCACACTTTTTTATACCTCCTTTGAGTTCATATAAACATATGATCAGTGGTCTCCACATAAAAAATCTGTGCAGAAAAATTTTCTTCATAGAAATAATTATACAGTTATTTGTGACAGGCTAAGTGTGCAACAACAGGATGTGTTCTCTGACTAACACCTGCTCAGAAGAACAAATAACAAACCATGCTTGAGTCTCACGCACAAACACACACATATCGATATATTTACCTGAAATAAATTGCCCACAAACTTTTTAATGTGCCTAATTAAGAAAGCACTACCAAGGTGAAGAAAGGCAAAACTAAAATGTAAATTCATCCCAAGAAAACACCGATATGCTACTGTACCTTGAGAATAAAATCACGATATATGTTAACAATATTATGTCAATCAGGACAAAGAAGACAGTTGAGAAAAGATAAAATCCTGGTGAGATGAACATGTACATATGATTTGCTGCTTTCCAGGGTCATGTGTGTGTGTGTGTGTGTGTGTGTGTGTGTGTGTGTGTGTATGTGTGTATAAAAAATTATGTAATGGCTACGTGACAGGTACAAAAATGATTATGATTTTCAGCTGAAAAATAAAATACCAGACAAATGAGATGTGCACTGAAGCAGACACAAGAATGTCATCGTCCCTATATGGAACAATTGCCCCCAGTGTGTTGCTGGAGAGCACGTGGGGAGGGAACTACAACACTCATATCATAGTCTACCATGTTACTGCTATTGTTTTTCTCATCACAATTCAGGAAAATTATTATCCTTTAGTGACACCAGACATAGGAAAGATCAGGCTGCAAAATGCGTTCTTCCATCGAGTCTCACGAGTATGTTCTGCTGATCTGGGTCACTCTGTTCCTTCCTCGTCCCCTTCTTCACATCCACACCTCTTAAACCTTGTGCACCACACAGAGGCAGTCTTCCAAGAGAAAGGATATGTGTCCACTGAGGTTAATGGGAAATTTCATTTCATTTCCTTCTCACCACGTTTAAAAAGATGTTGTAATTGGGGGCACCCAGGTGGCTAAGTCGGTTAAGCGCCCACGTCAACTCAAGTCACGATCTTTCAGTTCATGGGTTCAAACCCCATTGTGGGCTCCATGATGACAGCTTGGAGCCTGAAGCCTGCTTCAGATTCGGTGTCTCCTTCTCTCTCTGCCCCTCCCCTGCTCACACTCAGTCTTTCTATCTCTCAAAACCAAATAAACATTTTTAAAATTTGAAGAATGGTGTAATTAGACAAAGAACTATCATTTTGTTTGGTAGCATGAAACAAATAAATGCAGTAAGATGCATTGATTCATCTGAGACAAACTATATAAATAAAACTGGCTGGAAATAGTGAACATGTCCTTCCTGGGCACAGGAGCAAAGTACGTGTCCCTAGCAACTATCATGATATGACATGGTACAGGAAAGCCCAGTGATAGATTACACCTATATTATTAATTTCCATATGAAAGATAAATACTTGAAAAAACTACACATTACAGATGGAGAGAAAGAAATGTTATTAGTGAAAAGAAAAATTAACAGAAGCTACAAAGACACTGCCAATCTATGTAATAATTCACATCAGAAAAGTATATAATTCAAATGACATCTCAGAAGAACACAATGTTACAATAATAACTAAGAGAAATGCATCAAATGTGAGAGGTTAAATGCTTAGTACTGACACACATACGGTGATGGAGTAGGAATTGCCAATTACCATAATAGCTCAATGCTGACATACAATTCTAAGTTTTAGTGGAAGAATACATATGTCCACAAAACTAGATACTAGTCTATGCACACTACACATCTTAAAGGAAAAGATCTCAGGATAATGTCTCTATTTAAGACATTTCAAATATATAACATTCACTGATATATTTGGCATACACATGCTGCCCTATCTGGTTCCTGAATGAATCCTGAAAAATTGCAGGCAAGATTTCCGCAGCCTTAGTGCTACAAATGAATAGCTGTTGCTTTCTTGATGTTTCTGTCTCATGGGTCTGAGCTGACCTCAGACATATGAGAGCAGGCCCCCAATGATGATGGGGGATGAGAAAATGAGGGGAATGCAGCCATCACTACATAGGAAATGACAGATGTGATGAACACAGACAGGGCTGTAGGACAGGTTCTACAGAAGAAGACGATGAAGTACGATTTCCATTGCATGTTGTTTATTCAGGGAATGCTCTCGGGATAAATGGGGTGAGGGAAGGAAAACAGCAGAGAATGTTGCTAAGCAAGGATGTGGTCTCCAGTGGAACAGAGCAGGAGCCTGATCCCATGAGATGTTGGACAGAACTCTCCAGTAGAACAATCCATCTGTGATGGTAGAAATACTCTGTCTTCACTGTCCAATACTATGCCCACTCTTCACCAGTCATAGTTGAGCATTTAAATGTCCTAGCTGAGACATTGAATTTTATATTTTATTTAATTTAATGAATTTATATGTAAGCAGCTAACGTGGCTACTTACTAAAGTATTGGACAGCACAGCTCTGGAGCATGAATTGCAGTCCTGTCTTGGCATTGGCACCTTTTGTCCATCCCATAGTCTGTCACTGGCTGTGAGCTGCCCCCACCAGTTCCCCAGACCACCTGGCAATGTGGCTCCCTTTCAGCTGAGGGAAATTTTCTCATGAAAGGAATGGCCGTGAACTCTGGAGCCCAAACTCATACCAAGTAGGGTTTGGATTAGAGCCCCTGTATGTAAAGAGCGTCTGGGCAGGTCACCAACAGTGTTCATACAAGAGTCCACTCATGATCGTGTCCAAGGATAGAAGGACAGGACCTGGTCTACTTTACACATCACCTCAGTGCTTTCACACACACACAGGAACACACACACGCACTCACACACACACACATACACACAAACACACGGACACAAGTTGTCATTTGACAATGTGGTCTCAAGTGGCAATGATAAATGAGTGAACATTCAACTATCTTCATAACTTTGTCTCTTTCATATTGGTATTTGTATTCCCATGAGTGATCATCATACCTTGTTAACAATAAAGTCAACATAAAGATGCATTGAGATAATATTCACAATATGGAATTTCCCTGTTGTAATTTTCAACATACCTTTTAAAATCTCCATGCATATTTTAGATATTTTGGTAACCCATAAGGGAGTAAATGAGCATTTAGAAAATATAAATACTCATAATGAGTTTTTGCATAGGGGACAAATATTATCCCATTTCACACATAGTAAGGAACCAAAGAGAAAGCATGGGAGCATGTAATCTAATACTTGTACACTTATGCAGAAAGGGCACATTTTATTATCACTAAACGTGAATATTTAATAATTTTCCACACGTGCATCCGGAGGTATAATGAATGTACTGAAATAGAATGAAAAGTCTAGGAATGACTTGGTGGCATTTCTAATGAACAATTAAATTTAGTTATATTATTTGACAACTCTCATAGTCGGTTCCTTTAGACAACTGACCATACATGCAAACCATTTAGCATTTTGGTTCCAAGAACATTTGCATCTGAAGATAAACTATTTGCCAATTCCTAGAGCAACACAAAGACTTCGTTCCATTTTACTCACCTTCTCTCACCTCCTCTGTTGGATATAAGCTATTTCCCTACCTCATTCCAAGTTATTGTCTAAATTCTGTTCTAGGAATAGGAACGCAGACATGTAGAATCAGTGCCTGCAGGTAACGCAAAGGTTGACTCTACCAGCACTGGGGCATCCGTACATTTTTCTGAAGCAAAAGGACACTTTCGCAGGATGACTTCACAGACCCTCATGCGGTACCAAAGATCTGCACTTTGCCTCTCAGAGGTAGAAGGTGAAGGCAGTCCCAAACTCTCACTATGGTTTCCCGAATACAATGACCTGCCTGTGTGACTCTGAGACCCTTACGAGCAGGCAAGAGGGTGCCGTGACTCTGAGATATGGCTGGGCTGGCACACAGAACCAAGTCCCTTCTTCCGCTGATGTCTCCTGGGAAAGGATGCCCCACACTCTTAATGAGCCCTGTCACTGAGCTGCCCAGACATGGCAATCCTGAGGGACAATGACTGTGGGGGACAATGCCAGAGGAGACCAATCTGACTCTTTTTTTAGTTCACATATCTCACAGAGGACAAGTAACTCCCTAGACCTCCCAGCTACCTTAGCTCCCATCTGTGAATGACCTACATGTTTTAGAAGACTTCAGATGTTTTTCTCACCATTGTCCAAAATATTTACATATAAATATATAAGGAAGAATCCATTCAGTTACTTCATTTTAAATGTAAATATATGAATAAATTTTGTATTTAATTTCATTCATTGACAACTTGTATGGAATCACACAGCTAATAATTAGGCACATTTTAATCTTTAGCATGAATGTAAAGGAAAGCCACCAAATTCTATGAAACTTCTAATGCTGTTGTGGGGAAAAAAACTCAATTTCTCTACACCACTGTTCCATTTATATCTATAGGTTTTAATGATGTTCTCAAAGAATTTAAAAATTTATGTCTTTTTACTAAAATGGATGTGATTTCCTTAAATTCAGCTAGTCTTGCTGTTAAAATCAAATTGATTTTGAATTATCAGGAGAGTTATAAATAATTACTGAGAAAAATGGAAGGAAGTTGATGGGTACTTTATGGCTGTTTCTCAAAGATCTATAACTTCCAGTTTCCTTTGTCATGTGTTGCCTAAAGAGATAAACCACCTCCTGCTAAAAACATTCTTACATTTAAGGGCGCCTGGGGGGTCAGTCGCTTAAGCTTCCGGCTTTGCCTCAGGTCATGATCTCCTGGTTCCTGTGGGTTCGTGCCCCTTGTCAGGCTCTGTGCTGACAGCTCAGAGCCTGGAGCCTGCTTCGGATTCTGTGTCTCCCTCTCTCTCTCTGCCTCTCCCTGCTCATGCTCTGTCTCTCTCTTGCTCTCTCAAAAATAAATAAACACACAAACAAAAATTTTAAAAAGGCATTCTTACATTTGAATTTTCTACGTTATTCCCATACCAGCTAGACCCCATCCTGAGGGTTATGGGGAAAACTGGCAAAGACAATACCCCCCGGTGTCACACCTGCTATTATGCTTTTCATCCCAGGCCTCACTCACTGCTGCCAGTCATACATGCTCAAATCACTGTGATAACAGTGTGGCATTATCGAGTGATGCTGACCCACACTGACATTCCTAGATGCGATATGACCTAGGGGAATGCTCGGTCACCTGTCCGAAGACACGTATATAAGAACGGTCAGCAGCACCATTGTTTCTATCAAGCAGAACTTGCAACCATCCTAATGCCCCACAACCATACTGGGTGAACTGTGGTGTGTTCATACAAAAGTGTGTGCTCTACAACAATATGAATGAAACCACCGTTAAACATATTGAAATAACGCTGTTCACACAAAGGTGCTGAGCAAATGATGCAAGTTACAAAGAAATCCATCCCTCCGCATAAAAAAACAGGTAGAAAGAACGGCTGTTGATGGACTCACATATGGGTGATAAGACTGTAGTCACAGTAAAAAACTGTAATTAAATCTAAAAATGGTAACAAAGGGTTGCTTATAACAAGTCACCATAAACGCCAAGAGACAGTCTGCAGTTGGGGACAGGCCTGTCGAGGTTCCGTGCGAGGTTCTAATTTACAAGGGAGGCGACAGCATGAGCATTCCCTTGTTAATTATTCTTTAAACTGAACATATTTTACATAACAGTGTGGTGCCCAATTTATAACTATGACCATAAGACAGCAGGAAACAAGGAGGCTAATAAGAGTAAGATATATATGATCTCAGGTAGTTTTTATTTTTTTTTTATTTTTTTTTAATTTTTTTTTTCAACGTTTATTTATTTTTGGGACAGAGAGAGACAGAGCATGAACGGGGGAGGGGCAGAGAGAGAGGGAGACACAGAATCGGAAACAGGCTCCAGGATCTGAGCCATCAGCCCAGAGCCTGACGCGGGGCTCGAACTCCCGGACTGCGAGATCGTGACCTGGCTGAAGTCGGACGCTTAACCGACTGCGCCACCCAGGCGCCCCATCTCAGGTAGTTTTTAAATGGATGAAATGAGAATGATAAAATCACATTTAGAAAGGCTAAGCTTAGGCAAAAAAGAAACATTATAAGGAATTTCTAAGCAATCAGAAATGTGCACCAAAAGAATGCTAATTGAACTATGATTTTACAGAAAAACAACGTGATAGAGAAAGGAAGGAGCAGGAAGCTTCTCCAGCAGGGACCTGACACCATCCCCTCTGTGAAGCTAAAATCGTCGGCACAGGCCTTCATCAGAAACATGCAAATTGTCACCAGTTTAATAAATTCTCAAACGGGCCATTTCTAGTCTCTGAATTGTCCCGGCCATCTGACCCTCTTCCTCACCATCATCCTCCATCTGAGGGAAGTAGCGGGAACAGTCCAACCTTCCTAAGGGAGACACGACCGTCCTGCACTGCTACCCTGCGTTTGATTGCCGTGGTCACCACTGGATACATGGGTAAAGAGCTTAAGTGGGGACAGTGAAGAGGGAAAGTCTCAAAAAGAGGGAAAGAGACAGAAGACAAATACAGACAGACAAATATCAGAAGCTGAAATAGACAGGAAACACATACAGAGATTCGCATTAAACACAGAACAGAAACCTCACTAAAAGTGAAAACAGAAGGAAAATGGCAGGGAAAACAACACATTGATGGGCAAGACAGTCTCAAAGTTCAAAAAGCTCAGAAAAGGTTGAAGTAATCACAAGTGTGGTAACAAAGGGCCAGACTGCAAAGCAGTCATTTGGTGCCATGGTTCCACACTGAGAAGGAGTTCGTTCCTGAAGGGACTGTCACCCCCAAAGACGTCTCACACAACAGGTGGGACGTGTGCACCCACATGTCCACCCAGAGTCAGCGGTAACGACACCTGCTGGCTCCCTGTTTGGCACACACACAGCCCCGCACCCTCTCTTGCAGAAGGAGAGACTCTGGAGGCCCTGGGGAAGCAGTGCTCCCAGGCTGGCTCTGCACACTCCATTGCTCCCATGGGGTTCTGGGGGGCAGATCCTCCCAAACCAGTTCATCTTCACGGGAATCTCCTGGAATCTAAACCAACTGGGTCCATGACACTAACAAGGAAGGAACTGTGAGCACTAGAGGCCCAGACATGTGGAAAGAAGCCATAGGTCACTTGCTACGTTGCTGTCATCCAGCACATCCCCTCCACACCCAAAACACACAGTCACGTCCACGCGCACATCATGTGCATTGAGAAGATTCCAGCGTTTGGTTCACTATGTCTTAGAATATTTAACCAATGAACAAATTGCTGTTCAGGCTACTAAATATACAAGAAAAATTAAAACAGTATGAACCAATTTCTATCTTCGCATATTAGAATTATTTTAACGTTGGCCATTTGGGGACCAATGCTACAATTATTGTGTAATTAAACTCTGAACAAAATTAATAACTTCAAATGGATAATTATAAATATAATGCTTGTGATCACAGTTAGGAAATCTTAGTTCAGTAAGCTGACTAAATCATTAAGAACAGTTGATCACGGCCTTTTGGTAACCTGCAGTCTTCACCTGGTAGGAGGGGTGGGCTTATTAAAAGCAATTTTCAAAAATACTCCATAGTGCCATGGAAAGAGCATATTTGGAAGTCTGTATGTGTAGGTTCACATCGTGGCCCCACCATTTAAAATTCTGTCATTTCAACTAAGAACTTAAACTCTCAGTTCCAGAGTGTGCTGGGCTGTAAAGTAAGGATAATATCTCTCGGTGCTATGGGACATAAATAAGAGTATATGAAAAGGCATGAAAAATTATAAAGTGCTGTGTAAATACAAAGAACTACTACCAGTTCTGGATAAATTCACATCTAATCTCAGTCCATTTTCCCCATCACCATCCATCGAACCTTGCTATCAGCCACTCTTTGCTAAAATGGCCTTCATGCAGCTTTTATGGAACTATCAGCCTAATAGTCTCACATATCAGTGACCATTGCTTTCTCATTCTTCTACAGCCCAACGTCCTTTAACTTTAATTCTGTCTTTACCCATTTCCCCTTTAAAAGTAATCACACTTCAACTGAACCACCAGAGATCATTGTGCCACTGTATCAAGATCCTAGCCCTCTATCCAAGAACAATCTCATACTTCCCAGGGCCCATCCTGACATATCTACTTGGATGTTTTCAGTAATATGGTCCCCACTCAGGGTAGCTGTACACATTCCTTGGGGCTTCCATGAAAAGTACCAATACTGGGGACTTAAAACAAGACACTTATTCTCTCATGGCTCTCGAGGCCAGTCCAAAATCGGGTGTCATCTGGGACACCCTCTCGTTGAAGCTTCTAAAGGATGATGTGTTCTATGCCTTTCTTAGAGCTTCGGATGTTGCCAGAAATCCTTGACATCCTTGGTGTAGACTGAACATTGTTCCAGCTCGGCCTCTATGGCCACCTGGTCTTCTCCCTGTGCCTGTGTCTCTGTCTCTGTTTTCCCTTCTTATTCTCAGGAAATAGGCCATTCTGGATGAAAGCCACCTTATTCATGTATGGCCTCATCTGAATTTGATCACATCTGCAAAGACTCTATTTTCAAATAAAGTCACCTTCATATGCACCAGGTATTAGATTATGATCATATCTTGGCGGGGGGCGGGCACAATTCAACACACACAGGAGTTTTTTCTCTTGATTCTCCACTCCTAGAAAGGGACCAACTGACCTCTCAGTCACCACCTCTGGCATCCTTGATCATACCGTGGATCCCTGATAATTCCCCTAGAGTCACTTATCATGTGCTGTCCTGTCTTATGCTGCCATCAAGATCCATGAGCTGATCCAGATTTAAAGGCAGAATTCGTGATGTACTAAATTGTGTACTTGAAAATTGCCAAGAGAATAGATGTTAAAAGTTAAATACATGGCGGTTAAAGAACATCCTACAAAAGAATGAATGGGTCAGCCAGGAAATTAAGGAAGAAATTTAAACATTCATGGAAGCAAATGAAAATGAAATCACGACAGTCCAAATCCTTTGGGATGCAGCAAAGGCAGTCCTAAGGAGAAATACATTGCAATCCAGGCTTATTTCAAGAAGCAAGAAAGCTCCCAAAAGCAGAACCGAATATCACACTGAAAGGAGCTAGAAAAACATTAGCAAATAAAGTCCAAAGCCAGCAGGAGAAAAGAAATTATAAATATTAGAGCAGACATAAACAATATAGAATTTTAAAAAATGGTAGAAGAAATCAAGGAATCTAAGAGCTGGTCTGGTTTTTTTCTTTTCTTTTCTTTTCTTTTTTTTTTTGGAAGAATAGACAAAATTGAGAAACTTTTAGCCAAATATCTCAAAAAGAAAAGAGAGAGGACCCCAATTGATAAAATCATGAATGAAAAAGGAGAGATCACAATCAACCCCATAGAATACAAACAATTATTAGAGAATACTATGAAAAAATTTTGGCCAGCAAACAGGACAATCTGAAAGAAATCGACAAATTTCTAGACATTTACACATGCCAAAATTCAAACAGGGAGAAATAAAAAATTTGAACAGACCCATAATCCATGAAGAAATTGAATCATTTATCAAAAATCTCCCAACAAATAAGAGTCCTGGGCCAGATGGCGTTCCTGGGGAATTCTACCAGACATTTAAAGCAGAGTTCATACCCATCCTTCTCAAGCTGTTCCAAAAAATAGAACTGGAAGAAAAGCTCCCAGACTCATTGGATGAGGCCACAATGACCTTGATTCCCAAAGCAGACAGACACGCCACTAAAAAGAAGAATTACAGGCCAATCTCCCTGGTGAACGTGGATGCAAAAATTCTCAAGAAGATACTAGGCAGTTGAATTCAACAGTACATTAAAAGAATTATTCACCATAATCAAGTGGGATTTATTCCTGGGCTGCAGGGCTGGGTCAATATTCATGAATCAATCAACGTGATACTTCACATTGATAGAAGAAAGGATAAGAACCAGGTGATCCTGTCAACAGATGCAGAAAAGTCATCTGACAAAATAGAATATCTTTTCTAAAGAAAAAGCCTCAAGAAAGTCGAGATAGAAGGAACATACCTTAGTATCATAAAGCCATATATGATAGGCCCACAGTTCATATCATCTTCAATGGGGAAAAACTAACAGCTTTCCCCGCTATGATCAGGAACACGACAGGGATATCCACTCTCACCACTGTTGTTTAACATAGTGTTGGAAGTCTGAGCCTCAGCCATCAGACAACAAAATGAAATAAAAGGAAAACAAATTGACAAAGAAGGAATCAAACTTTTACTTTTCACAGATGACATGATGGTCTACATGGAAAACTTGAAATCTCCATGAAAAAACTGCAAGAACTGATCCATGAATTTATGAAGTCACAGGATGTGAAAACAATGTGCAGAAATTGGTTCCATTGCTATATTCCAATAATGAAGCAACAGAAAGAGATATCAAGGAATCGATCCCGTTTACAAATGCACCAAAACCCACAAAATACCTAGGAACAAACCTAACCAAAGAGGTAAAAGATATGTATGCAAAAAATTAGCGAAAGCTTATGAAAGCCATTGAAGAAGACACAGAGAAATGGAAAAACATTGAATGCACATGAACTGGAAGAAGAGCTAATATTAACATGTCTATAATGTCCAAAGCAACCAATATAGGCAATGCAATCCCCATCAAAGCAGCACCAGCATTCTTCGTAGAGCTAGAACAATCCTAAAATTTGTATGGAACCATAAAGACACCAAATAGCCAAAGTAATGTTGAAAAAGAAAACCAAAGCAGGAGGCATCACAATCCGGGACCTAGTCTTTGTTACAGAGCTCTAATCATCAAGACAGTATGGTATTGGCATAAAACAGACACATGCTCCAGTGGAATACAATACGTAACCCAGAAATGGACTCACAGATATACAGCCAAAATTTTTCAACAAGCAGGAAAGACTATCCAATGGGAAAAAGACAGTCTCTTTAGTAAATGGCGCTGGAAGAACTGGACAGCCAAGCAGAAAAAATGACATTGGGCCACTGTCTTAGACCATACACAAACATGAATTCAAAATGAATGAAAGGCCTAAATGTGAGACAGGAAACCATCAAAACCCCAGAGGAGAAAGCAGGCAGCAACTTCTTCGACCTTGGCCACAGCAACTTCTTACTTGACATGTCTCCAAAGGCAAGGAATATAAAAGCAAAAGAGAACTAGTGGGACTCATCAAGATAAAAAGTTTCAGCACAGCAAAGGAGACAATTAACAAAACTAAAAGGAAACCGATGAAATGGTAGAAGATATTTGCAAATGACATATCAGATAAAGGGTTGTATCCATAATCTATGAAGAAGAACTTGCCAAACTCAACACCAGAAAAACAAAGAGTCCAGTGAGGAAATGGAAAGGAGATATGAATAGACACTTTTCCGAAGAAGACATCCAGATGGCCAACAGACATGTGAAGAGATGTTCCCCATCAGGGAGCAAATCAAATACAAATCAAAACCACGGTGAGATAAACCACACCGGTCAGAATGGCTAAAATGAACAACTCAGGAACCAACAGCTGTTGGCGAGGATGTGGAGAAAGGGAAACTTCTTGAACCATTGTTAGGAATTCATACAGTTCAGCCACTCTGGAAAACAGCATGGAGGTTCCTCAAAAAATTAAAAATAGGTTTACCCTACAACCCAGCAATAAAGCTACTAGGAATTTACCCAAAGGATACAGGAGGGCTGATTTGTAGGGGCACATATACTCTGATGTTTAGAGCAGTGCTATTAACAAGAGCCAAATTATGGAAAGGGCCTGAGTATCCATCAACTGATGAATGGATAAAGAAGATGTGATAGAGGTACACAATGGAAGACATCCCAGCAAGAAAAACAGAATGGAATCTTTTCATTTGCAACAACGTGGATGGAACTGGAAGGTAGCATGCTAAGGAAAACAAGCCAGTCAGAGAAAGACAGATGTCACATCATTTCGTGCCTATGTGGAATTTGAGAAACTTAACACAAGACCACAGGGAAGGGAAGGAAAACTAAGTTATAAACAGAGAGGGAGGCAAACCATAAAAGACTCTTAAATACAGAGAGCAAATTGAGGTTGAGGGAGGTGGGAGGTTGAGGGGGTGGGGAAAATGGGTGATGAGCATTGAGGAGGGCACTTGGGATGACCACTGGGTTTTGTATGAAAGGGATGAATTACAGGAATCTATTCCTGAAGCCAAGATTATACTGTATGTTAGCTAACTTGACAATAAACTTTTAAAAATCTAATACATGTTATGTGAAAATTGTATGTCATTTAAAAAATGAATCCGAAGAATACCCAAAATATGTTAGCCAATAATATGAAATGGCTTTGGTAAATGGAAGTTAAGAAGAGACAATTGTTTCATTCCTAGTCAATTTGGCGGGGAAAGATTGACTACCTGCTCATCTCACACCTCCAGAGTCTTCCGTCCTCTTTGGCTGCCTCTGGGGAGCCAAACTCTGAATACTGGGACTGAGACAAATAGTTACATGGGGCAGGCCCCTCCTGGGGCTCTAAAAATACACACATCCTCGGTCCCTAGAGCACATACTTTGACTTTGGTGCTTATAAAAATATCCCTCAGATATAACATGAGCCCTTTTATTCATGGGCAGATTCCAAAGAATTCATAAATTCCAACTTCTGTTTACCTCCGGGCTCCATTGTCCACTCTAAACTACACCTCTTCGCTTGTGCCAAAACACTCTGCAATGAGTGGACAATCTTTCTGGGTAAACCCTGGGCATGACAGAACTTATGCTAACAGTAATGATGGAGAGAAGCATTATTACCTTGAACAGAGCCTGAACAAAGTCGTCCCTTGTGACTTCCCTTCCCTTCAATTGTGACTTCCCTTGCCTTTCAGATTCACCATTTTCAAAGACTATCCTGTCCAAGGTTGCCATACGGTAAATACACGAATCTGTCTTTATTCTAAGGGCTCTCTTCTACCTATTGTATCCCCTAACGCTTTCCTACAGATCCACAACCACACACCACTGGGCAGTGTCTGAGTGTCCTAGCTTTCACAGGGACAGCGGTCATGTACTTTGATCTGCAGGACCTTCACTTTCCCATCCATATGCCAATCTCTTCACTTCTTACAACTGTAGTGGTTCTTCAAAGACCATTGGCTGCTTCCAAAAGTTAGGTGGATATCTGTAATCTTTCTTATTCTTCCTTGAAAGGAGAGGCCACATTCTTACCTAAACATCCATTCAAATGTTCCTACAATGACATGACCTTGTCCCCTTTACTCCTGATTGCTTAGACCCAAAAAGGTGTGGCACGACCTGCAGAACTTGTGTCTATGGATGAGGCTGCTCTTCTTTAGACCAAGTTCTAGAAGGAAGTGAAATCTGAACTCCCAATTAGCCAATTACCACTTCACTGGAGAAGGAAAGACTGTAAGTATTTTCTCTTCCAGCTCAACCCAAGTGCTCAGGGGCAGGTCTTTCCAGCATGCAATCTGTGTTTGTCTTTTATCTGTAAGCATAACAAATGGGAGTCAGGAGAATAGCCTTTTTTGGCAATCAAGCCAGATAAGGGGAATCTGGTCTTTCTTATTGCCGAGGGTTTCTGCTATCTAGACAACAATAAGAATAAAAGAAATCCCAACATTCTCAATAAGAATCTTAGCAATTACCATGACCACAATGTACCTCATTTATGAACTTGGAACAGGATAGAAATAATACCTGCATCTTGGTCTCACTACTGCATGCAGGAATTTGTGTATAATAAAGAATTTTGAAATCTGCTCAGATAATCACATTAACTATTACTATGGGGTTGAATGCTGTGTGAAATCCTAATGCCCACTTCAAGTTAATGAGAATTTATGTGAAAATAGGGTTTTGCCAGGGGAGGGAGGGTGTGCCTAGGTGGCTCATTTCGTTGAGCAACCAGCTGTTCATTTCAGCTCAGGTCATGATCTCTCAGTTTGTGAGTTCAAGCCCTGCACTGGGCTCTGTGATGATGTTGCAGAGCCTGCTTGGTATTTTCTCTCTCCCCCTCTCACTCTGACCCTGCCTGGCTCACACAGACATGCAATCTTCTTCTTTCTTAAAAACAAAAGAAAGCAGCAGGAAGAGTAAAGGGGATGGAAATGTAGGAGGACTCTGGGCTCTTCTCCCTAAAACACAGTTGTATTAATGTCTGATTACTTGAAATAACCAGGAAATGGATCTCCATTTCAGCTTGCTTTGGTCATTTCTTTGGGTCTCAATTTCCAGATTGGGCCTCCCTGTGCAGGTAATAAAACTCTGGGTGTTTTCTCCAGTTACTCTGTCTCATATCAGTTTGATTCCAAAACAGGTGGAAAAGCCCTGGGGAAAAAGGAAATTTCTCCTCCCCAAAACCAGGTCCTGTTCTAAGGCCACCTCAGGAACACCTGCCCCTGATCCTCTGATCTCCAGTCATTCACCCTCCCCTTTCCACTTTGACACCCAGCCTCCCTTCCCAGGAAACCACAGGTCCATACATGGTGTTCCCAGTCTACACCATAAAGGCTCAAACATGCCACAACACCACTGTGGTGAAAGAGAGCTCTCACTCGTGTCACAAAACAAGCATCCAAAAAGCAGTCACCTGCAAAGGAGGGGTTGCCAGGGGTCTGTGACCTCTTCCTGCCTCCTCCGTGAGCCTGGTCAGAGCGGGACTCTGGCAAACAGTAGCTGCGAAACGTGCAGACTAGGAGGTACAGGAGGGTCTCACAGGGGTGACAGTCCTAAGGCCAGGACAGGGCTAGGAATTAGGGATGCATGAACTGAGAATCTCCCTTCCCTTCTCTGGGCTCACTGGTGCCACAGTGGATGGTCTGGGGGGAGGGATTAAACAGGTGATGGAGATTAAAGAGAGTACATGTGATGATGAAATGTGGAATCACTGTATTGTACACCAGAAAGTAATGTTAATACTGTAGTTAACTCTAATGGAATGACAATAAAAATTTAATTAAACACTAAAATCATAAAAATCAATTCTAACGAAAAAATTTTTTTGAAAAACAAAGAACTGTGTTTCAAGACGAAAACAGTATCACAAGGGCGACATTACACCACGGCTTGATAGCTGAATTGCTCTATCAGGATAGATGTTGGCATATTTTCTCTCACCTAAGTTTGATTTCCCACAGTTGTCCTCCTACTCTGGGAAAAAGCTGTGATCCAGTCAGGCCACAGACGTTGTAATAGAGCCATGATCTGACTGTGAGAAGAAGAAACAGCCTCCAGAAATTGCTAGAATTTTCTACAATATTGATATTTATTAGCGTGTTCTGGTCATTTTTATTCTTATATTGGTATGCTTTCATGGTGTGTGTGTCACTGTCCTTTGCAATTAGAAATGGGATAGTGTTCCCAAATGGGGGTGAACTAAGAAAATCCTCTGAAACTTTTTACAATATTAATATGATGCAGATGGTGTAGGTACACTACCTCAGCATCTCTGGAGGCTGCCATGCGTCCATGAACTTAGAGTTTGAATACTCACTTGCATAAAGAATGAATTAAGAAAGTTCCCTTGAGAGTTGTCAGGGGAAATGTTGAGGACACAGAAACCATAAAGACTCTGTATTCAATGCCTTTCATGAAAGGGTCTTCCCCTCAGTCATCTGGAGTCATAGCCCCTACACAACACCTTTCTCACTGCTCCCATCACATTCTTGTTCCGCAGGGTATATATGAAGGGGTTGACCATGGAGGTGACGATGGTGTAGAAGAGAGAAATGAACTTGCCCAGATCTTGGGAGTAGTTGTTGCTGGGCTGGAGGTAAGCATAGATGGCCGTGCCATAGAACAGGGAGACCACCGTGAGGTGGGACCCACATGTCCCAAACACTTTCCTCTGTCCAGTGGCTGACTTTATTCTTAACACTGCCCTGATGATTCGACCATAGGAGAACGTGATTAATGCCACAGGTATGAGGAGAATGATCACACCAACAAAGAAGAGCTCAGACTCATTCACAGTAGTGTCAACACAGGAAAGCTTCAGCAATGGGGGGACCTCACAAAAGAAGTGGACTACTTTATTTCTCCCACAAAGTGGTACAAGGAAGATGAGCACCGTCTGCAACAAGGCGTTGGCAAAACCAATGAATCACAATGCAGAAGCCATCAGGGCACAGAGACGGGGGTGCATGATCACTGTGTAGTGCAGGGGCCTGCAGATGGCTGCATAGCGGTCAAATGCCATCACCCCTAACAGAATGCATTCTGTGCAACCCAACCCTAGAGCGATGAACAGCTGAGCTACACAGGCACCAAAGGAGATAGACTTGTCTGGTCCCCTGAGATGAACCAGCAGCTGAGGAACAGTGCTGGTCGTGTAACACAGGTCCAGAAAGCTTAGGTTGGACAGGAAAAAGTACATGGGAGTCTGCAGGTGTGGGTCCAGGTGGGACAATGCAATGATGCTTGTGTTTCCCAGCAGGGTGAGCAGATAGAAGATGAGAAGAACCACAAAGAGGACTCGCTCCAGCTGAGGCTGGTCAGAGAAACCCAGCAGGATAAAGCCAGTGAAAGAACTTCCATTTTTCTGGTCCATTCCTTCTTACCACATGTTTCCTGTCAAGACCAAGTATTTAGCAATTTTTAAAAGAAATCTTCAAAAAGAAAACAACTTGGTAGGGGGTTGAAATGATCTTATGAAAAGACAAGGGCATGGAATTTATCAGCAATAACGTGAATAAATGCTGTACTCCCTGAAATTGACGTAGCTTATATCAATATAGTTCCACATTATCGCCAAAAGTTAATTATTAATATTTAATATGAGAAAAGTGAAATAATGGACATTTTGTTTGCATCAGTCAAAAGAATATAAGGTGTATCAGTCTGCACTTACTGAACTTGAAGTACTGTAAAAATGTGTGTACATTCCAGACTTAAAGTTCTATAAAATGTATAAGGAAAAGAGGAAGAGCTCAGAAAGAATCAGAAAGAGATGCAGAGAGAAGGAGAGATGTTAATACAAATATGTGTCTCCTGATTCTACACAACTGGATTTGCACACACCTCACATGTAATAAAATATAACAACAGGGGCACGTAAGTGGTTCAGTGGGTTAAGCATCCGACTCGATTTCACCTGGGGCCATGATCTCATGCAGCATGGAATTGATCCCTATGTCAGATTCTTTGATGACAGCAATGAGTCTGCTTGAGATTCCACCTCTCTCTGTCTCTCTGCACCTTCCCTGCTCCCCTCCTCTCTCTCTCCCTCTAAAATATAATAAACATTAAGATAAAATAAACATTAATAAACATTAAATAAAGAATAAAATAAACATTAAAATATATAAAATAAACATATATATGTATATCTACATACATATATATGTATGTATATATAACTTAATGTGTACAAGCATTCTGACATATGAAATTATTACCTAGGATGTACTTATATGAAGAATTCAATTACATTCAAAATCTCACCACTATTTCTGCATAAACATTTTGGCAGTATTGCCTCTCTAACTAATGTATTATATTTGGGAAAGACACAGTTTGGGGGGGATTTTTTTGGTATTTGTAAAACAATAAACAATCAGAGAGAACCCAAAAAACCACTGTTCAATTACAGTGATCAACTTTTCCTGAAAAATGCTCAAATGACCATACCAAGTTAACAGGAACTCGGAAAATTCATCGGCCATGCAGAGCCAGCTGGAATCTGAACTCTAAAATCCAGTGACCGACACTTTCCTCTTCCTTCTGCAGATTTCCATTGCACATATTACCAATTAGAGTTCTTAAAATTCCTGAAACAGTTAGGATTATTCCTCACTGACATCTTAATCAGAATAAACATTTTAGAAAGTTATCTGACCATTTAATTATGTACAACCTGACATGTATTACATCACTCCCTATGATAAAATAAAGAGATAAACACACAGAGATAAAGACAGTTACGTTCTCAAAGCAATGACGGGTCAAAGAGCTATAATGCAAAACTTAAAGTAGTATAAGGAAAGGCATAAAGAAACCAATATTTTGGTATTATACAATATCAGACATCTGTCCACATTACGTCAATGATCACCTTTCTGGGAGCTACCTTGCAGAGTTAGTGACACTGGACCAAACACATTGCCATGTACGAGGCTGGGTGATGACCATTTTCACCAATGCTTACTGTAACTGAAGAAGATGAATAGTTATACACTGACCAAAGAGGCATCAGAAACTGAGTCCTTCAGTTGTATCATATTCAAATGGCTGGGCATACCATGCATTTTTAATTCTTCTAAGACTTTAAAATCTGAATCAGGTTCAATGGGGAGGACCCATTGGTGTGTGAAAGAAACAGGTACAAAATGGGCATAAAATATTCATAATATTTGAAGAGAGGATATGGTATTTCAAGCTATTTTTACCTCCTATGATTTTGTATAAACTTATGATCTGTGGTCTCCCCCAAAAAAATCTATTCAGAAAAATTTTCTTAATAGAAATTGACAGTCTAAGTGTGCAAAACAGGACATGTCCTCTGACTAACACCTGCTCAGAAGAACAAATAAAAAAAACCCTGCTTCAGTCTCATGCACACACACACACACACACATATCAATACATTTACCTGAAATAAATTGCCCAGAAACATTTTAATGTGCCTGCTTAAGGAAGCACTACCAAAGTGAGGAAATACAAAAATAAAATGTAAACTCATCCCAAGAAAACACTGATATACTACTGCACCTTTAGAATAAAATCATGATATATGTTAACAATATTATGTCAATCAGGACAAAGAAGACAGTTGAGAAAAGATAAAATCCTGGTGAGATGAACTTGTACATATGATTTGCTGCTTTCCAGGATCATGTGTGTGTGTGTGTGTGTGTGTGTGTGTGTGTGTGTGTGTGTGTGTAAAAGAATACGTAATAGCTATCTATCTGACAGGGACAAAAATGATTATGATTTCCAGTTGAAAAATAAAATATCAGACAAAGGAGATGCTCACTGAAGAAGACACAAGAATGTCATCGTCCCTGAGTGGTACAATTGCTCCAAGTGTCGTGCTGGAGAGCACACAGGGAGGGAACTACAGCACTCATATCATAGTCTACCATCTTACTGCTATTGTTGTTCTCAATAAATTCAGGAAAACTATTATCCTTTAGTAACTCCAGACATGGGAAAGATCAGACTGGGAAGCGCTTTCTCCCATCGATACTCAGGAGTATGTTCTGGTCATCTGGGTCACTCTGTTCCTTCCTCCTCTCCTTTTCCATATCCACCCCTCTTTTTTTTTTTTTTTTATAAATTTTTTTTTTTCAACGTTTATTTATTTTTGGGACAGAGAGAGACAGAGCATGAACGGGGGAGGGGCAGAGAGAGAGGGAGACACAGAATCGGAAACAGGCTCCAGGCTCTGAGCCATCAGCCCAGAGCCCGACGCGGGGCTCGAACTCACGGACCGCGAGATCGTGACCTGGCTGAAGTCGGACGCTTAACCGACTGCGCCACCCAGGCGCCCCAATATCCACCCCTCTTAAAGCTTGTGCACCACACAGAGCAATCTTCCAAGAGAAGGGACATGTGTCCACTGAGTTTAATGGAAAATTGCATTTCATTTCCTTCTTACCACATTGAAAGACTGGTGAAATTAGACTAGGAACCATCATCTATGATTGGTGCCATCAAATGACTGATTGCAGTAAGAGGGATGGATTCATCTGGAAAACTACGTAATTGAAACTGGCTGGAAATATTGAACACGTCCTTCCTGGGCACAGGAGCAACGTATGGGTCCCTAGCAACTATCATGATATGACACGATACAGGAAAGTCCAGTGATAGATTACACTTATTATGACTTTGCATACAAGAGATAAATACTTGAAAAAAGCACAGAGTATATATGGGGAGAAAGAAATGTTATTAGTGAAAATAAAATTAAACAGAACTACAAAACAAAGACATCGCCATTCTATGTAATAATTCACATCAAAAAAGTGTATTATTCAAATGACATCTCAGAAGAACACAATGTTCCAATAGTTAACTGAACTGCCTCAAATGTGAGAGGTTAAATGCTTAGTACTGACACACATAAGGTGATAGAGTAGGAATTTCCAATTACCGTAATAGCTCAATGCTGACATAAAATTCTAAGTTTTAGTGGAAGAATACATATGTCCACAAGACTATATACTAGTCTATGCACACTACACATCTTAAAGGAAAAGATCTCAGGATAATGTCTCCATTTAAGACATTTCAAGTATAAAACATTCACTGATATATTTGACATGAACAAGCTGCCCTGTCTGGTTCCTGAATGAATCCTGAAAAAGCAGGGGCAAGGTTTCCACAGCGTTAGTGCTATGACTGAATCACTGTTGTTTTCTTGATGCTCTGTCTCATGGGTCTGAGCTGACCTCAGACATATGAGAACAGGCCCCTGATGATGAGGGAGGAGGAGCAAATGAGGGGATACAGCCATCACTACATAGGAAATGACAGATGTGATGAACACTGACAGGGCTGTAGGGCAGGTTCTGTGGAAGAAGACGATGAAGTAGGATTTCCATGGCGTGTTGTTTATTCAGGGAATGCTCTCGGGATAAACGGGGTGAGGGAAGGAAAACAGCAGAGAATATTGCTAAGCAAGGATGTGGTCTCCAGTGGAACAGAGCAGGAGCCTGATCCCATGAGAAGCTGGCCAGAACTCTCCAGAAGAACCACCCATCTGTGATGGTAGAAATACTCTGTCCTCACTGTCCAATACTATGCCCACCCTTTACCTGTCATACCTGAGCACTGAAAATGTCCTAGCTAAGAAATTGAATTTTACGTTTTATTTAATTTTAATGAATTTAAATTTAAAAAACTTATGTGTCTACTTACTAAACTATTGGGCAGCACAGCTCTGGAGCATGGATTGTATCAGATTCAGGCCTGCCTTGGTCTTGGCACCTTTTGTACCTCCCATAGTCTGTCACTGGCTGTGAGCTGCCTCCATCATGTCCCCCAGACCGCCTGTCAATGTGGCACCCTTTCAACTGAGGGTAATTCTCTCAAGAAGGGAATGGCTCTGAAACTTGGAGCCCACCCTGATAAGAAATAGGGTTTGGATTGCAGCCCCAGCAGGTAAAGAGCATCTGGGCAGGTCACCAACAGCGTTCATACAAGAGTCCATTCATGATCGTGTGCAAGGACAGAAAGAAGGGACCTAGAGTACTTTAAACATCACCTCAGTGCAATCACACACGCACACACATACACACCACGACACTTCTCTAATTCATCTACATGTAAACGTTTAGGTTTGTTATTCCTTTTTTCTTCTCAAAATGGTGTTTTTAAAATTTATTTTCAGAGAGGGAGAGAGAGAGAGAGGGAGCGCAAGCAGGGGAGGGGCAGAGAGAGGAATAGAGAGAATCTCAAGCAGGCTCTGCACTGTCAGCACAGAGACAGGTGTGGGTCTCGAACCCACAAGCCATGAGATCATGGCCTGGCTGAAGTCAAGAGTCAGATGCCTAACTGATTGAGCCACCAGGCTGCCCATTCAAATCGGTATTAGAACTCATTTGAAGGATCACCACTTCTTGTGAAAATAAAGTCAAAATAATTTTCCTTGACAAAATATACATAAAATGGAACTTCCCTGTTGTAATTTTCAATATCAGTTTTTAAAATTCCATGAACACTTTAGATATTTGGGGAGAAAATACATATTTAATAATGATAGCCACTGACAATAAGTTTTAAGCATAGAGAAGAAATATTATCTAAATTCACACACAATAAGGAACCAAAGGGAAAGTATGAAGGCATATAGTGTCATACTCCATATTCTAATACTGAAGGCCATATGTTATTCCCAGAAACCAGGCATATTTAATTATTTTCCACATGTACACAGAGAGTGCAATGCATGTACTACATTAATCAAAAGTCTAGGAATTACCTGGTGGCATCAGTAAAGAACAATTACACTCAGTTCTTATATTTCATGAACTTTCAGGGTCTGTTACGTTACACAATTCACCATGTAAGCATACAGATAAACCACTTTGTTTTGTGAACAATTGCAACTGAAAATAAAGTAATCTATTCCCAGAACAACACAGAGACTTAGTGCCATTTTACTCACCTTTACTCACCTTCTCAGTGGGATCTAAGCCACTTTCCCACCTCATTCCAAGTTACTGCCTAATTACAGCTCTGGGGATAGGAACACGGACATGTAGGATCAGTGTCTCCAGGAAATGCAAAGGCTGACTATACCAGAACTGGGTCATCCATGCATTTTTCTTAAGCAAAAGGACACTATCTCAGGATGACTTCACAGATCCTCATGTCACACCAGAGATCTGCCCTTTGCCTCTGGGAGGTAGAAGATGAAGGCAGTCACAAACTCTCAGTATCGTTTCCTGAGTACGGTGACCTGCCGGTGTGACACTGAGACCCTTATGAGCAGGCGAGAGGGTGCCGTGACTCTGAGCTGGGGCTGGGCTGGCACACAGAACCAAGTCCCTTCCCCTGCTGACGTCTCTGGGGAATGGATGCCCCACGCTCTCAATGAGCCCTTGTCACTGAGCTGCCCAGACATGGCAATCCTCAGGGACAATGACTGTGGAGGACAAGGCCAGAGGAGACATAATCTGTCTCTTCTAAGGTTCACAGATCTGACAGAGGACAAGTAACCGCCTAGACCACCCCAGCTACACTAGCTTTCATCTGTGCTTACCTAGATGTTTTACAAAGCAGTTAAGATTGTCTTCACAATTGCCAAATATTTACATATACATCTATAAGGAGGAACCATTCAGTTACTTAATTTTAAATGTGAATGAATTCTGGATGGGGTACGGGGCGCTGACCTGGACTGGGTTGTGGAGCAGGATTCTTCCAGACATCAGGGTTAGAATCCCAGTGGAGCACCTGGGAGGTGCCAGTTCCGCAGAGCAGGACACCCCGGGGCACTCGCACCCCCGCGACACTGAGAGGATGGCCTCAACACAGTGACTTGTGACAACCGGTCCCAGGAGCAGAGACTGGGGTGGCACCATTGTTCTCCCCATCACCATATGGCGGGGCTTCAGGGATGGGACAGCAGGGCCACAGGGGACTGGGACCCCATACGCCAAACCCTGACCACACCCCACCTGCTAACTGCAGATCCACAGGAGCAGCATTGACACTGACCGAACCGACGGCCCCTCCCCCAGGCCAGCGCTGGCATCAGTTCCATGGCGCCATCAGATATCGGTCTAGCGCTTTTGCATTTTCTGATTTGATTGATGGAAAATTCTTATGATACACGTATTATTTTTTTTCCTTTTCTTCCTCTTCTTTCTTCCCTTCTCGATCCTAGTTGTTAGTTTCTTTAAACAGACATTTTTAATCTATTATGTTTATACCTCTTGTGTATCACCTTTTAATGTTCCTCTCTCTCTGGATTAAGCTACAAAGTTTCTCTGATTCCCTCCTGGGTCAATTCTTTCCCGTTTTTTCCTTTACTTTTTCCCCTCCCCTGTCATTTCTCTCTTCGTGTGGGATAAGGTTTCTTCCACCTCCACACCCCCCTTTTAAGTTTTTCCAGGGTTACTTTAATGAACACATCAAAGCACACCTGGTGGAAGGTCTAAACCACCACTACAACTAGGGACATAAAGGAACCAAACTCACAACAGAGAGCAAGCAACACCCTCAAAACACCCCCTGAAGTGCCAGACCCTGGACAGCATGATGACCCCTTTATACAATAGTAGTGCTCGCTGGTACAGGACACATAACAAATTGTTAAAATACATAAAGGACAGAAAACTAGCCAAAATGACAAAAAGGAAGAATTCTCCTCAAAAGAAATTCCAGGAAAAATGACACCTAGAGAATTGCTCACAGCAGATATAAACAATATGTCTGGTCAAGAGTTTAACATAATAATCGTAAGTTTAATCTCCAGGCTTGAAAAGCATAGGAGAGAGCAGAGAATCTATTGCTGCAGACATCAGGGAACTAAGAAAGAGTTATGATGAGTCAAGAAATGTTGTAAATGACTGTAAAATAAACTAGAGGCAGTGACAGCAAGGAAGGAGGAAGCAGAGGGGAAAATTAGTGAAACAGAAGTTAAAGTAATGGAAAAGAGGAAGCCGCAAAAAACAGGTAAGAAAATAGTAGCCCATGAGGGGATCATTAGAGAAATAAGCGATTCAAAGAAACGTAGTAATAGTCCATGTCATCAGAGTTCCAGAGGAAGAGGAAGATGTTGAGAAAGGGGCAGAAGGTTTATCTGAACAAATTATAGCTGAGAACTTCCCTCATCTGGGGAAGGAAGCAGCCATCCACATCCAGGAGGCACAGAGAACTCCCTTCAGATTCAACGGGAATAGGCCTTCTCCATGGCATATCAAAGTGAAATAATACCGTAATCTCAATGCTAGGAAACTTGAAATCAACTTCAAGAAAAAGTTTGGAAAGCCTCCTAACGTATGGTGGTTAAAGAACATCCTACTAACGAATGAATGGCTCAACCAGGCAACTAAAGAAGAAATTTAAAAAATGCATGGAAGCAAATGAAAATGAAAACATGACCGTCCAACCCGTTTGGAGTGGCAATGATGTGGATGGAGCTAGAATGTATTACGCTCAGTGAAATAAAACAGAAAGAGACAAGTACCATATGATTTCACTCAGAAGTGGAATTGAAGAGAGAAAACAGATGAACATATGGGAAGCATTGGGGGAAGAGAATAAAGGGAGACAAACACAAGAGACTCTTAACCATAGAGAACAAACTGAGCATTGATGGAGGGAAGGTGGATGGGGAGGGGCTAGAGAGATGATGAGTATCAGGAGAGCATTTGTTGTGATGAGCACTGGGTGTTCTATGTAAGTGATGAATCACTGAATTCTGCTGAAACTAATATTGCACTGTATGTTAACTAACTAAAATTTAAATTAAAAGAAAATATGTGATATGTATATACAATGGGATATTATTTAGCCATAAAAAAGGACATTTTGCCATCTGCTGCACGATCGGTGAATCTTGAATGCACTACGCCAAATGAAATAAACAAACAGAGAAATAGAGACAAATATTGAATATTCTCACTTCTCTAAGGAACGTTAAAAAAAACAGAGCTCATAGATACAGAGAACAGACTTAATGGACTGGTCGTTACCAAGGAAGGAGGGTGGGAATGAGCATCATGGGTAAAAGGGATCAAAATCTATCAACATTCAGTTACAAAATAAATGCCATAAGGATATAATGTACATTGTGGTGACAATAGTTAATAATATTGTATTGCATTATTTGAAAGTTGCTAAGAGAGTAAATGTGAAAATTTCCATCACAAAAATAATTTATTAGGTGTTTATGGTGATGATGTTAATTATATTTATTGTGGTGATCATTTTGCAATCTACACAATTATCAAATCATATTGTACCCCTGAAACTAATATAATGTAATGCTAGTTTTATCTCAATTAAAAAGCAAGAAAATTATTGTTTTTAATTTCATTTAATTAATTAATTAATTAATTTAGTTTTATTTTAGAAAGAGACAGAATGCAAGTGGGGGAGAAGGGCAGAAGGAGAAAGAGAGAGACAATTTTAAGAAGGTTCCATGATGAAAATGGAGCCCAATGCAGGGCTTGATCCAAGAACCCTGGGGACCCATGACCTGAGTTCAAATCAAGAGTGGTACACTCAACCATCTGAACCACCCAGTCACTCCAACAAGAGAATATTTTTTTAAGTTTATTTATTTGTTTTGAGAGAGACAGAGAGCACAAGTAGGGGAGGGGCAGAGAAACAGGGAGAGAGAGAGAATCCCAAGCAGGCTCCATGCTGTCAACACAGAGCCCAACATGGGACTCAGCTGTGAGATCATGACCTGAGCCTAAATCAAGAGTTGGACGCTTAACTGGCTGTGCCACGCAGGCACCCTGAGAATTATTTTCAAAAAGGCTGTCAGACACAGTGTGTGTATATACCACATCTTCTTTCTCTGTTCATCAGTCAATGGACAATTGTGTTCTTTCCATAATTTGGCTATTATTGATAGTACTGCTTTAAACATTGGGGTTGATGTGCCCCTTTGAGTCAGCATTTTTGTGTTCTTTAGATAAATACCTATTAGTGCAATTTCTGGGTCATAGGGTAGTTCTATTTTTAATTTTTTGAGGAAACTCCATCCTGTTTTGCAGAGTGGCTGCACCAGTTTGCATTCCCACCAGCAGTGCAAAAGCCTCTGCCTTTCTCTGCATCCTCACCAACATGTGTTTCTGTTGTTTCCTGACTTGATAATTTCAGCCACTCTGACAGGTGTGAGGTTGTATCTCATTGTGGTTTTGATTTGCATTTCCCTGATGATGAATGATGTTGATTATTTTTTGATGTGTCTGTTGGCCATCTGGATGTCTTCTTGGGGAAAGTGTCTATTCATGTCTTCTGCCCATTTCTTCACTGGATTATTTAGGGTTTGTGGGGGGTTAGTGAGTTTGATAAGTTCTTTATGGGTTTGGGATACTAACCTTTTCTCTGAATGCCATTTGCAAATATCTTCTCCCATTTCATATGCTGCCTCTGAGTTTTGTTGATTGTGTCCTTCACTGTGCAGCAGCTTTTTATCTTGATGAAGTCCCAATAGTTCATTTTTGCTTTTGTTAACTTTTATCTTATGTGTTGTTCCAAAGCTATGTCTAGCAGAGTCTACTTGAAGTTTTTAATTTGAAAAGAAGCTATTTAAACATCTCACCAGGGTATAACCCTTATTCTTAAGGTGAATCATAGTGAGAAGACACTTTTGAATTTTTTTTAAGTTTATTTATTTATCTTGAAAGAGAGTGAACATGAGCAGGGAAGGGGACAGAGAGAGAAGTTGACAGAGAGAGACAATCCCAAGCAAGCTCCTCACTGTCAGCCCAGAGCCCAACACGAGGCTCAATCTCACAAACCGTGAGATGCTGACCTGAGCCCAAATCAAGACTCCAACGTTTAACTGACTGAGCCACTCAGGCACCTCAAGACGATTTTGAATTTATCTCTAAGTGACAATCACTTGTAACTATGCACAAGCCCCACAATGCTTGTGTGTGTACAAAGATCTATGAACACACAGCAACATACACACAGCCTTCATATTAGTTATCATTCTGACTTTTAACAACCCCTTAAATAAAATTTGTATTTCAAAAGTGAGGACATTTACACCCATCCTGATACATTCAGACACTTGTGTTACAATCTTAGTTCTACATTACTCAGCCCTAAAAAGGAATGACATCTTTCTTAAAAATGAATTTGTTAATCTAAATATAGTTGGACATGTGATGTGACATTAGTTTCAGGTGTACAACATTGATTCAGCTACCCTGTATGCTGTGCTGTGGTCTGAACTGTAGCCGCCATCTGTGACCATACAACATGATTACAATATCATTGACTATAATTTCTGTAGTGTACCTTTTATTCCTGTGATTCACAAAAGAATAAGATCTGGAGGCACATGGGTGGCTCAGTTGGTTGAGCATCCGACTCTTGGCTTCTGCTGTGGTCATGATCCCATGGCTCGGGGGTTCATGCCCCACATTAGGCTCTGCGCTGACAGCACAGATCCTACTTGGGATCCTCTCTCTCCCTCTCTCTGTCCATTCCATGCTCATGTTCTCCCTCTCTGAAAATAAATAAACTTACCAAAAAATTAAAAAAAAATAATGTCTTTGTCTGACTTCTTTCACTTAACATAATGCCCTCCAGTTCCATCCACGTTGTTGCAAATGGCAAGATTTCATTCTTTCTCATTGCCAAGTATATTCCATCGTATATATAAATCACATCTTCCTTATCCATCTGTCACTTGATGGACATTTGGGAATTTTCCATAATTTAGCTATTGAAAGTACTGCGATAAACATTAGGGTGCATGTGTTCCTATGCATCAACACTCCTGTGTTCTTTGGATAAATACCTGGTAGTGCTATGGTTGGGTCGTAGGGTAGTTCTATTTTTAATTTTTTGAGAAATCTCCACACTATCTTCCAGAGTGGCTGCACCGGTTTGCATTCCCACCAACAGTGCAAGACCGTTCCCATTTGTCCACATCCTCTCCAACTACTCTTTTTGCCTGAGTTCTTAATTTTAGCCACTCTGAATGGTGTGAGGTGGTATCTCAGTGTGGTTTTGATTTGTATTTCCCTGATGATGAGTGATGTTGAGCATTTTTGTTATGAGTCTGTTGGCATCTGGATGTCTTTGTAAAAGTGTCTATCCATATGTTTTGCCCATGTCTTCACTGGATTATTTGTGTTTGGGGTGTTGAGTGTTGAAAGTTCTTTATAGGTTTTGGATACTAACTGTTTATCCTATAGGTCATTTGCAAACATCTTCTCCCATTCTGTTCCTTGTCTTGTAGTTTTGTTGTTTTCTTTGCAGTGCAGAAACTTTTTACCTTGATGAGGTCCCAGTAGTTCATTTTTGCTTTTAATTCCCTTGCTTTTGGAGACAGGTTGAGCAAGAAATTGCTGTGGCTGAGGTCAAAGAGGTTGTTGCCTACTTTCTCCTCTAGGGTTTTGATTGTTTCCTGTCTCACAGTTAGGTCTTTCATCCATTTTGAGTTTATTTTTTGGATGGTGTAAGAAAGTGCTCTAGTTTCATTCTTCTGCGTGTTGCTGTCTACTTCTGCCAGCACCATTTGCTAAAGAGACTGTCTTTTTTCCATAGGATGCTCTATCCTGCTTTGTCAAAATTAGTTGGCCATACATTTGTAAGTCCAATTCTGGATTCTCTCTACTGTGCCACTGTTCTATGTGTCTGTTTTTGTGCCACTACCCTACTGTCTGGATGATTACAGCTTTGTAGTAGAGGCTAAAGTCAGGAATCGTGATGCCTTCCCCATTGGTTTCCTTTTTCAACATAACTTTGGCTATTCGGGGTGTTTCGTGTTTCCGTACAAATTTTAGGATTGTTTGTTCCTGTTCTGAGAAGAATGTCGTGCAATTTTGATTGGGATTGCATTGAATGTGTAGATTGGCTTGGGTTGTGCTGACATTTTAACAATATTTGTTGTTCCAATCCATGGGCATGGATGTTGTTCCATTCCTTCTTGTATCCTTCATATTCTTTCATAAGTTTTCTATAGTTTTCAGCATACAACTATTTTACATCTTTGGTTAAGTTTATTCCTAGGTATTTTATGGTTCCTGATGCAATTGTAAATGGGATTGATTTCTTGATTTCTCCTTCTGCTGCCTCACTATTGGTGTATAGAAATGCAACTGATTTCTGTACATTGATTTCATATCCTGAAACTGCTAAAGTCGTGGGTCAGCTCTAGCAGGTTTTTGATGGAGTCTTTCAGGTTTTCCATGTAGAGTATCATGTCCTCTGTGAAAAGTGAAAGTTTGACATCTTCTTTGCTAGTTTGGATGCCGTTTATTTCTTTTGTTGTCTGATTCCTGAGGCTAGGACTACCAACACTATGTGAAACAACAGTGGTAAGAGTGGACATCCCTGTCGTGTTCCTGATCTCAGGGGGAAAGCTCTCGTTTTTCCCCATTAAGGACGATATTAGCTGTGGGCTTTTCATATATGGCTTTTATGATGTTAAGTTATGCTCCTTCTTATCCCCACTTTCTTGAGGGTATTTATTAAGAAAGAATGCTGTATTTTGTCAAATGGTTTTTCTGCATCATTTGACAGGATCATATGTTTCTTATCCTAGCTTCTTGATGTGATGTATCACAGTGATTGACTTGCAAATATTGAACCAGCCCTGCAGCCCAGGAATGAATCCCACTTGATCATGGTGAATAATTCTTTTAATATACTGTTGAACTCGATTTGCTAGTATCTTGTTGAGAATTTTTGCATCCCTGTAATTCTCCTTTTTAATGGGGTCTCTGTCTGGCTTGGGAACCAAGGTCATGCTGGTTTCATAGAGTCAGTCTGGGAGCTTTCCTTCTATTTCTATTTTTTTGGAACCACCTGAGAAGGATAGTTATTAACTATGCTTTAAATGTCTGGTAGAATTCCCTAGGGAAGCCATCTGGCCCAGGACTCTTATTTGTTGGGAGATTTTTGATAACTGCGTCAATTTCCTCACTGATTATGGGTCTGTTCAAATTTTCTATTTCTTCCTGTATGAGTTTTGGTAGTGTGTTGGTCCATTTCTTCCAGGTTGTTGACATATACTTTTTCATAGTATTCTCTAATAATTGTCTGTATTTCTGTGGTGATAGTTGTGATCTCTCCTCTTTCAATCATCATTTTATCTCTTTGGGTTCTCTCTCTGTTTTCTGTTTGAGCACTCTAGCTAGGCATTTATCATTTTGTTTATTTCTTCCAAAGTAACTCTTAGACTCATTGACCTGTTCTACTGTGTTTAGTTGGATTCCATGTTGTTTATTTCTTCTCTAATCTTTCTTATTTCTCTTCTGTAATCTTTGGGATTTCTTTGCTCTTCTCTTTCTACTTCCCTTAGGTGTGCAGTTAGGTTTTATATTTGGGATTTTTCTTGTTTCTTGAGATAGGCCTGGATTGCAATGAATTTTCCTCTAGGACAGCCTTTGCTGCATTCCAAATGGGTTGGACTGTCATGTTTTCATTTTCATTTGCTTCCATGTATTTTTTTAAATTTCTTCTTTAGTTGCCTGGTTGACCCATTAATTCTTTAGTAGGATGTGCTTTAACCTCCCTACACTTGGAAGCTTTCCAAATTTTTTCTTGTGGTTGATTTCAAGTTTCCTAGCTTTTAGATTATGGTATTATCTCATTCTTTTACATTTATTGAGGGCCGTTTTGTGAGCCAGCATGTGATCTATCTTGGAGAATGTTCCATGTGAACTCAAGAAGAATGTGTGTTCTGCTGCTTTTGGATGAAAACTTCTGAATATATCTGTCCAGTCTATCAGGCCTTTAACTTCTTCGTTGATTGTTTCCTTCTTGAGTTTCTGCCTACATGATTTCTCCATTGTTGTTAGTGGAGTGTTAAAATTTCCTGTAATTACCATATTCTTACCAATAAGTTCATGTATGTTTATCATTAATGGGTTTATACATTCGGGTTCTTTCATGTTGGTGGCTTAAACATTTACAAATGTTAGCTCTTCTTTTTGGATAGACCCCATAATTATGATATAATGCCTGTCTTCACTTCTTGTTTCAGTCTTTAGTTTAAAACCTAGTTTGTCTGATATAAGGATGGCTACTCCAGCATTCTTTTGACTTCCAGTAGCATGACAGATGGTTCTCCATCCCCTGACTTTCAAGCTGAAGGTGTCCTCAGGTCTAAAATTGACCTCTTGTAGACAACATATAGATGGGTCTCGTTTTTTATCCATTCTGATATCCTATGCATTTTGATTGGGGCATTTAGTCTGTGTACATTCAGAGTTATTATTGAAAGCTATGGATTTAGTGTCATTGTGTTATCTGCAGGTTTCATGTTTCTGGAGATGTCTCTAGTCCTTTGTAGTCTTTGCAGTGTTCTGCTCACAGAATGCCCTTCAGGATCTCTTGCAGGGTTTGTTTAGTGGTCATGAACTCCTTCAGTTTTTGTTTGTGTGGGAAAACCTTTATCGTTTGTTCCATTCTGAGTGACAGGCTCCCTTGCTGGATAAAGGATTCTTGGCTGCATGTTTTTCCTATTCAGCACATTGAATATTTCCTCCCACTCCCTTCTGGCCTGCCAAGTTTCAGTGGACAGGGTCAGGTGTGTACTACCCTTATGCATCTACCCTTGCAGGCTAAGGCCCATTTGTCCCTAGCTGCTTTCAGAAGTCTCTATCTTTGTGTTTTGCCATTTTCAATATGATATGCCATGGAGAAGGCCCACTCCTGTTGAATCTGAAGGGAGTTCTCTGTGCCTCCTGGATGTGGATGGCTGCTTCCTTCCCCAGATGAGGGAAGTTCTCAGCTATAATTTGTTCAGATAAACCTTCTGCCCCTTTCTCAACCTCTTCCTCTTCCTCTGGAACTCTGATGACATGGACTATTACTACGTTTCTTTGAATCGCTTATTTCTCTAATGATCCCCTCATGGGCTACTATTTTCTTACCTGTTTTTTGCGGCTTCCTCTTTTCCATTACTTTAACTTCTGTTTCACTAATTTTCCCCTCTGCTTCCTCCTTCCTTGCTGTCACTGCCTCTAGTTTATTTTACAGTCATTTACAACATTTCTTGACTCATCATAACTCTTTCTTAGTTCCCTGATGTCTGCAGCAATAGATTCTCTGCTCTCTCCTATGCTTTTCAAGCCTGGAGATTAAACTTACGATTATTATGTTAAACTCTTGACCAGACATATTGTTTATATCTGCTGTGAGCAATTCTCTAGGTGTCATTTTTCCTGGAATTTCTTTTGAGGAGAATTCTTCCTTTTTGTCATTTTGGCTAGTTTTCTGTCCTTTATGTATTTTAACAATTTGTTATGTGTCCTGTACCAGCGAGCACTACTATTGTATAAAGGGGTCATCATGCTGTCCAGGGTCTGGCACTTCAGGGGGTGTTTTGAGGGTGTTGCTTGCTCTCTGTTGTGAGTTTGGTTCCTTTATGTCCCTAGTTGTAGTGGTGGTTTAGACCTTCCACCAGGTGTGCTTTGATGTGTTCATTAAAGTAACCCTGGAAAAACTTAAAAGGGGGGTGTGGAGGTGGAAGAAACCTTATCCCACACGAAGAGAGAAATGACAGGGGAGGGGAAAAAGTAAAGGAAAAAACGGGAAAGAATTGACCCAGGAGGGAATCAGAGAAACTTTGTAGCTTAATCCAGAGAGAGAGGAACATTAAAAGGTGATACACAAGAGGTATAAACATAATAGATTAAAAATGTCTGTTTAAAGAAACTAACAACTAGGATCGAGAAGGGAAGAAAGAAGAGGAAGAAAAGGAAAAAAAATAATACGTGTATCATAAGAATTTTCCATCAATCAAATCAGAAAATGCAAAAGCGCTAGACCGATATCTGATGGCGCCATGGAACTGATGCCAGCGCTGGCCTGGGGGAGGGGCCGTCGGTTCGGTCAGTGTCAATGCTGCTCCTGTGGATCTGCAGTTAGCAGGTGGGGTGTGGTCAGGGTTTGGCGTATGGGGTCCCAGTCCCCTGTGGCCCTGCTGTCCCATCCCTGAAGCCCCGCCATATGGTGATGGGGAGAACAATGGTGCCACCCCAGTCTCTGCTCCTGGGACCGGTTGTCACAAGTCACTGTGTTGAGGCCATCCTCTCAGTGTCGCGGGGGTGCGAGTGCCCCGGGGTGTCCTGCTCTGCGGAACTGGCACCTCCCAGGTGCTCCACTGGGATTCTAACCCTGATGTCTGGAAGAATCCTGCTCCACAACCCAGTCCAGGTCAGCGCCCCGTACCCCATCCAGAATTCATTCACATTTAAAATTAAGTAACTGAATGGTTCCTCCTTATAGATGTATATGTAAATATTTGGCAATTGTGAAGACAATCTTAACTGCTTTGTAAAACATCTAGGTAAGCACAGATGAAAGCTAGTGTAGCTGGGGTGGTCTAGGCGGTTACTTGTCCTCTGTCAGATCTGTGAACCTTAGAAGAGACAGATTATGTCTCCTCTGGCCTTGTCCTCCACAGTCATTGTCCCTGAGGATTGCCATGTCTGGGCAGCTCAGTGACAAGGGCTCATTGAGAGCGTGGGGCATCCATTCCCCAGAGACGTCAGCAGGGGAAGGGACTTGGTTCTGTGTGCCAGCCCAGCCCCAGCTCAGAGTCACGGCACCCTCTCGCCTGCTCATAAGGGTCTCAGTGTCACACCGGCAGGTCACCGTACTCAGGAAACGATACTGAGAGTTTGTGACTGCCTTCATCTTCTACCTCCCAGAGGCAAAGGGCAGATCTCTGGTGTGACATGAGGATCTGTGAAGTCATCCTGAGATAGTGTCCTTTTGCTTAAGAAAAATGCATGGATGACCCAGTTCTGGTATAGTCAGCCTTTGCATTTCCTGGAGACACTGATCCTACATGTCCGTGTTCCTATCCCCAGAGCTGTAATTAGGCAGTAACTTGGAATGAGGTGGGAAAGTGGCTTAGATCCCACTGAGAAGGTGAGTAAAGGTGAGTAAAATGGCACTAAGTCTCTGTGTTGTTCTGGGAATAGATTACTTTATTTTCAGTTGCAATTGTTCACAAAACAAAGTGGTTTATCTGTATGCTTACATGGTGAATTGTGTAACGTAACAGACCCTGAAAGTTCATGAAATATAAGAACTGAGTGTAATTGTTCTTTACTGATGCCACCAGGTAATTCCTAGACTTTTGATTAATGTAGTACATGCATTGCACTCTCTGTGTACATGTGGAAAATAATTAAATATGCCTGGTTTCTGGGAATAACATATGGCCTTCAGTATTAGAATATGGAGTATGACACTATATGCCTTCATACTTTCCCTTTGGTTCCTTATTGTGTGTGAATTTAGATAATATTTCTTCTCTATGCTTAAAACTTATTGTCAGTGGCTATCATTATTAAATATGTATTTTCTCCCCAAATATCTAAAGTGTTCATGGAATTTTAAAAACTGATATTGAAAATTACAACAGGGAAGTTCCATTTTATGTATATTTTGTCAAGGAAAATTATTTTGACTTTATTTTCACAAGAAGTGGTGATCCTTCAAATGAGTTCTAATACCGATTTGAATGGGCAGCCTGGTGGCTCAATCAGTTAGGCATCTGACTCTTGACTTCAGCCAGGCCATGATCTCATGGCTTGTGGGTTCGAGACCCACACCTGTCTCTGTGCTGACAGTGCAGAGCCTGCTTGAGATTCTCTCTATTCCTCTCTCTGCCCCTCCCCTGCTTGCGCTCCCTCTCTCTCTCTCTCCCTCTCTGAAAATAAATTTTAAAAACACCATTTTGAGAAGAAAAAAGGAATAACAAACCTAAACGTTTACATGTAGATGAATTAGAGAAGTGTCGTGGTGTGTATGTGTGTGCGTGTGTGATTGCACTGAGGTGATGTTTAAAGTACTCTAGGTCCCTTCTTTCTGTCCTTGCACACGATCATGAATGGACTCTTGTATGAACGCTGTTGGTGACCTGCCCAGATGCTCTTTACCTGCTGGGGCTGCAATCCAAACCCTATTTCTTATCAGGGTGGGCTCCAAGTTTCAGAGCCATTCCCTTCTTGAGAGAATTACCCTCAGTTGAAAGGGTGCCACATTGACAGGCGGTCTGGGGGACATGATGGAGGCAGCTCACAGCCAGTGACAGACTATGGGAGGTACAAAAGGTGCCAAGACCAAGGCAGGCCTGAATCTGATACAATCCATGCTCCAGAGCTGTGCTGCCCAATAGTTTAGTAAGTAGACACATAAGTTTTTTAAATTTAAATTCATTAAAATTAAATAAAACGTAAAATTCAATTTCTTAGCTAGGACATTTTCAGTGCTCAGGTATGACAGGTAAAGGGTGGGCATAGTATTGGACAGTGAGGACAGAGTATTTCTACCATCACAGATGGGTGGTTCTTCTGGAGAGTTCTGGCCAGCTTCTCATGGGATCAGGCTCCTGCTCTGTTCCACTGGAGACCACATCCTTGCTTAGCAATATTCTCTGCTGTTTTCCTTCCCTCACCCCGTTTATCCCGAGAGCATTCCCTGAATAAACAACACGCCATGGAAATCCTACTTCATCGTCTTCTTCCACAGAACCTGCCCTACAGCCCTGTCAGTGTTCATCACATCTGTCATTTCCTATGTAGTGATGGCTGTATCCCCTCATTTGCTCCTCCTCCCTCATCATCAGGGGCCTGTTCTCATATGTCTGAGGTCAGCTCAGACCCATGAGACAGAGCATCAAGAAAACAACAGTGATTCAGTCATAGCACTAACGCTGTGGAAACCTTGCCCCTGCTTTTTCAGGATTCATTCAGGAACCAGACAGGGCAGCTTGTTCATGTCAAATATATCAGTGAATGTTTTATACTTGAAATGTCTTAAATGGAGACATTATCCTGAGATCTTTTCCTTTAAGATGTGTAGTGTGCATAGACTAGTATATAGTCTTGTGGACATATGTATTCTTCCACTAAAACTTAGAATTTTATGTCAGCATTGAGCTATTACGGTAATTGGAAATTCCTACTCTATCACCTTATGTGTGTCAGTACTAAGCATTTAACCTCTCACATTTGAGGCAGTTCAGTTAACTATTGGAACATTGTGTTCTTCTGAGATGTCATTTGAATAATACACTTTTTTGATGTGAATTATTACATAGAATGGCGATGTCTTTGTTTTGTAGTTCTGTTTAATTTTATTTTCACTAATAACATTTCTTTCTCCCCATATATACTCTGTGCTTTTTTCAAGTATTTATCTCTTGTATGCAAAGTCATAATAAGTGTAATCTATCACTGGACTTTCCTGTATCGTGTCATATCATGATAGTTGCTAGGGACCCATACGTTGCTCCTGTGCCCAGGAAGGACGTGTTCAATATTTCCAGCCAGTTTCAATTACGTAGTTTTCCAGATGAATCCATCCCTCTTACTGCAATCAGTCATTTGATGGCACCAATCATAGATGATGGTTCCTAGTCTAATTTCACCAGTCTTTCAATGTGGTAAGAAGGAAATGAAATGCAATTTTCCATTAAACTCAGTGGACACATGTCCCTTCTCTTGGAAGATTGCTCTGTGTGGTACACAAGCTTTAAGAGGGGTGGATATGGAAAAGGAGAGGAGGAAGGAACAGAGTGACCCAGATGACCAGAAAATACTCCTGAGTATCGATGGGAGAAAGCGCTTCCCAGCCTGATCTTTCCCATGTCTGGAGTTACTAAAGGATAATAGTTTTCCTGAATTTTATTGAGAACAACAATAGCAGTAAGATGGTAGACTATGATATGGGTGCTGTAGTTCCCTCCCTGTGTGCTCTCCAGCACGACACTTGGAGCAATTGTACCACTCAGGGACGATGACATTCTTGTGTCTTCTTCAGTGAGCATCTCCTTTGTCTGATATTTTATTTTTCAACTGAAAACCATAATCATTTTTGTACCTGTCAGATACATAACCATTATGTATTCTTTTACACACACACACACACACACACACACACACACACACACACACACGATCCTGGAAAGCAGCAAATCATATGTACAAGTTCATCTCACCAGGATTTTATGTTTTCTCAACTTTCTTCTTTGTCCTGATTGACATAATATTGTTAACATATATGATTTTATTCTAAAGTTGCGGTAGTATATCAGTGTTTTCTTGTGATGACTTTACATTTTATTTTTGCCCTTCTTCACTTTGGTAGTGCTTCCTTTATCAGGCACATTAAAAGTTTGTGGGCAATCTATTTCAGGTAAATATATCGATATGTGTGCGTGTGTGCATGAGACTCAAGCATGGTTTGGTTTCATTTGTTCTTCTCAGCAGGTGTTAGTCAGAGGACAAGTCCTGTTGTTGCACACTTAGCCTGTCACAAATCACTTTATAATTGTTTCCATTAAGAAAATTTTTCTGCATAGTTTTTTTGTGTGGAGACCACTGATCATATGTTTATACGAAATCAAAGGAGGTATAAAATAGTGTGAAATACCAACCCTCTCTTCAAATGTTATGAATATTTTATGCCGTTTTGCACCTGTTTCTTTCACACACCAATGGGTCCTCCCCATTGAACCTGATTCAGATTTTAAAGTCTTAGAAGAATTAAAAATGCATGGTATGCCCAGCCATTTGAATATGATACAACCGAAGGACTCATTTTCTGATGCCTCTTAGGTCAGAACTATTCATCTTCTTCAGTTACAGTAAGCATTGGATGAAAATGGTCAACACCCAGGCTCGTACCTGGGAATGTGTTTGGTCCAGTGTCACTAACTCTGCAAGGTAGTTCCCAGAAAGGTGATGATTGACGTAATGTGGACAGATGTCTGAGATTTTGTATAATACCAAAATATTGGTTTCTCTATATCTTTCCTTATACTACTATAAGTGTTGCATCGACAGGAAGCTTTGTCAATTTAAACTCATCAAATTTGGATAAACTCTAAACCCAGTTATCTGCTGCCTGCGCAGATAAGTGGGCGTCGGCAGAGGCCGCTGGTCCAGGCGGGAGCATCTGTCCGGCTGAGCCATGGCCTGGGCCCGGGAAGGGCACCTCCCCGCAGCTGCAATCCAAAGGCCCAAAGATTCCCAGGATGCTAGGAGGTGCCAGCACGGTGAGGACTAAGATGTGAGGGTGTATGCACCTGTCCCTGGGGAGCCCAACCTCCTGTAGGAAGCCCGCTGAGCCCAGCCTGGCAGGACCCCGGGCAGAAGCCACGTGTTCCATGTGCTAGAAGAAAGGGGACCCCGGCAGCCCGCGTGTGCGCTCAGCCTGCATGGTGGCTGCAGCCGGCCATCCTGGTCTCACCTACAGGACACGTCCCGTCGCCCCTCTGCCGTCACCCGTGTCCAGGGTCAGCCGAGAAGGGTGACAGACACTGCCCAACTCCTTCCCATCCACCAGGAGCAAGGAGAAGGGGCGGGCAGAGCCCTTTGTGTGAGAAGCACAACCAGGTCCTGACCTTGCTCCATGAGGAGGACCCGGAGGTGACCCACGTGGGAGCTGGCAAGGCCCCGGGGCAGGCTGCCCCTCGCCGCAGGCCAAGGCTCTTGGGTCCCTGAAAAGCAGGTGGCTGATATGTCAGAGATTAATAAGCATTCAAAGCAAAACACCCTCAGAGCGGAGAAGGAAGGTGCAAAGGAAGGCTGGAATTACCCTCTGAATTTGAGGGCCGGAAGCAACTTCTAGAACGTGGCCAAGAAGCAGTTCTTCCGAGGTTTGCCCAGGAAGAGAAGGACATTCAGTGGAAACACGGTGCAAACCTACCAGCATTTTCAAAGGACATCTGCAAGCACAAAGGTCCTCTGAGTAAAGTAGCAGAGGACAGTGTGCTGTCTGAACGGGACCGGCTGTCACCCATTCAACACTAATGACGTCTGTTTTGAATGAAGAGGAGGAGGCTGCAGGTTTCCTCCCCGAATCCTGCTTGGCAGAAAAGTGTCTAAAAATTGAGTGGACGCTCTCTGAACCCTGAGACAGCACACCCTCTGTTGAATGTCTCCAAGGACAAGAACCAGGTGAGATTTCTTTCAGAGAGAAAACAAAATGTTCCTTTTCTTCCAAAAAGATTTTCAGCCAACACTCTTGTCCTGGGTTTCCCGTCGTCCTGGGTTTCCCATGGTAGGGACCTTAGAGCTGAGAAAGCTGTAGAAAAAAACCTGCTATTTCTTTACTAACCCACTACCTCAGCCCACATTCCACTTCGCATTCCCTGCTAACTGCAGCTCCAAACCCCAGTTTTCTTTCTCCTGTCAATTCCACGCTCATCTATTGTCTCTCTATAAAAGGGGCAAAAACCACCTGGTACTTCATTTCTTTGGGTCTTAATGTCCAGATTGGGCCTCCGTGTGGTGGTAATAAAACTTTGGGTGTTTTCTCCAGTTACTCTATCTCATGTCAACTCAATTCTAAAACAGCAGGAAGAGCCATGGGGAAAGAAGGAAATGTCTCCTCCCAGAAGACACTGTCCTCTGTCTAAGGCCACCTAGGGGAGCCCTTCCCCTGACCCCACTGATCTCCAGTCATTCATCCTCTCCTTTCCGCATCTACACGCAGCCCCCCTTTCCCCTGCGAACCACGAGTCCACACACAGTGGTTCCCAGTCTGCACCATCAGGGCTCAAACATGCCACAACACCACTGCGGTGAAAGAAGGCTCTCACCCGTATCACAAAACAAGCATCCAAAAAGCAGTCATCTGTGAAGGGAGTCATTGGCAGGGGTCTGTGACCTTCCTGCCTCCTCCGTGAGCCTGGTCAGAGCAGGACTCTGGCAAACAGTAGCTGCGAAATGTGCAGACTAGGAGGTACAGGAGGGTCTCACGGGGGTGACTGCGCTCTGATGACTGATCCAGGAGTGAGTTTAGCAAGATGCAGAGGGCGTGTTCAGAGTGCTGTCACTCTACACTGCACACCCTGCCGTTATGCTAATGCGTGACTGTACTAAGGCCAGGACAGGGCTGCGAAGGTAGAAGGTACGGACACATGAACTCGGAATCTCCCCTCCCTTCTCTGGGCTCACTGGTGCCACAGGGGAGGTCCTGCGGGATGGGTAAAATAGGTGATGGAGATTAAAGAGAGTACATGTGATGATGGAAATGTGGAATCACTATATTGTACACCAGAAAGGAATATAACACTGTAGGTTAACTCTAATGGAATGACAATAAAAAATTAATTAAAAATAAAATAATAAAAAGCAATTCTATAGACAATTTTTTTGAAAAACAAAGAATTCTGTTTCAAAGGGAAAACATTATCACAATGGCGAAATTACACCAGTAATTTCAGTCAGACTGATATCTGACTAAATTTAACAGGATGGATGTTAGCAAGATTTCTATCAGCTAAACTTTTTTTCCTATAGTTGCCCTCCTACTTCTGGGGAAAAGCTGTGATCCAGTCAGGCTACGAATGTTGTAATAGAGCCATGATCAAACTGCAAGAGTAAGCAATAAGCTCCGGCAATTGCTAGAAAATGCTAAAATATTAATATTTATTACAGTGTTCTGGTCGTTTTTATTCTTATTTTGCTATGTATTATGGTGTGTGTAACTGTCATTTGCAATTAGCCATGGAAAAGTGTTCCCAAAGGTAGTGAAACAAGAAAATCCTGAGAAACATTTTGAATATTAATAGGATGCAGATGGTCTAGGAACACTAAATCAGCATCTCTGGAGACTGCAATGCGTCCATGAACTTAGAGTTTGAACACTCATTTGCATAAAAGAGTGAATTAAGGAAGTCCCCATGAGAGTTGTCAGGGGAAATGTGGAGGAGACAGAAATCTGAAAGACTGTGGCATTCAAAGTCTTTCATGACAGGGTCTTCCCCGCCCCCCCCCCCCCCTCCAGTCATCTAGAGTCATAGTCCTGACAGAACACCTTCTTCATTGCTCCTGTCACATCCTTGTTCCGCAGGGTATACACGAAGGGGTTGGCCATGGGGGTGACAATGGTGTAGAAGAGAGAAATGAACTTGCCCTGATCCTGGGAGTAGTTGCTGCTGGGCTGGACGTAAATGTAGATGGCTGTGCCATAGAACAGGGAGACAACTGTGAGGTGGGACCCACATGTCCCAAATGCTTTCCTCTGCCCTGAAGCTGACTTTATTCTTAACACTGCCCTGACTATCTGACCATAGGAGAACGTGATTAATGCCACAGGTATGAGGAGAATGATCACACTGACAAAGAAGATCTCATTCTCATTCTCAGTGGTGTCAACACAGGCAAGCTTGAGCAGTGGGGTGACCTCACAAAAGAAGTGATCTATTTTATTTCTTCCACAAAGTGGTACAAGGAAGATGAGCCCCGACTGCAAAGAGGAGTTGGCAAAACCAATGAACCACGATGCAGAAGCCATCAGGGCACAGAGACGGGGGTGCATGATCACTGTGTAGTGCAGGGGCCTGCAGATGGCTGCGTAGCGGTCAAATGCCATCACCCCTAACAGAATGCATTCTGTGCATCCCAAACCTAGAGAGACGAACAGCTGAGCTACACAGCCAGCAAAGGAGATAGACTTGTCTGCTCCCCTGAGATGAACCAGCAGCTGAGGAACAGTGCTGGTCGTGTAACATAGGTCCAGAAAGCTTAGGTTGGACAGGAAAAAGTACATGGGAGTCTGCAGGTGTGGGTCCAGGCGGGACAATGCAATGATGCTTGTGTTTCCCAGGAGGGTGAGCAGATAGAAGATCAGAAGAACCACAAAGAGGACTCGCTCCAGCTGAGGCCGGTCAGAGAAACCCAGCAGGATAAAGCCAGTGAAAGAACTTCCATTTTTTTGGTCCATTCTTTCTTACCACATGTTTCCTGTCAAGATCAAGCATTTAGTAATTTTTAAGAGAAATCTTCAAAAAAATCAAAAGTTGGCAGGGGGTGTGTTTATCATGTTTAAGACCAGTCATGGCATTTTATAAGTAACTATTTGAATAAATGGTGTACTCATTACATTGATCAATTAGTTCCACTTTCGTTCCACATTACCATAAAAGTAAATCATTAATGAGGAGAGGAGCCAAGATGGCAGAACAGCATGGAAGTATTTTGTGTGTCTCATATCCATGAAATACAGCCAGACCAACACTGAACCATCCTACACTCCTAGAAAACTGACTGGAGGATTAACACAAAAATCTGCACAACCTGAACCACAGAATTCAGCAGGTACGTGACATGGAGAAGTGAACTTGGGGAACGAGAAGGCGCAGGAAGGGAGGTGCTTTTGTGAGCAGAGAGAGGATGGAGACTGTGGGGGGCGGGGCAGAGAATACGGGAAAAGCACCCCTCCCCAAAAGCAGCTGGAGGAAAGTGGAAAATTGGATACAGCCGCAGGGACTAAACTAAAAAGGGAGAAAGGAGAAAGGAGAGGGTTTAATTTGAATTAAGACTGTAAACAAGGGGAGCACAAAGGCTGCAACTCTGCAGCTCAATACCTGGCAGTGCTCTGGTGGGAAAGGTGAATCCCCAGGAACAGAGTGGGGTCCGGGAGGTTCTCAGGCCACATGGGGAAAAGCGGTTCCACTGCTGGAAGGACATTTGGTAGAGACTGTTGAAGCCACCTGGTCCCAGCAGACCCCGGAAGGCAGCCAACTTCACTGGTTCTGGGGCAAGGTTGTTGAAGGTAAAGCCTGGTGCCAGATGTGTGTTGTGATTTTCCATAGTCCCTGAAACACTGAGGCTACACTGTCTCGCGATCTTTCTTTGGGGCAGGCTGGTACCTGGCCACAGTCTCGGGGCTCCAGCAACAGCAGAGTCCAGCGGCATTCCTGGGTGCAGCTGACATTCGGCCATTGCTCATTTGGCCATTGCTCAGTCAGACCCTCCCACAGAGGGGCTGAATGGGTCAAGGCCGCAGTCCTTCAGAAGTAAGGGGCTGGGGAAGACAGCCACATCTGAGACAAAACTCGGGAGAGAGGTGCTGCCTGGGGCCTGGTCACAGAGAGTAAAAAAGCAGGGAGTGGACGAGACCTGAAGACAGAGGACTGGTGTGTGATTGCTGCTCTGGGAGAACAGACTGGGTAGCTGGATGGCGCCATTTTCACCATTCCTGCGCATGCGCATATGCACCTACGAGCACCGCAACAATCCACCCCAGTAGGCTAGCAGCACCATCTAGTGGAGAGCGGAGCTGTTACACCAAGCCCTGCCCAACTGGGCGAACTTTGATCTTCAAGAACAAAACCTCACCACCAGCTTAATTTAAACACTATAAAGAGCTATATGGACTGACCTGTAGGGGAAAACGAAGTAGTTTCAGTCCTACTTCAATCTCTTAGCAGGTCCATCTATTCAATTTTCTTTCTTTCTTTTTTATCCTCTTTTACACGTCTTTTTCTTGAATACAGAAAGAGAAAACATTCATTTTTATTTTCAATTTTTATTAAAAATATTTTTCTTCAATTGTCATTACTATATTTTTTACTTTTGTCTAAGTTTTTTCAAATTTTACCTTACTTCCATCATTTTATTTTAGACTACTTCAGTGTATTCACCTTTTCAAATTTTCAAATGATCTCCTTATTTTCTTTTTCCTTTTTTCCCTTTTTCATTTCTTTTTCTTGAATGCAGAAAGAGGAAAACTTCATTTTTACTTTCAATTTCTATTAAAATATTTTTCTTTAATTGTTTTGCCATGTTTGCTTTTATGTAAATTTTTCAAATTCTATTTTACTTCCATCATTTTATTTAGTCTAATACAGTGTATTCACTTTTTCAGATTTTCAAACAATTTCTTTTTTTTCCTTTTTCTTTTTTCCCTTTTTCATTTCATTTCTTTTTCTTGAATATAGAAACAGAAAAATTAATTTTTGTTTTTAATTTTTATTAAAAACATTTTTCTTTATTTTTTCCTACTATATTATTTACTTTTGTGTATATTTTTTCAAATTCTATTTTACCCCCATCATCTCATTTTAGTCTACTTCAGTGTATTCATTTTTTCAAAATCTCAAATGATTTCCTTTCCCCCTCTTTTTTCTCTCTAATCTGTCAAACCACTTTCAACACCCAGATCAAAACACACCTAGGATCTAGCATCATTTATTCAATTTGTGTGTGTTTTTAATTTTTTAACTTTAATACTTTTTTAGTTTTAATTTTTTTTAATTTTAATTTTTCTACCTCATTAATTCCTGTTCTCCCTTCCAAATGACAAAAATGAAGGTATACACCCCAAAAGAAACAGCACAAAGAAATGACAGGCAGGGATTTAACCAATGCAGATACAAGCAAGATGTCTGAACCACAATTTAGAATCATGATAACAAGAACCCTGGCTGGAGTCAAAAATAGATTAGAATCCCTTTGTACAGAGATAAAAAGGAATAAAATATAGCCAGAATGAAATTAAAAATGCTATGAGTGAGCTGCACTTACAGATGGATGCAGCGGCAGCAAGGATGGACGAAGCAGAACAGAGAGTCAGCCATATAGAGGACAAACTATAGAGAATAATGAAGCAGAAGAAAAGAGGGAGGTTAAGGCCAAAGAGCATGATTTAAGAATTAGACAAATCAGTGACCATTCAAAGGACCATCAGAATGATAGGGGTCCCAGAAGAGGAAGAGAGAGAAATAGGGGTCGAAAGGAGATGTGAGCAAATAATAGCGGAAAACTTTCCTAACCTGGGCAAAGACACAGATATAAAAATCCAGGAAGCCCAGAGGACCCCCATTAGATTCAACCAAAACCAACCATCAACAAGGCATATCATAGTCAAATTCACAAATTACTCAGGCAAGGAGAGAATCATGAAAGTAGCAAGGGAAAAAAAGTCCCTAACCTACAAGGGAAGACAGATCAGGTTTGCAGCAGACCTATCCACAGAAACTCGGCCGGCCAGAAAGGAGTGGCAGGATATATTCAGTGTGCAGAGTCAGAAAACTATGCAGCCAAGAATTCTTTATCCAGCAAGGCTGTCATTCAAAACAGAAGGAGAGATTAAAAGTTTCCCAGACAAACAAAAATTAAAGGAGTTTGTGACCACTAAACCAGCCCTGCAAGAAATTTTAAGGGGGACTCTCTGAGGCAAGAAACAATGAAAAATATAAATAAATAAATAAATAAATAAATACCCAAAGCAACAAAGATTAGAAAGGAGCAGAGAACACCACCAGAAACTCCAACTCTAATAAGCATCATAATGGCAATAAATTCATATCTTTCAGTACTCACTCTAAATGTCAATGGACTCAATGCTCCAATCAAAAAACACAGGGTAACAGAATGGATAAGAAAACAAGACCCAGCTATATCCTGTTTACAAGAGACACACTTTAGACCTAAAGACACCTTCAGATTGAAAATAAGGGGATGGAGAACCATCTGTCAAGCTAATGGTCAACAAAAGAAAGCCAGAGTAGCCATACTTATATCAGACAATCTAGACTTTAAAATAAAGACTCTATCAAGAGATGCAGAAGGGCATTATATTGTAATCATGGGGTCTATCCACCAAGAAGACCTAACAATTGTAAATATTTATGTGCCAAATGTGGGAGCACCCAAATATATAAAGCAGTTAATCACAAACATAAACAAACTCACCAATAGTAATAGTATAATAGGAGGAGACTTCAATACCCCACTCACAACAATGGGCAGATCATCTAAACAAAATACCAACAAGAAAACAATGGCTTTGAATGACACACTGGCCCAGATGGACTTAACAGATATATTCAGAACATTTCATCCTAAAGCAGCAGAATATACATTCTTCTTCAGTGCACATGGAACATTCTCCAGAATAGACCATATGCTGGGACACAAAGCAGCCCTAAGTAAGTACAAAAAGATAGAGATCATACCGTGCATATTTTCAGATGACAATGCTATGAAACTTGAAATCAACCACAAGAAAAAATTTGGAAAGGTAACAAATACTTGGAGACTGAACAACATCCTACTAAAGAATGAATGAGCTAACCAAGACGTGAAAGAGGAAATTAAAAAGTATAGGGAAGGCAATGAAAATGATAACAGCACAACCCAAAAACTCTGGGATGCAGCAAAGGCAGTCATAAGAGGAAAGTATACAGCAATCCAGGCCTTCCTAAAGAGGAAGAAAGATCTCAGATAAACAGCCTAACATTACGCCTTAAGGAGCTGGAAAAAGAACAGCAATGAAACCCCAAACCAGCAGAAGACAGGAAATAACAAAGATTAGAGCAGAAATTAATGCAATCGAAACCAAAAAAAAACCCACAGTAGAACAGATCAATGAAACCAGAAGCTCGTTCTTTGAAAGAATTAAAAAAATTGATAAACCACTAGGAAGTTTGATCAAAAAGAAAAAGGAAAGGGCCCAGATAAATACAATCAAAATGAAAGAGGAGAGATCAAAACCAACACAGCAAAAATAAAAACAACAATAAGAGAATATTATGAGCAATTATACACCAATAAAATGGGCAATCTGGAAGAAATGGACAAATTCCTAGAAACATATACACTACCAAAACTGAAAGAGGAAGCAGTAGAAAATTTGAACAGACCCATAACCAGTAAGGAAATCGAATTAGTAATCAAAAATCTGCCAAAAAAACAAGAGTCCAGGGCCAGATGGCTTTCCAGGGGAATTCCCAAATATTTAAGGAAGAGTGAACACCTATTCTCTTGAAACTGTCCCAAAAAAATAGAAATGGAAAGAAAACTTCCAAACTCTTGCTATGAAGCCAGCATTACCCTGATTCCAAAACCAGACAGAGACCCCACTAAAAAGGAAAACTATAGACCAATATCCCTGATGAACATGGATGCAAAGATCCTCAACAAGATATTAGCCAACCAGCTCCAACAATACATTAATAAAATGATTCACCACGACCAAGTGGGATTTATACTTGCGATGCAGGGCTGGTTCAATATCCACAGAACAATGAACATGAGTCATCACATCAATAAAAGAAAGGACAAGAACCATATGATCCTCTCAATACATGCAGAGAAAGCATTTGACAAACTACAGCAAACTTTCTTGATAACAACTCGCAAGAAAGTAGGGATAGAAGGAGCATACCTCGAGACCATAAAAGCCATATATGAATAACCCAGCGCTAATATCATCCTCAATGGGGAAAAACTGAGAGCTTTTCCAGTAAGGTCAGGAACAAGACAGGGATGTCCACTCTCGCCACTGTTATTCAACATGGTATTGGAAGTCTTAGCCTCTGCAATCAGACAACACAAAGAAATAAAAGGCATCCCAATCGACCAGGAGGAGGTCAAACTTTCACTCTTTGCAGATGACATGACACTCTATATGGAAAACCCAAAAGATGCCACCGAAAAGCTGCTAGAATTGATTCATGAATTCAGCAAAGTTGCAGGATATAAAATCAACACACAGAAATCAGTTGCATTCCTAAACACCAACAATGAGGCGACACAAAGAGAAATCAAGGAATCTATCCCAGTCACAGTTGTACAAAAAAACCATAATATATCTATGAATAAATCTACCAAAGAGGTGAAAAATCTATACACTGAAAACTATAGAAAGCTTATGAAGGAAATTGAAAAAGACACACGAAAAAATGGAAAAAGATTCCATGCTCCTGGATAGGAAGAACAAATATTGTTAAAACGTTGATACTACCCAAAGCAATCTACATATTCAATGCAATCCCTATCAAAATAGCACCAGCATTCTTCACAGAGCTGGAACAAATAATCCTAAAATTTGTATGGAACCAGAAAAGACTCCGAATAGCCAAAGCGATCTTGAAAAACAAGATCACAATCCCAGACTTCAAGCTCTACTACAAAGTTGTAATCATCAAGACAGTATGGTACTGGCACAAGAACAGACACTCAGATCAGTGGAACAGAATAGAGAACTCAGAAATGGATCCACTAACGTATGGCCAACTAATCTTTGACAAAGCAGGAAAGACTATCCAATGGAATAAAAACAGTCTCTTCAGCAAGTGGTGCTGGGAAAACTGGACGGTGACATGCAGAAGAATGAACCTGGACCACTTTCTTACACCATACACAAAAATAAACTCAAAATGGATGAAAGACCTCAATGTAAGACAGGAAGCCATCAAAATCCTTGAGGAGAAAGGAGACAAAAACCTCTTTGATCTTGGCCACAGCAACTTCTCACTCAACACATCTCTGGAGGCAATGGAAACAAAAGCAAAAATGAACTATTGGGACCTCATCAAAATAAAAAGCTTCTGTACAGTGAAGAAAACAAACAGCAAAACTAAAAGGCAAAAGGCTGAATGGGAGAAGATATTTGCAAAAGGCATATCAGCTAAAGGGTTAGTATCCAAAATCTACAAAGAATTTATCAAATTCAACACCCAAAAAACAAATAATCCAGTGAAGAAATGGGCAAAAGACACGAATAGACACTTCTTCAAAGAAGACATCCAGATGGCCAACCAACACATGAAAAAAATGCTCAACATCACTCATCATCAAGGAAATACAAATCAAAACCACAATGAAATACCACCTGACACCTGTCAGAAAGGCTAACATTAACAATTCAGGCAACAACAGATGTTGGCCAGGATGTGGAGAAAGAGGATCTCTTTTGCTTTGTTGGTGGAAGTGCAAGCTGGTGCAGCCACTCTAGAAAACAGTATGGAGGTTCCTCAAAAAACTAAAAATAGAACTAGCCTACAACACAGCAATTGCGCTACTAGGCATTTATCCACGGGATACAGGTGTGCTGTTTCGAAGGGACACGTGCACCCCCAGGTTTATAGCAGCACTCTCAACAATAGCCAAAGTATGGAAAGAGCCCTAATGTCCATCGATGGATGAATGGATAAAGAAGATGTGGTATATATATACAATGGCGTATTATTCGGCAATCAAAAACAATGAAATCTTGCCATTTGCAACTATGTGGATGGAACTGGACGGTATTATGCTAAGTAAACTTAGTAAGAGAAAGACAAAAATCATAAGACTTCACTCATATGAGGACTTCAAGAGACAAAACAGATGAACATAAGGGAAGGGAAACAAAAATAATATAAAAACAGGGAGGGGGACAAAACAGAAGAGATTCATAAATATGGAGAACAAACTGAGGGTTACTGGAGGGGTTGTGGGAAGGGGGATGGGCTAAATGGGTAAGGGACACTAAGAAATCTACCCATGAAATCACTGTTGCACTATATGCTAACTAATTTGGATGTAAATTTAAGAATATAAAAAATAAAATTTAAAAAAAAGAAAGCCTCAAAAAAATAAATCATTAATATTTAATGTAAGAAAAATCAAATAATGGGCCTTGTGTTCCCATCAGTGATAGGAATATAAGTTCTTTCGGTCTGTGCTTACTAGGACTTAAAGTACTATAAAATATATGTACGTTCCAGGCTTAAGTTTTGTAAAAATGTATAAGGGAAGACAGGAAGAGCTATCAGAAAGAATCAGAAAGAAATACAGAGAGGAGAGATGTTATTATAAGTATGTGTCTCATGATTCTACACAACTGGATTTGCACACACCACGTGTGCATTAAAACAATATAATGACACCTGGGTGGCTCAGTGGGTGAAACATCTGACTCTTGATTTCAGCGGGGACCATGATCTCATGTTTTGATGGTTCAAGCCCTGTGTTGGACTCTTCACTGACAGCCCTGACCCTGCTGGGGATTCTGTCTTTCTCCCTCTCTCTCTGCATCTCCCTGCTCCCTCACTCTTCTCTTTCTTAAAATAAACATTAAAAAATACATATGTATGTCTCTCTCTCTCTCCATATATATATATACATATATATATATATATATGTGTGTGTATATGCTTTTTCCACAGTGTGTGGTCTTTATATATGTGTGTGTGTGTGTGTGTGTGTGTGTGTGTGTGTGTGTGTATATACACATATACATATATATACACATATATGTATATATATATATATATATACACACACATATATATACACATATATATGTATATATGTGTGTATATATATGTATATATATACACACATATATATACATATATATACACATATATATAAAGACGACACACTGTGGAAAAAGCATTCTGATATAGGAACTTATCAACAAGACAGTACTTACACGGAGAATTCAATTACATTCAAAATCTCACCACTATTTCTGCATAAACATTTTGGCAGTATTGCCTCTCTAACTAATGTATTATATTTGGGAAAGACACAGTTTCTTTTCTTGTTTTTTCTTTTTTTTTTTTTTTTTTTTTTTTTGTTATGGTAGTAAAACAATTTAAAAAATCAGACAGAACCCGAAAAACCACCATTCAATTACAGTGTTCAACTTTTCCCTGAAAAATGCCTCTAATTACCATACCAATTTAACAGGAACTCGGAAAATTCATTGGCCATGCAGAGCCAGCTGGAATCTGAACTCTAAAATCCAGTGACCAACGCTTTCCTCTTCCTTCTACAGATTTCCATTGCACATATTACCAATTAGAGTTCGTAAAATTCCTCTAAGAGGTAGGATTATTCCTTATTGACATCCTAAGCAGAATAAACATTTTAGAAAGTTATCCAACCATGTAATTATGTACAACCTGACATGTTTTACATCACTCCCTAGGATAAAATAAAGAGATAAAGACACAGAGATAAAGACAGATACATTCTAAAGCAATGATGGGTCAAAGAGCTATAATGCAAAACTTAAAGTAGTATAAGGAAAGGCATAAAGAAGCCAATATTTTGGTATTATACAAAATCAGACATCTGTCCACATTATGTCAATGATCACCTTTCTGGGAGCTACCCTGCAGAGTTAGTGACACTGGACCAAACACATTGCCAGGTTCGAGGCTGGGTGATGACCATTTTCATCCAATGCTTACTGTAACTGAAGAAAATGAATATAGACTGACCTATGAGGCATCAGAAAATGAGTCCTTCAGTTGTATCATACTCAAATGGTTGGGCATACTGTGAATTTTTATCTTCTAAGACTTTACAATCTGAATCAGGTTTAGGGGAGGACCCATTTAAGTGTGAAAGAAACAGGTACAAACGGGCATAAAATATTCATACTATTTGAAGAGAGGATACGGTATTTCACACTATTTTATACCTCCTTTGATTTCATATAAACATATGATCAGTGGTCTCCATGCAAAAAAACCTATGCAAAAAATTTTCTTAATGGAAACAATTATAAAGTGATTTGTGACAGGCTAAGTGTGCAACAACAGGACGTGTCCTCTGAGTCACACCAGCTCAGAAGAACAAATGAAACCAAACCATGCTTGGGTCTCATGCACACATTCACACATATCGATACATTTACCTGAAATAGATTGCCCACAAACTTAATGTGCCTGATAAAGGAAACACTACCTAAGCGAAGAAGGGCAAAAGTAGAATGAAAACTCATCCCAAGAAAACACCGATATACTACTGCACCTTTAGAATAAAATCATGGTATATGTTAACAGTATTATGTCAATCAGGACAAAGAAGACAGTTGAGAAAAGATAAAATCCTGGTGAGATGAACTTGTACATATGATTTGCTGCTTTCCAGGATCGTGTGTGTGTGTGTGTGTGTGTGTGTGTGTGTGTGTGTGTGTGTGTAAAAGAATACATAATGGTTATCTATCTGACAGGTACAAAAATGGTTATGATTTTCAGTTGAAAAATAAAATAACAGACAAAGGAGATGCTCACTGAAGCAGACACAAGAATGTCATCATCCCTGTGTGGTACAATTGCTCCCAATGTCGTGCTGGATTGCACGTGGGGAGGAAACTACAGGACTCATATCATAGTCTACCATCTTACTGCTATTGTTTTTCTCAATAAAATTCAGGAAAACTATTATCCTTTAGTAACTCCACACATGGGAAAGATCAGACTTCGAAATGCATTCTCCCATCGAGACTCAGGAGTATGTTCTGGTCATCTGGGTCACTCTGTTCCTTCCTCCTCTCCTTTTCCATATCCACCCCTCTTAAAGCTTGTGCACCACACAGAGCAATCTTCCAAGAGAAGGGACATGTGTCCACTAAGTTTAATGGAAAATTGCATTTCATTTCCTTCTTACCATATTTAAAGACTGGTGAAATCAGACGAGGAACCATCATCTATGTTTGGTACCATCAAATGACTGATTGCAGTAAGAGGGATGGATTCATCTGGAAAACTACGTAATTGAAACTGGCTGGAAATATTGAACACGTCCTACCTGGGCACAGGAGCAAAGTATGGGTCCCTAGCAACTATCATAATATGACACGATACAGGAAAGTCCAGTGATAGATTACACCTATATTATGACTTTGCATATGAGAGATAAATACTTGGAAAAAGCACAGATCATATATGGAGAGAAAGAAATGTTATTAGTGAAAATAAAATTACACAGAACTACAAAACAAACACATTGCCATTCTATGTAATAATTCACATGAAAAAAGTATATAATTCAATGACATGTCAGAAGAACGCAATGTTGCAATAATAATTAAGAGAACTGAATCAAATGTGAGAGGTTAAATACTTAGTACTGACACACATAAGGTGATAGAGTAGGAATTTCCAATTACCATAATAGCTCAATGTTGACATACAATTCTAAGTTTTAGTGGAAAAAATACATAGTTTCACAAAACTGGATACTAGTCTATGCACACTACACATCTTAAAGGAAAAGATCTCAAGCTAATGTCTCTAAGACATTTCAAATATATAACATTCACTGATATATTTAGCATACACACGCTGCCCTATCCGGTTCCTGAATGAATCCTGAAAAAGTGGGGCAAGATTTCCACAGCCTCAGGGCTATGACTGAATCATTGTTGTTTTCTTGATGCTTCTGTCTCATGGGTCTGAGCTGACCTCAGACATATGAGAAGAGCCCTCGGATGATGATGGGGGACGAGCAAATGAGGGGAATGCAGCCATCACTACATAGGAAATGACACATGTGATGAACATTGACTGGGCTGTAGGGCAGGTTCTATGGAAGACGATGAAGTAGGATTTCCACTGCATGTTGTTTATTCAGGGAATGCTCTTGGGATAAATGGGGTGAGGGAAGGAAAACAGCAGAGGATGTTGCTAAGCAAGGACGTGGTCTCCAGTGGAACAGAGCAGGAGTCTGATCCCATGAGAAGCTGGCCAGAACTCTCCAGAAGAACCACCCATCTGTGATGGTAGAAATTCTCTGTCCTCACTTTCCAATACTATGCCCACTCTTTACCCGTCATACCTGAGCATTTTAAATGTCCTAGCTAAGAACCTCAATTTTACATTTTATTTAATTCTAATGAATTTGAATTTAAAAAACTTATGTGTCTACTTACTAAACTATAGGGCAGCACAGCTCTGGAGCATGGATTGTATCAGATTCAGGCCTGCATTGGCATTGGCACCTTTTGTACATCCCATAAGTCTGTCACTGGCTATAAGCTGCCCCCACCATGTCCCCCAGAGCCCTTGGCAATGTGGCTCCCTCTCAGCTGAGGGAAATTCTCTTAAGAAGAGAATGGCTCTGAACCTTGGAGCCCACACTCATACCAACTAGGGTTTGGATAGGAGCCCCAGCAGGTAGTTTTTGGGCAGGTCACGAACAGTGTTCATACAAGAGTCCATTCATGATCGTGTGCAAGGACAGAAAGAAGGGACCTAGAGTACTTTACACGTCACCTCAGTGCAATCACACACGCACACACATACACACCACGACACTTCTCTAATTCATCTACATGTAAACGTTTAGGTTTGTTATTCCTTTTTTCTTCTCAAAATGGTGTTTTTAAAATTTATTTTCAGAGAGGGAGAGAGAGAGAGGGAGCGCAAGCAGGGAAGGGGCAGAGAGAGGAATAGAGAGAATCTCAAGCAGGCTCTGCACTGTCAGCACAGAGACAGATGTGGGTCTCGAACCCACAAGCCATGAGATCATGGCCTGGCTGAAATCAAGAGTCAGAAACCTGATTGATCCACCAGGCTGCCCGTTCAAATCGGTATTAGAACTCATTTGAAGGATCACCACTTCTTGTGAAAATAAAGTCAAAATAATTTTCCTTGACAAAGTATACATAAAATGGAACTTCCCTGTTGTAATTTTCAATATCAGTTTTTAAAATTCCATGAACACTTTAGGTATTTGGGGAGAAAATACATATTTAATAATGATAGCCACTGACAATAAGTTTTAAGCATAGAGAAGAAATATTATCTAAATTCACACACAAAAAGGAACCAAAGGGAAAGTATGAAAGCATATAGTGTCATACTCTAGTAGTCTAATACTGAAGGCCATATGTTATTCCCAGAAACAAGGCATATTTAATTATTTTCCACATGTACACAGAGAGTTGCATTGCATGTACTACATTAATCAAAACTCTAGGAATTACCTGGTGGCATCAGTAAAGAACAATTACACTCAGTTCTTATATTTCATGAACTTTCAGGGTCTGTTATGTTACACAATTCACCATGTAAGCATACAGATAAACCACCTTGTTTGTGAACCATTGCAACTGAAAATAAAGTAATCTATTCCTAGAGCAACACAGAGACTTAGTGCCATTTTACTCACCTTTACTCACCTTCTCAGTGGGATCTAAGCCACTTTCCCACCTCATTCCAAGTTACTGCCTAATTACAGCTCTGGGGATAGGAACACGGACATGTAGGATCAGTATCTCCAGGAAATACAAAGGCTGACTATACCAGAACTGGGTCATCCATGCATTTTTCTTAAGCAAAAGGACACTATCTCAGGATGACTTCACAGATCCTCATGTCGCACCAGAGATCTGCCCCTTGCCTCTGGGAGGTAGAAGATGAAGGCAGTCACAAACTCTCAGTATTGTTTCCCGAGTACGGTGACCTGCTGGTGTGACAGTGAGACCCTTATGAGCAGGCGAGAGGGTGCCGTGACTCTGAGCTGGGGCTGGGCTGGCACACAGAACCAAGTCCCTTCCGCTGCTGACGTCTCTGGGGAACGGATGCCCCACACTCTTAATGAGCCCTTGTCATTAAGCTGCCCAGACATGGCAATCCTCAGGGACAATGACTGTGGAGGACAATGACAGAGGAGACGTAATCTGTCTCTTCTATTGGTTCAAAGGTCTGACAGAGGACAAGTAACTCCCTAGACCACACCAGCTACACTAGCTTTCATCTGTGCTTACCTAGATGTTTTACAAAGCAGTTAAGATTTTCTTCACATTGGCCCAAATATTTACATATACATCTATAAGTAGGAAGCATTCAGTTATTAATTTTAAATGTGAATGAATTCTGGCTGGGGGATGTGGCACTGACACGGACTGGGTTGTTGAGCAGGATTCTTCCAGACATCAGGGTTAGAATTCCAGTGGAGCACCGGGGAGGTGGCTATTGAGCAGAGTGGGACACCCCGGGGCACGCACACCCCTGCGACACTGTGAGGATGGCCTGAACAGAGTGGCTTGTGACACCCGGTCTGGGGAGCAGAGACTGGGGTGGCACTATTGTTCTCCCCATCACTATACGCCTGGGCTTCAGGGAGGGGACAGCAGGGCCACAGAGGAGGTGGGTCCCATACACCAAACCCTGACCGCACCCCACCTGCTAACTGCAGATCCACAGGAGCGGCATTGACACTGACCGAACCAGACGGCCCCTCCCCCAGGTCAGCGCTGTCACCGGCTCCAAGGCGCCATCAGATATCGGTCCAGCACTTTTACATTTTCTGATTTGATTGTTGGAAAATTCTTATTATACATATATTATTTTTTTCCTTTTCTTCCTCTTATTTCTTCCCTTCTCGATCCTAGTTGTTAGTTACTTTAAGCAGACATTTTTAATCTATTCTGTCTATACCTCTTGTGTATTGCCTTTTTATTTTTCTCTCTCTCTGTATTAAGCTATATAGTTTCTCTGATTCTCTCCTGGGTCAATTTTTTCCCGTTTTTTCCTTTACGTTTTCCCCTCCCCTGTCATTTCTCTCTTTGTGTGGGATAAGGTTTCTTCCACCACCACTCCCCCACCTTTTAATATTTTTCCAGGGTTACTTTAATGAACAAATCAAACCACACCGGGTGGAAGGTCCAAACCACCACTACAAGTATGGACATAAAGAAACAAGACTCACAACAACAGAGAACAAGCAACACGCTCAAAAAGACCCCATGAAGTGCCAGGCCCTGGACAGCATTATGACCCCTTTATACAATAGTAGTGCTTGCTGGTGCAGGACACATAACAAATTGTGAAAAATACATAAAGGACAGAAAACTAGCCAAAATGACAAAAATGAAGAATTCTCCTCAAAAGAAATTCCAGGGAAAATGACACCTAGAGAATTGCACACAACAAATATAAACAACATATCTGATTGAGTTTAACATAATAATCATATGATTAATCGCCAGGCTTGAAAAAAAGCATAGGAGATAGCAGAGAGTCTATTGTTGCAGACATTAAGGAACTAAGAAATAGTTATGATGAATCAAGAAATGCTGTGAATGACATGTAAAATAAACTAGGGGCAGTGACAGCAAGTGAGGAGGAATCAGAGGGGAAAATTAGTGAAACAGAAGTTAAAGTAATGGAAAAAGAGGAAAAAGAGAGGTAAGAAAATAAGAGCCCATGAGGGGATCATTAGAGAAATAAGTGATTCAAAGAAACGTAGTAATAGTCCATATTATCAGAGTTCCAGAGGAAGAGGAAGAGATTGAGAAAGGGGCAGAAGGTTTACCTGCACAAATTATAGCTGAGAACTTCCCTCATCTGCTGAAGGAAGCAGATATCCACATCCAGGAGGCACAGAGAACTCCCTTCAGATTCAACACAAATAGGCCTTCTCCATGGCATACCATTATGAAAATGGCAAAACACAAAGAAAAAGCCTTCTGAAAGCAGCTAGGAACAAAGAGGCCTTAGCCCACACAGGTAGATGCATAAGGGTAGTACACACCTGTCCACTGAAACTTGGCAGGCCAGAAGGGAGTGGCAGGAAGTATTCAATGAACTGAATAGGAAAAACATGCAGCCAAGAATCCTTTATCCAGCAAGACAGTCTGTCACTCAGAATGGAAGGAGAGATAAAGGCTTTCCCAGACAAACAAAAACTGAAGGGGTTCATGACCACTAAACAAACCCTGCAAGAGATCCTGAAGGGCATTCTGTGAGCGGAACAATGCAAAGACTACAAAGGACTAGAGACATCTCCAGAAACATGAAACCTGCAGATAACACAATGACACTAAATCCACAGCTTTCAATAATAACTCTGAATGTACACGGACTAAATGCCCCAATCAAAATGCATAGGATACCAGAATGGATAAAAAATGAGACCCATCAGCAACGGCAGAAGATGGCGGCGTAGGAGGACGCTGGGCTCACCGCGAGTCTTCCTGATCACTTAGATTCCACCTACACCTGCCAGAAAACCACAAGAAGACTAGCAGAACGGAGTCTCCGGAGCCAAGCGGAGACGAGAGGCCCACGGAAGAGGGTAGGAAGGGCGGCGAGGCGGTGCGCGCTCCACGGACTGGCGGGAGGGAGCCGGGGCAGAGGGGCAGCCTGCCGGCCAAGCAGAGCCCCTGAGTCTGGCTTGCAAAAGCGGAGAAGCCATAGGGAGTGTGTTCCGACAGCAAGCGTGACTTAGCATCTGGGAGGTCATATGTTAACAGCTCAGCTCAGAAGGCGGGAAGACTGGAGGACAAAGGGAGGGAGAGTTGGTGAGCCCTGGGATGGCAGAGCTCAGTTTATTGGGGAACAAAGGCGCTCTCCAGCGCCATCTTCCTCGCCCATCCCCCAGCCAAAATCCCAAAGGGAACCAGTTCCTGCCAGGGAACTTGCTTACTCCGCACAAACACCCAAAGCTGTGCTTCTGCAGAGCCACCCCTCTGTCAGTGGGTCTGACTCCCTCCCACTGCCACAGGGCCCCTCCTGAAGTGGATCACCTAAGGAGAAGCGAGCTATGCCTGCCCCTCCTGCCCCCGTGCACCTTGCTTACCCACCCCAGCTAATACGCCAGATCCCAGCACCACAAGCCTGGCAGTGTGCAAGTAGTCCAGACGGGCCACGCCACCCCAGAGTGAATCCCGCCCCTAGGAGAGGGGAAGAGAAGGCACACACCACTCTGACTGTGGCCCCAGCGGTGGGCTGGGGGCAGACATCAGGTCTGACTCTGGCCACGCCCACCAACTCCAGTTATACACCACAGCACAGGGGAAGTGCCCTGCAGGTCTGCACCACTCCAGGTACTATCCAAAATGACCAAACGGAAGAATTCCCCTCAGAAGAATCTCCAGGAAATAACAACAGCCAATGAACTGATCAAAAAGGATTTAAATAATATAACAGAAAGTGAATTTAGAATAATAGTCATAAAATTAATCGCTGGGCTTGAAAACAGTATAGAGGACAGCAGAGAATCTATTGCTACAGAGACCAAGGGACTAAGGAATAGTCAGGAGGAGCTGAAAAACGCATTAAACGAGATGCAAAATAAAATGGAAACGTCCACGGCTCGGATTGAAGAGGTGGAGGAGAGAATAGGTGAACTAGAAGATAAAATTATGGAAAAAGAGGAAGCTGAGAAAAAGAGAGATAAAAAAATCCAGGAGTATGAGGGGAAAATTAGAGAACTAAGTGATGTACTAAAAAGAAATAATATATGCATAATTGGTATCCCAGAGGAGGAGGAGAGAGGGAAAGGTGCTGAAGGTGTACTTGAAGAAATAATAGCTGAGAACTTCCCTGAACTGGGGAAGGAAAAAGCATTGAAATCCAAGAGGCACAGAGAACTCCCTTCAGAGGTAACTTGAATCGATTTTCTGCACGACATATCATAGTGAAACTGGCAAAACACAAGGATAAAGAGAAAATTCTGAAGCAGCAAGGGGTAAACGTGCCCTAACATATAAAGGGAGACCTATAAGACTCATGACTGATCTCTCTTTTGAAACTTGGCAGGCCAGAAAGGATTGGTACGAGATCTTCAATGGGCTGAACAGAAAAAAATATGCAGCCGAGAATCCTTTATCCAGCAAGTCTGTCATTTAGAATAGAAGGAGAGATAAAGGTCTTTCCAAACAAACAAAAACTGAAGGAATTCGTCACCACTAAACCAGCCCTACAAGAGATCCTAAGGGGGGCCCTGTGAGACAAAGTACCAGAGACATTGCTACAAGCATAAAACATACAGACATCACAATGACTCTAAACCCGTATCTTTCTATAATAACACTGAATGTAAATGGATTAAATGTGCCAACCAAAAGACATAGAGTATCAGAATGGATAAAAAACCAGGACCCATCTATTTGCTCTCTACAAGAGACTCATTTTAGACCTGAGGACACCTTTAGATTGAGAGTGAGGGGAGGGAGAACTATTTATCATGCTACTGGAAGCCAAAAGAAAGCTGGAGTAGCCATACTTATATCAGACAAACTAGACTTTAAATTAAAGGCTGTAACAAGAGATGAAGAAGGGCATTATTTATAATTACAGGGTCTATCCATCAGGAAGAGCTAACAATTATAAATGTCTATGCGCCGAATACCGGAGCCCCCAAATATATAAAACAATTACTCATAAACATAAGCAACCTTATTGATGAGAATGTGGTAATTGCAGGGTACTTTAACACTCCACTCACAGAAATGGATAGATCAACTAGACACACGGTCAATACAGAAAAGGGCCCTAAATGATACATTGGATCAGATGGACTTGACAGATATATTTAGAACTCTGCATCCCAAAGGACCAGAATATACTTTCTTCTCAAGTGTACATGGAACATTCTCCAAGATAGATCATGTACTGGATCACAAATTAGCCCTTCATAAGTATAGAAGAATTGAAATCATACCATGCATACTTTCAGACCACAATGCTATGAAGCTTGAAATCAACCACAGGAAAAAGTCTGGAAAACCTCCAAAAGCATGGAAGTTAAAGCACACCCTACTAAAGAATGAATGGGTCAACTAGGCAATTAGAGAAGAAGTTCAAAAGTATATGGAAACAAACGAAAATGAAACTACAACAATACAAACGCTTTGGGATGCAGTGAAGGCAGTCCTGAGAGGAAAATACATTGCAACCCAGGCCTATCTCAAGAAACAGGAAAAATCTGAAATACAAAATCTAACAGCACACCTAAAGGAAATAGAAGCAGAGCAGCAAAGACATCCCATACCCAGCAGAAGAGAAATAATAAAGATCAGAGCAGAAATAAACAATATAGAATCTAAAAAAACTGTAGAGCAGATCAACGAAACCAAGAGTTGGTTTTTTGAAAAAAATAGACAAAATTGACAAACCTCTAGCTAGGCTTCTCAAAAAGAAAAGGAAGATGACCCAAATAGATAAAATCATGAATGAAAATGGAATTATTACAACCAATCCCTCAGAGATACAAGCAATTATCAGGAAATACTATGAAAAATGATATGCCAACAAACTGGACAACCTGGAAGAAATGGACAAATTCCTAAACACCCGCACACTTCCAAAACTCAATCAGGAGGAAATAGAAAGCTTGAACAGACCCATAACCGGCAAAGAAATTGAATCAGTCATCAAAAATCTCCCAGCAAATAAGAGTCCAGGACCAGATGGCTTCCCTGGGGAGTTCTACCAGATGTTTAAAGCTGAGATAATACCCATCCTTCTCAAGCTATTCCGAGAAATAGAAAGGGAAGGAAAACTTCCAGACTCATTCTATGAAGCCAGTTTTACATTGCTTCCTCAACCAGACAGAGACCCAGTAAAAAAAAGAGAACTACAGGCCAATATCCCTGATGAATATGGATGCAAAAATTCTCAATAAGATACTAGCAAATCGAATTCAACAGCTTATAAAAAGAATTATTCACCATGATCAAGTGGGATTCATTCCTGGGATGCAGGGCTGGTTCAACATTCGCAAATCAATCAACGTGATACATCACATTAATAAAAGAAAAGATAAGAACCATATGATCCTGTCAATCGATGCAGAAAAGGCCTTTGACAAAATTCAGCACCTTTCTTAATAAACACCCTTCAGAAAGTCAGGATAGAAGGAACATACTTAAACATCATAAAAGCCATTTTTAAAAAGCCCACCGCTAACATCATCCTAAATGGGGAAAAACTGAGAGCTTTTTCCCTGAGATCAGGAACATGACAGGGATGTCCACTCTCACCACTGTTGTTTAACATAGTGTTGAAGTGCCAGCATCAGCAATCAGACAACAAAAGGAAATCAAAGGCATCAAAATTGGCAAAGATGAAGTCAAGCTTTCACTTTTTGCAGATGGCATGATACTATACATGGAAAATCCGATAGACTCCACCAAAAGTCTCCTAGAACTGATACAAGAATTCAGCAAAGTTGCAGGATACAAACTCAATGTACAGAAATCAGTTGCATTCTTATACACTAACAATGAAGCAACAGAAAGACAAATCAAGAAACTGATCCCACTCACAATTGCACCAAGAAGCATAAAATACCTAGGAATAAATCTAACCAAAGATGTAAAAGACCTGTATGCTGAAAACTATAGAAAGCTTATGAAGGTAATTGAAGAAGATTTAAAGAAATGGAAAGACATTCCCTGCTTATGGATTGGAAGAATAAATATTGTCAAAATGTCAATACTACCCAAAGCTATCTATACATTCAATGCAATCCCAATCAAAATTGCACCAGCATTCTTCTCGAAACTAGAACAAGCAATCCTAAAATTCATATGGAACCACAAAAGGCCCCGAATAGCCAAAGTAATTTTGAAGAAGAAGACCAAAGCAGGAAGCATCACAATCCCAGACTTTAGCCTCGACGACAAAGCTGTAATCATCAAGACAGCATGGTATCGGCACAAAAACGGATACATAGACCAATGGAATAGAATAGAAACCCCAGAACTAGACCCACAAACGTATGGCCAACTCATCTTTGACAAAGCAGGAAAGAACATCCAATGGAAAAAAGACAGTCTCTTCAACAAATGGTGCTGGGAGAACTGGACAGCAACATGCAGAAGAATGAAACTAGACCACTTTCTCACACCATTCACAAAAATAAACTCAAAATGGATAAAGGACCTGAATGTGAGACAGGAAACCATCAAAACCCTAGAGGAGAAAGCAGGAAAACACCTCTCTGACCTCAGCCATAGCAATCTCTTACTCGACACATCCCCAAAGGCAAGGGAATTAAAAGCAAAAATGAATTACTGGGACCTTATGAAGATAAAAAGCTTCTGCACAGCAAAGGAAACAACCAACAAAACGAAAAGGCAACCAACGGAATGGGAAAAGATAGTTGCAAATGACATATCGGACTAAGGGCTAGTATCCAAAATCTATAAAGAGCTCACCAAACTCCACACCCGAAAAGCAAATTACCTAGTGAAGAAATGGGCAGAAAACATGAATAGACACTTCTCTAAAGAAGACATCCGGATGGCCAACAGGCACATGAAAAGATGCTCAATGTCGCTCCTCATCAGGGAAATACAAATTAAAACCACACTGAGATACCACTTCACGCCAGTCAGAGTGGCCAAAATGAACAAATCAGGAGACTATAGATGCTGGAGAGGATGTGGAGAAACAGGAACCCTCTTGCACTGTTGGTGGGAATGCAAATTGGTGCAGCCACTCGGAAAACAGTGTGGAGGTTCCTCAGAAAATTAAAAATAGTCCTACCTTATGACCCAGCAATAGCACTGCTAGGAATTTACCCAAGAGATACAGGAGTATTGATGCATAGGGGCACTTGTACCCCAATGTATATAGCAGCACTGTCAACAATAGCCAAATTATGGAAAGAGCCTAAATGTCCATCAACTGATGAATGGATAAAGAAATTGTGGTTTATATACACAATGGAGTACTATGTGGCAATGAGAAAGAACGAAATATGGCCCTTTGTAGCAACGTGGATGGAACTGGAGAGTGTGATGCCAAGTGAAATAAGCCATACAGAGAAAGACAGATACCATATGTTTTCACTCTTATGTGGATCCTGAGAAACTTAACAGAAACCCATGGGAGACGGGAAGGAAAAAAAAAAAAAGAGGTTAGAATGGTAGAGAGCCAAAGCATAAGAGACTCTTAAAAACTGAGAACAAACTGAGGGTTGATGGGGGTGGGAGGGTGGGGAGAGTGGGTGATGGGTATTAAGGAGGGCACCTTTTGGGACGAGCACTGGGTGTTGTATGGAAACCAATTTGACAATAAATTTCATATATTGAAAAAAAATAAAATAAAATAAAATTTAAAAAATGTATGTACGTTGCAGACTTAAGTTGTAAAAATGTATAAGGGAATAGAGGAAGGGCTATCAGAAAGAAATTCAGAGAGAAGGAGAGATGTTATCATAAATATGTGTCTCATGTTTCTACACAACTGGATTTGCACACACCATACATGCATTAAAATATAGTATGGTGACACCTGAGTGGCTCAGTGGGTAAGCATCTGACTCCTGGTTTCAGATGGGGCCATGACCTCATGCATCATAGGTTCAAGCCCTGTGTTGGACTCTTCACTGACAGCACTGAGCTTTCATGGGATTCTGTGTCTCTCCCTCTCTCTGCACCTCCCCTGCTCCCTCACTGTCTCTCTCTCAAAATAAATAAACATTAAAAAAAAAAAATATATATATATATATATATATATATATATATATATATATGACCACTTACTGTGGAAAAAGCATTCTGATATAGGAACTCATGACCTAGACTGTACTTATACAAAGAATTCAATTACTGGGGCGCCTGGGTGGCGCAGTCGGTTAAGCGTCCGGCTTCAGCCAGGTCACGATCTCGCGGTCCGTGAGTTCGAGCCCCGCGTCAGGATCTGGGCTGATGGCTCAGAGCCTGGAGCCTGTTTCTGATTCTATGTCTCCCTCTCTCTGCCCCTCCCCTGTTCATGCTCTGTCTCTCTCTGTCCCAAAAATAAATAAACGTTGAAAAAAAAATTAAAAAAAAAAAAAAGAATTCAATTACATACAAAATCTCACCACTATTTCTCCATAAACATTTTGGCAGTATTGCATCTCTAAATACTGTATTATATTTGGGAAAGACACAGGTTTTTGGTTTTTTGTTTTTGTTTTTGGTATGGTAGGAAAAAAATTAAACAATCAGAGAGAACCTGAAAAACCACCATTCAATTACAATTCTTTTTTTTTTTTTTTAATTTTTTTTTTCAACGTTTATTTATTTTTGGGACAGAGAGAGACAGAGCATGAACGGGGGAGGGGCAGAGAGAGAGGGAGACACAGAATCGGAAACAGGCTCCAGGCTCTGAGCCATCAGCCCAGAGCCCGACGCGGGGCTCGAACTCCCGGACCGCGAGATCGTGACCTGGCTGAAGTCGGACGCTTAACCGACTGCGCCACCCAGGCGCCCCGATTCAATTACAATTCTTAACTTTTGGCTGAAAAATGCTTCAAATTATCACACCAGTTTAACAGAAACTCTGAAAATTCATTGGCCATGCAGAACCAGCTAGAATATGAACTCTAAACTCCATTGACAAACACTTTCCTCTTCCTTGTGCACACTTCCATCTCACACGTTACCAATTAGAGTTCATAAAATTCCTGAAAGAGGTAGGATTATTCCTTATCGACATCCTAATCAGAATAAACATTTTAAAAGTTATCCAACCATGTAATTATGTATAATCTGTAATGTTTTACATCACTCCCTATGATAAAATAAATACAGAGCTAAATACACAGAGATAAAGACAGATACATTCTCAAAGTAATCATGGGTCAAAGAAGTATAATGCAAAACTTTAAGTAGTATAAGGAAAGGCATAAAGAAACCAATATTTTGGTATTATACAAGGTCTCAGACATCTATCCACATTACGTCAATTATCAGCTTTCTGGGAGCTACCTTGCAGAGTTAGTGACACTGGACCAAACACATTGCCACGTATGAGGCTGGGTGATGACCATTTTCTACCCATGCTTACTACTGAAGAAGATGAATAGTTATACACTGTCCTAAGAGGCATTAGAAAATGAGTCCTTCAGTTGTATCATATTCAAATGCTTGGGCATTCCATGCATTTTTAATTCTTCTAAGACTTTAAAAATCTGAATCACGTTTGGGGAACGACCCATTGAAGTGTGAAAGAAACAGGTACAATGCGGGCATAAAATACTCATAATATTTGAAGAGACGATACGGTATTTCACACTATTTTATATCTCCTTTGATTTCATATAAACATATGATCAGTGGTCTCCACACAAAAAATCTGTGCAGAAAAATTTTCTTAATAGAAATAATTATATAGTTATTTGTGACAGGCTAAGTGTGCAACAACAGGACGTGTCCTCTGACTAACACCTGCTCAGAAGAACAAATAAAAACAAACCATGCTTGAGTCTCTTGCACACATGCACACATATCGATACATTTACCTGAAATAAATTGCCAACAAAGTTTTTAATGTGCCTGCTTAAGGAAGCACTACCAAAGTGAGGAAATACAAAAATAAAATGTAAACTTATCCCAAGAAAACACCGATATACTACTGCACCTTGAGAATAAAATCATGATATATGTTAACGATATTATGTCAATCAGGACAAAGAAGACAATTGAGAAAAGGTAAAATCCTGGTGAGATGAACTTGTGAATATGATTTGCTGCTTTCCAGGATCATGTGTGTGCGCATGTATGTGTGTGTGTGTGTGTGTGTGTGTGTGTGTGTGTGTGCGTGTGTGAAAGAATACATAATGGCTATCTATCTGACAGGTACAAAAATGATTATGATTTTCAGTTGAAAAATAAAATATCAGACAAAAGAGATGCGCACTGAAGCAGACACAAGAATGTCCTCATCCCTGTGGTACAATTGCTCCCAGTGTCTTGAGGAGAGCATGCGGGGAGGGAACTACAGCACTCATATCATAGTCTACCATCTTCTGCTATTGTTGTTCTCATTACAATTCAGTAAAATTATTATCCTTTAGTAACACCACACATGGGAAAGATCAGGTTGCAAAATGCATTCTCCCATCAATTCTCAAGAGTATGTTCTGCTGATCTGGGTCACTCTGTTCCTTCCTTGTCCCCTTGCTTGTGCACCACACAGAGCAGTCTTCCAAGAGAAAGGACATGTGTCCACTGAGGTTAATGGGAAATTGCATTTCATTTCCTTCTCACCACATTTAAAAAATGTTGTAATTGGGGGCACCCGGGTGGCTCAGTTGGCTAAGCGCCCACGTCAGCTCAGGTCATGATCTTGCGGTTCGTGGGTTCAAACCCCATGTTGGGCTTCATGCTGACAGCTTAGAGCCTGGAACCTGCTTCAGATTCTGTGTCTCCTTCTCTCTCTGCCCCTCCCCTGCACGCACTCAGTCTTTCCCTCAAAAACAAACAAACATTTAAAAAAATTTGAAGGATGGTGTAATTAGACAAAAAACCATCATCTAAGTTTGGTAGCATGAAATAACTCAATGCAGCAAGACGGACTGATTCATCGGAGACAAACTATATAAGTAAAACTGGATGGAAATATTGAACACGTCCTTCCTGGGCACAGGAGCAAAGTATGGGTCCCTAGCAATTAACATGATATGACACGGTACAGGAAAGCCCAGTGATAGATTACACCTATATCATTAATTTGCATATGAAAGACAAATACTTGAAAAAAACCCAGAGATTATACACGGAGAGAAAGAAATGTTATTACTGAAAATAAAAATTAACAGAAGCTACAAAATAAAGACACTGCCAATCTATGTAATAATTCACATCAAAAAAGTATATATTCACATGACATCTCAGAAGAACACAATGTTACAGTAATAACGAAGAGAAATGCATCAAATGTGAGAGGTTAAATTCATAGTACTGACACACATAAGGTGATAGAGTAGTAATTTCCAATTACCATAATAGCTCAATGCTGACATACAATTCTAAGTTTTAGCGCAAGAATACTTATGTCCACAAAACTAGATACTAGTGTATGCACACTACACGTCTTAAAGGAAAAGATCTCAAGATAATGTTTCTATTTAAGACATTTCAAATATATAACATTCACTGATATATTTGACATACACACGCTGCCCTATCCAGTTCCTGAATGAATCCTGAAAAAGTGCGGGCAAGATTTCTGCAGCCTCAGTGTTATGACTGAATTGTTGTTGGTTGCTTGGATGCTTCTGTCTCATGGGTCTGAGCTGACCTCAGACATATGAGAACAGGCCCCCAATGATGATGGGGGATGAGAAAATGAGGGGGAATGCAGCTATCACTATATAGGAAATGACAGATGTGATGAACACGGACAGGGCTGTAGGGCAGGTTCTATGGAAGAGGACGATGAGGTAGGATTTCCACTGCGTGTTGTTTATTCATGGAATGCTCTTGGGAAAATGGGGCGAGGGAAGGAAAACAGCAGGGAATGTTCCTAAGCAAGGATGTGGTCTCCAGTGAACAGAGCAGGAGCCTGATCCCATGGAAGCTGGACAGAACTCTCCAGTAGAACAATCCATCTGTGATGGTAGAAATACTCTGTCTTCACTGTTCAATACTATGCCCACTCTCCACCTGTCATACCTGAGCATTTAAAATGTCCTAGGTAAGAAATTGAATTTTATATTTATTTAATTTAATGAATTTAAATGTAAGCAGGTAATGTGGCTACTTACTAAAGTATTGGACAGCACAGCTCTGGAGCATGAATTGCAGTCCTGCCTTGGCATTGGCACCTTCTATCCATCCCATAGTCTGTCACTGGCTGTGAGCTGCCCCCACCAGTTTCCCCAGACCGCCTGGCAATGTGGCTACCTTTCAGCTAAGGGAAATTCTCTCATGAAAGGAATGGCCATGAACTCTGGAGCCCACACTCATACCACGTAGGGTTTGGATTAGAGCCCCTGTATGTAAAGAGCGTCTGGGCAGGTCACCAACAGTGTTCATACAAGAGTCCACTCATGATCGTGTGCAAGGATAGAAGGACGGAACCTGGTGTACTTTACACATCACCTCAGTGCATTCACACACACACAGGAACACACACACACACACATACACACAAACACATGCACACAAGTTGTCATTTGACAATGTGGTCTCGAGTGGCAATTATAAATGAATGAACATTCAACTATCTTCATAACTTAGTCTTTTTCATATTGGTATTTGTATTCACATGAATGATCATCATAAAGTCAACATAAAGATGCATTGACACAATATTCACAGAATATTATTAACAATAAAGTCAACATAAAGATGCATTGACATAATATTCACAGAATGGAACTTCCCTGTTGTAATTTTCAACCTAGCATTTAAAATCTCCATGCATATTTTAGATATTTTGGTAACCCATAAGGGAGAAAATGAGCATTTAGAAAATATAAATACTCATAATGAGTTTTTGCATAGAGAACAAATATTATCCCATTTCACAGACAGTAAGGAAACAAAGAGAAAGCATGGGAGCATGTAATCTAACACTTGTACACTTATGCAGAAAGGGCACATTTTATTATCACTAAACGTGAATATTTAATAATTTTCCACACATGCATCTGGAGGTATAATGAATGTACTGAAATAGAATGAAAAGTCTAGGGATGACTTGGTGGCATTTCTAATGAACAATTAAATTTAGTTATATTATTTGACAACTCTCATAGTCGGTTCCTTTAGACAACTGACCATACATGCAAACCATTTAGCTTTTTTGTTTCAAGATAATTTGCATCTGAAAATAACCTAATTTGCCAATTCCTAGAGCAACACAGAGACTTCCTTCCATTTTACTCACCTTCTCTCACCTCCTCTGTTGGTCTAAGCTATTTCCCTACCTCATTCCAAGTTACTGTCTAAATTCAGTTCTGGGGATGGGAACGCAGACATGTAGAATCAGTGTCTGCAGGAAATGCAAAGGTTGACTATACCAGCACTGGGTCATCCATATGTTTTTCTGTAGCAAAAGGACACTTTCTCAGGATGACTTCACAGATCCTCATGTGGTACCAGAGACCTGCACTCTGGCTCTTGGAGATAGAAGCTGAAGGCAGTCCCAAACTCTCAGTATGGTTTCCCAAATACAATGACCTGCCTGTGTGACTATGAGACCCTTACAAGCAGGCGAGTGGGTGCCGTGACTGAGCTGTGGCTGGCCTGGCACACAGAACCAAGTCCCTTCCCCTGCTGACATCTCTGGGGAACAGATGCCCCACACTCTTAATGAGCCCATGTCACTGAGCTGCCCAGACATGGCAATCCTCAGGGTCAATGACTATGGAGGACAATGCCAGAGGAGACCAATCTGACTCTTCTTTTAGTCACATATCTCATACAGGTCAGGTAGCTCTCTAGACCTCCCCAGCTACCTTAGCTCCAATCTGTGAATGACCTACATGTTTCAGAACACTTAAGATGTTTTCCTAACAATTGCCCAAAATATTTACATATAAATATGTAAGGAAGAATCCATTCAGTTACTTGATTTTAAATGTAAATATGTGAATAAATTTTTTATTTAATTTCATTCATAGCCAACTTATATGGATTCACACAGCTAATAATTAGGCACATTTTAAACTTTAGCGTGAATATAAAGGAGGGCCACCAAATTCTGTGAAACTTCTAATGTTCTCATGGGGAAAAAACTCAAATCCTCTAAACCGCTGTTCTGTTTATATCCATAGATTTTAATGATGTTCTCAAAGAATTTAAAAAAATATGTCTTTTTAATAAAATGTATGTGGTTTATTTAAATCAGCTAGTCTTGCTTTTAAGATCAAATTGATTTTGAATTGGGGCGCCTGGGTGGCGCAGTCGGTTAAGCGTCCGACTTCAGCCAGGTCACGATCTCGCGGTCCGTGAGTTCGAGTCCCGCGTCAGGCTCTGGGCTGATGGCTCGGAGCCTGGAGCCTGTTTCCGATTCTGTGTCTCCCTCTCTCTCTGCCGCTCCCCCGTTCATGCTCTGTCTCTCTCTGTCCCAAAAATAAATTTAAAAAAAAAACATTGAAAAAAAAATTGATTTTGAATTATCAGGAGAGTTATAAATAATTACTAAGAAAAATGGAAGGAAGTTGATGGGTATTTGTGGCTGTTTCTCAAAGATCTGTAACTTCCAGTTTCCTTTGTCATGTTCTGCCTAAAGAGATAAACTACCTCCTGCTAAAAACATTCTTACATTTGGGGGCACCTCGGGGGGCTCAGTTGGTTAAGCATCCGGCTTTTCCTCAGGTCATGATCTCCTGGCTCCTGAGTTCGAGCCCCTTGTCAGGCTCTGGGCTGACAGCTCAGAGCCTGGAGCCTGCTTTGGATTCTGTGTCTCCCTCTCTCTCTCTGTCTCTCCCTGCTCATCCTCTGTCTCTCTCTTGCTCTCTCAAAAATCAATAAACACACAAACAAAAATTCTAAAAAGCCATTCTTACATTTGAATTTTCTACATTATTCCCATACCAGCTAGACCCCATCCTGAGAGTTAAGGGGAAAACTGGCAAAGACAATACCCTCCAGGTGTCAACACCTGTTATTATGCTTTTCATCATTATGCTTTTCATTATGCTGGCAAATTTTCGCCAGCTCAGTACATTCTCAAACCGGCCATTTCTGGTCTCTGAATTGTCCCGGCCATCTGACCCTCTTCCTCACCATCATCCTCCATCTGAGGGAAGTAGCGGGAACAGTCCAACCTTCCTAAGGGAGACACGACCGTCCTGCACTGCTACCCTGCGTTTGATTGCCGTGGTCACCACTGGATACATGGGTAAAGAGCTTAAGTGGGGACAGTGAAGAGGGAAAGTCTCAAAAAGAGGAAAAGAGACAGAAGACAAATACAGACAGACAAATATCAGAAGCTGAAATAGACAGGAAACACATACAGAGATTCGCATTAAACAGAGAACAGAAAACTCACTAAAAGTGAAAACAGAAGGAAAATGGCAGCGAAACAATACATTGATGGGCAAGACAGTCTCAAAGTTCGAGAAGTTCAGAAAGGGTTGAAGTAATCACAAGTGCGGTAACACAGGGCCGGACTACAAGGCTGGCATCTGGTGTCATGGTTCCACACTGAGAAGTAGTTTGTTCCTGAAGGGACCATCACCCCCAAGGACGTCTCACACAACAGGTGGGACGTGTGCACCCACATGTCCACCCAGAGTCAGCGGTAACGACACCTGCTGGCTCCCTGTTTGGCACACACACAGCCCCGCACCCTCTCTTGCAGAAGGAGAGACTCTGGAGGCCCTGGGGAAGCAGTGCTCCCAGGCTGGCTCTGCACACTCCATTGCTCCCATGGGGTTCTGGGGGGCAGATCCTCCCAAACCAGTTCATCTTCACGGGAATCTCCTGGAATCTAAACCAACTGGGTCCATGACACTAACAAGGAAGGAACTGTGAGCACTAGAGGCCCAGACATGTGGAAAGAAGCCATAGGTCACTTGCTACGTTGCTGTCATCCAGCACATCCCCTCCACACCCAAAACACACAGTCACGTCCACGCGCACATCATGTGCATTGAGAAGATTCCAGCGTTTGGTTCACTATGTCTTAGAATATTTAACCAATGAACAAATTGCTGTTCAGGCTACTAAATATACAAGAAAAATTAAAACAGTATGAACCAATTTCTATCTTCGCATATTAGAATTATTTTAATGTTGGCCATTTGGGGACCAATGCTACAATTATTGTGTAATTAAACTCTGAACAAAATTAATAACTTTAAATGGAAAATTATAAACATAATGCTTGTGATCACTGTTAAGAAATCTTAGTTCAGTGAGCTAAATCATTAAGAACAGTTGATCACAGCCTTTTGGTAATCTGTAGTCTTCACCTGGTAGGAGGGGTGGGCTTATTAAAAGCAATTTTCAAAAATACTCCATAGTGCCATGGAAAGAGCATATTTGGAAGTCTGTATGTGTAGGTTCACATCGTGGCCCCACCATTTAAAATTCTGTCATTTCAACTAAGAACTTAAACTCTCAGTTCCAGAGTGTGCTTGGCTATAACGTAAGGATAATATCTCTCGGTGCTATGGGAAATAAATAAGAGTATATGCAAAGGCATGAAAAACTGTAAAGTGCTGTGTAAATGCAAAGAACTACTAGCAGTTCTGGATAAAGTCACATCTATTCTCAGTCCATTTTCCCTGTCACCATCCATCGAACCTTGCTATCAGCCACTCTTTGCTAAAATGGCCTTCATGCAGCTTTTATGAAACTATTCAGCCTAATAGTCTCACATATCAGTGACCATTGCTTTCTCATTATTCTACAGCCTGAAGTCCTTTACCTTTAATTCTGTCTTTACCCATTTCCCCTTTAAAAATAATCACACTTCAACTGAACCACCAGAGATCATTGTGCCACTGTATCAAGATCCTAGCCCTCTCTCCAAGGACAATCTCATACTTCCCAGGGCCCAATCTGGCATGTCTACTTGGATGATTTCAGTAAATGTCTCGCCACCCATAGTAGCTGTACACATTCCTTGGGGTTCCATAAAAAGTACCAGTGTTGGGGACTTAAAACAAGATACTTATTCTCTCATAACTCTGGAGGCCAGTCCAAAATCAGGTGTCATCTGGGACACCCTCTCGTTGAAGCTTCTAAAGGATGATGTGTTCTATGCCTTTCTTAGAGCTTCGGATGTTGCCAGAAATCCTTGGCATCCTTGGTGTAGACTGAACATTGTTCCAGCTCGGCCTCTATGGCCACCTGGTCTTCTCCCTGTGCCTGTGTCTCTGTCTCTGTTTTCCCTTCTTATTCTCAAGAAATAGGCCATTCTGGATGAAAGCCACCTTATTCATGTATGGCCTCATCTGAATTTGATCACATCTGCAAAGACTCTATTTTCAAATAAAGTCACCTTCATATGCACCAAGTGTTAGATTATGGACATATCTTGGCGGGGGGCGGGCACAATTCAACACACACAGGAGTTTTTTCTCTTGATTCTCCACTCCTAGAAAGGGACCAACTGACCTCTCAGTCACCATCTCTGGCATCCTTGATCATACCGTGGATCCCTGATAATTCCCCTAGAGTCACTTATCATGTGCTGTCCTGTCTTATGCTGCCATCAAGATCCATGAGCTGATCCAGATTTAAAGGCAGAATTCGTGATGTACTAAATTGTGTACTTGAAAATTGTAAAAGAATCGATGTAAAAAGTTCTCCTCACAAGACAATAAAAGGCAACTATGTTCAGCAACACATGCTAAACAGATTTATTGTGGTGATCATTCCAGAATATATACAAATATTGAATCATTATGTTGTATGCCAAAATCTAATACATGTTGGAAGAAGAGTTAAGATAGCAGAGAAGTAGGGAGACCAGGATTTCCCTTGTCCCTCAAAGACAGCTGTATTGAGGTCAGAATACTTGGAATACCCAGAAATACAGGCTGCTGAATGACAGAAAAATCTCTGAGCTTGGTGGGACAGAGGTGCTATGTTTGAGAACTGGGGGAGACAAAACGGGAGGTGTAGACATGGAGGGGAGGGAACACGTTCTATGGAGAGATGAAGAGAAAGGGAGGCTGTGGAAGTTTTGGATTGTACTTGGACAAGAGAAAAACCTCTCCAGACCACTGAGGGGAATGAGAAATAAAGAGAAAGCCAGTTTCTACTTTGCAAACAGACTTAGGAGTGAAGATCAGAGTTTTCAGGGGTGTTCAACTTTCTCAGGACCAAAGCCTGCCATGTGTGTGTGCCTTTGTGGCACACCTGGGGGGAGGGGAGCTGGCCCCCTGGGGGTAGCAGTCTCAGGGGCTCAGTAGCCATGGGGGGGTGCACTGGGAGAGGGCAGCCTCCCCGCCTTGTGTACTAGGCAGAGAGGGTATATTGCCCCCCAAGGACAGAAGACCCTGCAGGTACCCACCAGCCAGAGGCACTCTGTCATGTGGGGGGTGGCTCTACCCTAGAATGGTCCACCCAGAACAGGATCCTTTAGGACCTCAGGGTTTGGATCCCAGCAGCACCCTGAGGAGCCATGGGAGATGTGGGGCACACTGGCCAGCTGTCCCCACTACTTTGTGAGGGCCACCTGCACAGCACGGTTCGGAACTCCCAGTCTGGAGAGGAGACACTGAAGTGTCGCCATTTTTCTCCCCACCACCACACGGTGGGGCTTCAGGGAACAGGACAACAGCCCCTAGTGGAGGCCGACCTTGTACACCAAACCCGCCCCTCCCAGCCTGGTATCTGCTTATCTACCAGAGTGAGATTGACACTGCCTGAGCCAGACAGCCCCTCCTCCAGACCAGCACAGCCCCTGTTCCCAAGTGCCAACAGACAACTGTCCTGTGGTCTTGTGTGTTAGTCTTTTTTTTCTCTCTCTTCTCTTTTCTTTCCTTCTCTTCTCCGTTCCTTTTCTTTCTACCCTCCTCATTTTTTACCTTCCCTGTGGAATCAGGCTTATAGTTTCTGGGGATTTTTTGGTATATATATATATATATATATATATATATATATATATATATATATATATTTTGTTTTTCCTTTCTTGCTCTATTCTGTGTGTTTGTTTGTATAATCAGGCACTTTTACTCTATTCTGTTTTACACCGCTTCTGCATCTCCTTCTTCATTTTTTTTGAAGTTATAATTTTTGCTTTACCCGTTCTTTTTTTTTTCATGGAAACTATAGAGGATTTTATTTATTTATTTATTTATTTATTTATTTATTTATTTATTTATTTATTTATTTATTTTTATACATGAAATTTATTATCAAGTTGGTTTCCATACAACACCCAGTGCTCATCCCAAAAGATGCCCTCCTCAATGCCCATCACCCACCCTCTCCTCCCTCCCACCCCCCATCAACCCTCAGTTTGTTCTCAGTTTTTAACTCCCTCCCACCCCCCATCAACCCTCAGTTTGTTCTCAGTTTTTAAGTCTCTTATGCTTTGGCTCTCTCCCACTCTAACCTCTTTTTTTTTTTCTTCCCGTCCCCCATGGGTTTCTGTTAAGTTTCTCAGGATCCACATGAGAATGAAAACATATGGTATCTGTCTTTCTCTGTATGGCTTATTTCACTTAGCATCACACTCTCCAGTTCCATCCACGTTGCTACAAAGGGCCATAATTCATTCTTTCTCATTGCCACGTAGTACTCCATAGTGTATATAAACCACAATTTCTTTATCCATTCATCAGTTGATGGACATTTAGGCTCTTTCCATAATTTGGCTATTGTTGACAGTGCTGCTATAAACATTGGGGTACAAGTGCCCCTATGCATCAGTACTCCTGTATCCCTTGGGTAAATTCCAAGCTGTGCTACTTCTGGGTCATAGGGTAGGTCTATTTTTAATTTTTGAGGAACCTCCACACTGTTTTCCAGAGCGGCTGCACCAATTTGCATTCCCACCAACAGTGCAAGAGGGTTCCTGTTTCTCCACATCCTCTCCAGGATCTATACTCTCCTGATTTGTTCATTTTGGCCACTCTGACTGGCATGAGGTGATATCTGAGTGTGGTTTTGATTTGTATTTCCCTGATGAGGAGCGACGTTGAGCATCTTTTCATGTGCCTGTTGGCCATCCGGATGTCTTCTTTAGAGAAGTGTCTATTCATGTTTTCTGCCCATTTCTTCACTGGGTTATTTGTATTTTGGGTGTGGAGTTTGGTGAGCTCTTTATAGATTTTGGATACTAGCCCTTAGTCTGATATGTCATTTGCAACTATCTTTTCCCATTCCGTTGGTTGCCTTTTCGTTTTGTTGGTTGTTTCCTTTGCTGTGCAGAAGCTTTTTATCTTCATAAGGTCCCAATAGTTAATTTTTGCTTTTAATTCCCTTGCCTTTGGGGATGTGTCGAGTAAGAGATTGCTATGGCTGAGGTCAGAGAGGTGTTTTCCTGCTTTCTCCTCTAGGGTTTTGATGGTTTCCTGTCTCACATTCAGGTCCTTTATCCATTTTGAGTTCATTTTTGTGAATGTTGTAAGAAAGTGGTCTAGTTTCAACCTTCTGCATGTTGCTGTCCAGTTCTCCCAGCACCATTTGTTGAAGAGACTGTCTTTTTTCCATTGGATGTTCTTTCTTGCTTTGTCAAAATGAGTTGGCCATACTTTTGTGGGTCTAGTTCTGGGGTTTCTATTCTATTCCATTGGTCTATGTGTCTGTTTTGTGCCAATACCATGCTGTCTTGATGATTACAGCTTTGTCGTCGAGGCTAAAGTCTGGGATTGTGATGCTTCCTGCTTTGGTCTTCTTCTTCAAAATTACTTTGGCTATTCGGGGCCTTTTGTGGTTCCATATGAATTTTAGGATTGCTTGTTCTAGTTTCGAGAAGAATGCTGGTGCAATTTTGATTGGTATTGCATTGAATGTATAGATAGCTTTGGGTAGTATTGACATTTTGACAATATTTATTCTTCCAACCCATGAGCACGGAATGTTTTTCCATTTCTTTATATGTTCTTCAATATCCCTCATAAGCTTTCTATAGTTTTCAGCATACAGATCTTGTACATCTTTGGTTAGATTTATTCCTAGGTATTTTATGCTTCTTGGTGCAATTGTGAGTGGGATCAGTTTCTTTGTTTGTCTTTCTGTTCCTTCATTATTAGTGTAATAGAATGCAACTGATTTCTGTACATTGATTTTGTATCCTGCAACTTTGCTGAATTCTTGTATCAGCTCTAGCAGACTTTTGGTGGAGTCTATCGGATTTTCCATGTATAGTATCATGCCATCTGCAAAAAGTGAAAGCTTGACTTCATCTTTGCCAATTTTGATGCCCTTGATTTCCTTTTGTTGTCTGAATGCTGACGCTAGTACTTCCAACACTTTGTTAAGCAACAGTGAGAGCGGACATCCCTGTTGTGTTCCTGATCTCAGGGGGAAAGCTCTCAGTTTTTCCCCATTTAGGATGATATTAGCTGTGGGCTTTTCATAAATGGCTTTTATGATGTTTAAGTATGTTCCTTCTATCCCGACTTGCTCGAAGGTTTTTATTAAGAAACGTTGCTGAATTTTTCAAATGCCTTTTCTGCATCGATTGACAGGATCATATGGTTCTTATCTTTTCTTTTATTAATGAGATATATCACGTTGATTGATTTGCGAATGTTGAACCAGCCCTGCATCCCAGGAATGAATCCCACTTGATCATGGTGAATAATTCTTTTTATAAGCTGTTGAATTCGATTTGCTAGTATCTTACTGAGAATTTTTGCATCCATGTTCATCAGGGATATTGGCCTGTAGTTCTCTTTTTTTACTGGGTCTCTGTCTGGGTAGGAATTAAAGTAATACTGGCTTCATAGAATGAGTCTGGAAGTTTTCCTTCCCTTTCTATTTCTTGGAATAGCTTGAGAAGGATAGGTATTATGTCTGCTTTAAATGTCTGGTAGAATTCCCCAGGGAAGCCATCTGGTCCTGGACTCTTATTTGTTGGGAGATTTTTGATGACTGATTCAATTTCTTTGCTGGTTATGGGTCTGTTCAAGCTTTTTATTTCCTCAAGTTTGAGTTTTGGAAGTGTGTGGGTGTTTAGGAATTTGTCCATTTCTTCCAGGTTGTCCAGTTTGTTGGCATATAATTTTTCAGAGTATTCCCTGATAATTGCTTGTATCTCTGAGGGATTGGTTGTAATAATTCCATTTTCATTCGTGATTTTATCTATTTGGGTCATCTCCCTTTTCTTTTTGAGAAGCCTGGCTAGAGGTTTATCAATTTTGTTTATATTTTCAAAAAACCAACTCTTGGTTTCATTGATCTGCTCTACAGTTTTTTTTAGATTCTGTATTGTTTATTTCTGCTCTGATCTTTATTATTTCTCTTCTTCTGCTGGGTATGGGGTGTCTTTGCTGCTCTGCTTCTATTTCCTTTAGGTGTGCTGTTAGATTTTGTATTTGGGATTTTTCCTGTTTCTTGAGATAGGCCTGGATTGCAATGTATTTTCCTCTCAGGACTGCCTTCGCTGCATCCCAAAGCGTTTGGATTGTTGTAGTTTCATTTTCGTTTGTTTCCATATATTTTTGAACTTCTTCTCTAATTGCCTGGTTGACCCATTCATTCTTTAGTAGGATGTGCTTTAACCTCCATGCTTTTGGAGGTTTTCCAGACTTTTTCCTGTGGTTGATTTCAAGCTTCATAGCATTGTGGTCCGAAAGTATGCATGGTGTGATCTCAATTCTTGTATACTTATGAAGGGCTGTTTTGTGACCCAGTATATGATCTATCTTGGAGAATGTTCCATGTACACTTGAGAAGAAAGTATATTCTGTTGCTTTGGGATGCAGAGTTCTAATATATCTGTCAAGTCCATCTGATCCAATGTCATTTAGGGCCCTTGTTTCTTTATTGACCATGTGTCTAGATGATCTATCCATTGTTGTAAGTGGGGTATTAAAGTCCCCTGCAATTACCACATTCCTGTCAATAAGGTTGCTTATGTTTGTGAATAATTGTTTTATATATTTGGCTCCCATATTAGGCTCATAGATGTTTATAATTGTTAGTTCTTCTTGATGGATAGACCCTGTGATTATTATATAATGCCCTTCTTCATCTCTTGTTACAGCCTTTAATTTAAGTCTTGTTTGTCTGATATAAGTATGGCTACTCCAGCTTTCTTTTGACTTACACTAGGGTGATAAATAGTTCTACATCCCCTCACTCTCAATATGAAGGTGGCTTCAGGTCTAAAATGAGTCTCTTGTAGACAGCAAATAGATGAGTCTTATTTTTTTATCCATTCTGATACTCTATGTCTTTTGGTTGGTGCATTTAGTCCATTTACATTCAGTGTTATTATAGAAAGATATGGGTTTAGAATCATTGTGATGTCCGTAGGTTTCATGCTTGTAGTGATGTCTCTGGTACTTTGTCTCACAGGATCCCCCTTAGGATCTCTTGTAGGGCTGGTTTAGTGGTGACGAATTCCTTCAGTTTTTGTTTGTTTGGGAAGACCTTTATCTCTCCTTCTATTCTAAATGACAGACTTGCTGGATAAAGGATTCTCGGCTGCATATTTTTTCTATTCATCACATGAAAGATATCCTGCCAATCCTTTCTGGCCTGCCAAGTTTCAGTAGAGAGATCAGTCATGAGTCTTATAGGTCTCCCTTTATATGTTAGAGCACGTTTATCCCTAGCTGCTTTCAGAATTATCTCTTTATCCCTGTATTTTGCCAGTTTCATTATGATATGTCATGCAGAAGATCGATTCAAGTTACCTCTGAAGGGAGTTCCTTGATCCTCTTGGATTTCAATTTTCCTTCCCCAGATCAGGGAAGTTCTCAGCTATTATTTCTTCAAGTACACCTTCAGCACCTTTCCCTCTCTGTTCTTCCTCTGGAATACCAATTATGCGTAGATTATTTCTCTTTAGTCCATCACTTAGTTCTCTAATTTTCCCCTCATACTCCTGAATTTTTTTATCTCTCTTTTTCCCAGCTTCTTCTTTTTCCATAATTTTATCTTCTAGTACACCTATTCTTTCCTCTGCCTCTTCAATTGGAGCTTTGGTCATCTCCATTTTATTTTGCAGCTCATTGATAGCATTTTTTAGCTCCTCCTGGCTGTTCCTTAGTCCCTTGATCTCTGTAGCAATAGATTCTCTGCTGTCCTTTATACTGTTTTCAAGCCCAGAGATTAATTTTATGAATATTATTCTAAATTCACTTTCTGTTATATTGTTTAAATCGTTTCTGATCAGTTCATTAGATGTCATTATTTCCTGGAGGTTTTTTGGAGGGGAATTCTTCCGTTTTGTCATTTTGGATAGTCCCTGGAGTGGTGTGGAACTGCAAGGTACCTCCCCTGTGCTGTCTTGAATAACTTGCGTTGGTGGGTGGGGCCACAGTTAGACCTAAAGTCTGCCCCCAGCCCACCACTGGGGCCACAGTCAAACTGGTGTGTGCCTTCTCTTTCCCTCTCCTAGGGGCAGGATTCACTGTGGGGTGGGGTGGCCCGTCTAGGCTACTTGCACACTGCCAGGCTTGTGGTGCTGGGGATCTGGGGTATTAGCTGGGGTGGATTGGCAAGGTGCACATGGGTGGGAGGGGCAGGCTTAGCTTGCTTCTCCTCCAGTGATCTGCTATGGGAGGGGCCCTGCGGCACCGGGAGGGAGTCAGACTCGCTGGAGGGATGGATCCGAAGAAGCACAGTGTTGGGTGTTTGTGCGGTGCAAGCAAGTTCCCTGGCAGGAACTGGTTCCCTTTGGGATTTTGGCTGGGGGATGGGCGAGGGAGATGGTGCTGGCGAACGCCTTTGTTACCTGCCAAGCTGAGCTCTGTCATCCGGGGCTCAACAACTCTCCCTCCTGTGGTCCTCCAGCCCTCCTTTTCTCTGAGCAGATCTCTTAACTCATAACCTTCCAAGGGTTAAGTCCCGCTTGACGTCTGAACACACTCTGTCCGGCCACTCCGCTTTTGCCAGCCAGACCCAGGGCGGTCTGCTTGGCCAGTTGGCCGCCCCTCTGCCCTGGCTCCCTCCCACCAGTCCTTGTACCGTGCACCACTTCTCCACCCTTCCTATCCTCTCCCATGGACCTCTTGTCTATGCTTGGCTCCGGAGAATCTGTTCTGCTAGTCTTCTGGCGATTTTCTGGGTTATTCAGGCAGGTGTGGGTGGAATCTAAGTGATTTGCAGGATGCGTGGTGAGCCCAGTGTCCTCCTAAGCTGCCATCTTCCCAGCGCATCTCCTTCTTTATTTCCCCCCTTCTTCCTCTCTCTCTTGACTAACCCATATAGTTTCTTTGATTGTCTGCCGGGTATTGTTTCCGGGGCCTTTCATTTCTCCCTTTATACAGAATGAAATTTCCCCGCCCCCCCCTTTTTCCTTTTTCCAGGGTGACTTCAGTGAACAAATCTGAGCACACCTAGTGGAAGTTCCAAACAATCCACCACTATGAACAGTGAGATAAAGCAGCCAAAGATGTAAGAACAGAGTGCATGCAATGCACACCAACAACGCTTCTTCAGGTACCAGGTCCTGGAGAGGGTATGACCCCTTTTGATATAGTAGTCCTTGCAGGGGCAGGACACATAACAACCTACTAACCACATAAAAGCCAGAAGTAGCTAAAATGATGAAATAGAAGAATTATCCTAAAAAGAAATTCAAGGAAGAAATGGCAGCTAGAGAATTTCTCAAAAGAGATATAAACAGTATATCTGAACAAGAATTTAGAATCCAAGTCATAACACTAATAGCTGGGCTTCAAAAAAAATCAATAAGACAGCAGAGAAGCTCTTGCTTTAGAGATCCAAGACCCAGGAAATAGTCACAATGAACTAAGAAATGCTGTAAATGAGATGCAAAATAAACTAGACACAGTGACAGCAAAAATGGAAGAAGCAGAGGAGAGAATAAAGATAGATATTCTATCTATATAGATAGATATCTATATACACATAGTTAGATATAGATAGAATAGAACATAAAATTATGGAATATAATGAAGCCGAAAAAAAGCAGGAAAAGGAATTGCTAGATCATAAGGGGTGATTTAGAGACCTAAGTGATTCAATGAAAAGCAATGATATCTGTATCATAGGAGTTCCAGAAGAAGAGAGAGAGAGAAAAGGTCAGAAGTTTTATTTGAGAAATTATAGCTGAGAACTTCATCTGGGGAAGGAAACGGACATGCAAGTGCAGGAGGCACAGAGAACTCCTTTCAAAAGCAACAAAAGCAAGTCTACACCACAACATAGCATTGTGGAGCTGGCAAAATACAAAGATAAAGAGAGAATTCTGAAATCAGCCAGGGACAAACACGTCTTAACCTCCGAGGGTAGACACATAAGGGTAGTAGCAGACCTATCTACTGAAACTTCGCAGGCCATTCTAGAAAGGAGTGGCAGGAAATTTTCAATATGCTGAACAGGAAAACTATGCAGCCAAGAATCCTTTACCCAGCAAGCCTGCCATTCAGAATAGAAGGAGAGATAAAGGTTTTCCCACACACAAACTGAAGGAATTCATTACCACTATCCCAGCCCTGCAAGAGATCCTAAGGGGGACTCTGAGCAGAATGTGGCAAAGACTACAGGGACCAGAGACGTCACCACAAGCATGAAACCTCCAGATAACATGATGACACTAAATCCATATCTTTCAATAATCACTATGAATGAAAATGGACTAAATGCCCCAATCAAAAGACATAGGGCATCAGAATGGATGGAAAAACAAGATGCTACCTATAAGAGATTCCTTTCAGCTCTGAGGACACCTGCAGACTGGAAGTGAGGGGATGGAGAACCATCTATCATGCTACTGGATGCCAAAAGAAAGCCAGGGTAGCCATCAGACAAACCAGACTTTAAAACAAAGTCTGTAACAAGAGATGAAGAAGGCAATTATTTCATAATTAAGGGGCCTACCCATCAATAAGAACTACCGATGGTAACCATTTATGCCCCCAAAGAAGTAAACACCCAAATATATGAGTCAGTTAATCATAAACATAAACAAATATATGGAAAATAATACTATGATTATAGGGGACTTTAATACTCCACTTACAATAATGGACAGATATCAAGGCCGAAAATCAGTAAGGAAACAACAACTCTGAATGACACTTTGGACCAGATAAACTCAACAGAAATATTCAGAACTTTCCATCCAAAAACATCAGAATACACATTCTTCTCAAGTGCACATGGAACATTCTCCAAAATAGATCACATACAGGCTCACAAACCAGCTCTTAACAAATATAAAAGGATTGAGACCGTACCATGCATATTTTCAGATCACAACGGTATGAAACACGAAATTAAGCACAAGGGAAGATTTGGAACTCCTCCCTCCCTCCAAATACATGGCGTTTAAAGAACATCTTACAAAAGAATGAATGGGTCAGCCAGGAAATTAAAGAAGAAATTTAAACATATATATGGAAGCAAATGAAAATGAAAGCACAACAGTCCAAGTCCTTTGGGGGTGGAGCAAAGGCAGTCCGAAGCAGAAATACATTTCAATCCAGGCTTATTTCAAGAAGCAAGAAAGGTCCCAAATACAGAACCGAATATCACACTGAAAGGAGCTGGAAAAACATTAGTAAAGAAAGTCCAAAACCAGCAGGAAAAAAGAAATTATAATGATTAGAGCTGAAATAAACAATATAGAATTTTAAAAAATGGCAGAAGAGATCACTGAATCTAAAAGCTGGTCTGGTTTTTTTTTTTTTTTTTTTTTTGAAAGACTAAACAAAGTTGAGAAACCTTTAGCCAAACATCTCAAAAAGAAAAGAGAGAGGACCCAAATTGATAAAATCATGATGAAAAAGGAGAGATCACAATCAACCCCACAGAATACAAACCATTATTACAGAATAATATGAAAAATTTTAGGCCAACAAACAGGACAATTTGAAAGAAGTTGACAAATTTCTAGACATTACACATAACAAAATTCAAACAGGGAGAAATGAAAAAATTTGACCAGACCCATAATCCATGAAGACATTGAATCTGTTATCGAAAATCTCCCAACAAATAAGAGTCCTGGGCCAGATGGCGTTCCTGGGGAATTCTACCAGACATTTAAAGCAGAGTTCATACCCATCCTTCTCAAGCTGTTCCAAAAAATAGAACTGGAAGGAAAGCTCCCGACTCATTCTATGAAGCCAGCATGACCTTGATTCCCAAAGTGGACAGACACCCCATAAAAAGGAGAATTACAGGCCAATCTCCCTGATGAACGTGGATGCAAAAATTCTCAAGAAGATACTAAGCAATTGAATTCAACAGTACATTAAAAGAATTATTCACCATGATCAAGTGGGATTTATTCCTGGGCTTCAGGGCTGGGTCAATATTCATGAATCAATCAATGTGATACTTCACATTAATAGAAGAAAGGATAAGAAACAGGTGATCCTGTCAGTAGATGCAGAAAAGGCATCTGACAAAATAGAATATCTTTTCTAAAGAAAAAGCCTCAGGAAAGTCGAGATAGAAGGAACATACCTTAATATCCTAAAGCCATATATGAAAGGCCCACAGTTAATATCATCGCCAATGGGGAAAAACTGAGAGCTGTCCCCCTGAGATCAGGAACACGACAGGGATGTCCACTCTCACCACTGTTGTTTAACATAATGTTGGAAGTCCGAGCCTCAGCCATCAGACAACAAAATGAAATAAAAGGAATACAAATTGGCAAAGAAGGAATCAAACTTTTACTTTTCGCAGATGACATGATACTCTAGGTGAAAAACTTGAAAGCTCCACGAAAAATTTGCTAGAACTGGTCCATGAATTCATAAAGTCACAGGATGTAAAAACAATATGCAGAAACTGATTCCATTGCTATATTCCAATAATGAAGCAACAGAAAGACATATCAAGGAATCAATCCCATTTACAATTGCACCAAAACCCACAAAATAGCTAGGCACAAACCTAACTAATGAGGTAGAAGATATGTATGCTAAAAATTAGAGAAAGCTTATGAAAGAAACTGAAGAGGACACAGAGAAATGGAAAAAAAAAAAAACATTGAATGCTCATGAATTGGAAAAACAACTATTATAACATGTCGATAATGCCCAAACCAAACTACACAGTCAATACAAACCCCATCAAAGTAGCATCAGCATTGTTCACAGAGCTAGAACAATCCTAAAATTTGTATGGAACCATAAAAGACACCAAATAGCCAAAGTAACGTTGAAAAAGAAAATCAAAACAGGAGGCATCACAATCCCGGACTTAGTCTTTGTTACAGAGCTGTAATCATCAAGACAGTATGGTATTGGCATAAAACAGACACATACTCCAGTGGAATAGAATAGGTAACCCAGAAATGGACTCACAGATACACGGCCAACTAATTCTAAACAAAGCATGAAAGAGTATCCAATGGGAAAAAGACAGTCTCTTTAGCAAATGGCACTGGAAGAACTGGACAGCAACATGCAGAAAAATGACATTGGACCACTGTCTTACACCATACACAAACATGAATTCAAAATTGATGAAAGGCCTAAATGTGAGACAGGAAAGCTTCAAAACCCTAGAGGAGAAAGCAGGCAGCAACTTCTTCGACCTTGGCCACAACAACTTCTTACTTGACATGTCTCCAAAGGCAAGGGAAATAAAAGCAAAAATGAACTAGTGGGACTCATCAAGATAAAAAGTTTGAGCACAGCCAAGGAGACAATTAACAAAACTAAAAGGAATTCGATGAAATGGTAGAAGATATTTGCAAATGACATATCAGATAAAGGGTTAGTATCCATAATCTATAAAGAACTTACCAAAGTCAACACCAGAAAAACAAATGGTCCAGTGAGGAAATAGAAAGGAGATATGAATAGACACTTTTCCAAAGAAGACATCCAGATGGCCAACAGACAGGTGAAGAGATGTTCCCCATCAGGGAGCAAATCAAATACAAATCAAAACCACGCTGAGATAAACCACACCAGTCAGAATGGCTAAAATGAACAACTCAGGAACCAACAGCTGTTGGCGAGGATGTGGAGAAAAGGGAACCTTCTTGCACCGTTGGTAGGAATTCATAAAGTTTAGCCACTCTGGAAAACTGCGTGGAGGTTCCTCAAAAAATTAAAAATAGGTTTACCCTACAACCCAGCCATAAAACTACTAGGAATTTACCCAAAGGATACAGGAGGGCTTATTTGTAGGGGCACATGTACTCTGATGTTTAGAGCAGTGCTATCAACAAGAGCCAAATTATGGAAGGAGCCTGAGTATCCATCAACTGATGAATGGATAAAGATGTGATATAGGTACACAATGGAAGACATCCCAGCAAGAAAAACAGAATGGAATCTTTTCATTTTCAACGACGTGGATGGAACTGGAAGGTAGCATGCTAAGGAAAAAAGGTCAGTCAGAGAAAGACAGATATCACATCATTTCGCGCCTATGTGGAATTTGAGAAACTTAACACAAGACCACAGGGAAGGGAAGGAAAACTAAGTTATAAACAGAGAGGGAGGCAAACCATATAAGACTCTTAAATACAGAGAGCAAATTGAGGTTGAGGGAGGTGGGAGGTTGAGAGGGTGGGGAAAATGGGTGATGAGCATTGAGGAGGGCACTTGGGATGACCACTGGGTTTTGTATGAAAGGGATGAATTACAGGAATCTACTCCTGAAGCCAAGATTATACTGTATGTTAGTTAAATTGACAATAAGTTTTTAAAAAATCTAATACATGTTACATGAAAATTGTATGTCATTTAAATGAATCTGAAGACTACCCAACATATGTTAGCCAATAATATGAAATAGCATTGGTAAATGGAAGTTAAGAAGAGACAATCGTTTCACTCCTAGTCAATTTGGTGGGAAAAGATTGACTACCTGCACATCTCATGCCTCCAGAGCCTTCCTTCCTCTTTGGCTGCCTCTGGGGAGCCAAATTCTGACTACTTAGACTGAGCCAAATAGTTACTTGGGGCAGGCCCCTCCTGGGGCTCTAAAAATAGACATATCCTTGGACCCTAGAGCACATACTTTGACTTTGGTGCTTATAAAAATATCCCTCAGATGTAACATTAGCCCTTTTATTCATGGGCAGATTCCTAAGAATTCATAAATTCCAACTTCTGTTTACCTCCGGGCTCCATTGTCCACTCTAAATTACACCTCTTCTCTTGTGCCAAAACACTCTGCAATGAGTGGACAATCTTTCTGGGTAAACCCTGGGCATGACAGAACTTATGCTAACAGTAATGATGGAGAGAAGCATTATTACCTTGAACAGAGCCTGAACAAGGTCGTCCCTTGTGACTTCCCTTCCCTTCAATGTGACTTCCCTTGCCTTTCAGATTCACCATTTTCCAAGACTATCCTGTCCAAGGTTGCCATATTGCAAATATACGAATCTGTCTTTATTCTAAGGGCTCTGTTCTGTCTATCGGATCCCCAAACACTTTCCTACAGATCCACGACCACACACCACTGGGCAGTGTCTGAGTGTCCTAGCTTTCACGGGGACAGCGGTCATGTACTTTGATCTGCAGGACCTTCACTTTCCCATCCATATGCCAATCTCTTCACTTCTTACAACTGTAGTGGTTCTTCAAAGACCATTGGCTGCTTCCAAAAGTTAGGTGGATATCTGCAATCTTTGTTATTCTTCCTTGGAAGGAGAGGTATATTCTTACCTAAACATCCATTCAAATGTTCCTACAATGACATGACCTTGTTCCCTTCCCTCCTGATTGCTTAGACCCAAAAAGGTGTGGCAGAACTTGTGTGTATGGATGAGGTTGCTCTTCTTTAGACCAAGTTCTAGAGGAAAGAGAAATCTGAACTCCCAATTAGCCGATTGCCACTTCACTGGAGAAGGAAAGACTGTAAGTATTTTCTCTTCAGGCTCAAACCAAATTCTCAGGGGAAGGTCTTTCAAGCATGGAATCTGTGTTTTTCTTTTTGAACTGTAAGCATAACAAATGGGAGTCAGGAGAATAGCCTTTTTTGGCTTTCAAGCCAGATAAGGGGAATCTGGTGATTCTTATTGCTGCGGGTTTCTGCTATCTAGACAACAATAAGACTAATAGAAATCCCAACATTCTCAACAAGAACTTAGCAATTACCATGACCACAGTGTACTTCATTTATGAACTTGGAACAGGATAGAAATAATACCTGCATCTTGGTCTTACTACTGCATGCAGGAATTTGTTTATAATAAAGAATTTTGAAATCTGCTCAGATAATCACATTAACTACTGCTATGGGGTTGAATGCTGCATGAAATCCCAATGCCCAGTTCAAGTTAATGAGAATTTATGTCAAAATAGGGTTTTTCTGGGGAGGGGAGTACCTGGGTGGCTCATTTGGTTGAGCAACCGACTGTTGATTTCAGCTCAGGTCATGATCTCTCAGTTTGTGAGTTCGAGCCCTGCACTGGACTCTGTGATGACAGTGCAGAGCCTGCTTGGTATTCTCTCTCCCCCTCTCTATTGCCCCTGCCTGGCTCACACAAACATGCAATCTTCTTCTTTCTCAAAAACAAAAGAAAGCAGGAGGAGGAGTTAAGGTGATAGAAATGTAGGAGGACTCTGGGCTCTCCTCCCTAAAACACAGTTGTATTAACGTCTGATTACTTGAAATAACCAGGAAATGGATCTCCATTTCAGCCTGCTTTGGTAATTTCTTTGGGTCTCGATTTCCAGATTGGGCCTGCCTGTGCAGGTAATAAAACTCTGGGTGTTTTCTCCAGTTACTCTGTCTCATATCAGTTTGATTCCAAAACAGGTGGAAAAGCCCTGGGGAAAAAGGAAATGTCTCCTCCCCAAAACCAGTGTCCTGTCTCTCAGGCCACCTCAGGAACACCTGCCCCGATCCTCTGATCTCCAGTCAATCACACTCCCCTTTCCACCTTGACACCCAGCCTCCCTTCCCAGGAAACCACAGGTCCATACATGGTGGTTCCCAGTCTACACCATAAGGGCTCAAACATGCTACAGCACCACTGTGGTGAAAGAGAGTTCTCACCCGTGTCACAAAACAAGCATCTGAAAAGTAATCACCTGCAAAGTGGGGGGGGGGGGGGGTGCCAGGGGTCTGTGACCTGTTCCTTCCTGCCTCTATGAGCCTGGTCAGAGCGGGACTCTGGCAAACAGTCGCTGCGAAATGTGCAGACTAGGAGGGACAGGAGGGTCTTAGAGGGGTGACTGCACACTGATGATGATCCAGGAGTGAGTTTAGCAGCATGCAGAGGGCATGTTCAGAGTGCCGTCACCCTATACTGCACACTCTGTTGTTATGCTGACACGTGATAGTCCCAAGGCCAGGACAGGGCTAGTAATTGAGGATGCATGAACTGAGAAGGTCCCTTCCCTTCTCTGGGCTCACTGGTGCCACAGTGGATGGCCTGAGGGGAGGGGTTAAAAAGGTGATGGAGATTAAAGACAACACTTGTGATGATGGAAATGTTGAATCACTATATTGTACAGAAAAGTACTACAAAGTACTTTATAAAGTACCTTTAAAGTTTAAAGTAATATAATATAATACTGTAGGTTAACACTAGTGGAATGACAATAAAAATTATTTAAACACTAAAATCATAAAAATCAATAATAAAGAAAAATTTCTTTGAAAAACAAAGAATGGTGTTTCAAAACGAAATCAGTATCACAAGGGCGACATTACACCATGGCTTGATAGCTGAATTGCTCTATCAGGATAGATGTTGGCATATTTTCTCTCACCTAAGTTTGTTTTTCCCACAGTTGTCCTCCTATTTCTGGGAAAAAGCTGTGATCTAGTCAGGCCACAAACGTTGTAATAGAGCCGTGATCTGACTGTGAGAAGAAGAAATAGCCGCCGGAAATTGCTAGAATTTGCTACAATATTAATATTTATTACCGTGTTCTGGTCATTTTTATTCTTATATTGGTATGCTTTCATGGTATGTGTGTCACTGTCCTGCAATTAGAAACGGAATAGTGTTCCCAAATGGGGGTGAACTAAGAAAATCCTGTGAAAGTTTTTACAATACTAATATGCTGTAGATGCTCTAGGTACACTAACTTAGCATCTCTGGAGGCTGCCATGAATCCATAAACTTAGAGTTTGAACACTCACTTGCATAAAAGAACGAATTAAGAAAGTTCCCTTGAAAGTTGTCAGGGGAAATGTTGAGGACACAGAAATCATAAAGACTCGACATTCAAAGTATTCCATGAAAGGGTCTTCCCTCAGTCATCTGGAGTCATAGCCCCTACACAACACCTTCCTCATTGCTCCCGTCACATCCTTGTTCCGCAGGGTATATATAACAGGGTTGACCATGGGGGTGACAATGGTGTAGAACAGAGAAATGAACTTGCCCTGATCCTGGGAGTAGTTGTTGCTAGGCTGCAGGTAAATGTAGATGCCTGTGCCATAGAACAGGGAGACCACTGTGAAGTGGGACCCACATGTCCCAAACGCTTTCCTCTGCCCTGAAGCTGACTTTATTGCCAAGACCACCCTGACAATCTGACCATAGGAGAATGTGATTAATGCCACAGGTATCAGAAGAATCATCACACTGACAGAGAAGAGCTCAGACTCATACACAGTTGTGTCAACACAGGCAAGCTTGAGCAGTGGGGGGATCTCACAAAAGAAGTGATCTATTTTATTTCTCCCACAAAGTGGTACAAGGAAGGTGAGCACCGTGTACAATGAGGAATTGACAAAACCAATGAACCACGATGCAGAAGCCATCAGGGCACAGAGACGGGGGTGCATGATCACTGTGTAGTGCAGGGGCCTGCAGATGGCTGCGTAGTGATCAAACGCCATCACCCCCAACAGAATGCATTCTGTGGATCCCAACCATAGAGAGATGAAGAGCTGAGCTACACAGCCAGCAAAGGAAATAGACTTGTCTGTTCCCCTGAGATCAACCAGTAGCTGAGGAACAGTGCTGGTCGTATAACACAGGTCCAGAAAGCTTAGGTTGGAGAGGAAAAAGTACATGGGAGTCTGCAGGTGTCCCATGCATTGTCCAGGCGGGACAATGCAATGATGCTTGTGTTTCCCAGCAGGGTGAGCAGATAGAAGATCAGAAGAACCACAAAGAGGACTTGCTCCAGCTGAGGCCGGTCAGAGAAACCCAGCAGGATAAAGCCAGTGAAAGAACTTCCATTTTTTGGGTCCATCTTTTCTTACTATGTGTTTCCTGTCAAAACCAAGCATTTAGCAATTTATACAATAAATCTCAAAAAAAAAAAAACACCAGTAACAGTTGGTGGTTGCTGGATTGTTCATATGAAAAGACATAGCCATGGGATTCTATGAAAACTATTTGAATAAATGATGTACCCATGAAATTGCCATAGATTTATGAATTTAGTTCCACATTGTCACAAAAAGTAAATCATTGGGTTTTTAGATATAAAACAAAATAAAATAATGGACCTGTTTTTGCCTCAGTCATAGGAAATACGGTCTTTCAGTCTGTGCTTACTAGTACTGTAAAATGTACATACATCTCACTAAATGTAAATGGAGTGAATTCTCCAATGAAAAGACTTAGGGTATCAGAATGGATAAGAAAACAAGTCCCATCAATATGCTGCTTACAAAGACTCATTTTACACCTAAGGACACCTACGAATTGAAAGGAAGGGGATGTAGAAGCATCTATCATGCTAGTGGACGTCAAAAGAAAGCTGGAGTAGCCATACTTGTATCAGACAAACTAGATTTTAAAACAAAGACTGTCACAAGGGATGAAAGAAGGGCATTATATCATAATTAGGGGGTCTATTCACCCCGAAGACCTAACAATTGTAAATATTTATGTCCCCAAGGTGAGACACTCAAATATATGAATCACTTAATCACAAACACAAAGAAACTCATTGATAATAATGCCATACTACGAGGGGACTTTAACACCGCAATTACAACCATACACAGATCATCTAAGCATAACATCAACAAGGAAACAATGGCTTTGAATGACACACTGGACCAGATGGAGTTAACAGATACATTCAGAACATTTCATCCTAAATCAGCAGAATATGCATTCTTCTCCAGTATACATGAATCATTCTCTGGAATGGATCACATACTGGGTCACATCAGCCCTCAACAAGCACAAAAATATCAAAATCATACCATACATATTTTCCAACTACAATGCTGTCAAACTTGAAACCAACCAGAAGGAAAAATTTTAAACACGATGAATACTTGGGTATTAAAGAACATCCTACTGGGGCGCCTGGGTGGCCTAGTCGGTTAAGCATCTGACTTTGGCCCAGGTCATGATCTCACATCCGTGGGTTCAAGCCCCGCGTCGGGCTCTGTGCTGACAGTGCAGAGCCTGGAGCCTGTTTCAGATTCTGTGTCTCCCTCTCTCTCTCTCTGACCCTCCCGCATTCATGCTCTGTCTCTGTTTCAAAAATAAATAAACGCTTAAAAAAATTTTTTTAAATGAATAAAAAATAAAGAACATCCTACTAAAGAATGAAAGGGGTAACTAAGAATTTAAGGAGGAAATTAAAAAGTATATGGAAGTCAATGAAAGTGAAAGCATGACTGTCCAAAACTCTGGGATGCAGCAAGGGTGGTCATAAGAGGGAGGTATTTAGCAATCTAGGCCTTCCTAAAGAAGGAAGAAAGGCCTCAAATATACAACCTAATCTTACACGTAAGGGAGTTGGAAGAAGAACAGAAAATAAAGCCCCAAACCACCAGAAGACAGGAAATAATAAAGATGAGGGCAGAAATCAATAATATCAAAATAAGAATACCAGGAGAACAGATCAATGAGGCCAGGAACTTGCTTTGTGTAAGAATTAATGAAATCAATAAGCCCCTAGACAGACTGAGGAAAAGAAAAAGGAAAGGACTCAACTAAATCATGAATGAAAGACGAGAGGTCACAGCCAACACAGCATAAATACAAACAATAATAAGAGAATATGATGAGCAATTATGCCCCAATAAAATGGGCAATCTGGAAGAAATGGACAAATTCCTAGAAACCTATCAACTACCAAAACTGAACCAGGAGGAAATAGAAAATGTGAACACACCTATAATCTGTAAAACAATTGAATCAGTAATCAAAAATCTCCCCAAACAAGAGTCCAGGGCTGGATGGCTTTCCTGGGGAATCCTAGCAAACATTTTAGGAAGACGTAACACCTACTCTTTTGAAGCTGCTCCAAAAAATAGAAATGGAAGGAAAACTTCCAAGCTCATTCTATGAAGTCAGCAATACCTTGATTCCAAAACCAGACAAACGCCCCACGAAAAAGGAGAATTACAGACGAATTGCCCTAATGAACATGGATGCAAAAATTCTCAAAAAGATACTAGCAAACTGGATCCAACAATACATTAAAAGAATTCTGTGCCACAATCACGTGGGATTTATACCTGGGATGCAGGGCTGGTTCAATGTCCACAAATCAATCAGTGTGATACATACATTACTACAAGAATGGATAAGAACCCTATGATCCTCTCAATAGATGCAGAAAAAGCATTTAACAATGTAGAGCATCCTTTCTTGTAAAAACCCTGAAGAAAGTAAGGTTAGAAGGAATAGACCTCAAGATCATAGAGGCCATATGCAAAAAACCCACAGTTAATATCATCTCCAATGGGGAAAAACTGAGGGCTTTCCCCCTCAGGTCAGGAACATGATGGGGATGTCCATTCTCTCCACTCTTATTCAGATAGTATTGGAAGTCCTAGGCTCAGCAATCAGACAACAAAAAGAAATAAAGGGAATTCAACTAGGCAAGGAGGAAGTCAAGCGTTTACTCTGTGCAGACGACATGATAGTCTACATGGAAAACCCAACAGATTCCACCAAAAACATGCTACAACTGATACATGAGTTCAGCAAAGTCACAGGATATAAAATCAATGTACGGAAATCGGTTGCATTTCTATACACCAATAATGAAGGAGCAGAAAGAGAAATAAAGTAGATGCCATTTACAATTGCACCAAACCCCTTACAATACCTAGGAATAATCCTAACCAACAAGGTGAAAGATCTATATGCCCAAAACTGTAGGAAGCTTATGAACAAAATTGAAGAAGACACAAAGAAATGGAAAAACATTCTAGGCTCCTGGATAGGAAGAACAAATATCGTGAAAATGTCAATACTACCCAACGCAATCTACGCGTTTTTTGTAAACCCTACACAAATAACACCAACATTCCTCACAGAGCAGGAACAAACAGTTCTAAAAATTGTATAGAACCACAAACACCCTGAATTGCCAAAGTCATGTTGAAAAAAAAACCCAAAAGTGGAAGTATCACAATTCTGGACCTCTAGCTGCATTACCAAACTGTATTCAACAAGACAGTATGGCACTGGCATGAATACAAATACATATATCCACGGAACAGAAGAGAGAACCCAGAAAGAGACCCACAAACCATTAGGTATGGCCACCTAATCTTTGACAAAGTAGGAAAGAAGATGCAATGGAATAAAGACAGTCTCTTCAGCAAATGGTGTTGGGAAAACTACACAGCGACATGCAGAAAAATGAAACTGGACCACTTTCTTACACCACACACAAAAATGAACTCTAAATGGATGAAAGACCTACACTGAAGACAGGAAGCCATCAAAATCCTCGAAGAGAAAGCAGGCAAAACCTCTCTGATCTTGGCCACAGCAACCTCTTTCTGGACATGTCTCCAGAGTCAAGGGAAACCAAAGAAAAATGAACTATTGGGACCTCATCAAGACAGAAAGGTCCTGCACAGCAAAGGAAACAATCAGCAAAACTAAAAGGCAACTGAAGGAATGGGAGAAGAATTTGCAAATGACAGATCAGATAAAGGGTTGGTATCCAAAATCTATAAAGAACGTAGGAAACTCAACACTCCAAAATCAAATGATCCAGTGAAGAAACGGGCAGAAGACAGGAATAGACGCTTTTCCAAGGAAGACATCCATATGGCTCAGAGACACATGAAAAGATGCTCAACATCGCACATCATCAGGGAAGTACAAATCGAAACCACAACGAGATACATCTCACGACCGTGAGAATGGTTAAAATACACAACTCAGGCAACAACAGATGTTGGCGACGATGTGGAGGAAGAGGAACTCTTTTGCACCACTGGAGGAAATGCAAACTGTTTGCAGCCACTCTGGAAAACAATTGGAGATTCCTCAAAAAATTAAAAATAGAATTACCTTATGAGGGCATTTATCCAAATCCTCTCCAAAAGTGCTGATTCCAAGGGGCACATGCACCCCAATGTGTATAGCAGCACTATCGACAATAGCCAGGGTGTAGAGAGAGCCCAAATGTCCACCAACTGATGAATGGATAAAGGAGATGTGGAATATATATATACAATGGAATATTACTCGGAGATCAACAAGAATGAAATCTTGCCATATGCAAGAACACGGACAGAAATAGAAGGCGTTATGCTAAGCACAATAAGTTGGTCAAAGAAAAATACTATGATTTCATTCATATGTGGAATTTAAGGAACACAACGGATGAACATAGGGGAAGGGAAGGAAAACTAAGATAAAAACAGAGAGGGAGGCAAACCATACGTGACTTAAAATACAGAGAGCAAACTGAGGGTTGCCGGAATGGGAGGTGGGCAGGGGATGGCTAGACGGGTGATGGGCATAAAGGAGGGGACTTGTTGGGATGAGCACTGGGTTATAAGTTATAAGTAGGTGATGAATCATGACATTCTATTCGTGAAATCAGGGAATGAGGGAAAAGAGGTAGAGCCATCAGAAAGAGGAGCAGAGAGGGAGAGACGTTCTTAGAAATACGTACCTCATGATTCCACACCACTGGATTTGCACACATCTTACGTGTTTTAAAATATAGTACAACAGAATCTCCAAAATGCATTCAGATATAAGGGTTTATGACCTAGAGTACACTTATTCGAAGAATTCAGTTACATTCAAAATCTCACTACTAGTTCTGCAAATAAACATTTCGGCAACATTGCCTCTGTAACTAAAGGACTGTATTTGTGAAAGCTACACCAGGTCTTTCTTCTTCTTCCTTGTTGTTGTTGCTGTTGCTGTTATGGTAGTAAAACAAATAAAAACTCAATCAGAGACACGCTGAAAACACCACCGTTGAGTGACAGTGCTTCCCTTTTGACCCACAGATGCTTAAAAATAATAGTTTAATGGGACATTTTGAATGCCCCTAAGACTTTTGAAGTCTAGCACAAAAGCATTCCTAATACAGTGGATTAAAACGGTATTTGAGACAGTCTCAATGTGCAACAACCTCTCACATTGGATGCCAGTTCTGTTACTTGTTAGTGTCAAATAGCATTTTGTGAGATGTCACTTCAATTGTGTTCTTTCTTGATAGTAATTACTATACAGAATGGCATTTTTTTGTTTTGTATATTCTGTTTATTTTTGTTTTACTGAATAACATTTTCTCTCTCTATACAACCTGAATATCCCCTAACTCACACCTGGTCAGAAAAGGGAATAGAAACAAACCATGTTTCCATCTCATAAACACACCGTAAGAATAAAATAATGAGGGGCTTCTGGGTGGCTCAGTCAGTTAGTCATCCAACTCTTGATTTGGGCTCAGGTCGTGATCTCACAGTTTGTGAGTTTGAGCCCCACATTGGGTTCTGCACACAGTGCGGAGCCTGCTTGGGATTCTGTCTTCCTCTCTCTCTGCCCTTCCCCCAGTCACACACTCTCTCTCAAAAATAAATAAACAAACATTACAAAAAGATACATACCTGAAAAAAGTATATATATACACACACACACACACACACACACAGAGACAGAGAGAGACAGAGAGAAAATGTTATTAGGTAAATAAAAATAAACAAAATATACAAAACAAAAAAATTGTCATTGTACGTACTAATTACCATCAAAAAGAACATAATTGAAATGACATCTCACAAAACACAATTTTACAATAATAAAGAGAACTGACTCCACTGTGAGAGGGTAAATGCTTAGTACTGACACACCTAAGGTGATAGACTAGTAGTTTCCAATTACTAGATTAGGTCCATGCTGACATACAACTCTCAAAGTTTTAGTGGAAGAATACATATGTCCATACAACGAGATGCTAAGTATGCAAACTACACATTTTAAAGACAAAAGATCACAAGATGCTGTCTCTATTTAAGACATTTCAAATGTATAACATTCACTGATATGTTTCACATACACACGCTGCCCTATCCGGTTCGTGAACGAATCCTGAAAATGTGTGGGCAAGATTTGTGCAGCCTCAGTGCTACGACTGAATCGCTGTTGCTTGCTTGATGCTTCTGTCCCATGGGTCTGAGCTGACCTCAGACACATGAGAACAGGCCCCTGATGATGAGGAAAGACGAGCAAATGAGGGGATACAGCCATCACTACATAGGAAATGACAGATGTGATGAACATTGACAGGGCTGTAGGTCAGGTTCTATGGAAGAAGACAATGAAGTAGGATTTCCACTGCAGGTTGTTTATTCAGGGAATGCTCTCGGGATAAATGGAATGGGGGTGGAAAACAGCAGAGGATGTTGCTAAGCAAGGATGTGGTCTCCAGTGGAACAGAGCAGGAGTCTGATCCCATGAGATGCTGGACAGCACTCTCCAGTAGAAGCATCCATCTGTGATGGTAGAAATTCTCTGTCCTGACTGTCCAATATTATGCCCACTCTCCACCTGTCATACCTGAGAATTTAAAACATTCTAGCTAAACAAGTGAATTTTTTTTATGTTTTTTAGTGGGAAACACCTTTGCTTGTTCTTTTTGTTTAGACTAAGTTACAGAAAACAGTACCAAAAGTGAATGTCCGTACGCCATCGCCTAGATTCCAGACTTATCAGCATTTTGTCACACTTGGCTTAATTTTTTGCCTCACGTCCTCCCGCTTTTGTTTGCTGGAGTTCTTCAGTGGAAATCCTAAAAACAAATTTGCATCCAAATACATTTCACTAGCAATATGTAAAATATGGACATTTCCTGAATCATAATTTTATCACACCTAAAAAAATTAATAGGTCCCTGATATCACCTACCACCCTACTGCACTCACATTTCCTGTACTGAGCCAAGAATGTCTTTTTCAGTTGTTCAACAAGTCAGGCTCCAAAAAATGATCCCCATGTTGACTGTATCTATTTTCTTCAAAAATATAAAGATTTTCTACGGAAGAGAAAAAAACAAGGGGAAATGACCTCAATAACCAGTGGAAATGAGAGGCTAAGGTGTCAAGTTCTATTCAAAATAGGAAAAGATATGAAAGGTGACTTTGGAGCATAGGCACACACGTATATAATTTCAACTTCATGAAAATAAGTGTTACTACATTTTGCAAATTAGTTTAAGTCCACCATAGAAAATGAACAGAACCTGGGTCCTTCTGGTGAAGTCAGCGTAGCATCCCAGAGTTTAGACATGCACTCTTTGAGCCTCTTTCATTAACAGTCTCGTGCTTTCCACCCAGTATTTGCTTTGAAAATGCTAGAACTCCTGGAACACAGTTTGGACTCAGTAAATGTCAGCTATACTGGTACGAAAATGTTGACCACAAATAGATATGCCATCATGCCCTAATTATTTTTACTACCTGGTGATTCCTCTTGTGTTTTCTGACACGGCATCTAACTGCAATGTCTGTTATTAATAAGCCTTTCCAATTGTCTACAATGCTACAAGTGGCATGCTATAAAATACAACGCAGAATAATAAAGCATTTAGGATGAGATGAACTCTATGTGGAGGGTTTCTAAGAAGGCAGGTGCGGTGAGGGCCGCGTTCGGGGGAGGGAAAAAACACTCAAACCCTGATACGCTAACGGCTTTCTCTGATGTCCCCCGCATCCCTTTCAATTGTGCCCTTCGGTAAAACTAAGGCCACAGCTTGCTGCTGTCTGCTACATAACCCATACGAGGCAGGAACAGCACCGTATGTTAACAGCATGGCTCTGAACCAGCAGAGGCGAAGCTGAGCGGTTCTGTTTTGGTGAATCCCCTGCAAACTCCATCTGCGCTTTTGGGCCAACGGAATCTCCCTCACACGGAGCAACCCCCTGCGACACTCCTGGAGAGAAGCTCTGGTTTCTAGATAGTTGTTGAAATGAAATAAAGCCTTCTTTTGCGATGAAGGAAAAAAACTCGGGGGAGAGAAGAGTTCGCTTTCCTGGCACATGATACAGAAGCCTACCTACCTTCCATTCTTTAAAACAAACAATGAAGATGGCTCAGGGAGTTTTCACTCACAACCTGGACCTGTACACATTCTGAGAGGCTTTGAATTGGGTCCTATGCAGAAATAAGTCTCAAGAGGTCTAGTAAAAGTGTGAGATTTCTGAGTCATGTTATGAAATGAGAGTTCACCCAGCTCACAGTCCAGGAAAATGCCAACATCTCTGGGTGTCACATCTGACAGTCCCAGGCTGGCACTGGGACCCTCCTGGGTGCAGCACCCCACCAGGCTGACCGAGACCTCCTGGCCTTCGTGGGAGGAGAGTCTGGGCCATCCCTGGGAGCCCGTTCAGACTTGTGTCCCACTTCTGCCTCCCAGAGATGCCGTGATAGAACCATGGAAAACCCAGGACAAGAGTGTTGGCTGCAAATATTTTTGGAAAAAAAGAAACATTTTATTTTCTCTCTGAAAGAAAGCTCACCTGGTTCTTGTCCTCAGAGACAATCAACAGAGGGTGTGCGGTCTCAGGGTTCAGAGAGTGTCTACTCGAAATTTTTAGACACTTTTCTGCCAAGCAGGATTCGGGGGAGGAAACCTGTAGCCTCCTCCTCTTCATTCAAAACAGACGTCATTAGTGTTGAATGGGTGACAGCCGGTCCCGTTCAGACAGCACACTGTCCTCTGCTACTTTACTCAGCAGACCAGTGGATGTGCAGATGTCCTTTGAAAATGCTGGTAGGTTTGCACCGCGTTTCCACTGAATGTCCTTCTCTTCCTGGGCTAACCTCGGAAGAACTGCTTCCTGGCCAAGTTCTAGAAGTTGCTTCCGGCCCTCAAATTCAGAGGGTAATTCCAGCCTTCCTTTGCACCTTCCTTCTCCGCTCTGAGGGTGTTTTGCTTTGAATGCTTATTAATCTCTGACATATCAGCCACCTGCTTTTCAGGGACCCGAGAGCCTTGGCCTGCGGCGAGGGGCAGCCTGCCCCGGGGCCTCGCCAGCACGCACGTGGGTCACCTCCGGGTCCTCCTCATGGAGCAGGGTCAGGACCTGGTTGTGCTTCTCACACAAAGGGCTCTGCCCGCCCCTTCTCCTTGCTCCTGGTGGATGGGAAGGAGCTGGGCAGTGTCCCTTACCCTTCCCGGGTGCCCCTGGACAGGGGTGATGGCAGAGGGGCGATGGGACTGTCGTGTAGGTGAGACCAGGATGGCCGGCTGCAGCCGCCACGCAGGCTGAGCGCACACGCGGGCTGCCGGGGTCCCCGCTCGTCCAGCACATGGGGCACTTGGCTTCTGCCTGGGGTCCTGCCGGGCTGGGCCCATAGGACTTCCTACTAGAGGCTGGGCTCCCCAGGGACAGGTGCATACACCCTCACATCTCAGTCCTCACCGTGCTGGCGCCTCCTAGAATCCTGGGAATCTTCGGGCCTTTGGATTGCACCTGCCGGGAGGCGCCTTTTCTGGGCACAGGCCATGGCTCAGCCGGACAGATGCTCCCGCCTGGATCAGCGGCCTCTGCTGATGCCCCCTTTCCGCTCAGGCAGCAGAAAACTGGGTTTAGAGTTTATCTAATTTTGATGAGTTTAAATTGACAAAGCTTCCTGTGGGCACTTTCTACTCTCTTGGACACCACTGCTTTGGAACATGAATTGCATCCGACTCAGGCCTGCTTTGTCCTTGGCACCTTTTGTACATCCCACAGTCTGTCACTGGCTGTGAACTGCCCCCACTGGGTTCCCCAGACCACCTGGCAATGTGGCTTCCTTTCAGATGACGGCAACTCTGTCATGAAGGGAATGGCTGTGAACCTTGGAACCCAAACTCGTACCAACTAGGGTTTGGATTGGAGCCCCAGCAGGTAAAGAGTGTGTGGGCAGGTCATGAACAGTGTTCATACAAGAGTCCATTCATGATGTGTGCAAGGATAGAAGGACGGGACCTAGTGTACCTTACACAACACCTCAGTGCAATCACACACGCACACACACAACACACATGCACATACACACACATACAGATATACAAACATCATGTCATTTCCCTAATTCATCAATTAAGTAAACACTCAGGTTTCCTACTGCTTTTCTCATCATCTTATTGCTTATTTGTACCACTTGAAGGATCATCATTTCTTATTAACAATAAATTCAAATAAAGGTGCACTGACACAATATGCATTACATGTGTCTTCCCCCTTGTAATTTTCAACACAGTGTTTGTAAAACGCCGTACCTATTTTAGAGCTTTTGTTAAGTCCCATGAGACAAAATGAGCAAGTAGTGTAAATATAGACACTGTGTTCTAAGCAGAGAGCACAAGTACAATCTAATTTCACAGATAATAAGGAACCAAAGGAGGGACTTGAAGCAGATATTCTAATATTTTTACACATATGCATAGTCTACTGTTCTAATACTGAAGGGCATATTTTATTACCACTCAATATGAATATTTATTTTCCACTTGTGCATACAGAGGAATATGAATGTACTATAATAGAATGGATGTCTAGGAACGACCTGTTGACATCTATACTGACAAGTAAATTTAGTTCTTCTATCTGGTGAATATCCACAGTCTGTTATTGTAGACAATAAACCATATATGCAATCAATACAGATTTGTTTCTTTCAAGAATTATTCCAAATGGAAATGAAATAACTTGCCAATTCCTACAGCAACACAGAGACCAAGTTATATTTCACTCACCTTTATTTGCCTTCCCTGTGGATTCAAAGCTATTCCCTACCTCCACTGCAAGTTACTGTCTAAATACAGCTCTGAGGATAGGAACGCAGACATGTAGAATCAGTGCCTGCAGGAAACGCAAAGGTTGACTCTACCAGCACTGGGGCATCTGTACGTTTTTCTGAAGCAAAAGGACACTTTCTCAGATGACTTCACAGGTCCTCATGTGACACCAGAGATCTGCACTCTGGCTCTCGGAGGTAGAAGATGAAGGCAGTCACAGACTCTAAGTATGGTTTCCTGAGAATGGTGACCTCCCTGTGTGTCTGTGAGACCCTTGCAACCAGGCGAGAGGGAGCTATGACTCTGAGCTGTGGCTGGACTGGCACACAGAACCAAGTCCCTTCCCCTGCTGACGTCTCTGGGGGAACGGATGCCCCATGCTCTTAATGAGCCCTTGTCACTGAGCTGCCCAGACGTGGCAATCCTCAGGGACAATGACTGTGGAGGACAATGCCAGACAGACCTAATCTGTCTCTTCTATTAGTTCACGTATCTCGTAGAGGACAAGTAACTCCCTAGACATCCCCAGCTGCCTTAGCTCCCATCTGTGAATGACCTACATGTTTTATAGAACACTAAAGATTTTTTTCCAAGTCTCGGGAAGATGGCGGTGTAGGAGGACTCTGGGCTCACCGTGCGTCCTGCTGATCACTTTGATTCCACCTACACCTGCCTAAATAACTCAGAAAACCGCCAGAAGACTAGCAGAATGGAGTCTCTGGAGCCAAGCGCAGATGAGACGCCCATGGAATAGGGTAGGAAGGGTGGAGAGGCGGTGCATGCTCCAGGGACTGGCAGGAGGGAGCCAGGGCAGAGGGGCGGCCTGCCGGCCAAGCAGAGCCCGAGTCTGGCTTGCAAAAGCGGAGGGGCCGGAAGGTGTGTGTTCTGACAGCAATTGGGACTTGACATCTGGAAGGTTATAAGCTAACAGCTCTGCTCCAAGAACGGGAGGGCTGGAGGCCAACAGGAGGGAGAGTTGCTGAGCCCCGGGACGAGAGAGCTCAGTTTGGCGGGGAACAAAGGCAGTTGCCAGCACCAGGTCCCTCGCCCAACCCCCAGCCAAACTCCCAAAGGGAACCAGTTCCTGCCAGGGAATTTGCTTGCTCCGCGCAAACATCCAACGCTGTGCTTCTGTGAAGCCACCGCTCCAGCGGCGGGTCTGACTCCCTCCCCCTGCCATAGGGCCCCTCCTGAGGTGGATCACCTAAGGAGAAGCGAGCTAAGCCTGCCCCTCCTGCCCCCGTGCACCTTTCCATCTATGCCAGCTAATATGCCTGATTGCCAGCACCACAAGCTGGCAGGGTGCAAGTAGCCCAGACGGGCCATGCAACCCCACAGTGAATCCCGCCCCTAGGAGAGGGGAATAGAAGGCACACACCACTCTGACTGTGGCCCCAGCGGTGGGCAGGGGGCAAACATCAGGTCTGAATGCGGCCACGCCCACTGACTCCAGTTAAATAACACAGCACAGGGGAAGTGCCCCACAGTTCCACACCACTCCAGGGACTATCCAAAATGACCAAACGGAAGAATTCCCCTCAAAAGAATCTCCAGGAAATAACAACAGCTAATGAACTGAACAAAAAGGATTTAAATAATATAACAGAAAGTGAATTTAGAATAATAGTCATAAAATTAATCGCTGGGCTTGAAAACAGTATAGAGGACAGCAGAGAATCTATTGCTACAGAGATGAAGGGACTAAGGAATCGTCAGGAAGAGCTGAAAAACGCTATAAACGAGATGCAAAATAAAATGAAAATGACCACGGCTTGGATTGAAGGGGCGGAGGGGAGAATAGGTGAACTAGAAGATAAAATTATGGAAAAAGAGGAAGCTGAGAAAAAGAGAGATAAAAAATCCAGGAGTAATGGGGGGAAAATTAGAGAACTAAGTGATGTACTAAAAAGAAATAATATACACATAAATTGTATTCCAGAGGAGGAGGAGAGAGGGAAAGGTGCTGAAGGGGTACTTGAAGAAATAATAGCTGAGAACTTCCCTGAACTGAGGAAGGAAAAAGGCGTTGAAATCCAAGAGGCACAGAGAACTCCCTTCAGACGTAACTTGAATCAATCTTCTGCACGACATATCATAGTGAAACTGGCAAAATACAAGGATAAAGAGAAAATTCTGAAAGCAGCAAGGGATAAACGTGCCCTTACATATAAAGGGAGACCTATAAGACTCGTGATGGATCTCTCTTCTGAAACTTGGCAGGCCAGAAAGGATTGGCAGGATATCTTTCATGTGATGAACATAAAAAATATGCAGCCAAGAATCCTTTATCCAGCAAGTCTGTCATTTAGAATAGAAGGAGAGATAAAGGTCTTTCCAAACAAACAAAAACTGAAGGAATTCGTCACCACTAAACCAACCCTACAAGAGAACCTAAGAGGGATCCTGTGAGACAAAGTACCAGAGACATCCCTACAAGCATAAAACCTATGGACATCACAATGACTCTAAACCTGTATCTTTCTATACTAACACTGAATGTAAATGGACTAAATGCACCAACCAAAAGACATAGGGTATCAGAATGCATAAAAAAACAAGACCCATCTATTTGCTGTCTACAAGAGACTCATTTTAGACCTGAGGACACCTTCAGATTGAAAGTGAGGGGAGGGAGAACTATTTATCATGCTACTGGAAGCCAAAAGAAAGTTGGAGTAGCCATACTTATATCAGACAAACTAGACTTAAATTAAAGGCTGTAACAAGAGATGAAGAAGGGCATTATATAATAATCATAGGGTCTATCCATCAGGAAGAGCTAACAATTATAAGTGTCTATGTGCCGAATACAGGAGCCCCCAAATATATAAAACAATTAATCACAAACATAAGCAACCTTATTGATAAGAATGAGGTAATTGCAGGGGACTTTAACACTCCACTTACAGAAAGGGATAGATCATCTAGACACACAGTCAATAAAGAAACAAGGGTCCTGAATGATACATTGGATCAGATGGACTTGACAGATATATTTAGAACTCTGCATCCCAAAGCAACAGAATATACTTTCTTCTTGAGTGCACATGGAACATTCTCCAAGATAGATCACATATTGGGTCACAAATCAGCCTTTCATAAGTATACAAGAATTGAAATCATGCCATGCATACTTTCAGACCACAATGCTATGAAGCTTGAAATCAACCACAGAAAAAAGTCTGGAAAACCTCCAAAAGCATGGAGGTTAAAGAACACCCTAGTAAAGAATGAATGGGCCAACCAGGCAATTAGAGAAGAAATTAAAAAATATATGGAAACAAACGAAAATGAAACTACAACAATCCAAACACTTTGGGATGCAGCGAAGGCAGTCCTGTGAGGAAAATACATTGCAACCCAGGCCTATCTCAAGAAACAAGAAGAATCCCAAATACAAAATCTAACAGCACACCTAAAGGAAATAGAAGCAGAACAGCAAAGACAGCCTAAACCCAGCAGAGGAAGAGAAATAATAAAGATCAGAGCAGAAATAAACAATATAGAATCTAAAAAAACTGTAGAGCAGATCAACGAAACCAAGAGTTGGTTTTTTGAAAAAAATAGACAAAATTGACAAACCTCCAGCCAGACTTCTCAAAAAGAAAAGGGAGATGACCCAAATAGATAAAATCATGAATGAAAATGGAATGATTACAACCAATCCCTCAGAGATACAAGCAATAATCAGGGAATACTCTGAAAAATTATATGCCAACAAACTGGACAACCTGGAAGAAATGGACAAATTCCTAAACACCTGCACACTTCCAAAACTCAATCAGGAGGAAATAGAAAGCTTGAACAGACCCATAACCAGCAAAGAAATTGAATCAGTCATCAAAAATCTCCCAGCAAATAAGAGTCCAGGACCAGATGGCTTCCCTGGGGAGATCTACCAGAAGTTTAAAGCAGAGATAATACCTATCCTTCTCAAGCTATTCCAAGAAATAGAAAGGGAAGGAAAACTTCCAGACTCATTCCATGAAGCCAGCATTACTTTGATTACCAAACCAGACAGAGACCCAGTAAAAAAAGAGAACTACAGGCCAATATCCCTGATGAATATGGATGCAAAAATTCTCAATAAGTTACTAGCAAATCGAATTCAACAGCTTATAAAAAGAATTATTCACCATGATCAAGTGGGATTCATTCCTGGGATGCAGGGCTGGTTCAACATTCGCAAATCAATCAACGTGATACATCACATTAATAAAAGAAAAGATAAGAACCATATGATCCTGTCAATCGATGCAGAAAAGGCCTTTGACAAAATTCAGCACCTTCCTTAATAAACACCCTTCAGAAAGTCAGGATAGAAGGAACATACTTAAACATCATAAAAGCCATTTTTAAAAAGCCCACCGCTAACATCATCCTCAATGGGGAAAAACTGAGAGCTTTTTCCCTGAGATCAGGAACACGACAGGGATGTCCACTCTCACTGCTGTTGTTTAACATAGTGTTGGAAGTTCTAGCATCAGCAATCAGACAACAAAAGGAAATCAAAGGCATCAAAATTGGCAAAGATGAAGTCAAGCTTTCACTTTTTGCAGATGGCAGGATACTATACATGGAAAATCCGATAGACTCCACCAAAAGTCTGCTAGAACTGATACAAGAATTCAGCAAAGTTGCAGGATACAAATTCAATGTACAGAAATCAGTTGCATTCTTATACACTAATACTGAAGCACAGAAAGACAAATAAAGAAACTGATCCCACTCACAATTGCACCAAGAAGCATAAAATACCTAGGAATAAATCTAACCAAAGATGTAAAAGACCTGTATGCTGAAAACTATAGAAGTCTTATGAAGGTAATTGAAGAAGATATAAAGAACTGGAAAAACATTCCGTGCTCATGGGTTGGAAGAATAAATATTGTCAAAATGTCAATACTACCCAAAGCTATCTATACATTCAATGCAATCCCAATCAAAATAGCACCAGCATTCTTCCTGAAAGTAGAACAAGCAATCCTAAAATTCATATGGAACCACAAAAGGCCCCGAATAACCAAAGTAATTTTGAAGAAGAAGACCAAAGCAGGAGGCATCACAATCCCAGACTTTAGCCTCGACTACAAAGCTGTAATCATCAAGACAGCATGGTATTGGCACAAAAACAGACACATAGACCAATGGAATAGAATAGAAACCCCAGTACTAGACCCACAAAAGTATGGCCAACTAATGTTTGACAAAGCAGGAAAGAACATCCAATGGAAAAAAGACAGTGTCTTTAACAAATGGTGCTGGGAGAACTGAACAGCAACATGCAGAAGGTTGAAACTAGACCACTTTCTCACACCATTCACAAACATAAACTCAAAATGGATAAAGGACCTGAATGTGAGACAGGAAACCATCAAAACCCTAGAGGAGAAGGCAGGAAAAGACCTCTCTGACCTCAGCCGCAGCAATATCTTCCTTGACACATCCCAAAGGCAAGGGAATTAAAAGAAAAAGTGAATTACTGGGACCTTATGAAGATAAAAAGCTTCTGCACAGCAAAGGAAACAACCAACAAAACTAAAAGGCAACCAACGGAATGGGAAAAAATATTTGCAAATGACATATCGGACAAAGGGCTAGTATCCAAAATCTATAAAGAGCTCACCAAACTCCACACCCAAAACACAAATAACCCAGTGAAGAAATGGGCAGAAAACATGAATAGACACTTCTCTAAAGAAGACATCCGGATGGCCAACAGGCACATGAAAAGATGCTCAACGTCGCTCCTCATCAGGGAAATACAAATCAAAACCACACTCAGATATCACCTCATGCCAGTCAGAGTGGCCAAAATGAACAAATCAGAAGACTATAGATGCTGGAGAGGATGTGGAGAAACGGGAACCCTCTTGCACTGTTGGCGGGAATGCAAACTGGTGCAGCCGCTCTAGAAAACAGTGTGGAGGTTCCTCAGAAAATTAAAAATAGACCTACCCTATGACCCAGCAATAGCACTGCTAGGAATTTACCCAAGGGATACAGGAGTACTGATGCATAGGGGCACTTGTACCCCAATGTTTATAGCAGCACTGTCAACAATAGCCAAATTATGGAAAGAGCCTAAATGTCCATCAACTGATGAATGGATAAAGAAATTGTGGTTTATATACACTATGGAGTACTACGTGGCAATGAGAAAGAATGAATTATGGCCCTTTGTAGCAACGTGGATGGAACTGGAGAGTGTGATGCCAAGTGAAATAAGCCATACAGAGAAAGATAGGTACCATATGTTTTCACTCTTATGTGGATCCTGAGAAACTTAACAGAAACCCATGGGGAAGGGAAGAAAAAAAAAAGAGGTTAGAGTGGGAGAGAGCCAAAGCATAAGAGACTTAAAAACTGAGAACAAACTGAGGGTTGATGGGGGGTGGGCGGGAGGGGAGGGTGGGTGATGGGTATTGAGGGCACTTGTTGGCATGAGCATTGGGTGTTGTATGGAAACCAATTTGACAATAAACTTCATATATTGAAAAAAAAGAATGGATAAAAAAAGAAGAATGAAATTTTCCATTTGGATGGACATGGTTGGTGCTAGAGTTTATTATGCTACATGAAATACGTCAGTCAGAGAATATGAATCCATAAGATTTCACTCAATGGAGGAATTTAAGAAACAAAACAGATGAACATATAGGAAGGAAAAAAGGAGAGGGAGGCAAACCATAAGTGACTCTTAACTCTAGACAACAAGCCGAGGGTTGATGGAGGAAGGTGGGTGGGGGATGGGCTAAATGGGTGATGGGTATTAAGGAGGGCACTTCTTATGATGAGCACTGGGTGTTATATGGAAGCAGTGGATCCTGAAAGCAAAATTACACTATCTGTAACTAACTAGAATTTAAATAAAAATTTGAAACAAATTCCCCAATCTGCCAAGGCCACCACAACAAAGTAGTACAAGCTAAAGGCATCCAACTTCCTGACTCTCAGTATATTATACAGCTCTAGGAAGGAAATCAGTATGATACTGGCTAAAGGAATAGACCCATACACCAAAGGAACAGAATGAACAGCCCAGAAATAAACCCACCCATAGACAGACAACTAACATTTGACAAAGGAGTCAAGCCTATTCATGGGGAAACATAGTCTCTTTTAAAAATGGTCATGAGAAACCTGGGCAACTACATGCAGAGAAATGACATTGGAGGCCCTATATCACACCACTCACAAAAATTCATTTGAGTGCTCACTTAGGCAGCAAACTATTAAAATTAGAACAATACAGAGAAGATTACCATGGCCCCTGAGCAAGGATAACATGCAAAAGGTATCTGAAATGTGTTAAGATGTAAGCATAAGACCTGAAATTTTAAGACTAAAAGAAGATGATATAAAGAAAACCACTCAACATTGGGTACGTTGATAGTTACCAAATGAGGGTGTTCTTTCATTATCCTAACTACAAACACAGCCCACCATTTGTGACCCAAATTTCAATCCAGAGCCTGAATATGATACCAAAAGCACTTAGCAACAACAACAACAAAATTAATAAGTGGGACTACATCAAACTAAAAAGCTTCTGTTCAGAAAAAAAAAAATGAACAAAATAAAAAGTCAATCAATAGAATGGGAGAAAATATTTACAAATGTTCTACCTGATAACGTGTTACTATCCAAAACTCATCCAAATCAGTAATATAAATAAAAGGCAATTCCATCTTTAAAAAGGGAAGAGGAGGGGCGCCTGGGTGGCTCAGTCGGTTAAGCGTCCGACTTCAGCTCAGGTCACGATCTCACGGTCTGTGAGTTTGAGCCCCGCGTTGGGCTCTGGGCTGATGGCTCAGAGCCTGGAGCCTGCTTCCAATTCTGTGTCTCCCTCTCTCTCTGCCCCTCCCCTGTTCATGCTCTGTCTCTCTCTGTCTCAAAAATAAATAAACGTTAAAAAAAATTTAAAAACAAGAGGAACTCAATGGACATTTTTCCAAAGAAGACCTACAAATGGCATATAGACATAAAAGGTACTCTACATAACTAGTCATCAGGAAAGTGCAAAACAAACCACAATCAGATACCACCTCTTACCTCTTAAAATGGCTGGTATCAAAAAGAAAGAAAATGCCAAATTTGGTGAGGAACCCATGTGTACTGTTGGTGGGGATGTAACTTGATACACCCTGTATGAAAAGCAATATGAAGGTCCTGAAAAAATTACACACAGGACAACTGTGGTATCCACCAACGAACTTCTAGCTACATATCCAAAGGAAATGAAATCAAGGTATCAGAGAGTTGCAGGCACCCCCATATTCATTGCAGCATTATTCAAAGAGCCAAATACGAAAACAACCTAAGTGTCCAAACAGAAAACTGGATAAAGAAGATGTGGCATACATTGGAAAAAGGGTTAAATCCAACATAACTTATGAAACTCAATACCCAAAAAACAAATAATCAAGTGAAGAAATGGGCAGAAGCCATGAATACACCCTTTTCCAAAGAACATCCAGATGGCTAACAGACAAGTGGAAAGTTGCTCAACATCACTCATCATCAGGGAAATACAAATCAAAACCACAATGAGATACCAACTCACACCTGTCAGAATGGATAAAATTAACAACTGAGGAAACCACAGATGTTGGTGAGGATGAAGAGAAAGGGGATCCCTTTTGCACTCTTGTTGGGAATGCAAACTGATGCAGTCACTCTGGAAAACAGTATGGAGGGTCCTCAAACAATTGAAACCAGAACTACACTTTGACCAGCATTTGTACTACTAGGTATTTATCCAAAATATACAAAAACTCTGATTTTAAGGAGCACATGCACCCCAATGTTTACAGCAGTGCTATCAACAATAGCCAAAGTATGGAAAGAGCCCAAATGTCCATTGACTGATGAATGGATAAAGAAGAAACGGTGTATATATACAATGGAATACTACTCAGCAGTTGAAAAGAATGAAATCTTGCCATTTGCAATCACATCACTGGAACCAGAGTGTGTTGAGCAAAGTGAAATAAGTCAGTCAGAGAAAGACAAATATCATATGATTTCACTCATATGTGGAACTTAAGATACACAGCAGATGAACACAGGGGAAGGGAAGGAAAAATAAGATAAAGACAGAGACGGAGGCAAAACATAAGAGATTCTTAAATACAGAGAACAAACTGAGGGTTGCTGGAAGACTGTTGGGGAAGGCGATCAGCTGGATGGGTGATGGTCAGTAAGGAGGGCACTTGTGATGGTCACTGAGTGTTATATGTAAGTGATGAATTATTGGGTTCTACTCCTGAAATAAAAACTACACTAGATGTTAACTAATGCGAATTTAAATAATAAATTTAAAAAAGAAGATGTGGGGGTGCCTGAGTGGCTCAGTCGGTTGAGCATCTGACTTCAGCTAGGGTCATGATCTCCCTGTCCGTGGGTTTGAGCCCCGTGTCAGGCTCTGTGCTGACAGCTTGGAGTCTGGAGCCTGCTTCGGATTCTGTGTCTCCCTCTCTGCACCTCCCCCACTCGCACTCTGTCTCTCTCAGAAACAAATAAACAATTAAAAATAATAAAAAATAAGGTGTAGCATACATATCTAAAGGATTATTATTCGGCCATGAGAAAGGAGAAAATCCTGTCTTTTACAACAACATGGATGGACCCTATGGGCATTAGGCTAAGTGAAACAAGTCAGAAGAGAAAGACAAAGATTATGTGATCTCACATATTTGGGGAAACCAGAAAACGTGTATAGATACAGACAGTAGAATGGTGGTTACAAGGGGGCTAAGGGATAGGAGAAGTGGGAGATGTTTGTTGGCAAAGAGGTCAAACGTCCAGTTTGAAGAGGAATAACTCCAGAGCATCTAATGTACAGCATGGTGATGATGGTTAATATTATTGTATTATCAACTTGAAGGTGGCCTAGAGAGTATATCTCAAATGTTCTCACCATGAAGAAGAGATGGTAATTTAATTATGTGACGTGATGGAGGTGTTAGCTAACACAATGGTGGCAATAATTTCATTACATATATATATTCACATTGGTACTCGTTGAGTTTGCCAAATGGCATACGTCAATAATAATTTAGTAAATCCAAGAAAAATTAACACAAACAAGTTGTAGCATTCATTTCTTCGTTAGTTAGTTAGTTAGTTAGTTAGTTAGTTAGTTAGTTAGTTAGTTAGTGTATATTCAAGTTACTTAACATACAGTGTAGTCTGGCTTCAGGAGTAGGACCCAATGATTCATCTCTTACATAGGACACCCAGTGTTCATCACAAGTGCCCTCCTCAATGTCCATCACACATTTATACCATCCCTCCTTGCTCAAGCAACCTCCAGCAACCCTCAGCTTGTTCTCTGTATTTAAGAGTCTCTTATGGTTTCCCTTCTCTGTGTTTTATCTTATTTTTCCTTCCCTTACCCTATGTTCACCTGTTGAGTGTCTCGACTTCCACATATAAGTGAAAACATATCTGTCTTTCTCTCACTGACTTATCTCGCTTATCAAATATACCCTCCAAGTTGTTTCAAACAGCAAGATTTCATTCTTTTCCATCACAAACTAAAATTCCATTGTGTATATACATCACTTCTTCCTTATCCATTCATCAGTCGATGGATTTTGGGGGCTCATACCATAATTTGGCTATTGTTGATAGTACTGCTATAAACATTGTGGTGCATGTGCCCCTTGATATCAGCATTTTTGTGATTTTTTAATAAATTCCTAGTAGTGCGATTGCAGGTTGTAGGTTCGTTCTGTTTTTAATTGTTTGAGGAATCTCCATAGTGTTTTCCAGAGTGGCTCCACTAGTTTGCATTCCCACCAGCAGTGCAAAAATGTTCTCCTTTCTCCACATCCTCACCAACATCTGTTGTTTCCTGAGATTTTCATTTTAGTCATTCTGAGAGGTGTGAGGTGGTATCCCAATGTGGTTTGGATTTCTATTTCCCTGATGATAAGTGATGTTGAGCATCTTTTCATGTGTCTGTTTACCATTTGGATGTCTTCTTTGGACAAGTGTCTGTTCATGACTTCTTCCCATTTCTTCACTGGATTATTTGTGTTCTGGGTGTTAAGTTTGGTAAGTCCTTTATAGATTTTGGATACTAACTCTTTATCCGATATGTCATTTGCAAATATCTTCTCCCATTCTTTCAGATGCCTTTTAGTTTTGTTGATTGTTTCCTTTGCTGTGCAGAAGCTTTTTATCTTGATGAAGTCCCAATAGTGCATTTTTGCTTTTATTGTCCTTGCCTCCAGACACATGTCAAGTATGAAATTGCTGCAATCTAGGCCACAGAGGTTCTGCCTCTGTTTTCTACCGTAGGATTTTCATGGTTTCCTGTCTCACATTTAGGTCTTTCATCCCGTTTGAATTTATTTTTATGTGTGGAGTAAGAACATGGTCCATTTTCCTTCTACGTGTCACTGTCCAGTTCTCCCAGCACCATTTGCTAAAGACTGTCTTTTTCCCATCGGATACTCTTTCCTGCTTTGTCAAAGATCAGTTGGCAATACATTTGTGGGTCCAATTCTGGGTTCTCTATTCTATTCCATTGGTCTCTATGTCTGTTTTTGTGCCAATACCATACTGTCTTGATGATTACAGCTTTGTAATACAGCTTAAAGTCTGGGATTGTGATGCCTCCGATTTTGGTTTTCTTTTTCATTATTACATTGGCTATTCAGGGTCGCTTGCAGATCCATACAAAATTTAGGATTGTTTGTTCTAGCTCTGTGAAGAATGCTGGTGGGTTTTTTGATATGGATTGCACTGAATGTGTAGATTGCTTTGGGTAGTATCTACATTTTAACAATATTTGTTCTTCCAGTCCATGAGCATGGAATGTTTTTCCACTTCTTTGTGTCTTCTTTCATAAGCTTTCTGTGGTTTTCAGCATACAGATCTTTTACCTCTTTGGCTGGATTTATTCCTAGCTATTCTGTTTTTGGTGCAATTGGGAATAAGATCGATTCCTTGGTATCTCTTTCTGTTCCTTCATTATTGATGTTTAGAAAAGCAACCAACTTCTGTATATTGACTCTATATCCTGTGACTTTATGAATTCATGCATCAGCTCCAGAAGTTTTTTGATGGAGTTTTCAGTTTTCCATGTAGAGTATCATGGCATCTGCAAAGAGTGAAAGTTTGACTTCTTTGCCAGTTTGGATGCCTTTTATTTCTTTCTGTTGTCTGACTGCTGGGGTTAGGACTTCCAGTACTATGTTGAACAACAGTGGTGAGATGGACATCCCTGTCGTGTTCCTGATCTCAGGGGTAAAGCTCTCAGTTTTTTGCCATGGAGGATACTATTAGCTGTGGATCTTTCATATATGGCTCTTATGATGTTAAGGTATGTTCCTCTATCCCTACTTTCTTGTGGCTTTTTATCAAGAAAGGATGCTGTATTTTGTCAGACACTTTTCCTGCATCTATTGACAGGACCATATGCAGGTGTCCTCAGGTCTAAAATGAGTCTCTTGTAGGGATCATATAGATGGGTCTTGGTTTTTTATCCATTCTGATACCCAAGGTCTTTTGATTGGGGCATTTAGTCCATTTACTTTCAGAGTGATTACTGGGAGATATGTATTTAGTGCCATTCTGTTATCTGTAGGTTTCATGTTTGTGGTGATGTCTCTGGTCCTTTGCAGTCTTTGCTGCTTTCCAACCACAGAGCTTCCCTACTCCCCTGTCCCCACTTAGGGTCTCTTACAGGGCTGGATTAATGGTCACGAACTACTTTAGTTTTTGTTTGTCTGAAAAAATCTTTATTGCTCACTCTATTCTGAATGACAGCCCTCCTGGATAAAGGATTCTTGTCTGCACATTGTTCCCATTCAGCACATTGACTATTTCCTTTCATTCCCTTCTGGCCTACCAAGTTTCAGTGGACAAGTCTGCTTCTAATCTTATGGGTGTGTGTGTGGCTATGTGTGCGTGTGTGGGGGGGGGGTGGGTGGGTGTGGGTGTGTGGGTGTGTATGTGTGTATAAAATAAGAATTGACCAAAACAAATCATAAACTATGAGCCTGATTCCAAAAGAAAAGAGAAGAGGGAGGAAAGAAAAAAGAAGACAAGAGAATAAAAGAAACAAAGAGTTGTCTGTTGGTCCCTGGGACCAGGGGCTGTGTTGGTCTGGAGGAGGGGCTGTCTGGCTCAGTCAGTGTCAATCTCACTCCAGTAGAGAAACAGTTACCAGGCACGGAGGGGCTGGATTTGGTGTAAGCAGGTCCTGCCTCCAAACTAGGGGCCACTGTTCTGTTCTCCCAGGCCCCACCATATGGTGATGGGGAGAAAAATGGTGATACCCTGCTCTCTCCTCCTTGGATCGGGTGTCCCAAACCATGCTCTTCCTGTGCCTCACTGGGGTCAGCTGGGATTCAAAACCTGATGTCTTCAAGGATCCCACCCAGGGCGCTCCCCGTTCTGGGGTAGCACCACTCCGTCCAGATGACAAAGAGCCTTTTGCTGGTGACTGCAGGGTCTTTTGTCCTTGGGGAGCAATACACCCTCTTCTCTCCATATGGAGGGAGGGGACTGCTCTGTCACAGTGTGCCCCCGAGGTCACTACCACCCCAGGGTTATCTCCCCACCCTAGGCGTGCCAAAGGCTGCATCTGCTCCAGAGAAATTCTTTTGAAACCTCTGAGTTTCAGCTCCAAAGTCTGTTTACAAAAAAGAAACTGGATCTCTCCATATTTCTTGTTCCCCAGTCCGTGGTCCAGAAAGGTTTACCTCTTTTGCTGACTTGATACCACAATTTCACAGCCTCTCTCTCTCTCTCTTTCTGTCCCTTTTGTCTGTCCACAGAAGGGGTTCCCTCCCCTCCATGCCTACCCTGCTTTATGTCCCCCAATTCTCATACATGCACCTTATTCTACCAAGCTGTCTCCCTCCATCTGTGGAGATCCTTCTGCCAATCCACAGATCAATTTCCTGGGTGTTCCAAGTGATCTGACCTCAAAACAGCTGTGTTTGAGGGACGAGGAAGATCCCGGTCCCTCTACTTCTCTGCCATCTTAACTCCCTCTTGTCTCATTCATTTCTTTCATCCCACTTACACTTCCTCTCCTAAGGTCAGATTTGTATTGGTTTAATACAAAAATCTTCCTACAGGGGCGCCTGGGTGGCGCAGTCGGTTAAGCGTCCGACTTCAGCCAGGTCACGATCTCGCGGTCCGTGAGTTCGAGCCCCGCGTCAGGCTCTGGGCTGATGGCTCAGAGCCTGGAGCCTGTTTCCGATTCTGTGTCTCCCTCTCTCTCTGCCCCTTCCCTGTTCATGCTCTGTCTCTCTCTGTCCCAAAAATAAATAAACGTTGAAAAAAAAAATTAAAAAAAAAAACAAAAATCTTCCTACAAAGTTGCCAAATGAGAATGTTCTTTCGTTATTCATCTACAAACACGGTCCACTCCTTGTGGTCAAATGTAAGTAAAGAGACTGAAAGAACGGCATTTCTAAATGTTTACCTTATGTAAATCTATAATGACATCAAAATGGGGTATAGTTTCTTGCATGGAGCTCTGAGTCCTGCACGATTCCATCAATAGCAGATACTCCTACTGCCTCCTGGTAACATGAATTTCTCTTTACAATGTGACCTGTAGGAATAAACTGTTAACACATTCAAACGGGTATGTTTGTACATATTCCAGAAAACATTGAAATACATCATTTATAAGCCTGTCACTTCTAAGTAGTACAAACTAAGGGAAACATTTTCTTCTCCTAGTCATCTTCATGAAAGTGTTCAGAGATTGCATGTGGAGCACATGTTTGTGCATGTGCATCTGTGTGTGTGTGTGTGCGTGTGTGTGTGTAATAATATAGTAATATATGTTGCTCCAATCCAAAGCAAAACAAAGTGTAATATGTTGTGGTGCAGTATTGTTACAGAACCAGGCTGGGTCGCTGGCAGAAAAACCAAGCGGCACTCGGAGTTCTTGGTGGATCAGAGTTTCATTTTACACCGGCAGCCTCAGAGGAGATGCTTCTCCAGAGATCTGAGCCCCAAGCACAAGCATGGGGGACAATTCATCATCTGTTACTTCCGCATTCTGCATTAGTAGTAATTTGGCACACACAGCAAGCGGGGCAGGAAGAAGAACCCAGAAGGAGTCTTTAAGCTGGGAACTAGAGTTTATGTTAGTCCTATTGGCCATCTTATGGTACATAACTTTACTTATTTTCCCAACATTCCCTTCTTTGATGACTTTTTTGAAAAATCTTTTTTAGTAGGCATCACCTTTAGCTCTAAGGGTAGGTACTCTCGGAGAGCTAAAATGTGTGTTGCAGTTTCCAAGTAATGTTGAGGGACCTGGTCAGGGTTTGTGTAATGTCCGCCACAAATGCAGGTCCGTTGTCACTATGTATGGTTAAGGGCAGACCAAACCAAGGTACGATTTCCCGAAGAAGAGCTTTGGCCACCTCACGACTTATTCCATCCTGGTTGGGAAGGCTTTGACCCATCCTGAATATGTGCAGATTATTACAAGGAAGTACCTGAATCCTTTGCTCGGTTGTATATCTGTAAATTCCACCTCCAACTCTTTGAAAGGGGTGGCCCCATCCTTTGAATAAACCAGGTTTCCTGGGATTATATGGGGTGGGTTTCTAGTAACTGTCAGATCAGGTTAGGGAGGATATGGTTTGCATATTTAGAGATTTATGAATTAACCAAGCCTCAAGTGAATATAAAGCATGAAAGTCTTTATCTATTGATAGGTCTACAGTGAGAAAAGTCTTTGCATACAACTTTTGGGGCAATCCATCCCATTTCCAATTATTTAAATAATCATATGCCCATGGGATCTTATTATTATCCCCACAGAATAACAAGCACAGAAGATTGTCCATACATGAAAACTGTGACATTTTTTCTGAAGTTTACCTCAGGTTTTCTAGTTTGGGCAAACAACAAACATTTAAGCACAATCAGAACTAGAATTTAACTTCCATAATGGTGTGTTGTTGAAATGTAGTTTTTTTCCTCTATAAAAATCCCTCTTTCCAGAGATAGCCAAATTGAGACCAATGCATTTGTAGAACAAGTCCAGTCTTAACAAACCTGGCCTAATTATTTACATAAGCTCACCAAGAATAACAATTGATCATGAGGATCTTTTTTTATTTTTGATATTAATTCATTTTTGAGAGAAAGAGAGAGGCAGAACGTGAGCAGGGGAGGGGCAGACAGAGAGGGAGACAGAATATGAAGCAGGCTCCAGGTTCTGAGCTATAAGCACAGAGCCCAAAGCAGGGCTCAAACTCACAGACTGTGAGATCATGACATGAGCCAAAGTCAGACTCTTAACCAACTGAGCCACCCAGATGCCCCGATCATGAGGATCTTTTAAACGTTACTTTGCTAGAACCTTTTATAAGGAATCTCCAGATTGAACTTTTAGTAGCGTCTCCAGGCCAGAAGCCAAGCCAAATACTTGCCATCAGACAGGCCTCCAATACCTGTAGAATTGGGTGAATTCCTCTTCACGAGGTCCACAAGGTATCCTGAGGTTCCTACACCTGCCGGGAAGTGACCTTCTTCACTCACCTGGGGAGGCTGCTGGAAACTCTGGAAGCAAGGTATCAGGACACCATTTCCAAGGGGCTTTATGGCTCCATGTTTCACAAAGTCAACCTTAGTTGCCTAAAGCTGTCTGGTCATATATGAGTCTGTGCATGTCAATCTCAAATAGGACATTCCAGTCAAAGCCTTGGTAAAATAACCAGTATTTACAATAGTGACCTGTTACAAGATGAACAGATTCTTACTGAACTTCTTCAAACAATTGTAATCACCATGAAAGAAAAAAATACTCACTGAGAGTTTTTGAATTTCAGGGGGTAGGTAGAGGAAAAAGATAAATGCCTCAGTTGTTTACAAATGACCACTTTATGACATTTCTGTATATCATAGGTATCTTAAGAGAAAGTTTCCTTAATCTGGAAAAGCAAACATTAGAGAACCAGCAATATTTCCAACAAGAGTCACACAACTATAATCTTCCTCAGTTCATTTAGTCCCATGTTCCTAATCCTTGTTCAGTTTGAATGCAGCTTTTTAGCACTGGAAACTCTTACCCATTTTAGTATTAATCTTACAGATGTCCAATACCTGTATTTCTCCCACAAGTCCTTTTTATAAATCTTCTTGAAGAAGAAACACGTTTTGTGAGAGAATAAGAAAAACTATAAATGAAAAAAACTCAGAAATACACATTGTTAAAGATCCGATGAGAGTCCATTATGATGCAATTGACAAAGAAGTTCAGTTATTACTGTAACATATAACACTTCAAGCAATCAGAATATTAGGTGATGACCTTATACCAAAACAATAAAACTTTAGGAATTGCATATATATTTGGGCAGTTACAACATTTACCCATGCAATACAACCTAAGATTTACCGTTGCATGACAATGCTTCTCCAAGTAACTTAGCATCCCAAATAAAAGGGCCTAATTGGTCAAAAAGACTTCATTTACCCTTTAAATCCTGGGGAGTTTGTTAAAACCTTAGGAAGTTATAAAGCACATCCTAAATAGGATTACAGATCATTACAAATCTTAAAACTTTATTTATTCAACCAAGGCGGCAATAAAAGATCCTAACAGCGAATGTACAGCATTATATCATTGTTAGCAAACCCTAGCTCCTTCAACATTGAGAAGTTTTAACTAAGTAATCAAAGACCTGATAAAGATAAAACCTAAAGCTTTGGTTTTTCTGGCAGACAAACAAAAAAGAAAACCTTTGTTTACATTGTCTTATCAAAAGCAAATCAACAGTCCAAGAAAACGTTGACTTTTGAATAGAGAGAAAAGCAGAATTTCCACCTTATACCAGGGTACTTTTAAAATTCCATTTATCTCAACCTTAGTCCATCCTGAGCACACATAAAATTCTTTTCCAAAGGTGTCCCTTCATGAACCTTCTACAACTTTCCTTTGCCTTCAAACGTTGTCCCAAAGCCATTTCTCTGCAACGAACCAGTCTCATTTAGGGCAAAATTACTTTCTTTGACCCTCAACAAAAAATGTACTTCCATTCCCTATATCTTTATTACAAACCTCCTACTTTCCTACATACAGGGTTGCTTTCCTTATTTCCATCAGTCTTATGTACACTTAGCAGAATTTTAACTCTTAGGAAACCTTAGTCTCCAATTGAGGACTTAGTAACCAAGAGAGAGGTGTTATACACCAGAGTTTTTTTACATGGCAAATTCATGAGCCAATTAAGCACAAAGCATGCTTTCCAATGGATCCAAATAGCTTTAGTTACTCTGCAATAAGAAGTTAAAAACACAGCTTTCTGGGGAGGGAGCCAAGATGGCAGAAAAGCGTGGACGTTTTTTGTGTCTCGTGTCCATGAAATACAGCCAGACCAACACTAAACCACCCTGCACAACTAGAAAAGTGATCTGAGGATGAACACAACATTCTGCACAACCTGAACCACAGAATTCAGCAGGTACCTGGTGCAGATTGGTGAACCTGGGGAGACCGAAGCCACAAAGGACAGGGAGGTGTTTTACATGCAGAGAGAGGACAGAGACGGTGGTGAGAATATGGGAAAAGCACCCCTCCCCAAAAGCAGCTGGAGAGAAGGGGAAAACTGGAAACAGCTGCAGGGACTAAACTATAAAGGGAGAAAGGAGAGGGCTAAAATTCCATTCAGACTGTAAACAGGGAGAATGCAAAGTCTGCAACTCTGCAGCTCAATAACTGGCAGTGCTCTGGTGGGAAGGGCGAATCCCCAGGACCAAAGTGGGGTCTGGGAGGTTCTAGGGCCACACAGGGAGTACTGGTTCCACTGCTGGAAGGACATTTGGTAGAGAATGTGAGGCCACCTGGTCCCAGCAGACCCCAGAGAAAAGCCATAGTTGCTGGTGCTAGAACAAGGTCATTAAGGGTGAAGCCTTAAGGTGGTGCCAGATGTGTGTTGTGATTTTCAATAATCCCTGAAAAGCTGCTGCTACACTACTTCACAAACTTTTGGGGGGCGGGCTGGCACCTGGCCCAGTCTCTGTGCACTGGCAGCAGCACTGTCCCATGAACCTTCTTGGGTGCGGCCGGAACCCAGCCATTGCTGGGTGAGACCCTCCCACAGAGGGGTGGAACAGGTCAAAGCCACAGTCCTTCAGACGTAAGAGGCTGGGGAAAACAGCCTCATCTCAGACAAAACTCGGGAGAGAGGTACTGCCTGGGGCTTGGTCACAGACAGTGAAAAAGCAAGGAGTGGATGAAAGCTGAAGGCAGAGGACGGGTGCATGAGTGCTAATCGGGGAGAAATGAGTTCCGATACTACAGACTGCATAGCTGGGTGATGCCATTTTCACTGCTTCTATGCATGCGCATATGCACCTACAAGTGCCACAACAATCCACCACAGTAGGGTAGCACCGCCATCTAGTGGAGAATAGAGCCATTACACTAAGTCCTGCCCAACTGGACCAACCTTGCTCTTCAAGAACACAAGTATAGCCTACTTACTTATGGACTAAAAAGCACATCACAGTCTGAATTGTAGGGGAAATCAAAGTAAATTCAGTCATATTTCAGTCTGTTAGCAGGTCCATCTATTCAGTTTTCTTTCTTTTTTTCTTCTTTTTGTTCTCTATTTCTTTTTTTTTTCTTGAATACAGAAAGAGAAAAAATTCATTTTTACTTTCAATTTTTATTAAAAGTATTTTCTTTAATTTTTTAAAAAATATGTTTTATATCTGGGTAATTTTTTTCAAATTCTATTTTACTCCCACAAGTGTATTTTAGTCTAATTCACTGAACTCTTTTTTTTTTCAAATTTTTAAATATTTTCCTTATTTTTCCCCTTTATCTTTTTTCTTTTTCATTTCTTTTGTTCTTCTTGAATACAGAATGAGAAAAAATTCATTTTTATTTTTAATTATTATTAAAAATATTTTCCTTCAGTTTTTTCTCTACAATATATTCTACTTTGTGTATTTCTTTTCAAATTCTAGTTTACTTCCATTATTTCATCATAGTCTCCTTCATTTTATTCATTTTTTTTCAAGTTTTCAAACGTTTTCCTTTTTTTCTTCTTTCTTTCCCCTTTTTTCTCTAATCTATCAAGCCTCTTTCAATACCCAGACAAAAACACACCTAGGATATAGCATCATTTATTCAATTATTTCAGTGTGTGTGTGTAATTTTTTAATTTTAATATTTTTTCGATTTCAATTCTTTTAATTTTAATGTTTTCTACCTGATTAATTCATTTTATTCCTTCAAAATGATGAAGCAAAAAAATTCACCCCCCAAAACAGAACAGGGAGAAATCACAACCAAGGACTTAACCAACACAGATACAAGCAAGATGTCTGAACCAGAATTTAGAATCGCAATTATAAGAATACTAGCTGGAGTCGAAAATACATTAGAATCCATTTCTGTGGCTATACAAGAAGTAACAGCTAGTCAGGATGAAATAAAAAATGTTGTAACTGAGCTGCAATCATGAATGGATGCCATGGCAGCAAGGAGAGTTGAAACATATCAGCAAATCACTTATAGAGGACAAGCTTACAGAGAAACATGAAGCAGGAAAACAAGAGGGAGTCTAAGGCAAAAGAGCGCAATATAAGATTTAGAGAACTCAGTGATTCATTAAAAAGGAATAACATCAGAAACATAGCAGTCCCAGAAGCTGAAGAGACAGAAAATGGGGTAAAAAGTTATGTGAGCAAATCATAGAGGAAAACTTTCCTAACCTGGGGAAAGACACAAACATTAAAATCCAGAAAGCACAGAGGACTCTCATTAGATTCAACCAAAACGGACCATCAACAAGGCATACCATAGTCAAATTCACAAAATACTCAGGCAAGGAGAGAATCATGAGAGCAGCAAGGGAAAAAAAATCCTTAACCTACAAGGGAAGACAGATCATATTCACAGCAGACCTATCCACAGAAACTTGGCAGGCAAGCAAGGAGTGCCAGGATATAGTCAACGTTCTGAGTCAGAAAAATATGCAGCAAAGAATGATTTATCCAGCAAGGCTGTCATTAAAAATAGAATGAGAAATAAAAAGTTTACAGACAAACAAATATTCAGGAGATCATGACCACTAGACCAGCCTTGCAAGAAAGTTTAAGGGCGACTGTCTAAGAGGAGAAAAGACCAAACAAACAAACAAAAACACCAAAACCCAAAAAGATCAAAAGTAACAAAGACTAGAAAGGTACAGACAACACCACCAGAAACTCCAACTCCACGAGAAACATAATGGCAATACTGGACTAAACACTCCAATCAAAACACATAGGATAACAGAATGGATAAGAAAACAAGATCCATCCATATACTGTTTACAAGAGACTCATTTTAGACCAAAAGACACCTTCAGATTGAAAGTAAGGGGATGGAGAAACATCTGTCATACTAATGGTCACAAAAAGAAAGCCAGAGTAGCCATACTTATATCAGACAATCTAGATTTTAAAATAAAGACTGAGGTGCCTGGGTGGCTCAGTGGGTTAAGTGTCTGATTTCTGCTCGGGTCAAAATCTCACAGTACATGAGTTCAAGCATGTCATTGGGCTCTGTGCTGACAGCTCAGAGCCTGATACCTGGATTCTCTGTCTCCCTGTCTCTCTCTCTCTCTCTCTCTGCCCCTCCCTCACTCATGCTATCTCTATCAAAAATCAATAAATATTAAAAAAAAATTAAATAAACACTGTAACAAAATATCAAGAAGGGCATTATATCATAATTAACAGGCCTATACATCAAGAAGATCTAACAACTGTAAACATTTATGCTCGAAACGTTAGGCACCCAAATTTATAAATCAATTAATTACACACACAAAGACTCATTGATAATAATACCATAATAGTAATGGACTGCAGCACTCAATTGGCAGCAACGCACATATCGTCTAAACAGAAAATCAACAAAAAAACAATGATTATGAATGACACACTACACGAAATAGACTTAACAGATATATTCAGAATTATTTCATCCTATAGTAACGTAATACACATTCTTCTCAAGTGAACATGGGACATTCTCCAGAATAGACCACATACCGGGACACAAATCAGCCCTCAATGAGCAAAAAAGATAAAGATCACACTGCGCCTATCTTCGCACCACAACACTATGAAACTCGAAATCAATCACAAGAAAAAAGGTGGAAAGATAACGAATACTTGGAGACAAAAGACAATGTTACTAACTAATGAATGGGCTAACCAAGAAATTAAGGAGGAAATTAAAAAGTACATAGAAGCCAATTAAAATGATAACACCAAAGCCCAGGACCTATGGGATGCAGTAATGGTGGTCATAAGAGGGAAATATATAGCAATCGAGGCCTTGCTAAAGATGGAAGAAGAGTCTAACCTTACACCTTAAAGAGCTGGAAAAAGAACAGCAAATAAAACCCCACACCAGCAGAAGATAGGAAATAATAAAGACTAGAGGAGAAAGTAAGGCTATCACAACCAGAAAACCCAGTAGAACAGATCAATGAAATCAGAAGGTGGCTCTTGGAAAGAGTTAACCAATATGATAAATCCATATCCAGTTTGATCAAAAATAAAAAGGAAAGGACCCAAATAAATAAAATAAAGAATCACATGGGAATACAAGCTGGTGCAGCCACTCTGGAAAATGGTATGGAGCTTCCTCAAAAAGCTAAAAATAGAATTACCCTACAACCCAGCAATTGCACTACTAGGCATTTATCCATGGGATACACGTGTGCTGTTTCAAAGGCACACATGCACCCCCATGTTTATAGCACCACTATCGACAATAACCAAAGTATGGAAAGAGCCCAAATGTCCATTGATGGATGAATGGATAAAGATGTGGTATATATATACATACAACGGAGTATCACTTGGCGATAAAAAAGAATGAAATCTTGCCATTTGCAACTACGTGGATGGAACTGGGGGGTATCATGCTAAGTGAAATCAGTCAGAGAAAGACAAAAATCATATGACTTCACTCATATGAGGACTTTAAAAGACAAAACAGATGAACATAAGGGAAGGGAAACAAAATATACAAACAGTGAGGGGGACAAAACAGAAGAGACTCATAAATATGGAAAACAAACAGAGGGTTACTGGAGGGATTGTGGGAGGGGGGATGGGCTAAATGGGTAAGGGCCACTAAGGAATCTACTCCTGAAATCACTGCTGCACTATATGCTAACTAATTTGGATGTAAATTTTTAAAAATACAAAATACAATTAAAAAAATATTTAAAAAAAATCAAGAATCACAGAGGACAGATCACCACCAACACAGAAGAAATATAAACAATAGTAAGAGAATATTATGAGCAATTATACACCAATAAAATGGGCAATCTGGAAGAAGTGGACAAATTCTTAGAAATACATAAACAACCAAAACTGAAACAGGAAGAAACAGAAACTTTTAACACACCCATAAACAGTAAAGGAATTGAATTAGTAATCAAAACTGTCCCAAAAAACAAGAGTCCAGGGCTGGATGGCTTTCCAGGGGAATTCTACCACATATTTTAAGAAGAGTTAACACCTATTCTTTTGAAGCCATGCCAAAAACAGAAATGGAAGGAAACCTTACAAACTCCTTCTATGAGACCATCATTACCTTGATTACAAAACCAGACAAAGAACCCACTCAAAAGGAGAATTACAGAACAATTTCCCTGATAAATATGGATGCAAAAATCCTCAATGAGATAATAACCAGCCAAATCACACAATGCATTAAAAGAATTATTCAACAAGACCAAGTGGGATTTATACCTGGGACACAGGGCTAGTTCAATATCTGCAAATTCATCAGTGTGATTCATCACATCACTGAAACAAAGGACAAGAACCACATGGTCCTCTCAATAGATGGAGAGAAAGCCTTTGACAAAATACAGCATCCTTTCTTGACAAAAACCCTCAAAAAGGTAGTGCTAGAAGGCTCATACCTCAAGATCACAAATGCCATAAATGAAAGACCTAATGTTACTATCGTCCTCAATAGGGAAAAACTGAGAGCTTTTCCCCTAAGATCAGGAACAGGACAGGGATGCCCATTCTCACCACTGTTACTCAACATAGTATTGGAAGTCTTAGACTCAGCAATCAGACAACACAGAGGAATAAAAGACATCCAAATAAGCCAGGAGGAAGACACACTCACTCCTCACAGATGATATGACACTCTATGTGGAAAACTCAACAGATTCCACCAAAACACTTCTAGAACTGATCCATGAATTCAGCAAGGTTGCAGGATGTAAAATCCATGCACAGAAATCCATTGCATTCCTATACACCAATAATGAACCAACAGTAAGAGAAATCAGGAAATCGATCCCACTTGCAAGTGCACCAAAACCCGTAAAATACCCACCAATAAGCATAACCAAAGAGGTGAAAAATCAATGCACTGAAAACTATAGAAAACTTATCAAAGACATTGAAGAAGACACACAAGAAAATGGCAAAATGTTCCATACTCCTGGATGGGAAGAACAAAGATTGTTAACAGGTCGATACTACTCAGGCAATCAACATATTCAATGCAATCCCTATCAAAGCAACACCCACATTCTTCACAGAGCTAGAACAATCTTAAAATTTGTATGGAACCAGAAAACAACTAAATAGACAAAGCAATCTTGAAAAAGAAAACCGAAGCTGGAGGTACCACGATGCTGGACTGCAAGACATATTACACCTTAACTGAATAGCCACCCAGGTGCCTAGGTACAATATGATTTTTGATAACAGGATTGTAATAGAGATATTCAGTGAAGATAACAAAGCTCAGAGAAATTTAGTCAAAACAAAAAGTCAAAAGACAAGGCAAATCCAGAATTCCCACCTGGCTGAGATTAGGGGATTATTCCTCCCTTACCATTTCTCTGCAGTGTTCCAATTTTCTAATTGTTACAAAGCTAAAGGGCAGTTATCAATAATTAATGGCACCTGCCTCACAGGCTTGTTTTGAGGAATGAATAAACACACACAAAGCATTTCTGAGGGGAAAAAATAAAATGTGTTACAAAGCTGTAATGATCAAGACAGTATGGTACTGGCACAAAAACCAGACACTCACATCAATGGAACTGAGTGTTCTCCACAATAAGTGAACCCAGAAATGGACCCACAAATGTATAGCCAACCAATCTTTGACAAAGCAGGAAAGAATTTCCAATGGAATAAATAAAGTCTCTTCATCAAATGATGCTGGGAAAACTAGACAGCAACATGCAGAAAAATGAACCTTCACCACTTTCCTCCACCATACACAAAATTAAACTCAAACTGGAAGAAAGACCTAAATGTAAGACAGGAAGCCATCAAAATCCTAGAGGAGAAAGCAGGCAAAAACCTCTTTGACCTGGAAAGCAGCAACTTTCTCACTCAACACATCTGCAGAGGCAAGGGAAACAGAAAGAAAAATGAACTGTTGGGACCTTATCAAAATACAAAGCTACTGCACAGTGAAGAAAACAATCAGCAAATAAAAGCAACCTATGGAATGGGAGAAGATATTTCCAAATGATATATCAGATAAAGGGTTAGTATGCAAAATCTATAAAGACCTTATCAAACTCAAAATATGAATAATCCAGTGAAGAAATGGGCCAAACACATGAATAGACACTTGTCCAAAGAAGACATCCAGGTGGCTAACAAACACATGAAAAAATGTTCAAAGTCACTTATCGTCAGGGAAATACAAATCAAAACCACAATGAGATATCACCTCATACCTGTCAGAATGGCTAACATTAACAACTCAGGCAACGACAGATGTTGGCAAGGATGCAGAGAAAGAGGATCTCTTTTGTACTACTGCTGGGAATGCAAACTGGTGCAGCCACTCTGGAAAACACTATGTGGGTTCCTCAAAAAATTAAAAATAGAACTACCTTATGACCCAGCAATTGCACTAGTAGGTGTTCATCCAAGGGATACAGGTGTGTTGTTTTAAAAGGGCACATGAACCTCACTGCACAACAGCAGTGCTATCGACAATAGCCAAATTATGGAAAGAGCCGAAATGTCCATTGATGGATGAATGGATAAAGAACTGGTAAATATATGCGATGGAGTATTACTCAGCAGTCAAAAATAATGAAATCTTGCCATTTGCAGCGACATAGATAGAACTAGACTGTATTTTGCTGAGTGAAATAAATCGATCAGAGAAAGACAAATATCATGATTTCACTTATATGTGGAATTTAAGACATGTAACGGATTAACTGAGGAGAAGGGAAGGAAAAAAAAAGAAAAACAGAAGGAGTCAAACAATAGGAGACTCTTACATACAAACAACAAACTGAGGGATGCTGGTGGAGAGAGGAGTGGGGGCATGGGCTAAATGTGTGATGGGTATTAGGAGGGCAGTTCTTGGGAAGAGTACACGGCTTCATATGTAAGTGATGAATCACTGGGTTTTACTCCCGAAACCAATACAACACTATCTGTTAACTAACTTGAATTGAAATAAATACATTTATTTTAAAAAGAAATAATATTTATGATAAAGATGAATAAGTAAAAACACGTAATTAAAAAAACTAGAATAAAATCATTTGAAAAATATTTTAAACTTCCTTGTGTTTCAAAGTTAAAACAAAACAGTTCTAGGAAGAGAGGGAAGATGGCAGCGTAGGAGGACACTGGGCTCACTGCGCGTCCTGCTGATCACTTAGATTCCACCTACACCTGCCTAAATAACCCAGAAAACTGCCAGAGGATTAGCAGAACGGAGTCTCCGGAGCCAAGCGCAGACGAGAGGCCCACGGAAGAGGGTAGGAAGGGCGGCGAGGCGGTGCGCGCTCCACGGACTGGCGGGAGGGAGCCGGGGCGGAGGGGCGGCTCGCCGGCCAAGCAGAGCCCCCGAGTCTGGCTTGCAAAAAGCGGAGGGGCCTGATGGACTGTGTTCCGACAGCAAGCGCGACTTAGCGTCTGGGAGGTCATAAGCTAACAGCTCTGCTCAGAAAGCGGGAAGGCTGGAGGACAAAGGGAAGGAGAGCTGTTGAGCCCCCGGACGACAGAGCTCAGTTTGGTGGGGAACAAAGGCGCTCGCCAGCGCCATCTCCCCCGCCCATCCCCCAGCCAAAATCCCAAATAGAACCAGTTCCGGCCAGGAAACTTGCTCGCTCTGCGCAAACACCCAACTCTGCGCTTCTGCGAAGCCAAACCTCCGGCAGCGGATCTGACTCCCTCCTGCTGCCACAGGGCCCCTCCTCAAGTGGATCACCTAAGGAGAAGCAAGCTAAGCCTGCCCCTCCTGCCCCTGTGCACCTTGCCTACCCACCCCAGCTAAGACGCCAGATCCCCAGCATCACAAGCCTGGCAGTGTGCAAGTAGCCCAGACAGGCCACCCCACCCCACAGTGAATCCCGCCCCTAGGAGAGGGGAAGAGAAGGCACGCACCAGTCTGACTGTGGCCCCAGCGGTCGGCTGGGGGCAGACATCAGGTCTGACTGCGGCTCCGCCCACCAACTCCAGTTATACACCACAGCACAGGGGAAGTGCCCTGCAGGTCCTCACCACGCCAGGGACTATCCAAAATGACCAAGCGGAAGAATTCCCCTCAGAAGAATCTCCAGGAAATAACAACAGCTAATGAGCTGATCAAAAAGGATTTAAATAATATAACAGAAAGTGAATTTAGAATAATAGTCATAAAATTAATCGCTGGGCTTGAAAACAGTATAGCTGACAGCAGAGAATCTCTTGCTACAGAGATCAAGGGACTAAGGAACAGTCACGAGGAGCTGAAAAACGCTTAAACGAAATGCATAACAAAATGGAAACCACCACGGCTTGGATTGAAGAGGCAGAGGAGGGAATAGGTGAACTAGAAGATAAAATTATGGAAAAAGAGGACGCTGAGAAAAAGAGAGATAAAAAAATCCAGGAGTATAAGGGGAAAATTAGAGAACTAAGTGATGCACTAAAGAGAAATAATCTACGCATAATTGGTATCCCAGAGGAGGAAGAGAGAGGGAAAGGTGCTGAAGGTGTACTTGAAGAAATAATAGCTGAGAACTTCCCTGAACTGGGGCAGGAAAAAGGCATTGAAATCCAAGAGGCACAGAGAACTCCCTTCAGACGTAACTTGAATCGATCTTCTGCACGACATATCATAGTGAAACTGGCAAAATACAAGGATAAAGAGAAAATTCTGAAAGCAGCAAGGGGTAAACGTGCCCTCACATATAAAGGGAGACCTATAAGACTCGTGACTGATCTCTCTTTTGAAACTTGGCAGGCCAGAAAGAATTGGCACGAGATTTTCAGTGTGCTAGACAGAAAAAATATGCAGCCGAGAATCCTTTATCCAGCAAGTCTGTCATTTAGAATAGAAGGTGAGATAAAGGTCTTCCCAAACAAACAAAAACTGAAGGAATTTGTCACCACTAAACCAGCCCTACAAGAGATCCTAAGGGGGACCCTGTGAGACAAAGTACCAGAGACATCACTACAAGCATAAAACATACAGACATCACAATGACTCTAAACCGACATCTTTCTATAATAACACTGAATGTAAATGGATTAAATGCGCCAACCAAAAGACATAGGGTATCAGAATGGATAAAAAAACAAGACCCATCTATTTGCTGTCTACAAGAGACTCATTTTAGACCTGAGGACACCTTTAGATTGAGAGTGAGGGGATGGAGAACTATTTATCATGCTAATGGAAGCCAAAAGAAAGCTGGAGTAGCCATACTTATATCAGACAAACTAGACTTTAAATTAAAGGCTGTAACAAGAGATGAAGAAGGACATTATATAATAGTGACAGGGTCTATCCATCAGGAAGAGCTAACAATTATAAATGTCTATGCGCCGAATACCGGAGCGCCCAAATATATAAAACAATTACTCATAAACATAAGCAACCTTATTGAGAAGAATGTGGTCATTGCAGGGGACTTTAACACCGCACTTACAGAAATGGATAGATCATCTAGACACACGGTCAATAAAGAAACAAGGGCCCTGAATGAGACATTGGATCAGATGGACTTGACAGATATATTTAGAACTCTGCATCCCAAAGCAACAGAATATACTTTCTTCTCGAGTGCACATGGAACATTCTCCAAGATAGATCATATACTGGGTCACAAAACAGCCCTTCATAAGTTTACAAGAATTGAAATCATACCATGCATACTTTCAGACCACAATGCTATGAAACTTGAAATCAACCACAGAAAAAAGTCTGGAAAACCTCCAAAAGCATGGAGGTTAAAGAACACCCTACTAACGAATGAGTGGGTCAACCAGGCAATTCGAGAAGAAATTAAAAAATATATGGAAACAAATGAAAATGAAAATACAACAATCCAAACGCTTTGGGACGCAGCGAAGGCAGTCCTGTGAGGAAAATACATTGCAATCCAGGCCTATCTCAAGAAACAAGAAAAATCCCAAATACAAAATCTAAAGCACATCTAAAGGAAATAGAAGCAGAACAGCAAAGGCAGCCTAAACTCAGCAGAAGAAGAGAAATAATAAAGATCAGAGCAGAAATAAACAATATAGAATCTAAAAAAACTGTAGAGCAGATCAACGAAACCCAGAGTTGGTTTTTTGAAAAAATAAACAAAATTGACAAACCTCTAGCCAGGCTTCTCAAAAAGAAAAGGGAGATGACCCAAATAGATAAAATCATGAATGAAAATGGAATTATTACAACCAATCCCTCAGAGATACAAACAATTATCAGGGAATACTATGAAAAATTATATGCCAACAAATTGGACAACCTGGAAGAAATGGACAAATTCCTGAACACCCACACTCTTCCAAAACTCAATCAGGAGGAAATAGAAAGCTTGAACAGACCCATCACCAGCGAAGAAATTGAATCGGTTATCAAAAATCTCCCAACAAATAAGAGTCCAGGACCAGATGGCTTCCCAGGGGAGTTCTACCAGACGTTTAAAGCAGAGATAATACCTATCCTTCTCAAGCTATTCCAAGAAATAGAAAGGGAAGGAAAACTTCCAGACTCATTCTATGAAGCCAGTATTACTTTGATTCCTAAACCAGACAGAGACCCAGTAAACAAAGAGAACTACAGGCCAATATCCCTGATGAATATGGATGCAAAAATTCTCAATAAGATACTAGCAAATCGAATTCAATGGCATATAAAAAGAATTATTCACCATGATCAAGTGGGATTCATTCCTGGGAAGCAGGGCTGGTTCAACATTCGCAAATCAATCAACGTGATACATCACATTAACAAAAAAAAAGAGAAGAACCATAGGATCCTGTCAATCGATGCAGAAAAGGCCTTTGACAAAATCCAGCACCCTTTCTTAATAGAAACCCTTGAGAAAGTCGGGATAGAAGGAACATACTTAAAGATCATAAAAGCCATTTATGAAAAGCCCACAGCTAACATCATCCTCAACGGGGAAAAACTGAGAGCTTTTTCCCTGAGATCAGGAACACGACAGGGATGCCCACTCTCACCGCTGTTGTTTAACATAGTGTTGGAAGTTCTAGCATCAGCAATCAGACAACAAAAGGAAATCAAAGGCATCAAAATTGGCAAAGATGAAGTCAAGCTTTCGCTTTTTGCAGATGACATATTATACATGGAAAATCCGATAGACTCCACCAAAAGTCTGCTAGAACTGATACATGAATTCAGCAAAGTTGCAGGATACAAAATCAACGTACAGAAATCAGTTGCATTCTTATACACTAACAATGAAGCAACAGAAAGACAAATAAAGAAACTGATCCCATTCACAATTGCACCAAGAAGCATAAAATACCTAGGAATAAATCTAACCAAAGATGTAAAGGATCTGTATGCTGAAAACTACAGAAAGCTTATGAAGGTAATTGAAGAAGATTTAAAGAAATGGAAAGACATTCCTGCTCATGGATTGGAAGAATAAATATTGTCAAAATGTCAATACTACCCAAAGCTATCTACACATTCAATGCAATCCCAATCAAAATTGCACCAGCATTCTTCTCGAAACTAGAACAAGCAATCCTAAAATTCATATGGAACCACAAAAGGCCCCGAATATCCAAAGTAATTTTGAAGAAGAAGACCAAAGCAGGAGGCATCACAATCCCAGACTTTAGCCTCGACTACAAAGCTGTCATCATCAAGACAGCATGGTATTGGCACAAAAACAGACACATAGACCAATGGAATAGAATAGAAACCCCAGAACTAGACCCACAAACGTATGGCCAACTCATCTTTGACAAAGCAGGAAAGAACATCCAATGGAAAAAAGACAGTCTCTTCAACAAATGGTGCTGGGAGAACTGGACAGCAACATGCAGAAGGTTGAAACTAGACCACTTTCTCACACCATTCACAAAAATAAACTCAAAATGGATAAAGGACCTGAATGTGAGACAGGAAACCATCAAAACCTTAGAGGAGAAAGCAGGAAAAGACCTCTCTGACCTCAGCCGTAGCAATCTCTTCCTCGACACATCCCCAAAGGCAAGGGAATTAAAAGCAAAAGTGAATTACTGGGACCTTATGAAGATCAAAAGCTTCTGCACAGCAAAGGAAACAACCAACAAAACGAAAAGGCAACCAACGGAATGGGAAAAGATATTTGCAAATGACATATCGGACAAAGGGCTAGTATCCAAAATCTATAAAGAGCTCACCAAACTCCACACCCGAAAAGCAAATAACCCAGTGAAGAAATGGGCAGAAAACATGAATAGACACTTCTCTAAAGAAGACATCCGGATGGCCAACAGGCACATGAAAAGATGTTCAGCATCGCTCCTTATCAGGGAAATACAAATCAAAACCACACTCAGGTATCACCTCACGCCAGTCAGAGTGGCCAAAATGAACAAATCAGGAGACTATAGATGCTGGAGAGGATGTGGAGAAACGGGAACCCTCTTGCACTGTTGGTGGGAATGCAAATTGGTGCAGCCGCTCTGGAAAGCAGTGTGGAGGTTCCTCAGAAAATTAAAAATAGACCTACCCTATGACCCAGCAATAGCACTGCTAGGAATTTATCCAAGGGACACAGGAGTACTGATGCATAGGGGCACTTGTACCCCAATGTTCATAGCAGCACTGTCAACAATAGCCAAATTATGGAAAGAGCCTAAATGTCCATCAACTGATGAATGGATAAAGAAATTGTGGTTTATATACACAATGGAGTACTACGTGGCAATGAGAAAAAATGAAATATGGCCTTTTGTAGCAACGTGGATGGAACTGGAGAGTGTGATGCTAAGTGAAATAAGCCATACAGAGAAAGACAGATACCATATGGTTTCACTCTTATGTGGATCCGGAGAAACTTAACAGGAACCCATGGGGGAGGGGAAGGAAAAAAAAAAAAAAGAGGTTAGAATGGAAGAGAGCCAAAGCATAAGAGACTGTTGAGAACTGAGAACAAACTAAGGGTTGATGGGGGGTGGGAGGGAGGAGAGGGTGGGTGATGGGTATTGAGGAGGGCACCTTTTGGGATGAGCACTGGGTGTTGTATGGAAACCAATTTGACAATAAATTTCATATATAAATAAAAAAAAAACAAAAAGAAAAAAAAACAAAACTACTGAATGGGAGAAGATATTGACAAATGACATAACCAATAAAGCGTTTATATTGTAATTTATACAGGTCTTATACATACAATGCCCAAAATACAAATGATCCATTTAAAAATGGCCAGAATACATGAATAGACATTCTCCAAAGAAGACAACATGATGACAAAAAAAAAAAAACAAAAAAAAAACCACGTCAAAACATGCTCAACAACACTGATCATCAGGTAAATACAAACCAAAAACGCCATGATATGTCACTTCATCCATGTGAGAATAGCTAAAATCAACAACACAAGAAACAACAGGTGTTGTCAAGGATATTTACAAATGGGAACTCTCTTGCATGTTGAATCCATGAATTCAGAGTTTGAAAACTCGTTGCTTAAAACAATGAAGTAAGGTAATTCTCATGAGAGTCATCAGCAGAAACGTTGGATGACAGGTCCAGACACAAAATCTTAAGGGCTCTGACATTCAAAGTATTCCATCACAGGGTCTTCCGTACCGAGTCATCTGGAGTCATAGCCCCTACAAAGCACCTTCTTCATTGCTCCAGTCACATCCTTGTTCCGCAGGGTATATATAAAGGGGTTGACCATGGGGGTGACGATGGTGTAGAAGAGAGAAACGAACTTGCCCTGATCCCGGGAGTAGTTGTTGCTAGGCTGCAGGTAAATGTAGATGCCTGTGCCATAGAACAGGGAGACCACTGTGAAGTGGGACCCACATGTCCCAAAAGCTTTCCTCTGCCCTGAAGCTGACTTTATTCTGAACACTGCCTTGACAATCTGACCATAGGAGAACGTGATTAAAGCCACAGGTATGAGGAGAATGATCACACTGACAAAGAGCTCAGACTCATTCACAGTGGTGTCAACACAGGCAAGCTTGAGCAGTGGGGGAACCTCACAAAAGAAGTGCTCTATTTTATTTCTCCCACAAAGTGGTACAAGGAAGGTGAGCACCGTGTGCAATGAGGAGTTGGCAAAACCAAGGAACCACGATGCAGAAGCCATCAGGGCACACAGACGGGGGTGCATGATCACTGTGTAGTGCAGGGGCCTGCAGACGGCTGCATAGCGGTCAAATGCCATCACCCCTAACAGAATGCATTCTGTGGATCCCAACCCTAGAGCGATGAACAGCTGAGCTACACAGCCACCGAAGGAGATAGACTTGTCTGCTCCCCTGAGATGAACCAGCAGCTGAGGAACAGTGCTGGTCGTGTAACACAGGTCCAGAAAGCTTAGGTTGGACAGGAAAAAGTACATGGGAGTCTGCAGGTGTGGGTCCAGGCGGGACAACGCAATGATGCTTGTGTTTCCCAGCAGGGTGAGCAGATAGAAGATCAGAAGAACCACAAAGAGGACTTGCTCCAGCTGAGGCCGGTCAGAGAAACCCAGCAGGATAAAGCCAGTGAAAGAACTTCCATTTTTCTGGTCCATTCTTTCTTATCACATGTTTCCTGTCAAGACCAAGCATTTAGCAATTTTTAAAAGCAATCTTCAAAGCAATAAAATGTTGGCAGGATGTGAATTTAGCATGTTATAAGACAGGGCATGGGATTGTATAAGTAACTCTTTGAATAAATTATGGACTCATGAAATTGCCACCGCTCATATTAATTAATTCTATATTATCAGAAAAGAAAATCATAATATTTAATGTAAGAAAAATCAAGTAATGGACCTGTGTCTGCATCCCTCATAGGTACAAAATGTCTTTCAGTCTCAGCCTAGTAGGCTGAAAGTAGTATAAAATATGTGTGTGCACCCCCGTGTTTATAGCAACACTATCAACAATGGCCAAAGTATGGAAAGAGCCCAAATGTCCACCAATGGATGAATGGATAAAGAAGATGTGGTATAAACATACAATGGAGTATTAGTCAGCAATCAAAAAAGAATGAAATCGTTCCACTTGCATCTATGCGGATGGAACTGGGGGGTATTATGCTAAGTGAAATTAGTCAGAGAAAGACAAAAATCATATGACTTCACTCATATGAGGACTTTAAGAGAAAAAACAGATGAACATAAGGGAAGGGAAGCAAAAATAATATAAAAACAGGGAGGGGGACAAAACAGAAGGCACTCATAAATATGGAGAACAAACTGAGGGTTGCTGGAGGGGTTGTGGGAGGGAAGATGGGCTACATGGGTAAGGGGTATTAAGGAATGTACTCCTGAAATCATTGTTGCACTATATGCTAACTAATTTGGATGTAAATTCAAAAAAATAAAAAAGAGAATTTAAAATCAATAAAATAAATGAAATAAAATAAAAATATGTGTGCATTTCAGAGAAAATCGGGATAAGGGAAAAGAGGGAGGGAAGTCAGAAAGAATAGGAAAGTGCTGCACACAGAGTTAGTCATCATTTTTTTAAAAACTTTTTCTAATGTTTACTTATCTTTGAGAGAGGGACAAAGGCAGAGTGTAAGCGGGGAAAACAGGAAGAGAAGAAGACACAAAACTGAACCAGGCTCCAGGCTCCTAGCTGTCAGCACAGAGCGCAACATGGAGCTTGAACTCATGAACAGTGAGATCTTGACCAGAGCCGAAGTCAGACCCTTCACCGACTGAGGCACCCAGGCACCCCAGATTCATTATTTTTCATATGTATCTCATAATTGCACACAACTGGAATACACACACTACACATGGCACAGGTCATGATACAACATGATCTCGAAAATAAATTCAGTTACAGGAATTTATGACCTAGAATATATTTCTACAAAGAATTCAGTTACATTCAACACATCGCTGCTAGTTCTGCATACAAATATCAGGTTTCTTTGTGTGTGTGTGGAAGTAAAACAAATACTCAATGAGAGAAAACCTGACAACAACACCATTCAAACAGTCCTTAACGTTAACCCCAAAGATGCTTAAAATTACCATACCAATTTAACAGGAACTCTGAAAATTCATCGGCTGTGCAGAGTCCTTTGGAATCAGAACTCTAAAATCCAGGGGCCAACACTCAATTCTTCCTTCTGCAGATTTCTGTTTCACACATTACTCCATTACAGTAATTACACCAACCTTCATAAAATTCCTCAAAGAGGTAGGATTACTCCATATCACCATTCTAGTCACAACATTTTAAAGCATTATCCAAATGGGTAACCTATGTACAAGGTGTAAAGCTTTGCATCATTGCCTAGGATAAAATAATTACTTGGGAAAATATATAGAGATAAACACAGATATATTCTCAAAGCCATGACAAGTCAAAGAGCTATAATGCAAACCTTAACATAGTACAAGGAAAGGCCTAAAGGAAAGGATATAATGGTATTATACAAAATCTCCCACACCTATCTATATTATATTAATGATCACCATTCTGGAAGCTAGCCTGCAGAGACAGTCACACTAGATCAAACACAATGCCAGCTCTAAGGCTCTAAGGGTCATCTGATGACCATTTCCATCCAGCTGCACAGTACTGAATGAGCATAGTAACATACGAACGAAAGAGGTATCAGGACACGAGTATTTCAGTTCTTTCATATTCAGAAGGGTAGCCATCCAGCACATTTTTAACTCTTCCAAGAGTTTTAAAATATGATGCAAGTTTCTTTCAAACCAATGTGTGAAAGAAATGGGTACAAAACTGGCATAAAATAAATGTCCATATAAATGGAATAAAGGATGTGGTAATTCACACTGTTTTATACCTCCTTTGATTTCCTATTAAGATTGAGCAGTGGTATCCACAAAACAGAATCTATGCACCAACAATTTGTTAATAGAATTAATTATAAAGGTATCAGGCACAGTCTAAATATGCAACAACAGAGAATATCCCCTCCTTAACACCTTCTCAGAAGAGCAAATAAAAACAAACCATGGATCGTTCTCATGCACACGTGCACAAATATACACACATCCATCTGAAACACATTGTTGACAAATTTTTATTGCTTTAATTTTTTCAGTTTATTTATTATTTTGTGTGAGAGAGAGTGAGCACAAGCAGTGGAGGGACAGAGTGAGATGGAGAGGGAGAGAGGAGAGACCCAGAGAGAAATTCCCAAGCAAGCTCCTCACTGTCAGCACAGAGCCCGACCTCACACCTCTGAGACCATTACCTGAGCCAAAATCAAGTGTCAGAGGCTTAACCAACTTCGCCACCAAGAGCCCGGCTGGCAAACTATTTAAATTGCCTGACAAAGGAAACACTCATGAAAATGAAGGAGAGCAAACAGAAAATGCTAACTCATCCAAACAAAATACCAATATCATACTGAACCATTAGAATAAAATAACGATATATTTTAAAAGTCCATATGGATAAGGACTAGGAAGACAGTTGAGAAAACATAAAGAGGTGGTGAAATGAACTTGTACAAATTTCTTGCTGTTTTACAATATTATATGTGTATGGGTGGGTTTTAATACATTTATATTAACTTAATATATATACTAATATATATATATATATATATATATATATATATATATATATATATATATGAATGTAGAATGCAGCTGTCATGAAATAATCTGATACAGGAAATCCAGTTATGAATATTACACATAAATTGTTACTTTGCACACAAAAAAATACTTGAAAAGGACATATGTTATATATAGAGAGAAAAAATTATTAGTTAAAATAAAAACAGATCTTGCAAAATTAAAAAGTGGCATTCTATGTAATAATTACCATCAAAAAAGTATATAATTGAAGTGACACCTCACAAGAACTCAATTTACAATAACGAGAAAACAGGCATCAAATGAAAGACGTTAAATGCTTACTACTGACAGACATAAGGTAATAGAGCAATTACCCTAAGTGTTCAATGCTACATGTAACTCTAAACGTTTTGGTGGAAGAATACAAATGTCCACAAAACCAGATGCTCAGTATGCATACTACACAGGTTAAAGACAAAAGACCTCAATATAATGTCTCCATTTAAGGTGTTGTTTCAAACATGTAACATTCACTGATATGTTTGATATAAACATACTGCCCTATCCAGTTCCTGAATGAATACTGAAAAAGTGCGGGCAAGATTTGCGCAGCCTCAGTGCCACCACTGAATCGCTGTTCCTTGCTTGATGCTTCTGTCTCATGGGTCTCATGTGACCTCAGACATATGAGAACAGGCCCCCGATGATGAGGGAGGATGAGCAAATGAGGGGAATGCAGCCATCACTAGATAGGAAATGACAGATGTGATCAACACTGACAGGGCTGTAGGGCAAGTTTTATGGGGAAGACAATGAAGTAGGATTTCCACTGCGTGTTGTTGATTCAGGGAATGCTCTCGGGATAAACAGGGTGAGGGTGGAAAACAGCAGAGGATGTTGCTAAGCAAGGATATGGTCTCCAGTGGAACAGAGCAGGAGTCTGATCCCATGAGAAGCTGGACAGAACTCTCCAGTAAAAGCATCCATCTGTGATGGTAGAAATTCTCTGTCCTCACTGTCCAATACTATGCCCACTCTCTACCTGTCATACCTGAGCATTTAAAATGTCCTATCTAAGAAATCGTGGTGCCTGGGTAGCTCAGTCGGTGAAGCATCCAACTTTGGCTCATGGCATGATCTCATGATTTGTGGGTTAGAGCACCACGTCGGGCTCAGTGTTGACAGCTTAGAGAATATAGCCTGCTTCTGATTCTGTATCTCTCTCTGTCCCTCCCCTGCATACACTCTTGTCTGTCTGTCTCTCTCTCTCTCTCTCTCTCAAGAATAAACATTTTTAAAAATTTTTAAATAAATAAATAAAAATAAAATATCCTAGCTAAGAAACTGAATGGTACACTTTATGTAATTTTAATAAATTTAAATTTAAATAGCTTCCTGTGGGTACCTACTACTGAATTGGACAGCATGACTCTGGAGCATGAATTGCATCAGATTGAGGCCTGCCTTGGCATTGGCACCTTTTGTACATCCCATAGTCTGTCACTGGCTGTGAGCTGCTCCCACCATGTTCCCCAGAGCACCTGGCAATGTGGCTCCCTTTCAGCTGAGGACAATTCTCTCAAGAAGGGAATGGCTGTGAACCTTGGAGTCCATACTCAAAACAAGTAGTGTTTAGATTGGAGCCCCAGCATGTAAAGAGCGTCTGAGCAGGTCACCAACAGCATTCATACAAGAGTCTACTTGTGATCGTGTGCAAGGATAGAAGGATAGAAACTCGTGTGCTTTACACATCACCTAAATGCAACCACACACACAGAAACACACATGCCCCCCCCACACACACACACAACACACTGTGTCAAGTAAAGCATTCAGGTTTTTTATCACTTTTTCCTCATCATTTGGTTACTTATACGCACTTGAAGGATCAGCTTTCTTCTTAAAAATAAAATCAAAATAAAGATGCATGGACAGAATATACACCAAATGGAACTTCCCTAATGTAATGTTCAACATAGCAGTTAAAAACTTCATACATATTTTACATATATAGCTAACTGGTAAGGGAGAAAATAAATATTTAAATTAATAAATACTGATATGATTTTAGCATAGAGAGGAAATATTATCTAATTTCACAGACAATATGGAACAAAGGGAAAGCATGGAGGCATACAATCTGATAGTTTTACACATATAGATTCTCTACTAATTTTTTTCTAAAGGCAAATGTTATTCCCACTAAACATGTATATCTAATTATTTTCCACATGTGCACAGAGTGGGGCAATGCATGTGCGACAGTAGAATCAAATGTCTAGGAATGACTTGGTGGCCTCGATAATGAACAATTACATTTAGTTCTTAAATTTTGTGAACTTCCACAGTCTGTTGCATTAGACAATTGACCATATGCAAACCATTTAGCTCTTTTTTTGTTTCAAGAACAATTGCAACTGGAAATTAACTTGTCGATTCCTACAGCAACACAGCAACCAAGTAATATTTCACTCACCTTTATTCACCTTCCCTGTGGATTCAAAGCTATTTCCCTAACTCTACTCCAAGTTACTGCCTAAATACAGTTCTGGGAATAGGAACATGGACATGGAGAATCAGTGTCTGCAGTAAGTACAAAGGTTGACTGTACCAGCCTGGCTTATTCATAACTTTTTCTTAAGGAAAAGGACACCTTCGCAGGATGACTTCATAGGTCTTCATGTGACACCAGAGATCTGCGCTTTGCCTCTCAGAGGTAGAGGATGAAGGCAGTCACAGACTCGAAGTATGGTGTCCTGAGTACAATGACCTGCCTATGCAACAGTGAGACCCTTACGAGCATGTGAGAGGGTTCCGTGTTTCTGAACTCTGGCTGGGCTTGCACAGAGAATCAAGTCCCTTCCCCTGCTGACGTCTCTGGGGAACAGATGCCCCACACTCTTAATGAGCCCATGTCCCTGAGCTGCCCAGACATGGCAATCCTCAGGGACATGACTCTGGAGAACAATGCCGGAGGAGACCTAATCTGTCTCTTCTATTAGTTCACATATCTCACAGAGGACAATAACTCCCTAGACCTCCCTAGCTACCTTAGCTCCCATCTGTGAATGACCTAGCAGTTTTACAAAACACTTAAGGTTTTTTCCTCACAACTGCCCAAAATGTGCACACATAATTATGTAAGGAAGAATCCATTCACTTGCTTAATTTTAAATGTAAATATGTAAACACATTTTTCATTTAATTTCATTCACAACCAATTATACAGGATCACAGAGCTAATAATTAGGCACATTATAATCTTTACCATCAATATAAAAAAGGGCCACCAAATTCTATCAAACCTCTAATGTGGTTAGGGGCAAAAACTCAAATCCTCTAAAACACTGTACATTTTATAAACACTGGTTTTAATGGCATCCTCAAATACTGTAAAAAATTACCTCTGTTGTTAATATGTGTACATGGTGTATTTAAATTCAGCTAGTATTTGCATTTAAGCTCAAATTGATTTTGAGTTTATCAGGAGACTTACAAATACTCAATAAGAAAAATGGAAGAAAATTGATGGGTACTTTGTGGCCATTTCTCAAAGATCCATAACTTCCAGTTTCATTCATCATGTTCTGCCTAAGGAGATAAACTACCTCCTGCTAAAAACATTCTTGGACTTGGATGTTCTCAGGTATTCACATACCATGTAGATCCCATCCTGATGGTTATGGGGAGAACTGAAACTCTGGATGTCCTGAGGAGGGAGAGAATTACACACCTGCTATTATGCTTTTCTTCCCAGGCCTCACTCAAGAGAAGAAAGGTCCCAAATATACAATCTAACCTTGCACCTAAAGAAGCTAGCAAAGGAACCACATGAAGTCTAAGGCAAGCAGAAGAAGGGATATAGTAAACATGAGATCAGAAAAAAATGATATAGAAACAAAAAAACACAGTAGACCAGATCATTGAAACTAAGAGCTGGTTCTTTGGAACAATAAACAAAATTGATAAACCTCTAGCCAGACTTTTCAAAAAGAAGAGAGAGGAACCAAATTAACAAATCATGAATAAAGGAAGAGAGATCATAACCAGCTTTGTAGAAATACAAACTATTAGAAGAGAATACTATGAAAAATGATTTGCCAACAAACTGGCCATCTGGAAGACATTGAAAAACTCCTAGAAACTCACAAACTACAAGATCTGCAACATGGCAGAAAAGTAGGGGGATCCATACTTCCTGCGTCTCTCAAACAAAGAAGTGTAGAGGGCAAAGGACTTTGAACACCAGAACCTGGGGAGAAAAGAGGCTGAATCTACCAGGAAGAAAATGGGAAAGCTGGAGAAAAGATGGGTGGGTGGCTGCGAACAAGGGGAGATAAAAAAAAAAGGCCAACTGGGCATGGAGCGGAGGGACCCACTTCTGCGGAGAGACAAAAGGAAAAGAAAGAGCAGCTAGGGAAGTGTAGGACTGCATCTGGACAAGAGAAGGAAAAGGAAAAGGCAGCCGTCTCCCTGGAGTGCTGTGGGAAAAGACAAAGCCTGCCTGTGTCAGCCTGTGTCTGCCCCCCCCCCCCCCCAGGGCTCAGCGGCGATGGGGGCGGCTCAGTCACCAGTACAAGAAGGTGGTCCTCCCTGAAGGGGACTTTAATACTCCACTTACAACAATGGATAGATCATCTAGACAGAGAATCAATAAAGAAACAAGGGCCCTAAACAAGGGCCCTGATACGTTGGATCAGATGGACTTGACACATATATTTAGAATTCTGCATCCTAAAGCATCAGAATATACTTTCTTCCAAAGTGCACATGGAACATTCTCTAAGGTAGTTCACATACTGGGTCGCAAAATATCTCTTAATAAGTATAAAAGAATTGAGACTATACCATACACACTTTCAGACCACAATGCTATGAAACTTGAAATCAACCACAGAAAAAATTCTGGAAAACCTCCAAAAGTATAGACGTTAAAGAACACCCTACCACAGAATGAATGGGTCAACCAGGCAATTAGAGAAGAAATTAAAAAAATATATGGAAACCAATAAAAATGAAAATACAACAATCCAAATGCTTTGGGATGCAGCAAAGGCAGTCCTGAGAGGAAGATACATTGCAATCCAGGCCTATCTCAAGAAACAAGAAAAATCCCAAATGCAAAATCTAACAGCACACCTAAAGGAACTAGAGGCAGAAGAAGAAAGACATCCCAAACCCAGCAGAAGAAGAGAAATAATAAAGATCAGAGGAGAAATAAACAATATAGAATCTAAAAAAAAAAAAAAAAAAAAAAAAAACAGTAGAGCAGATCAATGAAACCAAGAGTTGATTTTTTTGAAAATATAAACAAAATTGATAAAACTCTAGCCAGGATTCTCAAAAAGAAAATGCAGAGGACACAAATAGATAAAATTATGAATGAAAATGGAATTATTGCATCCAATCGCTCAGAAATACAAGCAATTATCAGATAATACTATGAAAGATTATATGCCAACACACTGGACAACCTGGAAGAAATGGACAAATTCCTAAACACCCACACACTTCCAAAACTCAAACGGGAAGAAATAGAAAATTTGAACAGACCCATAACCAGCGAAGAAATTGAATCAATTATCAAAAATCTCCCAACAAATAAGAGTCCACGACCAGATGGCTTCCCTGGGGAATTCTACCAGACATTTAAAGCAGAGATAATACCTATCCTTCTCAAGCTGTTCCAAAAAATAGACAGGGAAGGAAAATTTCCAGACTCGTTCTATGAAGCCAGCATTACTTTGATTCCCAAACCAGACAGAGACCCAGCAGGAAAGGAGAAACACAGGCCAAATCCCTGATGAATGTGGATGCAAAATTCTCAACAAGATACTGGCAAATCGAATTCAACAACATATAAAAAGAATTATTCACCATGATCAAGTGGGATTCATTCCTGGGCTGCAGGGCTGGTTCAATATTTGCAAATCAATCAATGAGCTACATCACATTAATGAAAGAAAAGATAAGAACCATATGATCCTGTCAATCGATGCAGAAAAAGCATTTGACAAAACACAGCATCCTTTCTTGATTAAAACATTCAAGAAAATCAGGAGAGGGGCGCCTGGGTGGCGCAGTCGGTTGAGCGTCTGACTTCAGCCAGGTCACGATCTCGCGGTCCGTGAGTTCGAGCCCCGCGTCGGGCTCTGGGCTGATGGCTCAGAGCCTGGAGCCTGTTTCCGATTCTGTGTCTCCCTCTCTCTCTGCCCCTCCCCCGTTCATGCTCTGTCTCTCTCTGTCCCAAAAATAAATAAAAACGTTGAAAAAAAATTAAAAAAAAAAAAAAAGAAAGAAAATCAGGAGAGAAGGAACATACCTCCACATCATAAAAGCCATATATGAAAGACCCACAGCTAATATCATCCTCAAGGGGGACAAACATAGATTTCCCCCTGATCAGGAACACCACAGGGATGTCCACTCTCATCACTATTCTTTTCCAGAGTACTGGAACTCCTAGCCTCAGCAAAGAGACAACAGAAAGAAATAAAAAGTATACACATTGGCAAAGAATAAGTCAAACTCTCACTCTTCACAGATGACATGATACTTTACATGGAAAACTCAAAAGACTCTACCAAAAAACTGTTAGGACTGATTCATGAATTCGGCAAAGTCGCAAGATATAAAATCAACATACAGGAATCAGTTTCGTTTCTATACACTAATAATAAAGCAGCAGAAGGGGAAATAAACGAATTCAATTAATTTATAATCACACCAAAAACCGTAAGAAACAGGAACAAAAGTAACCAAAAAGCTAAAAGATCCACATGCTGAAAATTATAGAGCACTTAAGAATAAATTGAAGAAGACACAAAGAATTAGAAAAACATTCCATGCTCATGGAGCACTGGGTGGTTCAGTCGATTAAGCATCTGACATCGGCCCAGGTCATGACTCACGGTTCCTGAGTTTTAGCCCCACATTGGTCTCTACACTGACAACTTGGAGGCTGGATCTTGCTTCACATTCTGCATCTCCCTCTCTCTCTCTCTTCCCCTGCCCCACTCACACATTCTCTCTCCTTCTCTCACAAATAAACACTTAAAAAATTTTTTAAATGAAAACATTACATGCTCATGGGTTGGAAGAGCATATGCGGTTAAAATTTTGATAGCAACCTACACATTCATTGCAGTCCCTATCAAAATAACACCAGAATTTTTCACGGAGCTAGAACAATTCATTCCAAAATTTGTATGGAACCACAAAAGACCCCAAATAGTCAAAGCAATGTTGAAAAAGAAATCAAAGATGGAGTCATCACAATTCCGGACTTGAAGTACTATGACAAATCCATAATCATCAAGACAGTATAATACTGGCACAAAACTGACACATAGATGAATGGAACAGAATAGAGAACCCAGAAATGGATCCCCAACATATGGCCGAGTAATCCTCAAAAAAGCAGGAAAAAGTATCCAAAGGAAAAAACACAATCTCTTTAACCAATGGTGTTGGGAAAACTGGCATACAGAAGTGGCATACAGAAGAATGAAACTGGACCACTTTCTTACACCTTACACAAAAATATATTCAAAACGGGTGAAATACCTAAATGTGAGACAAGACACTATCAAAATCCTAGAGGAGAACACAGGCAACAACCTCTTTGACCTTGGCCATCGCAACTTCCTACTAGACATGTCTCCAGAGGCAAGGGAAACAAAAGCCAAAGTGGGACTTCTTCAACATAAACATCCTTTGCATACAAAACTAAAAGGCAGCCTGCAGAATAAGAGATGTTTGCAAATGATATATTGGATAAAAGGCTAGTTCCAAAATCTAAAAAGAATGTATCAAACTCAACACCTTAAAGGTAAATAATCCACTTAAGAAATGGGCAGAAGGCATGAACGCGCATTTCTCCAAACAAGACATCCAGATGGCTAACAGACACATGAAAATATGCTCAACATCACTCATCATCAGTGAAATACAAATCAAAACCATAATGAGATACCACCTCACACGTGTCAGAATGGCTAAAAATAACAACTCAGAAAACAATAGATGTTAGTGAGAATATGTATAAAGGGGAACCCTCTTAAACTGTTGGTAAGAATGCAAACTGGTATAGCCACTCTAGAGAATAGTATGGCGGTTCCTCAAAAATGTAAAATACACCTACCCTATGACCCAGCAATTACACTACTAGTTATTTACCCATGGGATACAAAAATACAGATTTGAAGAGGTACATACACTCACAGGTTTATAGTAGCATTATCAACAATAGCCAAATTATGGAGAGAGCCTAAGTGTCCGTTAACTGATGAATGGATAAGAAGTGGTGTGTGTATGTGTGTGTGTGTGTATGTGTGTATATATATAATGGAATATTACTTGCCCATCAAAAATATAGGAATCTTGCCATTTTCAACCACATGAAAGGAGCTAGAGTGTGCTAAGCAAAATTGGTCAGTCATAAAAAGACAAATATATGATTTTACTCATATGTGGAATTTAAGAATCAGAACAGCTGAACATATGGGAGGGGGTTAAAAGAGAGAGGGCAACAAATCATAAGAGACTTAAACATGAGAACAAACTGAGAGGGGATGTGGGTATGAGATGGGCTAGATGGCTGATGGGCACTAGGGTGGGTACTTGTGGTGAGAACTGGGTGTGTATGTAAGTGATGAATCACTAAATTCTACCCCTAAAATCAATATAGCATTGTATGTTAACTAATTAGAATTTAAATTAAAACATGAATAGAAAAAAAGAAGATATATAGACATATATAGATATAGACATCCATATATCTATATCTCTTCTTAGATGATATCTATTTATCTATATCTCTTCTATATATAGATATATATAGATATAGATTATATATATGTATATATATATACATATATATATATAATGTTACTCAACAATCAAAAAGAATGGTGTCTTGCCATTTGCAACTACACGGATGGAACTAGAGTGTATTATGCTAAGCGAAATAAGTCAGTCAGAAAAAGACACATCATATGAGTACACTCATAGGTGGAATTTAAGAAACAAAAAAAGGAACATATGGGAGGGTGAAAGCAATTAAGAAAAAAGAAACACACCACAAGAGGCTAAAGGAGAACAAACTAAAGGTTGATGGGGTGGAGGCAGATGTGGGATGGGCTAGATGGGGGATGGGCATTAAGGAGGGTACTTGTGATGAGCACTGGGTGTTATATGTAAGTAATCAATCACTGGATTCTACTTCTGAAACAGGGGTGCCTGCGTGGCACAGTCAGTTAAGTGTCCAACATCCACTTAGCTCATGGTTCCAGGTCCAAATTAGGCTCTCTGCTCTTGGCAAAGAGCCTCTTTCAGATCTTCCATCCCTCTCTCTATCTGCCTCTCTCTCGCTCACACTCTCTCTCTTCAAAAAAATATACACTTAAGGGCACCTGAGTGGCACAGTCAGTTAAGCAACCAACTCTTGGTTTCAGATCAGGTCAGGAACTCACCGATCATGAGTGCTAGTCCCACATTGGACTCCACAGCTCTCAGTGCAGAGCCTGTTTGAGATTCATTCTCTCTCTCTCTCTGTCTCTCTCTCTCTCTCTCTCCCTCCCTCCCTCTCCCTCTACCTCTCCATCTGCCTCCTCTATGCATGTTGTCCCTCTCTCTCTCTCAAAATAAATAAGTAAATTTTAAATAAAAATGAATATTTAAAAAAAATTCTACTACTGGGGTGCCTGAGTGGCTCAGTCGGTTGAGCATCCAACTTCGGCTCAGACCATGATCTCCCAGTCTGTGGGTTTGAGCCCCACATCAGACTCTGTACTGACAGCTGAGAGTTGGAGCCTACTTCCCATTCTGTATCTTCCCCTCTCTCTGCCCCTCCACCATTCCTGCTTCATCTCTCTCTCTCTTCAAAAATAAATAATCATTCTTAAAAATTTTAACAAAAAAATTCTATTACTGAAATAAATCAAAAATAAATCAAAATTTAAATAAAATAGGGAGGGACCAAGATTGCAACAGGATGCAAGGCTTTTTTTTTGCATCTCTCATCCCTGATATGCAGCCCAATAAACACTAAATCCTCTTGTACACCTAGAAAACTTATTTGAGGATTAACACAACAATATGCAAATCTTGAACCACAAACTCAACAGGTACACAGAGCAGAGAGGTGAACTGGAGGAAAGAGAAGCTACAGAGGGCAGGGAGCTGTTTTTGCTTGCAGGGAAAGGACAGGGAGCAGGGAAAGTACAGGAAAAGCACCCACACACACACTTAAAGCAGCTAGGCTGGAGAGAAGGTGTAAGGTGGAAACAGGCATCAAGGACTGAACAAAAAAGGGAGAAAGGAGAAAGTAGAGGGGTAAAATTCCATTAAGACTTTATAAACAAGGGAATGCAGAGTCTGAAATTCTGCAGCTCGATACCTGGCTGTGCTCTGGTGGTAAGGGTGACCCCAGGAGCAGAGAGAGAGCCCAAGGGGTCATCAGGTCACATGGGGAGAGGAAGTTCCCCTGTTGAGAGGACTTGGGTAGAGGCTGTGTGGCCACCCCATAGGCAAAGTTCCCATAGGACCCTGGAGAACACCACATTAGCTGGTGCTGGAACAAGGTCATGAAGGGTGAAGCATGGCGCCAGTTGTGTGTTGTGATTTTCCATAATCCCTGAAACGCTGCTGCTACACAATCATGTGAACTTTTTCTGGAGAGGGTAGGGACACAGCCAGTCTTCAGCATGGTCCATCAGCAACAGCACGGTCTCACAAACATTCCAGAGAGCCGGCCGGCAATTGCTTGGTGAGAACCTCCCCCAGATGGTTGCAATAGGTGAAAGCCGCAGTCCCACAGAAGTAAGGGGTTGGGAAACACAGCCACATCTGACATAAAACTCAGGAGGGAGGTGCCACCTGGTAGCCTGACAGCTTGGTCATGGGCAGTGTAGAAGGGGGGAGTGGGCAGAAGCTGGAGACAAGGAGGGGTCTTGATTGCTGGTCAGGAAGAGTACAGATTCTGATGCTAAAGACTGGGCAGCTGGGTGACACCATTTTCACCTCTCTTGCGCATGTACATACACACCTACACGCACCAAAGCAATCCACCCCAGGAAGCTAAGCAGCGCCATCTAGTAGACAACAATGCTGTTACACTAAACCATGACCAACTGGGCCAACCTCACTCCTCAGGAACACAACCAGTATCTCCACCTGCTTAGTTTATGACCTATAAACTTCTTCATAATTTAATTTATAAGGGAAAGTGCATGTGATTAGAATCATATTTAAATCTCTTCACTGGTCCATCTGTTTCATTTATTTCCCTTTTTCTTTTCTTTGCCAATTCTTGAATAAAGGAGAAAAAAATTATTTAAATTACATTTTTATTAAAAAGATTTTTCTTTAATCTTTTCCTACTATAGTTTTTACTTTCTGAAAAATTTTTCAATTCAATTTTACTTTATTTCATTTTATTCTACATCATTGTATCCATTTTTTCAAATTTTCAAACATTTTTTTCCTTTTTCTTTCCTTTCCTCTCTTTCCCTGTTTTCACTAATATGTCAAGCTTCTTTCAACAGCAAGAGCAAAACTCACTTAGGATATAGCATCTTTTGTTTGAATTTTTTGTTTTTTTAAAATTTTTATACTTTTACATTATCAATTCATTTTCTTCCTTCAAAAAGATGAAATGAAGGAATTCAACCCAAAAGAAAGAACAGGAAGAAATGACAGCCAGGGACTTAATCAACACAGATACCAGCAAGATGTCTCAACCAGAACTTAGAGACACGATAACAAGAATCCTAGCTGGGGTTGAAAATGGATTAGAATCCCTTTCTGTGGACATAAGAGAAGTAAAATCTAGTCAGGATGAAACAAAACATGCTATAAACGAGCTGCAATCTTGAATGGGTACCATGGCAACAAAGATAGATGAATCAGAGCAGCAAATCACTGATATAGAGGACAAGCTTATGAAGAAACAATGAAGGAAAAAAGGGGAGTCTAAGGCAAAAGAGCACTATACAAGAATCAGAGAACTCAGTAACTCATGAAAAAGGAATAACATCAGAGTCATAGCAGTCCCAGATGACGAAGAGAGAGAAAAAGGGATAGAAAGTGATGTGAGCATATCATAGCAGAAAACTTTCCTAAACTGGGGGAAGACACAGACATAAAAAAAAAAGAAAGACACAGACATAAAAAAAAAAGAAAGCACAAAGAACTCCCATTAGATTCAACAAAAACTGACCAACAACAAGGCATATCATCCTCAAATTCACACAATACTCTGGCAAGGAAAGATTCATGAAAGCAGAAAGGGAAAAAAATCCTTAACCTATAAGGGAAGACAAATCATGTCATAGCAGACTTATCCACAGAAACTTGGTGGCCAGCAAGGGGTGCCAGGATATATTCAATGTGCTGAATGAGAAAAATATGCAGCCAAGAATTCTTTATCCACCAAGACTGTCATGCAAAATAGAAGGAGAGATAAGAAGTTTCCCAGCCAAACAAAGATTAAGGGAGTTTGTGACCACTAAACCAGACCTGCAAGAAATTTTAAGGGTGACAATCAAAGGGAAAAAAAGACCAAACAAACAAACAAAACAAAACAAAAACCAAAGAGACCAAAGGCAACAAAGACTAAAAAGGAACAGAGAACACCACCAGAAACTCCAACTCCACAGGCAACATAATGGCAATACATTCCTATCTTTCAGGACTCACTATAAACATCACTGGATTAAAGAAACCAATCAAAGGACGTAGAGTAACAGAATGGATAAGAGAAAAAGACCCATCTATATGCTGTTTACAGGACACCTATTTTATTATTTTTTTATGAAATTTATTGTCAAATTGGTTTCCATACAACACCCAGTGCTCATCCCAAAAGGTGCCCTCCTCAATACCCATCACCCACCCTCCCCTCCCTCCCACCCCCCATCAACCCTCAGTTTGTTCTCAGTTTTTTTTTTTCAACGTTTATTTATTTTTGGGACAGAGAGAGACAGAGCATGAACGGGGGAGGGGCAGAGAGAGAGGGAGACACAGAATCGGAAACAGGCTCCAGGCTCTGAGCCATCAGCCCAGAGCCGGACGCGGGGCTCGAACTCACTGACCGCGAGATCGTGACCTGGCTGAAGTCGGACGCTTAACCGACTGCGCCACCCAGGCGCCCCTGTTCTCAGTTTTTAAGAGTTTCTTATGCTTTGGCTCTCTCCCACTCTAACCTCTTTTTTTTTCCTTCCCCTCGCCCATGGCTTTCTGTTAAGTTTCTCAGGATCCACATAAGAGTGAAAACATATGGTATCTGTCTTTCTCTGTATGGCTTATTTCACTTAGCATCACACTCTCCAGTTCCACCATGTTGCTACAAAGGGCCATATTTCATTCTTTCTCATTGCCACGTAGTACTCCATTGTGTATATAAACCACAATTTCTTTATCCATTCATCAGTTGATGGACATTTAGGCTCTTTCCATAATTTGGCTATTGGTGAGAGTGCTGCTATAAACATTGGGGTACAAGTGCCCCTATGCATCAGTACTCTGCTATTGCTTTCTTGATGCTTTTGTCTCATGGGTCTAAGCTGACCTCAGACATATGAGAACAGGCCCCCGATGACGAGGCAGGACGAGCAAATGAGGGGATACAGCCATCACTACATAGGAAATGACAGATGTGATGAACGCTGACAGGGCTGTAGGGCAGGTTCTATGGAAGAAGACGATGAAGTAGGATTTCCACTGCAGGTTGTTTTTTCAGGGAATGCTCTCGGGATAAACGGGGTGAGGGAAGGAAAACAGAGCAGAGAATGTTGCTAAGCAAGGATGTGGTCTCCAGTGGAACAGAGCAGGAGCCTGATCCCATGAGATGATGAAGAGAACTCTCCAGTAGAACCCTCCGTCTGTGATGGTAGAAATACTGTGTCCTCACTGTCCAATACTATGCCCACAACCCACCTGTCATACCTGAGAATTTTAAATGTGTTAGGTACAGGGGCGCCTGGGTGGCTCAGTCAGTTAACCATCCAACTTTGGCTCAGGTCATGATCTCACGGTTGGTGAGTTTGAGCTCCGCATCAGGCTCTCTGCTGATAGCACAGAGCCCACTTCAGATCCTGCATCCGCCCTCCTCCCTTTTTCTCTCCCCCACTGGTTCTCTCTCTCTCAAAACAAACAAACAAACAAACAAACAAACAAACAAACAAACAAATGTAATAAAAATAAAATGCCTAGCTACAAAACAATAAGAAAAACAATAAAATATGCTAGCTAAGAAACTGAAATTACATTTTAATTGTAATTTAAATTTAAACCGTTTATGTGGGTACTTCCTACTGTATTGGACAGCATGGCTTTAGAGCATGAATTGCATCAGATTCAGGCCTGCCTTGGCATTGGCACCTTTTGTACATCCCATAGTCTGTCACTGGCTGTGAGCTGCCCCCACCAGGTTCCCCAGACCACCTGGCAATGTGGCTCCCTTTCAGCTGATGGCAATTCTCTCAAAAAGGGAATGGCTATGAACCTTGGAGCCCACACTCATAACAGAGGTTTAGATTGGAGCCCTAGTAGGTAAAGAGCGTCTGGCAGGTCACCAACAGCATTCACACAAGAGTCCATGATCATGTGCAAGGATAGAAGGACAGAACCTAGTGTACTTTACACATCACCTCAGTGCAATCACACACACACACACACACACACACACAAACCAGACACACACATACCTACACACACACAAACAACATGGCATTTCCCCAATTCATCAATTATATAAACATTTGGGCTTCTTACTACTTTTTTCTTCATCACAGTGCTATTTGTGCTCATGTGAAGGTTCAGCTTTTCTTGTTAAGAATAATGTCAGAATACAGATGCATTGACACAGTATTCACAAAATGGAACTTCCCTTATGTAGTTTTCAACATAGCAGTTAAAAACTCCATACAGGGGCGCCTGGGTGGCGCAGTTGGTTAAGCATCTGACTTCAGCCAGGTCACGATCTCGCGGTCTGTGAGTTCGAGCCCTGCGTCAGGCTCTGGGCTGATGGCTCAGGGCCTGGAGCCTGTTTCCGATTCTGTGTCTCCCTCTCTCTCTGACCCTCCCCCGTTCACGCTCTGTCTCTCTCTGTCCCAAAGATAAATAAACGTTGAAAAAATAAAAAAAATAAAAAATAAAGTCTAGTTTACCTATACAAGTGTTGCTACTGCGGCTTTCTTTTCATGTCCATTTGCATGATAAATGTTTCTCCAAGTCCTCATTTTCAATCTGCGTGTGTCTTTAGGTCTAAAATGAGTCTCCTGTAGGCAGCATAGATGGGTCTTGTTTTCTTTATGCATTCTGACACCCTATGTCTTTTGATTGGAGCATTTAGTCCATTTACATTCAGAGTAATGATTGAAAGATATGTATTTGGTGCCATATTATTTCTTGGTCTGTCATTCTTTCTGCAGACAGTTTCTATTTCTTTCTTGTCTTTGCCACTTTTGGTCTTTCTTTTCCACTCAACGACATCCTTTTCATACTTCTTGCAGGGCTGGCTTAGCGGTCACAGACTCCTTTAGATCTTTTCTTTTTTGGGGGGGAGAGGGGTTTGGGGTTTTTAGCAGCTTAAAACAATCATCGTTGTATTATATCTCATGGTCTTGTGGATCAGGAATTCAGGCAGGGGCTCTGTTCGTCGATCCATCTGTTTTGTATGGTATCAACTGAAGCCACTCAGTGGCATTCAGCTGCTGGCTGGTCTGGAGGATCCAATACTATTTCACTCAAATGCCCGGTGTCTCGGTGAGCATGTGTGGAAGACTGGGCTCAGAAGGGTGCCTCTTCCTTTCTATGTAGTCTAGAGCTTCTCTGTGTGGTCTCTTTACCTGACCAGCCAGACTTTTTAACAGAATTCAGGGCCCAAGTTTAAGAGAGCAATCCAAGGAGATGAAGTGAAATCTACCAGCAAAGTTTGGGATTGAAACTGGCGCAGCACTACTCCTACGACTTCTAGTAGCCAAAGTGGGAGGTTTTCCCAGCCTCAAGTGGAAGGGATGTAGATTCCAGCTCTTGGTGGAGAGTTGGGGGGAAATGTGAAAGAATTTGCAGCAATCGTTACTCTGTCACAGTATTAAATTACCATTTTACAAATGAAAACATTAGAGCACAGAGCGGTTAAGCATCTTGTCAATATAATACCAGTAGGAACGTGACGGGGTGGAGATAAGTGTCTCCCACATTTGTTACATTGATAGGGTTGGTTTTTAGACTAAATGTGAAGTTTATCAGGTTTAAGCGATGGTGGAATAGTTTAAATAAACATATTCTTTTAAAGATATAAATTCTATTATGCCAAGTCAGTTGCCTGTATGAAGGAAGCCAAAAGGATTAATCACTACATTTGTAGAGTATTCTAGAACACAGGATTGAAAAACTAACTTATATTTTTACGCTATGAATTTTCAGATGATGGGTAAGGTACAAATATTGTCTAAAGGCCTCCTTAAATTTCTTATACGCATAGGGTTTGTTACCAGAATGAATGCTTGGATGCTGGAAAAGGGACGAATTAATTCTAAAAGCCTTCCTAAATTCCTTACATTTAAGGGGTTTCTCACAAGTATGAATACACTGATGTAGTGTAAGTTTGGGGCACAATCTAAAGGCCTTCCCACATTCCTTCCATTTATAGGGTTTCTCACCAATATGAATTCTCTGGTGTTGTGTAAGTTTTGAGAGTAATCCAAAAGCCTTCCCATGTTCCTTGCAGTCATAGGATTTAATCCCAATATGGATATTTTGGTGTGAAGTAAGTTTTGAGTAACGACTCAAGGCCTTCCAACATTCCTTACGTTCATACAATTTCTCACCAGTGTGAAGTCTGTGATGAAGAATAAGATGATAACCATCACTAAAGGTCTTTCCACATTGCTCACATTCACAGGGTTTCTCACCAGTATGAAGTCTGTGATGTACTCTAAGGCCAGAGCCACACAGAAAGGCCTTCCCACATTCTTTATATTCATAGAGTTTGTTGGCAATATTAAGCTTCTGATGTCAAGGAACGTTGTACACTGTCTAAAGGCCTTCCCACATTTTGTACATACATAGGGTTTCTCACTGGTATGAACCCTCTGATGGAGAGTCAGTTGACCATGCACTCTGAAGGCCTCCCCACATTCTTTACATTCATAGGGCTTCTAACCAATACAAATTTCTGATGTACTTTAAGGTCTGGGCCACTATGAAAGATTCTCCACATTCCTTGCATTCATAGGGTTTCTCACCAGTATGAATTCTGCGATGAAAAGTAAGCTGTTGGCATACTCTAAAGGCCTTTCCACATTTTTTATATTCATAGGGTTTCTCCACAAAATGAATGCTCTGATGTGCAGTTAAAGATGTGTGGTTTTGCTAAAAGGGCACTTTTTGAGGTGTAATTTTCACTTCACTGAAATATCCCTCCTGTCCTTCAAATTTTCTTTTGGATTCCCAATCACCGTTTTAAAATCAAAACCTAAGGCCATCGTTTTATAATTCTTTCCATTATCTTCCACGAGGGGGACTTTATTTCATAAATGTCATTTTCTGAAGATAACTTCTTGGTCTCATACCCGGTCTCTCAATCTGTGTATCACCTCCTTCCTTTCCTCACAACTTTCCAGGGCTCTTTTCCTTGCTGCAATAAGGAAATCACATCTGGCCTCGAAATGAAGCACCCCGGCGAAGCCCATCACTGATCCATGGGCCATGGTTTAGAAGCTGAAGAACTAGTCAGTCTTCCTGGGGGTTTACTCGCCTGGAGAAGCAGAGTTCACAGAGGCCAGAGCTGGGGTGTCACGCCTGCCTCACAGCGATGCTCGGTGTAAGCAAGGATGTGAGGAAACCTGCAAGACCCAGCCTCCAGCATGAACTCCTTTAGCTTTTGTGTGGGAAACTCTTGATCTCTCCTTCAATTCTGAATGATAGTCTTGCTGGAGAGAGTCTTCTTGGCGGCAGATTTTTCCCATTCAGCATGTTGAATATATCACACCCCTCCCTTCTGGCCTGCCAGGTTTCTGTGGAGACATTTGCAGCCAGCCTCATGGGTCTTCCCTTGTAGGTTAGGGCCTTCTTTTGTCTTGCTTTTAAGATTTTCTCTTTCTCACGATACTTTTTCCAATTTAATTACAATATATCTTGGTCTGGGCCTGCTTTTGTTGATTTTGATGGGAGTTCTCCATGCCTCCGGGATCTGGATGTCTGTTTCCTTCCCCAAAATAGGGAAGTTTTCAGCTTTTATTTCTTCAAATAAACTTTCGGCCCTTCTCTCTTCTTCTTCTTCTGGGACTCCTATAATACGAATGTTATTATGTTTGATGGAATTTCTGAGTTCCTTAATCTATTCTCATGTTCCATGATTCTTCTTGCTGTCTTTCGTTCAGCTTCATTGTTTTCCATTCTTTTGTCTTATATATCACTTATTTGGTCTGCTGCTTCTTCCAGCCTTCTGTTCATTGCATCAAGCCTGTTTCAAATCTCAGTTATTGCGTTTTTCATTTGGGACTGACTGCTTTTTGAAATTTCTTACCTCTGTGGTAAGGGTCTCCCTGGCATCTTCTATGCTTTTCTCAAGCCCAGCAAGTATCCTTATGACTGTTGCTTTAAATTTTCCATCAGGCATGTTACTTATACCTGTCTCACTTAGTTCTCTGGCCATGATCTTATCTCTTTCTTTCCTTTGGGAGGAATTCCTCTGTCTCTGTCTTGTCATTTTGCCTAAGTCTCTGCCTTCTTCTCTGTGTTAGGAAACCAGTTATGTTTCCTGCTCCTGAGAGTATGATCTTATGAAGAGGTCAGAAAGAGTCCTGGAGGTGTATCTGGTGTGTGCCGCATGCACTCTGCAGCTGTACTTTGGCTGCTTTATCCTGCTGGTTAGCGGTGTGCAGAGGCTCTCCTTCCCTGCTGTGGGTAGCGTTTGGTCCTTGGCAAGAATGTGGTCAGTTTAAGTAGGTGTGCTCTGGTCTGCCTGTGAAATGTGACCTGATACTTCTTCCACTAGAACTGAAGCCCTCAGAACTCTCTGGTCAAGAGATGTGGTGCGGATGAGGGTCTGTGCTGGTCTTCTGGGGAGGGTCTCACTGCACTGGGACTGAGGCTGGCTTAATCAGGAGGGGCAGTCATGCCAGAGCACACGGGTGTGAGACACAGTATAAGCAGGTTAGGCAGTCAGTTTGGGGCTGAGCTACTTTCCGCAGGTGGCTCTGTATTTATCCTGAGGGACTGAGGAGGGAAATGAGACCAGCTGGCACCTTTGTGCCTGGAGAGGAGTCTCCATGAATGCTACCTCTCAAAGACTCACTCTGGGAAGACCAAGTATCCTTCCCACATGTGCCCCAGGTGCTCTTCAGATCACTGTTTGCATGCTGCCTGCCCCCAGGTTGTGTGCCTGACTTCTCTCCAGGAGCAGGGCAGTGCCCTCAGGTCTCTACCCCATCCAAGCCCACTGACCTTTAAAATTACAGGCTTTAAGCCCTGCCAGTTGCAAAAACTCGTGAAAATCAGCCTCTCTTGCTATCCTAGCCGATTGCTTTTTGGAAATGCTCTCCTAGTATGTTCCCCTGTGGCTCCTCTCTCTCTCTCTCTCTCTCTCTCTCTCTCTCTCTCTCTCTCTCTCTCCCTCTCTCCCTCTCTCCCTCTCTCCCTCTCTCCCTCTCCCTCTCCCTTTCTCTCTCTCCCTCTCACCTTTCTCCTCGACCCTGGCTCCCCCCTCTGCAGCAATCTGTTTCTGCCCTAAACCACATATCCATGCTCCCTACATTCTTCAATGCTCCTACATGCTCCCACATTCTTCAATGTGGCTTCTTCTTCATCTCAGTTGTGGAGTTTGTTCTCTCTTCAGGTTGATTTCTAGGGTATTTAGAATGACTCTATAGTTATCTAGTTGTATTCGAGGGACAACAGGAGTCTAGGGTCCTCCGACTACACCGCCATCTTACTCCTCCCTCCCAAAGTGTTGTTAATATTAATAATATTTAGCCAACCAGTATGAACCTTACCTAACTTTCTTCTGAAGGCGTCAAAGATCATTGTACACTGAGTTCCGGTCTCTTCTTCCTTCCAGGTTCATTTGTTTTTTTTTTTTTTTTTTTTTGGTCTCTATTTCATTTATTTCTGCCCTGATCTTTGTTATTTTCTTCCTTCTTCTAACTTTGAGTTTAGTTTGTTCTTTTCAATTCCCTGAGATTTGAGACTTTTTTTTCTTAGTGTAGGTTTTTATTGCTGCAAACTTTCCCCTTAGATTGCTTTTCTAGGAGCGCACAAATTTTGGTAAGTAGTTTCTATATTTTCATTTTTTCAAGGTATTTCTTGATTTCCCTTGGATGTCTTCTTTCACCCATTGGTTTTAGGATAGTGTATTATGTAACTTCCTCAAATCTGTGCATTTTCAAGCTTTCCTTTGGTTATTGACTTTTCCTTTCATACCATTGTAATAAAAAAATAATAATTTCATGAGTTCAACCCCTTACATTTTCTAGGACTTGTTTTGTTAATTGTCTTGTGATCTCTCCAGGAGAATGTTTCTGGTGTGCTAGACAAGAATCTGTATTCTGTTGCTGTTGGATAAAATGTTCCATATATGTCTGTTAAATTTTTTAGTGTAAGGTATGGATCAAGCCCAATATTTCCTTGTTGAATTTCTGTTGGAATGATTTATCCACTGTTAATATTTTAATAGTGACGTCCCTAACATTTTTGTATTGTTGTCATTTCTCCCCTCATATCTGTTTGTATTTGCTTAATATATACAGATGCTTCATGTTGGGTCCTGTATATTTACTATTGTTATTATCTTCTTGACGAATCCCTTTACTTAAAGAAGTTTTTGTTTATTACTATTTTTGGCTGAAAGTCTATTTTCTGCAATATGAGTATAGCTGTGCCTTCACTCCCAAACTTAAAAAACAACTAGCACCAATCCTCCTCAAACTCATCAAAGAAATTGAAGATAAAGGATACTCCCAAACTCATTTTACAAGGTTAACATTATCCTCATAGCAAAAACAGATAAAGACTACAAATAATAAATAAAAGAAACATATACACAAATATCTCTGATGAATATAGATTGAAAACTTTTCTACAAAAAATTAGCAAACCCTAGTGTAGCACACTAAAATGTTCATACACCATGATTAAGAGGGATTGATAGCAGGGATGAGGAAACATACACAAATCAACAAATGCAATATACCACATCAGTACAATGGAATATAAAAACCATATGGCTTTCTCAATAGATTCAGAAAAGCGTTTCACAAAACAAAACATCTTTTCATGGTAAACATACTCAACAAATTAGTTGTAGAAGGAATGTGCCTCAACATAATAAAGGCCATATATGACAAACTTGTGGTTAACATACTCAGTGGCATAAGGTTGAAAGCTTTTACTCTAAGATCAGAAACAAGCCAAGATGCCTACCCTCACTACTCTTATACAAAACAGTACTGGAATTCTTAGCCTGAGCAATTAGGCAAGAAAAGAAATAAATGATACCCAATTGAAAACAAATACAGGTCTTTGGAAATGACATGGTCTTATTTGCAGAAAATTCAAGATACCACTAGATACCACCAAAACCTGAGGGAACTAATCAACAACTTTAGTAAAGATGCACAACAGAAACTCAACATACAGAAATGAGTTACATTTTTATAAAATAAAAAAATATGTGAAAGTATTTTTTTCTTTTCTTTATTTTAATAATTTATTGTCAAGTTAGCTAACATACAGTGTATACAGTGTAATCTTGGCTTCGGGAGTAGATATCCATGATTCATCCCTTATATACAACATCCAGTACGCATCCCAACAAGTGCCCTCCTCAATTCCCATCACCCATTTTCTCTACTCCCCACCCTCATCAACCCTCAGTCTGTCCTCTGGATTGAAGGGTCTTTTATGGCTTGCCTAACTTATGTTTCCATCCATTCCCCCATGGTCTTCTGTTAAGTTTCTCAAATTCCACATATGACTGACAATATATGATATCTGTCTTTCTCTGACTGACTTACTGAACATAGCAAAGTAATGGTGCTGGGAGAACCAGAGAGCAACATGAAGAGTAATGAAACTGGACAACTTTCTTACATCGTTCACAAAAATGGACTCTAAATCAATGAAAGATCTATATGTGAGACAGGAAACCATCAAAATCCTACAGGAGAAAACAGACAACAACCTCTTTGACCTCAGTTGCAGCAACTTCTTACTTGACATGTCTCTGAGGCAAGGGAAATAAAAGCAGAAATGAACTATTGGGACATCATCAAGATAAAAAGTTTCTGAACAACACAGAAAACAGTCAACAAACTAAAAGGTAACCAATGGAATGGGAGAAGATATTTGCAAATGACATACCAAATAAAGGATTAGTATCCAAAAGTCTATAAAGAACTTAACAAACTTAACACCTGAAATACAAATAATCCAGTGAAGAAATGGGCAAAAGACATGAACAGACACTTTTCCAAAGAAGACATCCAGATGACTAACAGACACATGAAAAGATGATCAACATCGCTCATCATCAAGGAAACACAAATCAAAACCACATTGAGATACCACCTCACAAAGGTCAGGGTGGCTAAAATTAACAAGTCAGGAAACAACAGATGCTGGGAAGCATGTGGAGAAAGGGGAACCCTCTTGCACTGCTGGTGGGAATGCAAACTGGTATAGCCATTCTGGAAAACAGTGTGGAGATTTTTCAAAAAATTAAAAAAAGAATTACCCTATGACCCAGCCATAGCAATACTAAGAATTTATCCAAAGAATACAACAGCACTACTTTGTAGGGGCACAGGTACACCAGTGTTTATAGCAGGGCTATCAACAATAGCCAAATTATGGAAAGAGTCCAAATGTCCATCAACTGATGAATGGATAAAGAAGCTGGGATGTGTATGTATGCATATACATACATACAAACATACATGCAATGGAATACTACTCCGTGATAAAAAGAATGAAATCTTGCCACTTCCAATAACATAAAAAGATTTTTTCATCCCACATTCATGATAGCATCAAAAACAATAAAACACGTAGGATTAAATTTAACCAAGGAGGCAAAATATCTCTACACTTAAAACTACATGAATTGATGGAAAAATTGAAGAGAATTAAGATATCCTGTGCTCATAAATTGCGCATTGAGAAGGGCACTTGTTGGGATCAGCACTGGGTGTTGCATGTAAGTGATGAATCATGGGAAACTACCCCGAAACCAAGAGCACACTGTATACACTGTATGTTAGCCAACTTGACAATAAATTATATTAAAAATATTAATATTGAAAAATGTCCACAGTATTCAAAATCATCTCTAGATTCAATGCAATCCCTATCAAAATTTGAGTGGCATTTTTCACAGATAGAGAAAAAACAATCCTGAAATCTGTATGGAGCCACAAAAGTCCCAATTGCCAAAGCCACTTCAACAAAGAAGAGCAGAGCTGGAGGCAGCCTACTTGCTGATTCAAACTATCTTATAAATATCTAGGAATCAAACCAGTATGTTATTAGCTCAAGAAACAGACACATACACCAACGGAACAAAATTAAGAGCATAAAACTAAACCCACCCACATACAGACAACTACTCCTGGAAGAAGGAGTCAAGGATATTCATGAGCAAACATAGTCTCATTAATAAATCGTCCTGAGAAAACTGGGTAAATACATTCAGAGAAATGTATCTGAAATTGTAAAGCTCCTAGAAGACAACATAGAGAAAACAATTCTTGACATTGGATGCATTGACAGTTACCAAATGAGGCTATTCTAACATTGTCCTATCAACTAACATAGCTGACTCTTTGTGATCCAAATTTCATTGCAAAGACTGAAAGACTGTGACTTCTAAATTTTTTTAACTAACTGTGTCTATAGGGGTATAGTTTGTTCCATGGAGCTCTTGAGTGGTACAAGATTCTACTAATAGCCAGTACTCCCACCACCTCCTGGAAAGTGTATTTTTTTTCCTTTCAATGTGACCTGCAGGGATAAACTGTTACCACATACCCTACGATATATTTGTATTTTAGAACAGATTGGGAATACATCATGTAGGAGCCGGGCACTTCTAAGTAGTAGAAGCTCAAGGAAACATATTTTCTTGTTCTAATCATCTTCACAAAAGGGTTCACACAAAGATTGACCTACAGGACATTGGATATGGAGCACATTTTGTGCACGAGCATGTCTGTGGGTGTGTGTGTTTAATAATGTATTAATATATATGCTGCTTCCACCTAAATGCAAATGAAAATATAACACATTGTGGCAGACTGAGGAGAATCATTCTGTGGGAATAGAGATGGTTTTTCTAAGAGGAGCAGTGAAACCTGGGAGAGGTTCATTTCATGCTAGAAAGAACACATTGTTAGCCAACATGCTTCCTTTAAATACATTAAAACCGAGTTCTCATTAGAGATAAGTTACTAAAGAAGCTTTCCAAAGAGAATCTGGCAAAACTGTTTCATGTTTCCAAGTGCTTGAAATGACGACTTACAAATGTGAGAAAGCATTATGTGTGACCTGCTACCACAGATTCGGGGGGACGGGGCCCTGTCAAAGGCTTTGACCACTGATCAAGACAGGCCATTGATCATGGAGATCCCAAATAACCCAATCAGTAGAAACGTCCACGATGCTTCTCTGAGACTCAACACACAGGTACAACTGAACAGCCTCATCTTGAAAAGAGGTTGAAACCATTCTCAGAAATGGTTTACAAATCAGAAGAACATACACTTCCTAGAGACCTCGTAGATTTCATTCACTCCAGTGGTTAAAATGAATCCACCCAACAATGTAAATGAATAGAATTAAATTTTTTAAACGGAGCAAGTGTGGGAACCCAGGGAGGCCCCCCAACGTGGACCTCAACAGCATATTGATCACTTTGAATAGAAGGTACTGGGGAAAGAGCAGGTGTGAGGACATCACACCCTCCTCTGTCCCCCTGGAAGCAGGAAATATCTCCCGAATGAAAGTCCCTTCCCAGGTCTAAGAAGGAAAAATGACCACTTATCACCACAGGTAGGGACCTTAGAGCTGAGAAGGCTGTAGAAATAAACCTGCTACTTCTTTACTAACCCACTACCTCAGCCCACATTCCACTTCGCATTCCCTGCTAACTGCAGCTCCAAACCCCAGTTTTCTTTATCCTGTCAATTCCACGCTCATCTATTGTCTCTCTGTAAAAAGCATAAACACCACCTACTTTGCTCATTTCTTTGGAAGTCAATGTCCAGATTGGGCCTCCGTGTGCAGATAATAAAACTTTGGGTGTATTCTCCAGTTACTCTGTCTCATGGCAACTTAATTCCAAAACAGCGGGGAAGAAGGAAATGTCTCCTCCCAGAAGTCAGTGTCCTGTCTCTAAGGCCACCTAGGGGAGCCCTTCCTCTGACCCCTCTGATCTCCAGTCATCCATCCTCTCCTTCCACATGTACACACAGCTCCCCTCATCCACATCTACACACAGCCCCCCTTTCCCCTGCAAACCACGAGTCCACACACAGTGGTTCCCAGTCTGCACTATCAGATCTCAAACACGCCACAACACCACAGCTATGAAAGAAGGCTCTCATCTGTGTCACAAAACAAGCATCCAAAAAGCAGACACCTGTGAAAGGTGGAGTTGGTAGGGGTCTGTGACCTGTTCCTGCCTCCTCCGTGAGCCTGGTCAGAGCAGGACTCTGGCAAACAGTAGCTGCGAAATGTGCAGACTAGGAGGTACAGGAGGGTCTCACAGGGGTGACTGCGCTCTGATGACTGATCCAGGAGTGAGTTTAGCAGGATGTAGAGGGTGTGCTCAGAGTGCAGTCACCTACACTGCACACCCTGCTGTTATGCTAACACGTGACAGTCCTAAGGCCAGGACAGGGTACAAAGGTAGGGATGCATGAACTGAGGAACCCCGTACCTTCTCTGTGCTGACTTGGACCACACAAAAGAGTCCCATATTGGAGAAACGAACTGCTGTCCATTGCAGTGAGGGGACCCCAAAGCTGCCTGACAGGGCTCAGTCCTGCTGGATACTGCAAGTGCCCTCACTATTTTGTGTCTTTGCTGATTGGTAGTAAATCTGCTGGTTGAGAATTATATTTTAGGGATATATACTAACTTGGATGTAAATTTAAATAAATAAATGAGTGAGTGAGTAAATGAATGAATGAATGAATGAATTCTGTTTCAGGGGAGAACTCAAGATGGTACAGAAGTAGAGGGACTGGGATTTCCCTCATCCCTGAAGCACAGCAGCATTGAGGTCAGAATACTTGGAAAACCCCAACGTACAGACTGTGGAGCGACAGAACAATGTCCACAGGTGAACGGGGCAGCTTGGCGGGACACAGGTGAATGTGTGGGAATTGAGGGGGATAAAACGGGCGGCGCTGGCAAGGAGCAGGGAACCCCTTCTGTGGAGAAATAAAAGGAAGAGGAAGAGAGGCTGTGGAAGTCTGGGATTGTATTTGCACATGAGAAAAACCTCTGCGGATCACAGACTGGGGAACGAGAACTTTGGGCAAGCCAGTTTCTACTTTGAGAACATCCTTAGGAGCTCCAGATGGGAGTTCCGGGAGCCCAGCTTTCTCCCAGCTGCCACCTTGTGCATGCCTGGGGGAGGGGAGCCAGCCAGCCTGGTGGGATATGGGGGCACGCTGGGATCTGGGAGCAGTCCCCTCCCTCCAGTACTGGGGAAAGAGGGTTATTACCCACCAAGGGCAAAAGACCCTGCAGGCACCAGCCAGAGTCCCTTTGTCAACTGGACACAGTGGCGCTATCCCAGGACAGGTCCATCCACACCGGGACTCCTGAAGACATCGGGGTTGGAACCCCAGCCCAGCCCAGGGAGAAACAGACACTGTGGGGGTGTTGCTCTGTGAGGGCGGCATGGTTTGGGACACGTGGTCTGGGGAGGAGAGACTGGGGGTTCGCCATTGTTCTCCCTAGCACCACACGGTGGGGCTTCGCAGGACAGAGGCCCCCAGTGGAGGTGGGACCTGCTTACACCAAACCCCGCCCTTCCGTGCCTGGTAACCGCTTATCTACCCCAGTGACATTGACACTGACTGAGACAGACAGCCCCTCCTCCAAACCAGCACATTCCCTGTCCCAGTAGCCAGCAGACAACTGTCCTGGGGTTTCCTATGTTAGTCTCTTGTTGTTTTAACTATTATTTTGTTTCTCTTTTCATTCCTTCTCTTCTCTTTTCCCTTCTTTTTCTTTCTACTCTCCTCTTTTTTCTTCCCTCGTTGGAATCAGCCTCATAGTTTCTGATTTGATTCTTGGTCAATTCTTATTATATATATATATATATATATATATATATATATATATATATACATATACATATATATACACATACATACATATGTGTGTGTGTATATATATGTGTGTGTGTGTGTGTGTGTGTGTGTATTATAATTTTCTTTTGTTTTCTTTCTTTCTCTGTTCTGGTTGTTTCTTGAATCAGGTGTTTACTCTATTCTTTTTACACTTTTATGTATCTCCTTCTTTATTTTCCTCTCTCTGTTTCTCTGTCTCTCTCTGGATTGAGCCTTGTATCTTTCATTCTCTGCCTGGTCTTTCTCCTGCCCCTTTCATTTTTCTCTTCATATGGGATAAGTTCTCTGCCTGTCCCCAACCTTTTTCCTTATTGAAGCTTACTTCAACAAACAAATCAAAGCACACCTAGCAGAAGGTCCAGTCAACCACTAAGAACAGTGAGATAAAGCAGCAAAAGATACAACAACAGAGTGCATGCAACGCACTCCAAAAACACTTCCTGAAGTTTCAGGCCCTGGAAAGTTTATGACCCGTTTGTATATAATAGTTCTCGCAGGTGCAGACACATAACAAGCTATTAAAACACATAAAAGACAGAAAACTAGCCAGAATGATAAAACAGAAGAGTTCTCCTCGAAAGAAATTTCAGGAAGAAATGACAGAGAATTGCCCAAAACAGATATAAAAAATATATCTGAACATGAATTTAGAATAATAGTCATAAGACTAATTGTTGGGCTTGAAAAAAAAAACATAGAAGAGCAGAGAATCTCTTGCTGCAGAGATCAAGGACCTAAGAAATAGTCATGAAGAATTAAGAAATGCTATAAATGAGATGCAAAATAAACTAGATGCAGTGACAGCAAGGATGGAAGAAGCAGAGAGGAGAATGGAAGACAAAATTATGAAACGATAAAGCTCAGAAAGAGGAATAGGAAATTACTAGACCATGAGGGGGAGAATTAGAGACCTAAGGGATTCAATGAAATGTAATAATATCCATATAATAGGAGATCCAGAAGAAGAAGAAAGAGAGAAAGGTACAGAGGGTTTATTTGAACAATTATAGCTGAGACCTTCCCAATCTGGGGAAGGAAGCAAACATCCAAGTCCAGGAGACACAGAGAACTCCCTTGAAAATCAACAAAAATGGGTCAACACCAAAACATATCATAGTGAAACTGGCAAAATATAAAAAGATTTCTGAAAGCAGCTAGGGACAAATGAGCTTTAACCTACAAGGGTAGACACATAAGGGTAGTAGGAGACCCGTCCACAGAAACATGGCAGCCAGAAGGGAGTGGCAGGAAATATTCAATGCACTGAACAGGAATAATGTGCAACCAAGAATCCTTTATCCAGCAAGACTGTCATTCAGAACAGAAGGAGAGATAAAGTCTTTCCCAGGTGAACAAAAATTTAAGGAGTTTATGACCACTGAACAAGCCCTGCAGGAGATCCTAAGGGGGACTCTGTGAGTGGAAAAGAGCAAAGACTACAAAGGACCAGAGACAGCTCTACAAGCATGAAACCTACAGATAACACAGTGACACTAGATCCATATCTTTCAGTAATCACTATGAATGAAAATGGACTAAATGCCCCATCAAAATACATGGGGTATCAGAATGGATAAAAAAAAAAAAAAAAAAGAACACAAGATCCATCTATATGCTGTGTAGAAGAGACTCATTTTAGACCCAGGACATCTTCAGATTGAAAGTGAGGGGACCGAGAACCATCTATCATGCAACTGTATGTCAAAAGAAAGCCGAGGTAGCCATACTTATATCAGACAAACTCGATTCTAAAACAAAGACTGTAAAAGGAAATGAAGAAGAGCGTTATATCATAATTAAGGGCTCTATCCATCAAGAAGAGCTAACAATTGTAAATGTTTATGCACCCAAATATATAAATCAATTAGTCACAAACATAAATAACTGTATGGATAATAATACTGTGATTGTAGGGGACTTTAATACTCCACTTATATCAATGGACAGATCATCTAGGTAGAAGATCAGTAAGGAAACAATGGCTCTGAATGACACATTGGACCAGATGGACTTAACAGATATATTCAGAACTTTTCATCCAAAAGCAGAACACACATTTTTCTCAAGTGCACATGGAACATTCTCCAAAATAGATCACATACTGGGTCATAAACCAGCCCTCAACAAATACAAAAGGACAGAAATCATACCATCCATATTTTCAGATGACAGTACTATGAAATTTGAAATCAACCACAAGAAAAAATTTGGAAAATCCCCAAATATAAGGAGGTTAAAGTACATCCTACTAGAGGTAGGGAAGATGGCGGCGTAGGAGGACGCTGGGCTCACCGCGCGTCCTGCTGATCACTTAGATTCCAACTACACCTGCCTAAATAACCCAGAAAACCACCAGAGGATTAGCAGAACGGAGTCGCCGGAGCCAAGCGCAGACGAGAGGCCCACGGAAGAGGGTAGGAAGGGCGGCGAGGCGGTGCGCGCTCCACGGACTGGCGGGAGGGAGCCGGGGCGGAGGGGCGGCTCGCCGGCCAAGCAGAGCCCCTGAGTCTGGCTTGCAAAAAGCGGAGGGGCCTGACGGACTGTGTTCCGACAGCAAGCACGACTTAGGGTCTGGGAGGTCATAAGTGAACAGCTCTGCTCGGAAAGCAGGAAGGCTGGAGGACAAAGGGAAGGAGAGCTGCTGAGCCCCCGGACGACAGAGCTCAGTTTGGTGGGGAACAAAGGCGCGCGCCAGCGCCATCTCCCCCGCCCATCCCCCAGCCAAAATCCCAAAGAGAACCAGTTCCTGCCAGGGAACTTGCTCGCTCCGCGCAAACACCCAACTCTGCGCTTCTGCGGAGCCAAACCTCCGGCAGCGGATCTGACTCCCTCCTGCTGCCACAGGGCCCCTCCTGAAGTAGATCACCTAAGGAGAAGCAAGCTAAGCCTGCCCCTCCTGCCCCTGTGCACCTTGCCTACCCACCCCAGCTAAGACGCCAGATCCCCAGCATCACAAGCCTGGCAGTGTGCAAGTAGCCCAGACAGGCCACCCCACCCCACAGTGAATCCCGCCCCTAGGAGAGGGGAAGAGAAGGCACGCAGCAGTCTGACTGTGGCCCCAGCGGTGGGCTGGGGGCAGACATCAGGTCTGACTGCGGCTCCGCCCACCAACTCCAGTTATACACCACAGCACAGGGGAAGCGCCCTGCAGGTCCTCACCACGCCAGGGACTATCCAAAATGACCAAGCGGAAGAATTCCCCTCAGAAGAATCTCCAGGAAATAACAACAGCTAATGAGCTGATCAAAAAGGATTTAAATAATATAACAGAAAGTGAATTTAGAATAATAGTCATAAAATTAATCGCTGGGCTTGAAAACAGTATAGCTGACAGCAGAGAATCTCTTGCTACAGAGATCAAGGGACTAAGGAACAGTCATGAGGAGCTGAAAAACGCTTTAAACGAAATGCATAGCAAAATGGAAACCACCACGGCTCGGATTGAAGAGGCAGAGGAGAGAATAGGTGAACTAGAAGATAAAGTTATGGAAAAAGAGGAAGCTGAGAAAAAGAGAGATAAAAAAATCCAGGAATATGAGGGGAAAATTAGAGAACTAAGTGATACACTAAAAAGAAATAATATACGCATAATTGGTATCCCAGAGGAGGAAGAGAGAGGGAAAGGTGCTGAAGGGGTACTTGAAGAAATAATAGCTGAGAACTTCCCTGAACTGGGGAAGGAAAAAGGTATTGAAATACAAGAGGCACAGAGAACTCCCTTCAGACGTAACTTGAATCGATCTTCTGCACGACATATCATAGTGAAACTGGCAAAATACAAGGATAAAGAGAAAATTCTGAAAGCAGCAAGGGGTAAACGTGCCCTCACATATAAAGGGAGACCTATAAGACTCATGACTGATCTCTCTTTTGAAACTTGGCAGGCCAGAAAGAATTGGCACGAGATTTTCAGTGTGCTAGACAGAAAAAATATGCAGCCGAGAATCCTTTATCCAGCAAGTCTGTCATTTAGAATAGAAGGAGAGATAAAGGTCTTCCCAAACAAACAAAAACTGAAGGAATTTGTCACCACTAAACCAGCCCTACAAGAGATCCTAAGGGGGACCCTGTGAGACAAAGTACCAGAGACATCACTACAAGCATAAAACATACAGACATCACAATGACTCTAAACCCATATCTTTCTATAATAACACTGAATGTAAATGGATTAAATGCGCCAACCAAAAGACATAGGGTATCAGAATGGATAAAAAAACAAGACCCATCTATTTGCTGTCTACAAGAGACTCATTTTAGACCTGAGGACACCTTTAGATTGAGAGTGAGGGGATGGAGAACTATTTATCATGCTACAGGAAGCCAAAAGAAAGCTGGAGTAGCCATACTTCTATCAGACAAACTAGACTTTAAATTAAAGGCTGTAACAAGAGATGAAGAAGGACATTATATAATAGTGACAGGGTCTATCCATCAGGAAGAGCTAACAATTATAAATGTCTATGCGCCGAATACCGGAGCGCCCAAATATATAAAACAATTACTCATAAACATAAGCAACCTTATTGATAAGAATGTGGTGATTGCAGGGGACTTTAACACCCCACTTACAGAAATGGATAGATCATCTAGACACACGGTCAATAAAGAAACAAGGGCCCTGAATGAGACATTGGATCAGATGGACTTGACAGATATATTTAGAACTCTGCATTCCAAAGCAACAGAATATACTTTCTTCTCGAGTGCACATGGAACATTCTCCAAGATAGATCATATACTGGGTCACAAAACAGCCCTTCATAAGTTTACAAGAATTGAAATCATACCATGCATACTTTCAGACCACAATGCTATGAAGCTTGAAATCAACCACAGAAAAAAGTCTGGAAAACCTCCAAAAGCATGGAGGTTAAAGAACACCCTACTAACGAATGAGTGGGTCAACCAGGCAATTAGAGAAGAAATTAAAAAATATATGGAAACAAACGAAAATGAAAATACAACAATCCAAACGCTTTGGGACGCAGCAAAGGCAGTCCTGAGAGGAAAATACATTGCAATCCAGGCCTATCTCAAGAAACAAGAAAAATCCCAAATACAAAATCTAACAGCACACCTAAAGGAACTAGAAGCAGAACAGCAAAGGCAGCCTAAACCCAGCAGAAGAAGAGAAATAATAAAGATCAGAGCAGAAATAAACAATATAGAATCTAAAAAAACTGTAGAGCAGATCAATGAAACCAAGAGTTGGTTTTTTGAAAAAATAAACAAAATTGACAAACCTCTAGCCAGGCTTCTCAAAAAGAAAAGGGAGATGACCCAAATAGATAAAATCATGAATGAAAATGGAATTATTACAACCAATCCCTCAGAGATACAAACAATTATCAGGGAATACTATGAAAAATTATATGCCAACAAATTGGACAACCTGGAAGAAATGGACAAATTCCTGAACACCCACACTCTTCCAAAACTCAATCAGGAGGAAATAGAAAGCTTGAACAGACCCATCACCAGCGAAGAAATTGAATCAGTTATCAAAAATCTCCCAACAAATAAGAGTCCAGGACCAGATGGCTTCCCAGGGGAGTTCTACCAGACGTTTAAAGCAGAGATAATACCTATCCTTCTCAAGCTATTCCAAGAAATAGAAAGGGAAGGAAAACTTCCAGACTCATTCTATGAAGCCAGTATTACTTTGATTCCCAAACCAGACAGAGACCCAGTAAAAAAAGAGAACTACAGGCCAATATCCCTGATGAATATGGATGCAAAAATTCTCAATAAGATACTAGCAAATCGAATTCAACGGCATATAAAAAGAATTATTCACCATGATCAAGTGGGATTCATTCCTGGGATGCAGGGCTGGTTCAACATTCGCAAATCAATCAACGTGATACATCACATTAACAAAAAAAAAGAGAAAAACCATATGATCCTGTCAATCGATGCAGAAAAGGCCTTTGACAAAATCCAGCACCCTTTCTTAATAAAAACTCTTGAGAAAGTCGGGATAGAAGGAACATACTTAAAGATCATAAAAGCCATTTATGAAAAGCCCACAGCTAACATCATCCTCAACGGGGAAAAACTGAGAGCTTTTTCCCTGAGATCAGGAACACGACAGGGATGCCCACTCTCACCGCTGTTGTTTAACATAGTGCTGGAAGTTCTAGCATCAGCAATCAGACAACAAAAGGAAATCAAAGGCGTCAAAATTGGCAAAGATGAAGTCAAGCTTTCGCTCTTTGCAGATGACATGATATTATACATGGAAAATCCGATAGACTCCACCAAAAGTCTGCTAGAACTGATACATGAATTCAGCCAAGTTGCAGGATACAAAATCAATGTACAGAAATCAGTTGCATTCTTATATACCAACAATGAAGCAACAGAAAGACAAATAAAGAAACTGATCCCATTCACAATTGCACCAAGAAGCATAAAATACCTAGGAATAAATCTAACCAAAGATGTAAAGGATCTGTATGCTGAAAACTATAGAAAGTTTATGAAGGTAATTGAAGAAGATTTAAAGAAATGGAAAGACATTCCCTGCTCATGGATTGGAAGAATAAATATTATCAAAATGTCAATACTACCCAAAGCTATCTACACATTCAATGCAATCCCAATCAAAATTGCACCAGCATTCTTCTCGAAACTAGCACAAGCAATCCTAAAATTCATATGGAACCACAAAAGGCCCCGAATAGCCAAAGTAATTTTGAAGAAGAAGACCAAAGCAGGAGGCATCACAATCCCAGACTTTAGCCTCTACTACAAAGCTGTCATCATCAAGACAGCATGGTATTGGCACAAACACAGACACATAGACCAATGGAATAGAATAGAAACCCCAGAACTAGACCCACAAACGTATGGCCAACTCATCTTTGACAAAGCAGGAAAGAACATCCAATGGAAAAAACACAGTCTCTTTAACAAATGGTGCTGGGAGAACTGGACAGCAACATGCAGAAGGTTGAAACTAGACCACTTTCTCACACCATTCACAAAAATAAACTCAAAATGGATAAAGGACCTGAATGTGAGACAGGAAACCATCAAAACCTTAGAGGAGAAAGCAGGAAAAGACCTTTCTGACCTCAGCCGGAGCAATCTCTTACTCGACACATCCCCAAAGGCAAGGGAATTAAAAGCAAAAGTGAATTACTGGGACCTTATGAAGATAAAAAGCTTCTGCACAGCAAAGGAAACAACCAACAAAACTAAAAGGCAACCAACGGAATGGGAAAAGATATTTGCAAATGACATATCGGACAAAGGGCCAGTATCCAAAATCTATAAAGAGCTCACCAAACTCCACACCCGAAAAGCAAATAACCCAGTGAAGAAATGGGCAGAAAACATGAATAGACACTTCTCTAAAGAAGACATCCGGATGGCCAACAGGCACATGAAAAGATGTTCAGCGTCGCTCCTTATCAGGGAAATACAAATCAAAACCACACTCAGATATCACCTCACGCCAGTCAGAGTGGCCAAAATGAACAAATCAGGAGACTATAGATGCTGGAGAGGATGTGGAGAAACGGGAACCCTCTTGCACTGTTGGTGGGAATGCAAATTGGTGCAGCCGCTCTGGAAAGCAGTGTGGAGGTTCCTCAGAAAATTAAAAATAGACCTACCCTATGACCCAGCAATAGCACTGCTAGGAATTTATCCAAGGGACACACGAGTACTGATGCATAGGGGCACTTGTACCCCAATGTTCATAGCAGCACTCTCAACAATAGCCAAATTATGGAAAGAGCCTAAATGTCCATCAACTGATGAATGGATAAAGAAATTGTGGTTTATATACACAATGGTGTACTACGTGGCAATGAGAAAAAATGAAATATGGCCTTTTGTAGCAACGTGGATGGAACTGGAGAGTGTGATGCTAAGTGAAATAAGCCATACAGAGAAAGACAGATACCATATGGTTTCACTCTTATGTGGATCCTGAGAAACTTAAGAGAAACCCATGGGGGAGGGGAACAAAAAAAAAAAAAAAAAAGAGGTTAGAATGGGAGAGAGCCAAAGCATAAGAGACTGTTGAGAACTGAGAACAAACTAAGGGTTGATGGGGGGTGGGAGGGAGGAGAGGGTGGGTGATGGGTACTGAAGAGGGCACCTTTTGGGATGAGCACTGGGTGTTGTATGGAAACCAATTTGACAATAAATTTCATATATAAATAAAAAAAAAATAAAGTACATCCTACTAAAGAATTAATGCATCAACCAGGAAATTAAAGAAGAAATTTAAAAATATATGGAATCAAGTGAATATGAAAAAACAACAGTCCAAACCCTTGTGATGCAGCCAAGGCAGTCCTAAGAGGAAAATACATTGCAATCCAGGCCTATCTCAAGAAGCAAGAAAGGTCCCCAAAACACAACCTACCCTCACACCTAAAGGAGCTACAAATACAGCAGCACATAAAGCCCAGAGCCAGCAGAAGAAGAGCAATAATATAAAGATTAGAGAAAAAATAATCAACATAGAATCTAAAACGCCAGTAGTATAGATAATGAAATTAAGAGCTGGTTTTTTGAAAGAATAAACAAAAATTGAGAAACCCCTAGCCAGACTTCTTAAAAAGAAAAGAGAGAGGAGCTAAATAATTAAAATCACAAATGAAAGAAGAGAGATCACAAACAACACCACAGAAAAACAAACAAATATTAGAGAATACTACAAAAGCTTATATGCCAACAAACTGGACAACTTGGAAGGAACGGACAAATTCCTAGGCACTCACACACTATCAAAACTCAAACGGGAAGAAATAGAAAATTTTAACAGACCCACAACCAGCAAAGAAATTGAATCAGTTATCAAAACTCTCCCAGCAAGGGGTGCCTGGGTGGCTCAGTTGGTTAAGGGTCCAACTTCGGCTCAGGTCATGGTCTCATGGTTTATGAATTCGAACCTCACGTCAGGGTCTGTGCTGACAGCTCAGAGGCAGAAGCCTCCTTCAGATTCTGTGTTTCCTCCTCTCTCTGCCCCTCCCATGCTCATGGTCTGTCTCTCCCTGTCTCTCAATAATAAATACACATTAAAAAAAATTTTTTTTAATCTCTCAACAAATAGGAGTCCTGGGCCAGGTGGCTTCCCAGGGGAATTCTATCAGACATTTATTTTTTTTTAATTTTTTTTCAACGTTTATTTATTTTTGGGACAGAGAGAGACAGAACATGAACAGGGGAGGGGCAGAGAGAGAGGGAGACACAGAATCGGAAACAGGCTCCAGGCTCTGAGCCATCAGCCCAGAGCCCGACACGGGGCCCGAACTCACGGACCGCGAGATCGTGACCTGGCTGAAGTCGGACGCTTAACTGACTGCGCCCCCCAGGCGCCCCCTATCAGACATTTAAACAAGAGTTAATACCTAGTCTTCTGAAGCAGTTCCAAAAACATAGAAACAGAAGGAAAGCTTCCAGACTCATTGTATAAAGCCAGCATTATACTTTGGTTCCCAAACCAGACAAAGATCCCACAAAAAAGGAGAATTACAGGCCAATATCCCTGAGCAACATGGGTGCAAAAATTCTTAACAAGATACTGGCAAATTTAATTCAACAATATATTAAAACAATTAATCACCATGATCAAGTGGGATTCATTCCTGGACTGGAGAGCTGGTTCAACATTCACAAATCAATCAATGTGATACATAATATTAATAGAAGAAAGGATAAGAATCATGTGGTCCTGTCAATGGGTGCAGAAAAAGCATTTGACAAAATATAGCATCCTTTCTTACTAAAAACCCTCAAGAAAGTCAGGATAGAAGAAACATACCTTAACATCATAAAAGTCATATCTATGTGGCCCATAGCTAATATCATCCTCAATGGAGAAAAACTGAGACCTACCCCCTGAGATCAGGAACAAGACAGGGATGTCCACTCTCACTACTTCTGTTTAATATAGTGTTGGAAGACCTAGCCTCAGCTTCACACAACAAAATGAAATAAAAGGCCTTCAAATTGGCAAAGAAGAAGTCAAACATTCACTTTTTGCAGAGGACATGACATTCTACATGGGAAGTCTGAAAGACTCCACCAAAAACACCACTAGAACTTATCCATGAATTCAGCAATCTAAGCTATAAAATCAATGAATAGAAATTGTTTTCATTTCTCTACACCAATAATGAAGCAACAGAAAGAGATATCAAGGAATGGATCCCATATACAATTGCAACTAGAACCATAAAATACCTAGGGATAAACCTAACCAGAGAGGTAAAAGATCTGTATACTGAAAACTATAGAAAGCTTATGAAAGAAATTGAAGAAGACACAAAGAATTGGAAAAATAATTTTCATGCTCATGGATTAGAAGAACAAATATTGCTAAAATGTGGATACTGCCCAAAGCAGTCTCTACATTCAATGCAATCCTAATCAAAATAACACCAGCATTCTTCACAGAACTAGAACAAAAAATTCTGAAACTTGTATGGAACCACAAAAGACCCCGAATAGTCAAAGTCAAGTTGAAAAAGAAAACCAAAGCTGGAGGCATCACAATCCTGGACTTCAGCCTGTACTACAAAGCTGTGATCATCAAGACACCATGGTATTGGCACGAAAACAGACACATAGACCAATGGAATAGAATATATAACCCAGAATTGGACCCACAAATGTATTGCCACCCACTCTTCGAAAAACGCAGGAAAGAATATCCGATGGAAAAAAGACAGTCTCTTTTAAAATATGGTGCTCAGAGAACTGGAGAGCAACATGCAGAAGAATGAACCTGGGCCACTTTCTTATACCATACACAAAAACAAATTCAAAATGGAAAAAAGGGCTAAATGTGAGACAGGAAACCATCACAATCCTATAGGAGAAAACAACCTCTTTGACCTCAGCCATAGCAACTTCTTACTTGACATGCCTCTTAAGGCAAGGGAAATAACAGCAAACATGAACTATTGGGACCTCATCAAGATAAAAAGCTTCTATACTACAAAGGAAACAATCAACAAAACTAAAAGGCAACTGACGGAGTGGGAGAGGATATTTGCAAATGACGTATCAGATAAAGGGTTAGTATCCAAAATCTACAAAGAGCTTACCAAACTCAACACCCAGAAAACTAATAATCCAGTGAAAAAATGGGCAGAAGACATGAATAGACACTTTCCAAAGAGAACATCCAGATGGCTAACAGACACATGAAAAAATGCTCAACATCACTCTCCATCAGGGAAATACAAAACAAAACCACAATGAGATACCACCTCACAACTGTCAGAGTGGCTAACATTAACAACTGAGGAAACAACAAATGTTGGTGAGGATATGGAGGAAGGGGAACCCTCTTGTACTGCTGGTGGGAATGCAAACTAGTGCAGCCACCCTGGAAAACAGTATGGAGCTTCCTCAAAAAAATTAAAAATAGAATTACCCTATGAACCAGCAATAGCACTAGTAGGAATTTATCCAGTGGATAAAGGAGTGCTGATTCTTAGGGGCACATTTACCCCAATGTTTACAGCAGTGCTGTCAACAATAGCCAAATTATGGAAAAAACCCAAATGTCCATCAACGGATGAATGGATAAAGTAGACACTGGTGGAGGGTGGCACCTGGGTGGCTCAGTCAGTTAAGCATCTGACTTCAGCTCAGGTCTTGATCTCACGGTTCATGGGCTCAAGCCCCACCCCGCCACCCGTGTCAGGTTCTGTGCTGACAGCTTGGAGCCTGAAGCCTGCTTCTGGTTCTCTGTGTCCCATTCTCTCTGCCCCTCCCCCAATCATGCTCTCTCTCTGTCTCTCTCTCTCTCAAAAATAATAAAAATTTTAAAAATATTTAAAAGAGTCCTTGAGGGTTTCCGCACCACGGAAAGTTCATTTCAGGGATTATACAGTGGCCGTTTGGTATAACTGTCAGGATGTGGTTGAAACATAAGAGAGAACAGGATATTTGTCAGCATCAGGGATAAACAGTTTTATAAAACTGTTTTTAGGCTGGTGTTCATTCAGCATTACTATGGTGTAAAAATATATCCCAGGTGTTGATGTCAAATGTGAATACTGTGATGCTGTTAGGAATACAGACAGAACCATGACATGTGAGAATCTTCCTGAGCTGACATTTCCAGCCTGCCTAATGCTGTTTCTGTTCCAAGATCACGTGTCAGGACCATGAGCAGCTCAGGGGGTTCAAGACCCAGGAGGATGCCAGTTAGCTGTCAGGAGAGGAAACAGTGTGATTGTTATGGATATGTGTCCCATTGAGGACACAAATACATTTACCTACACTGGGCTACACGCTGGGAAAACCTACCAAATATCATAAACCTTTCTTTGATGGTGGCATTGTCAAAGCTCCAGCTTCCATGGGAAAATACACTGTGCATGACAATAAATACATACCAAAAAAAACCAGATCCATACCCCACAACATATGCATATACAAAGGGAGCTTGAGTTGAGACCTAAAGGCTACAATGTCACACTCACTTGTTATGAAAAGTTTCTATTTATTACTTATAATTTAGAATGGATTACAGCTATTTCATAATGAGACGACTATTTGTAAACTTCAGACATATTGAGATTTTTAATGATTAATATACATTTCTTTCTTAAACTTTCTCCTGGTGAATCTAATCTAAAAGAACATGGGATTTCCTGGAAAATAGAGACCATTCTTTATTGTTTTGTAATATTTCCCTGCAATCAAATTGTATGGGGCTTTTGGCAGACGTGAGATACAAAAGCCTTGGTTACTTCAGGCCTCAATCAAAGAATTTATAAAATGGTATGAAGTGAGTATCTAAATATATTTTACCCTTTGAGGGGCACCTGGGTGGCTCTGTCAGTTGGGCATCTGACTTCAGCTCAGGTCAGGTCTCTCGGTTCTTGAGTTTGAGCCCTGTGTCAGCCTCTGGGCTGACAGCTCAGAGCCTGGAGCCTGCTTCGGATTCTCTCTCCCTCTCTCTCTGCCCTCCCCCACTCACACTCTGTCCTTCTCTCTCTCGAAAATAAACAAACATTTTTTCAAAAAATAAATAAATATATTTTACCCTTTGAAACTTTGCTGCATTATTATAGGTAAAAAAAAAAAATGTAAATTAGGACTTGTGTCATTTAATGTCCTCCAAAGACAATTTTAATGAGTGGGAGGGTTCACAAACTTAAAATAAGCAAGTTGCACACTCACATGGGTGTTTCAGTGACTATGCCCAAAATTACACATAAGCACCGCCTGCTGTATTGCTACCTGATGCTCCCATTGTCCCTGGGATGAGTGCATTACACCGTCTCCCTCTGTGACATGAAGGCTACATTAAATTACTGTCACACTGCTACGGTCACACTGGGGCCTAACATCTGAATGACTTCATCAGGATTGATGTTACCAGGATTTTCTCTGACCTAAAATTTTTCTTTCCCAAGTTATATACTAATTCTGGGAAAAAGCTGTGATACTGTCAGCCTATGGACCATTTAATAGAGCCATGATCAAATTGCAAGAATAAGTGATATGCCTCCAGAAATTGCTAGAAAATGCTGAAATGCTAATATTTCCTACACTATTATAGTTGTTGCTATTCTTTTTTTCAGTATGCCTTTATAGTATGTGCATACTTTTTTTTTACAATTAGAAATGGAATACTATTCCCAAGAGGGGGTGAAACAAGAAAAACCTGTGGAGCTTTCTAAAAAATTAATATGATGCAAATGCTGTAGAAACACTAAACCAGCATCTCTGGAGGTTAGAATGAATCCATGAACTTAGACTTGGAATGCTCACTTGCATAAAAGAATACGGTAAGAAAATTTCCTTGAGAGTCATTAGGGGAAATATTGGAGGACATGTGCTGGACACAAACACCTTAAAGGGTCTGAATTCAAAGACTTCTATCACAGGGTCTTCCAACCCCAGTCATCTGGAGTCACAGCCCCCATAAAGCACATTCTTCATTGCACTTGTCACATCCTTGTTCCTCAGTGTATAGATGAAGGGGTTGGCCATGGGGGTGATGATGGTGTAGAAGAGAGAAATGAACTTGCCCTGATTCTGGGAGTGGTTGTTGCTGGGCAGGAGGTAAGCATAGATGGCCGTGCCATAGAACAGGGAGACCACTGTAAGGTGGGATCCACATGTCCCAAACACTTTCCTCTGTCCCGCAATTGACTTTATTCTTAAGACCACCCTGACAATCCGACCATAAGAGAATGTGATTAATGCCATAGGTATGAGCAGAATGATCACACCGACAAAGAAGAGCTCAGACTCATTCACAGTGGTGTCAACACAGGCAAGCTTGAGCAGTGGGGGAACCTCACAAAAGAAGTGGTCTATTTTATTTCTCCCACAAAGTGGTACAAGGAAGATGAGCACCGTCTGCAATGAGGAGTTGGCAAAACCAATGAACCATGATGCAGAAGCCATCAGGACACAGAGACGGGGGTGCATGATCACTGTGTAGTGCAGGGGCCTGCAGATGGCTGCGTAGCGGTCAAATGCCATCACCCCTAACAGAATGCATTCTGTGCCCCCCAACCCTAGAGCGATGAACAGCTGCGCTACGCAGCCACCAAAGGAGATAGATTTGTCTGCTCCCCTGAGATGAACCAGCAGCTGAGGAACAGTGCTGGTCGTGTAACACAGGTCCAGAAAGCTTAGGTTGGAGAGGAAAAAGTACATGGGAGTCTGCAGGTGTGGGTCCAGGAGGGACAATGCAATGATGGTTGTGTTTCCCAGCAGGGTAAGCAGATAGAAGATCAGAAGAACCACAAAGAGGACTCGCTCCAGCTGAGGCTGGTCAGAGAAACCCAGCAGGATCAAACTAGTGAAAGAACTTCCATTTTTCGGATCCATCCTTTCTTACCACATGTTTCCTGTCAACAGCAAGTATTTAGCAATTTTTAAAGAAATATTCTAAATAATAGAAAGTTAGCAGGGGGTGGATGTATCATGTTAAAAGACATGGCCATTGGATTATATCAATAACTATTTAAATAAATTATGTACTCATTGAAACTGACATTGCTTATACTAATATAGTTCCACACTATCAAAAAAGTAAATCATTAATATGTAATAGAAAATCAAATAATGGACCTTGTGTTTCCATCAGTCATAGGTACAAAAGTTTTTTCAGTCTGATCTTAAATAGGATTTAAAGTACTTTGAATATGTAGGTACATTTAGAGAAAAACAGGATGAGGAAAAAGAGGGCATGAAATCAGAAAGAATAGGAAAGAGATGGAGATAGAAAGAGAGTCATTATTTTAAATATGTATCTCATAATTCCACACAACTGGATTTGCACACACCTCACATGCAGTACTTTATAATACAACATAATCTCCAAATGTATCCAGATGTAGGAATTTATGACCTACAATGTACTTATACAAAAACTTCAATTACATTCAAAATTTCATGACTAGATCTGCAAATGAACACACATTGGTGTGTTTTTTCCTGTGGTAGTAAAACAAATAATCAGAGAGAACCAGAATACCACCATTCAATCACAGTGTTAACTTTTTCCCTAAAGATGCTTAAAATTACCATACCATTTTAACAGGAACTCCAAAAATTCATTTGGCTGTGTCAAGTCAGTTGGATTCAGAACTCAAAAATCCAGTCATCAATATTTTCCTCTTCCTTCTACAGATTTCTGTTACATACATTACACCAACTAGTGTCTGTAAAATTCCTGAAATAAGTTGGATTATTCCCTATCAACACTCTAGTCACAAAAAAACATTTTAAAAAGTTATCCAACCATGTAGTTATGTACACACACTTCCTATGATAAAATAAGCAATAGAAAAACACACAGAGCTAAAGACAGAAGCACTCTCAAAGCAATGGCAGGTCAAAGCGCTATAATGCAATACTTAATGTATACAAGGGAAGGCATAAACAAAAAATTATTTTGGTATTACACAAAATCTCAGACATCCATCAATATTAGGTTAATTATTACCTTTCTGGAAGCTACCTTGCAGAGTTAGTGACACTGGACCAAATACATTGCCAAATATAAGGCTAGGTGATGACCCATTTTCATCCAACGCTTACTACTGAAGAAGAATAGTTATACGCTGACCAAAGAGGCATCAGAAAATGAGGATTTCAGTTCTATCACATTCAAATGGTTGGGCATACAGCACATTGTTGATTCTTCTAAGACTTTTAAAATCTGAATCATGAATGGGGTTAGACCCACTGATGGGTGAAAGAAATTGGTACAAAACTGGCATAAAACAAATAGTCATAAATACTGAGAAAAGGATGTGGTATTTGACACTATTTTACACCTCCTTTTCCTACAAAGATGTGATCAGTGATATCAATGACATTTGATAAAATCTATGCACAAAAATTTCTTAATAGAATTAATTGCACAGGTATTTGAGACAATCTAAATGTGCAACACAAGGGAACATCACCTGACTCACACCTACTCAGAAGAACAATGAAAGCAAACCATGGTTCCAACTCTTGCAGACAAGCATGAATATAGATACATTTACCAGAGATAGATTCCTGACAAATTTTAAAATGTGTCTAATAGGGGAAGTACTCACCAATGTGAAGGAGCACAAACATAAAATGCTAACTCATCCAAGGAAAACACCAATATAATAACGCAACATTAGAATACAATAATGATATATTTAAACAATATTATTTCAATAAGGACTAAGAAGGCAGTTGGGAAAAAATAAAATGCTGGTGAGATGACTTGTAAAGTGATTTGCTATTTTATAGGATTATATGTGTGTGTGAACTTATATTATGTGGAACACAACTGATATGATATGAGATGATATGATGTGATATGATATGATGATATGATACAGAAAAGTCCAGTTATAAAAATCACAAAGAAATTATTACTTCACATACAGAAAAAAATAAATACTTGAAAAAAGCATACATTATGTATGATAACTATCAAAAAGGGGATATAATGGCAAATGACATCTCGCAAAACTCAATTTTACAATAATAATTAAGAGAACAGACATCATCAGGAGGAGGTCAAACTTTCACTCTTTGCACATAACATGATACTCTATATGGAAAACCCTGGAGATTCCACAAAAAAAATGGCTAGAACTAATCCATGAATTCAGCAAAGTTGCAGGATGTAAAACCAATGCACGGAAATCAGTCGCATTCGGATACATCAATGATGAAGCGACAGAAAGAGAAATCAAGGAATCAATCCCATTTACAATTGCACCAAAAAAAAAAAAACATAAAATACCTAGGAATAAATCTAACCAAAGAGGTGAAAAATCTATACATTGAAAATTACAGAAAACTTATGAAAGAAATTGAAGAAGACACAAAAAATGGAAAAAGATTCCATGCTCTTGGTTAGGAAAAACAGATATTGTTAAAATGTCAATGGTACCCAAAGCAATCTACATATTCAATGCAATACCTATCGAAATACACCAGCATTCTTGACAGCGCTAGAACAAACAATCCTAAAATTTGTATGGACCCATAAAGGACCCCGAACAGCCAAAGCAGTCTTGGAAAAGGAAACCAAAGCAGGAGGCATCACAATCCCAGAATTCAAGCTGTATTACAAAGCTGTAATCATCAAGACAGTATGATACTGGCACAAAGACAGACACTCAGATCAATGGAACAGAATAGAGAACCCAGAAATGGACCCACAAATGTATGGCCAACTAATCTTTGACAAAGCAGGAAAGAATGTCCAATGGAATAAAGACAGTCTCTTCAGCAAGTGGTGCTGGGAAAACTGGACCACTTTCTTATACCATACACAAAAATAAACTCAAAATGGAGGAAATACCTAAATGTAAGATAGGAAGCCATCAAAATCCTCGAGAAGAAAGCAGGCAACAACCTCTTTGACCTCGGCTGCAGCAACTTCTTACTCAACACATCTCCGGAGGCAAGGGAAACCAAAGCAAAAATGAACTATTGGGACCTCATCAAAATAAAAACTTCTGTACAGCAAAGGAAACAATCAGCAAAACTAAAGGGCAACCAATGGAATGGGAGAATATATTTGCAAACGACATATCAGATAATGGTTTAAAGAACTTACCAAATTAAACCCCCCCTCCCCCCCCAAAAAAAAAAACAAAGAATCCAGTGAAGAAATGGACAAAAGACATGAATAGACACTTCTCCAAAGAAGACATCGAGATGGCAACCAACCATGAAGAAAAGCTCAACAGCACTCATCATTGGGGAAATATAAATCAAAAACACAATGATATACCACCTTACTCCTGTCAGAATGGCTAACATTGTCAACTCAGGCCACAACAGATGTTGGCGAGGATGCAGAGAAAAAGTATCTCTTTTGCACTGATGGTGGGAATGTAAACTGGTGTAGCCACTCTGGAAAACAGTGTGGAGTCTTCTCCAAAAATTAACAATAGAATGGCCCTATGACCCAGCAATTGCACTACTAGGTATTTATCCAAGGGATACAGGTATGCTGTTTTGAAGGGGCACACGCACCCCAATGTTTATAGCAGCACTATCAACAATAACCAAAGTATGGAAAAAGCCCGAATGTCCATCGATGGATGAATGGATAAAGAGAAGGGGTATATATATACAATGGAGTATTACTCAGCAATCAAAAAGAATGAAATCTTGCCATTTGCAACTATGTGGTCGGAACTAGAGGGTATTATGCTAAGCGGGATTAGAGAAAGACAAATATCATATGACTTCACTCATATGAGGACTTTACGATATAAAATAGATGAACATGAAGGAACCAAAAATAATATAAAAACAGGGAGGGGAACAAAACATAAGAGACGCTTAAGTATAGAAAACAAAGAGTGGGTTGCTGGTGGGGTTGTGGGAGGGAGGATGGGCTAAATGGGTAAGGGGATTAAGGAATCTACTCCTGAAATCATTGTTGCACCATATGCTAATTGACTTGGATGTAAATTTAAAAATAAATAATTTTAAAAACCAAAGAACAGGCAACAAATAAAAGAGGTAAAATGCTTACTCCTGACACACACAAGGAGATGCAGTGATTACCATAACTGTTCAATATTGACACAAAATTCTAAAAATTTCAGTGCAAGAATCCATATTTCCACAAACCAGATGCTCAGTATGCACACTACATATTTGAAAGACAAAATATCTCAAGATAATGACTACACTTAAGATATTTAAAATATATAACACTCACTGATATATTTGACATACATACTCTGCCCTATCCAGTTCTTGAATGAATCCTGAAAAAGTGTGGGCAAGATTTCCTCAGCCTTAGTTCTATGACTGAATCGCTATTGCTTTCTTGATGCTTCTGTCCCATGGGTCTGAGCTGACCTCAGACATATGAGAACAGGCCCCTGATGACGAGGGAGTTTGAGCAAATGAGGGGATACAGCCATCAATACATACGAAATGACAGATGTAATGAACACTGACAAGGCTGTAGGGCAGGTTCTGTGGAAGAAGATGATGAAGTAGGATTTCCACTGCATTGTGTTTATTCAGGGAATGCTCTCGGGATAAACGGGGGAGGGAAGGAAGACAGCTTGCTTGTTGCTAAGCAAGGATGTGGTCTCCAGTGGAACAGAGCAGGAGCCTGATCCCATGAGAAGCTGGCCAGAACTCTCCAGTAGAAGCATCCATCTGTGATGGTAGAAATACTCTGTCCTCACTGTCCAATACTATACCCACTCTCCACTTGTCACTGCCTGAGCATTTAAAATTTCCCAGCTAAGAAACTGAACTTCACATGTTTTTCATTGTAATGAATTTAAATTTAAATCGCTTATGTGGCTACTTACTACACTATTGGACACCATGGCTCTGGAACATGAATTGCATCAGATTTAGTCCTGCCTTGGCATTGGCAGCCTTTTGTACAGCCCATAAGTCTGTCACTGGCTTGAGCTGCACCCACCATGTTCCCCGACCACCTGGCACTATAGCTCCTTTGCAGGTGAGGGCAATTGTCTCAAGAAGGGAATGGCTGTGAACCTTGGAGCCCACACTCATAACAAGCAGGGTTTGGATTGGAGCCCCAGCAGGTAAAGAGCATCTGAGCAGGTCACCAACACTGTTCATACAAGAGTCCATTCATGATTGTGTGCAAGGGCAGAAGGGTGGGACCACTGTACTTTACACATGACCTCAGTGCAATCACACACACACACACACACACACACACACACACACACACACAACTTGTCATTTCCCTAATTCATCAATTAAGTAAACATTCAGTTTTCCTTCAACTTTGTCTTCGTCATGTTGGTATTTGTATTCAAATGAAAGATCATCATTTCTTGTTAACAATAAAGTCAAAAACAAGATGCATTGACACAACATTCACAAAATGGAATTTCCCTGTAGTAAATTTCACAAAGCATTTTCAATACTCAGTGCATATTTTAGATATTTCTGTAATACGGGAGAAAATGAGCATTTAGAAACTATAAATACTGACAATGAGTGTCTACATAGACAACAATATTTCACAGACATTATGGAACCAAAGGAATAGCGTGGAAACACTCAATCTAATACTTTTACATATATGCATAAAAAACATATTTTATTATTACCAAACATGCATATTTAAGTTGTTTTCATATGAGCATAGAGACGTGTGACGAATGTACTACATAGAATGAAATGTCTAGGAATGACTTGCTGACATCTCTAATCAGTAATTAAGTTTAGTTCTTCTATTTGATAAACTTGCATAGTCTGTTCCTTCAGACAATTCACCACATATGCAAACAAATACAACCTTTTTATTTGAAAAACAATTGCAACTGAAAATAATTTAACTTCCCAATTCTTAAAGCAACAGAGAGACTTAGTTCCATTTTCACTCACCTTTTCTCACCTTCTCTGTTGGGTTTAATCTACTTCCCTACCTCATTCCAAGTTACTGCCTAAATACAGCTCTGGGGATAGGAACACGGACATGTAGAATCAGAGTCTGCAGGAAATGCAAAGGTTGACTATACCAGCACTGGGTCATCCATAACTTTTTCTTATGCAAAGGGCACTCTCTCACAATGACTTCACAGGTCTTCGTGGGGCACCAGAGATCTGCACTTTGCCTCTTGGAGGTAGAAGATGAAGGCAGTCACAAACTCTCAGTGTGGTTTCTCGAGTACGGTGACCTGCCTGTGTGACAGTGAGACCTTATGAGCAGGCGAAAGTGCCGTAACTCTGAGCTGTGTCTGGGCTGGCACAGAGAACTAAGTCCCTTCCCCTGCAGACGTCTCTGGGGAACGGATGCCCACACCTTTAATGAGCCCATGTCACTGAGCTGCCCAAACATGGCAATCCTCAGGGACAATAACTATGGAGGACGATGTCAGAGGAGGCCTAACCCGTCTTTTTATTCGTTCGCATATCTGATAGGGAACAAATAACTCCCTAGACCTCCCCAGCTACTACAACTCTCATCTGTGATGACCTAGATGTTCTACAAAACACTTAAGATTTTTTCATCACAAGTGCCCAAAATATTTGCATATACATATATAAGGAAGATTCCATTCAGTTACTTAATTTTAAACATAAATATTTGAATGTATCCTTCATTTAATTTCATTCATGACCAAGTGATTTGCGATCACAGAGCTAAGTCTTAGACACATTCTAATCTTTAAGGTAAATATAAAGGAGGGCAACCAAATTCTACCAAAATTTTAATGTGGCTAAGGGAATGAAATCTCAAATCCTCTAAATCACTGTTCAGTTTATATCAATTGGTTTTGGTGATGTACTCAAACAATTTTAAAAATTATGTCTTTTTAACAAAACATACATCGTTTATTTAAATTCAAGTTGTCCTTGCATTTCAGTTCCAAATGATTTAGAGTTTACCAGGAGAGTTAAAATAACCACAAAGTGGAAGGAAGCCGATGGGTGGTTATTGGCTGTTTTTCATAGATGCATGATTGCCAGTTTCCTTTATTCATGTTCAGCCCAAGGAGATAAAGCATCTCCTGCTACAAACATTCTTAGATTTGAATTTTCTCAGTAATTCAATTCCAGCTAGATCGCATCCTGATAGTTAAGGGGAGAACTAGTATAGGCGATACACTCTGGGTGTCCTGAAGAGGGAGGGAATTACGGACCAATAATTAATGCTTTTCTTCCCAGGCTTCACTCGCTGCTGCCAGTCTTACATGGTCAAATCACTTTGATAACAGCGTGGCATTATCGAGTGATGCTGACCCACACTGACATTCCTAGATGCGATATGACCTAGGGGAATGCTCGGTCACCTGTCTGAAGACACATATATAAGAACGCTCAATGGCACCACCGTTTGTATTCACTGAAACCTGCAAACATCCTAATGCCCATCACAGTAAACTGGGTCAACTGTGGCGTGTTCATGCAGAAGTGTGTACTCTACAACAAGATGAATAAAACTACAGCTAAACAAATGGAAACAAAGCTGTTCACACAAGAGTGCTGAGCAAATGATGCAAGTTAGAAAGAAATCCATCCCTCTACATAGAGTTCAAAACCAGGTAAACAAACTATTGTTTATGAACTCACACATGGGTGATAAGACTACAGTTATAGTCAAAAATATGGTCAAAACTAAAAACAATATCAAAGCACTGAATATAACAAGTCACCAACAAAGGGAAGGAAACAGTATGCACTTGGGTACAGGCCGTCCGAGGTTCTGTCCAAGGCTCTAGTTAACAGGGGTGTAGATATAATGACAATTCACTCTTAACTATTTTTTTAAACTGGACATAGTTTAATATGACAATGTTGTACAAAATACTGTACCTATGATACTAAGAAAGCAGGAGACAAAGAGGCTATAAAAAATAATGTGTATGATATTGAATATTTTTTAAAAGGATAAAATAAGCTGATAAAGTCACATTTGGAAAAGCTAAGTTTAGAGAAAACAAATATCATTAGGAATTTTTAAGGGATGAGACAGGTAGAATAAAAGGAATACCAGTCAAAATACGATTTTATACAAAAGCAACATAATACAATAAGAAAGCAGAATTCCTTCACCAGCAGGGTCCTGACACCATCCTTTCAGTCAAGCTGGAACAGTCAGGACAGTTTTTATAAGAAAGCCCCAAATTACCACTAGCTCAGTACCTTCTCAAACAGGCAATTTATGATCTCTGAATTGTCCCAGCTCTTTGCTCTTCTTCTTCACTACAATCCTCCATCTGAAAAAAGTAGCGGGAATAGTCCAACCTTCCTAAGGCAGTTGCTGCACTGCTGCCCTGGGTCGGGATTTCTGTGGTTACCCATAGATGAACATATAAAGAGCCTAAGTGGGGAAAGTGAAAAGGAAAAGTCTTCAATGAAAGGGAAAGAGACACAGACAAATCTAGATGCACAAACAAAAGAAGCTAAAAGAGACAGGAGATATATACAGAGATTTGAGTTAAACACAGAACAGAGAATACTCACAAGATGAACAGATTCTTACTGAACTTCTGCAAACAATTGTAATCACCATGAAAGAAAAAAATACTCACTGCGAGTTTTTGAATTTCAGGGGGTAGGTAGAGGGAAAAGATAAATGCCTCAGTTGTTTACAAATGACCACTTTATGACATTTCTGTATATCATAGGTATCTTAAGAGAAAGTTTCCTTAATCTGGAAAAGCAAACATTACAGAACCAGCATTATTTCCAACAAGAGTCACACAATTATAATCTTCCTCAGTTCATTTAGTCCCATGTTCCTAATCCTTGTTCAGTTTGAATGCAGCTTTTTAGCACTGGAAACTCTTACCCATTTTAGTATTAATCTTACAGATGTCCAATACCTGTATTTCTCCCACAAGTCCTTTTTATAAATCTTCTTGAAGAAGAAACACGTTTTGTGAGAGAATAAGAACAACTATAAATGAAAAAAACTCAGAAATACACATTGTTAAAGATCCGATGAGAGTTCAATTATGATGCAATTGACAAAGAAGTTCAGTTATTACTGTAACATATAACACTTCAAGCAATCAGAATATTAGGTGATGACCTTATACCAAAACATTAAAACTTTAGGAATTGCATATATATTTGGGCAGTTACAACATTTACCCATGCAATACAACCTAAGATTTACCGTGCATGACAATGCTTCTCCAAGTAAATTAGCATCCCAAATAAAAGGGCCTAATTGGTCAAAAAGACTTCATTTACCCTTTAAATCCTGGGAAGTTTGTTAAAACCTTAGGAAGTTATAAAGCACATCCTAAATAGGATTACAGATCATTACAAACCTTAAAACTTTATTAATTCAACCAAGGCAGCAATAAAAGATCTTAACGGTGAATGTATAGCATTATATCATTGTTAGTAAACCCTAGCTCCTTCAACATTGAGAACTTTTAACTAAGTAATCAAAGACCTGATAAAGATAAAACCTAAAGCTTTGGTTTTTCTGGCAGACAAACAAAAAAGAAAACCTTTGTTTACATTGTCTTATCAAAAGCAAATCAACAGTCCAAGAAAACGTTGACTTTTGAATAGAGAGAAAAGCAGATTTCCACCTTATACCAGGGTACTTTTAAAATTCCATTTATCTCGGGGCGCCTGGGTGGCGCAGTCGGTTAAGCGTCCGACTTCAGCCAGGTCACGATCTCGCGGTCCGTGAGTTCGAGCCCCGCGTCAGGCTCTGGGCTGACGGCTCAGAGCCTGGAGCCTGTTTCCTATTCTGTGTCTCCCTCTCTCTCTGCCCCTCCCCCGTTCATGCTCTGTCTCTCTCTGTCCCAAAAATAAATAAATGTTGAAAAAAAAATTAAAAAAAAATAAAATTCCATTTATCTCAACCTTAGTCCATCCTGAGCACGCATAAAATTCCTTTCCAAAGATGTCCCTTCATGAACCTTCTACAACTTTCCTTTGCCTTCAAACGTTGTCCCAAAGCCATTTCTCTGCAACGAACCAGTCTCATTTAGGGCAAAATTACTTTCTTTGACCCTCAACAAAAAATGTACTTCCATTCCTTATATCTTTCTTACAAACTTCCTACTTTCCTACATACAGGGTTGCTTTCCTTATTTCCATCAGTCTTATGTACACTTAGCAGAATTTTAACTCTTAGGAAACCTTAGTCTCCAATTGAGGACTTAGTAACCAAGAGAGAGGTGTTATACACCAGAATTTTTTTAGATGGTAAATTCACGAGCCAATTAAGCACAAAGCATGTTTTCCAATAGATCCAAATAGCTTTACTTACTCTGAAATGAGAAGTTGAAAACACAGCTTTCTGGGGAGGGAGCCAAGATGGCAGAAAAGTGTGGACGTTTTTTGTGTCTCGTGTCCATGAAATACAGCCAGACCAACACTAAACCACCCTGCACAACTAGAAAAGTGATCTGAGGATGAACACAACATTCTGCACAACCTGAACCACAGAATTCAGCAGGTACCTGGTGCAGATTGGTGAACTTGAGGAGACAGAAGCCGCAAAGGAGAGGGAGGTGCTTTACATGCAGAGAGAGGACAGAGATGGTGATGAGAATATGGGAAAAGCACCCCTCCCCAAAAGCAGCTGGAGAGAAGGGGGAAAACTGGAAACAGCTGCAGGGACTAAACTAAAAAGGGAGAAAGGAGAGGGCTAAAATTCCATTAAGACTGTAAACAGGGAGAATGCAAAGTCTGCAACTCTGCAGCTCGATAACTGGCAGTGCTCTGGTGGGAAGGGTGAATCCCCAGGACCAGAGTGGGGTCCGGGAGGTTCTAGGGCCACACGGGGAGTACTGGTCCCACTGCTGGAAGGACATTTGGTAGAGAATGTGAGGCCACCTGGTCCCAGCAGACCCCAGAGAAAAGCCATAGTTGCTGGTGCTAGAACAAGGTCATTAAGGGTGAAGCCTTAAGGTGGTGCCAGATGTGTGTTGTGATTTTCAATAATCCCTGAAAAGCTGCTGCTACACTACCTCACAAACTTTTGGGGGGGCGGGCTGGTACCTGGCCCAGTCTCTGTGCACTGGCAGCAGCACTGTCCCACGAACCTTCTTGGGTGCGGCCGGAACCCAGCCATTGCTCAGTGAGACCCTCCCGCAGAGGGGCGGAACAGGGCAAAGCCACAGTCCTTCAGACTTAAGAGGCTGGGGAAAACAGCCTCATCTGAGACAAAACTCGGGAGAGAGGTACTGCCTGGGGCTTGGTCACAGACAGTGAAAAAGCAAGGAGTGGATGAAAGCTGAAGGCAGAGGACGGGTGCATGAGTGCTAATCGGGAAGAAATGAGTTCCGATACTACAGACTGCGTAGCTGGGTGATGCCATTTTCACTGCTTCTATGCATGCGCATATGCACCTACAAGTGCCACGACAATCCACCCCAGTAGGGTAGCACCGCCATCTAGTGGAGAATGGAGCCATTGCACTAAGTCCTACCCAACTGGACCAACCTTGCTCTTCAAGAACACAAGTATAGCCTACTTACTTACGGACTATAAAGCACATCACAGCCTGAATTGTAGGGGAAACCAAAGTAAATTCCTCATATTTCAGTCTGCTACCAGGTCCATCTACTCAATTTTCTTTCTTTTTTTTCTTTTTGTTCTCTATTTCTTTTTTTTCTTGAATACAGAAAGAGGAAAAATTCATTTTTAATTTCAATTTTAATTACAAATATTTTCTTTAATTTTTTAACTATATGTTTTCCATCGGGGTAAATTTTTTCAAATTCTATTTTACTTCCACAAGTGTATTTCAGTCTAATTCATTGAACTCATTTTTTTTCAAATTTTTAAATATTTTCCTTATTTTTCCCTTTCATCTTTTTTCTCTTTTTCATTTCTTTTCCTTTTCTTGAATGCAGAAAGAGAAAAAAAATTCATTTTTATTTTTAATTTTTATTAAAAATATTTTTCTTTAGTTTTTTCTCTACTATATATTCTACCTTTGTGTAATTTTTTTTCAAATTCTAGTTTACTTCCATTATTTCATCTTAGTCTCCTTCATTTTATTAATTTTTTCAAATTTTCAAACGTTTTCCTTTTTGTCTTCTTTCTTTCCCCTTTTTTCTTTAATCTATCAAGCCTCTTTCAACACCCAGACAAAAACACACCTAGGATATAGCATCATTTATTCAATTATTTGAGTGTGTGTGTGTAATTTTTTAATTTTAATATTTTTTCGATTTCAATTCTTTTAATTTTAATTTTTTCTACCTGATTAATTCATTTTATTCCTTCAAAATGATGAAACAAAAAATTTCACCCCCCAAAAAGAACAGGGAGAAATCACAACCAGGGACATAACCAACCAGGGATATAAGCAAGATGTCTGAACCAGAATTTAGAATTGCAATTATAAGAATACTAGCTGGAGTCGAAAATACATTAGAATCCATTTCTGTGGCTATACAAGAAGTAACAGCTAGTCAGGATGAAATAAAAAAAGTAACTGAGCTGCAATCATGAGTGGATGCCATGGCAGCAAGGATAGATGAAACATATCAGCAAATCACTTATAGAGGACAAGCTTACTGAGAAACATGAAGCAGGAAACAAGAGGGAGTCTAAGGCAAAAGAGCACAATATAAGAATTAGAGACCTCAGTGATTCATTAAAAAGGAATAACATCAGAATCATAGCAGTCCCAGAAGCTGAAGAGACAGAAAATGGGGTAAAAATTTATGTGAGCAAATCATAGAGGAAAACTTTCCTAACCTGGGGAAAGACACAAACATTAAAATCCAGAAAGCACAGAGGACTCTCATTAGATTCAACCAAAACGGACCATCAACAAGGCATACCATAGCCAAATTCACAAAATACTCAGGCAAAGAGAGAATCATGAGAGCAGCAAGGGAAAAAAAGATCCTTAACCTACAAGGGAAGACAGATCATGTTCACAGCAGACCTATCCACAGAAACTTGGCAGGCAAGGAAGGAGTGCCAGGATATAGTCAACGTTCTGAGTCAGAAAAATATGCAGCCAAGAATGATTTATCCAGCAGGGCTGTCATTAAAAATAGAAGGAGAAATAAAAAGTTTACAGACAAACAAACATTCAAGGAGTTCATGACCACTAGACCAGCCTTGCAAGAAAGTTTAAGGGCGACTGTCTGAGAAGAGAAAAGACCAAACAAACAAAAACACCAAAACCCAAAAAGATCAGAAGTAACAAAAACTAGAAAGGTACAGACAACACCACCAGAAACTCCAACTCCACGAGAAACATAATGGCAATACTGGACTAACACTCCAATCAAAACACATAGGATAACAGAATGGATAAGAAAACAAGATCCGTCCATATACTGTTTACAAGAGACTCATTTTAGACCAAAAGACACCTTCAGATTGAAAGTAAGGGGATGGAGAAACATCTGTCATACTAATGGTCACAAAAAGAAAGCCAGAGTAGCCATACTTATATCAGACAATCTAGATTTTAAAATAAAGACTGAGGTGCCTGGGTGGCTCAGTCGGTTAAGTGTCTGATTTCTGCTCAGGTCAAAATCTCACAGTACATGAGTTCGAGCACGTCATTGGGCTCTGTGCTGACAGCTCAGAGCCTGATACCTAGATTCTGTGTCTCCCTGTCTCTCTCTCTCTCTCTATCTCTGCCCCTCCCTCACTCATGCTATATCTCTCTATCAAAAATCAATAAATGTTAAAAAATTTTTTAAATAAATCCTGTAACAAAAGATCAAGAAGGGCATTATATCATAATTAACAGGCCTATCCATCAAGAAGATCTAACAACTGTAAACATTTATGCTCGAAACGTTAGGCACCCAAATTTATAAATCAATTAATCACACACACAAAGACTCATTGATAATAATACCATAATAGTAATGAACTGCAGCACTCAATTGGCAGCAACGCACATATCGTCTAAACAGAAAATCAACAAAAAAACAATGATTATGAATGACACACTACACTAAATGGACTTAACATATATATTTAGAATTATTTCATCCTAAAGTAACGGAATACACATTCTTCTTAAGTGCGCATGGGACATTCTCCAGAATAGATCACATACTGGGACACAAATCAGCCCTCAATGAGCAAAAAAGATGAAGATCACACCACGCATATTTTCACTCCACAACAGTATGAAACTCGAAATCAATCACAAGAAAAAAGGTGGAAAGATAACAAATACTTGGAGACTAAAGACAATGTTACTAACTAATGAATGGGCTAACCAAGAAATTAAGAAGGAAATTAAAAAGTACATGGAAGCCAATTAAAATGATAACACCAAAGCCCAGGACCTATGGGATGCAGTAATGGTGGTCATAAGAGGGAAATATATAGCAATCGAGGCCTTGCTAAAGATGGAAGAAGGGTCTAACCTTACACCTTAAAGAGCTTGAAAAAGAACAGCAAATAAAACCCCACACCAGCAGAAGACAGGAAATAATAAAGACTAGAGCAGAAAGTAAGGCTATCAAAACCAAAAAACCCAGTAGAACAGATCAATGAAATCAGAAGGTGGCTCTTGGAAAGAGTTAACCAATATGATAAATCCATATCCAGTTTGATCAAAAATAAAAAGGAAAGGACCCAAATAAATAAAATAAAGAATCACATGGGAATACAAGCTGGTGCAGCCACTCTGGAAAACAGTAGGGAGCTTCCTCAAAAAGCTAAAAATAGAATTACCCTACAACCCAGCAATTGCACTACTAGGCATTTATCCATGGGATACACGTGTGCTGTTTCAAAGGCACACATGCACCCCCATGTTTATAGCACCACTATCGACAATAACCAAAGTATGGAAAGAGCCAAAATGTCCATTGATGGATCAATGGATAAAGATGTGGTATATATATACATACAACGGAGTATCACTCGGCGATAAAAAAGAATGAAATCTTGCCATTTGCAACTACGTGGATGGAACTGGGGGGTATCATGCTAAGTGAAATCAGTCAGTCAGAGAAAGACAAAAATCATATGACTTCACTCATATGAGGACTTTAAAAGACAAAACAGATGAACATAAGGGAAGGGAAACAATATATACAAACAGGGAGGGGGACAAAACAGAAGAGACTCATAAATATGGAGAACGAACAGAGGGTTACTGGAGGGATTGTGGGAGGGGGGATGGGATAAATGGGTAAGGGCCACTAAGTAATCTACTCCTGAAATCACTGTTGCACTATATGCTAACTAATTTGGATGTAACTTTAAAAAATACAAAATACAATTAAAAAATATTTTTAAAAAATCAAGAATCACAGAGGACAGATCACCACCAACACAGCAGAAATATAAACAATAATAAGAGAATATTATGAGCAATTGACACCAATAAAATGGGCAATCTGGAAGAAGTGGACAAATTCTTAGAAATACATAAACAACCAAAACTGAAACAGGAAGAAACAGAAAGTTTTAACACACCCATAAACAGTAAAGGAATTGAATTAGTAATCAAAACTGCCCCAAAAAACAAGAGTCCAGGGCTGGATGGCTTTCCAGGGGAATTCTACCACATATTTTAAGAAGAGTTAACACCTATTCTTTTGAAGCCATGCCAAAAACAGAAATGGAAGGAAACCTTACAAACTCCTTCTATGAGACCATCATTACCTTGATTACAAAACCAGACAAAGAACCCACTCAAAAGGAGAATTACAGAACAATTTCCCTGATAAATATGGATGCAAAAATCCTCAATGAGATAATAGCCAGCCAAATCACACAATGCATTAAAAGAATTATTCAACAAGACCAAGTGGGATTTACACCTGGGACACAGGGCTAGTTCAATATCTGCAAATCAATCAGTGTGATACATCACATCACTAAAAGAAAGGACAAGAACCACATGGTCCTCTCAATAGATGGAGAGAAAGCCTTTGACAAAATACAGCATCCTTTCTTGACAAAAACCCTCAAAAAGGTAGGGCTAGAAGGCTCATACCTCAAGATCACAAATGCCATAAATGAAAGACCTAATGTTACTATCGTCCTCAATAGGGAAAAACTGAGAGCTTTCCCCCTAAGATCAGGAACAGGACAGGATGCCCATTCTCACCACTGTTATTCAAGATAGTATCGGAAGTCTTAGACTCAGCAATCAGACAACGCAGAGGAATAAAAGACATCCAAATAAGCCAGGAGGAAGACACACTCACTCCTCACAGATGATATGACACTCTATGTGGAAAACCCAAAAGATTCCACCAGAACACTTCTAGAACTGATCCATGAATTCAGCAAGGTTGCAGGATGTAAAATCCATGCACAGAAATCCATTGCATTCCTATACACCAATAATGAACCAACAGTAAGAGAAATCAGGAAATCGATCCCACTTGCAAGTGCACCAAAACCCGTAAAATACCCACCAATAAGCATAACCAAAGAGGTGAAAAATCAATGCACTGAAAACTATAGAAAACTTATCAAAGACATTGAAGAAGACACACAAGAAAATGGCAAAATGTTCCATACTCCTGGATGGGAAGAACAAAGATTGTTAACAGGTCAATACTACTCAGGCAATCAACATATTCAATGCAATCCCTATCAAAGCAACACCCGCATTCTTCACAGAGCTAGAACAATCTTAAAATTTGTATGGAACCAGAAAACAACTAAATAGACAAAGCAATCTTGAAAAAGAAAACCGAAGCTGGAGGTACCACGATGCTGGACTGCAAGACGTATTACACCTTAACTGAATAGCCACCCAGGTGCCTAGGTACAATATGATTTTTGATAACAGGATTATAATAGAGATATTCAGTGAAGATAACAAAGCTCAGAGAAATTTAGTCAAAACAAAAAGTCAAAAGACAAGACAAATCCAGAATTCCCACCTGGCTGAGATTAGGGGATTATTCCTCCCTTACCATTTCTCTGCAGTGTTCCAATTTTCTAATTGTTACAAAGCTAAAGGGCAATTATCAATAATTAATGGCACCTGCCTCACAGGCTTGTTTTGAGGAATGAATAAACACACACAAGGCATTTCTGAGGGAAAAAATAAGATGTGTTACAAAGCTGTAGTGATCAAGACAGTATGGTACTGGCACAAAAACCAGACACTCACATCAATGGAACTGAGTGTTCTCCACAATAAGAGAACCCAGAAATGGACCCACAAATGTATGGCCAACCAATCTTTGACAGAGCAGGAAAGAATTTCCAATGGAATAAAGTCTCTTCATCAAATGATGCTGGGAAAACTAGACAGCAACATGCAGAAAAATGAACCTTCACCACTTTCCTTCACCATACACAAAAATAAACTCAAAATGGAAGAAAGACCAAAATGTAAGACAGGAAGCCATCAAAATCCTAGAGCAGAAAGCAGGAAAAAACCTCTTTGACCTGGGAAGCAGCAACTTTCTCACTCAACACATCTGCAGGGGCAAGGGAAACAGAAAGAAAAATGAACTGTTGGGACCTTATCAAAATACAAAGCTACTGCACAGTGAAGAAAACAATCAGCAAATAAAGGCAACCTACGGCATGGGAGAAGATATTTCCAAATGATATATCAGATAAAGGGTTAGTATGCAAAATCTATAAAGACCTTATCAAACTCAAAAAATGAATAATCCAGTGAAGAAATGGGCAAAATACATGAATACACACTTGTCCAAAGAAGACATCCAGGTGGCTAACAAACACATGAAAAAATGTTCAAAATCACTTATCATCTGGGAAATACAAATCAAAACCACAATGAGATATCACCTCACACCTGTCAGAATGGCTAACATTAACAACTCAGGCAACGACAGATGTTGGCAAGGATGCAGAGAAAGAGGATCTTTTTTGTACTACTGCTGGGAATGCAAACTAGTGCAGCCGCTCTGGAAAACACTATGTGGGTTCCTCAAAAAATTAAAAATAGAACTACCTTATGACCCAGCAATTGCACTAGTAGGTATTCATCCAAGGGATACAGGTGTGTTGTTTTAAAAGGGCACATGCACCCCACTGCACAAGAGCAGTGCTATCGACAATAGCCAAATTATGGAAAGAGACCAACTGTCCATTGATGGATGAATGGATAAAGAAGAACTGGTAAATATATGCGATGGAGTATTACTCAGCAGTCAAAAATAATGAAATCTTGCCATTTGCAGCGACATAGATAGAATTAGACTGTATTTTGCTGAGTGAAATAAATCGACCAGAGAAAGACAAATATCATGATTATCATGATTTCACTTATATGTGGAATTTAAGACATGTAACGGATTAACTGAGGAGAAGGGAAGGAAAAAAAAAAGAAAAACAGAAGGAGGCAAACAATAGGAGACTCTTACATACAAACAACAAACTGAGGGATGCTGGAGGAGAGAGGAGTGGGGGCATGGGCGAAATGTGTGATGGGTATTAGGAGGGCACTTCTTGGGAAGAGTACATGGCTTCATATGTAAGTGATGAATCACTGGGTTTTACTCCCGAAACCAATACAACACTATCTGTTAACTAACTTGAATTGAAATAAATACATTTATTTTAAAAAGAAATAATATTTACGATAAAGATGAATAAGTAAAAACACTTAATTAAAAAAAACTAGAATAAAATCATTTGAAAAATATTTCAAATTTACTTGTGTTTCAAAGTTAAAAGAAAACTACTGAATGGGAGAAGATATTGACAAATGACATAAACAATAAAGGGTTTATATCATAATTTATAAAGGTCTTATACGTACAATGCCCAAAATACAAATGATCCAATTAAAAATGGCCAGAATACATGAGTAGACATTCTCCAAAGAAGACAACATGATGACAAAAAAACACGTCAAAACATGCTCAACATCACTGATCATCAGGTAAATACAAACCAAAAATGCAAAGATATGTCACTTCACCCATGTGAGAATAGCTAAAATCAACAATACAAGAGACAACAGGTGTTGTCAAGGATATTTACAAATGGGAACTCTCTTGCATGTTGGATCCATGAATTCAGAGTTTGAACACTCGTTGCGTAAAACAATGAAGTAAGGTAATTCTCATGAGAGTCATCAGGGGAAACGTTGGATGACACGTCCAGACAAAAATCTTAGGGGCTCTGACATTCAAAGTGTTCCATCACAGGGTCTTCTGTACCGAGTCATCTGGAGTCATAGCCCCTACAGAGCACCTTCTTCATTGCTCCAGTCACATCCTTGTTCCGCAGGGTATATATAAACGGGTTGACCATGGGGGTGACGATGGTGTAGAAGAGAGAAACGAACTTGCCCTGATCCTGGGAGTAGTTGTTGCTGGGCTGGAGGTAAGCATAGATGGCCGTGCCATAGAAGAGGGAGACCACGGTGAGGTGGGACCCACATGTTCCAAACACTTTCCTCTGTCCTGCGGCTGACTTTATTCTTAGCACTACCCTGACAACATGACCATAGGAGAATGTGATTAATGCCACAGGTATGAAGAGAATGATCACACCGACAAACAAGAGCTCAGACTCATACACAGTGGTGTCAACACAGGCAAGCTTGAGCAGTGGGGGCATCTCACAAAGGAAGTGGTCTATTTTATTTCTCCCACAGAGTGGTACGAGGAAAGTGAGCACCGTCTGCAATGAGGAGGTAGCAAAACCAAGGAACCATAATGCAGAAGCCATCAGGGCACAGAGACGGGGGTGCATGATCACTGTGTAGTGCAGGGGCCTGCAGACGGCTGCGTAGCGGTCAAATGCCATCACCCCTAACAGAATGCATTCTGTGCATCCCAACCCTAGAGCAATGAACATCTGAGCTACACAGCCGCCGAAAGAGATAGACTTGTCTGCTCCCCTGAGATGAACCAGCAGCTGAGGAACAATGCTGGTCGTGTAACACAGGTCCAGAAAGCTTAGGTTGGACAGGAAAAAGTACATGGGAGTCTGCAGGTGTGGGTCCAGGCGGGACAATGCAATGATGCTTGTGTTTCCCAGGAGGGTGAGCAGATAGAAGATCAGAAGAACCACAAAGAGGACTCGCTCCAGCTGAGGCCGGTCAGAGAAACCCAGCAGGATAAAGCCAGTGAAAGAACTTCCATTTTTCTGGTCCATTCTTTCTTATCACAAGTTTCCTGTCAAGACCAAGCAATTAGCAATTTTTAAAAGCAATCTTCAAAGCAATAAAATGTTGGCAGTATGTGAATTTAGCATGTTATATGACAGGGCATGCGATTGTATAAGTAACTCTTTGAATAAATTATGGACTCATGAAATTGCCATCGTTCATATTAATTAATTCTATATTATCAGAATAGAAAATCATAATATTTAATGTAAGAAAATCAAATAATGGACCTGTGTCTGCATCCCTCATAGGTACAAAATGTCTTTCAGTCTCAGCCTAGTAGGCTGAAAGTACTATAAAATATGTGTGTGCACCCCCGTGTTTATGGCAACACTATCAACAATGGCCAAAGTATGGAAGAGCCCAAATGTCCACCAATGGATGAATGGATAAAGAAGATGTGGTATAAACATACAACGGAGTATTACTCAGCAATCAAAAAAGAATGAAATCGTGCCATTTGCAACTACGTGGATGGAACTGGGGGGTATTATGCTAAGTGAAATTAGTCAGTCAGAGAAAGACAAAAATCATATGACTTCACTCATATGAGGACTTTAAGAGACAAAACAGATGAACAAAGGGAAGGGAAGCAAAAATAATATAAAAACAGGGAGGGGGACAAAACAGAAGAGACGCATAAATATGGAGAACAAACTGAGGGTTGCTGGAGGGGTTGTGGGAGGTAAGATGGGCTACATAGGTAAGGGGCATTAAGGAATGTACTCCTGAAATCATTGTTGCACTATATGCTAACTAATTTGGATGTAAATTCAAAAAAATAAAAAAGAGAATTTAAAATCAATAAAATAAATGAAATAAAATAAAAATATGTGTGCATTTCAGAGAAAATCAGATAAGGGAAAAGAGGGAGGGAAATCAGAAAGAATAGGAAAGTGATGCACATAAAGTGATAGTCAGCATTTTTAAAATTTTTTCTAATGTGTATTTATCTTTGAGAGAGAGAGAAAGGCAGAGTGCAAGTGGGGAAATGGGGGAGAGAAGAAGACACAGAACTGAACCAGGCTCCAGGCTCCTAGCTGTCAGCACAGAGCCCAACATGGAGCTTGAACTCACGAACAGTGAGATCTTGACCAGAGCCGAAGTCAGACCCTTAACCGACTGAGCCACCCAGGCACCCCAGATTCATTATTTTTCATATGTATCTCATAATTGCACACAACTGGAATACACACACTACACATGGCACAGGTCATGATACAACATGATCTCTAAAATAAATTCAGTTACAGGAATTTATGACCTAGAATATATTTCTATAAAGAATTCAGTTACATTCAACACATCGCTGCTAGTTCTGCATACAAACAAATATCAGGTTTCTTTGTGTGTGTGTGTGGAAGTAAAACAAATAATGAGAGAAAACCTGAGAACAACACCATTCAAACAGTGCTTAACGTTAACCCCAAAGATGCTTAAAATTACCATGCCAATTTAACAGGAACTCTGAAAATTCATCGGCTGTGCAGAGTCCTTTGGAATCAGAACTCTAAAATCCAGGGGCCAACACTCAATTCTTCCTTCTGCAGATTTGTGTTTCACACATTACTCCATTAGAATAATTACACCAACCTTCATAAAATTCCTCAAAGAGGTAGGATTACTCCATATCACCATTCTAATCAGAACTTTTTAGAGCATTATCCAAATGGGTAATCTATGTACAAAATGTAATGATTTGCATCACTTCCTAGGATAAAATAATTACTTGGGTAAATATATAGAGATAAACACAGATATATTCTCAAAGCCATGACAAGTCGCAGAGCTATAATGCAAACCTTAACGTAGTACAAGGAAAGGCCTAAAGGAAAGGATATATTGGTAGTATGCAAACTCTCCAACACCCATCTATATTATATGAATGATCACCATTCTGGAAGGTAGCCTGCAGAGACAGTCACTCTAGATCAAACACAATGCCAGCTCTAAGGCTCGTCTGATGACCATTTCCATCCAGCTGTGCAGTACTCAATGAGCATAGTAACATACCAACGAACGAGACATCAGGACACGAGTATTTCAGTTCTTTCATATTCAGAAGGGTAGACATCCAGCACATTTTTAACTCTTCCAAGAGTTTTAAAATATGACGCAAGTTTCTTTCAAACCAATGTGTGAAAGAAACGGGTACAAATCTGGCATAAAATAAATGTTCATAGAAATGGAATAAAGAATGTGGTAATTCACACTGTTTTAGAACTCCTTTGATTTCCTATGAAGATGTGACCAGTGGTATCCAGAAAACAAAATCTATGCACCAACAATTTCTTAATAGAATTAATTATAAATGTATCAGGGACAGTCTAAATGTGCAACAACAGGGAATATCCCCTCCTTAACACCTTCTCAGAAGAGCAAATAAAAACAAACCGTGGTTCGTTCTCATGCACACGTGCACAAATATACACACATCCGTCTGAAACACATTGCTGACAAATTTTTATTGCTTTAATTTTTTCAGTTTATTTATTATTTTGTGTGAGAGAGAGTGAGCACAAACAGTGGAGGGACAGAGTGAGTTGGAGAGGGAAGAGGAGAGACCCAGAGAGAAATTCCCAAGCAAGCTCCTCACTGTCAGCACAGAGCCCGACCTCACACCTCTGAGACCATTACCTGAGCCAAAATCAAGTGTCAGAGGCTTAACCAACTTCGCCACCAAGAGCCCGGCTGGCAAACTATTTAAATTGCCTGACAAAGGAAACACTCATGAAAATGAAGGAGAGCAAACAGAAAATGCTAACTCATCCAAACAAAATACCAATATCATACTGAACCATTAGAATAAAATAACGATACATTTTAATAGTCCATATGGATAAGGACTAGGAAGACAGTTGAGAAAACATAAAGAGGTGGTGAAATGAACTTGTACAAATTTCTTGCTGCTTTACAATATTATATGTGTATGGATGGGTTTTAAATATTTATATTAATTTATAATATATATTTATACTTATATAAATATATATTTATATATATTACCTACATGCAGAATGTAGAATGCAGCTCTCATGAAATAATCTGATACAGGAAATCCAGTTCTAAAACTTACACATAAATTATTACTTTGCACACAAAAAAATACTTTTAAAGGACATATATATAGAAAGAGATAAAAAAAATATTCATTAAAAACAGATTTTGCAAAATGAAAAAGTGGCATTCTATATAATAATTACCATCAAAAAAGTATATAATTGAAATGACACCTCACAAGAACTCAATTTACAATAACAAGAAAACAGACATCAAATGAAAGACGTTAAATGCTTGGGACTGACAGACCTAAGGTAATAGAGCAATTATCCTAAGTTTTCAATGCTACATGTAACTCTAAACGTTTCGGTGGAAGAATACAAATGTCCACAAAACCAGATGCTCAGTATGCATACTACACAGTTTAAAGACAAAAGACCTAGGGGCGCCTGGGTGGCGCAGTCGGTTAAGCGTCCGACTTCAGCCAGGTCACGATCTCGCGGTCCGTGAGTTCGAGCCCCGCGTCGGGCTCTGGGCTGATGGCTCAGAGCCTGGAGCCTGTTTCCGATTCTGTGTCTTCCTCTCTCTCTGCCCCTCCCCCGTTCATGCTCTGTCTCTCTCTGTCCCAAAAATAAATAAATGTTGAAAAAATTTAAAAAGTAAAAAAATAAAAAAAATAAAGACAAAAGACCTCAGTTCAATGACTCCATTTAAGGTGTTTCAAACATATAACATTCACTGATGTGTTTGACATACACACGCTGCCCTATCTGGTTTCTGAATGAATCCTGAAAAAGTGCGGGCAAGATTTCCGCAGCCTCAATGCTATGAATGAATCACTGTTGCTTTCATGATGCTTCTGTCCCATGGGTCTGAGCTAACCTCAGACATATGAGAACAGGCCCCCGATGATGAGGGAGGATGAGCAAATGAGGGGATACAACCATCACTACATAGGAAATGACAGATGTGATGAACACTGACAGGGCTGTAGGGCAGGTTTTGTGGAAGAAGACGATGAAGTAGGATTTCCAGGGCATGTTGTTTATTCAGGGAATGCTCTTGGGATAAATGGGGTGAGGGAAGGAAAACAGCAGAGAATGTTGCTAAGCAAGGATATGGTCTCCAGTGAAACAGAGCAGGAGTCTGATCCCATGAGAAGCTGACAAGACTCTCCAGTAGAAGCATCCATCTGTGATGGTAGAAATTCTCTGTCTTCACTGTCCAATACTAAGCTCACTCTCTACCTGTCATACCTGAGCATTTTAAATGTCCTATCTAAGAAATCATGGTGCCTGGGTAGCTCAGTCGGTGAAGCATCCAACTTTGGCTCATGGCATGATCTCATGATTTGTGGGTCAGAGTGCCACGTCGGGCTCAGTGTTGATAGCTTAGAGAATGGAGCCTGCTTTGGATTCTGTATCTCCTCTCTGTCCCTCCCCTGCACATACTCTTGTCTGTCTGTCTCTCTCCCTCTCCCTCTCTCTCTCTCAAGAATAAACATTTTAGGGGCGCCTGGGTGGCTCAGTCGGTTGGGCGGCCGACTTCGGCTCAGGTCATGATCTCGCGGTCCGTGAGTTCGAGCCCCGCGTCAGGCTCTGTGCTGACAGCTCAGACCCTGGAGCCTGTTTCAGATTCTGTGTCTCCCTCTCTCTGACCCTCCCCCATTCATGCTCTGTCTCTCTCTCTATCTCAAAAATAAATAAACGTTAAAAAAAAAATTTTAAAAGAATAAACATTTTAAAAATTATTTAACTAAATACGTAAAAATAAAATGTCTTGCTAAGAAACTGAATGGTACACTTTATGTAATTTAATAAATTTAAATTTAAATAGCTTCCTGTGGGCACTTACTACTGAATTGGACAGCATGACTCTGGAGCATGGATTGCATCAGATTCAGGCCTGCCTTGGCATTGGCACCTTTTGTACATCCCATAGTCTGTCACTGGCTGTGAGCTGCCCCCACCAGCTTCCCGAGACCGCCTGGCAATGTGGCTACCTTTCAGCTGAGGGCAATTCTGTCACGAAGGGAATGACTGTGAACCGTGGAGCCCACACTCATACCAACTAGGGTTTGGATTGGAGCCCCAGCAGGTAAAGAGCATCTGAGCAGGTCACCAACAGCGTTCATACGAGAGTCCATTCATGATTGTGTGCAAAGATAGAAGGATGTAAACTCGTGTGATATACACATCACCTAAGTGCAACCACACACACAGAAACACACATGCCTCCCCACACACACACAACACACTGTGTCAAGTAAAACATTCAGGTTTTTTACTACATTTTTCCTCATCATTTGGTTACTTATATGCACTTGAAGGATCAGCTTTCTTCTTAACAATAAAATCAAAATAAAGATGCATGGACAGAATATACACCAAATGGAACTTTCCTGATGTAATTTTCAACATAGCAGTTAAAAATTCCATACCTATTTTACATACATTGGTAACTGATAAGGGAGAAAATAAACATTTAAATTAATATATATTGATATGATTTTAGCATAGAGAGGAAATATTATCTAATTTCACAGACATATGGAACAAAGGGAAAGCATGGAGGCATACAATCTGATAGTTTTACACATATAGATTCTCTACTAATCTATTTCTGAATGCAAATGTTATTCCCACTTAACATGCATATCTAATTATTTTCCACATGTGCACAGAGTGGGGCGATGCATGTACTACAATAGAACCAAATGTCTAGGAATGACTTGGTGGGATCAATAATGAACAATTACATTTAGTTCTGAAATTTTGTGAACTTCCACAGTCTGTTGCATTAGACAATTGACCATATGCAAACCATTTAGCTTTTTTTTGTTGTTTCAAGAGCAATTGCAACTGGAAATTAACTTGTCGATTCCTACAGCGACGCAGCGACAAAGTTATATTACACTCACCATTATTCATCTTCCCTGTAGATTCAAAGCTATTTCCCTAACTCCACTCCAAGTTACTTCCTACATACAGTTCTGGAGATTGGAACATGGACATGGAGAATCAGTGTCTGCAGTAAATGCAAAGGTTGACTGTACCAGCACTGGCTTCTCCATAACTTTTTCTTAAGGAAAAGGACACCTTCTCAGGAAGACTTCACATGTCTTCATGTGGCACCAGAGATCTGAGCTTTGCCTCTCAGAGGTAGAGGATAAAGCAGTCACAGAGTCGAAGTATGGTGTCCCAAGTACGATGACCTGTCTGTGCGACTTGAGACCCTTACAAGCATGTGAGAGGGTTCCGTGTTTCTGAACTCTGGCTGGGCTTGCACAGAGAATCAAGTCCCTTCCCCTGCTGACGTCTCTGGGGAACGGATGCCCCACACTCTTAATGAGCCCATGTCCCTGAGCTGCCCAGACATGGCAATCCTCAGGGGCACGACACTGGAAAACAATGCCAGACGAGACCTAATCTGTCTCTTCTATTAGTTCACATATCTCACAGAGGACAAGTAACTCCCTACACCTCCCCAGCTAACTTAGCTCCCATCTGTGAATGACCTACATATTTTACAATACACTTAAGATTTTTTCCTCACAACTGCCCAAAATATGTACACATAAATATGCAAGGAAGAATCCGTTCACTTGCTTAATTTTATTTTTATTTTTTTTCAACGTTTATTTATTTTTGGGACAGAGAGAGACAGAGAATGAACGGGGGAGGGGCAGAGAGAGAGGGAGACACAGAATCGGAAACAGGCTCCAGGCTCTGAGCCATCAGCCCAGAGCCCGACGCAGGGCTCAAACTCACGGACCGCGAGATCGTGACCTGGCTGATGTCGGATGCTTAACCGACTGCACCACCCAGGCGCCCCAAATTTTAAATGTAAATATGTAAACACATTTTTCATTTCATTTCATTCATAACCAATTATACACGATCACAGAGCTAATAATTAGGCACATTCTAATCTTTACCATCAATATAAAAAAGGGCGACCAAGTTCTATCAAACATCTAATGTGGTGGGGGGGGGGGGAATAAAATCCTGTAAAACACTATACATTTTATAACCATTGGTTTTAAGGTTTGTTCAAATAATTTTTTTTTTTCAACGTTTATTTTATTTTTGGGACAGAGAGAGACAGAGCATGAACGGGGGAGGGGCAGAGAGAGAGGGAGACACAGAATCGGAAACAGGCTCCAGGCTCTGAGCCATCAGCCCAGAGCCCGACGCGGGGCTCGAACTCACGGACCGCGAGATCGTGACCTGGCTGAAGTCGGACGCTTAACCGACTGCGCCACCCAGGCGCCCCCCAAATAATTTAAAAACTTACCTGCATTGTTAATATGTGTACATGGTGTATTTAAATTCAGCTAGTATTTGCATTTAAGCTCAAATTGATTTTGAGTTTATCAGGAGACTTACAAATACTCAATAAGAAAAATGGAAGAAAATTGATGGGTACTTTGTGGCTATTTCTCAAAGATCCATAAGTTCCAGTTTCATTCATCATGTTCTGCCTAAGGAGATAAACTACGTCCTGCTAAACACATTCTTGGACTTGGATGTTCTCAGGTATTCACATACCAGGTACATCCCATCCTGATAGTAATGGGGAGAACTGACACTCTGGATGTCCTGAGGAGGGAGAGAATGACAGACTTGCCAGTTCCCAGGCCACACTCGGCAGGAAGAAAGGCCCCAAATACATAATCTAACCTTTCACCTAAAGAAGCTAGAAAAGGAACTGCACGAAGCCTAAGGCAAGCAGAAGAAGGGATATAGTAAACATCAGATCAGAAATAAATGATATAGAAACAAAAAACACAGTAGACCAGTTCCTTGAAACTAAGAGCTGGTTTTTTGGAAGAATAAACAAAATTGATAAACCTCTAGCCAGACTTATCAGAAAGAAGAGACAGAAGCCAAATATATAAATCATGAATAAAAGAGGAGAGATCATAACCAGCTTTGTAGAAATACAAACAATTTTAAGAGAATACTATGAAAAATTATTTTCCAACAAACTGGCCATCGGAAGATATTGGAAAACTCCTAGAAACTCACAAACTACAAGATCTGCAACATGGCAGAGAAGTAGGGGGATCCATACTTCCTGAATCTCTCAAACAAAGAAGTGTAGAGGGCAAAGGACTTTGAACACCAGAACCTGGGAAGAAAAGAGGCTGAATCTACCAGGAAGAAAATGGGAAAGCTGGAGAAAAGATGGGTGGGTGGCTGCGAACAAGGGGAGATCAAAAAAAAGGCCAACTGGGCATGGAGCGGACGGACCCACTTCCGCGGAGAGACAAAAGGAAAAGAAAGAGCAGCTAGGGAGGTGTAGGACTGCATCTGGACAAGAGAAAGAAAAGGAAAAGGCAGCTATCTCACTGGAGTGCTGTGGGAAAAAACAAAGCCTGCCTGTGTCTGCCATCCCCGGGGCTCAGTCGGCAGTAGAAGAAGCCGGTCCTCCCTGAAGTGCGGGCAGCACAGACAAAGCCAGCTGGGACCTTATATCCACCACACTGAGAGGTGCTCCCCCAGTGCCACAGTGCACAAAGTGGGACTTTGAATCCTGTTGCACCTGCGGCACAGTGAGGGCAACTCAAACAGAGTCCACCAGGTCTGGCTCCATGGAAAAGAGACTGGGGGATCACCATCCCCCCCCACCAACAAACATCAACGCTAAGATGGAGACTCAGGGGTCACTCCCTGGGCCCATAGTGGAGGTGGGTCCAGTTGCCCCAAACCACACCCCTTCGCATTGGGTAACTGTCTATCGACCAGAGTGGCATAGACCCTGTGGACACCAACTCCCCACAAGCGCAACACCATTGCCCGGATTCACTCTAGGTCAATTCTGGATATATACATGTATTCTTCCCCCCATTTCTCCTCCTTATCTCTTCCCTCCCCTCAGCTGGTTACTCTGGTTACTGGTTTCTCTAAACAGACATATTTATTCCATTCTCTTGATACATGTTCTACACCTCCTTCTTTACACTCCTTTCTCTCTCTCTCTGCATTAAGCCTTAGTCTCTCTGCCTACTCAATGTTTATTTTTTCTTCTCCCCCTCCTCCAGTCATTCCTCTCTTTGTATCTGCTCTTCCAACAGCACCGCCTCCACCCCTTCTTTACGTGTAGTCGGTGTTTGGTTTTTTTTTTTTTTTACTCTTTAGTTTTTTGTTTTTGTTTATTTGTTTGTTTGTCTTATTTCTTTATGTGTTTGAGTGTTTTTGTCCCCGGTTTGTCTGTTTTCCTTTCAGGGCTACTCCAAAGAAAAATCAAAGCACACCTTGTGGAGGATCCAAAATATCACTACGAGCAGGGTAATAAAATAACCAAAGTCACAACAACACAGAGCAAGTAACAATCTCTGAAAAAACACCTCCTGAAGGGCCAGGCCCTGGACACTGTATGGCCCTCTTTTAATAGAGCAGTGCTCACAGGTGCAGAGCACACAACAAGCTTTTAAAACACATAAAGAACAAAAAAACTAGCCAAAATAATGAAATGGAAGCATTCTCCTCAAAAGAAACTCCAGGAAATAGAGATAGCTAACGAATTTATCAAAACATATTTAAGCAATATAACAGAACAAGAATTTAGAATAATAGTCATAAAATTAATTGCTGGGCTTAAAAACAGCATAGAGGACAGCAGAGAATCTATTGCTACATAGACCAAGGGACTAAAAAATAATCATGAGGAATTAAAAAATTCTATAAATGAGGTGCAAAATAAAATGGAGGAGACTACAGCACAGATTCAAGAGGCAGAGGGGAGAAAAGGTGAATTAGAAGGCAAAATTATGGAAAAAGAGGAAGCTGAGAAAAAGAAATAAAAAACTCCAAGAGTACAAGAGGAGAATTAGAGAACTAAGTGACGCAGTAAAACAGAACAATATCCATATCATAGGAATTCCAGAAGAAGAGAGAGACCAAGGGGCTAAAGGTATACTTGAACAAATCATTGCTGAGAACTTCCACTATCTAAGGAAGGAAATGGGTATTAAAATCCAAGAGGCACATGAAACTCCCTTCATATGTAACCTGAATCGATCTTCTGCATGACATATCATAGTGAAACTGGCAAAATACAAGGATAAAGAGAATTCTGAAAGCAACTAGGGATAAACACGCCTTACCATACAAAGGTAGACACATAAGGGTAGCAGCAGACCTAGCAACTGAAACTTGACAGTCCACAAAGGAATGGCAGGAAACTTTCAATGTGATGAATGGAAAAATTATGCAGCCAAGAATCCTTTACCCAGCAAGTCTGTCATTCAGAATAGAAGGAGAGATGGTTTTCTCAAACAAGCAAAAACAGAGGGAATTCATCACCACTTAACCAGCCCTACAACAGATCCTAAGGGGGACTGTGAGTAAAATGTTACAAGGACCACAAAGTATCAGAGACATCACTACAAGCATGAAACCTACAGACATCACAATGACTCTGAACCCATATCTTTCAAAAATAACACTGAATGTAAATGGACTAAATGTACAACCAAAAGTCATAGGATACAAAATGGATTAAAAAAAAAAAAACAAGACCCATCTACTTGCTGTCTACAAGAGACTCATTTTAAACCTGAGGACACCGTCAGATTGAAAGTGAGAGGATGGAGAACTATCTATCATGTTACTGGAAGGCAAAAGAAAGCTAGAGTAGCCATACTTACATCAGACAAAGTATACTTTAAATTCAAGGCTGTGACAAGGGAAGAAGAAGGGCATTATATAATAATTACAGGCTCTATCCATCAGGAAGAGCTACCAATTACAAATATCTATGTGCCAAATACAGGAGCCCCCCAATATATAATTAATCACAAACATAAGCAACCTTATTGATAAGAATGTGGTAATTGCAGGGGACTTTAATACTCCACTTACAACAATGGATAGATCATTTAGACAGAGAATCAATAAAGAAACAAGGGCCCTAAACAAGGGCCCTGATACGTTGGATCAGATGGACTTGACACATATATTTAGAACTCTGCATCACAAAGCATCAGAATATACTTTCTTCTAAAGTGCACATGGAACATTCTCTAAGATAGTTCACATACTGGGTCGCAAAATATCTCTTAATAAGTATAAAAGAATTGAGATTATACCATGCATACTTTCACACCACAATGCTATGAAACTTGAAATCAACCACAGGAAAAATTCTGGAAAACCTCCAAAAGTACAGACGTTAAAGAACACCCTACCACAGAATGAATGGGTCAACCAGGCAATTAGAGAAGAAATTAAAAAAATATATGGAAACCAATAAAAATGAAAATACAACAATCCAAATGCTTTGGGATGCAGCAAAGGCAGTCCTGAGAGGAAGATACATTGCGATCCAGGCCTATCTCATGAAACAAGAAAAATCCCAAATACAAAATCTAACAGCATACCTAAAGGAACTAGAGGCAGAAGAGCAAAGACATCCCAAACCCGGCAGAAGAAAAGAAATAATAAAGATCAGAGGAGAAAGAAACAATATAGAATCTAAAAAAAAGGAAACAATAGAGCAGATCAATGAAACCAAGAGTTGATTTTTTGAAAATATAAACAAAATTGATAAAACTCTAGCCAGGATTCTCAAAAAAGAAAATGCAGAGGACACAACTAGATAAAATTATGAAGGAAAATGGAATTATTGCATCCAATCGCTCAGAAATACAAGCAATTATCAGGGAATACTATGAAAAATTATATGCCAACACACTGGACAACCTGGAAGAAATGGACAAATTCCTAAACACCCACACAATTCCAAAACTCAAACGGGAAGAAATAGAAATTTTGAACAGACTCATAACCAGTGAAGAAATTGAATCAGTTATCAAAAATCTCCCAACAAATAAGAGTACAGGACAAGATGGCTTCCCTGGGGAATTCTACCAGACATTTAAAGCAGAGATAATACCTATCCTTCTCAAGCTGTTCCAAAAAATAGAAAGGGAAGGAAAATTTCCAGACTCGTCCTATGAAGCCAGCATTACTTTGATTCCCAAACCAGACAGAGACCCAGCAGGAAAGGAGAACCACAGGCCAAATCCCTGATGAATGTGGATGCAAAAATTCTCAACAAGATACTGGCAAATCGAATTCAACAACATATAAAAAGAATTATTCACCATGATCAAGTGGGATTCATTCCTGGGCTGCAGGGCTGGTTCAATATTTGCAAATCAATCAATGAGCTACATCACATTAATGAAAGAAAAGATAAGAACCATATGATCCTGTCAATCGATGCAGAAAAAGCATTTGACAAAACACAGCATCCTTTCTTGATTAAAACACTCAAGAAAATCAGGATAGAAGGAACATACCTCCACATCATAAAAGCCATATATGAAAGACCCACAGCTAATATCATCCTCAAGGGGGACAAACATAGATTTCCCCCTGATCAGGAACACCACAGGGATGTCCATTCTCATCACTATTCTTTTCCATAGTACTGGAACTCCTAGCCTCAGCAATCAGACAGCAGAAAGAAATAAAAAGTATACACACTGGCAAAGAATAAGTCAACCTCTCACTCTTCACAGATGACATGATACTTTACATGGAAAACACAAAAGACTCTACCAAAAAACTGTTAGGACTGATTCATGAATTCGGCAAAGTCGCAAGATATAAAATCAACATACAGGAATCAGTTTCGTTTCTACACACTGATAATGAAGCAGAAGAAGGGGAAATCAACGAATTCAATTAATTTATAATTACACCAAAAACCGTAAGAAACAGGAACAAAAGTAACCATAAAAGCTAAAGGATACACATGCTGAAAATTACAGAGCACTTATGAATAAATTGAAGAAGACACAAAGAATTAGAAAAATATTCCATGCTCATGGAGCACTGGGTGGTTCAGTCGATTAAGCATCCGACATCGGCCCAGGTCATGACTCATGGTTCCTGAGTTTTAGCCCCACATTGGTCTCTGCACTGACAGCTTGGAGGCTGGAGCTTGCTTCAAATTCTGCATCTCCCTCTCTCTCTCTCTCTTCCCCTACCCCACTCACACTCTCTCTCTCCTTCTGTCACAAATAAACACTTAAAATTTTTTTTAAATGAAAACATTACATGCTCATGGGTTGGAAGAACATATGTGGTTAAAATTTTGATAGCAACCTACACATTCATTTCAGTCCCTATCAAAATAACACCAGAATTTTTCACGGAGCTAGAACAATTCATTCCAAAATTTGTATGGAACCACAAAAGACCCCAAATAGTCAAAGCAACGTTGAAAAAGAAATCAAAGCTGGAGTCATCACAATTCCAGACTTGAAGTACTATGACAAACCAGTAATCATCCAGATAGTATAATACTGGCACAAAACTGACACATAGATCAATGGAACAGAATAGAGAACCCAGAAATGGATCCCCAACATATGGCCGAGTAATCCTCAACAAAGCAGGAAAAAGTATCCAAAGGAAAAAACACAATCTCTTTCACAAACGGAGTTGGGAAAACTGGCATACAGAAGAATGAAACTGGACCCCTTTCTTACACCGTACACAAAAAAATATTCAAAACGGGTGAAATACCTAAATGTGAGACAAGACATTATCAAAATCCTAGAGGAGAACACAGGCAACAACCTCTTTGACCTTGGCCATCGCAACTTCCTACCAGACATGTCTCCAGAGGCAAGGGAAACAAAAGCCAAAATGGGACTTCTTCAACATAAACATCCTTTGCATACAAAACTAAAAGGCAGCCTACAGAATAAGAGATGTTTGCAAATGATATATTAGATAAAAAGCTAGTTCCAAAATCTAAAAAGAATGTATCAAACTCAACACCTTAAAGGTAGATAATCCACTTAAGAAATGGGCAGAAGACATGAACAGGGATTTCTCCAAACAAGACATCCAGATGGCTAACAGACACATGAAAATATGCTCAACATCACTCATCATCAGTGAAATACAAATCAAAACCACAATGAGATACCACCTCACACGTGTCAGAATGGCTAAAAATAACAACAACTCAGAAAACAATAGATGTTAGTGAGGATATGTATAAAAGGGAACCCTCTTAAACTGTTGGTAAGAATGCAAACTGGTATACCCACTCTAGAGAATAGTATGGCGGTTCCTCAAAAATGTAAAATAGACCTACCCTATGACCCAGCAATTACACTACTAGTTATTTACCCATGGAATACAAAAATACAGATTTGAAGAGGTACATACACTCACAGGTTTATAGTAGCATTATCAACAATAGCCAAATTATGGAGAGAGCCTAAGTGTCCGTTAACTGATGAATGGATAAGAAGTGGTGTGTGTATGTGTGTGTGTGTATGTGTGTATATATATAATGGAATATTACTTGCCCATCAAAAATATAGGAATCTTGCCATTTTCAACCACATGAAAGGAGCTAGAGTGTGCTAAGCAAAATTGGTCAGTCATAAAAAGACAAATATATGATTTTACTCATATGTGGAATTTAAGAATCAGAACAGCTGAACATATGGGAGGGAGTTAAAAGAGAGAGGGCAACAAATCATAAGAGACTTAAACATGAGAACAAACTGAGAGGGGATGTGGGTATGAGATGGGCTAGATGGCTGATGGTCATTAGGGGGGGTACTTGTTGTGATGAGAACTGGGTATGTATGTAAGTGATGAATCACTGAATTCTACCCCTAAAATCAATATAGCATTGTATGTTAACTAATTAGAATTTAAATTAAAACATGAATAGTAAAAAAGAAGATATATAGATATATATAGATATAGACATCCATATATCTATATCTCTTCTTAGATGATATCTATTTATCTATATCTCTTCTATATATAGATATATATATAGATATATAGATATATATAGATATAGATATAGATATATAATGTTACTCAACAATCAAAAAGAATGGTGTCTTGCCATTTAAAACCACGTGGATGGAACTAGAGTGTATTATGTTAAGCGAAATAAGTCAGTCATAAAAAGACACATCATATGAGTACACTCATAGGTGGAACTTAAGAAACAAAAAAAGGAACATATGGGAGGGTGAAAGCAATTAAGAAAAAAGAAACAAACCACAAGAGGCTAAAGGAGAACAAACTAAAGGTTGATGGGGTGGAGGCAGATGTGGGATGGGCTAGATGGGGGATGGGCATTAAGGAGGGTACTTGTGATGAGCACTGGGTGTTATATGTAAGTAATGAATCACTGGATTCTACCTCTGAAACAGGGGTGCCTGCGTGGCACAGTCAGTTAAGTGTCCAACGTCCACTCAGCTCATGGTTCCAGGTCCAAATCAGGCTCTCTGCTCTTGGCAAAGAGCCTCTTTCAGATCTTCCATCTCTCTCTCTTTCTGCCTCTCTCTCGCTCACACTCTCTCTCTTTAAAAAAATATACACTTAAGGGCACCTGAGTGGCACAGTCAGTTAAGCAACCAACTCTTGGTTTCAACTCAGATCATGAACTCACAGATCATGAGTTCTAGTCCCACATTGGATCCACAGCTCTCAGTGCAGAGCCTGTTTGAGATTCTCTCTCTCTCTCTCTCCCTCTCCCTCTCCCTCTCCCTCTATCTGCCTCCTCTATGCATGTTGTCCCTCTCTCTCTCTCAAAATAAATAAGTAAATTTTAAAGAAAAATGAATATTTAAAAAAAATTCTACTACTGGGGTGCCTGAGTGGCTCAGTCGGTTGAGCATCGAACTTCGGCTCAGACCATGATCTCCCAGTCTGTGGGTTTGAGCCCCACATCAGACTCTGTACTGACAGCTCAGAGTTGGAGACTACTTCCCATTCTGTCTCTCCCCCTCTCTCTGCCCCTCCACCATTCCTGCTTCATCTCTCTCTCACTTCAAAAATAAATAAACATTCTTAAAATTTTTAACAAAAAAATTCTATTACCGAAATAAATCAAAAATAAATCAAAATTTAAATAAAATAGGGAGGGACCAAGATTGCAACAGGATGCAAGGCTTTTTTTTTTTTTTTTGCATCTCTCATCCCTGATATGCAGCCCAATAAACACTAAATCCTCTTGTACACCTAGAAAACTTATTTGAGGATTAACACAACACTATGCAAATCCTGAGCCACAAACTCAACAGGCACACAGAACAGAGAGGTGAACTGGAAGAAAGAGAAGCTACAGAGGGCAGGGAGCTGTTTTTGCTTGCAGGGAAAGGACAGGGAGCAGGGAAAGTACAGGAAAAGCACACACACACACACACTTAAAGCAGCTAGGCTGGAGAGAAGGTGTAAGAGTGGAAACAGGCATAAGGGACTGAACAAAAAAGGGAGAAAGGAGAAAGTAGAGGGGTGAAATTCCATTAAGACTTTATAAACAGGGGAATGCAGAGTCTGAAATTCTGGAGCTCGATACCTGGCTGTGCTCTGGTGGGAAGGGTGACCCCAGGAGCAGAGAGCGAGCCCAAGGGGTCGTCAGGTCACATGGGGAGAGGAAGTTCCCCTGCTGGGAGGACTTGGGTAGAGGCTGTGTGGCCACCCCATAGGCAAAGTTCCCATAGGACCCTGGAGAACACCACATTAGCTGGTGCTGGAACAAGGTCATGAAGGGTGAAGCATGGCACCAGTTGTGTGTTGTGATTTTCCATAATCCCTGAAACGCTGCTGCTACACAATCATGTGAACTTTTTCTGGAGAGGGTAGGGACACAGCCAGTCTTCAGCATGGTCCATCAGCAACAGCACGGTCTCACAAACATTCCAGAGAGCCGGCCGGCAATTGCTTGGTGAGAACCTCCCCCAGATGGTTGCAATAGGTGAAAGCCGCAGTCCCACAGAAGTAAGGGGTTGGGAAACACAGCCACATCTGACATAAAACTCAGGAGGGAGGTGCCACCTGGTAGCCTGACAGCTTGGTCATGGGCAGTGTAGAAGGGGGGAGTGGGCAGAAGCTGGAGACAAGGAGGGGACTTGATTGCTGGTCAGGAAGAGTACAGATTCTGATGCTAAAGACTGGGTAGCTGGGTGACGCCATTTTCACCTCTCTTGCGCATGTACATACACACCTACACGCACCAAAGCAATCCACCCCAGGAAGCTAAGCAGCACCATCTAGTAGACAACAATGCTGTTACACTAAACCATGACCAACTGGGCCAACCTCACTCCTCAGGAACACAACCAGTATCTCCACCTGCTTAGTTTATGACCTATAAACTGCTTCATAATTTAATTTATAAGGGAAAGTGCATGTGATTAGAATCATATTTAAATCTCTTCACTGGTCCATCTGTTTCATTTATTTCCCTTTTTCTTTTCTTTGCAAATTCTTGAATAAAGAAGGAGAAAAAATTATTTAAATTACATTTTTATTAAAAAGATTTTTCTTTAATCTTTTCCTACTATAGTTTTTACTTTCTGAAAAATTTTTCAATTCAATTTTACTTTACTTCATTTTATTCTATATCATTGTATCCATTTTTTCAAATTTTCAAACTTTTTTTTTCCTTTTTTTTTTTTCCTTTCCTCTCTTTCCCTGTTTTCACTAATATGTCAAGCTTCTTTCAACAACAAGAACAAAACTCACTTAGGATATAGCATCATTTGTTTGAATTTTTTGTGTTTTTTAAAAATTTTTATATTTTTACATTATCAATTCATTTTCTTCCTTCAAAAAGATGAAATGAAGGAATTCAACCCAAAAGAAAGAACAGGAAGAAATGACAGCCAGGGACTTAATCAACACAGATACCAGCAAGATGTCTCAATCAGAATTTAGAGGCACGATAACAAGAATCCTAGCTGGGGTTGAAAATGGATTAGAATCCCTTTCTGTGGACATAAGAGAAGTAAAATCTAGTCAGGATGAAACAAAACATGCTATAAACGAGCTGCAATCTTGAATGGGTACCATGGCAACAAAGATAGATGAATCAGAGCAGCGAATCACTGATATAGAGGACAAGCTTATGAAGAAAAAATGAAGGAAAAAAGGGGAGTCTAAGGCAAAAGAGCACTATATAAGAATCAGAGAACTCAGTAACTCATGAAAAGGAGTAACATCAGAGTCATAGCAGTCCCAGATGACGAAGAGAGAGAAAAAGGGATAGAAAGTTATGTGAGCATATCATAGCAGAAAACTTTCCTAAACTGGGGGAAGACACAGACATAAAAAAAAAAGAAAGACACAGACATAAAAAAAAAGAAAGCACAAAAAACTCCCATTAGATTCAACAAAAACTGACCAACAACAAGGCAAATCATCCTCAAATTCACACAATACTCTGGCAAGGAAAGATTCATGAAAGCAGAAAGGGAAAAAAATCCTTAACCTATAAGGGAAGACAAATCATGTCATAGCAGACTTATCCACAGAAACTTGGTGGCCAGCAAGGGGTGCCAGGATATATTCAATGTGCTGAATGAGAAAAATATGCAGCCAAGAATTCTTTATCCACCAAGACTGTCATGCAAAATAGAAGGAGAGATAAGAAGTTTCCCAGCCAAACAAACATTAAGGGAGTTTGTGACCACTAAACCAGACCTGCAAGAAATTTTAAGGGTGACACTCAAAGGGAAAAAAAGACCAAACAAACAAACAAACAAAACAAAACAAAAACCAAAAAGACCAAAGGCAACAAAGACTAAAAAGGAACAGAGAACACCACCAGAAACTCCAACTCCACAGGCAACATAATGGCAATACATTCCTATCTTTCAGGACTCACTATAAACATCACTGGATTAAAAAAACCAATCAAAGGACATAGAGTAACAGAATGGATAAGAGAACAAGATCCATCTATATGCTGTTTACAGGACACCCATTTTATTATTTTTTTATGAAATTTATTGTCAAATTGGTTTCCATACAACACCCAGTGCTCATCCCAAAAGGTGCCCTCCTCAATACCCATCACCAACCCTCCCCTCCCTCCCACCCCCCTCAAACCTCAGTTTGTTCTCAGTTTCTAAGAGTCTCTTATGCTTTGGCTCTCTCCCACTCTAACCTCTTGTTTTTTCTTCCCCTCCCCCATGGGTTCCAGTTAAGTTTCTCAGGATCCACATAAGAGTGAAACCATATGGTATCTGTCTTTCTCTGTATGGCTTATTTCACTTAGCATCACACTCTCCAATTCCATCCATGTTGCTACAAACAGACATATTTCATTCTTTCTCATTGCCACGTAGTACGCCATTGTGTATATAAACTACAATTTTTTTTATCCATTTATCAGTTGATGGACATTTAGGCTCTTTCCACAATTTGGCTATTGTTGAGAGTGCTGCTATAAACATTGGGGTACAAGTGCCCCTATGCATCAGTACTCCTGTATCCCTTGGGTAAATTCCTAGCAGTGCTACTGTTGGGTCATAGGGTAGGTCTATTTTTAATTTTTTGAGGAACCTCCACCCTGTTTTCCAGAGTGTCTGCACAAATTTGCATTCCCACCAACAGTGCAATAGGGTTCCCATTCCTCCACATCCCAAGAGACCCATTTTAGACCTAAAGACACCTTAAGATTGAAAGTAAGGGGATGGAGAAACATCTATAATGCTAATGGTCACAAAAAGAAAGCCAGAATAGCCATACTTATATCAGACAATTGAGACTTTAAAATAAAGACCATAACAAGAGATGAAGAAAGGCATTATATCATAATTAAGGGATCTATCCACCAAGAAGACCTAACAATTGTAAACATTTATGCTCCAAATGTGAAAGCACTCAAATATATAAAGCAATTAATCACAACACAAAGAAACTCATTGATAATAATACCATAATAGTAAGGGACTTCACCACCCCAATGACAGCAATGCACAGATCATCTAGACAGAAAATCAACAAGGAAACAATGGTTATGAATGACAAACTACACCAGATGGACTTAACACATCTATTCAGAATATTTCATCCTAACGTAGCAGAATACATATTCTTCTCACGTGCACATGAAACATTCTCCAGAATAAATCACATAATGGGACACAAATCAGTGCTCAAAAACTACAAAAAGATCGACATGATACTGTGCATATTTTCAGACCACCACACTATGAAATTCAAATCAACCACAAGAAAAAATGTGGAAAGATAACAAACAGCTGGATAGTAAAGAATATCCTACTAAAGACTGAATGGGCGAACCAAGAAGTTAAAGAGAAAATTGAAAAGTACATGGAAGCCAATGAAAATGATAACACCACAGCCCAGAACCTCTGGGATGCAGCAAAAACAGTCATAAGAGGGAACTATATACCAATGCAAACCTTTCCAAAAAAGGAAGAAAGGTCTCAGATACACACCTAACCGGACACCTTAAAGAGCTGGAAAAAGAAGAGCAAATAAAACAAACAAACAAACAAACAAAAAACAGCAAAAAATTGGAAATACTAAAAACAAGAGCAGAAATCAATACTGTCAAAACAACAAAAACAAAAAACATACAAACAAACCAGTAGAATAGATTGATGAAACTAGAAGGTGGTTCTTTGATAGAATTAACAAAACTGATAAACCCATATCCAGTTTGATGAAAAAGGAAAGGGCCCAAATGAATAAAATTAAGAATCACAGAGGACAGATCACAACCAACACAGCAGAAATACAAACAATAATAAGAGAATATTATGAGCAATTATACACCAATGAAATGGGCAACCTGAAAGAAAAGGACAAATTCCCAGAAACATATAAACTACCAAAACTGGAAGAGAAAGAAATAAAAAATTTGAACACACCCATAACCAGTAAAGACAACGAATTAGTAATCAAAAGTCTCCAAAAAAAACAAGAGTCCAGGGCCAGATGGCTTTAGTAAATTCTACCAAATATTTAAAGAAGAGTTAACACCTATTCTTTTGAAGTCATGCCAAAAATGGAAATGGAAGGAAACCTTACAAACTGATTCTATGCAGCCAGCATTACCTTGATTCCAAAACCAGACAAAGAACCCACTCAAAAGGAGAATTACAGAACAATTTCCCTGATGAATATGGATGCAAAAGTCCTCAACAAGATACCAACCAACCAAATCAAGACAATGCATTAACGAATTATTCACCAATCCAAGTGGGATTTATACCTGGGATGCAGGGCTGTTTCAATAGCCACAAATCAATCAATGTTATACATGACATCAATAAAAGAAAGGACAAGAACCACATGATCATCTCGAAAGGCACAGAGAAACCATTTGACAAAATACGGCACACTTTCTTGATAAAAGCCCTCAGGACAGTAGGAATAAAAAGTTCATACCTCAAGATTCAAAAAGCCTTATATGAAAGACCCACTCCACTGCTAATATCATTCTCAATGGAGAAAAAGAAAGAGCTTTCCCCCTAAGTTCAGGAACACAACAGGGATGTCCACTCTCACCACTGTTATTCAACATGCTATTGGAAGTTTGACCTCAGCAATCAGAAGCCACATGGGAATAAAACGCATCCAAACAGGCCAGGAGGAAGTCAAACTTTCACTATTAGCAATGACATAATACTCTTATGAGGAAAACACAACATATTCTACTGAAAAACTGCTAGAACTCATCCATGAATTCAGCAAAGTCACAGGATATAAAATCACTGCACAGAAATCGGTTGCAATCCTATACACCGATAATGAAGCAACAGTAAGAGAAATCAGGAATCGATCCCATTGACAAGTGCACAAAAAACCATTAAATACCTAGAAATGCACCTAACTATGAGTTCAAAAATCTAGACATTAATAACTATACAAAACTTAAGAAACAAGTTGAAGAACAAAAAAAAAAAAAAATGGAAAAATTTTCCATGCTCCTAGAATGGAAGAACAAAGATTGCTAAAACAAAATACTCCCCAAAGCAATCTACATATTCAAGGAAATCCCTCTCAAAACAACACCAGGATTTTTCACAGAGCTAGAACAAACAATCCTAAAATTTGTATGGAACCAGAAAACACCCCAAATTCCGAAAACAATCTTGAAAAAGAAAACCGAAGCTGGAGGCATCACAATCCAGGATTTCAAATTGTATTACAGCGTAACTGAATGAGCCACCCAGGTGCCTGGGTACAATATGATTTTTGATAAAAGGATTATAATAGAGATCTTCAATGAAGATAACAAAGCTCAGAGAAATTTAGTGAAAACAAGTAGTCAAAGACAAGACAAATGCAGAATTCCAAACTGGCTTAGAATGTGGGATTTGATTCCTCCTTTTCCATTTCTCTACAGTGCTCCAACGTCCTACTTATTACAACGCAAAAAGAGCAATCATCCCCGAATTAATGGCACCTGCCTCACAGGCTTGTTTTGGGGAATGAATAAACCATGCAAAGCATTTCTGGAAAAAAAATAAGATGTATTACAAAACTGTAATCATCAAGACGGTATGGTACTGACACAAAAACAGACATTCAGATCAATGGAACAGAATGGAACCCAGAAATGGACCCACAATTATATGGCCACCGAACCTTTGACAAAGCAGGAAAGGACATCCAGTGGAATAAAGACGGTCTTTCCAGGAGATGGTGCTGTGACAACTGGACAGTGACATGCAGAAAAATGAACCTGGACCTCTTTCTTACACCATACACAAAAATAAACTCAAAATAGATGAAGGACCTAACTGTAAGATAGGAAGCCATCAAAATTCTAGAGGAGAAAGCAGATAAAAACCTCTTTGACTTCAGCAGCAGCAACTTCTCACTCACTATGTCTCCAGAGGCAAGGGAAACACAGGGAAAATGAACTATCAGGACCACATCAAAATAAAAATCTTCTGGTGTTTACCCAAGGCATAAAGGTCTGCTGTTTTGAAGGAATACATGCACCGCCATGTTTAAGCAACACTATCAACAATAGCCAAGGTATGGAAAGAGCCCAAATGTCCACTAATGGATGAATAGATAAAGAAGATGTGGTATATATATACAATGGAGTATTACTTGGCAATCAAAAAGAATGAAATCTTGCCATTTGCAACTATGTGGATGGAACTGGAGGATATCATGCTAAGTGAAGTTAGTCAGTCAGAGAAGGACAAATATCACAGGACTTCACTCATATGAGGACGTTAAGAGACAAAACAGATAAACATAAGGGAAGGGAAACAAAAATAATATAAAAACAGGGAGGGGACAAAATATAAGAAACTCATAAATATGGAAAACAACTGAGGGTTACTGGAGGGGGTGTGGGAGAGGGAATGGGCTAAATGGTAAGGGGCAGTAAGAAATCTACTCCTGAAATCATTGTTGCACTATATGCTAACTAATATGGATGAAAATTTTTAAAAAATAAAATTAAAAAAAATAAAAACCTTCTTCACAATGAAGGAAACAATCAGCAAATTAAAAGGCAACAAACAGAATGGGAGAAGATATTTGCAAATGACATATCAGATAAAGGGTCAGTATCCAAAATCTACAAAGAACTTATCAAACTCAACACCCAAAAAAAAATGAGTAATACAGTGAAGAAGTGGGCAAAAGACAGGAATAGACACTTCTCCAAGGAAGACACACAGATGGCTATCAGTCAAATGAAAAAATGCTCAAAATCACTTATCATCAGAGAACTACAAATCAAAACCACAATGAGATACCACCTCATACCTGTCACAATGGTTAACATTAACAACTCAGGCAACAACAGATGTTGGTGAGGATACGGAGAAAGAGGATTTCTGTTGCAGTGCTGGTGGGAATGTAAACTGGTATAGCCACTCTGGAAAACAGTATGGAGGTTCCTCAAAAAATTAAAAATAGAACTACCCTATGACCCAGCAATTGCACTACTAGGTACTTACCCAAGGGATATGGGTGTGCTGTTTGAAGGAACACCTCCACTCCAATGTTTATAGCACTACTATCGACAATAGCCAAGGTATGGAAAGAGCCCAAATGTCCATCCACGACTAATGGATAAAGAAGAAGTGGTAAACATATACAATGGAGTATTACTTGCAAATCAAAAAAGAATGAAATCTTGCCGTTTGTAGTGACATAGAGACAAGTAGTGTGTATTTTGCTGAGTGAAATAAGGCCATCAGAGAAACACAAATTTCATATAATTTCATGTATATGTGGAATTTAAAAAATGCCACAGATGAACTGAGGGGAAGGAAGTAAAAATAAGATAAAAAAGGAGGAAGACAAACCATAAGAGACACTTAAATAAAAAGAACAAATTAGGGTGGCTGGAAGGAAGGTAGGTGCGGGATGGGCTAAATGGGTGATGGGTATTAAGGAGGGCACTTGCTGGGATAAGCACTTGGCTTTATATGTAAGTGATGAATCCCTGGGTTGTACTCCTCAAACTAATACTACATTATCTGTTAACTAATTTGAATCAATGAAACAAAAAAATTGGTTAAAAAAGAAAGAATATATGATAAAGATGAATGAGGAAAAAGATATTTTTAAAAACTACAGTACAATAATTCCAAAATATTTCAAAAAATAATCCTTTTTCAAAATTAAAAGAAAACTACTGAATGGGAGAAGATATTTGCAAATCACACATCCCATAATGGGTTTGAATTGAAATTTATAAAGGTTTTAGAGCAGAGGAGCCAAGATGATGGAACAGCATGGAAGTGTTTTGTGTGTCTCCCATCCATGAAATACAGCAAGACCAACACTAAACCATCCTACACACCTAGAAAACTGATTGGAGGATTAACACAAAAATCTGCACAGCCTGAACCACAGAATTCAGCAGGTAGGCATCATGGAGACGTGAATTTCAGGAGCAAGAAGCCCCAAAAGGTAGGGAACTGCTTTTGCAGGCAGAGACAGGACAGATACTGGGCAGGGGGTTAGAATACAGGAAAAGTACCCCTCCCCAAAAGCAGCTGGAGAGAAAGTGGAAAATTGGAAACAGCCACAGAGACTAAACTAAAAAGGGAGAAAAGAGAAAGGAAAGGGTTTAAATTCCATTAAGACTGTAAACAAGGGGAGCACAAAGGCTACAACTCCACAGCTCTATACCTGGCGATGCTCTGGTGGGAAGGGCGAATCCCCAGGAACAGACTGGGGTCTGGGATGTTCTCGGGCCACACAGGGAAAAGCAGTTCCACTGCTGGAAGGACATTTGGTAGAGACTGTTGAAGCCACCTGGTCCCAGCAGACCCCGGAAGGCAGCTACATTCGCTGGTGCTGGGGCAAGGTCATTAAGGGTGAAGCCTGGTGCCAGATGTGTGTTGTGGTTTCCATAATCCCTGAAACGCTGCTGCTACACTATCTCGTGAACTTTTTCTGGGGTGGGCTGACACCTGGCCGCAGTCTCAGGGCACCAGCAACAGCAGGGTCCAGCGGGCATTCCTGGGTGCAGCCGACATTCGGCCATTGCTCATTCGACAATTGCTCAGTGAGAACCTCCTGCAGAGGTGCGGAACGGGTCAAGGCTGCAGTCCTTCGGAAGTAAGGAGCCGGGGAAAACAGCCGCATCTGAGACAAAACTCGGGAGAGAGGTGCTGTCTGGGGCCTGGTCACGGAGAATAAAAAAGCGGGGAGTGGAAGAGAGCTGAAGACAGAGAACAGGTGCGTGATTGCTGCTCCGGGAGAACAGACTGGGTAGCTGGGTGGCACCGTTTTCACCACTCCCGTGCATGCGCATATGCACCTACGAGCACTGCAACAATCCACCCCAGTAGGCTAGCAGTGCCATCTAGTGGAGAGCGGAGCTGTTACACTGAGCCCTGCCCAACTGGCCCAATTTCGCTCTTCAAGAACACAAGTATCACTGCCAGCTTAGTTTGTGGACTAAAAAGCGCTACATAGACTGATCTCTAGGGGAAAATGAAGCAATTTCAGTCCTACTTCAATCTCTTAGCAGATTCATCTATTCAATTTTCTTTCTTTTTTTTTCTTTTTCTCTTTTACACTTCTTTTCTTTTTCGTGAATACAGAAACAGAAAAACTCATTTTTATTTTCAATTTTAATTAAAAATCTTTCTTTAATATTTATTAGTATATTTTTTACTTTTGTGTAATTTTTTTCAAATTCTACGTTACTTCCATCGTTTTATTTTAGTCTACATCAGTGTATTCACCTTTGCAAATTTTCAATTTCCTTTTTTTCTTCATTTTCTTTTTTCTCTTTTTCATTCTTTTTTCATGAATGCAAAAGAGAAAAACTTCATTTTTACTTTCAATTTCTATTAAAAATATTTTTATTTAATTTCCATTGTATATGTTTTGCTTTTATGTAAATTTGTTCAAATTCAATTTTACTTACATCATTTTATTTTAGTACACTATAATGGATTCACTTTTTCAAATTTTCAAACGATTCTTTTTTTCTCTTTTTTCTCTTTTTCATCTCCTTTTTCTTAAATACAGAAAAAGAAAAATTTCATATTTATTTTTAATTTTTATTAAAAATATTTTTCTTTAATTTTTTCTCCTATATTATTTACTTTTGTGTATATCTTTTCAAATTCTATTTTATCCACATCATCTCAGTTTAGTCTACTTCAGTGTACTCATTTCTTCAAATCCTCAAACTATTTCCTTATTTTTCTCTTTATTCTCGCCCCCCCCCATTTTTAGCTCTAATCTGTCAAACCACTTTCAACACCCAGACCAAAATACACCTAGGATAGAGCACCATCTATTCGAGTTTCGTGTGTGTGTTTGTGTGTGTTTAATTTTCAATTTTAATAAATTTTTAATTTTAATATTTTAGTTTCAATTTTCCTGTCTCATTAATTCCTTCTCATCCTTCAAAATGACAAAACGAAGGAACTCACCCCAAAAGAAAGAGCCCAAAGAAACAGCAGCCAGAGATTTAACCAAAACACATACAAGCAAGATGTCTGAACAAGAATTTAGAATCACGATAATAAGAATACTATCTGGGGTCAAAAATAGATTAGAATCCCTTTCTGCAGAGATAAAAGAAGTAAACAACAGCCAGAATGAAATTAAAAATGCTATACCTGAACTACAATCACGGATGGATGCAGCAGCGGCAAGGATGGATGAGGCAGAACAGAGATTCACTGATATAGAGGACACACTTATAGAGAATAATGAAGCAGAAAAAAAGAGGGAGATTAAGGCAAGAGAGCATGATTTAAGAATTAGAGAAATCAGTGACTCATTAAAAAGGAACAACATCAGAATCGTAGGGGTCCCAGAAGAGGAAGAGAGAGAAATAGGGGTAGAAGTGTTATGTGAGCAAATCACAGCGGAAAACTTTCCTAACCTAGGGAAAGACACAGACATCAAAATCCAGGAAGCACAGAGGACCCCCATTAGATTCAACAAAAACCGACCATCAACAAGGCATATCATAGTCAAATTCACAAAATACTCTGGCAAGGAAAGAATCATGAAAGCAGCAAGGAGAAAAAAAAAGTCCTTAACCTACAAGGGAAGACAGAGCATGTTCACAGCAGACCTATCCCCAGAAACGTGGCAGGCCAGAAAGGAGTGGCATGATATATTCAATGTGCTGAATCGGAAAAATATGCAGCCAAGAATCCTTTATCCAGCAAGGTTGCCATTCAAAATAGAAGGAGAGATAAAAAGTTTCCCAGACAAACAAATATTAAAGGAGTTCATGACCACTAAAGCAGTCCTGAAATGGGGACTCTCTGAGGGGAGAAAAGATGGGGAAAAAAAATTCCAAAACCAACAAAGAATAGAAAGGATGAGAGAACACCACCAGAAACTGAACTCTACAAGCAACATAATGGCAATAAATTCGTATCTTTCAGTACTCACTCTAAACATCAATGGACTAAATGCTCCAGTCAAAAGACATAGGGAAATGGAATGGATAAGAAAACAAGATCTATCTATATGCTGTTTACAAGAGACCCACTTTAGACCTAAAGACGTTTTCACATTGAAAATAAAGGGATGGAGAAAGATCTATCATGCTTTGGGTTGTCAAAAGAAAACCAGAGTAACCATGCTTATATCAGATACTCTAGATTTTAAAATAAAGACTGTAACCAGAGATGAAGAAGGTCATTATATCATAATTAAGGGGTGTATCCACCAAGAAGATCTCACAATTATAAGCATTTATGCCCCAAATGTGAGAGCACCCAAATATATAAAGCAATTCATCACAAACATAAAGAAACTCATTGATAATAACACCATCAAAGTAGGGGAAATTCAACATCCCGCTTACATCAATGGACAGACCATCTACACAGAAAATTAGTAAGGAAACGATGGCTTTGAATGACACACTGACCAGATGGATTTAACAGACAGATACGGAATGTTTCCCTCTACAGCAGCGGAATACACATTCTTCTCGAGTGCACATGGAACATTCTCCAGAATAGATCACATGCTGGGACACAATACAGCCCTAAAAAAAGTACAAAAAGATCAAGATCATATTTTCAGACCACAATGCTATGAAACTCAAAATCAACCACAAGAAAAAAAATCGGAAAGGTAACAAATACTAGGGGACTAAAGACCATCCTACTAAAGAATTAGTGGGGTAACCAAGAAATCAAAGAGGAAATTAAAAAGTACATGGAAGCCAATGAAAATGATGTCACCACATCCCAAAAACTCTGTGACGCGGCAAAGGTGTGGTCATAGGAGGGAAGTATATATCACTCCAGGCCTTCCGAAAGAAGGAAGAAAGGTCTCAGATACACAACCTAACCTTACACCTTAAAAGGGCTGGAAAAAGAACAGCAAATAAAACTCCAAAACAGCAGAAGACAGGAAATAATAAAGATAAGAGGATAAATCAATGCTAAGGAAACCAAAAAAGAAAAGAAAAGGAAAAAAAGAAAAGAAAGAAAAGAAAGAGAAAGAAAAAAACAGTAGAACAGATCAATGAAACCAGGAGCTGGTTCTTTGAAAGAATTAACAACATTGATAAACCCCTAGCCAGTTTGCTCAAAAAGAAAAAGGAAGGGACCCAAATAAATAAAATCAAGAATGAAAGGGGAGAGAACACAAAAGACCCAGCAGAAATACAAATAATAAGAGAATATTAGGAGCAATTATATGCCAATGAAATGGGTAATCTGGAAGAAATGGACAAATTCCTAGAAACACATAAGCTACCAATACTGTAACATGAAGAAATAGAAAATTTGAACACACCCATAACCAGTAAAGAAATCGAATTTGTAATTAAAAATCTCCCCAACATAAGAGTCCAGGGCCAGATGGCTTTCCAGGGGAGTTCTACCAAATATTTAAAGAAGAGTTGACATTCCATTCTTTTGAAGCCATTCTAAAAATACAAATGGAAGGAAAACTTCCAAACTCATTCTATGAGGCCAGCATTACCTTGACTCCCAAGCCAAAGACCCCACTAAAAAGTAGAACTACAGACCAATTTCCCTGATGAACATGGATGCAAAATTCTCAACAAAATACTACCCAACCAAATCCAGCAATGCATTAAAAAATTATTCTCCACGAATAAGTCTCCAAATGGGATTTATAACTGGAATGCGGGGCTGGTTCAATATATGCAACAGTCAATGTGATACATCACAGCAATAAAAGAGAGGACAAGAACCTCTTGATCCTCTCAATAGATGCAGAGAAAGCATTTGACAAAATACAGAATCCTTTCATGATAAAAACCCTCAAGAAAGTAGGGACAGAAGGATCATACCTCAAGACCATAAAAGTCATACATGGAAGACCCACTGCTACTATCATCCTCAATGGGGAAAAAATGAGAGCTTTCCCCCTAAGGTCAGGAATATGACAGGGATGTCCACTCTTGACACTGTTATTCAACATAGTGTTGGAAGTCTTAGCCTCAGCAATCAGACAACACAAAGAAATAAAAGGCAACCAGGGGCATCTGGGTGGCTCAGTTGGATAAGTGTCCAACTTCAGCTCAGGTCATGATCTCATCGTTCATGGTTTCGAGCCCCACATCGGGCTCTGTGCTGACAGCTCAAAACCTGGAGCCTTCTTCTGATTCTGTGTCTCCTTCTCTCTCTGCCCCTCCCCTGCTCACTCTCTGTCTCACTCTGTCTCTCAAAAATAAATAAATGTAAAAAATAAAAATAAAAGGCAACCACATTGGCGAGGAGGAAGTCAAACTTTCACTCTTCACAGATGACCTGATACACTAGATGGAAAACCCAAAAGCTTCCACCAAAAAACTGCTAGAACTGATCCATGATTTCAGCAAAGTCACAGGATATAAAATCAATGCACAGAAATCAGTGGTATTTCTATACACCAATAATGAAGCAACAGAAAGAGAAATCAAGGAATCAATCGCATTTACAATTGCACCAAAACCCATAAAACACCTAGGAATAAACTGAACTAAACAGATGAAATATCTATACACTATAAACCGTAAGAAAGCTTTTGAAAGAAATTGAAGAAGACACGAAAAAGGGGGCAAAACATTCCATGCTCATGGATTAGAAGAACAAATGTTGCCAGTAGGGAAGATGGCGGCGTAGGAGGACGCTGGGCTCACCGCGCGTCCTGCTGATCACTTAGATTCCACCTACACCTGCCTAAATAACCCAGAAAACCACCAGAGGATTAGCAGAACGGAGTCGCCGGAGCCAAGCACAGACGAGAGGCCCACGGAAGAGGGTAGGAAGGGCGGCGAGGCGGTGCGCGCTCCACGGACTGGCGGGAGGGAGCCGGGGCGGAGGGGCGGCTCGCCGGCCAAGCAGAGCCCCCGAGTCTGGCTTGCAAAAAGCGGAGGGGCCTGACGGACTGTGTTCCGACAGCAAGCGCGACTTAGCGTCTGGGAGGTCATAAGCTAACAGCTCTGCTCAGAAAGCGGGAAGGCTGGAGGACAAAGGGAAGGAGAGCTGCTGAGCCCCCGGACGACAGAGCTCAGTTTGGTGGGGAACAAAGGCGCTCGCCAGCGCCATCTTCCCCGCCCATCCCCCAGCCAAAATCCCAAAGAGAACCAGTTCCTGTCAGGGAACTTGCTCGCTCCGCGCAAACACCCAACTCTGCGCTTCTGCGGAGCCAAACCTCCGGCAGCGGATCTGACTCCCTCCTGCTGCCACAGGGCCCCTCCTGAAGTGGATCACCTAAGGAGAAGCAAGCTAAGCCTGCCCCTCCTGCCCCTGTGCACCTTGCCTACCCACCCCAGCTAAGACGCCAGATCCCCAGCATCACAAGACTGGCAGTGTGCAAGTAGCCCAGACAGGCCACCCCACCCCACAGTGAATCCCGCACCTAGGAGAGGGGAAGAGAAGGCACGCACCAGTCTGACTGTGGACACAGCGGTGGGCTGGGGGCAGACATCAGGTCTGACTGCGGCTCCGCCCACCAACTCCAGTTATACACCACAGCACAGGGGAAGTGCCCTGCAGGTCCTCACCACGCCAGGGACTATCCAAAATGACCAAGCGGAAGAATTCCCCTCAGGAGAATCTCCAGGAAATAACAACAGCTAATGAGCTGATCAAAAAGGATTTAAATAATATAACAGAAAGTGAATTTAGAATAATAGTCATAAAATTAATCGCTGGGCTTGAAAACAGTATAGCTGACAGCAGAGAATCTCTTGCTACAGAGATCAAGGGACTAAGGAACAGTCACGAGGAGCTGAAAAACGCTTTAAACGAAATGCATAACAAAATGGAAACCACCACGGCTCGGATTGAAGAGGCAGAGGAGAGAATAGGTGAACTAGAAGATAAAGTTATGGAAAAAGAGGAAGCTGAGAAAAAGAGAGATAAAAAAATCCAGGAATATGAGGGGAAAATTAGAGAACTAAGTGATACACTAAAAAGAAATAATATACGCATCATTGGTATCCCAGAGGAGGAAGAGAGAGGGAAAGGTGCTGAAGGGGTACTTGAAGAAATAATAGCTGAGAACTTCCCTGAACTGGGGAAGGAAAAAGGCATTGAAATCCAAGAGGCACAGAGAACTCCCTTCAGACGTAACTTGAATCGATCTTCTGCACGACATATCATAGTGAAACTGGCAAAATACAAGGATAAAGAGAAAATTCTGAAAGCAGCAAGGGGTAAACGTGCCCTCACATATAAAGGGAGACCTATAAGACTCGTGACTGATCTCTCTTTTGAAACTTGGCAGGCCAGAAAGAATTGGCACGAGATTTTCAGTGTGCTAGACAGAAAAAATATGCAGCCGAGAATCCTTTATCCAGCAAGTCTGTCATTTAGAATAGAAGGAGAGATAAAGGTCTTCCCAAACAAACAAAAACTGAAGGAATTTGTCACCACTAAACCAGCCCTCCAAGAGATCCTAAGGGGGACCCTGTGAGACAAAGTACCAGAGACATCACTACAAGCATAAAACATACAGACATCACAATGACTCTAAACCCATATCTTTCTATAATAACACTGAATGTAAATGGATTAAATGCGCCAACCAAAAGACATAGGGTATCAGAATGGATAAAAAAACAAGACCCATCTATTTGCTGTCTACAAGAGACTCATTTTAGACCTGAGGACACCTTTAGATTGAGAGTGAGGGGATGGAGATCTATTTATCATGCTACTGGAAGCCAAAAGAAAGCTGGAGTAGCCATCCTTATATCAGACAAACTAGACTTTAAATTAAAGGCTGTAACAAGAGATGAAGAAGGACATTATATAATAGTGACAGGGTCTATCCATCAGGAAGAGCTAACAGTTATAAATGTCTATGCGCCGAATACCGGAGCGCCCAAATATATAAAACAATTACTCACAAACATAAGCAACCTTATTAATAAGAATGTGGTAATTGCAGGGGACTTTAGCACCCCACTTACAGAAATGGATAGATCATCTAGACGCATGGTCAATAAAGAAACAAGGGCCCTGAATGAGACATTGGATCAGGACTGACAGCCCTTCATAAGTATACAAGAATTGAAATCATACCATGCATACTTTCAGACCACAATGCTATGAAGCTTGAAATCAACCACAGAAAAAAGTCTGGAAAACCTCCAAAAGCATGGAGGTTAAAGAACACCCTACTAACGAATGAGTGGGTCAACCAGGCAATTAGAGAAGAAATTAAAAAATATATGGAAACAAACGAAAATGAAAATACAACAATCCAAACGCTTTGGGACGCAGCAAAGGCAGTCCTGAGAGGAAAATACATTGCAATCCAGGCCTATCTCAAGAAACAAGAAAAATCCCAAATACAAAATCTAACAGCACACCTAAAGGAAATAGAAGCAGAACAGCAAAGGCAGCCTAAACCCAGCAGAAGAAGAGAAATAATAAAGATCAGAGCAGAAATAAACAATATAGAATCTAAAAAAACTGTAGAGCAGATCAACGAAACCCAGAGTTGGTTTTTTGAAAAAATAAACAAAATTGACAAACCTCTAGCCAGGCTTCTCAAAAAGAAAAGGGAGATGACCCAAATAGATAAAATCATGAATGAAAATGGAATTATTACAACCAATCCCTCAGAGATACAAACAATTATCAGGGAATACTATGAAAAATTATATGCCAACAAATTGGACAACCTGGAAGAAATGGACAAATTCCTGAACACCCACACTCTTCCAAAACTCAATCAGGAGGAAATAGAAAGCTTGAACAGACCCATCACCAGCGAAGAAATTGAATCGGTTATCAAAAATCTCCCAACAAATAAGAGTCCAGGACCAGATGGCTTCCCAGGGGAGTTCTACCAGACGTTTAAAGCAGAGATAATACCTATCCTTCTCAAGCTATTCCAAGAAATAGAAAGGGAAGGAAAACTTCCAGACTCATTCTATGAAGCCAGTATTACTTTGATTCCTAAACCAGACAGAGACCCAGTAAAAAAAGAGAACTACAGGCCAATATCCCTGATGAATATGGATGCAAAAATTCTCAATAAGATACTAGCAAATCGAATTCAACGGCATATAAAAAGAATTATTCACCATGATCAAGTGGGATTCATTCCTGGGATGCAGGGCTGGTTCAACATTCGCAAATCAATCAACGTGATACATCACATTAACAAAAAAAAAGAGAAGAACCATATGATCCTGTCAATCGATGCAGAAAAGGCCTTTGACAAAATCCAGCACCCTTTCTTAATAAAAACCCTTGAGAGAGTCGGGATAGAAGGAACATACTTAAAGATCATAAAAGCCATTTATGAAAAGCCCACAGCTAACATCATCCTCAACGGGGAAAAACTGAGAGCTTTTTCCCTGAGATCAGGAACACGACAGGGATGCCCACTCTCACCGCTGTTGTTTAACATAGTGCTGGAAGTTCTAGCAACAGCAATCAGACAACAAAAGGAAATCAAAGGCGTCAAAATTGGCAAAGATGAAGTCAAGCTTTCGCTCTTTGCAGATGACATGATATTATACATGGAAAATCCGATAGACTCCACCAAAAGTCTGCTAGAACTGATACATGAATTCAGCAAAGTTGCAGGATACAAAATCAATGTACAGAAATCAGTTGCATTCTTATACACTAACAATGAAGCAACAGAAAGACAAATCAAGAAACTGATCCCATTCACAATTGCACCAAGAAGCATAAAATACCTAGGAATAAATCTAACCAAAGATGTAAAGGATCTGTATGCTGAAAACTATAGAAAGCTTATGAAGGTAATTGAAGAAGATTTAAAGAAATGGAAAGACATTCCCTGCTCATGGATTGGAAGAATAAATATTATCAAAATGTCAATACTACCCAAAGCTATCTACACATTCAATGCAATCCCAATCAAAATTGCACCAGCATTCTTCTCGAAACTAGAACAAGCCATCCTAAAATTCATATGGAACCACAAAAGGCCCCGAATAGCCAAAGTAATTTTGAAGAAGAAGACCAAAGCAGGAGGCATCACAATCCCAGACTTTAGCCTCTACTACAAAGCTGTCATCATCAAGACAGCATGGTATTGGCACAAAAACAGACACATAGACCAATGGAATAGAATAGAAACCCCAGAACTAGACCCACAAACGTATGGCCAACTCATCTTTGACAAAGCAGGAAAGAACATCCAATGGAAAAAAGACAGTCTCTTTAACAAATGGTGCTGGAAGAACTGGACAGCAACATGCAGAAGGTTGAAACTAGACCACTTTCTCACACCATTCACAAAAATAAACTCCAAATGGATCAAGGACCTGAATGTGAGACAGGAAACCATCAAAACCTTAGAGGAGAAAGCAGGAAAAGACCTCTCTGACCTCAGCCGTAGCAATCTCTTACTCGACACATCCCCAAAGGCAAGGGAATTAAAAGCAAAAGTGAATTCCTGGGACCTTATGAAGATAAAAAGCTTCTGCACAGCAAAGGAAACAACCAACAAAACTAAAAGGCAACCAACGGAATGGGAAAAGATATTTGCCAATGACATATCGGACAAAGGGCTAGTATCCAAAATCTATAAAAAGCTCACCAAACTCCACACCCGAAAAGCAAATAACCCAGTGAAGAAATGGGCAGAAAACATGAATAGACACTTCTCTAAAGAAGACATCCGGATGGCCAACAGGCACATGAAAAGATGTTCAGCGTCGCTCCTTATCAGGGAAATACAAATCAAAACCACACTCAGGTATCACCTCACGCCAGTCAGAGTGGCCAAAATGAACAAATCAGGAGACTATAGATGCTGGAGAGGATGTGGAGAAACGGGAACCCTCTTGCACTGTTGGTGGGAATGCAAATTGGTGCAGCCGCTCTGGAAAGCAGTGTGGAGGTTCCTCAGAAAATTAAAAATAGACCTACCCTATGACCCAGCAATAGCACTGCTAGGAATTTATCCAAGGGACACAGGAGTACTGATGCATAGGGGCACTTGTACCCCAATGTTCATAGCAGCACTCTCAACAATAGCCAAATTATGGAAAGAGCCTAAATGTCCATCAACTGATGAATGGATAAAGAAATTGTGGTTTATATACACAATGGAGTACTACGTGGCAATGAGAAAAAATGAAATATGGCCTTTTGTAGCAACGTGGATGGAACTGGAGAGTGTGATGCTAAGTGAAATAAGCCATACAGAGAAAGACAGATACCATATGGTTTCACTCTTATGTGGATCCTGAGAAACTTAAGAGAAACCCATGGGGGAGGGGAACAAAAAAAAAAAAAGAGGTTAGAGTGGGAGAGAGCCAAAGCATAAGAGACTGTTGAGAACTGAGAACAAACTAAGGGTTGAAGGGGGGTGGGAGGGAGGAGAGGGTGGGTGATGGGTACTGAGGAGGGCACGTTTTGGGATGAGCACTGGGTGTTGTATGGAAACCAATTTGACAATAAATTTCATATATAAATAAAAAAAATAAAAAAAATAAAAAAAAGAACATAACCATGTATAAATCAATAAATAAAACCAACCACAAACACCCAAAAAAAAAAAAATTTAAATTTAAACCGTTTATGTGGGTACTTCCTACTGTATTGGACAGCATGGCTTTAGAGCATGAATTGCATCAGATTCAGGCCTGCCTTGGCATTGGCACCTTTTGTACATCCCATAGTCTGTCACTGGCTGGGAGCTGCCCCACCAGGTTCCCCAGACCACCTGGCAATGTGGCTCCCTTTCAGCTGATGGCAATTCTCTCAAAAAGGGAATGGCTATGAACCTTGGAGCCCACACTCATAACAGAGGTTTAGATTGGAGCCCTAGTAGGTAAAGAGCGTCTGGCAGGTCACCAACAGCATTCACACAAGAGTCCATGATCATGTGCAAGGATAGAAGGACAGAACCTAGTGTACTTTACACATCACCTCAGTGCAATCACACACACACACACACACACACACACACACACACACACAAACCAGACACACACATACCTACACACACACAAACAACATGGCATTTCCCCAATTCATCAATTATATAAACATTTGGGCTTCTTACTACTTTTTACTTCATCACAGTGCTATTTGTGCTCATGTGAAGGTTCAGCTTTTCTTGTTAAGAATAATGTCAGAATACAGATGCATTGACACAGTATTCACAAAATGGAACTTCCCTTATGTAGTTTTCAACATAGCAGTTAAAAACTCCATACAGGGGCGCCTGGGTGGCGCAGTCGGTTAAGCATCTGACTTCAGCCAGGTCACGATCTCGCGGTCCGTGAGTTTGAGCCCCGCGTCAGGCTCTGGGCTGATGGCTCAGGGCCTGGAGCCTGTTTCCGATTCTGTGTCTCCCTCTCTCTCTGACCCTCCCCCGTTCATGCTCTGTCTCTCTCTGTCCCAAAAATAAATGAACGTTGAAAAAATAAAAAAATAAAAAATAAAGTCTAGTTTACCGATACAAGTGTTGCTACTGCGGCTTTCTTTTCATGTCCATTTGCATGATAAATGTTTCTCCAAGTCCTCATTTTCAATCTGCGTGTGTCTTTAGGTCTAAAATGAGTCTCCTGTAGGCAGCATAGATGGGTCTTGTTTTCTTTATGCATTCTGACACCCTATGTCTTTTGATTGGAGCATTTAGTCCATTTACATTCAGAGTAATGATTGAAAGATATGTATTTGGTGCCATATTATTTCTTGGTCTGTCATTCTTTCTGCAGACAGTTTCTATTTCTTTCTTGTCTTTGCCACTTTTGGTCTTTCTTTTCCACTCAACGACATCCTTTTCATACTTCTTGCAGGGCTGGCTTAGCGGTCACAGACTCCTTTAGGTCTTTTCTTTTTTGGGGGGGAGAGGGGTTTGGGGTTTTTAGCAGCTTAAAACAATCATCGTTGTATTATATCTCATGGTCTTGTGGATCAGGAATTCAGGCAGGGGCTCTGTTCGTCGATCCATCTGTTTTGTATGGTATCAACTGAAGCCACTCAGTGGCATTCAGCTGCTGGCTGGTCTGGAGGATCCAATACTATTTCACTCAAATGCCCGGTGTCTCGGTGAGCATGTGTGGAAGACTGGGCTCAGAAGGGTGCCTCTTCCTTTCTATGTAGTCTAGAGCTTCTCTGTGTGGTCTCTTTACCTGACCAGCCAGACTTTTTAACAGAATTCAGGGCCCAAGTTTAAGAGAGCAATCCAAGGAGATGAAGTGAAATCTACCAGCAAAGTTTGGGATTGAAACTGGCACAGCACTACTCCTACGACTTCTAGTAGCCAAAGTGGGAGGTTTTCCCAGCCTCAAGTGGAAGGGATGTAGATTCCAGCTCTTGGTGGAGAGTTGGGGGGAAATGTGAAAGAATTTGCAGCAATCGTTACTCTGTCACAGTATTAAATTACCATTTTACAAATGAAAACATTAGAGCACAGAGCGGTTAAGCATCTTGTCAATATAATACCAGTAGGAACGTGACGGGGTGGAGATAAGTGTCTCCCACATTTGTTACATTGATAGGGTTGGTTTTTAGACTAAATGTGAAGTTTATCAGGTTTAAGCGATGGTGGAATAGTTTAAATAAACATATTCTTTTAAAGATATAAATTCTATTATGCCAAGTCAGTTGCCTGTATGAAGGAAGCCAAAAGGATTAATTACTACATTTGTAGAGTATTCTAGAACACAGGATTGAAGAACTAACTTATATTTTTATGCTATGAATTTTCAGATGATGGGTAAGGTGCGAATATTGTCTAAAGGCCTCCTTAAATTTCTTATACGCATAGGGTTTGTTACCAGAATGAATGCTTGGATGCTGGAAAAGGGACGAATTAATTCTAAAAGCCTTCCTAAATTCCTTACATTTAAGGGGTTTCTCACAAGTATGAATACACTGATGTAGTGTAAGTTTGGGGCACAATCTAAAGGCCTTCCCACATTCCTTCCATTTATAGGGTTTCTCACCAATATGAATTCTCTGGTGTTGTGTAAGTTTTGAGAGTAATCCAAAAGCCTTCCCATGTTCCTTGCAGTCATAGGATTTAATCCCAATATGGATATTTTGGTGTGAAGTAAGTTTTGAGTAACGACTCAAGGCCTTCCAACATTCCTTACGTTCATACAATTTCTCACCAGTGTGAAGTCTGTGATGAAGAATAAGATGATAACCATCACTAAAGGTCTTTCCACATTGCTCACATTCACAGGGTTTCTCACCAGTATGAAGTCTGTGATGTACTCTAAGGCCAGAGCCACACAGAAAGGCCTTCCCACATTCTTTATATTCATAGAGTTTGTTGGCAATATTAAGCTTCTGATGTCAAGGAACGTTGTACACTGTCTAAAGGCCTTCCCACATTTTGTACATACATAGGGTTTCTCACTGGTATGAACCCTCTGATGGAGAGTCAGTTGACCATGCACTCTGAAGGCCTCCCCACATTCTTTACATTCATAGGGCTTCTAACCAATACAAATTTCTGATGTACTTTAAGGTCTGGGCCACTATGAAAGATTCTCCACATTCCTTGCATTCATAGGGTTTCTCACCAGTATGAATTCTGCGATGAAAAGTAAGCTGTTGGCATACTCTAAAGGCCTTTCCACATTTTTTATATTCATAGGGTTTCTCCACAAAATGAATGCTCTGATGTGCAGTTAAAGATGTGTGGTTTTGCTAAAAGGGCACTTTTTGAGGTGTAATTTTCACTTCACTGAAATATCCCTCCTGTCCTTCAAATTTTCTTTTGGATTCCCAATCACCGTTTTAAAATCAAAACCTAAGGCCATCGTTTTATAATTCTTTCCATTATCTTCCACGAGGGGGACTTTATTTCATAAATGTCATTTTCTGAAGATAACTTCTTGGTCTCATACCCGGTCTCTCAATCTGTGTATCACCTCCTTCCTTTCCTCACAACTTTCCAGGGCTCTTTTCCTTGCTGCAATAAGGAAATCACATCTGGCCTCGAAATGAAGCACCCCGGCGAAGCCCATCACTGATCCATGGGCCATGGTTTAGAAGCTGAAGAACTAGTCAGTCTTCCTGGGGGTTTACTCGCCTGGAGAAGCAGAGTTCACAGAGGCCAGAGCTGGGGTGTCACGCCTGCCTCACAGCGATGCTCGGTGTAAGCAAGGATGTGAGGAAACCTGCAAGACCCAGCCTCCAGCATGAACTCCTTTAGCTTTTGTGTGGGAAACTCTTGATCTCTCCTTCAATTCTGAATGATAGTCTTGCTGGAGAGAGTCTTCTTGGCGGCAGATTTTTCCCATTCAGCATGTTGAATATATCACACCCCTCCCTTCTGGCCTGCCAGGTTTCTGTGGAGACATTTGCAGCCAGCCTCATGGGTCTTCCCTTGTAGGTTAGGGCCTTCTTTTGTCTTGCTTTTACGATTTTCTCTTTCTCACGATACTTTTTCCAATTTAATTACAATATATCTTGGTCTGGGCCTGCTTTTGTTGATTTTGATGGGAGTTCTCCATGCCTCCGGGATCTGGATGTCTGTTTCCTTCCCCAAAATAGGGAAGTTTTCAGCTTTTATTTCTTCAAATAAACTTTCGGCCCTTCTCTCTTCTTCTTCTTCTGGGACTCCTATAATACGAATGTTATTATGTTTGATGGAATTTCTGAGTTCCTTAATCTATTCTCATGTTCCATGATTCTTCTTGCTGTCTTTCGTTCAGCTTCATTGTTTTCCATTCTTTTGTCTTATATATCACTTATTTGGTCTGCTGCTTCTTCCAGCCTTCTGTTCATTGCATCAAGCCTGTTTCAAATCTCAGTTATTGCGTTTTTCATTTGGGACTGACTGCTTTTTTAAATTTCTTACCTCTGTGGTAAGGGTCGTCCTGGTATCTTCTATGCTTTTCTCAAGCCCAGCAAGTATCCTTATGACTGTTGCTTTAAATTTTCCATCAGGCAAAAAAAAAAAAAAAAAAAAATTAAAAAAAAAAAAAAAAGATGGAAGGGGCGCCTGGGTGGCGCAGTCGGTTAAGCGTCCGACTTCAGTTAGGTCACGATCTCACGGTCCGTGAGTTCGAGCCCCGCGTCAGGCTCTGGGCTGATGGCTCGGAGCCTGGAGCCTGTTTCCGATTCTGTGTCTCCCTCTCTCTCTGCCCCTCCCCCGTTCATGCTCTGTCTCTGTCTGTCCCATAAATAAATAAAAACGTTGAAAAAAAAATTAAAAAAAAAATTTTCCATCAGGCATGTTACTTATACCTGTCTCACTTAGATCTCTGGCCATGATCTTATCTCTTTCTTTCCTTTGGGAGGAATTCCTCTGTCTTGTCATTTTCCCTAAGTCTCTGCCTTCTTCTCTGTGTTAGGAAACCAGTTATGTTTCCTGCTCCTGAGAGTATGATCTTATGAAGAGGTCAGAAAGAGTCCTGGAGGTGTATCTGGTGTGTGCCGCATGCACTCTGCAGCTGTACTTTGGCTGCTTTATCCTGCTGGTTAGCGGTGTGCAGAGGCTCTCCTTCCCTGCTGTGGGTAGCGTTTGGTCCTTGGCAAGAATGTGGTCAGTTTAAGTAGGTGTGCTCTGGTCTGCCTGTGAAATGTGACCTGATACTTCTTCCACTAGAACTGAAGCCCTCAGAACTCTCTGGTCAAGAGATGTGGTGCGGATGAGGGTCTGTGCTGGTCTTCTGGGGAGGGTCTCACTGCACTGGGACTGAGGCTGGCTTAATCAGGAGGGGCAGTCATGCCAGAGCACACGGGTGTGAGACACAGTATAAGCAGGTTAGGCAGTCAGTTTGGGGCTGAGCTGCTTTCCGCAGGTGGCTCTGTATTTATCCTGAGGGACTGAGGAGGGAAATGAGACCAGCTGGCACCTTTGTGCCTGGAGAGGAGTCTCCATGAATGCTACCTCTCAAAGACTCACTCTAGGAAGACCAAGTATCCTTCCCACATGTGCCCCAGGTGCTCTTCAGATCACTGTTTGCATGCTGCCTGCCCCCAGGTTGTGTGCCTGACTTCTCTCCAGGAGCAGGGCAGTGCCCTCAGGTCTCTACCCCATCCAAGCCCACTGACCTTTAAAATTACAGGCTTTAAGCCCTGCCAGTTGCAAAAACTCGTGAAAATCAGCCTCTCTTGCTATCCTAGCCAATTGCTTTTTGGAAATGCTCTCCTAGTATGTTCCCCTGTGGCTCCTCTCTCTCTCTCTCTCTCTCTCTCTCTCTCTCTCCCTCTCTCCCTCTCTCCCACTCCATCTCCCTTTCTCTCTCTCCCTCTCACCTTTCTCCTCGACCCTGGCTCCCCCCTCTGCAGCAATCTGTTTCTGCCCTAAACCACATATCCATGCTCCCTACATTCTTCAATGCTCCTACATGCTCCCACATTCTTCAATGTGGCTTCTTCTTCATCTCAATTGTGGAGTTTGTTCTCTCTTCAGGTTGATTTCTAGGGTATTTAGAATGACTCTATAGTTATCTAGTTGTATTCGAGGGACAACAGGAGTCTAGGGTCCTCCGACTACACCGCCATCTTACTCCTCCCTCCCAAAGTGTTGTTAATATTAATAATATTTAGCCAACCAGTATGAACCTTACCTAACTTTCTTCTGAAGGCGTCAAAGATCATTGTACACTGAGTTCTGGTCTCTTCTTCCTTCCAGGTTCATTTGTTTTTTTTTTTTTTTTTTTTTTTGGTCTCTATTTCATTTATTTCTGCCCTGATCTTTGTTATTTTCTTCCTTCTTCTAACTTTGAGTTTAGTTTGTTCTTTTCAATTCCCTGAGATTTGAGACTTTTTTTTCTTAGTGTAGGTTTTTATTGCTGCAAACTTTCCCCTTAGATTGCTTTTCTAGGAGCCCACAAATTTTGGTAAGTAGTTTCTATATTTTCATTTTTTCAAGGTATTTCTTGATTTCCCTTGGATGTCTTCTTTCACACATTGGTTTTAGGATAGTGTATTATGTAACTTCCACAAATCTGTGCATTTTCAAGCTTTCCTTTGGTTATTGACTTTTCCTTTCATACCATTGTAATAAAAAAATAATAATTTCATGAGTTCAACCCCTTACATTTTCTAGGACTTGTTTTGTTAATTGTCTTGTGATCTCTCCAGGAGAATGTTTCTGGTGTGCTAGACAAGAATCTGTATTCTGTTGCTGTTGGATAAAATGTTCCATATATGTCTGTTAAATTTCTTAGTGTAAGGTATAGATCAAGCCCAATATTTCCTTGTTGACTTTCTGTTGGAATGATTTATCCACTGTTAATATTTTAATAGTGACGTCCCTAACATTTTTGTATTGTTGTCATTTCTCCCCTCATATCTGTTTGTATTTGCTTAATATATACAGATGCTTCATGTTGGGTCCTGTATATTTACTATTGTTATTATCTTCTTGACAAATCCCTTTATTTAAAGATGTTTTTGTTTATTACTATTTTTGGCTGAAAGTCTATTTTCTGCAATATGAGTATAGCTGTGCCTTCACTCCCAAACTTAAAAAACAACTAGCACCAATCCTCCTCAAACTCACCAAAGAAATTGAAGATAAAGGATACTCCCAAACTCATTTTACAAGGTTAACATTATCCTCATAGCAAAAACAGATAAAGACTACAAATAATAAATAAAAGAAACATATACACAAATATCTCTGATGAATATAGATTGAAAACTTTTCTACAAAAAATTAGCAAACCCTAGTGTAGCACACTAAAATGTTCATACACCATGATTAAGAGGGATTGATAGCAGGGATGAGGAAACATACACAAATCAACAAATGCAATATACCACATCAGTACAATGGAATATAAAAACCATATGGCTTTCTCAATAGATTCAGAAAAGCATTTCACAAAACAAAACATCTTTTCATGGTAAACATACTCAACAAATTAGTTGTAGAAGGAATGTGCCTCAACATAATAAAGGCCATATATGACAAACTTGTGGTTAACATACTCAGTGGCATAAGGTTGAAAGCTTTTACTCTAAGATCAGAAACAAGCCAAGATGCCTACCCTCACTACTCTTATACAAAACAGTACTGGAATTCTTAGCCTGAGCAATTAGGCAAGAAAAGAAATAAATGATACCCAATTGAAAACAAATACAGGTCTTTGGAAATGACATGGTCTTATTTGCAGAAAATTCAAGATACCACTAGATACCACCAAAACCTGAGGGAACTAATCAACAACTTTAGTAAAGATGCACAACAGAAACTCAACATACAGAAATGAGTTACATTTTTATAAAATAAAAAAATATGTGAAAGTATTTTTTTCTTTTCTTTATTTTAATAATTTATTGTCAAGTTAGCTAACATACAGTGTATACAGTGTAATCTTGGCTTCGGGAGTAGATATCCATGATTCATCCCTTATATACAACATCCAGTACGCATCCCAACAAGTGCCCTCCTCAATTCCCATCACCCATTTTCTCTACTCCCCACCCTCATCAACCCTCAGTCTGTCCTCTGGATTGAAGGGTCTTTTATGGCTTGCCTAACTTATGTTTCCATCCATTCCCCCATGGTGTTCTGTTAAGTTTCTCAAATTCCACATATGACTGACAATATATGATATCTGTCTTTCTCTGACTGACTTATTGAACATAGCAAAGTAATGGTGCTGGGAGAACCAGAGAGCAACATGAAGAGTAATGAAACTGGACAACTTTCTTACATCGTTCACAAAAATGGACTCTAAATCAATGAAAGATCTATATGTGAGACAGGAAACCATCAAAATCCTACAGGAGAAAACAGACAACAACCTCTTTGACCTCAGTTGCAGCAACTTCTTACTTGACATGTCTCTGAGGCAAGGGAAATAAAAGCAGAAATGAACTATTGGGACATCATCAAGATAAAAAGTTTCTGAACAACACAGAAAACAGTCAACAAACTAAAAGGTAACCAATGGAATGGGAGAAGATATTTGCAAATGACATACCAAATAAAGGATTAGTATCCAAAAGTCTATAAAGAACTTAACAAACTTAACACCTGAAATACAAATAATCCAGTGAAGAAATGGGCAAAAGACATGAACAGACACTTTTCCAAAGAAGACATCCAGATGACTAACAGACACATGAAAAGATGATCAACATCGCTCATCATCAAGGAAACACAAATCAAAACCACATTGAGATACCACCTCACAAAGGTCAGGGTGGCTAAAATTAACAAGTCAGGAAACAACAGATGCTGGGAAGGATGTGGAGAAAGGGGAACCCTCTTGCACTGCTGGTGGGAATGCAAACTGGTATAGCCATTCTGGAAAACAGTGTGGAGATTTTTCAAAAAATTAAAAAAAGAATTACCCTATGACCCAGCCATAGCAATACTAAGAATTTATCCAAAGAATACAACAGCACTACTTTGTAGGGGCACAGGTACACCAATGTTTATAGCAGGGCTATCAACAATAGCCAAATTATGGAAAGAGCCCAAATGTCCATCAACTGATGAATGGATAAAGAAGCTGGGATGTGGATGTATGCATATACATACATACAAACATACATGCAATGGAATACTACTCCGTGATAAAAAGAATGAAATCTTGCCACTTCCAATAACATAAAAAGATTTTTTCATCCCACATTCATGATAGCATCAAAAACAATAAAACACGTAGGATTAAATTTAACCAACGAGGCAAAATATCTCTACACTTAAAACTACATGAATTGATGGAAAAATTGAAGAGAATTAAGATATCCTGTGCTCATAAATTGCGCATTGAGAAGGGCACTTGTTGGGATCAGCACTGGGTGTTGCATGTAAGTGATGAATCATGGGAAACTACCCCGAAACCAAGAGCACACTGTATACACTGTATGTTAGCCAACTTGACAATAAATTATATTAAAAATATTAATATTGGGGCGCCTGGGTGGCTTGGTCGGTTAAGCGTCCGACTTCGGCTCAGGTCATGATCTCACGGTCCGTGAGTTCAAGCCCCGCGTCGGGCTCTGTGCTGACAGCTCAGAGCCTGGAGCCTGTTTCAGATTCTGTGTCTCCCTCTCTCTCTGCTCCTCCCCTGTTCATGCTCTGTCTCTCTCTGTCTCAAAAATAAATAAACGTTAAAAAAAAATTAAAAAAAAATATTAATATTGAAAAATGTCCACAGTATTCAAAATCATCTCTAGATTCAATGCAATCCCTATCAAAATTTGAGTGGCATTTTTCACAGATAGAGAAAAAACAATCCTGAAATCTGTATGGAGCCACAAAAGTCCCAATTGCCAAAGCCACTTCAACAAAGAAGAACAGAGCTGGAGGCAGCCTACTTCCTGATTCAAACTATCTTATAAATATCTAGGAATCAAACCAGTATGTTATTAGCTCAAGAAACAGACACATACACCAACGGAACAAAATTAAGAGCATAAAACTAAACCCACCCACATACAGACAACTACTCCTGGAAGAAGGAGTCAAGGATATTCATGAGCAAACATAGTCTCATTAATAAATCGTCCTGAGAAAACTGGGTAAATACATTCAGAGAAATGTATCTGAAATTGTAAAGCTCCTAGAAGACAACATAGAGAAAACAATTCTTGACATTGGATGCATTGACAGTTACCAAATGAGGCTATTCTAACATTGTCCTATCAACTAACATAGCTGACTCTTTGTGATCCAAATTTCATTGCAAAGACTGAAAGACTGTGACTTCTAAATTTTTTTAACTTACTGTGTCTATAGGGGTATAGTTTGTTCCATGGAGCTCTTGAGTGGTACAAGATTCTACTAATAGCCAGTACTCCCACCACCTCCTGGAAAGTGTATTTTTTTTTCCTTTCAATGTGACCTGCAGGGATAAACTGTTACCACATACCCTACGATATATTTGTATTTTAGAACAGATTGGGAATACATCATGTAGGAGCCGGGCACTTCTAAGTAGTAGAAGCTCAAGGAAACATATTTTCTTGTTCTAATCATCTTCACAAAAGGGTTCACACAAAGATTGGCCTACAGGACATTGGATATGGAGCACATTTTGTGCACGAGTATGTCTGTGGGTGTGTGTGTTTAATAATGTATTAATATATATGCTGCTTCCACCTAAATGCAAATGAAAATATAACACATTGTGGCAGACTGAGGAGAATCATTCTGTGGGAATAGAGATGGTTTTTCTAAGAGGAGCAGTGAAACCTGGGAGAGGTTCATTTCATGCTAGAAAGAACACATTGTTAGCCAACATGCTTCCTTTAAATACATTAAAACCGAGTTCTCATTAGAGATAAGTTACTAAAGAAGCTTTCCAAAGAGAATCTGGCAAAACTGTTTCATGTTTCCAAGTGCTTGAAATGACGACTTACAAATGTGAGAAAGCATTATGTGTGACCTGCTACCACAGATTCGGGGGGACGGGGCCCTGTCAAAGGCTTTGACCACTGATCAAGACAGGCCATTGATCATGGAGATCCCAAATAACCCAATCAGAAACATCCACGATGCTTCTCTGAGACTCAACACACAAGTACACCTGAACAGCCTCATCCTGAAAAGGGGTTGAAACCATTCTCAGAAAAGGTTCACGAATCAGAAGAACTTACACTTCCTAGAGACCTCATAGATTTCATTCACTCCAGTGGTTGAAATAAATCCACCCAACAATGTAAATCAATAGAATTAAATTTTTTAAACGGAGCAAGTGTGGGAACCCAGGGAGGCCCCCCAACGTGGACCTCAACAGCATATTGATCACTTTGAATAGAAGGTACTGGGGAAAGAGCAGGTGTGAGGACATCACACCCTCCTCTGTCCCCCTGGAAGCAGGAAATATCTCCCGAATGAAAGTCCCTTCCCAGGTCTAAGAAGGAAAAATGACCACTTATCACCACAGGTAGGGACCTTAGAGCTGAGAAGGCTGTAGAAATAAACCTGCTACTTCTTTACTAACCCTCTACCTCAGCCCACATTCCACTTCGCATTCCCTGCTAACTGCAGCTCCAAACCCCAGTTTTCTTTCTCCTGTCAATTCCACGCTCATCTGTTGTTTCTCTATAAATGGGGTAAAAACCACCTACTTTGCGGATTTCTTTGGGTCTCAATGTCCTGATTGGGCCTCCGTGTGCAGATAATAAAACTTTGGGTGTATTCTCCAGTTACTCTGTCTCATGGCAACTTAATTCCAAAACAGCGGGAAAGAAGGAAATGTCTCCTCCCAGAAGTCAGTGTCCTGTCTCTAAGGCTACCTAGGGGAGCCCTTCCTCTGACCCCTCTGATCTCCAGTCATCCATCCTCTCCTTCCACATGTACACACAGCCCCCCTCATCCACATCTACACACAGCCCCCCTTTCCCCTGCAAACCACGAGTCCACACACAGTGTTTCCCAGTCTGCACTATCAGATCTCAAACATGCCACAAAACCACAGCTATGAAAGAAAGCTCTCATCTGTGTCACAAAACAAGTATCCAAAAAGCAGACACCTGTGAAAGGTGGAGTTCGCAGGGGTCTGTGACCTGTTCCTGCCTCCTCCGTGAGCCTGGTCAGAGCAGGACTCTGGCAAACAGTAGCTGTGAAATGTGCAGACTAGGAGGAACAGGAGGGTCTCACAGGGGTGACTGCGCTCTGATGACTGATCCAGGAGTGAGTTTAGCAGGATGTAGATGGTGTGCACAGAGTGCAGTCACCTACACTGCACACCCTGCTGTTATGCTAACACGTGACAGTCCTAAGGCCAGGACAGGGTACAAAGGTAGGGATGCATGAACTGAGGAACCCCGTACCTTCTCTGTGCTGACTTGGACCACACAAAAGAGTCCCATATTGGAGAAACGAACTGCTGTCCATTGCAGTGAGGGGACCCCAAAGCTGCCTGACAGGGCTCAGTCCTGCTGGATACTGCAAGTGCCCTCACTATTTTGTGTCTTTGCTGATTGGTAGTAAATCTGCTGGTTGAGAATTATATTTTAGGGATATATACTAACTAACTTGGATGTAAATTTAAATAAATAAATGAGTGAGTGAGTGAATGAATGAATGAATGAATGAATGAATTCTGTTTCAGGGGAGAACTCAAGATGGTACAGAAGTAGAGGGACTGGGATTTCCCTCATCCCTCAAGCACAGCAGCATTGAGGTCAGAATACTTGGAAAACCCCAAAGTACACAATGTGGAGCGACAGAACAATGTCCACAGGTGAACGGGGCAGCTTGGCGGGACACAGGTGAATGTGTGGGAATTGAGGGGGATAAAACGGGCGGCGCTGGCAAGGAGCAGGGAACCCCTTCTGTGGAGAAATAAAAGGAAGAGGAAGAGAGGCTGTGGAAGTCTGGGATTGTATTTGGACATGAGAAAAACCTCTGCGGACCACAGACTGGGGAACGAGAACTTTGGGCAAGCCAGTTTCTACTTTGAGAACATCCTTAGGAGCTCCAGATGGGAGTTCCGGGAGCCCAGCTTTCTCCCAGCTGCCACCTTGTGCATGCCTGGGGGAGGGGAGCCAGCCAGCCTGGTGGGATATGGGGGCACGCTGGGATCTGGGAGCAGTCCCCTCCCTCCAGTACTGGGGAAAGAGGGTTATTACCCCCCAAGGGCAAAAGACCCTGCAGGCACCAGCCAGAGTCCCTTTGTCAACTGGACACAGTGGCGCTATCCCAGGACAGGTCCATCCACACCGGGACTCCTGAAGACATCGGGGTTGGAACCCCAGCCCAGCCCAGGGAGAAACAGACACTGTGGGGGTGTTGCTCTGTGAGGGCGGCATGGTTTGGGACACGTGGTCTGGGGAGGAGAGACTGGGGGTTCGCCATTGTTCTCCCTAGCACCACACGGTGGGGCTTCGCAGGACAGTGGCCCCCAGTGGAGGTGGGACCTGCTTACACCAAACTCCGCCCCTCCGTGCCTGGTAACTGCTTATCTACCCCAGTGACATTGACACTGACTGAGACAGACAGCCCCTCCTCCAAACCAGCACATTCCCTGTCCCAGGAGCCAGCAGACAACTGTCCTGGGGTTTCCTATGTTAGTCTCTTGTTGTTTTAACTATTATTTTTTTCTCTTTTCATTCCTTCTCTTCTCTTTTCCCTTCTTTTTCTTTCTACTCTCCTCTTTTTTCTTCCCTCGTTGGAATCAGCCTCATAGTTTCTGATTTGATTCTTGGTCAATTCTTATTTTATATATATATATATATATATATATATATATATATATATACACATATATATACACATACATACATATGTGTGTGTGTGTATATATATGTGTGTGTGTGTGTGTGTGTGTGTGTGTGTGTGTATTATAATTTTCTTTTGTTTTCTTTCTTTCTCTGTTCTGGTTGTTTCTTGAATCAGGTGTTTACTCTATTCTTTTTACACTTTTATGTATCTCCTTCTTTATTTTCCTCTCTCTGTTTCTCTGTCTCTCTCTGGATTGAGCCTTGTATCTTTCATTCTCTGCCTGGTCTTTCTCCTGCCCCTTTCATTTTTCTCTTCATATGGGATAAGTTTTCTGCCTGTCCCCAACCTTTTTCCTTATTGAAGCTTACTTCAACAAACAAATCAAAGCACACCTAGCAGAAGGTCCAGTCAGCCACTAAGAACAGTGAGATAAAGCAGCAAAAGATACAACAACAGAGTGCATGCAACACACTCCAAAAACACTTCCTGAAGTTTCAGGCCCTGGAAAGTTTATGACCCGTTTGTATATAATAGTTCTCGCAGGTGCAGACACATAACAAGCTATTAAAACACATAAAAGACAGAAAACTAGCCAGAATGATAAAACAGAAGAGTTCTCCTCGAAAGAAATTTCAGGAAGAAATGACAGAGAATTGCCCAAAACAGATATAAAAAATATATCTGAACATGAATTTAGAATAATAGTCATAAGACTAATTGTTGGGCTTGAAAAAAAAACATAGAAGAGCAGTGAATCTCTTGCTGCAGAGATCAAGGACCTAAGAAATAGTCATGAAGAATTAAGAAATGCTATAAATGAGATGCAAAATAAACTAGATGCAGTGACAGCAAGGATGGAAGAAGCAGAGAGGAGAATGGAAGACAAAATTATGAAACGATAAAGCTCAGAAAGAGGAATAGGAAATTACTAGACCATGAGGGGGAGAATTAGAGACCTAAGGGATTCAATGAAATGTAATAATATCCATATAATAGGAGATCCAGAAGAAGAAGAAAGAGAGAAAGGTACAGAGGGTTTATTTGAACAATTATAGCTGAGACCTTCCCAATCTGGGGAAGGAAGCAAACATCCAAGTCCAGGAGACACAGAGAACTCCCTTGAAAATCAACAAAAATGGGTCAACACCAAAACATATCATAGTGAAACTGGCAAAATATAAAAAGATTTCTGAAAGCAGCTAGGGACAAATGAGCTTTAACCTACAAGGGTAGACACATAAGGGTAGAAGGAGACCCGTCCACTGAAACATGGCAGCCAGAAGGGAGTGGCAGGAAATATTCAATGCACTGAACAGGAATAATGTGCAACCAAGAATCCTTTATCCAGCAAGACTGTCATTCAGAACAGAAGGAGAGATAAAGTCTTTCCCAGGTGAACAAAAACTTAAGGAGTTTATGACCACTAAACAAGCCCTGCAGGAGATCCTAAGGGGGACTCTGTGAGTGGAAAAGAGCAAAGACTACAAAGGACCAGAGACAGCTCTACAAGCATGAAACCTACAGATAACACAGTGACACTAGATCCATATCTTTCAGTAATCACTATGAATGAAAATGGACTAAATGCCCCATCAAAATACATGGGGTATCAGAATGGATAAAAAAAAAACAAAACAAGATCCATCTATATGCTGTGTAGAAGAGACTCATTTTAGACCCCAGGACATCTTCAGATTGAAAGTGAGGGGACGGAGAACCATCTATCATGCAACTGTATGTCAAAAGAAAGCCGAGGTAGCCATACTTATATCAGACAAACTAGATTCTAAAACAAAGACTGTAAAAGGAAATGAAGAAGAGCATTATATCATAATTAAGGGCTCTATCCATCAAGAAGAGCTAACAATTGTAAATGTTTATGCACCCAAATATATAAATCAATTAGTCACAAACATAAATAACTGTATGGATAATAATACTGTGATTGTAGGGGACTTTAATACTCCACTTACATCAATGGACAGATCATCTAGGTAGAAGATCAGTAAGGAAACAATGGCTCTGAATGACACATTGGACCAGATGGACTTAACAGATATATTCAGAACTTTTCATCCAAAAGCTGAACACACATTTTTCTCAAGTGCACATGGAACATTCTCCAAAATAGATCACATACTGGGTCATAAACCAGCCCTCAACAAATACAAAAGGACAGAAATCATACCATCCATATTTTCAGATCACAGTGCTATGAAACTTGAAATCAACCACAAGAAAAAATTTGGAAAATCCCCAAATATAAGGAGGTTAAAGTACATCCTACTAAAGAATTAATTCATCAACCAGGAAATTAAAGAAGAAATTTAAAAATATATGGAATCAAGTGAATATGAAAAAACAACAGTCCAAACCCTTGTGATGCAGCCAAGGCAGTCCTAAGAGGAAAATACATTGCAACCCAGGCCTATCTCAAGAAGCAAGAAAGGCCCCCAAAACACAACCTAACCTCACACCTAAAGGAGCTACAAATACAGCAGCACATACAGCCCAGAGCCAGCAGAAGAAGAGAAATAATAAAGATTATAGAAAAAATAATCAACATAGAATCTAAAACGCCAGTAGTATAGATCAATGAAATTAAGAGCTGGTTTTTTGAAAGAATAAACAAAAATTGAGAAACCCCAGCCAGACTTCTTAAAAAGAAAAGAGAGAGGAGCTAAATAATTAAAATCACAAATGAAAGAAGAGAGATCACAAACAACACCACAGAAAAACAAACAAATATTAGAGAATACTACAAAAGCTTATATGCCAACAAACTGGACAACTTGGAAGGAACGGACAAATTCCTAGGCACTCACACACTATCAAAACTCAAACAGGAAGAAATAGAAAATTTTAACAGACCCACAACCAGCAAAGAAATTGAATCAGTTATCAAAACTCTCCCAGCAAGGGGTGCCTGGGTGGCTCAGTTGGTTAAGGGTCCAACTTCGGCTCAGGTCATGGTCTCATGGTTCATGAATTCGAACCTCACGTCAGGGTCTGTGCTGACAGCTCAGAGGCAGAAGCCTCCTTCAGATTCTGTGTCTACTCCTCTCTCTGCCCCTCCCATGCTCATGTTCTGTCTCTCTCTGTCTCTCAATAATAAATACACATTTAAAAAAATTTTTTTTAATCTCTCAATAAATAACAGTCCTAGGCCAGGTGGCTTCCAGGGGAATTCTATCAGACACTTAAAGAAGAGTTAATACCTAGTCTTCTGAAGCTGTTCCAAAAACATAGAAACAGAAGGAAAGCTTCCAGACTCATTGTGTAAAGCCAGCATTATACTTTGGTTCCCAAACCAGACAAAGATCCCACAAAAAAGGAGAATTACAGGCCAATATCGCTGAGCAACATGGGTGCAAAAATTCTTAACAAGATACTGGCAAATTTAATTCAACAATATATTAAAACAATTAATCACCATGATCAAGTGGGATTCATTCCTGGACTGGAGAGCTGGTTCAACATTCACAAATCAATCAATGTGATACATAATATTAATAGAAGAAAGGATAAGAATCATGTGGTCCTGTCAATGGGTGCAGAAAAAGCATTTGACAAAATATAGCATCCTTTCTTACTAAAAACCCTCAAGAAAGTCAGGATAGAAGAAACATACCTTAACATCATAAAAGTCATATCTATGTGGCCCATAGCTAATATCATCCTCAATGGAGAAAAACTGAGACCAACCCCCTGAGATCAGGATAAGACAGGGATGTCCACTCTCACTACTGCTGTTTAATATAGTGTTGGAAGACCTAGCCTCAGCTTCACACAACAAAATGAAATAAAAGGCCTTCAAATTGGCAAAGAAGAAGTCAAACATTCACTTTTTGCAGAGGACATGACATTCTACATGGGAAGTCTGAAAGACTCCACCAAAAACACTGCTAGAACTTATCCATGAATTCAGCAAAGTCGAAGCTATAAAATCAATGTATAGAAATTGTTTTCATTTCTCTACACCAATAATGAAGCAACAGAAAGAGATATCAAGGAATGGATCCCATGTACAATTGCAACTAGAAACATAAAATACCTAGGGATAAACCTAACCAGAGAGGTAAAAGATCTGTATACTGAAAACTATAGAAAGCTTATGAAAGAAGTTGAGGAAGACACAAAGAATTGGAAAAATAATTTTCATGCTCATGGATTAGAAGAACAAATATTGTTAAAATGTGGATACTGCCCAAAGCAATCTCTACATTCAATGCAATCCTAATCAAAATAACACCAGCATTCTTCACAGAACTAGAACAAAAAATTCTGAAACTTGTATGGAACCACAAAAGACCCCGAATAGTCAAAGTCAAGTTGAAAAAGAAAACCAAAGCTGGAGGCATCACAATCCTGGACTTCAGCCTGTACTACAAAGCTGTGATCATCAAGACACCATGGTGTGGGCACGAAAACAGACACATAGACCAATGGAATAGAATATATAACCCAGAATTGGACCCACAAATGTATTGCCACCTACTCTTCGAAAAACGCAGGAAAGAATATCCGATGGAAAAAAGACAGTCTCTTTTAAAATATGGTGCTCAGAGAACTGGAGAGCAACATGCAGAAGAATGAACCTGGGCCACTTTCTTATACCATACACAAAAACAAATTCAAAATGGAAAAAAGGGCTAAATGTGAGACAGGAAACCATCACAATCCTATAGGAGAAAACAACCTCTTTGACCTCAGCCATAGCAACTTCTTACTTGACATGCCTCTTAAGGCAAGGGAAATAACAGCAAACATGAACTATTGGGACCTCATCAAGATAAAAAGCTTCTATACTACAAAGGAAACAATCAACAAAACTAAAAGGCAACTGACGGAGTGGGAGAGGATATTTGCAAATGACATATCAGAAAAAGGGTTAGTATCCAAAATCTACAAAGAGCTTACCAAACTCAACACCCAGAAAACTAATAATCCAGTGAAAAAATGGGCAGAAGACATGAATAGACACTTTCCAAAGAGAACATCCAGATGGCTAACAGACACATGAAAAAATGCTCAACATCACTCACCATCAGGGAAATACAAATCAAAACCACAATGAGATACCACCTCACAACTGTCAGAGTGGCTAACGTTAGCAACTGAGGAAACAACAGATGTTGGTGAGGATATGGAGGAAGGGGAACCCTCCTGTACTGCTGGTGGGAATGCAAACTAGTGCAGCCACCCTGGAAAACAGTATGGAGCTCCCTCAAAAAAATCAAAAATAGAATTACCCTATGAACCAGCAATAGCACTAGTAGGAATTTATCCAGTGGATAAAGGAGTGCTGATTCTTAGGGGCACATTTACCCCAATGTTTATAGCAGTGCTGTCAACAATAGCCAAATTATGGAAAAAACCCAAATGTCCATCAATGGATGAATGGATAAAGTAGACACTGGTGGAGGGTGGCACCTGGGTGGCTCAGTCAGTTAAGCATCTGACTTCAGCTCAGGTCTTTATCTCACGGTTCATGGGCTCAAGCCCCACCCCGCCACCCGTGTCAGGTTCTGTGCTGACAGCTTGGAGCCTGAAGCCTGCTTCTGGTTCTCTGTGTCCCATTCTCTCTGCCCCTCCCCCAATCATGCTCTCTCTCTGTCTCTCTCTCTCTCAAAAATAATAAAAATTTTAAAAATATTTAAAAGAGTCCTTGAGGGTTTCACACCACGGAAAGTTCATTTCAGGGATTATACAGTGGCCGTTTGGTATAACTGTCAGGATGTGGTTGAAACATAAGAGAGAGCAGGATATTTGTCAGCATCAGGGATAAACAGTTTTATAAAACTGTTTTTAGGCTGGTGTTCATTCAGCATTACTATGGTGTAAAAATATATCCCAGGTGATGATGTCAAATGTGAATACTGTGATGCTGTTAGGAATACAGACAGAACCATGACATGTGAGAATCTTCCTGAGCTGACATTTCCAGCCTGCCTAATGCTGTTTCTGTTCCAAGATCACGTGTCAGGACCATGAGCAGCTCAGGGGGTTCAAGACCCAGGAGGATGCCAGTTAGCTGTCAGGAGAGGAAACAGTGTGATTGTTATGGATATGTGTCCCATTGAGGACACAAATACATTTACCTACACTGGGCTACACGCTGGGAAAACCTACCAAATATCATAAACCTTTCTTTGATGGTGGCATTGTCAAAGCTCCAGCTTCCATGGGAAAATACACTGTGCATGACAATAAATACATACCAAAAAAAACCAGATCCATACCCCACAACATATGCATATACAAAGGGAGCTTGAGTTGAGACCTAAAGGCTACAATGTCACACTCACTTGTTATGAAAAGTTTCTATTTATTACTTATAATTTAGAATGGATTACAGCTATTTCATAATGAGACGACTATTTGTAAACTTCAGACATATTGAGATTTTTAATGATTAATATACATTTCTTTCTTAAACTTTCTCTTGGTGAATCTAATCTAAAAGAACATGGGATTTCCTGGAAAATAGAGACCATTCTTTATTGTTTTGTAATATTTCCCTGCAATCAAATTGTATGGGGCTTTTGGCAGACGTGAGATACAAAAGCCTTGGTTACTTCAGGCCTCAATCAAAGAATTTATAAAATGGTATGAAGTGAGTATCTAAATATATTTTACCCTTTGAGGGGCACCTGGGTGGCTCTGTCAGTTGGGCATCTGACTTCAGCTCAGGTCAGGTCTTCGGTTCTTGAGTTTGAGCCCTGTGTCAGCCTCTGGGCTGACAGCTCAGAGCCTGGAGCCTGCTTCGGATTCTCTCTCCCTCTCTCTCTGCCCTCCCCCACTCACACTCTGTCCTTCTCTCTCTCGAAAATAAACAAACATTTTTTAAAAAAATAAATAAATATATTTTACCCTTTGAAACTTTGCTGCATTATTATAGGTAAAAAAAAAAAAAATGTAAATTAGGACTTCTGTCATTTAATGTCCTCCAAAGACAATTTTAATGAATGGGAGGGTTCACAAACTTAAAATAAGCAAGTTGCACACTCACATGGGTGTTTCAGTGACTATGCCCAAAATTACACATAAGCACCGCCTGCTGTATTGCTACCTGATGCTCCCATTGTCCCTGGGATGAGTGCATTACACCGTCTCCCTCTGTGACATGAAGGCTACATTAAATTACTGTCACACTGCTACGGTCACACTGGGGCCTAACATCTGAATGACTTCATCAGGATTGATGTTACCAGGATTTTCTCTGACCTAAAATTTTTCTTTCCCAAGTTATATACTAATTCTGGGAAAAAGCTGTGATACTGTCAGCCTATGGACCATTTAATAGAGCCATGATCAAATTGCAGGAATAAGTGATATGCCTCCAGAAATTGCTAGAAAATGCTGAAATGCTAATATTTCCTACACTATTATAGTTGTTGCTATTCTTTTTTTCAGTATGCCTTTATAGTATGTGCATACTTTTTTTTTACAATTAGAAATGGAATACTATTCCCAAGAGGGGGTGAAACAAGAAAAACCTGTGGAGCTTTCTAAAAAATTAATATGATGCAAATGCTGTAGAAACACTAAACCAGCGTCTCTGGAGGTTAGAATGAATCCATGAACTTAGACTTGGAATGCTCACTTGCATAAAAGAATACGGTAAGAAAATTTCCTTGAGAGTCATTAGGGGAAATATTGGAGGACATATGCTGGACACAAACACCTTAAAGGGTCTGAATTCAAAGACTTCTATCACAGGGTCTTCCAACCCCAGTCATCTGGAGTCACAGCCCCCATAAAGCACATTCTTCATTGCACTTGTCACATCCTTGTTCCTCAGTGTATAGATGAAGGGGTTGGCCATGGGGGTGAGATTGGTGTAGAAGAGAGAAATGAACTTGCCCTGATTCTGGGAGTGGTTGTTGCTGGGCAGGAGGTAAGCATAGATGGCCGTGCCATAGAACAGGGAGACCACTGTAAGGTGGGATCCACATGTCCCAAACACTTTCCTCTGTCCCGCAATTGACTTTATTCTTAAGACCACCCTGACAATCCGACCATAAGAGAATGTGATTAATGCCATAGGTATGAGCAGAATGATCACACCGACAAAGAAGAGCTCAGACTCATTCACAGTGGTGTCAACACAGGCAAGCTTGAGCAGTGGGGGAACCTCACAAAAGAAGTGGTCTATTTTATTTCTCCCACAAAGTGGTACAAGGAAGATGAGCACCGTCTGCAATGAGGAGTTGGCAAAACCAATGAACCATGATGCAGAAGCCATCAGGACACAGAGACGGGGGTGCATGATCACTGTGTAGTGCAGGGGCCTGCAGATGGCTGCGTAGCGGTCAAATGCCATCACCCCTAACAGAATGCATTCTGTGCCCCCCAACCCTAGAGCGATGAACAGCTGCGCTATGCAGCCACCAAAGGAGATAGATTTGTCTGCTCCCCTGAGATGAACCAGCAGCTGAGGAACAGTGCTGGTCGTGTAACACAGGTCCAGAAAGCTTAGGTTGGAGAGGAAAAAGTACATGGGAGTCTGCAGGTGTGGGTCCAGGAGGGACAATGCAATGATGGTTGTGTTTCCCAGCAGGGTAAGCAGATAGAAGATCAGAAGAACCACAAAGAGGACTCGCTCCAGCTGAGGCTGGTCAGAGAAACCCAGCAGGATCAAACTAGTGAAAGAACTTCCATTTTTCGGATCCATCCTTTCTTACCACATGTTTCCTGTCAACAGCAAGTATTTAGCAATTTTTAAAGAAATATTCTAAATAATAGAAAGTTAGCAGGGGGTGGATGTATCATGTTAAAAGACATGGCCATTGGATTATATCAATAACTATTTAAATAAATTATGTACTCATTGAAACTGACATTGCTTATACTAATATAGTTCCACACTATCAAAAAAGTAAATCATTAATATGTAATAGAAAATCAAATAATGGACCTTGTGTTTCCATCAGTCATAGGTACAAAAGTTTTTTCAATCTGATCTTAAATAGGATTTAAAGTACTTTGAATATGTAGGTACATTTAGAGAAAAACAGGATGAGGAAAAAGAGGGCATGAAATCAGAAAGAATAGGAAAGAGATGGAGATAGAAAGAGAGTCATTATTTTAAATATGTATCTCATAATTCCACACAACTGGATTTGCACACACCTCACATGCAGTACTTTATAATACAACATAATCTCCAAATGTATCCAGATGTAGGAATTTATGACCTACAATGTACTTATACAAAAACTTCAATTACATTCAAAATTTCATGACTAGATCTGCAAATGAACACACATTGGTGTGTTTTTTCCTGTGGTAGTAAAACAAATAATCAGAGAGAACCAGAATACCACCATTCAATCACAGTGTTAACTTTTTCCCTAAAGATGCTTAAAATTACCATACCATTTTAACAGGAACTCCAAAAATTCATTTGGCTGTGTCAAGTCAGTTGGATTTAGAACTCAAAAATCCAGTCATCAATATTTTCCTCTTCCTTCTACAGATTTCTGTTACATACATTACACCAACTAGTGTCTGTAAAATTCCTGAAATAAGTTGGATTATTCCCTATCAACACTCTAGTCACAAAAAAACATTTTAAAAAGTTATCCAACCATGTAGTTATGTACACACACTTCCTATGATAAAATAAGCAATAGAAAAACACACAGAGCTAAAGACAGAAGCACTCTCAAAGCAATGGCAGGTCAAAGCGCTATAATGCAATACTTAATGTATACAAGGGAAGGCATAAACAAAAAATTATTTTGGTATTACACAAAATCTCAGACATCCATCAATATTAGGTTAATTATTACCTTTCTGGAAGCTACCTTGCAGAGTTAGTGACACTGGACCAAATACATTGCCAAATATAAGGCTAGGTGATGACCATTTTCATCCAACGCTTACTACTGAAGAAGAATAGTTATACGCTGACCAAAGAGGCATCAGAAAATGAGGATTTCAGTTCTATCACATTCAAATGGTTGGGCATACAGCACATTGTTGATTCTTCTAAGACTTTTAAAATCTGAATCATGAATGGGGTTAGACCCACTGATGGGTGAAAGAAATTGGTACAAAACTGGCATAAAACAAATAGTCATAAATACTGAGAAAAGGATGTGGTATTTGACACTATTTTACACCTCCTTTTCCTACAAAGATGTGATCAGTGATATCAATGACATTTGATAAAATCTATGCACAAAAATTTCTTAATAGAATTAATTGCACAGGTATTTGAGACAATCTAAATGTGCAACACAAGGGAACATCACCTGACTCACACCTACTCAGAAGAACAATGAAAGCAAACCATGGTTCCAACTCTTGCAGACAAGCATGAATATAGATACATTTACCAGAGATAGATTCCTGACAAATTTTAAAATGTGTCTAATAGGGGAAGTACTCACCAATGTGAAGGAGCACAAACATAAAATGCTAACTCATCCAAGGAAAACACCAATATAATAATGCAACATTAGAATACAATAATGATATATTTAAACAATATTATTTCAATAAGGACTAAGAAGGCAGTTGGGAAAAAATAAAATGCTGGTGAGATGACTTGTAAAGTGATTTGCTATTTTATGGGATTCTATGTGTGTGTGAACTTATATTATGTGGAACACAACTGATATGATATGATATGATATGATATGATATGATATGATATGATATGATATGATATGACATGACATGATATGATATGATACAGAAAAGTCCAGTTATAAAAATCACAAAGAAATTATTACTTCACATACAGAAAAAAATAAATACTTGAAAAAAGCATACATTATGTATGATAACTATCAAAAAGGGGATATAATGCAAATGACATCTCGCAAAACTCAATTTTACAATAATAATTAAGAGAACAGACATCATCAGGAGGAGGTCAAACTTTCACTCTTTGCACATAACATGATACTCTATATGGAAAACCCTGGAGATTCCACAAAAAAAATGGCTAGAACTAATCCATGAATTCAGCAAAGTTGCAGGATGTAAAACCAATGCACGGAAATCAGTCGCATTCGGATACATCAATGATGAAGCAACAGAAAGAGAAATCAAGGAATCAATCCCATTTACAATTGCACCAAAAAAAAAAACCATAAAATACCTAGGAATAAATCTAACCAAAGAGGTGAAAAATCTATACATTGAAAATTATAGAAAACTTATGAAAGAAATTGAAGAAGACACAAAAAATGGAAAAAGATTCCATGCTCTTGGATAGGAAAAACAGATATTGTTAAAATGTCAATGGTACCCAAAGCAATCTACATATTCAATGCAATACCTATCGAAATACACCAGCATTCTTGACAGCGCTAGAACAAACAATCCTAAAATTTGTATGGACCCATAAAGGACCCCGAACAGCCAAAGCAGTCTTGGAAAAGGAAACCAAAGCAGGAGGCATCACAATCCCAGAATTCAAGCTGCATCATAAAGCTGTAATCATCAAGACAGTATGATACTGGCACAAAGACAGACACTCAGATCAATGGAACAGAATAGAGAACCCAGAAATGGACCCACAAATGTATGGCCAACTAATCTTTGACAAAGCAGGAAAGAATGTCCAATGGAATAAAGACAGTCTCTTCAGCAAGTGGTGCTGGGAAAACTGGACCACTTTCTTATACCATACACAAAAATAAACTCAAAATGGAGGAAAGACCTAAATGTAAGATAGGAAGCCATCAAAACCTCGAGAAGAAAGCAGGCAACAACCTCTTTGACCTCGGCTGCAGCAACTTCTTACTCAACACATCTCCGGAGGCAAGGGAAACCAAAGCAAAAATGAACTATTGGGACCTCATCAAAATAAAAACTTCTGTACAGCAAAGGAAACAATCAGCAAAACTAAAGGGCAACCAATGGAATGGGAGAATATATTTGCAAACGACATATCAGATAATGGTTTAAAGAACTTACCAAATTAAACCCCCCCTCCCAAAAAAAAAACAAAAAAACAAAGAATCCAGTGAAGAAATGGACAAAAGACATGAATAAACACTTCTCCAAAGAAGACATCGAGATGGCAACCAACCATGAAGAAAAGCTCAACAGCACTCATCATTGGGGAAATATAAATAAAAAACACAATGATATACCACCTTACTCCTGTCAGAATGGCTAACATTATCAACTCAGGCCACAACAGATGTTGGCGAGGATGCAGAGAAAAAGTATCTCTTTTGCACTGATGGTGGGAATGTAAACTGGTGTAGCCACTCTGGAAAACAGTGTGGAGTCTTCTCCAAAAATTAACAATAGAATGGCCCTATGACCCAGCAATTGCACTACTAGGTATTTATCCAAGGGATACAGGTATGCTGTTTTGAAGGGGCACATGCACCCCAATGTTTATAGCAGCACTATCAACAATAACCAAAGTATGGAAAAAGCCCGAATGTCCATTGATGGATGAATGGATAAAGAGAAGGGGTATATATATACAATGGAGTATTACTCGGCAATCAAAAAGAATGAAATCTTGCCATTTGCAACTATGTGGTCGGAACTAGAGGGTATTATGCTAAGCGGGATTAGAGAAAGACAAATATCATATGACTTCACTCATATGAGGACTTTACGATATAAAATAGATGAACATGAAGGAACCAAAAATAATATAAAAACAGGGAGGGGAACAAAACATAAGAGACGCTTAAGTATAGAAAACAAAGAGTGGGTTGCTGGTGGGGTTGTGGGAGGGAGGATGGGCTAAATGGGTAAGGGGATTAAGGAATCTACTCCTGAAATCATTGTTGCACCATATGCTAATTGACTTGGATGTAAATTTAAAAATAAATAATTTTAAAAACCAAAGAACAGGCAACAAATAAAAGAGGTTAAATGCTTACTCCTGACACACAAAAGGAGATGCAGTGATTACCATAACTGTTCAATATTGACACAAAATTCTAAAAATTTCAGTGCAAGAATCCATATTTCCACAAACCAGATGCTCAGTATGCACACTACATATTTTAAAGACAAAATATCTCAAGATAATGACTACACTTAAGATATTTAAAATATATAACACTCACTGATATATTTGACATACATACTCTGCCCTATCCAGTTCTTGAATGAATCCTGAAAAAGTGTGGGCAAGATTTCCTCAGCCTTAGTTCTATGACTGAATCGCTATTGCTTTCTTGATGCTTCTGTCCCATGGGTCTGAGCTGACCTCAGACATATGAGAACAGGCCCCTGATGACGAGGGAGTTTGAGCAAATGAGGGGATACAGCCATCAATACATACGAAATGACAGATGTAATGAACACTGACAAGGCTGTAGGGCAGGTTCTGTGGAAGAAGATGATGAAGTAGGATTTCCACTGCATTGTGTTTATTCAGGGAATGCTCTCGGGATAAACGGGGGAGGGAAGGAAGACAGCTTGCTTGTTGCTAAGCAAGGATGTGGTCTCCAGTGGAACAAAGCAGGAGCCTGATCCCATGAGAAGCTGGCCAGAACTCTCCAGTAGAAGCATCCATCTGTGATGGTAGAAATACTCTGTCCTCACTGTCCAATACTGTACCCACTCTCCACTTGTCACTGCCTGAGCATTTAAAATTTCCCAGCTAAGAAACTGAACTCCACATGTTTTTCATTGTAATGAATTTAAATTTAAATCGCTTATGTGGCTACTTACTACACTATTGGACACCATGGCTCTGGAACATGAATTGCATCAGATTTAGTCCTGCCTTGGCATTGGCAGCCTTTTGTACATCCCATAAGTCTGTCACTGGCTTGAGCTGCACCCACCATGTTCCCCGACCACCTGGCACTATAGCTCCTTTGCAGGTGAGGGCAATTGTCTCAAGAAGGGAATGGCTGTGAACCTTGGAGCCCACACTCATAACAAGCAGGGTTTGGATTGGAGCCCCAGCAGGTAAAGAGCATCTGAGCAGGTCACCAACACTGTTCATACAAGAGTCCATTCATGATTGTGTGCAAGGGCAGAAGGGTGGGACCACTGTACTTTACACATGACCTCAGTGCAATCACACACACACACACACACACACACACACACACACACACACACAACTTGTCATTTCCCTAATTCATCAATTAAGTAAACATTCAGTTTTCCTTCAACTTTGTCTTCTTCATGTTGGTATTTGTATTCAAATGAAAAATCATCATTTCTTGTTAACAATAAAGTAAAAAACAAGATGCATTGACACAACATTCACAAAATGGAATTTCCCTGTAGTAAATTTCACAAAGCATTTTCAATACTCAGTGCATATTTTAGATATTTCTGTAATACGGGAGAAAATGAGCATTTAGAAACTATAAATACTGACAATGAGTGTCTACATAGACAACAATATTTCACAGACATTATGGAACCAAAGGAATAGCGTGGAAACACTCAATCTAATACTTTTACATATATGCATAAAAAACATATTTTATTATCACCAAACATGCATACTTAAGTTGTTTTCATATGAGCATAGAGACGTGTGACGAATGTACTACATAGAATGAAATGTCTAGGAATGACTTGCTGACATCTCTAATCAGTAATTAAGTTTAGTTCTTCTATTTGATACACTTCCATAGTCTGTTCCTTCAGACAATTCACCACATATGCAAACAAATACAACCTTTTTATTTCAAAAACAATTGCAACTGAAAATAATTTAACTTCCCAATTCTTAAAGCAACAGAGAGACTTAGTTCCATTTTCACTCACCTTTTCTCACCTTCTCTGTTGGGTTTAAGCTATTTCCCTACCTCATTCCAAGTTACTGCCTAAATACAGCTCTGGGGATAGGAACACGGACATGTAGAATCAGAGTCTGCAGAAAATGCAAAGGTTGACTATACCAGCACTGGGTCATCCATAACTTTTTCTTATGCAAAGGGCACTCTCTCACAATGACTTCACAGGTCTTCGTGGGGCACCAGAGATCTGCACTTTGCCTCTTGGAGGTAGAAGATGAAGGCAGTCACAAACTCTCAGTATGGTTTCTCGAGTAGGGTGACCTGCCTGTGTGACAGTGAGACCTTATGAGCAGGCGAAAGTGCCGTAACTCTGAGCTGTGTCTGGGCTGGCACAGAGAACTAAGTCCCTTCCCCTGCAGACGTCTCTGGGGAACGGATGCCAACACCTTTAATGAGCCCATGTCACTGAGCTGCCCAAACATGGCAATCCTCAGGGACAATAACTATGGAGGACAATGTCAGAGGAGGCCTAACCCGTCTTTTCATTCGTTCGCATATCTGATAGGGAACAAATAACTCCCTAGACCTCCCCAGCTACTACAACTCTCATCTGTGATGACCTAGATGTTCTACAAAACACTTAAGATTTTTTCATCACAAGTGCCCAAAATATTTGCGTATACATATATAAGGAAGATTCCATTCAGTTACTTAATTTTAAACATAAATATTTGAATGTATCCTTCATTTAATTTCATTCATAACCAAGTGATTTGCGATCACAGAGCTAAGTCTTAGACACATTCTAATCTTTAAGGTAAATATAAAGGAGGGCAACCAAATTCTACCAAAATTTTAACGTGGCTAAGGGAATGAAATCTCAAATCCTCTAAATCACTGTTCAGTTTATATCAATTGGTTTTGGTGATGTACTCAAACAATTTTAAAAATTATGTCTTTTTAACAAAACATACATCGTTTATTTAAATTCAAGTTGTCCTTGCATTTCAGTTCCAAATGATTTAGAGTTTACCAGGAGAGTTAAAATAACCACAAAGTAAAGTGGAAGGAAGCCGATGGGTGGTTATTGGCTGTTTTTCATAGATGCATGATTGCCAGTTTCCTTTATTCATGTTCAGCCCAAGGAGATAAAGCATCTCCTGCTACAAACATTCTTAGATTTGAATTTTCTCAGTAATTCAATTCCAGCTAGATCGCATCCTGATAGTTAAGGGGAGAACTAGTATAGGCGATACACTCTGGGTGTCCTGAAGAGGGAGGGAATTACGGACCAATAATTAATGCTTTTCTTCCCAGGTTTCACTCGCTGCTGCCAGTCTTACATGGTCAAATCACTTTGATAACAGCGTGGCATTATCGAGTGATGCTGACCCACACTGACATTCCTAGATGAGATATGACCCAGGGGAATGCTCGGTCACCTGTCTGAAGACACATATATAAGAACGCTCAATGGCACCACCGTTTGTATTCACTGAAACCTGGAAACATCCTAATGCCCATCACAGTAAACTGGGTCAACTGTGGCGTGTTCATGCAGAAGTGTGTACTCTACAACAAGATGAATAAAACTACAGCTAAACAAATGGAAACAAAGCTGTTCACACAAGAGTGCTGAGCAAATGATGCAAGTTAGAAAGAAATCCATCCCTCTACATAGAGTTCAAAACCAGGTAAACAAACTATTGTTTATGAACTCACACATGGGTGATAAGACTACAGTTATAGTCAAAAATATGGTCAAAACTAAAAACAATATCAAAGCACTGAATATAACAAGTCACCAACAAAGGGAAGGAAACAGTATGCACTTGGGTACAGGCCGTCCGAGGTTCTGTCCAAGGCTCTAGTTAACAGGGGTGTAGATATAATGACAATTCACTCTTAACTATTTTTTTAAACTGGACATAGTTTAATATGACAATGTTGTACAAAATACTGTACCTATGATACTAAGAAAGCAGGAGACAAAGAGGCTATAAAAAATAATGTGTATGATATTGAATATTTTTTAAAAGGATAAAAGAAGCTGATAAAGTCACATGGGGAAAAGCAAAGTTTAGAGAAAACAATAATCATTAGGAATTTTTAAGGGATGAGACAGGTAGAATAAAAGGAATACCAGTCAAAATACGATTTTACACAAAAGCTACATAATACAATAAGAAAGCAGAATTCCTCACCAGCAGGGTCCTGACACCATCCTTTCAGTCAAGCTGGAACAGTCAGGACAGTTTTTATAAGAAAGCCCCAAATTACCACTAGCTCAGTACCTTGTCAAACAGGCAATTTATGGTCTCTGAATTGTCCCAGCTCTTTGCTCTTCTTCTTCACTACAATCCTCCATCTGAAAAAAGTAGCGGGAATAGTCCAACCTTCCTAAGGCAGTTGCTGCACTGCTGCCCTGGGTCGGGATTTCTGTGGTTACCCATAGATGAACATATAAAGAGCCTAAGTGGGGAAAGTGAAAAGGAAAAGTCTTCATTGAAAGGGAAAGAGACACAGACAAATCTAGATGCACAAACAAAAAAAGCTAAAAGAGACAGGAGATATATACAGAGATTTGAGTTAAACACAGAACAGAGAATACTCACAAGATGAACAGATTCTTACTGAACTTCTGCAAACAATTGTAATCGCCATGAAAGAAAAAAAATACTCACTGCGAGTTTTTGAATTTCAGGGGGTAGGTAGAGGGAAAAGATAAATGCCTCAGTTGTTTACAAATGACCACTTTATGACATTTCTGTATATCATAGGTATCTTAAGAGAAAGTTTCCTTAATCTGGAAAAGCAAACATTAGAGAACCAGCAATATTTCCAACAAGAGTCACACAACTATAATCTTTCTCAGTTCATTTAGTCTCATGTTCCTAATCCTTGTTCAGATTGAATGCAGCTTTTTAGCACTGGAAACTCACCCATTTTAGTATTAATCTTACAGATGTCCAATACCTGTATTTGTCCCACAAGTCCTTTTTATAAATCTTCTTGAAGAAGAAACATGTTTTGTGAGGGAATAAGAACAACTATAAATGAAAAAAACTCAGAAATACACATTGTTAAATATCCGATGAGAGTCCATTATGATGCAATTGGCAAAAAAGTTCAGTTATTACTGTAACATATAACACTTCAAGCAATCAGAATATTAGGTGATGGCTTTATGCCAAAACACTAAACTTTAGGAATTGCATATATATTTGGGCAGTTACAACATTTACCCATGCAATACAACCTAAGATTTACTGTTGCATGACAATGCTTCTCCAAGTAACTTAGCATCCCAAATAAAAGGGCCTAATTGGTCAAAAAGACTTCATTTACCCTTTAAATCCTGGGAAGTTTTTTAAAACCTTAGGAAATTATAAAGCACATCCTAAATAGGATTACAGATCATTACAAATCTTAAAACTTTATTTATTCAACCAAGGCGGCAATAAAAGATCCTAACAGCGAATGTACAGCAATATATCATTGTTAGCAAACCCTAGCTCCTTCAACATTGAGAAGTTTTAACTAAGTAATCAAAGACCTGATAAAGATAAAACCTAAAGCTTTGGTTTTTCTGGCAGACAAACAAAAAAGAAAACCTTTGTTTACATTGTCTTATCAAAAGCAAATCAACAGTCCAAGAAAACGTTGACTTTTGAATAGAGAGAAAAGCAGAATTTCCACCTTATACCAGGGTACTTTTAAAATTCCATTTATCTCAACGTTAGTCCATCCTGAGCACACATAAAATTCTTTTCCAAAGGTGTCCCTTCATGAACCTTCTACAACTTTCCTTTGCCTTCAAACGTTGTCCCAAAGCCATTTCTCTGCAACGAACCAGTCTCATTTAGGGCAAAATTACTTTCTTTGACCCTCAACAAAAAATGTATTTCCATTCCCTATATCTTTATTACAAACCTCCTACTTTCCTACATACAGGGTTGCTTTCCTTATTTCCATCAGTCTTATGTACACTTAGCAGAATTTTAACTCTTAGGAAACCTTAGTCTCCAATTGAGGACTTAGTAACCAAGAGAGAGGTGTTATACACCAGAGTTTTTTTAGATGGCAAATTCATGAGCCAATTAAGCACAAAGCATGCTTTCCAATGGATCCAAATAGCTTTAGTTACTCTGCAATGAGAAGTTAAAAACACAGCTTTCTGGGGAGGGAGCCAAGATGGCAGAAAAGCGTGGACGTTTTTTGTGTCTCGTGTCCATGAAATACAGCCAGACCAATACTAAACCACCCTGCACAACTAGAAAAGTGATCTGAGGATGAACACAACATTCTGCACAACCTGAACCACAGAATTCAGCAGGTAGGTGGCTCAGATTGGTGAACTTGGAGAGACAGAAGCCACGAAGGACAGGGAGGTGCTTTACATGCAGAGAGAGGACAGAGACGGTGGTGAGAATATGGGAAAAGCACCCCTCCCCAAAAGCAGCTGGAGAGAAGGGGAAAACTGGAAACAGCTGCAGGGACTAAACTAAAAAGGGAGAAAGGAGAGAGCTAAAATTCCATTAAGACTATAAACAGGGAGATTGCAAGTCTGCAACTCTGCAGCTCGATAACTGGCAGTGCTCTGGTGGGAAGGGCAAATCCCCAGGACCAAAGTGGGGTCCGGGAGGTTCTAGGGCCACACGGGGAGTACTGGTTCCACTGCTGGAAGGACATTTGGTAGAGAATGTGAGGCCATCTGGTCCCAGCAGACCCCAGAGAAAAGCCATAGTTGCTGGTGCTAGAACAAGGTCATTAAGCGTGAAGCCTTAAGGTGGTGCCAGATGTGTGTTGTGATTTTCCATAATCCCTGAAAAGCTGCTGCTACACTACCTCACAAACTTTTGGGGGGGCGGGCTGGTACCTGGCCCAGTCTCTGTGCACTGGCAGCAGCACTGTCCCACGAACCTTCTTGGGTGCGGCCGGAACCCAGCCATTGCTCAGTGAGACCCTCCCGCAGAGGGGTGGAACAGGGCAAAGCCACAGTCCTTCAGACGTAAGAGGCTGGGGAAAACAGCCTCATCTGAGACAAAACTCGGGAGAGAGGTACTGCCTGGGGCTTGGTCACAGACAGTGAAAAAGCAAGGAGTGGATGAAAGCTGAAGGCAGAGGACGGGTGCATGAGTGCTAATCGGGGAGAAATGAGTTCCGATACTACAGACTGCATAGCTGGGTGATGCCATTTTCACTGCTTCTATGCATGCGCATATGCACCTACAAGTGCCACGACAATCCACCCCAGTAGGGTAGCACCGCCATCTAGTGGAGAATGGAGCCATTGCACTAAGTCCTACCCAACTGGACCAACCTTGCTCTTCAAGAACACAAGTATAGCCTACTTACTTACGGACTATAAAGCACATCACAGCCTGAATTGTAGGGGAAATCAAAGTAAATTCCTCATATTTCAGTCTGCTACCAGGTCCATCTACTCAATTTTCTTTCTTTTTTTCTTTTTGTTCTCTATTTCTTTTTTTTCTTGAATACAGAAAGAGGAAAAATTCATTTTTAATTTCAATTTTAATTACAAATATTTTCTTTAATTTTTTAACTATATGTTTTCCATCGGGGTAAATTTTTTCAAATTCTATTTTACTTCCACAAGTGTATTTCAGTCTAATTCATTGAACTCATTTTTTTTCAAATTTTTAAATATTTTCCTTATTTTTCCCTTTCATCTTTTTTCTCTTTTTCATTTCTTTTCCTTTTCTTGAATGCAGAAAGAGAAAAAAAATTCATTTTTATTTTTAATTTTTATTAAAAATATTTTTCTTTAGTTTTTTCTCTACTATATATTCTACCTTTGTGTAATTTCTTTTCAAATTCTAGTTTACTTCCATTATTTCATCTTAGTCTCCTTCATTTTATTCATTTTTTTCAAATTTTCAAACGTTTTCCTTTTTGTCTTCTTTCTTTCCCCTTTTTTCTTTAATCTATCAAGCCTCTTTCAACACCCAGACAAAAACACACCTAGGATATAGCATCATTTATTCAATTATTTGAGTGTGTGTGTGTAATTTTTTAATTTTAATATTTTTTCGATTTCAATTCTTTTAATTTTAATTTTTTCTACCTGATTAATTCATTTTATTCCTTCAAAATGATGAAACAAAAAATTTCACCCCCCAAAAAGAACAGGGAGAAATCACAACCAGGGACATAACCAACCAGGGATATAAGCAAGATGTCTGAACCAGAATTTAGAATTGCAATTATAAGAATACTAGCTGGAGTCGAAAATACATTAGAATCCATTTCTGTGGCTATACAAGAAGTAACAGCTAGTCAGGATGAAATAAAAAAAGTAACTGAGCTGCAATCATGAGTGGATGCCATGGCAGCAAGGATAGATGAAACATATCAGCAAATCACTTATAGAGGACAAGCTTACTGAGAAACATGAAGCAGGAAACAAGAGGGAGTCTAAGGCAAAAGAACACAATATAAGAATTAGAGACCTCAGTGATTCATTAAAAAGGAATAACATCAGAATCATAGCAGTCCCAGAAGCTGAAGAGACAGAAAATGGGGTAAAAATTTATGTGAGCAAATCATAGAGGAAAACTTTCCTAACCTGGGGAAAGACACAAACATTAAAATCCAGAAAGCACAGAGGACTCTCATTAGATTCAACCAAAACGGACCATCAACAAGGCATACCATAGCCAAATTCACAAAATACTCAGGCAAAGAGAGAATCATGAGAGCAGCAAGGGAAAAAAAGATCCTTAACCTACAAGGGAAGACAGATCATGTTCACAGCAGACCTATCCACAGAAACTTGGCAGGCAAGGAAGGAGTGCCAGGATATAGTCAACGTTCTGAGTCAGAAAAATATGCAGCCAAGAATGATTTATCCAGCAGGGCTGTCATTAAAAATAGAAGGAGAAATAAAAAGTTTACAGACAAACAAACATTCAAGGAGTTCATGACCACTAGACCAGCCTTGCAAGAAAGTTTAAGGGCGACTGTCTGAGAAGAGAAAAGACCAAACAAACAAAAACACCAAAACCCAAAAAGATCAGAAGTAACAAAAACTAGAAAGGTACAGACAACACCACCAGAAACTCCAACTCCACGAGAAACATAATGGCAATACTGGACTAAACACTCCAATCAAAACACATAGGATAACAGAATGGATAAGAAAACAAGATCCGTCCATATACTGTTTACAAGAGACTCATTTTAGACCAAAAGACACCTTCAGATTGAAAGTAAGGGGATGGAGAAACATCTGTCATACTAATGGTCACAAAAAGAAAGCCAGAGTAGCCATACTTATATCAGACAATCTAGATTTTAAAATAAAGACTGAGGTGCCTGGGTGGCTCAGTCGGTTAAGTGTCTGATTTCTGCTCAGGTCAAAATCTCACAGTACATGAGTTCGAGCACATCATTGGGCTCTGTGCTGACAGCTCAGAGCCTGATACCTAGATTCTGTGTCTCCCTGTCTCTCTCTCTCTCTATCTCTGCCCCTCCCTCACTCATGCTATCTCTCTCTATCAAAAATCAATAAATGTTAAAAAATTTTTTAAATAAATCCTGTAACAAAAGATCAAGAAGGGCATTATATCATAATTAACAGGCCTATCCATCAAGAAGATCTAACAACTCTAAACATTTATGCTCGAAACGTTAGGCACCCAAATTTATAAATCAATTAATCACACACACAAAGACTCATTGATAATAATACCATAATAGTAATGAACTGCAGCACTCAATTGGCAGCAACGCACATATCGTCTAAACAGAAAATCAACAAAAAAACAATGATTATGAATGACACACTACACGAAATGGACTTAACATATATATTTAGAATTATTTCATCCTAAAGTAACGGAATACACATTCTTCTCAAGTGCGCATGGGACATTCTCCAGAATAGATCACATACTGGGACACAAATCAGCCCTCAATGAGCAAAAAAGATGAAGATCACACCACGCATATTTTCACTCCACAACACTATGAAACTCGAAATCAATCACAAGAAAAAAGGTGGAAAGATAACAAATACTTGGAGACTAAAGACAATGTTACTAACTAATGAATGGGCTAACCAAGAAATTAAGAAGGAAATTAAAAAGTACATGGAAGCCAATTAAAATGATAACACCAAAGCCCAGGACCTATGGGATGCAGTAATGGTGGTCATAAGAGGGAAATATATAGCAATCGAGGCCTTGCTAAAGATGGAAGAAGGGTCTAACCTTACACCTTAAAGAGCTTGAAAAAGAACAGCAAATAAAACCCCACACCAGCAGAAGACAGGAAATAATAAAGACTAGAGCAGAAAGTAAGGCTATCAAAACCAAAAAACCCAGTAGAACAGATCAATGAAATCAGAAGGTGGCTCTTGGAAAGAGTTAACCAATATGATAAATCCATATCCAGTTTGATCAAAAATAAAAAGGAAAGGACCCAAATAAATAAAATAAAGAATCACATGGGAATACAAGCTGGTGCAGCCACTCTGGAAAACAGTAGGGAGCTTCCTCAAAAAGCTAAAAATAGAATTACCCTACAACCCAGCAATTGCACTACTAGGCATTTATCCATGGGATACACGTGTGCTGTTTCAAAGGCACACATGCACCCCCATGTTTATAGCACCACTATCGACAATAACCAAAGTATGGAAAGAGCCCAAATGTCCATTGATGGATGAGTGGATAAAGATGTGGTATATATATACATACAACGGAGTATCACTCGGCGATAAAAAAGAATGAAATCTTGCCATTTGCAACTACGTGGATGGAACTGGGGGGTATCATGCTAAGTGAAATCAGTCAGTCAGAGAAAGACAAAAATCATATGACTTCACTCATATGAGGACTTTAAAAGACAAAACAGGGGCGCCTGGGTGGCGCAGTCGGTTAAGCGTCCGACTTCAGCCAGGTCACGATCTCGCGGTCCGTGGGTTCGAGCCCCGCGTCGGGCTCTGGGCTGATGGCTCAGAGCCTGGAGCCTGTTTCCGATTCTGTGTCTCCCTCTCTCTCTGCCCCTCCCCCGTTCATGCTCTGTCTCTCTCTGTCCCAAAAATAAATAAACGTTGAAAAAAAAAAAAAAAAGACAAAACAGATGAACATAAGGGAAGGGAAACAATATATACAAACAGGGAGGGGGACAAAACAGAAGAGACTCATAAATATGGAGAACGAACAGAGGGTTACTGGAGGGATTGTGGGAGGGGGGATGGGATAAATGGGTAAGGGCCACTAAGGAATCTACTCCTGAAATCACTGTTGCACTATATGCTAACTAATTTGGATGTAAACTTTAAAAAATACAAAATACAATTAAAAAATATTTTTAAAAAATCAAGAATCACAGAGGACAGATCACCACCAACACAGCAGAAATATAAACAATAATAAGAGAATATTATGAGCAATTGACACCAATAAAATGGGCAATCTGGAAGAAGTGGACAAATTCTTAGAAATACATAAACAACCAAAACTGAAACAGGAAGAAACAGAAAGTTTTAACACACCCATAAACAGTAAAGGAATTGAATTAGTAATCAAAACTGTCCCAAAAAACAAGAGTCCAGGGCTGGATGGCTTTCCAGGGGAATTCTACCACATATTTTAAGAAGAGTTAACACCTATTCTTTTGAAGCCATGCCAAAAACAGAAATGGAAGGAAACCTTACAAACTCCTTCTATGAGACCATCATTACCTTGATTACAAAACCAGACAAAGAACCCACTCAAAAGGAGAATTACAGAACAATTTCCCTGATAAATATGGATGCAAAAATCCTCAATGAGATAATAGCCAGCCAAATCACACAATGCATTAAAAGAATTATTCAACAAGACCAAGTGGGATTTACACCTGGGACACAGGGCTAGTTCAATATCTGCAAATCAATCAGCGTGATACATCACATCACTAAAAGAAAGGACAAGAACCACATGGTCCTCTCAATAGATGGAGAGAAAGCCTTTGACAAAATACAGCATCCTTTCTTGACAAAAACCCTCAAAAAGGTAGGGCTAGAAGGCTCATACCTCAAGATCACAAATGCCATAAATGAAAGACCTAATGTTACTATCGTCCTCAATAGGGAAAAACTGAGAGCTTTCCCCCTAAGATCAGGAACAGGACAGGATGCCCATTCTCACCACTGTTATTCAAGATAGTATCGGAAGTCTTAGACTCAGCAATCAGACAACGCAGAGGAATAAAAGACATCCAAATAAGCCAGGAGGAAGAGACACTCACTCCTCACAGATGATATGACACTCTATGTGGAAAACCCAAAAGATTCCACCAGAACACTTCTAGAACTGATCCATGAATTCAGCAAGGTTGCAGGATGTAAAATCCATGCACAGAAATCCATTGCATTCCTATACACCAATAATGAACCAACAGTAAGAGAAATCAGGAAATCGATCCCACTTGCAAGTGCACCAAAACCCGTAAAATACCCACCAATAAGCATAACCAAAGAGGTGAAAAATCAATGCACTGAAAACTATAGAAAACTTATCAAAGACATTGAAGAAGACACACAAGAAAATGGCAAAATGTTCCATACTCCTGGATGGGAAGAACAAAGATTGTTAACAGGTCGATACTACTCAGGCAATCAACATATTCAATGCAATCCCTATCAAAGCAACACCCGCATTCTTCACAGAGCTAGAACAATCTTAAAATTTGTATGGAACCAGAAAACAACTAAATAGACAAAGCAATCTTGAAAAAGAAAACCGAAGCTGGAGGTACCACGATGCTGGACTGCAAGACGTATTACAGCTTAACTGAATAGCCACCCAGGTGCCTAGGTACAATATGATTTTTGATAACAGGATTATAATAGAGATATTCAGTGAAGATAACAAAGCTCAGAGAAATTTAGTCAAAACAAAAAGTCAAAAGACAAGACAAATCCAGAATTCCCACCTGGCTGAGATTAGGGGATTATTCCTCCCTTACCATTTCTCTGCAGTGTTCCAATTTTCTAATTGTTACAAAGCTAAAGGGCAATTATCAATAATTAATGGCACCTGCCTCACAGGCTTGTTTTGAGGAATGAATAAACACACACAAGGCATTTCTGAGGGAAAAAATAAGATGTGTTACAAAGCTGTAATGATCAAGACAGTATGGTACTGGCACAAAAACCAGACACTCACATCAATGGAACTGAGTGTTCTCCACAATAAGAGAACCCAGAAATGGACCCACAAATGTATGGCCAACCAATCTTTGACAGAGCAGGAAAGAATTTCCAATGGAATAAAGTCTCTTCATCAAATGATGCTGGGAAAACTAGACAGCAACATGCAGAAAAATGAACCTTCACCACTTTCCTTCACCATACACAAAAATAAACTCAAAATGGAAGAAAGACCAAAATGTAAGACAGGAAGCCATCAAAATCCTAGAGCAGAAAGCAGGCAAAAACCTCTTTGACCTGGGAAGCAGCAACTTTCTCACTCAACACATCTGCAGAGGCAAGGGAAACAGAAAGAAAAATGAACTGTTGGGACCTTATCAAAATACAAAGCTACTGCACAGTGAAGAAAACAATCAGCAAATAAAGGCAACCTACGGCATGGGAGAAGATATTTCCAAATGATATATCAGATAAAGGGTTAGTATGCAAAATCTATAAAGACCTTATCAAACTCAAAAAATGAATAATCCAGTGAAGAAATGGGCAAAACACATGAATACACACTTGTCCAAAGAAGACATCCAGGTGGCTAACAAACACATGAAAAAATGTTCAAAATCACTTATCATCTGGGAAATACAAATCAAAACCACAATGAGATATCACCTCACACCTGTCAGAATGGCTAACATTAACAACTCAGGCAACGACAGATGTTGGCAAGGATGCAGAGAAAGAGGATCTTTTTTGTACTACTGCTGGGAATGCAAACTAGTGCAGCCGCTCTGGAAAACACTATGTGGGTTCCTCAAAAAATTAAAAATAGAACTACCTTATGACCCAGCAATTGCACTAGTAGGTATTCATCCAAGGGATACAGGTGTGTTGTTTTAAAAGGGCACATGCACCCCACTACACAAGAGCAGTGCTATCGACAATAGCCAAATTATGGAAAGAGACCAACTGTCCATTGATGGATGAATGGATAAAGAAGAACTGGTAAATATATGCGATGGAGTATTACTCAGCAGTCAAAAATAATGAAATCTTGCCATTTGCAGCGACATAGATAGAATTAGACTGTATTTTGCTGAGTGAAATAAATCGACCAGAGAAAGACAAATATCATGATTATCATTATTTCACTTATATGTGGAATTTAAGACATGTAACGGATTAACTGAGGAGAAGGGAAGGAAAAAAAAAAAAAAGAAAAACAGAAGGCGGCAAACAATAGGAGACTCTTACATACAAACAACAAACTGAGGGATGCTGGAGGAGAGAGGAGTGGGGGCATGGGGGAAATGTGTGATGGGTATTAGGAGGGCACTTCTTGGGAAGAGTACATGGCTTCATATGTAAGTGATGAATCACTGGGTTTTACTCCTGAAACCAATACAACACTATCTGTTAACTAACTTGAATTGAAATAAATACATTTATTTTAAAAAGAAATAATATTTATGATAAAGATGAATAACTAAAAACACTTAATTAAAAAAACTAGAATAAAATCATTTGAAAAATATTTCAAATTTACTTGTGTTTCAAAGTTAAAAGAAAACTACTGAATGGGAGAAGATATTGACAAATGACATAAACAATAAAGGGTTTATATCGTAATTTATAAAGGTCTTATACATACAATGCCCAAAATACAAATGATCCAATTAAAAATGGCCAGAATAGGGGCGCCTGGGTGGCGCAGTCGGTTAAGCGTCCGACTTCAGCCAGGTCACGATCTCGCGGTTCGTGAGTTCGAGCCCCGCGTCAGGCTCTGGGCTGATGGCTCAGAGCCTGGAGCCTGTTTCCGATTCTGTGTCTCCCTCTCTCTCTGCCCCTCCCCCGTTCAGGCTCTGTCTCTCTCTGTCCCAAAAATAAATAAAAAAATGTTGAAAAAAATTTTATAAAAAAAAAAAATAATAAATAAATAAATAAATAAATAAATAAATAAAAATGGCCAGAATACATGAATAGACATTCTCCAAAGAAGACAACATGATGACAAAAAAACACGTCAAAACATGCTCAACATCACTGATCATCAGGTAAATACAAACCAAAAATGCAAAGATATGTCACTTCACCCATGTGAGAATAGCTAAAATCAACAATACAAGAAACAACAGGTGTTGTCAAGGATATTTACAAATGGGAACTCTCTTGCATGTTGAATCCATGAATTCAGAGTTTGAACACTCGTTGCGTAAAACAATGAAGTAAGGTAATTCTCATGAGAGTCATCAGGGGAAACGTTGGATGACACGTCCAGACAAAAATCTTAGGGGCTCTGACATTCAAAGTGTTCCATCACAGGGTCTTCTGTACCGAGTCATCTGGAGTCATAGCCCCTACAGAGCACCTTCTTCATTGCTCCAGTCACATCCTTGTTCCGCAGGGTATATATAAACGGGTTGACCATGGGGGTGACGATGGTGTAGAAGAGAGAAACGAACTTGCCCTGATCCTGGGAGTAGTTGTTGCTGGGCTGCAGGTAAGCATAGATGGCCGTGCCATAGAAGAGGGAGACCACGGTGAGGTGGGACCCACATGTTCCAAACACTTTCCTCTGTCCTGCGGCTGACTTTATTCTTAGCACTACCCTGACAACATGACCATAGGAGAATGTGATTAATGCCACAGGTATGAAGAGAATGATCACACCGACAAACAAGAGCTCAGACTCATACACAGTGGTGTCAACACAGGCAAGCTTGAGCAGTGGGGGCATCTCACAAAGGAAGTGGTCTATTTTATTTCTCCCACAGAGTGGTACGAGGAAGGTGAGCACCGTCTGCAATGAGGAGGTAGCAAAACCAAGGAACCATGATGCAGAAGCCATCAGGACACAGAGACGGGGGTGCATGATCACTGTGTAGTGCAGGGGCCTGCAGACGGCTGCGTAGCGGTCAAATGCCATCACCCCTAACAGAATGCATTCTGTGCATCCCAACCCTAGGGCAATGAACATCTGAGCTACACAGCCGCCGAAAGAGATAGACTTGTCTGCTCCCCTGAGATGAACCAGCAGCTGAGGAACAATGCTGGTCGTGTAACACAGGTCCAGAAAGCTTAGGTTGGACAGGAAAAAGTACATGGGAGTCTGCAGGTGTGGGTCCAGGCGGGACAATGCAATGATGCTTGTGTTTCCCAGGAGGGTGAGCAGATAGAAGATCAGAAGAACCACAAAGAGGACTCGCTCCAGCTGAGGCCGGTCAGAGAAACCCAGCAGGATAAAGCCAGTGAAAGAACTTCCATTTTTCTGGTCCATTCTTTCTTATCACAAGTTTCCTGTCAAGACCAAGCATTTAGCAATTTTTAAAAGCAATCTTCAAAGCAATAAAATGTTGGCAGTATGTGAATTTAGCATGTTATATGACAGGGCATGCGATTGTATAAGTAACTCTTTGAATAAATTATGGACTCATGAAATTGCCATCGTTCATATTAATTAATTCTATATTATCAGAATAGAAAATCATAATATTTAATGTAAGAAAATCAAATAATGGACCTGTGTCTGCATCCCTCATAGGTACAAAATGTCTTTCAGTCTCAGCCTAGTAGGCTGAAAGTACTATAAAATATGTGTGTGCACCCCCGTGTTTATGGCAACACTATCAACAATGGCCAAAGTATGGAAAGAGCCCAAATGTCCACCAATGGATGAATGGATAAAGAAGATGTGGTATAAACATACAACGGAGTATTACTCAGCAATCAAAAAAGAATGAAATCGTGCCATTTGCAACTACGTGGATGGAACTGGGGGGTATTATGCTAAGTGAAATTAGTCAGTCAGAGAAAGACAAAAATCATATGACTTCACTCATATGAGGACTTTAAGAGACAAAACAGATGAACAAAGGGAAGGGAAGCAAAAATAATATAAAAACAGGGAGGGGGACAAAACAGAAGAGACGCATAAATATGGAGAACAAACTGAGGGTTGCTGGAGGGGTTGTGGGAGGTAAGATGGGCTACATAGGTAAGGGGCATTAAGGAATGTACTCCTGAGATCATTGTTGCACTATATGCTAACTAATTTGGATGTAAATTCAAAAAAATAAAAAAGAGAATTTAAAATCAATAAAATAAATGAAATAAAATAAAAATATGTGTGCATTTCAGAGAAAATCAGATAAGGGAAAAGAGGGAGGGAAATCAGAAAGAATAGGAAAGTGATGCACATAAAGTGATAGTCAGCATTTTTAAAATTTTTTCTAATGTGTATTTATCTTTGAGAGAGAGACAAAGGCAGAGTGCAAGTGGGGAAATGGGGGAGAGAAGAAGACACAGAACTGAACCAGGCTCCAGGCTCCTAGCTGTCAGCACAGAGCCCAACATGGAGCTTGAACTCACGAACAGTGAGATCTTGACCAGAGCCGAAGTCAGACCCTTCACTGATTGAGCCACCCAGGCACCCCAGATTCATTATTTTTCATATGTATCTCATAATTTCACACAACTGGAATACACACACCACACATGGCACAGGTCATGATACAACATGATCTCTAAAATAAATTCAGTTACAGGAATTTATGACCTAGAATATATTTCTATAAAGAATTCAGTTACATTCAACACATCGCTGCTAGTTCTGCATACAAACAAATATCAGGTTTCTTTGTGTGTGTGTGTGGAAGTAAAACAAATAATGAGAGAAAACCTGAGAACAACACCATTCAAACAGTGCTTAACGTTAACCCCAAAGATGCTTAAAATTACCATGCCAATTTAACAGGAACTCTGAAAATTCATCGGCTGTGCAGAGTCCTTTGGAATCAGAACTCTAAAATCCAGGGGCCAACACTCAATTCTTCCTTCTGCAGATTTGTGTTTCACACATTACTCCATTAGAGTAATTACACCAACCTTCATAAAATTCCTCAAAGAGGTAGGATTACTCCATATCACCATTCTAATCAGAACTTTTTAGAGCATTATCCAAATGGGTAACCTATGTACAAAGTGTAATGCTTTGCATCATTGCCTAGGATAAAATAATTACTTGGGTAAATATATAGAGATAAACACAGATATATTCTCAAAGCCATGACAAGTCGCAGAGCTATAATGCTAACCTTAATGTAGTACAAGAAAAGGCCTAAAGGAAAGGATATATCGGTAGTATGCAAACTCTCCAACACCCATCTATATTATATGAATGATCACCATTCTGGAAGGTAGCCTGCAGAGACAGTCACTCTAGATCAAACACAATGCCAGCTCTAAGGCTCGTCTGATGACCATTTCCATCCAGCTGTGCAGTACTCAATGAGCATAGTAACATACCAACGAACGAGACATCAGGACACGAGTATTTCAGTTCTTTCATATTCAGAAGGGTAGACATCCAGCACATTTTTAACTCTTCCAAGAGTTTTAAAATATGACGCAAGTTTCTTTCAAACCAATGTGTGAAAGAAACGGGTACAAATCTGGCATAAAATAAATGTTCATAGAAATGGAATAAAGAATGTGGTAATTCACACTGTTTTAGAACTCCTTTGATTTCCTATGAAGATGTGACCAGTGGTATCCAGAAAACAAAATCTATGCACCAACAATTTCTTAATAGAATTAATTATAAATGTATCAGGGACAGTCTAAATGTGCAACAACAGGGAATATCCCCTCCTTAACACCTTCTCAGAAGAGCAAATAAAAACAAACCGTGGTTCGTTCTCATGCACACGTGCACAAATATACACACATCCGTCTGAAACACATTGCTGACAAATTTTTATTGCTTTAATTTTTTCAGTTTATTTATTATTTTGTGTGAGAGAGAGTGAGCACAAACAGTGGAGGGACAGAGTGAGTTGGAGAGGGAAGAGGAGAGACCCAGAGAGAAATTCCCAAGCAAGCTCCTCACTGTCAGCACAGAGCCCGACCTCACACCTCTGAGACCATTACCTGAGCCAAAATCAAGTGTCAGAGGCTTAACCAACTTTGCCACCAAGAGCCCGGCTGGCAAACTATTTAAATTGCCTGACAAAGGAAACACTCATGAAAATGAAGGAGAGCAAACAGAAAATGCTAACTCATCCAAACAAAATACCAATATAATACTGAACCATTAGAATAAAATAACGATACATTTTAATAGTCCATATGGATAAGGACTAGGAAGACAGTTGAGAAAACATAAAGAGGTGGTGAAATGAACTTGTACAAATTTCTTGCTGCTTTACAATATTATATGTGCATGGATGGGTTTTAAATATTTATATTAATTTATAATATATATTTATACTTATATAAATATATATTTATATATATTACCTACATGCAGAATGTAGAATGCAGCTCTCATGAAATAATCTGATACAGGAAATCCAGTTCTAAAACTTACACATAAATTATTACTTTGCACACAAAAAAAATACTTTTAAAGGACATATATATAGAAAGAGATAAAAAAAACATTCATTAAAAACAGATTTTGCAAAATGAAAAAGTGGCATTCTATATAATAATTACCATCAAAAAAGTATATAATTGAAATGACACCTCACAAGAACTCAATTTACAATAACAAGAAAACAGACATCAAATGAAAGACGTTAAATGCTTGGGACTGACAGATATAAGGTAATAGAGCAATTATCCTAAGTGTTCAATGCTACATGTAACTCTAAACGTTTCGGTGGAAGAATACAAATGTCCACAAAACCAGATGCTCAGTATGCATACTACACAGTTTAAAGACAAAAGACCTCAGTTCAATGACTCCATTTAAGGTGTTTCAAACATATAACATTCACTGATGTGTTTGACATACACACGCTGCCCTATCTGGTTTCTGAATGAATCCTGAAAAAGTGCGGGCAAGATTTCCGCAGCCTCAATGCTATGAATGAATCACTGTTGCTTTCATGATGCTTCTGTCCCATGGGTCTGAGCTAACCTCAGACATATGAGAACAGGCCCCCGATGATGAGGGAGGATGAGCAAATGAGGGGATACAACCATCACTACATAGGAAATGACAGATGTGATGAACACTGACAGGGCTGTAGGGCAGGTTCTGTGGAAGAAGACGATGAAGTAGGATTTCCAGGGCATGTTGTTTATTCAGGGAATGCTCTCGGGATAAACGGGGTGAGGGAAGGAAAACAGCAGAGAATGTTGCTAAGCAAGGATGTGGTCTCCAGTGAAACAGAGCAGGAGTCTGATCCCATGAGAAGCTGACAAGACTCTCCAGTAGAAGCATCCATCTGTGATGGTAGAAATTCTCTGTCTTCACTGTCCAATACTAAGCTCACTCTCTACCTGTCATACCTGAGCATTTTAAATGTCCTACCTAAGAAATCATGGTGCCTGGGTAGCTCAGTCGGTGAAGCATCCAACTTTGGCTCATGGCATGATCTCATGATTTGTGGGTCAGAGTGCCACGTCGGGCTCAGTGTTGATAGCTTAGAGAATGGAGCCTGCTTTGGATTCTGTATCTCCTCTCTGTCCCTCCCCTGCACATACTCTTGTCTGTCTGTCTCTCTCCCTCTCCCTCTCTCTCTCTCAAGAATAAACATTTTAGGGGCGCCTGGGTGGCTCAGTCGGTTGGGCGGCCGACTTCGGCTCAGGTCATGATCTCGCGGTCCGTGAGTTCGAGCCCCGCGTCAGGCTCTGTGCTGACAGCTCAGACCCTGGAGCCTGTTTCAGATTCTGTGTCTCCCTCTCTCTGACCCTCCCCCATTCATGCTCTGTCTCTCTCTCTATCTCAAAAATAAATAAACGTTAAAAAAAAATTTTTAAAGAATAAACATTTTAAAAATTATTTAACTAAATACGTAAAAATAAAATGTCTTGCTAAGAAACTGAATGGTACACTTTATGTAATTTTAATAAATTTAAATTTAAATAGCTTCCTGTGGGCACTTACTACTGAATTGGACAGCATGACTCTGGAGCATGGATTGCATCAGATTCAGGCCTGCCTTGGCATTGGCACCTTTTGTACATCCCATAGTCTGTCACTGGCTGTGAGCTGCCCCCACCAGCTTCCCGAGACCGCCTGGCAATGTGGCTACCTTTCAGCTGAGGGCAATTCTGTCACGAAGGGAATGACTGTGAACCGTGGAGCCCACACTCATACCAACTAGGGTTTGGATTGGAGCCCCAGCAGGTAAAGAGCATCTGAGCAGGTCACCAACAGCGTTCATACGAGAGTCCATTCATGATTGTGTGCAAAGATAGAAGGATGTAAACTCGTGTGATATACACATCACCTAAGTGCAACCACACACACAGAAACACACATGCCTCCCCACACACACACAACACACTGTGTCAAGTAAAACATTCAGGTTTTTTACTACATTTTTCCTCATCATTTGGTTACTTATATGCACTTGAAGGATCAGCTTTCTTCTTAACAATAAAATCAAAATAAAGATGCATGGACAGAATATACACCAAATGGAACTTTCCTGATGTAATTTTCAACATAGCAGTTAAAAATTCCATACATATTTTACATACATTGGTAACTGATAAGGGAGAAAATAAACATTTAAATTAATAAATATTGATATGATTTTAGCATAGAGAGGAAATATTATCTAATTTCACAGACATATGGAACAAAGGGAAAGCATGGAGGCATACAATCTGATAGTTTTACACATATAGATTCTCTACTAATCTATTTCTGAATGCAAATGTTATTCCCACTTAACATGCATATCTAATTATTTTCCACATGTGCACAGAGTGGGGCGATGCATGTACTACAATAGAACCAAATGTCTAGGAATGACTTGGTGGGATCAATAATGAACAATTACATTTAGTTCTGAAATTTTGTGAACTTCCACAGTCTGTTGCATTAGACAATTGACCATATGCAAACCATTTAGCTTTTTTTTGTTGTTTCAAGAGCAATTGCAACTGGAAATTAACTTGTCGATTCCTACAGCGACGCAGCGACAAAGTTATATTACACTCACCTTTATTCATCTTCCCTGTAGATTCAAAGCTATTTCCCTAACTCCACTCCAAGTTACTTCCTACATACAGTTCTGGAGATTGGAACATGGACATGGAGAATCAGTGTCTGTAGTAAATGCAAAGGTTGACTGTACCAGCACTGGCTTCTCCATAACTTTTTCTTAAAGAAAAGGACACCTTCTCAGGAAGACTTCACATGTCTTCATGTGGCACCAGAGATCTGAGCTTTGCCTCTCAGAGGTAGAGGATAAAGCAGTCACAGAGTCGAAGTATGGTGTCCCGAGTACGATGACCTGTCTGTGCGACTTGAGACCCTTACAAGCATGTGAGAGGGTTCCGTGTTTCTGAACTCTGGCTGGGCTTGCACAGAGAATCAAGTCCCTTCCCCTGCTGACGTCTCTGGGGAACGGATGCCCCACACTCTTAATGAGCCCATGTCCCTGAGCTGCCCAGACATGGCAATCCTCAGGGGCACGACACTGGAAAACAATGCCAGACGAGACCTAATCTGTCTCTTCTATTAGTTCACATATCTCACAGAGGACAAGTAACTCCCTACACCTCCCCAGCTAACTTAGCTCCCATCTGTGAATGACCTACATATTTTACAATACACTTAAGATTTTTTCCTCACAACTGCCCAAAATATGCACACATAAATATGCAAGGAAGAATCCGTTCACTTGCTTAATTTTATTTTTATTTTTTTTCAACGTTTATTTATTTTTGGGACAGAGAGAGACAGAGAATGAACGGGGGAGGGGCAGAGAGAGAGGGAGACACAGAATCGGAAACAGGCTCCAGGCTCTGAGCCATCAGCCCAGAGCCCGACGCAGGGCTCAAACTCACGGACCGCGAGATCGTGACCTGGCTGATGTCGGATGCTTAACCGACTGCACCACCCAGGCGCCCCAAATTTTAAATGTAAATATGTAAACACATTTTTCATTTCATTTCATTCATAACCAATTATACACGATCACAGAGCTAATAATTAGGCACATTCTAATCTTTACCATCAATATAAAAAAGGGCGACCAAGTTCTATCAAACATCTAATGTGGTGGGGGGGGGGAAATAAAATCCTGTAAAACACTATACATTTTATAACCATTGGTTTTAAAGGTGTGTTCAAATAATTTAAAAACTTACCTGCATTGTTAATATGTGTACATGGTGTATTTAAATTCAGCTAGTATTTGCATTTAAGCTCAAATTGATTTTGAGTTTATCAGGAGACTTACAAATACTCAATAAGAAAAATGGAAGAAAATTGATGGGTACTTTGTGGCTATTTCTCAAAGATCCATAAGTTCCAGTTTCATTCATCATGTTCTGCCTAAGGAGATAAACTACGTCCTGCTAAACACATTCTTGGACTTGGATGTTCTCAGGTATTCACATACCAGGTACATCCCATCCTGATAGTAATGGGGAGAACTGACACTCTGGATGTCCTGAGGAGGGAGAGAATGACAGACTTGCCAGTTCCCAGGCCACACTCGGCAGGAAGAAAGGCCCCAAATACATAATCTAACCTTTCACCTAAAGAAGCTAGAAAAGGAACTGCACGAAGCCTAAGGCAAGCAGAAGAAGGGATATAGTAAACATCAGATCAGAAATAAATGATATAGAAACAAAAAACACAGTAGACCAGTTCCTTGAAACTAAGAGCTGGTTTTTTGGAAGAATAAACAAAATTGATAAACCTCTAGCCAGACTTATCAGAAAGAAGAGACAGAAGCCAAATATATAAATCATGAATAAAAGAGGAGAGATCATAACCAGCTTTGTAGAAATACAAACAATTTTAAGAGAATACTATGAAAAATTATTTTCCAACAAACTGGCCATCGGAAGATATTGGAAAACTCCTAGAAACTCACAAACTACAAGATCTGCAACATGGCAGAGAATTAGGGGGATCCATACTTCCTGAATCTCTCAAACAAAGAAGTGTAGAGGGCAAAGGACTTTGAACACCAGAACCTGGGAAGAAAAGAGGCTGAATCTACCAGGAAGAAAATGGGAAAGCTGGAGAAAAGATGGGTGGGTGGCTGCGAACAAGGGGAGATCAAAAAAAAGGCCAACTGGGCATGGAGCGGACGGACCCACTTCCGCGGAGAGACCAAAGGAAAAGAAAGAGCAGCTAGGGAAGTGTAGGACTGCATCTGGACAAGAGAAAGAAAAGGAAAAGGCAGCTATCTCACTGGAGTGCTGTGGGAAAAAACAAAGCCTGCCTGTGTCTGCCATCCCCGGGGCTCAGTCGGCAGTAGAAGAAGCCGGTCCTCCCTGAAGTGCGGGCAGCACAGACAAAGCCAGCTGGGACCTTATATCCACCACACTGAGAGGTGCTCCCCCAGTGCCACAGTGCACAAAGTGGGACTTTGAATCCTGTTGCACCTGCGGCACAGTGAGGGCAACTCAAACAGAGTCCACCAGGTCTGGCTCCATGGAAAAGAGACTGGGGGATCACCATCCCCCCCCCACCAACAAACATCAACGCTAAGATGGAGACTCAGGGGTCACTCCCTGGGCCCATAGTGGAGGTGGGTCCAGTTGCCCCAAACCACACCCCTTCGCATTGGGTAACTGTCTATCGACCAGAGTGGCATAGACCCTGTGGACACCAACTCCCCACAAGCGCAACACCATTGCCCGGATTCACTCTAGGTCAATTCTGGATATATACATGTATTCTTCCCCCCATTTCTCCTCCTTATCTCTTCCCTCCCCTCAGCTGGTTACTCTGGTTACTGGTTTCTCTAAACAGACATATTTATTCCATTCTCTTGATACATGTTCTACACCTCCTTCTTTACACTCCTTTCTCTCTCTCTCTGCATTAAGCCTTAGTCTCTCTGCCTACTCAATGTTTCTTTTTTCTTCTCCCCCTCCTCCAGTCATTCCTCTCTTTGTATCTGCTCTTCCAACAGCACCGCCTCCACCCCTTCTTTACGTGTAGTCGGTGTTTGGGTTTTTTTTTTTTTTTACTCTTTAGTTTTTTGTTTTTGTTTATTTGTTTGTTTGTCTTATTTCTTTATGTGTTTGAGTGTTTTTGTCCCCGGTTTGTCTGTTTTCCTTTCAGGGCTACTCCAAAGAAAAATCAAAGCACACCTTGTGGAGGATCCAAAATATCACTACGAGCAGGGTAATAAAATAACCAAAGTCACAATAACACAGAGCAAGTAACAATCTCTGAAAAAACACCTCCTGAAGGGCCAGGCCCTGGACACTGTATGGCCCTCTTTTAATAGAGCAGTGCTCACAGGTGCAGAGCACACAACAAGCTTTTAAAACACATAAAGAACAAAAAAACTAGCCAAAATAATGAAATGGAAGCATTCTCCTCAAAAGAAACTCCAGGAAATAGAGATAGCTAACGAATTTATCAAAACATATTTAAGCAATATAACAGAACAAGAATTTAGAATAATAGTCATAAAATTAATTGCTGGGCTTAAAAACAGCATAGAGGACAGCAGAGAATCTATTGCTACATAGACCAAGGGACTAAAAAATAATCATGAGGAATTAAAAAATTCTATAAATGAGGTGCAAAATAAAATGGAGGCGACAACAGCACAGATTCAAGAGGCAGAGGGGAGAATAGGTGAATTAGAAGGCAAAATTATGGAAAAAGAGGAAGCTGAGAAAAAGAAATAAAAAACTCCAAGAGTACAAGAGGAGAATTAGAGAACTAAGTGATGCAGTAAAACAGAACAATATCCATATCATAGGAATTCCAAAAGAAGAAGAGAGAGACCAAGGGGCTAAAGGTATACTTGAACAAATCATTGCTGAGAACTTCCACTATCTAAGGAAGGAAATGGGTATTAAAATCCAAGAGGCACATGAAACTCCCTTCATATGTAACCTGAATCGATCTTCTGCATGACATATCATAGTGAAACTGGCAAAATACAAGGATAAAGAGAATTCTGAAAGCAACTAGGGATAAACACGCCTTACCATACAAAGGTAGACACATAAGGGTAGCAGCAGACCTAGCAACTGAAACTTGACAGTCCACAAAGGAATGGCAGGAAACTTTCAATGTGATGAATGGAAAAATTATGCAGCCAAGAATCCTTTACCCAGCAAGTCTGTCATTCAGAATAGAAGGAGAGATGGTTTTCTCAAACAAGCAAAAACAGAGGGAATTCATCACCACTTAACCAGCCCTACAACAGATCCTAAGGGGGACTGTGAGTAAAATGTTACAAGGACCACAAAGTATCAGAGACATCACTACAAGCATGAAACCTACAGACATCACAATGACTCTGAACCCATATCTTTCAAAAATAACACTGAATGTAAATGGACTAAATGTACAACCAAAAGTCATAGGATACAAAATGGATTAAAAAAAAAAAAACAAGACCCATCTACTTGCTGTCTACAAGAACTCATTTTAAACCTGAGGACACCGTCAGATTGAAAGTGAGAGGATGGAGAACTATCTATCATGTTACTGGAAGGCAAAAGAAAGCTAGAGTAGCCATACTTACATCAGACAAAGTATACTTTAAATTCAAGGCTGTGACAAGGGAAGAAGAAGGGCATTATATAATAATTACAGGCTCTATCCATCAGGAAGAGCTACCAATTATAAATATCTATGTGCCAAATACGGGAGCCCCCCAATATATAATTAATCACAAACATAAGCAACCTTATTGATAAGAATGTGGTAATTGCAGGGGACTTTAATACTCCACTTACAACAATGGATAGATCATTTAGACAGAGAATCAATAAAGAAACAAGGGCCCTAAACAAGGGCCCTGATACATTGGATCAGATGGACTTGACACATATATTTAGAACTCTGCATCCCAAAGCATCAGAATATACTTTCTTCTAAAGTGCACATGGAACATTCTCTAAGATAGTTCACATACTGGGTCGCAAAATATCTCTTAATAAGTATAAAAGAATTGAGATTATACCATGCATACTTTCACACCACAATGCTATGAAACTTGAAATCAACCACAGGAAAAATTCTGGAAAACCTCCAAAAGTATAGACGTTAAAGAACACCCTACCACAGAATGAATGGGTCAACCAGGCAATTAGAGAAGAAATTTAAAAAATATATGGAAACCAATAAAAATGAAAATACAACAATCCAAATGCTTTGGGATGCAGCAAAGGCAGTCCTGAGAGGAAGATACATTGCGATCCAGGCCTATCTCATGAAACAAGAAAAATCCCAAATACAAAATCTAACAGCATACCTAAAGAAACTAGAGGCAGAAGAGCAAAGACATCCCAAACCCGGCAGAAGAAAAGAAATAATAAAGATCAGAGGAGAAAGAAACAATATAGAATCTAAAAAAAAGGAAACAATAGAGCAGATCAATGAAACCAAGAGTTGATTTTTTTGAAAATATAAACAAAATTGATAAAACTCTAGCCAGGATTCTCAAAAAAGAAAATGCAGAGGACACAACTAGATAAAATTATGAAGGAAAATGGAATTATTGCATCCAATCGCTCAGAAATACAAGCAATTATCAGGGAATACTATGAAAAATTATATGCCAACACACTGGACAACCTGGAAGAAATGGACAAATTCCTAAACACCCACACAATTCCAAAACTCAAACGGGAAGAAATAGAAATTTTGAACAGACTCATAACCAGCGAAGAAATTGAATCAGTTATCAAAAATCTCCCAACAAATAAGAGTCCAGGACCAGATGGCTTCCCTGGGGAATTCTACCAGACATTTAAAGCAGAGATAATACCTATCCTTCTCAAGCTGTTCCAAAAAATAGAAAGGGAAGGAAAATTTCCAGACTCGTCCTATGAAGCCAGCATTACTTTGATTCCCAAACCAGACAGAGACCCAGCAGGAAAGGAGAACCACAGGCCAAATCCCTGATGAATGTGGATGCAAAAATTCTCAACAAGATACTGGCAAATCGAATTCAACAACATATAAAAAGAATTATTCACCATGATCAAGTGGGATTCATTCCTGGGCTGCAGGGCTGGTTCAATATTTGCAAATCAATCAATGAGCTACATCACATTAATGAAAGAAAAGATAAGAACCATATGATCCTGTCAATCGATGCAGAAAAAGCATTTGACAAAACACAGCATCCTTTCTTGATTAAAACACTCAAGAAAATCAGGATAGAAGGAACATACCTCCACATCATAAAAGCCATATATGAAAGACCCACAGCTAATATCATCCTCAAGGGGGACAAACATAGATTTCCCCCTGATCAGGAACACCACAGGGATGTCCACTCTCATCACTATTCTTTTCCATAGTACTGGAACTCCTAGCCTCAGCAATCAGACAGCAGAAAGAAATAAAAAGTATACACACTGGCAAAGAATAAGTCAACCTCTCACTCTTCACAGATGACATGATACTTTACATGGAAAACACAAAAGACTCTACCAAAAAACTGTTAGGACTGATTCATGAATTCGGCAAAGTCGCAAGATATAAAATCAACATACAGGAATCAGTTTCGTTTCTACACACTGATAATGAAGCAGCAGAAGGGGAAATCAACGAATTCAATTAATTTATAATTACACCAAAAACCGTAAGAAACAGGAACAAAAGTAACCATAAAAGCTAAAGGATACACATGCTGAAAATTACAGAGCACTTATGAATAAATGGAAGAAGACACAAAGAATTAGAAAAACATTCCATGCTCATGGAGCACTGGGTGGTTCAGTCGATTAAGCATCCGACATCGGCCCAGGTCATGACTCATGGTTCCTGAGTTTTAGCCCCACATTGGTCTCTGCACTGACAGCTTGGAGGCTGGAGCTTGCTTCAAATTCTGCATCTCCCTCTCTCTCTCTCTCTCTTCCCCTACCCCACTCACACTCTCTCTCTCCTTCTGTCACAAATAAACACTTAAAATTTTTTTTAAATGAAAACATTACATGCTCATGGGTTGGAAGAACATATGTGGTTAAAATTTTGATAGCAACCTACACATTCATTTCAGTCCCTATCAAAATAACACCAGAATTTTTCACGGAGCTAGAACAATTCATTCCAAAATTTGTATGGAACCACAAAAGACCCTGAATAGTCAAAGTAATGTTGAAAAAGAAATCAAAGCTGGAGTCATCACAATTCCAGACTTGAAGTACTATGACAAACCAGTAATCATCCAGATAGTATAATACTGGCACAAAACTGACACATAGATCAATGGAACAGAATAGAGAACCCAGAAATGGATCCCCAACATATGGCCGAGTAATCCTCAACAAAGCAGGAAAAAGTATCCAAAGGAAAAAACACAATCTCTTTAACCAATGGTGTTGGGAAAACTGGCATACAGAAGTGGCATACAGAAGAATGAAACTGGACCCCTTTCTTACACCATACACAAAAATATATTCAAAACGGGTGAAATACCTAAATGTGAGACAAGACACTATCAAAATCCTAGAGGAGAACACAGGCAACAACCTCTTTGACCTTGGCCATCGCAACTTCCTACTAGACATGTCTCCAGAGGCAAGGGAAACAAAAGCCAAAGTGGGACTTCTTCAACATAAACATCCTTTGCATACAAAACTAAAAGGCAGCCTGCAGAATAAGAGATGTTTGCAAATGATATATTGGATAAAAGGCTAGTTCCAAAATCTAAAAAGAATGTATCAAACTCAACACCTTAAAGGTAAATAATCCACTTAAGAAATGGGCAGAAGGCATGAACAGGCATTTCTCCAAACAAGACATTCAGATGGCTAACAGACACATGAAAATATGCTCAACATCACTCATCATCAGTGAAATACAAATCAAAACCATAATGAGATACCATCTCACACGTGTCAGAATGGCTAAAAATAACAACTCAGAAAACAATAGATGTTAGTGAGAATATGTATAAAAGGGAACCCTCTTAAATTGTTGGTAAGAATGCAAACTGGTATAGCCACTCTAGAGAATAGTATGGTGGTTCCTCAAAAATGTAAAATACACCTACCCTATGACCCAGCAATTACACTACTAGTTATTTACCCATGGGATACAAAAATACAGATTTGAAGAGGTACATACACTCACAGGTTTATAGTAGCATTATCAACAATAGCCAAATTATGGAGAGAGCCTAAGTGTCCGTTAACTGATGAATGGATAAGAAGTGGTGTGTGTATGTGTGTGTGTGTATGTGTGTATATATATATATAATGGAATATTACTTGCCCATCAAAAATATAGGAATCTTGCCATTTTCAACCACATGAAAGGAGCTAGAGTGTGCTAAGCAAAATTGGTCAGTCATAAAAAGACAAATATATGATTTTACTCATATGTGGAATTTAAGAATCACAACAGCTGAACATATGGGAGGGGGTTAAAAGAGAGAGGGCAACAAATCATAAGAGACTTAAACATGAGAACAAACTGAGAGGGGATGTGGGTATGAGATGGGCTAGATGGCTGATGGGCACTAGGGTGGGTACTTGTGGTGAGAACTGGGTGTGTATGTAAGTGATGAATCACTGAATTCTACCCCTAAAATCAATATAGCATTGTATGTTAACTAATTAGAATTTAAATTAAAACATGAATAGAAAAAAAGAAGATATATAGACATATATAGATATAGACATCCATATATCTATATCTCTTCTTAGATGATATCTATTTATCTATATCTCTTCTATATATAGATATATATAGATATAGATTATATATATATGTATATATATATACATATATATATAATGTTACTCAACAATCAAAAAGAATGGTGTCTTGCCATTTGCAACCACGTGGATGGAACTAGAGTGTATTATGCTAAGCGAAATAAGTCAGTCAGAAAAAGACACATCATATGAGTACACTCATAGGTGGAATTTAAGAAACAAAAAAAGGAACATATGGGAGGGTGAAAGCAATTAAGAAAAAAGAAACACACCACAAGAGGCTAAAGGAGAACAAACTAAAGGTTGATGGGGTGGAGGCAGATGTGGGATGGGCTAGATGGGGGATGGGCATTAAGGAGGGTACTTGTGATGAGCACTGGGTGTTATATGTAAGTAATCAATCACTGGATTCTACTTCTGAAACAGGGGTGCCTGCGTGGCACAGTCAGTTAAGTGTCCAACATCCACTTAGCTCATGGTTCCAGGTCCAAATTAGGCTCTCTGCTCTTGGCAAAGAGCCTCTTTCAGATCTTCCATCCCTCTCTCTTTCTGCCTCTCTCTCGCTCACACTCTCTCTCTTCAAAAAAATATACACTTAAGGGCACCTGAGTGGCACAGTCAGTTAAGCAACCAACTCTTGGTTTCAGATCAGGTCAGGAACTCACGGATCATGAGTTCTAGTCCCACATTGGACTCCACAGCTCTCAGTGCAGAGCCTGTTTGAGATTCATTCTCTCTCTCTCTCTGTCTCTCTCTCTCTGTCTCTCTCTCTCTCCCTCTCCCTCTCCCTCTCCATCTGCCTCCTCTATGCATGTTGTCCCTCTCTCTCTCTCAAAATAAATAAGTAAATTTTAAAGAAAAATGAATATTTAAAAAAAATTCTACTACTGGGGTGCCTGAGTGGCTCAGTCGGTTGAGCATCCAACTTCGGCTCAGACCATGATCTCCCAGTGTGTGGGTTTGAGCCCCACATCAGACTCTGTACTGACAGCTCAGAGTTGGAGCCTACTTCCCATTCTGTATCTCCCCCTCTCTCTGCCCCTCCACCATTCCTGCTTCATATCTCTCTCTCTTCAAAAATAAATAATCATTCTTAAAAATTTTAACAAAAAGGTTCTATTACTGAAATAAATCAAAAATAAATCAAAATTTAAATAAAATAGGGAGGGACCAAGATTGCAACAGGATGCAAGGCTTTTTTTTTGCATCTCTCATCCCTGATATGCAGCCCAATAAACACTAAATCCTCTTGTACACCTAGAAAACTTATTTGAGGATTAACACAACAATATACAAATCTTGAACCACAAACTCAACAGGTACACAGAGCAGAGAGGTGAACTGGAAGAAAGAGAAACTACAGAGGGCAGGGAGCTGTTTTTGCTTGCAGGGAAAGGACAGGGAGCAGGGAAAGTACAGGAAAAGCACCCACACACACACTTAAAGCAGCTAGGCTGGAGAGAAGGTGTAAGGTGGAAACAGGCATAAAGGACTGAACAAAAAAAGGGAGAAAGGAGAAAGTAGAGGGGTGAAATTCCATTAAGACTTTATAAACAAGGGAATGCAGAGTCTGAAATTCTGCAGCTCGATACCTGGCTGTGCTCTGGTGGTAAGGGTGACCCCAGGAGCAGAGAGTGATCCCAAGGGGTCATCAGGTCACATGGGGAGAGGAAGTTCCCCTGCTGAGAGGACTTGGGTAGAGGCTGTGTGGCCACCCCATAGGCAAAGTTCCCATAGGACCCTGGAGAACACCACATTAGCTGGTGCTGGAACAAGGTCATGAAGGGTGAAGCATGGCACCAGTTGTGTGTTGTGATTTTCCATAATCCCTGAAACGCTGCTGCTACACAATCATGTGAACTTTTTCTGGAGTGGGTAGGGACACAGCCAGTCTTCAGCATGGTCCATCAGCAACAGCACGGTTTCACAAACATTCCAGAGAGCCGGCCGGCAATTGCTTGGTGAGAACCTCCCCCAGATGGTTGCAATAGGTGAAAGCCGCAGTCCCACAGAAGTAAGGGGTTGGGAAACACAGCCACATCTGACATAAAACTCAGGAGGTAGGTGCCACCTGGTAGCCTGACAGCTTGGTCATGGGCAGTGTAGAAGGGGGGAGTGGGCAGAAGCTGGAGACAAGGAGGGGACTTGATTGCTGGTCAGGAAGAGTACAGATTCTGATGCTAAAGACTGGGCAGCTGGGTGACACCATTTTCACCTCTCTTGCGCATGTACATACACACCTACACGCACCAAAGCAATCCACCCCAGGAAGCTAAGCAGCGCCATCTAGTAGACAACAATGCCGTTACACTAAACCATGACCAACTGGGCCAACCTCACTCCTCAGGAACACAACCAGTATCTCCACCTGCTTAGTTTATGACCTATAAACTGCTTCATAATTTAATTTATAAGGGAAAGTGCATGTGATTAGAATCATATTTAAATCTCTTCACTGGTCCATCTGTTTCATTTATTTCCCTTTTTCTTTTCTTTGCCAATTCTTGAATAAAGGAGAAAAAAATTATTTAAATTACATTTTTATTAAAAAGATTTTTCTTTAATCTTTTCCTACTATAGTTTTTACTTTCTGAAAAATTTTTCAATTCAATTTTACTTTATTTCATTTTATTCTACATCATTGTATCCATTTTTTCAAATTTTCAAACATTTTTTTCCTTTTTTTTTCCTTTCCTCTCTTTCCCTGTTTTCACTAATATGTCAAGCTTCTTTCAACAACAAGAGCAAAACTCACTTAGGATATAGCATCTTTTGTTTGAATTTTTTGTTTTTTTAAAATTTTTATACTTTTACATTATCAATTCATTTTCTTCCTTCAAAAAGATGAAATGAAGGAATTCAACCCAAAAGAAAGAACAGGAAGAAATGACAGCCAGGGACTTAATCAACACAGATACCAGCAAGATGTCTCAACCAGAACTTAGAGACACGATAACAAGAATCCTAGCTGGGGTTGAAAATGGATTAGAATCCCTTTCTGTGGACATAAGAGAAGTAAAATCTAGTCAGGATGAAACAAAACATGCTATAAACGAGCTTCAATCTTGAATGGGTACCATGGCAACAAAGATAGATGAATCAGAGCAGCGAATCACTGATATAGAGGACAAGCTTATGAAGAAACAATGAAGGAAAAAAGGGGAGTCTAAGGCAAAAGAGCACTATACAAGAATCAGAGAACTCAGTAACTCATGAAAAAGGAATAACATCAGAGTCATAGCAGTCCCAGATGACGAAGAGAGAGAAAAAGGGATAGAAAGTGATGTGAGCATATCATAGCAGAAAACTTTCCTAAACTGGGGGAAGACACAGACATAAAAAAAAAGAAAGACACAGACATAAAAAAAAAAAAAAGCACAAAGAACTCCCATTAGATTCAACAAAAACTGACCAAGAACAAGGCATATCATCCTCAAATTCACACAATACTCAGGCAAGGAAAGATTCATGAAGCAGAAAGGGAAAAAAATCCTTAACCTATAAGGGAAGACAAATCATGTCATAGCAGACTTATCCACAGAAACTTGGTGGCCAGCAAGGGGTGCCAGGATATATTCAATGTGCTGAATGAGAAAAATATGCAGCCAAGAATTCTTTATCCACCAAGACTGTCATGCAAAAGAAGGAGAGATAAGAAGTTTCCCAGCCAAACAAACATTAAGGGAGTTTGTGACCACTAAACCAGACCTGCAAGAAATTTTAAGGGTGACACTCAAAGGGAAAAAAAGACCAAACAAACAAACAAAACAAAACAAAAACCAAAAAGACCAAAGGCAACAAAGACTAAAAAGGAACAGAGAACACCACCAGAAACTCCAACTCCACAGGCAACATAATGGCAATACATTCCTATCTTTCAGGACTCACTATAAACATCACTGGATTAAAGAAACCAATCAAAGGACGTAGAGTAACAGAATGGATAAGAGAAAAAGATCCATCTATATGCTGTTTACAGGACACCTATTTTATTATTTTTTTATGAAATTTATTGTCAAATTGGTTTCCATACAACACCCAGTGCTCATCCCAAAAGGTGCCCTCCTCAATACCCATCACCCACCCTCCCCTCCCTCCCACCCCCATCAACCCTCAGTTTGTTCTCAGTTCTTTTTTTTTTCAATGTTTATTTATTTTTGGGACAGAGAGAGACAGAGCATGAACGGGGGAGGGGCAGAGAGAGAGGGAGACACAGAATCGGAAACAGGCTCCAGGCTCTGAGCCATCAGCCCAGAGCCTGACGCGGGGCTCGAACTCACGGACCGCGAGATCGTGACCTGGCTGAAGTCAGACGCTTAACCGACTGCGCCACCCAGGCGCCCCTGTTCTCAGTTTTTAAGAGTTTCTTATGCTTTGGCTCTCTCCCACTCTAACCTCTTTTTTTTTCCTTCCCCTCGCCCATGGCTTTCTGTTAAGTTTCTCAGGATCCACATAAGAGAGAAAACATATGGTATCTGTCTTTCTCTGTATGGCTTATTTCACTTAGCATCACACTCTCCAGTTCCATCCACGTTGCTACAAAGGGCCGTATTTCATTCTTTCTCATTGCCACGTAGTACTCCATTGTGTATATAAACCACAATTTCTTTATCCATTCATCAGTTGATGGACATTTAGGCTCTTTCCATAATTTGGCTATTGGTGAGAGTGCTGCTATAAACATTGGGGTACAAGTGCCCCTATGCATCAGTACTCTGCTATTGCTTTCTTGATGCTTTTGTCTCATGGGTCTAAGCTGACCTCAGACATATGAGAACAGGCCCCCGATGACGAGGCAGGACGAGCAAATGAGGGGATACAGCCATCACTACATAGGAAATGACAGATGTGATGAACGCTGCCAGGGCTGTAGGGCAGGTTCTATGGAAGAAGACGATGAAGTAGGATTTCCACTGCAGGTTGTTTTTTCAGGGAATGCTCTCGGGATAAACGGGGTGAGGGAAGGAAAACAGAGCAGAGAATGTTGCTAAGCAAGGATGTGGTCTCCAGTGGAACAGAGCAGGAGCCTGATCCCATGAGATGATAAAGAACTCTCCAGTAGAACCCTCCGTCTGTGATGGTAGAAATACTGTGTCCTCACTGTCCAATACTGTGCCCACAACCCACCTGTCATACCTGAGAATTTTAAATGTGTTAGGTACAGGGGCGCCTGGGTGGCTCAGTCAGTTAACCATCCAACTTTGGCTCAGGTCATGATCTCACGGTTGGTGAGTTTGAGCTCCGCATCAGGCTCTCTGCTGATAGCACAGAGCCCACTTCAGATCCTGCATCCGCCCTCCTCCCTTTTTCTCTCCCCCACTGGTTCTCTCTCTCTCAAAACAAACAAACAAACAAACAAACAAACAAACAAACAAACAAACAAACAAATGTAATAAAAATAAAATGCCTTAGCTACAAAACAATAAGAAAAACAATAAAATATGCTAGCTAAGAAACTGAAATTACATTTTAATTGTAATTTAAATTTAAACCGTTTATGTGGGTACTTCCTACTGTATTGGACAGCATGGCTTTAGAGCATGAATTGCATCAGATTCAGGCCTGCCTTGGCATTGGCACCTTTTGTACATCCCATAATCTGTCACTGGCTGTGAGCTGCCCCCACCAGGTTCCCCAGACCACCTGGCAATGTGGCTCCCTTTCAGCTGATGGCAATTCTCTCAAAAAGGGAATGGCTATGAACCTTGGGTCCCACACTCATAACAGAGGTTTAGATTGGAGCCCTAGTAGGTAAAGAGCGTCTGGCAGGTCACCAACAGCATTCACACAAGAGTCCTTGATCATGTGCAAGGATAGAAGGACAGAACCTAGTGTACTTTACACATCACCTCAGTGCAATCACACACACACACACACACACACACACACACACACACACACACACACAACCAGACACACACATACCTACACACACACAAACAACATGGCATTTCTCCAATTCATCAATTATGTAGACATTTGGGCTTCTTACTACTTTTTTCTTCATCACAGTGCTATTTGTGCTCATGTGAAGGTTCAGCTTTTCTTGTTAAGAATAATGTCACAATACAGATGCATTGACACAGTATTCACAAAATGGAACTTCCCTTATGTAGTTTTCAACATAGCAGTTAAAAACTCCATACATATTTTAGATATTTTGGTAACCCATAAAGGATAAAATGAGCATTTAGAAAATATAAATGTTGACAACGAGTTTATGCACAGAGAACAAATATTGTCCATTTCACAGACAATAAGGAACCAAAGGTAAAGAGCATGGGAGCATGTAATCTAATACTTTTACACTTATGCAGAAAGGGCATATTTTATGATCACTAAATATGAATAGTTAAATTGTTTTCCACACATGCATACGGAGATAGAATGAATGTACTAAAATAGAATGAAATGTCTAGGAACGACTTGTTGGTGTCTACAATGAACAATTAAATTAGTTCTTCTATTTGGTGAATTTCCATAGTCAGTTCCTTCCTTTAGACAATTGACCATATATGCAAACCATTTAGCTTTTTTCTCTCAAGAACAATTGCAACTGAAAATAAAGTAACTTGCGAATTCCGAGAACATCACAGACACTTAGTTCCGTTTTACTCACCTTTTTTTACCTTCTCTGTCGGATCTACGCTATTTCCCAATCTCATTCCTAAATACAGTTCTGAGGATTGGAACAAAGACATGCAGAATCATTCAGTGTCTGCAGTAAATACGAAGGTGGACTATACCAGCACTGGCTCATCCATAATTTTTTCTTTAAAAAAGAGGCTTTCTCGCGATGACTTCATGTGGTACCAGAGATATGCACGTTGCCTCTCAGGGGTAGAAGATGAAGGCAGTCCCAAACTCTCAGTATGGTTTCCCGAATACAATGACCTGCCTGTGTGACTATGAGACCCTTATGAGCAGGCGAGAGGGTGCCGTGACTCTGAGATGTGGCTGGGCTGGCACACAGAACCAAGTTCCTTCCTCTGCTGACCTCTCTGGGGAAAGGATGCCCCACACTCTTAATGAGCCATGTCACTGAGCTGCCCAGACATGGCAATCCTCAGGGACAATGACTGTGGGGGACAATGCCAGAGGAGACCAATCTGACTCTTATTAGTTCACATATCTCACAGAGGACAAGTAACTCCCTAGACCTCCCAGCTACCTTAGCTCCCATCTGTGAATGACCTAGATGTTTTACAAAACACTTAAGAATTTTCCCTCACAATTGCCCAAAATATTTACATATAAATATATAAGTAAGATTCCATTCAGTTACTTAATTTTCAGTGTAAATATGTGAATGAATTCTTCATTTAATTTCATTCATAACCAAGGTATATGGCATCACAGAGCTAATAATTAGGCACATTCTAATCTTCAGTGTGAATATAAAGGAGGGCCACCAAATTCTACCAAACTTCTAACATTCTAGGGAAAATAAACCTCAAATCCTCTAAAACACTGTACAGTTTATAACCATATATTTTAATGATGTACTCAAACAATTGAAAATGTTTGTCTTTTTAATAAAACACATATAGTTTATTTAAATTCAGCTAGTCTTTGCATTTAAGTTCCAAATGATTTTGAGTTTACCAGGAGAGTTAAAATAATCATTACAGAAAAATGGAAGAAAGTTGATGGGTGGTTTGTGGCTGGTTCTGATAGATCCATAATTTCCAGTTCATTTAAATAAATGAACTAAGTCTAAGAAATAAACTACCTCCTGTTGACAACATTCTTACATTTGCATTTTCTCAGTTATTCCCATACCAGGTAAACAACAGCCTGATACTTACAAGAACTGGCAAAGACAATACACTCTGGTGTCACACCTGCTATTAATTTCATCCCAGACCTCGCTCGCTGCTGCCAGGCTCAAACTGCTCAAATCACTTTGATACGTGTGGGGCATTATCTAGTGATGCTGACCCAAGTTTAATAGCATTGTGGTCACAAATACGCATGTACAATCTCAATCTTTTTGTACCTGTTGAGGCATGATTTGTTTTCTCTTTTGTCTTAATTAGTCTCCAAGCCCACCATGGAGCCCAACATGCCCAACACCAGGCTTGAACTCACACCCTGATATAAGACCCGAGCTGAGATTAGGAGTCAGATGCTTAATCAAAGGAGCTAGTCAGTTGCCCCCATGCCTGATTTGTGACCCAGTATTTGATCTATTCTGGAGAATGTTCCATGTGCACTTGAGAAGAATGTGTATTCTGCTGCTTTAGGATGGAATGTGGTGCATATATCTGTTAAGTCCATCGGTCCAGTGTGTCATTCAAAGCCATTGTTTCTTCATTGATTTCTGCTTAGATGATTTGTCCATTTATGTAAGTAGAATGTTAAAGTAACCTACTTTTATTTTATTATTGTCCATCAGTTCCCTAATTGTTTCATCTATTTGGGTGTTCCCATGTCTAGGGAATAAATATTTACAATTGTTAGGTCTTCTTGTTAGATTCTTCCCTTTATTAGTACTTAGTGCCCTTCTTTATCTCTTGTTACACGCTTTGTTTTAAAGTCTAGTTTACCGACACAAGTATTGCTACTGCGGCTTTCTTTTCATGTCCATTTGCATGATAAATGTTTCTCCAAGTCCTCATTTTCAATCTGCGTGTGTCTTTAGGTCTAAAATGAGTCTCCTGTAGGCAGCATAGATGGGTCTTGTTTTCTTTATGCATTCTGACACCCTATGTCTTTTGATCGGAGCATTTAGTCCATTTACATTCAGAGTAATGATTGAAAGATATGTATTTGGTGCCATATTATTTCTTGGTCTGTCATTCTTTCTGCAGACAGTTTCTATTTCTTTCTTGTCTTTGCCACTTTTGGTCTTTCTTTTCCACTCAACGACATCCTTTTCATACTTCTTGCAGGGCTGGCTTAGCGGTCACAGACTCCTTTAGGTCTTTTCTTTTTTGGGGGGGAGAGGGGTTTGGGGTTTTTAGCAGCTTAAAACAATCATCGTTGTATTATATCTCATGGTCTTGTGGATCAGGAATTCAGGCAGGGGCTCTGTTCGTCGATCCATCTGTTTGTATGGTATCAACTGAAGCCACTGAGTGGCATTCAGCTGCTGGCTGGTCTGGAGGATCCAATACTATTTCACTCAAATGTCCGGTGTCTTGGTGAGCAAGTGTGGAAGACTGGGCTCAGAAGGGTGCCTCTTCCTTTCTATGTAGTCTAGAGCTTCTCTGTGTGGTCTCTTTACCTGACCAGCCAGACTTTTTAACAGAATTCAGGGCCCAAGTTTAAGAGAGCAATCCAAGGAGATGAAGTGAAATCTACCAGCAAAGTTTGGGATTGAAACTGGTGCAGCACAACTCCTACGACTTCTAGTAGCCAAAGTGGGAGGTTTTCCCAGCCTCAAGTGGAAGGGATGTAGATTCCAGCTCTTGGTGGAGAGTTGGGGGGAAATGTGAAAGAATTTGCAGCAATCGTTACTCTGTCACAGTATTAAATTACCATTTTACAAATGAAAACATTAGAGCACAGAGCGGTTAAGCATCTTGTCAATATAATACCAGTAGGAACGTGTCGGGGTGGAGATAAGTGTCTCCCACATTTGCTACATTGATAGGGTTGGTTTTTAGACTAAATGTGAAGTTTATCAGGTTTAAGCGATGGTGGAATAGTTTAAATAAACATATTCTTTTAAAGATATAAATTCTATTATGCCAAGTCAGTTGCCTGTATGAAGGAAGCCAAAAGGATTAATCACTACATTTGTAGAGTATTCTAGAACACAGGATTGAAAAACTAACTTATATTTTTACGCTATGAATTTTCAGATGATGGGTAAGGTGCGAATATTGTCTAAAGGCCTCCTTAAATTTCTTATACGCATAGGGTTTGTTACCAGAATGAATGCTTGGATGCTGGAAAAGGGACGAATTAATTCTAAAAGCCTTCCTAAATTCCTTACATTTAAGGGGTTTCTCACAAGTATGAATACACTGATGTAGTGTAAGTTTGGGGCACAATCTAAAGGCCTTCCCACATTCCTTACATTTATAGGGTTTCTCACCAATATGAATTCTCTGGTGTTGTGTAAGTTTTGAGAGTAACCCAAAAGCCTTCTCATGTTCCTTGCAGTCATAGGATTTAATCCCAATATGGATATTTTGGTGTGAAGTAAGTTTTGAGTAACGACTCAAGGCCTTCCAACATTCCTTACGTTCATACAATTTCTCACCAGTGTGAAGTCTGTGATGAAGAATAAGATGATAACCATCACTAAAGGTCTTTCCACATTGCTCACATTCACAGGGTTTCTCACCAGTATGAAGTCTGTGATGTACTCTAAGGCCAGAGCCACACAGAAAGGCCTTCCCACATTCTTTATATTCATAGAGTTTGTTGGCAATATTAAGCTTCTGATGTCAAGGAAGGTTGTACACTGTCTAAAGGCCTTCCCACATTTTGTACATACATAGGGTTTCTCACTGGTATGAACCCTCTGATGGAGAGTAAGTTGACCATGCACTCTGAAGGCCTCCCCACATTCTTTACATTCATAGGGCTTCTAACCAATACAAATTTCTGATGTACTTTAAGGTCTGGGCCACTATGAAAGATTCTCCACATTCCTTGCATTCATAGGGTTTCTCACCAGTATGAATTCTGCGATGAAAAGTAAGCTGTTGGCATACTCTAAAGGCCTTTCCACATTTTTTATATTCATAGGGTTTCTCCACAAAATGAATGCTCTGATGTGCAGTTAAAGATGTGTGGTTTTGCTAAAAGGGCACTTTTTGAGGTGTAATTTTCACTTCACTGAAATATCCCTCCTGTCCTTCAAATTTTCTTTTGGATTCCCAATCACCGTTTTAAAATTGAAAACCTAAGGCCATCGTTTTATAATTCTTTCCATTATCTTCCACGAGGGGGACTTTATTTCATAAATGTCATTTTCTGAAGATAACTTCTTGGTCTCATACCCAGTCTCTCAATCTGTGTATCACCTCCTTCCTTTCCTCACAACTTTCCAGGGCTCTTTTCCTTGCTGCAATAAGGAAATCACATCTGGCCTCGAAATGAAGCACCCCGGCGAAGCCCATCACTGATCCATGGGCCATGGTTTAGAAACTGAAGAACTAGTCAGTCTTCCTGGGGGTTTACTCGCCTGGAGAAGCAGAGTTCACAGAGGCCAGAGCTGGGGTGTCACGCCTGCCTCACAGCGATGCTCGGTGTAAGCAAGGATGTGAGGAAACCTGCAAGACCCAGCCTCCAGCATGAACTCCTTTGCTTTTGTGTGGGAAACTCTTGATCTCTCCTTCAATTCTGAATGATAGTCTTGCTGGAGAGAGTCTTCTTGGCGGCAGATTTTTCCCATTCAGCATGTTGAATATATCACACCCCTCCCTTCTGGCCTGCCAGGATTCTGTGGAGACATTTGCAGCCAGCCTCATGGGTCTTCCCTTGTAGGTTAGGGCCTTCTTTTGTCTTGCTTTTAAGATTTTCTCTTTCTCACGATACTTTTTCCAATTTAATTACAATATATCTTGGTCTGGGCCTGCTTTTGTTGATTTTGATGGGAGTTCTCCATGCCTCCGGGATCTGGATATCTGTTTCCTTCCCCAAAATAGGGAAGTTTTCAGCTTTTATTTCTTCAAATAAACTTTCGGCCCTTCTCTCTTCTTCTTCTTCTGGGACTCCTATAATACGAATGTTATTATGTTTGATGGAATTTCTGAGTTCCTTAATCTATTCTCATGTTCCATAATTCTTCTTGCTGTCTTTCGTTCAGCTTCATTGTTTTCCATTCTTTTGTCTTATATATCACTTATTTGTTCTGCTGCTTCTTCCAGCCTTCTGTTCATTGCATCAAGTCTGTTTCAAATCTCAGTTATTGCGTTTTTCATTTGGGACTGACTGCTTTTTGAAATTTCTTACCTCTGTGGTAAGGGTCTCCCTGGTATCTTCTATGCTTTTCTCAAGCCCAGCAAGTATCCTTATGACTGTTGCTTTAAATTTTCCATCAGGCATGTTACTTATACCTGTCTCACTTAGATCTCTGGCCATGATCTTATCTCTTTCTTTCCTTTGGGAGGAATTCCTCTGTCTTGTCATTTTCCCTAAGTCTCTGCCTTCTTCTCTGTGTTAGGAAACCAGTTATGTTTCCTGCTCCTGAGAGTATGATCTTATGAAGAGGTCAGAAAGAGTCCTGGAGGTGTATCTGGTGTGTGCCGCATGCACTCTGCAGCTGTACTTTGGCTGCTTTATCCTGCTGGTTAGCGGTGTGCAGAGGCTCTCCTTCCCTGCTGTGGGTAGCGTTTGGTCCTTGGCAAGAATGTGGTCAGTTTAAGTAGGTGTGCTCTGGTCTGCCTGTGAAATGTGACCTGATACTTCTTCCACTAGAACTGAAGCCCTCAGAACTCTCTGGTCAAGAGATGTGGTGCGGATGAGGGTCTGTGCTGGTCTTCTGGGGAGGGTCTCACTGCACTGGGACTGAGGCTGGCTTAATCAGGAGGGGCAGTCATGCCAGAGCACACGGGTGTGAGACACAGTATAAGCAGGTTAGGCAGTCAGTTTGGGGCTGAGCTGCTTTCCGCAGGTGGCTCTGTATTTATCCTGAGGGACTGAGGAGGGAAATGAGACCAGCTGGCACCTTTGTGCCTGGAGAGGAGTATCCATGAATGCTACCTCTCAAAGACTCACTCTAGGAAGACCAAGTATCCTTCCCACATGTGCCCCAGATGCTCTTCAGATCACTGTTTGCATGCTGCCTGCCCCCAGGTTGTGTGCCTGACTTCTCTCCAGGAGCAGGGCAGTGCCCTCAGGTCTCTACCCCATCCAAGCCCACTGACCTTTAAAATTACAGGCTTTAAGCCCTGCCAGTTGCAAAAACTCATGAAAATCAGCCTCTCTTGCTATCCTAGCCAATTGCTTTTTGGAAATGCTCTCCTAGTATGTTCCCCTGTGGCTCCTCTCTCTCTCTCTCTCTCTCTCTCTCTCTCTCTCTCCCTCTCTCCCTCTCTCCCTCTCTCCCACTCCGTCTCCCTTTCTCTCTCTCCCTCTCACCTTTCTCCTCGACCCTGGCTCCCCCCTCTGCAGCAATCTGTTTCTGCCCTAAACCACATATCCATGCTCCCTACATTCTTCAATGCTCCTACATGCTCCCACATTCTTCAATGTGGCTTCTTCTACATCTCAATTGTGGAGTTTGTTCTCTCTTCAGGTTGATTTCTAGGGTATTTAGAATGACTCTATAGTTATCTAGTTGTATTCGAGGGACAACAGGAGTCTAGGGTCCTCCGACTACACCGCCATCTTACTCCTCCCTCCCAAAGTGTTGTTAATATTAATAATATTTAGCCACCAGTATGAACCTTACCTTACTTTCTTCTGAAGGCGTCAAAGATCATTGTACACTGAGTTCTGGTCTCTTCTTCCTTCCAGGTTCATTTTTTTTTTTTTTTTTTTGGTCTCTATTTCATTTATTTCTGCCCTGATCTTTGTTATTTTCTTCCTTCTTCTAACTTTGAGTTTAGTTTGTTCTTTTCAATTCCCTGAGATTTGAGACTTTTTTTCCTTAGTGTAGGTTTCTATTGCTGCAAACTTTCCCCTTAGATTGCTTTTCTAGGAGCGCACAAATTTTGGTAAGTAGTTTGTATATTTTCATTTTTTCAAGGTATTTCTTGATTTCCCTTGGATGTCTTCTTTCACCCATTGGTTTTAGGATAGTGTATTATGTAACTTCCACAAATCTGTGCATTTTCAAGCTTTCCTTTGGTTATTGACTTTTCCTTTCATACCATTGTAATAAAAAAATAATAATTTCATGAGTTCAACCCCTTACATTTTCTAGGACTTGTTTTGTTAATTGTCTTGTGATCTCTCCAGGAGAATGTTTCTGGTGTGCTAGACAAGAATCTGTATTCTGTTGCTGTTGGATAAAATGTTCCATATATGTCTGTTAAATTTTTTAGTGTAAGGTATGGATCAAGCCCAATATTTCCTTGTTGAATTTCTGTTGGAATGATTTATCCACTGTTAATATTTTAATAGTGACGTCCCTAACATTTTTGTATTGTTGTCATTTCTCCCCTCATATCTGTTTGTATTTGCTTAATATATACAGATGCTTCATGTTGGGTCCTGTATATTTACTATTGTTATTATCTTCTTGACGAATCCCTTTATTTAAAGAAGTTTTTGTTTATTACTATTTTTGGCTGAAAGTCTATTTTCTGCAATATGAGTATAGCTGTGCCTTCACTCCCAAACTTAAAAAACAACTAGCACCAATCCTCCTCAAACTCATCAAAGAAACTGAAGATAAAGGATACACCCAAACTCATTTTACAAGGTTAACATTATCCTCATAGCAAAAACAGATAAAGACTACAAATAATAAATAAAAGAAACATATACACAAATATCTCTGATGAATATAGGTTGAAAACTTTTCTACAAAAAATTAGCAAACCCTAGTGTAGCACACTAAAATGTTCATACACCATGATTAAGAGGGATTGATAGCAGGGATGAGGAAACATACACAAATCAACAAATGCAATATACCACATCAGTACAATGGAATATAAAAACCATATGGCTTTCTCAATAGATTCAGAAAAGCATTTCACAAAACAAAACATCTTTTCATGGTAAACATACTCAACAAATTAGTTGTAGAAGGAATGTGCCTCAACATAATAAAGGCCATATATGACAAACTTGTGGTTAACATACTCAGTGGCATAAGGTTGAAAGCTTTTACTCTAAGATCAGAAACAAGCCAAGATGCCTACCTTCACTACTCTTATACAAAACAGTACTGGAATTCTTAGCCTGAGCAATTAGGCAAGAAAAGAAATAAATGATACCCAATTAAAAACAAATACAGGTCTTTGGAAATGACATGGTCTTATTTGCAGAAAATTCAAGATACCACTAGATACCACCAAAACCTGAGGGAACTAATCAACAACTTTAGTAAAGATGCACAACAGAAACTCAACATACAGAAATGAGTTACATTTTTATAAAATAAAAAAATATGTGAAAGTATTTTTTTCTTTTCTTTATTTTAATAATTTATTGTCAAGTTAGCTAACATACAGTGTATACAGTGTAATCTTGGCTTCGGGAGTAGATATCCATGATTCATCCCTTATATACAACATCCAGTACGCATCCCAACAAGTGCCCTCCTCAATTCCCATCACCCATTTTCTCTACTCCCCACCCTCATCAACCCTCAGTCTGTCCTCTGTATTGAAGGGTCTTTTATGGCTTGCCTAACTTATGTTTCCATCCATTCCCCCATGGTCTTCTGTTAAGTTTCTCAAATTCCACATATGACTGACAATATATGATATCTGTCTTTCTCTGACTGACTTATTGAACATAGCAAAGTAATGGTGCTGGGAGAACCAGAGAGCAACATGAAGAGTAATGAAACTGGACAACTTTCTTACATCGTTCACAAAAATGGACTCTAAATCAATGAAAGATCTATATGTGAGACAGGAAACCATCAAAATCCTACAGGAGAAAACAGACAACAACCTCTTTGACCTCAGTTGCAGCAACTTCTTACTTGACATGTCTCTGAGGCAAGGGAAATAAAAGCAGAAATGAACTATTGGGACATCATCAAGATAAAAAGTTTCTGAACAACACAGAAAACAGTCAACAAACTAAAAGGTAACCAATGGAATGGGAGAAGATATTTGCAAATGACATACCAAATAAAGGATTAGTATCCAAAAGTCTATAAAGAACTTAACAAACTTAACACCTGAAATACAAATAATCCAGTGAAGAAATGGGCAAAAGACATGAACAGACACTTTTCCAAAGAAGACATCCAGATGACTAACAGACACATGAAAAGATGATCAACATCGCTCATCATCAAGGAAACACAAATCAAAACCACATTGAGATACCACCTCACAAAGGTCAGGGTGGCTAAAATTAACAAGTCAGGAAACAACAGATGCTGGGAAGGATGTGGAGAAAGGGGAACCCTCTTGCACTGCTGGTGGGAATGCAAACTGGTATAGCCATTCTGGAAAACAGTGTGGAGATTTTTCAAAAAATTAAAAAAAGAATTACCCTATGACCCAGCCATAGCAATACTAAGAATTTATCCAAAGAATACAACAGCACTACTTTGTAGGGGCACAGGTACACCAATGTTTATAGCAGGGCTATCAACAATAGCCAAATTATGGGAAGAGCCCAAATGTCCATCAACTGATGAATGGATAAAGAAGCTGGGATGTGTATGTATGCATATACATACATACAAACATACATGCAATGGGATACTACTCCGTGATAAAGAGAATGAAATCTTGCCACTTCCAATAACATAAAAAGATTTTTTCATCCCACATTCATGATAGCATCAAAAACAATAAAACACGTAGGATTAAATTTAACCAAAGAGGCAAAATATCTCTACACTTAAAACTACATGAATTGATGGAAAAATTGAAGAGAATTAAGATATCCTGTGCTCATAAATTGCGCATTGAGAAGGGCACTTGTTGGGATCAGCACTGGGTGTTGCATGTAAGTGATGAATCATGGGAAACTACCCCGAAACCAAGAGCACACTGTATACACTGTATGTTAGCCAACTTGACAATAAATTATATTAAAAATATTAATATTGAAAAATGTCCACAGTATTCAAAATCATCTCTAGATTCAACGCAATCCCTATCAAAATTTGAGTGGCATTTTTCACAGATAGAGAAAAAACAATCCTGAAATCTGTATGGAGCCACAAAAGTCCCAATTGCCAAAGCCACTTCAACAAAGAAGAACAGAGCTGGAGGCAGCCTACTTCCTGATTCAAACTATCTTATAAATATCTAGGAATCAAACCAGTATGTTATTAGCTCAAGAAACAGACACATACACCAACGGAACAAAATTAAGAGCATAAAACTAAACCCACCCACATACAGACAACTACTCCTGGAAGAAGGAGTCAAGGATATTCATGAGCAAACATAGTCTCATTAATAAATCGTCCTGAGAAAACTGGGTAAATACATTCAGAGAAATGTATCTGAAATTGTAAAGCTCCTAGAAGACAACATAGAGAAAACAATTCTTGACATTGGATGCATTGACAGTTACCAAATGAGGCTATTCTAACATTGTCCTATCAACTAACATCGCTGACTCTTTGTGATCCAAATTTCATTGCAAAGACTGAAAGACTGTGACTTCTAAATTTTTTTAACTTACTGTGTCTATAGGGGTATAGTTTGTTCCATGGAGCTCTTGAGTGGTACAAGATTCTACTAATAGCCAGTACTCCCACCACCTCCTGGAAAGTGTATTTTTTTTCCTTTCAATGTGACCTGCAGGGATAAACTGTTACCACATACCCTACGATATATTTGTATTTTAGAACAGATTGGGAATACATCATGTAGGAGCTGGGCACTTCTAAGTAGTAGAAGCTCAAGGAAACATATTTTCTTGTTCTAATCATCTTCACAAAAGGGTTCACACAAAGATTGGCCTACAGGACATTGGATATGGAGCACATTTTGTGCACGAGCATGTCTGTGGGTGTGTGTGTTTAATAATGTATTAATATATATGCTGCTTCCACCTAAATGCAAATGAAAATATAACACATTGTGGCAGACTGAGGAGAATCATTCTGTGGGAATAGAGATGGTTTTTCTAAGAGGAGCAGTGAAACCTGGGAGAGGTTCATTTCATGCTAGAAAGAACACATTGTTAGCCAACATGCTTCCTTTAAATACATTAAAACCGAGTTCTCATTAGAGATAAGTTACTAAAGAAGCTTTCCAAAGAGAATCTGGCAAAACTGTTTCATGTTTCCAAGTGCTTGAAATGACGACTTACAAATGTGAGAAAGCATTATGTGTGACCTGCTACCACAGATTCGGGGGGACGGGGCCCTGTCAAAGGCTTTGACCACTGATCAAGACAGGCCATTGATCATGGAGATCCCAAATAACCCAATCAGTAGAAACGTCCACGATGCTTCTCTGAGACTCAACACACAGGTACAACTGAACAGCCTCATCTTGAAAAGAGGTTGAAACCATTCTCAGAAATGGTTTACAAATCAGAAGAACATACACTTCCTAGAGACCTCGTAGATTTCATTCACTCCAGTGGTTAAAATAAATCCACCCAACAATGTAAATCAATAGAATTAAATTTTTTAAACGGAGCAAGTGTGGGAACCCAGGGAGGCCCCCCAACGTGGACCTCAACAGCATATTGATCACTTTGAATAGAAGGTACTGGGGAAAGAGCAGGTGTGAGGACATCACACCCTCCTCTGTCCCCCTGGAAGCAGGAAATATCTCCCGAATGAAATGACTGTGAAGTACAAATGACCACTTATCACCACAGATAGGGACCTTAGAGCTGAGAAGGCTGTAGAAATAAACCTGCTACTTCTTTACTAACCCTCTACCTCAGCCCACATTCCACTTCGCATTCCCTGCTAACTGCAGCTCCAAACCCCAGTTTTCTTTCTCCTGTCAATTCCACGCTCATCTGTTGTTTCTCTATAAATGGGGTAAAAACCACCTACTTTGCGGATTTCTTTGGGTCTCAATGTCCTGATTGGGCCTCCGTGTGCAGATAATAAAACTTTGGGTGTATTCTCCAGTTACTCTGTCTCATGGCAACTTAATTCCAAAACAGCGGGAAAGAAGGAAATGTCTCCTCCCAGAAGTCAGTGTCCGGTCTCTAAGGCCACCTAGGGGAGCCCTTCCTCTGACCCCTCTGATCTCCAGTCATCCATCCTCTCCTTCCACATGTACACACAGCCCCCCTCATCCACATCTACACACAGCCCCCCTTTCCCCTGCAAACCATGAGTCCACACACAGTGGTACCCAGTCTGCACTATCAGATCTCAAACATGCCACAACACCACAGCTATGAAAGAAGGCTCTCATCTGTGTCACAAAACAAGCATCCAAAAAGCAGACACCTGTGAAAGGTGGAGTTCGCAGGGGTCTGTGACCTGTTCCTGCCTCCTCCGTGAGCCTGGTCAGAGCAGGACTCTGGCAAAAAGTAGCTGTGAAATGTGCAGACTAGGAGGTACAGGAGGGTCTCACAGGGGTGACTGCGCTCTGATGACTGATCCAGGAGTGAGTTTAGCAGGATGTAGAGGGTGTGCACAGAGTGCAGTCACCTACACTGCACACCCTGCTGTTATGCTAACACGTGACAGTCCTAAGGCCAGGACAGGGTACAAAGGTAGGGATGCATGAACTGAGTAACCCTGTACCTTCTCTGTGCTGACTTGGACCACACAAAAGAGTCCCATATTGGAGAAACGAACTGCTGTCCATTGCAGTGAGGGGACCCCAAAGCTGCCTGACAGGGCTCAGTCCTGCTGGATACTGCAAGTGCCCTCACTATTTTGTGTCTTTGCTGATTGGTAGTAAATCTGCTGGTTGAGAATTATGTTTTAGGGATATATGCTAACTAACTTGGATGTAAATTTAAATAAATAAATGAGTGAGTGAGTAAATGAATGAATGAATGAATGAATGAATGAATGAATTCTGTTTCAGGGGAGAACTCAAGATGGTACAGAAGTAGAGGGACTGGGATTTCCCTCATCCCTCAAGCACAGCAGCATTGAGGTCAGAATACTTGGAAAACCCCAAAGTACACAATGTGGAGCGACAGAACAATGTCCACAGGTGAACGGGGCAGCTTGGCGGGACACAGGTGAATGTGTGGGAATTGAGGGGGATAAAACGGGCGGCATTGGCAAGGAGCAGGGAACCCCTTCTGTGGAGAAATAAAAGGAAGAGGAAGAGAGGCTGTGGAAGTCTGGGATTGTATTTGGACATGAGAAAAACCTCTGCGGACCACAGACTGGGGAACGAGAACTTAGGGAAAGCCAGTTTCTACTTTGAGAACATCCTTAGGAGCTCCAGATGGGAGTTCCAGGAGCCCAGCTTTCTCCCAACTGCCACCTTGTGCATGCCTGGGGAGGGGAGCCAGCCAGCCTGGTGGGATATGGGGGCACGCTGGGATCTGGGAGCAGTCCCCTCCCTCCAGTACTGGGGAAAGAGGGTTATTACCCCCCAAGGGCAAAAGACCCTGCAGGCACCAGCCAGAGTCCCTTTGTCAACTGGACACAGTGGCGCTATCCCAGGACAGGTCCATCCACACCGGGACTCCTGAAGACATCGGGGTTGGAACCCCAGCCCAGCCCAGGGAGAAACAGACACTGTGGGGGTGTTGCTCTGTGAGGGCGGCATGGTTTGGGACACGTGGTCTGGGGAGGAGAGACTGGGGGTTCGCCATTGTTCTCCCTAGCACCACACGGTGGGGCTTCGCAGGACAGTGGCCCCCAGTGGAGGTGGGACCTGCTTACACCAAACTCCGCCCCTCCGTGCCTGGTAACTGCTTATCTACCCCAGTGACATTGACACTGACTGAGACAGACAGCCCCTCCTCCAAACCAGCACATTCCCTGTCCCAGGAGCCAGCAGACAACTGTCCTGGGGTTTCCTATGTTAGTCTCTTGTTGTTTTAACTATTATTTTTTTCTCTTTTCATTCCTTCTCTTCTCTTTTCCCTTCTTTTTCTTTCTACTCTCCTCTTTTTTCTTCCCTCGTTGGAATCAGCCTCATAGTTTCTGATTTGATTCTTGGTCAATTCTTATTTTATATATATATATATATATATATATATATATATATATATATATACATATATATACACATACATACATATGTGTGTGTGTGTATATATATGTGTGTGTGTGTGTGTGTGTGTGTGTGTGTGTATTATAATTTTCTTTTGTTTTCTTTCTTTCTCTGTTCTGGTTGTTTCTTGAATCAGGTGTTTACTCTATTCTTTTTACACTTTTATGTATCTCCTTCTTTATTTTCCTCTCTCTGTTTCTCTGTCTCTCTCTGGATTGAGCCTTGTATCTTTCATTCTCTGCCTGGTCTTTCTCCTGCCCCTTTCATTTTTCTCTTCATATGGGATAAGTTTTCTGCCTGTCCCCAACCTTTTTCCTTATTGAAGCTTACTTCAACAAACAAATCAAAGCACACCTAGCAGAAGGTCCAGTCAGCCACTAAGAACAGTGAGATAAAGCAGCAAAAGATACAACAACAGAGTGCATGCAACACACTCCAAAAACACTTCCTGAAGTTTCAGGCCCTGGAAAGTTTATGACCCGTTTGTATATAATAGTTCTCGCAGGTGCAGACACATAACAAGCTATTAAAACACATAAAAGACAGAAAACTAGCCAGAATGATAAAACAGAAGAGTTCTCCTCGAAAGAAATTTCAGGAAGAAATGACAGAGAATTGCCCAAAACAGATATAAAAAATATATCTGAACATGAATTTAGAATAATAGTCATAAGACTAATTGTTGGGCTTGAAAAAAAAACATAGAAGAGCAGTGAATCTCTTGCTGCAGAGATCAAGGACCTAAGAAATAGTCATGAAGAATTAAGAAATGCTATAAATGAGATGCAAAATAAACTAGATGCAGTGACAGCAAGGATGGAAGAAGCAGAGAGGAGAATGGAAGACAAAATTATGAAACGATAAAGCTCAGAAAGAGGAATAGGAAATTACTAGACCATGAGGGGGAGAATTAGAGACCTAAGGGATTCAATGAAATGTAATAATATCCATATAATAGGAGATCCAGAAGAAGAAGAAAGAGAGAAAGGTACAGAGGGTTTATTTGAACAATTATAGCTGAGACCTTCCCAATCTGGGGAAGGAAGCAAACATCCAAGTCCAGGAGACACAGAGAACTCCCTTGAAAATCAACAAAAATGGGTCAACACCAAAACATATCATAGTGAAACTGGCAAAATATAAAAAGATTTCTGAAAGCAGCTAGGGACAAATGAGCTTTAACCTACAAGGGTAGACACATAAGGGTAGAAGGAGACCCGTCCACTGAAACATGGCAGCCAGAAGGGAGTGGCAGGAAATATTCAATGCACTGAACAGGAATAATGTGCAACCAAGAATCCTTTATCCAGCAAGACTGTCATTCAGAACAGAAGGAGAGATAAAGTCTTTCCCAGGTGAACAAAAACTTAAGGAGTTTATGACCACTAAACAAGCCCTGCAGGAGATCCTAAGGGGGACTCTGTGAGTGGAAAAGAGCAAAGACTACAAAGGACCAGAGACAGCTCTACAAGCATGAAACCTACAGATAACACAGTGACACTAGATCCATATCTTTCAGTAATCACTATGAATGAAAATGGACTAAATGCCCCATCAAAATACATGGGGTATCAGAATGGATAAAAAAAAAACAAAACAAGATCCATCTATATGCTGTGTAGAAGAGACTCATTTTAGACCCCAGGACATCTTCAGATTGAAAGTGAGGGGACGGAGAACCATCTATCATGCAACTGTATGTCAAAAGAAAGCCGAGGTAGCCATACTTATATCAGACAAACTAGATTCTAAAACAAAGACTGTAAAAGGAAATGAAGAAGAGCATTATATCATAATTAAGGGCTCTATCCATCAAGAAGAGCTAACAATTGTAAATGTTTATGCACCCAAATATATAAATCAATTAGTCACAAACATAAATAACTGTATGGATAATAATACTGTGATTGTAGGGGACTTTAATACTCCACTTACATCAATGGACAGATCATCTAGGTAGAAGATCAGTAAGGAAACAATGGCTCTGAATGACACATTGGACCAGATGGACTTAACAGATATATTCAGAACTTTTCATCCAAAAGCTGAACACACATTTTTCTCAAGTGCACATGGAACATTCTCCAAAATAGATCACATACTGGGTCATAAACCAGCCCTCAACAAATACAAAAGGACAGAAATCATACCATCCATATTTTCAGATGACAGTGCTATGAAATTTGAAATCAACCACAAGAAAAAATTTGGAAAATCCCCAAATATAAGGAGGTTAAAGTACATCCTACTAAAGAATTAATGCATCAACCAGCAAATTAAAGAAGAAATTTAAAAATATATGGAATCAAGTGAATATGAAAAAACAACAGTCCAAACCCTTGTGATGCAGCCAAGGCAGTCCTAAGCGGAAAATACATTGCAATCCAGGCCTATCTCAAGAAGCAAGAAAGGTCCCCAAAACACAACCTACCCTCACACCTAAAGGAGCTACAAATACAGCAGCACATAAAGCCCAGAGCCAGCAGAAGAAGAGCAATAATATAAAGATTAGAGAAAAAATAATCAACATAGAATCTAAAACGCCAGTAGTATAGATCAATGAAATTAAGAGCTGGTTTTTTGAAAGAATAAACAAAAATTGAGAAACCCCTAGCCAGACTTCTTAAAAAGAAAAGAGAGAGGAGCTAAATAATTAAAATCACAAATGAAAGAAGAGAGATCACAAACAACACCACAGAAAAACAAACAAATATTAGAGAATACTACAAAAGCTTATATGCCAATAAACTGGACAACTTGGAAGGAACGGACAAATTCCTAGGCACTCACACACTATCAAAACTCAAACAGGAAGAAATAGAAAATTTTAACAGACCCACAACCAGCAAAGAAATTGAATTAGTTATCAAAACTCTCCCAGCAAGGGGTGCCTGGGTGGCTCAGTTGGTTAAGGGTCCAACTTCGGCTCAGGTCATGGTCTCATGGTTTATGAATTCGAACCTCACGTCAGGGTCTGTGCTGACAGCTCAGAGGCAGAAGCCTCCTTCAGATTCTGTGTCTCCTCCTCTCTCTGCCCCTCCCATGCTCATGGTCTGTCTCTCTCTGTCTCTCAATAATAAATACACATTAAAAAAAATTTTTTTTAATCTCTCAACAAATAGGAGTCCTGGGCCAGGTGGCTTCCCAGGGGAATTCTATCAGACATTTATTTATTTTTTTTTAATTTTTTTTCAACGTTTATTTATTTTTGGGACAGAGAGAGACAGAGCATGAACAGGGGAGGGGCAGAGAGAGAGGGAGACACAGAATCGGAAACAGCCTCCAGGCTCTGAGCCATCAGCCCAGAGCCCGACGCGGGGCTCGAACTCACGGACCGCGAGATCGTGACCTGGCTGAAGTCGGACGCTTAACCGACTGCGCCACCCAGGCGCCCCCTATCAGACATTTAAAGAAGAGTTAATACCTAGTCTTCTGAAGCAGTTCCAAAAACATAGAAACAGAAGGAAACTTCCAGACTCATTGTATAAAGCCAGCATTATACTTTGGTTCCCAAACCAGACAAAGATCCCACAAAAAAGGAGAATTACAGGCCAATATCCCTGAGCAACATGGGTGCAAAAATTCTTAACAAGATACTGGCAAATTGAATTCAACAGTATATTAAAACAATTAATCACCATGATCAAGTGGGATTCATTCCTTGACTGGAGAGCTGGTTCAACATTCACAAGTCAATCAATGTGATACATAATATTAATAGAAGAAAGGATAAGAATCATGTGGTCCTGTCAATGGGTGCAGAAAAAGCATTTGACAAAATATAGCATCCTTTCTTACTAAAAACCCTCAAGAAATTCAGGATAGAAGAAACATACCTTAACATCATAAAAGTCATATCTATGTGGCCCATAGCTAATATCATCCTCAATGGAGAAAAACTGAGACCTACCCCCTGAGATCAGGAACAAGACAGGGATGTCCACTCTCACTACTTCTGTTTAATATAGTGTTGGAAGACCTAGCCTCAGCTTCACACAACAAAATGAAATAAAAGGCCTTCAAATTGGCAAAGAAGAAGTCAAACATTCACTTTTTGCAGAGGACATGACATTCTACATGGGAAGTCTGAAAGACTCCACCAAAAACACCGCTAGAACTTATCCATGAATTCAGCAATCGAAGCTATAAAATCAATGAATAGAAATTGTTTTCATTTCTCTACACCAATAATGAAGCAACAGAAAGAGATATCAAGGAATGGATCCCATATACAATTGCAACTAGAACCATAAAATAGCTAGGGATAAACCTAACCAGAGAGGTAAAAGATCTGTATACTGAAAACTATAGAAAGCTTATGAAAGAAATTGAAGAAGACACAAAGAATTGGAAAAATAATTTTCATGCTCATGGATTAGAAGAACAAATATTGTTAAAATGTGGATACTGCCCAAAGCAATCTCTACATTCAATGCAATCCTAATCAAAATAACACCAGCATTCTTCACAGAACTAGAACAAAAAATTCTGAAACTTGTATGGAACCACAAAAGACCCCGAATAGTCAAAGTCAAGTTGAAAAAGAAAACCAAAGCTGGAGGCATCACAATCCTGGACTTCAGCCTGTACTACAAAGCTGTGATCATCAAGACACCATGGTATTGGCACGAAAACAGACACATAGACCAATGGAATAGAATATATAACCCAGAATTGGACCCACAAATGTATTGCCACCCACTCTTCGAAAAACGCAGGAAAGAATATCCGATGGAAAAAAGACAGTCTCTTTTAAAATATGGTGCTCAGAGAACTGGAGAGCAACATGCAGAAGAATGAAACTGGGCCACTTTCTTATACCATACACAAAAACAAATTCAAAATGGAAAAAAGGGCTAAATGTGAGACAGGAAACCATCACAATCCTATAGGAGAAAACAACCTCTTTGACCTCAGCCATAGCAACTTCTTACTTGACATGCCTCTTAAGGCAAGGGAAATAACAGCAAACATGAACTATTGGGACCTCATCAAGATAAAAAGCTTCTATACTACAAAGGAAACAATCAACAAAACTAAAAGGCAACTGACGGAGTGGGAGAGGATATTTGCAAATGACATATCAGAAAAAGGGTTAGTATCCAAAATCTACAAAGAGCTTACCAAACTCAACACCCAGAAAACTAATAATCCAGTGAAAAAATGGGCAGAAGACATGAATAGACACTTTCCAAAGAGAACATCCAGATGGCTAACAGACACATGAAAAAATGCTCAACATCACTCACCATCAGGGAAATACAAATCAAAACCACAATGAGATACCACCTCACAACTGTCAGAGTGGCTAACATTAGCAACTGAGAAACAACAGATGTTGGTGAGGATATGGAGGAAGGGGAACCCTCTTGTACTGCTGGTGGGAATGCAAACTAGTTCAGCCACCCTGGAAAACAGTATGGAGCTTCCTCAAAAAAATCAAAAATAGAATTACCCTATGAACCAGCAATAGCACTAGTAGGAATTTATCCAGTGGATAAAGGAGTGCTGATTCTTAGGGGCACATTTACCCCAATGTTTATAGCAGTGCTGTCAACAATAGCCAAATTATGGAAAAAACCCAAATGTCCATCAACGGATGAATGGATAAAGTAGACACTGGTGGAGGGTGGCACCTGGGTGGCTCAGTCAGTTAAGCATCTGACTTCAGCTCAGGTCTTGATCTCACGGTTCATGGGCTCAAGCCCCACCCCCCCACCCGTGTCAGGTTCTGTGCTGACAGCTTGGAGCCTGAAGCCTGCTTCTGGTTCTATGTGTCCCGTTCTCTCTGCCCCTCCCCCAATCACGCTCTCTCTCTGTCTCTCTCTCTCTCAAAAATAATAAAAATTTTAAAAATATTTAAAAGAGTCCTTGAGGGTTTTCGCACCACGGAAAGTTCATTTCAGGGATTATACAGTGGCCGTTTGGTATAACGGTCAGGATGTGGTTGAAACATAAGAGAGAACAGGAAATTTGTCAGCATCAGGGATAAACAGTTTTATAAAACTGTTTTTAGGCTGGTGTTCATTCAGCATTACTATGGTGTAAAAATATATCCCAGGTGTTGATGTCAAATGTGAATACTGTGATGCTGTTAGGAATACAGACAGAACCATGACATGTGAGAATCTTCCTGAGCTGACATTTCCAGCCTGCCTAATGCTGTTTCTGTTCCAAGATCACGTGTCAGGACCATGAGCAGCTCAGGGGGTTCAAGACCCAGGAGGATGCCAGTTAGCTGTCAGGAGAGGAAACAGTGTGATTGTTATGGATATGTATCCCATTGAGGACACAAATACATTTACCTACACTGGGCTACACGCTGGGAAAACCTACCAAATATCATAAACCTTTCTTTGATGGTGGCATTGTCAAAGCTCCAGCTTCCATGGGAAAATACACTGTGCATGACAATAAATACATACCAAAAAAAACCAGATCCATACCCCACAACATATGCATATACAAAGGGAGCTTGAGTTGAGACCTAAAGGCTACAATGTCACACTCACTTGTTATGAAAAGTTTCTATTTATTACTTATAATTTAGAATGGATTACAGCTATTTCATAATGAGACGACTATTTGTAAACTTCAGACATATTGAGATTTTTAATGATTAATATACATTTCTTTCTTAAAATTTCTCTTGGTGAATCTAATCTAAAAGAACATGGGATTTCCTGGAAAATAGAGACCATTCTTTATTGTTTTGTAATATTTCCCTGCAATCAAATTGTATGGGGCTTTTGGCAGACGTGAGATACAAAAGCCTTGGTTACTTCAGGCCTCAATCAAAGAATTTATAAAATGGTATGAAGTGAGTATCTAAATATATTTTACCCTTTGAGGGGCACCTGGGTGGCTCTGTCAGTTGGGCATCTGACTTCAGCTCAGGTCAGGTCTCTCGGTTCTTGAGTTTGAGCCCTGTGTCAGCCTCTGGGCTGACAGCTCAGAGCCTGGAGCCTGCTTCGGATTCTCTCTCCCTCTCTCTCTGCCCTCCCCCACTCACACTCTGTCCTTCTCTCTCTCAAAAATAAACAAACATTTTTTCAAAAAATAAATAAATATATTTTACCCTTTGAAACTTTGCTGCATTATAATAGGTAAAAAAAAAAAAATGTAAATTAGGACTTGTGTCATTTAATGTCCTCCAAAGACAATTTTAATGAGTGGGAGGGTTCACAAACTTAAAATAAGCAAGTTGCACACTCACATGGGTGTTTCAGTGACTATGCCCAAAATTACACATAAGCACCGCCTGCTGTATTGCTACCTGATGCTCCCATTGTCCCTGGGATGAGTGCATTACACCATCTCCCTCTGTGACATGAAGGCTACATTAAATTACTGTCACACTGCTACAGTCACACTGGGGCCTAACATCTGAATGACTTCATCAGGATTGATGTTACCAGGATTTTCTCTGACCTAAAATTTTTCTTTCCCAGTTATATACTAATTCTGGGAAAAAGCTGTGATACTGTCAGCCTATGGACCATTTAATAGAGCCATGATCAAATTGCAAGAATAAGTGATATGCCTCCAGAAATTGCTAGAAAATGCTGAAATGCTAATATTTCCTACACTATTATAGTTGTTGCTATTCTTTTTTTCAGTATGCCTTTACAGTATGTGCATACTTTTTTTTTACAATTAGAAATGGAACACTATTCCCAAGAGGGGGTGAAACAAGAAAAACCTGTGGAGCTTTCTAAAAAATTAATATGATGCAAATGCTGTAGAAACACTAAACCAGCGTCTCTGGAGGTTAGAATGAATCCATGAACTTAGACTTGGAATGCTCACTTGCATAAAAGAATACGGTAAGAAAATTTCCTTGAGAGTCATTAGGGGAAATATTGGAGGACATATGCTGGACACAAACACCTTAAAGGGTCTGAATTAAAAGACTTCTGTCACAGGGTCTTCCAACCCCAGTCGTCTGGAGTCACAGCCCCCATAAAGCACATTCTTCATTGCACTTGTCACATCCTTGTTCCTCAGTGTATAGATGAAGGGGTTGGCCATGGGGGTGATGATGGTGTAGAAGAGAGAAATGAACTTGCCCTGATTCTGAGAGTGGTTGTTGCTGGGCAGGAGGTAAGCATAGATGGCCGTGCCATAGAACAGGGAGACCACTGTAAGGTGGGATCCACATGTCCCAAACACTTTCCTCTGTCCCGCAATTGACTTTATTCTTAAGACCACCCTGACAATCCGACCATAAGAGAATGTGATTAATGCCATAGGTATGAGCAGAATGATCACACCGACAAAGAAGAGCTCAGACTCATTCACAGTGGTGTCAACACAGGCAAGCTTGAGCAGTGGGGGGATCTCACAAAAGAAGTGGTCTATTTTATTTCTCCCACAAAGTGGTACAAGGAAGATGAGCACCGTCTGCAATGAGGAGTTGGCAAAACCAATGAACCATGATGCAGAAGCCATCAGGACACAGAGACGGGGGTGCATGATCACTGTGTAGTGCAGGGGCCTGCAGATGGCTGCGTAGCGGTCAAATGCCATCACCCCTAACAGAATGCATTCTGTGTCCCCCAACCCTAGAGCGATGAACAGCTGCGCTACACAGCCAGAGAAGGAGATAGACTTGTCTGCTCCCCTGAGATGAACCAGCAGCTGAGGAACAGTGCTGGTCGTGTAACACAGGTCCAGAAAGCTTAGGTTGGAGAGGAAAAAGTACATGGGAGTCTGCAGGTGTGGGTCCAGGAGGGACAATGCAATGATGGTTGTGTTTCCCAGCAGGGTAAGCAGATAGAAGATCAGAAGAACCACAAAGAGGACTCGCTCCAGCTGAGGCTGGTCAGAGAAACCCAGCAGGATCAAACTAGTGAAAGAACTTCCATTTTTCGGGTCCATCCTTTCTTACCACATGTTTCCTGTCAACAGCAAGTATTTAGCAATTTTTAAAGAAATATTCTAAATAATAGAAAGTTAGCAGGGGGTGGATGTATCATGTTAAAAGACATGGCCATTGGATTATATCAATAACTATTTAAATAAATTATGTACTCATTGAAACTGACATTGCTTATACTAATATAGTTCCACACTATCAAAAAAGTAAATCATTAATATGTAATAGAAAATCAAATAATGGACCTTGTGTTTCCATCAGTCATAGGTACAAAAGTTTTTTCAGTCTGATCTTAAATAGGATTTAAAGTACTTTGAATATGTAGGTACATTTAGAGAAAAACAGGATGAGGAAAAAGAGGGCATGAAATCAGAAAGAATAGGAAAGAGATGGAGATAGAAAGAGAGTCATTATTTTAAATATGTATCTCATAATTCCACACAACTGGATTTGCACACACCTCACATGCAGTACTTTATAATACAACATAATCTCCAAATGCATCCAGATGTAGGAATTTATGACCTACAATGTACTTATACAAAAACTTCAATTACATTCAAAATTTCATGACTAGATCTGCAAATGAACACACATTGGTGTGTTTTTTCCTGTGGTAGTAAAACAAATAATCAGAGAGAACCAGAATACCACCATTCAATCACAGTGTTAACTTTTTCCCTAAAGATGCTTAAAATTACCATACCATTTTAACAGGAACTCCAAAAATTCATTTGGCTGTGTCAAGTCAGTTGGATTTAGAACTCAAAAATCCAGTCATCAATATTTTCCTCTTCCTTCTACAGATTTCTGTTACATACATTACACCAACTAGTGTCTGTAAAATTCCTGAAATAAGTTGGATTATTCCCTATCAACACTCTAGTCACAAAAAAACATTTTAAAAAGTTATCCAACCATGTAGTTCTGTACACACACTTCCTATGATAAAATAAGCAATAGAAAAACACACAGAGCTAAAGACAGAAGCACTCTCAAAGCAATGGCAGGTCAAAGCGCTATAATGCAATACTTAATGTATACAAGGGAAGGCATAAACAAAAAATTATTTTGGTATTACACAAAATCTCAGACATCCATCAATATTAGGTTAATTATTACCTTTCTGGAAGCTACCTTGCAGAGTTAGTGACACTGGACCAAATACATTGCCAAATATAAGGCTAGGTGATGACCATTTTCATCCAACGCTTACTACTGAAGAAGAATAGTTATACGCTGACCAAAGAGGCATCAGAAAA